>NC_059471.1:35157423-37557423 GCF_018139145.2 Gymnogyps californianus
ATATCATAAACATAGAGAAGAAGTTACTTCAAAAGTCATAGCAAATATTAATCCTCATAAATGCCCATTTTACCACCACCAGACTTATGAATCAACCATAATTTTAATTTTTAAATTATCTTATTCCTGGTGATTCAGATTAGTTTCACTTGGCAAAAGATTGCTGGCAAAATGGGAATTCCAATTTACCTTTTACATACTAAGTATTTGTTTGTAGACATTGACAAAAATGCTCTGGTCCAGGAAAAAAAATGTTAGTTTTCACAAAGTAATTTAGTTCTCATCAGATCTTGGCAATTTGTCCTTAGAAAAACTGTGGGCTGGTCACAACAGGGCACAGACATGCACAAACAGTAGCTGGCATGATTTATGATATCCTTACCTCTAAATCTGCTCAAATGCACATTTGTTTAGTTGTCTGTAGAAGAGCATAGGTATAAAGAATCATATTAAGAGATGCAGTTTTATTTAGCAATTAATATAGACAGGAATGCCATGTACTTTCTAGCCTATGATTCCACTGTGTTTGTTAGTACACCTTCTCAGATTCATCTTTTATCACAATTTATTTTTTTCTAGCCTCCCCAAACTGCTTTCTAATCTATATACTTTAGTATTTGTGTTGGATTGTAGGGAACAGGGAGCAGAAAGGAAGGAAAGAGAGTCCAAGAGATGTCTGGAATTATGAAGGAGTTTAAGATCATTATTATTGGGAATTGTTTAATTTTATCACATGGTATTAACCCAGGGGAACAAAAAACCCACTTCCCACTAACCACTCTGGAAACTTTGGAGCCTACACAACATGGATAGGTTACATATTTTGTTAAATTAATGCAAACTTTAAAAAAATTATCCTTATACCTGTATGCTGGATTAGGACAAAAATGGTACTTGTTTTTCAAGTAACTAGTTATAGAAAAAAAAAATATATTTCACCAAGAAAAAATACATCTGTGCCTAATCAGCATACAAAAATTCATAATTGAATCAAATGATTCATTCAGCTGATGAAGTTTCCGGAAGAAACTTTTATTCTCCTTCCTTCCCTTATACTGTGACACTTTTTTCCTGTTTTAAAGAGAATCAAAATTAAAATTAAAAAAATCCACTCAAGATGATATTTTCTTAGTGAAGTTTTATTTATGGAACCTTTTAAAATTGATGAAATCCAATCCCATCAGAATTATGACCTTCACTCAAACTTATTTATTCAGCATCTACATATTAACTGCAAAAATCTGACATCAGTTGTAGCACAGAAGAGATCCATGATTTTCAAATACTCACTAGCATAGGTAAAGGCTTACATTCTGGTAGTTATGATAGGAACATATATTAAAGGTATTTTTGTAAAACCTGTAACTAAATTCCTCTGCTCCTCTCCCCTCTCCCAGTTCCCCTCCTCTGTGTTTGCAACGAAGGGTGGAAGTTTAGCCAGGGTGGAATTAATGATATGGAAAATCAAGCAAAGTAGTAGCAGAAGGAGTGAAAACCATAAGGTTCTAATCATGGGGTTTCTCTTATTCCATAGCAGGTGAAGGATGGGGTACAGTAGATGAAAGGAAACAGAAGAGCAGAGAAACCAACAGAAAACCAGGTTCCTCTTCCTCTAGCCCAAAGCAGAGCTCCAGCAGCAGCTGATCAGTCCATCCTGTGTGAGCAAGCAGAAAAGTCTGTGAGAGCAAGTGACTCTGGGCTGACAGATGCCCAAAGGGAAAATGGCATTTCCCACTGTCTTGATGACTAGCTGGATATGTGAAGTTATCCTCAAACTTTTTCTTTATATAAAAAAAATATATATAAATAGGCTGAGTAATTAATTTCTTCAGGTAACTTGTTTTTACCTGTATTTTGTGGAAATAACCATTTCCAAGAAGCAAAAATTAATCATTACATGGAAGCTAAATAATGTATTTCATTATAATGCCCTTATAAATGTCAGGGCATGTCTAGGCTGCTGAACAAAAGAGAGCCAGCGAGTCAGTATAAGCACTTCATCCCCAGTCATCCACCACGATTAACTGTCAGCTCACTCCCTCAGACTGCTCCAATGAACTCTCTTAAAGTCAAATCCTGAGCACTCTTCCAGACATTGTTCACTTCAAGGACTGCTCCTGAAAGCAGTATGAATGATCCTGCACTGGATTTGGTTCCCTTTTCCCTATACAGTTCTCCAGCGCTACCCTAGTAGGCTTTGCACAACCTTATATCCTAGGATACCGAACACATACCTTCCACTTCATGCAGTAAAAAAAACAGTCCTGTATGATGCAACACAGCCCTCTCTTTTTTTTTGACAATCTGAACTGGAAAAAATACGCAAAAAATCGTACTTTAGTTCTTCAGGAGCATGGCTTCAGTCAGAAGAGACACAGAGACTATAACTGACTAGTGTGGAGGCTGCCAGTTTTCTCTATAGGGAACAGGCATGAGAAAAGTGTGAACATGAGGCAGGCTGGGTTACCTGGCCTCAGGAGCAGGGAACAGACTGTTGGTCTTCTGTTTAGCAGAATAAGACAGTGCTGGGTGATGATTTTCTCTCCTCTCACCCATGAACACAAGATAGTATGCCAGAGACATCAGTGAATTCCTCAAACTACAGTACCACACTATTTTGCTATGTTACATTTGTTAGGCTGCTATGTCATCTAAGTTGTTCTGTTACAAGGCAAGTGGAAGGCAATGCTGTTTGAATTTTACAGATACTTTCTCAATAATGTAATGCTCTGTGAAGTAATAATTCTATATTTTTTCTGCTTGCCTAGTTACTCCATTGTTTTTCATTTATATTTTCATTGTTTTCCTCCTCCAATGGATTGTTTACCTCCTTAGATTCTCCCCTCCTGTACAGTGAAGAAAAACTTCCAAGGTGCTCACCTCTGTCTCCTTGTTCCCATCTTCTGTCAGCCTCTGGAAGCTGATATTACACTATTTTAAAAGATATTAGCAATCAGTTACTTCTCACTTCTTTGAAACCACATCTGGGCTCACCTTTGAAGTTTGGCCAAGTAATGTAATCCTTGAAAAGCTGTGTCCTTCAGTTTACATAGTCCAGCCAGAGAACTTGTAATGTAGGCACAACAAAACAAATATAATTGTGTTTTTGATGGCTAATCCTATGTTGTTCAGAGAAAGTCCTTTGGCTAGCATATGCTTTATTTCCCTTTACAGCCTAGAGCCAACATGAATAAACAACCTTCACCCCGTTCATCCTTTGAAGATACTAAGCAGATCTTCCCTCTCGACAAGATCTCTCCCTTGGTGACACCTGCCACTCCGTCTGCAAATTTTTGGAGAACACAATCAGTCACATGAAACACACTACTCGGCTACATACTGACATTTTATGGAAATCGAGCTTTTACATTACGTTTACATCATAGTTTTCAATAGTGTGAAGACCTTATTGTGGGCTTACTGCAAGTGCATGGGAGGTGTAGTGCAAAGTCCCCTGTGAAGCTCATGATACAGGTGGAACAGTTTTAGTATAGGTAGCATCAAGCCACCCCAAAGTTGTTAATGGTGAGAGAGGATGCACCATGACATGACGCAGTTTGGAAATCCTTATCATCTACAAGTGGGATTTATTCCTTACAGTGGAAATTAGAGTGGGCAAGGGATTTCTTCAAATTGCCAGCATGATTCAATCCCAGATTTGTCTGAGGGCAGAACTCAGTAAAAATGTTCCCTTCTTCCAGCTGTACAGAGCAGATCAAGTCACCAAATGTGGTGTCATTGATGTACGCAGCTCTCACTACAAAGAATAATTCCTTCCTGAAGAAAGGCTCTCAAAACACATGAGTGTTTGGCTGAGATTGCTTCTATTCTGAAACCACCATTTACCCATGCAGTCAGTCCAGATTTGACCTGGAAATCTCTGAGTCCCACCCTGCTATTTTTGTAGTCAGTTTTCAAACTGTATTTTTGTAGTTTTTTTCAAAGAAGATTGTAATTTTAACAAGTCATTTCAGACTTTGACCGATAACTTGCCTATTTCAAACATGCTTTTGATTTAGGGGTTGATAATTGCAACGTTGTTAGAAAGATGGTTATTTCAACTAATCAAGAATTTTTTTCCTTAGTTTCCAATTACCTTTTCTTTGGTACTGTTAGATAGTGCGAAATAGTGGTCATTAACATGTCAATTACAAGTTCATGTTAAGAGCTCATTTGAGCTATGAAGGTCACACCGCTTAGTTTAAACATCAGTAGTGAATATGAAATAATAATAAAAAATGGTTAAATATGAATGTTGAAAGGATTAGATGAGTACACTTTTTTAACACCTAGAACTTCCTTATCCTAAATCCTTTGTGATTTTTGCTTTTCTGAATGGTTGTAGGTCCTCTGCTACTAATTTCTGCATTGGCCACTTTGCAAAACTTTCTAATTATCTCTGACATAAAGTAATACTCCAAAGTCCAAAATTTGCATTGTATCAAGAATGGACAGGAGTGCAAGTTGATTGATTTAGTTGGAAGTGGGACTCCCTCTGAACAGTTGTATGCCACAATTTTTTATTAGCAAGTGTAGAGCAATTTCAGACTAGGTAGCCTAGTACTAATTACAGTTTTGTTCTGAGGTGAGTCTGTGATTTTGAAATCAATGTGGTAGTGGAGCTCAACAAAAAGAAATTTATTTTTCTTTTCATTAATTTACAGCATCTGGCAAGAATAAGACAATGGATATTACTTTTGAAATTGTTTCTGCTGTCAAAAACAGATTTTTGCCTGTGAAAAGAACTTGATGGTATCCTACTTTTCATTGAAAGCATTTCTATTGGTCAACTTTAATCTTCAGCAGCAAAGTGAATTACACTTGAATACAGTTGGTATAAAATAATATTCTTACAGCATTCTTCCTCTTTTTTCACCCATTTTAAAATCATGAAAAGGAGGGCCCTGGCAATGGAGAATCAGGCCCCAAGACTCCTGTTCCTAGAAGAGAAACTCTTGCATGAAAAAAGAAAATATGCCACTAGAGATCATTTTAAGTGTGTTTAGTGAATTTATTTTCTGCTGGAAAGAAATAAAAGAGAAAGGAGAAAAGCATAGTATATGGAGATATAATAGCAAGATTAGAATTTGACTTTTACCATTTATGCTTGTGCGTGCTATGAGCTTTTCAGCGGAGAGAGTGTTGCTGCTTACTAAAGTAAGATAGAATAGATAAGATAAGGAGAGCAGAGGTTTTTTTGTACAGGATTGCTTGTCTAGTTAAGGCTGTGTTTAACCCAGATAGGAGAACGTCTTGGGATGAAACCAAGAATGTGCTTTTACTCATATGTCAATAGCTATCAATTATTCAGCAGTTAGAAATTCTCAAACAACCTTAAGTCTGGAGCCCAAATAATGAAAGCTTTAGAGCTGTAAGACTGAATTCAAATGACTAGTTTAATATTTACTTGTAAAATTTTAGAACAGCAAGCAGCAGGAGCTGTAGGTTAATATACTACCGTTTAATTCCTTACAACCTCAATTCAGATCATGATTGGATCACGGCTGAAAATAAGACTCATAATTTTAGGCTAGCCAAGCCTAAAATTTTTCTCTGTTTTTTTCATACCAGTCAATGTGAAAGGATTAGCAGTTTGTCTTCAGAAGAAGTCCAAGACTAGAGACGTATGCCAAGCCAGGTATGAAGTGAATTGCCAGCAGTTCTCTGGAGATATGTGCACACCTGCTGTTGTTACCTCAGGGTCAAGGCAGGATTATTAGCATCTCAAGTTTCCTGAGCACTATATTCACTCATACATTATTGAGAAAAGAAGAAAAGATGCACATATGTAGCAGGGTTTGAATCTCTTCCATGCTTCTTACCAATACTGAAGAGCTGCCTGGAACAATAGAGAACAGATTAGAATGAGAAAATAAGGAGACACATAAAGTTTCAAAAAGCTGTCAGGATGGAGAAAAGAAAATACACTTATAAGACATAGGAGTAGAGAACCACAGCATGTACCAAGCTTGGAGCTGTGACAACTTAGATTAGCTGCAAAATAGGTCCATTTGGTCAAGTCTAAGGTTTGCTGAAATACTTCTGAAGTAATACAACTTGGGATAAGAATTTGCTGCTGATTTCTGACATTCTTTATTTTTATTCCTTTTTTTCCCCATTTTATTCTTTCCAATGCTGAACTTAGTTGTGGAAATATCTGGAATTTAATGAAAGGGAAGTTTAAAAAGGAAAAGTAAATTCAATGAACCTGTTTGAAATGCATGTCTGGGAAAAAAGGAAGTATTTTATCTCAAAGACTGTAATCTAAAAGTTTAAACGTATCAGGAACAGTATGCCATTCACTTTATCTAGTAAAACAGGTAAGAAGTACTAATGATTCTACATAAATTGGATGATGCCACTTTTCACTGATAGTGCTCCACATCACATAAAAGAGAATGCATTTCTTTCTTAAAAAAGAAAAAGATGAAAAAAGATTTCACCATGATAATCCTCTAATTTTTTCTCTTCAGGCTGAACAAATAATTCTACCTGTAGATAAAGGCCATCCTCTTTATTATTTATTTATTTGTATGGTTGTGTTTTGCAGGAGTATCTAATAATCTGGGATCTGATTAACTACTAAGCAAACACAAAATTGAAATATAGCCCAAGAACCACCAAGATCAATAAACTGATGCAAAAAGAGCAGGACAAGGAAAGTAAGAGGGAGTGTACAGGTCACAGTCAAGCAGGAACCAAGGTGTTTATAGTGTTCTGATGAAGGTTAATATGTTAAAATCTATAGCTTATCTTTCATGTAACTACTCAGATATCAAAATGGAACAGGTCAGAGATGACATAGACCATATACACTCTACAAACTGCAATTACTTGTTCTTTCCTGTTGAGGTTGGTTTTTTGGTCCATGTTTTCTCAGGAAACCTTCCCAGTAGTGTTCTACTACTGGACTTGTTCATCTGACAATTGTGAGATGATTCTATAGTAAAATTTTAGGATACTTCTCTCTTAATAATCCTAAACTATAGAGGACAGTATGAGGTTTGATTTGTTGTATTTGTGGTCATAATCCAAACAGAACAATAGAATGAAAGGAACAACAGCTGTCTGGAGGATATAGTTATAGGTACCTGGTTAAAGGCAGAATAGAGATTTTGGAAATATGATTTAGCTGTAATTTAACAGAATTTGGCTGTTCATGTTGATAACACTCAGTCATTAGTAGATATAGAGGAAACATTTCTTTTAAACTAGAAGCCAAATTGTCTTGGACTTCCTACAATGAATTTTTTATTTGTTACTAATGAAAGGAAGCTTTTATTTTCATAAGATATATTGGTGGATCTGTGCGCAAGAACTGTAGAGAACTTTGCAAACTGAAGCAAGCAAGTACCAGAGAGCAGAGCAGAATGATCCAAAAAACAGAAAACCAACCCCCCAAAAACTATAGAGTAATATTTTTATGTGTTAATCTAAAAGTCCAGCTGATTTTTCACTTCTCCTTACCTTAATTTTAAGTACATTTTGAAACCTTGATAAATGACCAGAAAAAACAAGACTGTACGGCTTGGGACAAAGTTCTTTTCCCAGAAACACAGGAATCTGAACACCTCATTTGTTCTTCTTTCTAGTGGTATCAAAAGTAGATTAAAAGAAAAAAAGAAAAAGACTTATGAATAAAATAAAGATATTTGTATTCAAAAAAAGTGCCTTAAAATATTAAATATTTTTAGTAACATAAAATCTTTATTACTCTCAAATGGCCTGTGAAATATTTCACATTTACTTTTTCATTATGCCAAAACCTTAAGCATTGTTTTTCTCAGATAAACCAATTTTAATCATTCAGAATAGACACTTTTTTTTTTTATTTCTGCAGCTTTTCTTCCCCCCCGCCCCACCCCTGGGAGGGTTGTTTGCACAGAGCTTTCCGAGACATAAATGAAATGCCATAATGAAATGCCATTTCTGTAAAGTTATATTTGCATTTGAGAGTTGAGGACACTCATGCTATTGTCTACATCCCCCTGCTTCAGGAAAGGTTCATGGATGGAGCTTTCACTATTTATGTAAACCCCTGAGGGTCATATGTTCAACTATGCGAAACAAGTGTAATTTTGTTCAGTAACCTCACAGTAAAACACAAAATGGGGCAATTTAGCTCAAGTATTTCCATTAAAAATTTTATAATACAGATTTTCATTTTTTGATGTCCTAAAGAAGTGACTTCAGTCTGGAAAAAGCTGCCCTGTGCACAACTACATGGGAAGTGAGGACTGAGAAAAGAAGAACCTTTTAAGAGACAGGTTGGAGGAGACAACAGAGGAAAGTAAGAAATAAGAGAGCGTAGGCTCACAAAACCCAGAGATTACATTTAGAGAAATGTGTGAATCAAGGAAGTAAAAAAAACCCCAACCTGTAGAATGAGAATTCTTGTAACTGCACTAAAGTTTTCTTGTAAGAGTTATTAAAAGAGACTGATAAGCAAGGGATGTAGGATGGAGTCATAGAATAAGAATTCAAGACACAAGCTGTGTATACCTTGTTGGTGATCAAGATAAAGAGAAAATTGGTAGTGTTGCAGGTGGGATTTTTTTTCTAGGGAAGAAAAAAAAGGAGGGCAATAATTACTTTTGGTAAAGTTTTAGGTCCTGAGCTGTAGACTTTCTTTCCCTTTTTTTCTCTGGGCACATTACTAGGATTCTGCTGATATCCTGGGGGAACTGCTGTTTTATGCTAATACGTGTGGAGAAGCAGACTTCCTACCAGATCCTTCTGTTGCTATTGTAGTAGTGTTTCTACAGTCTCAATGCTAGTGATTCCAAATGTATAAGATGAGAAGACACTAATGAGAAACTGTACAAATTAATTAAAAAACCCATAAAGTTCTATTTATGCACATAAGAACATAGATTCTTTAATGAAGTACTCAGGAAGTAACAGAACTAGTGATAAGGTTTATGTTCTACTATAAAAATGGAACTCTCAGTCTTTCACTAAAATAAAATTTCCATTTCTATTTCTGATGGATCACGTGATATTACAGCACTGAACTTGTCAATAGTAAGGTGATTCCTGCTACATTGTACAACAGAATAATTTTCAGTTTCCACATTTGAATAAAGAGAATAAAACAAAAGAAGTATTTTTAATGAAGGATACATTTAATACTACCCTGAGAGTTTAATGTCAATAATAGTTTCATGGTATATAGGTAGAATATGGGTCAGAAGAATAAAAGAGATTAAATATATCATACTAACATCACCTGTACAGCTGAGATATAGATATGCTTATATAAATATGTTTAAAATCTTTAAAGTTATCATGAGTTAACTGTAGTTATCATGAGTAACTTTAATAATCTTTAAAGTTGAATCAATGGCTTATATTAACTTCCTTGAAATACTTGCCTCATCACTCAAAACTGGTTTGATTGGCTAAACCATACACATATACACAAACTTGTGCCAAGCAAATACTAACAAATGGGTTCCCAACAGACTCTGAATTCAATCTGAGAAGATGAACTGCTATTGTCATAGCTGAACAAAGCATATATCTCCAAAGTATCCTTTCATGTGTTGTCCTTGTCGTGGCTTTCAGAAAGTCTTGATGAGCTTCTCTGTCCAAGAGATGTAAAGTTTGTAGGAACAGGTAACAGAAAAGACAGGCAGTCTTTCAGACACAGAAGCCGTCTGAAGCAAAGGCGGTAGAAAACAGAAGGAGAAAACTTCAAGCTAAATCCAGGTTGGGAACAAATATTCTGAGTCTAATTTCACTATGTTAATTAGTGAGAGTGTAGAGAGAAAAGAGCGGTTAGCATTGTGGCGCAGGGGGGGAAGTTAACAAGGGGGGCAGTGATAAGGTCATTAGCTCTTGTGCAACAGGGAGAAGAGACAAGTGCTTATTGCCTGTGAAACAGCAATGCATTAGCAGGAGCTGAGATGTGGGGTAAATTTCAGGGGGCCATAAAACTAATGTTCTGAGAGTCCAGTTTTCGTGTAGAGAAGTGTATAACACAATTCTGTATTTCCTTCATTGTCTGGTTATGCGTGTACATGAGCAAATACTTTACTTTGACCATGGAATAGAAACAAGATTTTTAAGCACAGTTTTTATACAGTGTGTGTATCACTGCATTACCACATAATGAGATTCCATACAACAGATGGTTCTATATTTCACAGGGAATATATTGTCTCCACCAAATTACTACAAGTTACTTTCAAAACAAGTTTAACTCCCATTTATGAAACTGATTTAGTATATTTTGTATTTATGTTCTTGGAAGACTCAACAGATTTAAATGTCTGAGTCATATATAAGTCTAAGTGTTAAAACATTATGATCTGCCCTGGGTGATAAAGTGAAGCAGTTTACAAAGTAAATGACACCTACAGCCACTCTAGCAGTCAGCTAATACTATGAACATATTTGGGGGCATAGCATCATTTCCCAGAATATGACACAGAAACACAAAGTTCTCTTGGAGACCACAATCAGCTGTTTATTAGTGTCAGAACAGTGTATAACAATGTGACTTTCTTTGTTCCAGAACTGCCTTTGTACTGTACAAGTATTGCATAGCATTATTTGACAATGAAGAACCTAATATTTTGCCTGACTACAGCTACAGAACTTTCAAATCAAAGTACTTCGCTCTTGAAAAATGAAAGAAAAGCAATGTGAATGATTCTGTTCTAATGAAGTGCAGGGCTTCTCTTGGGAATAAAAATATGATAATTCATATAACTGAAGCATTCCATGTAAATTGTCAGCTATTCAAATTAAAGAAGTAACTAATGAATAACTGCATGCAAGGTTGCATGGTGATTAGCAGTACAATATTTAATATCAACTGATGTTATCAATCATTTCCCACTGTAATTACCCAAGGTGTTGAATAGAAAATTGCTTTTAAAGTACATTTCAATAAATGAAGTATTAATTATTACAGGTAACTTGTAAAACAGACTGTTGCCACATAGTCAGAAGTGGGCAAAAAAGTTTTCCAACCTTATGAATATTTTTACAATTTTCTTTTCCTATACTAAAAAGAAACAAATATTTTCTGAAAAATTCATGTGCAAAGTGAGTGAGAAATACAAAGAAAAACAGCCCTTAAACCCACCAGACACCTGATAGTTAGTGAACTTGTCAACAGTGTACAAAAATGATGTCCATGGTCAGTCACAGGCACATGGCCTAAACAGCACAATATTCACTATCAGAGATAGAAATGCAAACACCAGTTGAGAGATTACAAGTACATTGGCTCTTATTTTTGGCAATGCAATGTTTAAACACATTTTTAAAAAGTCTTATGTTCTCACCTAAAATAATGCATTTATTTATTTATACAATCTGTGGTAATGCTATTCTCTGATTATGTTATGCAGTTAGTGCATGCTAACACATTTTTTAAGAAGATGAAAGATAACATCCACAGTAACAGGAGCAGGGCTACTTTTCATCATGTATTAGTAAAATGAAGTACTTTTCTTGGAGCCTGTGAAATTATACTGATGTAAGACTATTTGTATGATCTCTCTTAATTTCGCCTTTTGCAGGTGTTCCATTTGATTGAGTTAATCATTAATTAGAGCTGGGACTTGAATGTGAGTTTCTTTAATCTCAGGTGTATGTAAGTGACCACCAGATTAATAGATATTCTGAACTGACAAAGTGGTGAGGGATAAGTTTCTCTTTGGTTTTGAATAGAAATTTCATCCTGGAGCTAAGAGATTTTTCACAATACAAATTTAAACCAAACAGATAGCTTTGCTTTAAGTTCCAGATTTGACAACCATCGCTACATAAATAATTTTCTATAGAATTTATATTAACAGTGGGTCGGGGTGGGGTGGGAAGGAGACCTCTAAATCAGTAGAAAACCACTCTGCTGATTAATTTGTGTTTCATGACATTTTTACAGAGTATGAAAGTTAATTTGACTCCGTGTCCTTGGAATGTGCTATTTGTCTCTCAAACTAATTTCTTTTTTAATTGCTGTCACAGAATCATAGAATGGTTGAGGTTGGAAGGGACCTCTGGAGATCATCTTGTCCAACACCCCTGCTCAAGTAGGACCACCTAAAGCCAGTCACCCAGGACTGTGTCCAGATGGTTATGCATTTTTTCATGTATTTCTTCATATATTTTCAATTCTCTACTTCTTTGAAATAAATCCAGGTGGTTTTAAGTGTTTGGGTTTTTTTTTTTTTTCTTATTCATTAATTCCAAGGCCAAACAAAGTATTATGAATTAAAGGTATTAAAGTGGAAGAAAATTCATGCTTTACTACATCTTGTTGCACTTCTTTTAAAGATCTGGAACTGTAGTTGTGGGAATAGGAGGGACACTAATGCTGACTGTCTTCAAATCATGCCTAAGTGAAGAGGTGAGTGTTCTTATATTTCTTACATGATCCCTGGAGAGGACAGCTAGAAGGACTTTCAGAACAGAAGCCTAACTCACAAATTGTTATTGGAGAAGCTTTTTTCTTTCTCTGTGGTCTACAGAGAGACCTTAAGAAGGCTACTCTTCTAATATGCAGATCTTAATTTGGTCCTTAAATTAGGTGATATTAATAACTTTTGTTGTGTTTGAGGAACAAGTTTTTGGTTAGGACAGTGTGAAAGGATCAATTTACTCTTGGCTTATTAATTGCAATGACTGAAGTTTTTAAAAAAACAAAAGAGAATGTGTTAAGGATCCCTGGAAGCCTGATGTCATGCAAAGGAGGTACCTAGTTCTGGAGGCTGCAGGAGAGAAGCTACAGTTTACTCAGAGTTGCAGTAAAGGAATTTTTGGCTTTTTTTGGCTTAGTGTTTTGATACACTTTCCCTAAGCAGTCTGTTTCCAGAGGATCTTCTTTTCCAATTTAAGCACACAGGCTTTTCATGCAATGGTCAGAAACATATTTTCAGAAGATTGTCAGCTAAGCAGGAAGCCAGCTAAGCTAGCCAGGACCAGAGCAGGACGTGAAGAAACAGGGAGACTGCAGAGATTTAAGCTAGTGTTCCTTACTCAGACCCAAGACTATAAAATTTTCTTACAAGTCTCAGCTGGGAATCCTTTCCTGCAGTTAGGCATATAAACTAAATTGTTCACTACAGTAAGTCATGCCCTAGTAGCTGAACAACAGTCTTTTTATCCTGATGCAAGGATTGGCAGAAAACAGAAGTCTGACAGGCTCTGCCTATGCTGATTCGTTTAAAAAACAAAATGAAAACAACCAAACCAAAGGAAAAAATGAAAACAACAAAAAAAAATGAACCATATAGCCTGACTCATGTTTATACTACTTTGTGTTAGCCTCTTCTATAGTATATTTATCTTGGAGAGGGCTAAATGGAGTAATCCAAAAGAACTAAGTGAGAGAACTTTAGAACAGGGTGGATGATGAGGAATCCAGTGCTCCAGCTCCAGCTTAACTCATGGTCTTCTTTTAGTAGAGAAACAGAAACAAAATGACCATGGCTGCAAGGACCTAGTCATGATGACAATGAAGGCCACCCTTCATCTCATTTGAAAATCTAGCTGTCATACACCATGATTCAGAGTAGGACTCTCTAAATTTTTGCTATCTGTGTAATAGCTGTAGTACATACAAGTTATTAAATTGATCCATTGCAAAGAAAGCTGAATAACTCCAGTGCTGGGATGCATTCATCAGTTTTGAAAAATGTCAGTTATGAATTAAGATGCCTACAAGAGACAGGGAGATGCTGGAGTACTTCTAAGGCTCCGGACCTCTTGTTTCCTGTGGGTTGACCACAGAGAGACAAATAGGACCCCACTGATGAGTGATTCCTGTTCTTGATTCTGCTGATGACCTCCTTGAAAGCTAATGCAAAAACTAAGAGAGTTTTTGTCGATCAAAATTTACTCTTCATCAAATTAGAATGAAAGCCCAGACTAATTCTGAAACAGATGAATGATCTTTCTATGAACGTGGTACGACGCTCTTGGCAAGTCTTGTGCTACTGTTTTCTTGAGTTGTGTTTCTAAGCATAACAAATGGAAATTGCATTATCCATTTCACTAAAAATATGTATGAAAAGGGATGTTCTTCTTCAATGCCTACCAAGCTGTCCTGCAGCCTTCCTCCTCCCTTGCCACAAGCAGATACTTGGTTGTTTCTTAGTTGAAAAATGTTTAACAAGTTTCTGCCTACCCTTCCACATCCAGGCTTTCTTCCCTCCTCCCCAAAGTAGCTCAGTGCCCCTTGTTATGCTGAAATTCTTAGCAGACCTTTGCTACAAAATCCCCAAATGATCAGAGTCTTAAAACAAAATCTTTCTGAGTTTTTTTGGTCTTTCTTTTTTTTTTTTTTTTTTCTTTTTAACACAAATAATTTCAGTGAGCTGATTTACAGCACGGGTCTGCTAACAGTCACGTCAGCAAAACTAAGGCGGCAGCAAACTGCGATATTCGAGTGGAAGCGACCAGCCAGGAGCAGACAAAACTGGGACTCTGAGATAGTTCTTTTGCTAGAGGAAATATATCACTGAAATTCACTCTTACTGCATTAAACCCCTAGGATGAGATAACACAGTGGTGCTGAATGAATGGTTCTGAGAGAGCATATGCAAACATTCTGGTCTGGTACATGAGGGATCGTTTTATGTTTTGCAGTATAATGTATACAAATTCAGATCTAGTCAGTTTACTGTTTGTAAACTGGAAAACAAAACAGAAAACCAAAAACCACAGCCTCTAGTAGCAATTCCTGAAAAGAAAGAAAAAAAAAAATCCTCAGGGTAAACTGTCAGTTTACATTGCAATCTTAATAAAAAAGAACAGTTTAAAGGAATCAGGCCTCAAAGTAATAACCGCATCAGACACTACACTGTAAACCCATATCACAGAATTATTTTGATTTATGTTTTTAGTATAGATAGAAATACCAAAGAGAGTATACAATGAAATTTTAGCAGAATGAAATCTCAGAATTTGGTCTCTGTACAGTTTGCTACTCAGAAGTCTTGCTCAAGAGGGCCATAAACCTAGTTTAACGGAAGTTAGTAATTTGCCTACTGCGTGTTGAGTCACCTAATTGTTGTTTATGTTGATATAATTGCTATGATAAAAGTAGTAAAATGGACTAAACTAGATTTTCAGAGCTATAGAATGATATCCTCATTAAATTAAGAGATGATCACTGAATTCAATCTGATTGGCTATTAAGGCATTTCCCAACGTTAATTTTGCATAATAAAACATGTTTTACATCATGTAAGAGACAACACAGATAGAATGATGCCAAAAATGAATAGAGCTGTTTGAAGTCTGATTACCCTGATGTATCCCTTCTTTACCATTTTTTGATTTCTCTGTTCATAATTTTGGCTCTTTATAGGCCATTTCAGAATTGAACAGCTCGTAAGAAAAAGTCTGATGTTTACAGCAAAGCAGTGGGGAGAAGGAATACACAAATTCCACTAAGCATTTGAATAACTCACGGGGTGACTTTTTGTTAATAAACAGGCCTCTCTGTGCCTCGGTTTCCATATTTGTAAAATGATAATTCCTCTGCTTGCACGGCATGTTCCAAGTTTAAAACATTACATTTCTTTAGTGACTGTCATGTGAGAATCCTAAAATGCCATTCAAATATTGAAGAAAAGGTTTAGATGTTAAATAAAACAGCCTTGTCCCCCTAAGGAGAGAGAACTGATGTAGTGTTTGTGGACATTCATGGTGGTTCCTTCGTAGCAAACACTGAATCAAATGTTGCAATAAAGGAGTGATGAGAGGTAGAACAAATTCTTAAGAAAAAGAGTAGAAAAGGCCAGAATGCTGCAAAAAAATACTAGACCTTATAAGGGGAAGACCTCCTGGTTCAAAACAAACAAACAAACAAACAAACAGTCTGGAAGACTGGACAAAGAATACAAAATGGAAGAGTATACCAAGAAAATCCTTTTATTAGATATGAGCAGAAAATGGCTAGAAAAAACAAGATGTTCAGATTCTGCTAAATGAATGTTGAGGGGGATCTTCCAATTTTGTGTGGAAGATTAAAGAGGTAGAATAAAAATACCAGCAGACAAAATTGTCTTAAAAAATAAATTACTTTAAAAGCAAATTTACGTATCAGCTTTCTATCAAGTTCCAAAATGACACACAAAAGAGCAAATCAAAGTAGAGGTGCTAACATCTGCATACTCTAATCGAGCTACTGGATGGTGATAGTCCATCCTGATCTCTCAGTCTCTTTTATATCTTTCATTGTCTATTATCATTACTAATGATTGTTTTATATTCTCTCTGAGTGAAGGAAGGGGCTTCCTGAGTTTTACTTATAAGATAGGGACTAGTATTGAATCTTCTTCAGTTCCCTTGCTGTGTAGAAGAGAAAGTTCAAATTAGCGTGTGTGTTTGCAGGAACTGGTGAATTTATATATAAAGAATTCAGGGCATTCCTTGTTGCCTCTGCGCTTTACCTCCAATACTACAGGGTCCTATGAGCCAAAAGTACTACAAAAAGAATGCTACATGGATTCCTCTTTTAATTTCTAGGAAAAGTGAAACTTGTTCATCTGGGATTCAGTAGGGGCTTGCAGGAGGGCCTGCTGAATCAAACCTGTGTTTACACTGTTCTGTTTTCCTCTGAGATTTTTCTTTTAACCCATCTCACTGAAGTGTTCATTCAATACTACTTGCAATCATATGGAAGTGCTATATATAATTACAGTTACCATTTTCTATATCAGTTGTCAAATTCTTCCTCTTATAACACCTGTGCTGTTACTTTAAATGCAATGGAATGCCTCAAATGGCTCAGATGTCATTATGGCAGTCTTTGACCCTATATATTAATTTTGACATGAATGATTCTGTGACCTTAATATTTTGTGAGTGAAATGCATTTCTTCCTGACAGTTTAGACTGAAATCAGACTTATCTATTCGTAATAATAGCTTTCTTTTACTAGAAAATAACAAGTTGAATTTGCATACTAAATAGTACACACTTTGTTGCTTACGTTGATGAATATTCTTTCAAGCATTAATTAGGCACTCCACACCTAGGTGTCTAGGTTATTGTATATGATTTTAAGGAGAAATATATTTCACTCAAGTTTTATTAGAACCATGTTAACAACATTTCATTCAGTGTTCTCTTGCATTATTAAGATTTTCTGTATTGAGAGACAGGGAAAGGAGAAGGCAGATGGACAGACAGAGAGCAAAAGGCCATAATCCTCTCAGCACCAATCCAAGGAACATCTCAGGCTTTAAATTATAAAGATGCCTGCCACTTGAGCACTGTAAAGATAACCAGAAACCAAATACAACCAACCAAATAGGATAAAAAGAAAACAAAACAAAAGCATCAAAAGGAAAACTGAATTTAGTGATAATGTCTGTAGGTGCAAAGCTTACTCTGTATGATTACTGCACGTCCATCTAACTACAACAATAACAGCCATTAGCAAAAAAACCAGTCAGACCATATCAATTAGGTGCTTACTGTGCACTTCTGTAGAAAAAATGCTTAATATAGATAAATTATAAAGTGAATGCATGTTTGACATCTTTTGGTCCATTTCCTTTGAAATGTGCACTTAAATGTTAATATTAGATTCCATAAACAAGTACAAAAAAAAGGGCATCCGCAACAAAGATGAAAGAACATAAAAGGCCTGAAGTTGACAGTATAAGTACCAAATCTGATAGAGCACAGCAGTTATAGAAACATAAAACATGTTGAAAACATCATAATTATAGCTGGTTAGAGATCAAAGAGATATATGCAATAAAAGCAAACATAAGCAATCAGATAAGACATATTAAAAAAAGAATTCTGCTGTAAACATGAATGATAGCTCTGGAATAATATTTAGCTGACATTATTCAATTAAAAAGAAAATGGTTTTATGACATTGATCTTTTTTAATTTATTTGTTCACTTCAGTTGCTTAAAATTAAGATAATATGCTTTGAGTATGAATGTACAGATTTTAGATGTATATAGGTTTTATGCTTTGAGTATATACGTGCGTACCCATACATGTACACACATATACATGTATATGCACACACATGAACACACACATATACACATTTGTATGTGTGCATGTACGTAATTCTTAAGATTGTTTAAAGGGAGAGTTTATATGACATGCTATGAATACCTGACAACACCTGAGGGAAAATATTTCATAATCTGTAGAAGATCAGTCTTTACTACTCTAAGATTGTCCTTAAAGTGATGATATGGAAGTATGATACTTGAAATCTCAACAAAACAGGGCATCTGCAAGGTGAGATGTTCCTATTACACAGAAAGTTTCATCAATTTCATGGTTTCTTTCTTGAGGAGTTATCCTACATGACAGAATTTGCCAGATAGTCCACAATAATAGGTATATCATCACCAACAGAGTCTACCTCAGAAGGTGTTGAACATCAAGTGGATGTCTTCTAACTTTAGAAATCACTCCAAAGACAAAATGAACTACACCAAAGAAACGTCTGTTTACATCCACTAACTATAAAAGGTCCTACAGTGACATCTTATATTAGAAAAGTCTGGATCCATCCCTTTTCATCCCAGCTGTACATAAACTAAGCTGATCTATTGAGAATAATGACATCCCATTGCTTCTCCCACACAGAATCACTAACACAAATGTGACATAGATGTGATCCTGGAGATCCACCACCATGTGCTTGCACATGGAGTACGGATGGGTCCTTGTCTTTTTTGGAGGCAGGAAGAGAATGTAGGGCCATATATTCTCAGCAGAAAGGCTTTCTGTGAAAGGTATCATTAGAAAATCCAGATGATGCTGAGAGAAAAGGATGTTTCCTGGAAGCTCTGGCTAGTAGACCAGTTACATGATTAGGATTTTGAGTTACAGAAAATTTAAGTAGCATTTGAAATGTTCTAATGAGGACCTGGGATAAAAATTAAAGTGAAAAAGATAATATGGACATACCTTATGATAACTTCGAGCTTCTGACCAAAAAAAAATTTTCTTGTTCAGTTTTCCAAACTCAGAGATATGGAGAAGGTTAAAAATCAGAATCAGCTGTAACTTATCTTACATCCTTGAAACTAGTTTCCTAGTATTTTCTTTGTTCAATTCTTTGTATGGTTGTTTTCAATTTCAGTTATTCAGATTGTTTTAATGTAACAAAATAAAATAAAAAAAATATCTCCAGCAAATTTCAGTAATTGTTGACAACAAAATAATTTTAGGATTACGTATTTCTTTGGAAAGCCTGTGTAGAAAGTACTTATTTTCTTATTACCTCCAGCTTACAAAGTCTATTCTGCTCTCCTGCAATTGAGGCCCCTCTATTTTTCTCTGGTCCCCAAGCCTTAAGTTGTGCTTATAGCCAGCTGACACAGTGAATGTTACAGTTCCCAGTGACTGCCAGGTCACCCGGACATTTTGTCCATGCTAGCCCATGCTAGGAGATAGAAACCAAGTTTAAAGATTGTCCTTTGACTGGAAATCTGCACAACATAGCAATGTTAAGAAACAACTGCAGAGGACTGAACAGGTACAAAGTTTCCTAACCATTCCTAACCTGAAATGTTTTAGGAGTTCCCAATGCCAGATTATTTTATTTTTCTTTTTATGGTGAATATTTCAGAGTGCTACACGGTGGCATGTAAACAAGTTAGCATCAATAGGAAAGCATCACAACTTAGAAAGCTCTTCTCTTTTTTTTTCTTTTTTTTCCTCTCACTTCTATTACCTTGGGAGCTATTTCTTATATTTACGATGGATAATTCTGCTTGATCTGAAAATATGATTCCAAATACCTGAATATTTTGAAGTACTACTACTAAAATTACAAAAGCTTATTTTTTTGCCTTATCACACCTACTGACTAATTTTTACATCTTTTTTTTTCCTGTGAAGCCCAAAGTTAGTGAAAAAGAAAAGATTGCTTCTCTCGTTTTCTCTCTCTTTCTCCCTCTCTCTATTAATATATATGCTACATTCTGGAAATGGATTATGGGGGCATTTTTTTTTTATGATGTAAAGTGCCAAAGTTGCAGTCAGAGTCCCTGAAATATATGGTTATGTTGAATTTGAAGAAGATGTTATGAGACCCACAAGCTGCAATGTAAATCCTGCAGGAAAGGGAAGCTATTACAAAATCAAACCTAATTAACAGCATCTGAGCAGCCATCAGAGTATGCAGCCACCTCCTGTCACCCACACAGACACACACGTAGTTGCTAATCCCAGAACTGTATCAGCTGCCAGGTGTATACCCTCTCATCAAACTCAAAGACACAAAGGGAGACTAAAGTAACATTGTGTATTTAATACATTGATACTAATGTACATGGTGATAAAGGTACCAAGCATGCTCCTCTAATAACAAGCCAGGGAAAAGACCAGTAATAGGAAGTTGAGATGAGGATGAGCATGATATGAAACTGGGAGGAGTGGCTGATAGGCTAGGGGGTTGTGCTGCTGTCCAGAGGGTCCTCGACAGGAACCTCATGGAGTCCAACAAGGAGAAGTGCAAAGTCCTGCACCTGGGGAAAAATAATCCCAGGCACGAGTACATGCTGGGGGCCACCGAGCTGGAAAGCAGCTTGGCAGAAAAGGCCTTGGGGGTCCTGGTGGACACCAAGTTGAACATAAGCCAGCAATGTGCCTTTGATGCAAGGAAGGCCAATGGTATCCTGGGCTGCATTAGAAGGGGATTTGCCAGCAGGTGGAAGGAGGTGATCCTTCCCATCTACTCAGCACTGGTGAGGCTACACTTGGAGTACTGCATCCAGCCCTGGGCTCACCAGTACAGGAGAGGCATGGACATACTAGAAACAGTCCAAAGAAGGGCCATAGGGATGATGAAGGATCTGGAGCATCTCTTTCATGGGGAAAGGGTGAGAAAGCTGGGACTGTTCAACCTAGAGCAGAGAAGGCTCAGAGGGATTTTGTCAGTGTATATAAATACCCGAAGGGAGAGTCTAAAGAAGATGGAACCAGGCTCTTCTCAGTGGTGCCCAGTGACAGGACAAGAAACAGTGGGCACAAACTGAAACACAGGAGGTTCTTCCTGAACATCAGAAAACACTTTTTTTTGCTGTGAGGGTGACCGAGCACTGGTAGAAGTTTCCCAGGGAGGTTGTGGATTCTTCATCTTTGGAGATATTCAAAAGCCATCTGGACAAGATTCTGGGCAACTGGCTCTAGGCAGCCCTGCTTGAGCAGAGGGTTGGAACAGATGAGCTCCAGAGGTCCCTTCCAATCTCAACCGTTCTGTCATTCTGTGATCTATTAGTTAGGTTTCCAATAATGTTTTTATTTAGGGTTCAGCTACTTTATTAATGAGATAGTGTTTAACAAGAGCATTACTGAGTGATAGGAGGTAGTTTTATGAGGAAGTGTTTAAATTTTGGAGAATATCATATGTGCTCTAAGAAGGATATGAAATATAGCATTACTGCTTTGGGATTCCATGTCCAAGCAGTGGTACTCCACAGTCTCTGGTGTGTCAAAGGTGGGGATAACATAGATTACACTTCTGCAAAATGCTTTCAGTGGTGGGAAGAAGGTCAGTGGCTGATTAATAAATAATATTAAAACAAGAAGATAGCAAATCTTTTGACTAGCAGCCCTTAGCAGCACTTAAGGAGACTCAGAGTTGAGCAAGTGAAAATTATTCTTGCATTTGGCCATGTATTTTTGAAAACTCTGCTAATGAGATCTGCTAGTATCAAGAAGAGAAAAAGGATTGAAAAAGTAGACAGCATTATTGGGAATTATGTATTTCTGTGAAGTATCTTTTTGCCCAATTTGAAAGTGCTAGGAAGGTAAATTTTTAGGGAAAAAAAAAAATATAGAAAGCCCTTGAATTAATATCTGCCTGGTCTTTGAGATAAATGTGGTAGAAAGTAAAGGATATGCAAAATATATTTGCAGATTTTAAATCCAAAAGGGACCACTAGAATCACTCAGTTTCACCTGGGTTTTAGTGCAATCATTGTAAAAATATTTTGCTTATTAAGCATATCTTCCTATATAACATGTGAAGAAAAGATTTCAGAGTAAAAACTTGGTATTTTAAGAATATGAGGTTTTGATATAAAATCTCCTTCTCAGGTATGATTACTGTTACATGTATTTTTGACTAGTAAATTGTGCCCATGAACTTGAGGAACAATTTGTAATGGGAAACAAAAGAAATTAACTTGATAGTCACCACAGTAACTGACTGAGCTGATTTTGTCTTTTGGCTGTTAACTGCTCATGACAGCTTTGAAATTCTGATGAACTTTTTCCATTGGAAAGATATCATAGAAAGTCAAAATTCAAAATAAAGATAAGAACTAGAATCTAATGAACTTAATTTAGAACAAAGGCTTTTATTGTAATGTATAGTGTATTCTAAACAAAAATATTTGGTAAATTGTGGTCAGGAATAGGATACAAATCACTATACTATTTAATTATATTATAATATAATTATAATATATATTTATATTATTTTTTATATATAAACAATAATAAAGGAATTGCTTTTCCATCATTATAAATATTTGCCTAGCAAATTCTATCACAAGCTGTGAAAGAATAAGGAGATACAAAAGTCCTCAAAATTAGAAAATGAGAGAGAGAAATCTGAAACAAGTTTCAGAGTAACTGCCAAAAACTGATTTCTTTGTCCTTCCTCATGAAATGTATTCAAGTTTATGAAGGCTGTAACTGCATTCTCCTTAAAGATCTGCCCTTCAATGATGTAAATAACAAGGAAATAGATGAAAAGGTTTATAATTCTCTAGGAATTATGACTCTTTAATGAATTAATGATCCACTGACTAACTAATTAGGCTAGAAACTGGGTGTGGTTTTGAGTAGGAATAACAAATTTTGTTCCCACCAGCACACATGGAAAATATACTGAAATTTAAAATGGGTCATATTTGGCCCACAATACCTGTTTCCATCACATTTCTTTCCAACCTCTGTTTAGGCAGTATCCCAAAATTGTCACAAAAGGTTAGAATATGCTGTAAATAACAACCATGAATTTCTGAAACTGGTGTCATATTTGCCTGTTATGTGTAATGCTTCTCTGATAATAGAAGAGGAGTTGATAGGATCTCATGTATTTCTCAGTTGCTGGATGGCATTAATTTATACTATTTTTTTTCTAGTGGGTCTGTGTGTAGTGGTTCACTAGACAGACAAAGAATTATTTATGGCCTATAAAATGTGAAGCTGGCACAGAAGTCAAATTTTTCCTTTAAGCTTCTGCTCTTGAGAACCTAGCTCCTCATACCCTCAGTAAAGGGGAAGACCAAGAAAATTATGTCACTAAAATTTGAATCCACATCAAATTAACTTTAGTGCATTTTCTTTTATTTCAGTTTTGCAGGAATAACCTATGTGTGTGTCTCAAAGAGTGGGTTGGGAAAGTTTTTGTCTGAAAAATGCTGAGTTTTCCAAAGTAATTTTTTCTTCCACAGGAACATACTACTTTTATTGAAAAATGTGTTAGGAACTCTGTCTTACAAGCAGAACAAAAATTTCTGGTCAAAATACAGAAAATACTAATCAACCTTAAAAAAGCAAACAGAGTGAATAAGGCAGTGGACACTTAGTAGGAAATGTGACAGTATAATTCAAATTTCTGCTCTGTCTAGTGCAGATCTGGGACTTGAATTTTTGCCTTCTAAGTTGTGAGTGCCATAACTACAGTTTTAAAAGCCATTCTGGAGTTTTGCCTCTGTCTCCATATTGAAAAAAAGAGAGAAAAAAAGACCACAAATAGCCCATAATTCTTAAGTGAGGTCCAACAGTCGAGGTGCAGAATGTTCTTTGGATGTGTATTATTGTGAAATAACTTTGCTCTCTGATTCATACGTGAGCTTTATCCTCTGAGCAGCCACGCAACACATCTTAGTTCATTCTTGGGATCTCCTTTAGAGAAAACTAAAAGTGATGTCTTCCAGGTAAATCAGGGTGTAGCTCTGAGAATCTGTTCTCTACAGGCAGTGTGGATGAGGTTAAACCAACTCTTTGAATTCCTCTTGGCAGCTACATTATCAGCTCCTATTCCAGCAGCTTTTCAGATACCCACTGTCTATTCCTGAGCACAATGTCCAAAGACATGCAACGTGCTTTTGGAAGCATGCTGTAAACCACCATTTTGTTCACTCTCCATATTATGCTCATGCTTTTGAATAATAATAACAATAACAATAATAACAACAATAACAATAAAAATATATATATGCATTAAGGACATGGGGCACCACATATCACTCATGAAGAGATCAAGGGCTAAGTGCTATGCGATAATGGCTGAACCAGTCCCACTGTATGGTGGACTGGCCTTGAGCCATGGGAATATGTGAACCGCTCTGTGTCAGCTGAAGAGGAGGACAACAATCACTCCTCAGGAGCATTTGCATACAGCCTTTACTTTGTCTGAGTCAGAACAGGGGCTCAAAATTAGTTCTCTTTCATCTCACTTGAATGCACTAACCCCTGTGCTACCAAAGGGGCACCATCAGGTTCTCATGAAAGAAGGCTTATGGCTTTGGCTCCCATGCACATGAGTTCTGAGAGAGTCAAGACTTAAGACAAACCTCTCTTCACTGTTTCATACTGACTGCTGGCTGCCTCAGAAAGCATTCTCCAGCACAACTCTTAAGTATCTAGCTCTTTCCATGTGTCATACAACTGTAAAACCCAGGTATCACTGGGGATTAAAAAATAAAGGATTAAAAAGAAAAAAAACTGCATCAAAGGGTTGAGTCAAAGTCCCCACTGTAGAAGTCCCTTTATAGAACTTCCCTTTCATCCCTAGCTGTTGGTGGTTACCCCTCAAAAGCCAAGGTATTTAAATGCGCTTGTTGCTAACACCATTTCATTGCCATCATAGGTGGGCAGAGACGACATCCTGAAACAGAACTCCCAGCTGATGCTACAAGAATTTTTTTCAGCCACATTAATCACTCTGCTGAAGTTTGGCTTGTGATACTTTGCATACAGCAAAATAAATAAACTCCCACATCAATAACTCGTTCAACCACATGGAATTCTACTTACCACACGACTGAACATACTATTGATTTTAGACTAACAGCTATCCAGCTTTTTCATCAATCCAGCAGTACCAGTTGCTTCTACTCTTTTCTCTCTTCTTCTGGTCCTACTTTTTTTCTTTCTCTCCAGCTCCCAAACTTTTCCTTTTCCTTGATCCTTTCTGCCCAGCTTTCACTGGTAAGGTCAGAAGTGGGTTCTTTCCAGTGATATGTTGTTTTAACCAGTGTATGATTTACAAGTTAGAAATCCCACATATGAGGCAACAGAGCTTTCTTATGGCATTCATGGTCACTTAGCTGCAGTACAACATAAAACATTTTCTCCAGATCAAGTCAATATCACCAATAATATTTTGTTGGAAACAAAGAATCATTGGAAGACATAATCCAAAGTAATGTTTCTTAACAGCAAAATTTTGTAGTTTAAGGAACTGAGTCCAGAAAAGCACAGGAGTTTCCACTGTTTAGGTCACTTAAACTAGACTGAGCAGCACACTGCAGAGTATACAGTAAGGAGTAGCCTTGTTGTGGTGGAGAAATGGGGCAGATAACTGGCAGACTTTCCTATTTCCAATTTCTTTTTTTGTATGTTTGCAGCCAATATGGAATTCATATAAAGCCAAACGAGTGACTGGCCAATTGTGTTAGAAAAAAGACAAGGAGAGAAACTTGATGTTTCAAGAGGCCTTGTAGGAAAGAGAGATTAGAAAATAAATGCAGACCTTGAGGCTAAAATCTTATTTTGCAAAGAAAAGCCCTGTAAGTATTTCTTTTTCAACTTGCTATGGAAGAAGCTTTATACAGTAAATATCATTGTATTTGGAGAGCTCAGCATCTGTTATTCTTTCATATTGATTAAAATACTTTAAATAACAGGACTCATGTGACCAAGACAGTATTAGCTTGAAATAAACTGTTGCTCTCTTACTATTAGCTGAAAGCTTTGCAGTATTTAAAAAATAAGAAAGAAACGGATATTATTCCTGCAGGGTGAACAAATGGCAAATGGAAATATGCAAATGGATTTTGTCAGGAGCATAAAATATGCAGTCCTTTAAGGTTTTTTTCAAATATAATCTGCAAAGATTTAGTGTTAAAATCATGATATATTTAAGACATAGGAAGCATTTTTACAATCTTTTAGTTGTCATCTTTTAGCATTACAACAAGTGCATTTCCTTTTAGTTGCTTCTATACTTAGCTTTTCCCCATCTAAGAGTTTAAAACAGAAATCTGGTTTGTACAGTAAATCTATTCCAATCCTATGATATTTTCAGACTTTATGCTTTTTTCAGTAGGGGATACTTTTACTGGGTAGATTTAGGAAAGCAGTAAAGTATCTGAGATTAAACTAAAGCAGCCAAGTTGATCTGCCACAGAGGTTAAATAGAGCGATACCTGTAAATCCTAGAATGGGCATCTTGTATTCTAATAGCTGTACTTCCACGATGAAGTATTATCCCTTAGCGTTTTTTAAGCAGCATCGGCGTGAACGTATTTCATTGTGAAATCCCTTGGACTGCTTCAACTCTAGAATATATTGACGATTGAGTGGCCAGTTGCACCTGCTATTTGCATCGTCATGGAAAACAAGGTGTTGTACCCGTGCTGTGCCTTGGGGCCAGAGCTAAACTCAAACTACAGAAACAGCCAGCAGCCACAGGCTGGGGTTGCTAAGGCAATGCTCTGAATAGACACATCGCTTCAGCAATCTTCTCTGTCTCCTTCCTAATGACTGGTACCCATTGCAGGATGGCTTTTGCCTGTTGGGTGAAAGGGGGTTGTGGCCGTCCTTGAAACACAGCAGGTGTTTCTGACAGGCATCCATTGCAAAAGGCCTGTTATCATGGTCTTAATCATTCTTTTAGAAGACTAAGGGAGTACTCAGTAGAGGAACAAGGGACTTGATTTAAAATTTGGAAAAGAAAAGGAGAAGAAAGTCAGCAGACTGCTAGAAGTTGATTTAAGGCTCTATTTCCACAGCCTTTCTCTACCATGCAGGGGAGAGAAGCCTATGACATTGGGTATGAAAAAGAGAGCAAGGGAGTCTGACGTGCTAATCCCTCTTGCAAGCAAAAGGGTAGAAAAGTGTCTAGAGAAGTGCAGGGAATGATCGAATCTCTGACCAGGAACAAAAGGGAATAAACTGTTCTGTGAAAGGAATTAAAACAGATCAAAAAGGGGAGCAAGTGGTCATGGCTGAGTCATTGTCTGTTTACTAGTTTACTCCTGGGTTTTTACAGCTCTGAGTCAGAAACCCTAGAGAAATGTAAGAAATAAGGTTTTACCCAACTTGTCCATCCTCTGTTGATATGTTTCTATGAATTACTGAATGCAGTAATGACAATCAAGTCTTGAAAATTTTGACTTTGCCAAACAATAAACACACAACTGAAAGAAATCGTTGAGCCAAATTTCTTTTCACTGTAAACAGATTTCAAAGAAGCTGATTTAGGTTTATAGGTAGAGTCTACAAACAGAATTTGAGTTTTTTTTATTTTAAAAATTACTGTGTAACACTTGGTATTAGGTGCAGTTAAGCTGTATCTGATTCAAAGAGTTGAAAACTGGGAACAGGACAGCTTACAAGTATAACAAATGTCCATTTAGGTTTTAGAAATCACTAATCAAAAAGCCCAGTCTAATTATCTATGTCATTATTTCTCTTCTTTCTTTAACTGTTGCATCTTTCAGCATGTTTTAAATAAAATTGTTGAAATAAACTGTTTCACCAAAGGGTGACTTGAGTGCCCAAATATGGTACCAGATGCCCTAGGATATTTGAGACATGCATGATCTTGGCAGATGCAACACAGGAACTGCAGGAAATCCAAGGCCTTCTAGAGATGCAGCTGGAAGCCTGGAAGGATGACCAAAGGTGCCTAGCCTGTCTCTAGCCACATACTTGTAGGCAACTGATTCCTATGTCAGCTCTGGCTTACTGTCATTACAAAGGTTCCTGCGTTAGAATTTTTTCTGGTACCTGAAGTTTATCTGCAGTGATGCTTGTGAAATGACAAAGCCTATATTTGTGAAGATTTATGTCATAAGGGACTTTAAATTCAACAGGTTTATATGGTTTAACTAAGCCAGAATTTGGCAGTAGTGTTTTCAGCCCATCACTTTTCTTTTTCAACTATCTACAGCAAATCTTGTTTGTTGAAGTGCTTTTGTGAATAGAGGAGATGGGGCAAAATTGTGGCAAAAAAAAAAGCAGGTAAGCAAGCTCCTGTCTCATGGTTGATTGTTTCCTGTTACCATCCAACACCTTCAGTGCTGTCATGGTAGGCAGCTAAGCACCACATAACTACTTGCTCACACCCTCCCCCCTCTGCCTGCCCCCCCCGCAAAAGACCCCAAAGAAAAACAAAGCCAAGAAAAATAAGTGAAAAAAAAACCACAATTGTTCACCACCAGCCAACTAGACTCCCAGCCAGTCCCCAAACAACGGCAGCTCCCGCAAAACTCCCCCCACATCCCCATTTTTATTGCCTAACATGACGTCATATGGTATGGAATATCCTTTTGGTCAGTTGGAGACAGCTGTCGCAGTTGCGCCCCCTCCCAACTTCTTGTGAGCCCCCAGCCTACTTGCTGATGGAGTGGGTGAGAAGCAGAAAAGGCCTTGACTCTGTGTAAACACTGCTCAGCAATAACAAAAACATGGTGTCTTATGAACACTGTTTTCATCACAAATCCAAAACATAGCCCCATACAAGCTACTATGAAGAAAATTAACTCTATCCCATCCAAAACCTACACAAGTACTTATGGCACATGCACTGCAAACCTGTATTCACTTACTGTTGTTAATATTATTTATACTGCCTCTGAATTTGAAAAGTAAAATGGTTTCCATGCAAAAATAAGTTACCCTCTGTCTTCTCCTTATTTGCAGTACTCCGATTTTTTCCCTCACTTTCTCACTGTTCTTTCTAGAATTTTTAAAATTCTTTAAAAGTTTTTTTTTTTCCTTTCTCTTACACATGTGAAGATTATTTATATTCCTTGTTAGCTTACTTTGGTCTCTGTTTCCCTGGCTGGATTATACCAGAGTGAATTTCAATTACCATTTCTTCCATCATTTCAGTTTCCATAGTACATTTCCTAAGTGCTATAAAATCTCAGTCAAAATTCCACTGAGCATTTCACGTTCCCTCAAAGTCAGACTTTCTGACATCAAGCCTAGCATGTTTCTTTCTCTGCTAAGAAACCTCATAAGTACACCAAATCTAAAGATTTTTCGTTTGCTAAATATTGCATGTTCTCAGTATCAACCCTGTTTATACCTGTCTCAAGTCACTGCATTATACACAGAACTGCCTCTAACCATGTAGGCTATTTAGCAAAAAAACAAAACCAAAAGAACCAAAACAAAAAACCTCACCTCTCTTTCCCCACCACCTCCCTCCCAACAATTTATAATTCCTTAGAAAAAAAATTACTCCTAGGTTTTTGCTTAGTTTATATCAAAATCAGTATCAAAGTAATTACTTTTCCCTTGATAAAGATTAAAGCCAAGCTCGAACAGGCCATGCTGAATCTACTGCCATATCTGCTCTAACTGCTCAAAAGATCTGTAGCTACATCAGTGAATTACCTGACCATCTTTATTATCCAAATTTCTATCAAAACTTTCTCTACTGTCATTCCAAGTGTTTATGCCATTTTTCTCAGCAGATTATATTTCATTTCTCAGTAATGTTGCTATTCTTGCCTCCTGTTTTTTTCTTATCTGTGCCTTATATTCTGACACTTTAAATCATCATGCTCTGTATTGATTCAGTAAAGTGCACTGTTCCACTCATTTCATATTGTACATATAAGTGAAAATCAACAAAAATGTTTGTGGGAAGTGAGGAGTACTGACAAATATGTCATTCTCGATTCACAAGTTTTACACTGATTAATTGGTGAGCACTCAACAATATGAGTAACGATTGCTGGTTTCACAACTGTCTGTAGGTGCCTGACTGAATACGATTTTGGTGCCCGAGTCTCTAGTGAAATCAAAGGAAATTAGAACTGTGGCCCCTAAATAGCTTTGTATTCCTGTCGCCTGTAATAACTACCAATAGGACAGATACAGCTTGCTCAGTGATGTTTAAATATGTGTAAAGAAAACATAGCAGCTTATAAATTTACAATAAGTTATGAAATGAGAAAGATTGTTAAGAGCCTGATCCTTCAAATTCTTATGCTTGTTCTGGTCTGTAGTAATAAGTAAATAGATAAGTTGATTTTGATCACATTCTGATTCTTTCTTACTATGTTTTGGACTCTTCATGTGGAGGACCTCTTTCCAGGAAGATCTTTGCCAGTGGCTGCACCATAGTGATGACCCAGAAGTCCCATCATCACAAGACCCAAAAGTCCTGCAATGTACAGTTCCTATGAAGAAATGCAGAGCTTCAGTGGGTGTGAGGATTAACATGACGCTGACCTGAAAGAAAATGTTCTGTGTACATTCCCTAAAGGAAAAAAGAAAAAAATAAAAGGGTGGCAATCTAACATTTACCCATGAAAAATGTCAGTATCAAGGAAAACAGACATTCCACATTCAGCGGATTTTGATGGAAATTTGTCAACAAGCTCTACACAAAATCACAATATACTATAACATTCTTAAAAGGAAAAATTCCAACTGGATAGTTCTTTCAAAAGAAAATAAAACCAGTAAATATATATGTACAGAACCAGAGCAATGTTTTACTATGTCAAGTGATAAAATGGATTGTTATCCAAATAGTTTTGGTTTTCTCATCCAACTTTAACTTCATGTCTATTTTTAATCTGTCAAATTAATGTTCAAGAATTGTCATGTGTGTGTCCCCCCCATTTTTCAGTAAGTATTGATGACGTACTGCCAGTTCGTTTGGGTTTTTTCCCTCAGGATAAGAAGTAATTATAGTTTGTAGTTTTGGGGTTTTTTTAATTATTATTTTTAAGCATCTGTTATAGTTTGTGGTGGGTTGACCCTGGCTGGATGCCAGGTGCCCACCAAAGCTGCTCTATCACTCCCCCTCCTCAACTGGACAGGGGGAGAAAATAAAACAAAAAGCTTGTAGGTCAAGATAAGGGCAGTTTAATAAAGCAGAAGCAAAGGTCACACACGAAAGCAAAGGAAAACAAAAGATTTTATTCTCTACTTCCCATCAGCAGGCGATGTTCGACCACTGCCCGGGAAGCAGGGTTTCAGTATGCATAGTGTTGCTCCGGAAGACAAACGTAAACAAACTAATGCCCCCCTTCCTCCTCCTCCCCCTAGCTTTTATACTGAGCAGACGTCATACGGTATGGAATATCCCTTTCGTCAGTTTGGGTCAGCTGTCCTGGATCTGTCCCTTCCCAAGATCTTGCCCACCCCCAGCCTACTGGTGGGGGGAGCAATGTTGGAGAGACAGCCTTGATGCTGTGGGAGCACTGCTCAGCAGTAGCCAAAACACTGGTGTGTTATCAACACCGTTCTAGCTACCAATACAAAGCACAGCACTATGAGGGCTGCTATGGGGAAAATTAACTCCATCTCAGCTAGACACAATACATAGTTGCATTTGGTTTTGTTCAATATAGTGCTGCGTATCATTTCATGTCTTGAACATCTGCAGCATATTTGACCTGGGGGAGTAAAACAACAACCATAAGATGTATGCTCCTGATGCAGCAACATGGATATATTACTGACTATTAAATGTAAACATTTATCCCCATAGTTACTGCTGTATGGCATCTTACTTTCCACAGCTATTTATAATTCTATGTAAAGGGTCTCTTAGGAAAAAAAAAAAAAGTGGTACTTGTTTATAACTATTGACTTTTTAAGTGGACATCACTATACTATCCTATTCTGAGGTATGGCAGATACCTTCTTAGCAGAAAATATTTTCTAATCCTTTCTCATCCAGCTTCATCAACAAAAAAGATATTTTAGGTTGAATATTCCATTTGTTTGTGTTATGCACAGTAATTAATACCTGTGAAAAGTGAGTTAAAAAAGATGTAAAAGGATAATAGGTTGCCCAGAGAGGTGGTAGATGCCCCATCCCTGGAAACATTCAAGGTCAGGTTGGACGGGGCTCTGAGCAACCTGATCTAGTTGAAGCTCATTGCAGAGGGGTTGGACTAGATGACCTTTAAAGGTCCCTTCCAACCCAAACCATTCTATGATTCTATGAATATTCTGTACCTAGACAGAGAAGATGTTAGCAGCTACACCAAATGCAAGGCAATAGGAGGCCCAAAGGATTACTTCTCTGTTGTGCTCTGTTCCTGTAAAACTCACATGATTATATAGTAAGATAGCTCCAACTCCAGTAAACGATCCAAGTGGGTGTTTAGTTAGTAGAGCAATATCAGGAAAGTAAATCATCTTTCAGAAGCAGCTTCCTGCTTGTGCCAGTGCCAGGGCTAAAATGTGTACTGAGCTTATGTTTTCTCCTTCAGGATCTACTGGTAGCTGTTTCAACCTTTGCAGGAGTCAAAATAGTAAGTACAACCTCAGTTACATTACGCACTGCTTCAAGAAGTTTGTAGCAATGGAGCATCTTTGTTCACTGGCTTCCTGCCTCCAAAAAACAATGGCTCACTTTTTAAGAGGTCCTCAGTCTAATATTCTCTTCTGAAGTATGGTAGATATTTCCTTAGCAGAAAATATTTTATGTTGGTCTAATAATTCTGCAGTAGTCCCTAAAAGCTTCATTTCAGTTCATTTAGTTCATTTTTGTTTGAGAGTTGTGGCTGAAATACATAGGCTATACCAGCTTAATAAGTCACATTCACTGGCTGATCCTCAGTTAATGTATGTGCACTCTTAACCCAGCCCACTGTGAGACAACACAATTTCTTGTAAACTTCAAAGGAAAAAGTTAGAGGTAATCTGCATTGCTTGGCAACTGAGCCAGGCCAGGAACAAGTGGTTGGGCTGTACCTTAGCCTGTTATGTCTTCTTTACTCAGTCACGTGTGTTTGAGCCTTCTGTCAGTCCCTGGAAATGCCAAATACCCATCTAAAGCTCATAATCATGATCATGAAAAATGTATCAAATACATGTCAACTTTTCTAAGAAAATGATGCCTGCAAAATACACAGTTAAGTCTTCTGTATTTCTTTCTCTCTTCTACTAGTTCCACGTTTCTCCACTTATTTCCTGGAACAATGCTGTTTTCTTCATTCACCTAAGAGTTATATAAGATCCAGAACATGAACAGTTAACTCATTTCCTTAATATATTCCCTTCTCTTTTTTATCACCTCTCCTTACGGTCACTGGTCTTTATGTCAGCTCGTTTCTCTTATGCTATGCCTTTAATACACTTACCCTGCCACTTACATGACTGCTCATCTTCCTCTGTCACTTCTTCTAAGTCTAAAAACAGTCATGTGTGCCATCAGTGAAGCTCACATATTCATTTATCATTCGGAGGCAGGCTGTTATTTTTTTCTAAAATCTGATCCTTTAGCACTACAGCCAACGAGCTCTTGCAGTAATCATTTCCCACATTCTCCCCCTTAAAGAGGATTAATCCTATCTTTAATACTTCTTTTCCCTTCCTCTGATAAAATGTGGGGGAAAAGGCTGTTTGTGGTCAGCACTTCTCAGGCTGGCAACTCTGCAATCTGGTTCCATTCCTTTTTCCTTCTTTTAAATGCACAGGTGCTGTATTGTGGTTAGGCTCTACACGTAATCAATCCCTTTTCAGCCAAATTGGTGGGGGAGGATATTTTTTGTTGGGACATTTAACTGGTACTGAAGAAGCAGGGGTTAAGATGCTCGGTTTGTTGCAGATTTTTCTGTCTGACTGTGAGAACCTCACAATTTCTCTCTCAGTTCCAATTCAGCAACATGGAAGAAAAATATTTTCTGCTTTTCATCTTTTGTCAGGATGTTCAGAGAGAGAAACACTTTCTCTCTAACACTTTTAATAAAATTAGACTTTACTATCAGTTAGGACTTGAACACAAGTATTAAATATTAATTACAATTATCTGCTTGTTTCTCAGGGAGAATAGCAGCTGTGGTCTTTTCTGCATAGTTTTCCTGAAGCATCTTTAGAGTAATAAGTGACATTCTTCCCTATTTTTTAACACAGAAGAATTATATGAAGATACTTCTTTCACACAACAATCCTTACCCTTTTCCAAAAAAAGAAAGAAAAAAGTTTAAATAACCTTTTAAATGAAATATTGCAATAGTCCAGCATTTTAAGCATGAAAGTGCAGTTTTCTAAAAGGTCAGTTCGGTCCCTGAAAATGTTTTCAGTTTAGACAATACATTACGAACTCCGTGGAATCTAGTAGCAATTTTCAGCACCACTAACAATAGGAAGTAAATTCCAGTCATTCACAGTAAGATGGCAATGTGGTGACATTTGATGCTTGACTCTGTGTGCTTTGAGTTACTGCAAGAAATTGCCTGCTTAGGGGAGAGAACCTTTCCCTAGTTAACTGGATGAATTTTAGATATAGGTGAAAAATAAAACCACAACAGTTTATAAAGTGATTGCAAGTCATCAGCTGTGTGGTGGTTTCCCCCACCCTCATTTAGCAGATAAGAATTGAAATATATCAAATTAATAAATCCCAATGAAACCAATAATCTCACATCTTCTGTACAATTGTATTTGACAGCTGTTTTTATCTTTTACTTCCAGTGAGCCACTACTATTATGTTTTATTTTCCAGATGTATGTCCTTGCTCTCTTAAAACTACAGCAGTTCCACTACACAGTAAAGCAATAAATTTATAGAACATTCTTCTGAAGTGCCTGCTTGTTTCGTAATTCCACTTCCATATCTTTAGTTGTTCTAAAATATATTGAACTGTCAATGTGGGGGTCAGGAGATTAGAACACTTTGTAGTTTCTCTGCCAATGCCTTTGTTTAACTTGGAAAATAAGCTACACTACCAAGGGAGTGATGAAATCAAGGATACTTAGAGTCATAAAGGCATAAAAATGTTAAACACTGTATACTGCAGACTTTCTTAAGAGGGAAAGTGGTATCTCTACATGTATTTACTTTGGGTACCCACCAGTAAACCACCTTTATTAAAACTTGTAAAGAATACAAAACAGTACACAAGGGGTTTGCAATTTAAAAAAAAAAAGAAAAAGTTGCTCTCTGCTCTCAGAGCCACTGTCTCACAGAATCATGTACCTTTTGACCTTGAAATGTTACGCATTTTGTCTGACCTTGGTTTACTGTCAGTTAGTTTGAATTTCATTTAATCATTTGCTTTTACCTGGAAATCAGCAAACCTCATGGGGCTTTCTTGGAATTCTGTGAGCCCTTTCTGGGTTTTCATAATATTGAAGGCAAACATTGCATGTTTTCTTATAATTTCCTAGGAAACAGACAGAATGAAAACAAAATGTCTTTCAGAACTCCTAAAAGGACAAAAGATCATAGGATAATATTTATTAATATCGAACTTTGGCTTATATTTAAATAGATGCTCATACTGACAGATAAAACACTGACCCATTTGAAGTACAACAATTTTATGAACAGGGATAATGAATTAGGAAGCCATAATAGAGTTTGAAGAGGAATGCTTTTGTGCTTGTGGGAAAGCTGATATTAACATATGTCAGAGAGAGAGAGAGAGAGAGAGAGCATCCATGATGGGACTTTGTCAGGCCCAAGAGATGAAAGTGTTATAAGAGTCAAGAAGAAAGTAAAATTGTGAACATTTTAGCTTATGCTTAGGTGTATATGACTGTATGATAACAAGCCTTGGCTTGTTTTCTGTGAAGCTCCACAAAACTTCCAAAGCTACTGCCTTAAGGTCCTGGAACCCCTTCTGGTTCACAAGTTAAGTCTAAAATCTGAACACATCAGAAGCAATGTTTTCTGAGGGAGGGAGGAGGGTGAAGCCAAGTTCTTACCAGACGTGCCTCCCATTAATACCTCTAGAAATCTTCAGAAGATGCTTAAATATAGCATATCTATTTTTTGGCATAACTTCTCCAAGACACAGCTTGCTTTTTTTTTTTTTTTAACATATTCCCCAGGTGATGATCACCTTGTGTGTAGATTATGATGTCGTCCTTTTCGCCATACTTGACAATTCGGTATTGCCCTGAACACATCCATCAAGAATCATTCTGTAAAGGTACTATTTGTAACCCATTGCTTTGATGAAGTCACCTTTCTCAGAATCATATGCTTAGCTCCTACCTCAGATCTGTCCATGGCATAATTCGTTCCACGTCAGACAATCACTTCCAGGCTTATTCCTGGCCTGTGCCTCATACCTAGCAGGAGGTCCTTGCAAAAATCCCCGTGGTTGATATTTCTGCTCTATTCAGTATAGATTCTCAAACCCTTCTTGTCTCTAGTATCTGAACACAGGTGAATCATGAATTAAGAAATACAGATAAAATTTGTCACTTTATATATTTTCCTATTGACATATACATATGTGCTGAGGATAGTTGCATATATTTTGAGACCCAGATGTTGAGGAAATTGAAGGTGAGGAGAGAAAGCCTTTAAACTTCTCTGGTTAGTCTATGGGAAGCCAGCATAGAGAGAGGAGTCAGGATTGTACTGCAGTAATTTAATACTGTGCTTTACTCAGAAAGTTATACAATTTACACACAAACTGCTGCAGGCACAATGAGTGTGCCTTGCAAAAACAATCATTGTTCTCTAGGGTAGGTAATTCTGTATATTTGAAGAACAGAAAGCTGTTCTTATTCACATTTGGATTCTAACATGGCTTTTTAAATTGTCAGTTTCCATATGATTAGGAAATAATTGGGTTCTTCTATTCTTTTTTCACCAGTTTCAGACTGGACATCACAAACAAAACAAACAAAAACACAACTAAAAAAGCCTTAGAAAAGTGTCTGGGATGTTATTTTCCTTTAATATCCCCAACAGGAAATAATAACTTCAACACAGTGTAAGGCAGATAGTAGTTACCAAATAAGTGCACATAAAAAGGTTTTGAGTATCCCGCTGGACACCTATCTAATATAATACCAGAGAATACTTCTCTTCTGAGTCCATTTAAATATTGAGACAAACAAGTTATGCCAAATAAAATCCTCAGTTTAAATCTCAAGATTAGATTCAGGCAGACAGGACAGTGAATAAGATTTCTCAAAGCCTAGAAAGTAGCACAACTAATAGTACCCCAAAGGAAGGGAAATTCTCACCAGGAGTTCATGTAGAGAGAAAAAAAGAGTACTCAGAAGAGACTTCTGATGCCTTAGCAGAAGAAAGGATCTAAAGGTATTGCTCTTAACTTTTGACCTGGCACTACAGTCCTTTGAGACCTCTGCCTTCTGGATGAAAGGGAAAGAGAAAGAAAAGATGGGTCTTAGTTTCACCTGGACAAATAAGAGTACTATATTCTTCAACTGTGTGACCTTGGCTATGTGATTTACCTGATTTGGAAGAATAGGCAGCAGCAATCTGTGCATGTAAAGAAGATGTCAAAGTTTAGGCAATACTGAAATACTTCGAAATTTTTATATATTTAGACTTATAAATATGCAGATATCTAGCTACCAAGAATTTTTTAAAGCACCATGATTCTCAAATCATACTCCCAAGAAGGCAAAAGTCTTCAAACATCCTCTGAAGCACTTCTTTTTGGACCTATAAATAGTTTTATAAATCAGTTTTACTGAACATTATTTCAGAGACTGCAGTTCAGCTTTCATCTGGGTATTTGTTTATAAGCAATCTGGATATTTGTTTATAAGTAATTGTGCAAAACAAGGACAACATACTATTTATCTACATATCTAATCTTACTTACACAATGCAATGCCATCCATTAATGTGAGCTTATCTTTTTCTACTCCAACTGAAGAGATGTTAAAGAGGGAAAGATACCTGGTCTGATTATTTATTAGTTGCTTTATTTCAGTGGAATGCAATCTGTTTCCATGTGCTTGTGCAAAACTTTGAAAACAATTAACGTTTGTGTCCTATATTTCTTTAATGTCCTCAAATAAACATTTTTTCTTTATCTGGAATTCAAAGTTTTCCTTTCTTAATAAAAATGAGAAACAATATTATTATTTTCCATGTATGAAGTTTGCCTTTAATTCACTAAGCTATTATGTCAAGTCATAACATATATTGGGCTTTTAGGTACCAATACGAGGCTTTCTATATCTCCACAAGTAAGAAAGAAAAGGAGGAAGAAGACAGGGTCCTGAAGTGACCTGTTGCCTGATAAATATCCCACTGTAGAACAAAGTTCAATATAAGACTTATGCTTGAGAGCTGTTAGCTATGCCACTGATTCAAAGACATGTAAAATGTCCTGCTAAAACTGGAATTATGATGTAAATAAAGGTGGGAGATTTTGGTTGTGCAATCTCTGAAAATAACTCTCTTCATAGGCTCAAGCTTTTGATATGCATTGATTCCGTCTGAGATGATGGTCCTCTTTGTTCATGGGGTTCATTGAACCCGGGAGAAAATTTTTTATAATATTGCAAGCTTAGATACCTTAGCATAATTTGCTGGCACTGGAGCAATTTGAAACCATGTCCTTGATACAGCCTACGAGTACAAATGAAATAATTTCCAATTTTAATGTTCATTTTGGAGTTGCTGGCAAAGGTCACATGGTATATGAAATGAGTGAAATCCTGGTCTGACAATAAGACTACCTCTGTATTAAGAAACAGGCTAGAAACCTTTTTTAAGTCAGCACAGTGTAGATCATAGCTAATGGCTAGATGCTCTAACGCTTAAGTAATGTAACTGCAAACAAAGTGATTACTGGGAATGGTGTCTGACCTGAGCTAGCTCCCAGACTGTACCTGGGTGTCATCTGAGATGGTCAGAGCTCACAGAGGACAGAGCTGTGTTAAGGACTAACAGGAACAGCAACTGCACTGCTAGCGCCTGGGCCCATGCTCTGGCCCTGTTGATTTTACTGGAAACCAGCATAGTGTAAAAGTCACAAGAGTGTTCAACAAAAGAAAAGAAAAATATCCAAGTTTTCGCAAGTCCAGCTAAACAACTTTGTGTTTAGCACTGCCTACTTTAAACTGAACCTCGTAGCTGACCTTTATTTTTATCTTGGAGATTTTTTGCCTGTGTTTTAAACAAAAAGATAATTTATCCAGGAGGCAAGATGACATTTCAGTTTCTTTAGAAAATAATAGATAACTAGAAAGAGAGAGAAAACATCATCTGTTTTTGTTTTATTTTTTTTAAGCAGGATGTTTTAGAAACCTTATCTTAGTAAAACAAATAACCTTCTCCTTCAGCTGTGAACAATAGCAACAAAAAACTCCTACCACAGTCTTAAAATCTGCAGAATAGAAAAATCCTTTATAGTCATAGAAAAATATTGTAGAGCTTGAGAAGATGCAATGACTGAAGCCCCAGCCCTTGGTGAATTATGACAAAAAAGAGAATGTCCCAGTGGCCAGCTTTAATTGTTCTTCATGCACTTGAAAATGCCACGTAAATGTGAAAGATCCAGTTACTGGATTTGCTATGTGTGTTTGATAAAAGACGCATCAATCATTACCAGTTATGAGATGTTTCTGTAACAGGGCTTAAAAGGGGAACGCAGCTCGGTTTTCGTGCTGCAGACAGCATTCAACAAAGACTCTGCTGTTGTTGAGCTGGCTGCAGAACTATCAGCCCTACTTTTTGCTCTGCCTTTCTGAAAGGCAGTTTGTTTCCTTTGTGACAGATAAGGATGGGGGTCATTATTGTTAACAGGCAGGAAGGAAGAATGGGATACAAATTTTGCTTATGCTGATTGGTTTCTACTCCATCTTTCTCCCTTTGCTTTTAAATTCAATTTTTCTTCAGGCACCCTTACGAGTTTCACACACTCGCTCTCCTCCAGTCTTGTTTCCCTATGCAAAATGGATAACAAGTTATACTGTAAGACATGTTTTACTAATTCCCTTGAAGGTCAAAAAGGTAAAGGCAATGTTGTCACTGAGCTGTAGTACTGAAGGGCAGTATCATAGCCATCAACTTAGAAGATATTCAGAGGCAGTCATCCCTTCATTTGTCACATTGCATGGAGTGCAAGGAATGAGTGAAAATTAAAGCCAAAGAGTGAGTGAAAATTAGAACAAAATTAATTGCTAAAAAATTAGTTATTCATTTTGATTCCAAGCCCAACTCCAACAAAATTTCCAGTTAAAACTCCAATGAATATTTACACGGTTTCTCTAAAGACAAGAAGCACTGAAAATGTCCCATGCCAGCTTATGTCATAAAACTATTCAGGAAGGACTATTCATGAAGTCCTTCTCTTGAATGATGTAGACTCAAAACACCTCAGAGGGAGAGTAGATTTAACTTGGGTCTATGACATCCTGGGTAAGGTCCTGAACTGCCAGATAAAATCTCTTTCAATGATTTTAGAAATCTTTCTTCACCTTTTTTTTTTTTTTTTTTTTTTTAAATTTAGTGCACCCCTTGAGGGAATAATCAAATTTCCCCTGTTTTTCCCAGAAACTGTTTGGTGAATTCAACCTGAAATATCTAATAGATACCTACTGTATTTTAGATTTAACTATATTTTACATTTAATTCTATTTTTTTGGCAGAAGAAACATGCCTGGGTCAACTTACAACATTTATTCCCCAATGACCTTCATGTACAGAGAGACGTTCACATACGTAGCAGCATTATAATTGCTGTATCTTTCATTGGAACTCCATCAATCACTGACAGTTCTGCTTTTAAAGGTATATGCTCTGGATGAACATAACAGGTTTTTTTCATCCATTTTGACAGCTTCTGTAACAGATAGCAAGATGTTATATTTCGAAACCTGATTCCCCTGTTATTCATACAAGCGTGACTCTGATTAACTCTACTTGTTTTTATGGAATTAAATAAATATTAATTTGTACCATTATGAGAAAGACTGAAGTTAAGATCACAGTACATTTGACAACCTTTCCTACCTAGTGGAAGAAAAAGAAAAAATATGTGCTAGAACTAGTTTTTATTTTATTTTTTTTCAAATCACAAATTTCTGCTAGACTTAGGTTCAGCTCCACAACAAGAAAAGAAAGAGAGAAAGAGAGAAAGAGAGAAAGAGAGAAAGAAAGAAAGAAAGGAAGGAAGAAAGGAAGGAAGGAAGAAAGGAAGGAAGGAAGAAAAGAAAGAAAGAAAGAAAGAAAAGAAAAAGAAAGACAGACCCCCAAAACCAAGAACAACAAAAAAATCCCTTATTTCCTCCCATTTACACTTAGAGCTGCATTGACTTTAAAAGGTAATTCTGGCTTAGACCAGAATGAGAGAAGAATCAAGTTAAATGCACCTCTAACTGTAAGTAATATTTGGCATGTGTGTGCACATGTGATATATGTGTATGTAAGCATGAACACACAATCTCCAGACCATTTTTGTGCAATATTAATAGCAATCTTGATATGTAGGGAGGTATGTTCTCCAGACCTTTTTTTAAGACAGTAGTGAGAGGTTTGTGGTCTCATTCTTCAGCTACTTATAGACCCACAAATATAGGTGTGGAAAACCTCATATCCATGAACATTTTCTGTTCCAAGCACCCCTTTCCCTTCTGTGCATATTTGCATACTACTGGCTGCTTTGCCCTAGATGCACATGAAATGGTTCTCCATTCTTCTCTTTGCCACAGCATAAACACAATTCCAAGGCTGTCCTGAAGTTCATTTGCTGAGGTTATCAGAGGTACCTTGACATGAACATGCTGAATATTAGGTGCTGCAGGAATTGTATCTTTAAGCTTTAAAGTTTTCTCATGAAATTCTATCCATTACTATTCTTTCAATCTGTGTAAAACTTTCATTATGGCTTTTTATTCCTGAAATAGGTTATTGATTCATTTACAGAAATCTTTTACCATTTTTTAAATATTGCTCTGATTGTAAGGTTTACCTTAGCTTTGTAGTGTTGCAAATTTCCCAGTGTCTGATTTCACACCATTGGGTGTCAGTATGACTCCCAAATAGAATTCTTTTCATTTTGAAATAAACATGGCTGTATCTTTTACAGTTAGACCTGCTGCCCAAATAATTTCTAAAACTTTCCTTAGTCTGTGAGGACACTGACTTCACTAGGAACTGATAGTACTCAGGCCCTCTGAAAATTTAAGTAATTCTATTTGAGCCCTAAATAGGGAGGTAAGTGTCTGAGGGTAGGCTGCTGCTCTGAAATCAAGCTGCCTCTATCTGTGTATTTTACTGGTAACCTTGACCCCATCTAACTACACTAAGGTATACAGAAAGGACTTTCCAGGTAAGGGATTTTGTGTCCACATGAAGGTGCATTGCTGAGGACTAGGACAAAGATGTAGTTTCTGAAATCAATGAGGCTTGAAGTCAACATGAGATCATCCTGTGGTCCTCTAGCACTTTGGGAGGAGGCTGTAGATCAGGACAGTCTGAGGAGCCTGGAGAGCAATTCAGCTCACTCTTAGGTAGACTTTTAAAGGCTGGTCCTTTGATTTGCTCTCTAGGCTTCGTTGGCTGTATTGATTAAATCTCTGTTAAGTACATAGGAAATGTATATATCTATCTTTTCTTTAGACACCTACATTCAAGTAAATTAAATTTGGATCTAAATCCCATTCCACCAGACTATTCTTACTAAGCTTCCATCAATATAAGTATTGAATATTATGATAAGGAAATCTGCTGCCAAATCACTATTACAATTAGGGCTGACTTGGCTTTTGTAATGTGAAGACACAAATAACTTCTTTCACTGTGTGAGCCTCAAAACACATAGATAATCCCCTAGCTCTCTAGCAAAGAGATGCCAACTTTTCCTTAGCTGTCTTTTTGTTTAGTTTTCAGAAGGCACTCAAATCAGACACAAGGGGACGAACTTTTAAGAGTTGGTTTCTTTTGAAATAAACTTCAAACTTCAGACACAAAGTAGCTCCAGACGTTTGATTCCCATGCATGCTGATTGGCAAAGTGAAGGCAAAAGCATGTTTTAAAGGAAGGGTTTTTTTTTTTAATACAAATGGACACCTAGGCCCTCCCATCTCCTCAAAATATCCATCTTTTAACTCCCTTTCTGCTCATCTTCACTGCCAGAGTCATATGTGCTGTTGTTCTATTACTCCATGTGTTTATCCTGCCCACAATACATCTCTGCATCAGAGCAAAGAACAGAAGCTCAGAAACCTCTGGAGTAGTAAGGCTGCCAGAGGAGCTAAAAGCAGATTTTGGAGACTAGTTTACCCAGAGAGTCTGTATGTCACATAAGACTTCCAGCAGATCTGCTGAAATGCACCTTTGTGGGACAAAAAGAGCTGCTTTGGGAGCAATCAGGATCCCAGGTGAAAGCTCTTTCTGTTCAGACCAGCTGCTTGGTTAGTCCTCAGAAAACACTGATGGGATTGTTTCAAGTTTTATGTGCATTTGCCTAAGGCATTGGATGGGCGCTTCTTTAAATAAAAAAATGAATAACAAAATCACAAATGATTAAGAGACAAATACAATGGTCATTTTTTGTGGGACCTCATCCCACCTGCACTTGGATGTGCAGATGTATTTTTAGTTCACTAGCAGCTGTCCTGGCAAGGGAAGTCATCAAAAACCTGTAAAGGCAGATGATAGAATTAGGACACACAAAACCCACTTTTCATTGTGGAGTGGAAATGCCAGCAGCTCTCACACAAAATGTTTTTACAGTTCACGCCTGGGACTGCCACTTTGATTAGCTAGGCTGTACTTCTTCTAAAAACTTCCAGTACAAGGCAATCTTTTCTTTCTAGATCTTAGTTTCCCAGTACAGGAAGGTGAGAAACAACCTCCTTCCTTTCTCCTTTTTCTGTTACTCTTTTTTTGAAGTTGTAGCATCTTCAAGGCAGGGAGTTGTACATTCCTTAGTGAGCAGGCATCTAGCCATCTCTGCATGGCCTCTGTATGGTGATGTAAAAGGAATAGCACACCGAAACTGTTCACACTACAGAAAATGAATAAAGAGTATTCTATGCAACGCTGAACTGAAAAATAAGTACCACATCCCATGGAATACACTCAGTTGAATTCTGCATTTAAATCAATGCAAGAACTATGTGTGTAGCTAAATTTTAAAGTCTTTTTCAAAGGCACATTCAGGATGTCCCTTTGGTATTCCTCCCTTTAGCTTTTTAGGAAGTTTAGTAAACAGTAGATTTTAATTTTGACAGATTCTGCCAAAGTACGGTCAAAGAGCTAATATTTTTTGTTGGGAAAAGGGAGAGGACAATTGTTTATAAAAGAATATAAGCTAAACTTATTTTCAAAGACTGACATTTCAGAAATCTAACAGGCTTTCTTCTGTGTTTATCTCAGAGGACAAATCATTTAAATGAAAACAATTGTATTTTATTTTTAGTTTCAGTTATTCAACTTCTGTATCAGACACAGGCTGACATTTGGAGGAATCTATGTCTATACTCCGATAGTTGTCTAGCTGAAGCATACCAGTGAAGGGGTTCTTTATTAAAAAACAAACAAACAAACAAACAAAACCACAAAATCACAAAAAACCAACCCTGCAAAAAAACCAGCAAACCAGCATGCAGCTAAATCAAAGAGGATATTTTTCCCTGTGTTTTTTGGCAGCACTTGGCAGGAGAAACTGTATGGGATTGCAGTCTCTGTATTCACTAGATGCTTCTATGTGTCGTCTTTGAAATAGGGTGGTGGGATTGGAAATGCTCCGCAGCTAGTCTGTCACTTTGATAAAACGGGTCATCAGTGGCATCTTTGCTAAAAGCTTGTTGCTGTTTTTAGTGCTGTATGTCTTTCTCCAGAGAAAGAAGCAGCTGCGAGCTCCACCGCCACATGCCTGCTGTGTGACTGCAGCTATCTAACTGTTGCGATACTGTTTGCTTTCATACACCTTCAACTTTTCAAGGAGTTTGCCTGTTTAAGGTAATTTTACAAAAGGCTCCATTGAGGAAGCATAAACACTGGCTGGGATCTTTCATGGAATTTTTTTTTGCTTTCTATCTTTCTTGTTCTCTGCCCTGTAACATGGAAGAGAATTCATTCTTCCTTTGGTATCATGTATATACAGCACGTTCACAAAGATGAGAGGAAAAACAAAAGGAAGTGAGAGTCCCCTTCCATCCATGACGAATTTCTACCATTCCTGGGACTCAGATCAGTTATTAGGTCAGTATACCAAACCAGCTTAAAAGTTTTTGTGGTAATTCGTATTTGCAGAGCAGTTCCAATCCTCCCAGTAAATCTGGACCTTCCTCCTATTCTGCTGAGTTTGCTTTTGGCTCAGCAACATAGCTATGTATTTGTTTTGCAACAAAGCATAGCTTCTGGCTGTAACAGAGACAATTCATTTTCTGTTCTGCTGGACATGTTTTGGTACTTTTTGTTTTGAAACGATCAAGAACTTAAGTACAGGAAGGTGTTGCTGCTGAAGGATGTTGCCTGTTGCATTTCTTTCTCTTTCCCGCTCATGCCAAATGCACCCCTTGTGGGAATAATCAAGGGAAGCAAGAATAAAGAGAAAAAGAAAGAAAAAATGAAGGGAATCATAGAACTAGACCACTCTATGATTGCAGATACTCTACATGCGTCACTCACAGCTCAGATCATAAGCACAGAGAAGAAAGGAAGGGGACAAGTTGTTCATTTGTTTTAAATTGGAACGGGGGAAGATGATCTATTAATCTCATGGTACATACAAATTTCCTCTGACTTCAATAAAAAATACTGCTATGCTGAATTGATAGAACCGGAAAAAGAGGCAAAGATAAAATAAAGTTAAAATTCTCTCAAACCACATCAGGGATTTATAGCTGGAGTAAGCACTAGTCGCTGTTAACTGAGGAAAACCATGCCCCTATTAGGCATTCAGGTGGTGATAGACAGTCTGTGGAAACAATTTGGCCTGCAGGAAAGAGAGCACCTTAGGCTCTAATGCAAGTGGAGACTTGGCCATTGATGGAAGGAAGAGGTGCTAATAAGGACAGAGAGTGAGACAGGTCCGTTAGTCTTCGGTGGTTAACTGCATATTCATTTTGACAGTTTTCTGTCATGAACAACAGCAAATCACACAGTCAGAGCTCGAGATGCCACCAATACCACAGGAAGGTGAAACAACTTAGTGAGTCATGGATTTACTAGGATGGCTAATGCATCTGAGATTTGCTGCCCTGTGGCCTTTTAGCTCTGAATCGTGGCATACGTGCGATACAGACTACATGAAATGGTGACAGCCATATGCCTGTGCAGCCAGTCCTGTTCAGACTGTGGATGTATTTGGCTGAGACAGTAATATGAAAGACAAAAAGCAGTGTGGTCAATCTATTTAAAAGAAATGTTGGCCTATATATTCTTGCAGTATTGGAACACAGTCTAGGGGAGCAGCAAGTGTTTTTGGAGGATGTGTAACACAAGATATCTGGGGTCAATTAGAGAAAAACATAATCCTATACAGAGTATGCTGAGTAACCTGAATGATAGTTCACCTAACTTATAGTGAAATGCATACAACAGAACAGAAAATTAATCATCTCATTTAGTGAAGACATTAATATGAGATAACACCATTCGAACGGTTACCGTATCTACCATATCTATATTATATCTACCATACCTGTATTATATCTACATAGCTACCATATCTATATTATATCTACAATATAATATTCAGTTCAGCCACAGCAGAGTCCAATAGACATCAGTGTCCCATTCCTGTCATACTTAACTGCTTTGGAAAATATCCTGTGTCAATTCATTCATTGCTCAGAATTAGCACTTGGACCTTTTTTTGGAATAACAGTAGCTGAAGTCATAAACATAGTTAATTTTTGCTTGCCACTATCTTCTGAGTGCTTGCAAAACTGCATAAAATGTGCAGTTGCTCAGGTTTACGCACCACTCCATGGAGCCAGTGCAATTCAGAGAGACTGCAGCATGTCCTAACTATTTCTTCATTTTGCACAGGTGAGACAAAACATGCTGTGGAGGTTGAAGAGGTACAACCTTCTTATTGCATTTATTCATCTGAAAACTGAACTGAACTAAATAACTAGGATGCAACCACATAGGGCTTTAACATTTAACACTGAACACATTGAACCGAGTCCACACCAGCTGGCAACCAGCAAAGAGAGCAAAACAGCAGCTCAGCAGAAATAAAAATTATTCCCATACATTTATTAACAGACAGGAATTCTGTATTTTTTAAACTGGACTGACACATTTTCTTGGGATCATTCTGTGTGATAATTCTATACGTTGTTTTACCTACCACTCTGCTGATGAGTTGGGTAGTTTAGATTACATACCTGAAGTGCATACTGAAAGGAGTTACATTAAAATAAATGAGCCTATTCATTTTCAGAGAGCTGTGAGAGAGAAAGGTTTAAATATTCACAGCAGGTGGCACTACTTATTTCATTTCAAAATATTGCCAGGGAAAAGAAGAATCTAATAGCTATCTGATGTCAGGAAGGGGTTATAAAGAATATTACATCCGGTGTTGGCTTCGGACTTTCAAAGAAATCAGAAAGACCCTGGTGTCTATATTTCATTTACATTCAGAGCTGACTGGTAACCTATTCCCTTTTGTTCCCTGTGTCATCCTTCCGTACCTCCAGCCCCTGATGTCAAATATCCTTTCCAGGGTAAATGTCAGAGGAAAAAGGGAGATTTTTCTTACATGGAGAGTTCATTGCCTACTCCTCCCTAACGCTGAAATGTCAGCCATTGTTCTTTCTGGTTAAAATAAAAAGAAACACTATTTTGTGTGTGCCAATTAAACACATATTACAAAGAATCACTGGGGTGAAATTATACCATAGAAGGTTAGGATCTCTGTGTTTATGGGAACATTCATAGATGCATTTTGTCCTTACAGAGGAAGCACACTAGCCTCTGAGAAATGTTTTTACTTCGAAAAACTCTGTGCATGGAATATAGACAGGATGTGCTGTTACCCTGTAACCCTGTAATAGAGTACTACCATTGTAAGTAACAGGCCGTAAACTTTGTACTGATTGCAAAAAGCTCAGGACTGAGGCTCGTCAGGCCGGCTCTGCCTGAACTTGTCTTGACCTGCCTGCAGCATTTTTTGACTCAGTTTAGCAGTAGCAGACTCTAATGCAATTCTGTAGTGTAGAGAAATGCAGGCCTGGAATGATAACAGAGTCCTTGAGAGGTGGGAATGCAGTGTGGAGGAGCACAGGAATGGGACAATAAGGCATGGGGTGCAGGCTGGCACTGGAGACCCCATAGTGATAAACAATTCACCCATGGTCAGTTACAGAAATGCAGAGCAAAACTGGGTTTAGGCACGACAAAGATAGTAAATCCAGCTGTAGAGCAATGAAGAAAGAGCAAAAGTGTAAAAGAATGTTAGCAAACATAGAAAAAAAACACCAAGTAGACCCTAGAGTCAGGAGAAAGACACCATCAGCATGAGCACCACGTTCCTCATGGAAAAGGATTCCAGCTGCTGACAACTTACTGTTAAAACCCCTCCACACACCAGAATGAAACCACCAACTTTAGGACCTCAAGGAGCAGGGGCAGGGCAAGCGCACCACCAGGAAAAGGGCTAGAAACTAGGGAGTACACATATAGCAATTCCAACTGTATTAGTGTTCTTTCTTTTTCTTTAAAAATTCGATTTGGACTAATAATGATTAGATTGTTAAGATTTCAGTTATGCTAACAAGAAATTATTGTCTTTATATGCGTGCTTCCTCTTTGTTCAAAGTAAGATTTCGAGCATTAAAATGTATATGCATTGCATGGCTTTTACATTTTCACCAAGAGCATGCACAAGTGGCCATATGTGAATTTAGTACTTACAAAGAATGTCTGACAGCCCGGCCAATGAGAGTGCTCATTCTTAACTGTGGAGAGAAAAATCAACCACCTTCCAAAAAGCTAGTACAGCTAAAGCATCAACAGTGCAGGCTTATCTACTCTGTCTTTCTGGTGTGCCTCAATTCTGATTGACAAAGACCATTTCAAAAGTGAGTCGTTATTTCAGTTTCCACAACCCATTCAGCACTTGACTTGTCAGCATGACAGCCAACAAATGTGCCAATTAGTGTGATATATTTCTATTAATTTCAGCATTAACTGCAAAAATAACTAGTCTGGACATTCTGGAAGTACTGTAACTTGGGCATATAATAAAACTGAGTGTTGGATTAATCTAAAAGGATCTTAATGATGCATATGAAAAAGTGTATAACTTTGGATATAAACATCTGGCTGATGACCGGTGAGGGACTGGCTAGTGTTCATTTGTACCACTGCCCACAAGTAGATGGGGTCCAAACAACCCGTTTCATCATGAACCTACGCCACTAACAGACACTATTCCGCAGCTCTGTTCAGAGCAGTTTGTCCTTCTGGATGGAATTTGATCTCTGCAGCTAATGTCACTGTCGTACTGCTGGTGACCATGATGGGTAACGTAGCGTTATCCACAAATTGTTATGCAGGCAAAGATTTGGACATAGGGGAAGCTTCTCACAGAAGCAACCCCTGTAGCCCCCCCACTACCAAAACCTGGCCACACAAACCCAATACAATGTTGTTTTGCCCATTACTTCTCTGAGGGAACCTTAAATAATATTTGCATCTGATGCAGTTTTCCTCGTTTCATTTTAAATAATAAAACAAGTTTTGTGCTGGGAGGAGATGATTTCCATAATTTTAGCCAGAAGTGAAAATATACATGGAACAAGGACAGAAATTAATCCTGCACAATACCTATTGAGCCTTAGCCCATGGTATTTTTAAATCACAGTTGTTCATATTTATTGGGATTTTTTTCTTCTTATTTTTCTTTTTTTTTTTTCATTTGGTCTCATCTCATTAGGCCAGTTTGATGTTACCCCTAGTTCTTCTCACACGATGATTGTCCATGTGCAAAAGCTTATTCCAGCTGAAGACATTTGCAGTCCCACTGTTTTTAATGTAAGCAGGTTTTGACCCATTGAATATACAAGGCTTTAAACTGTCCATTTTATAAGACATTTTTTCTTAGGCTGTGAACCCCTGAGGTACTATGCCAAGGTTAGGAAGCTGTGCATAGTTATTTTTGTGCTTTATAAAATGTTTAACATTTTCAGTGCATAAATCATTTTTAGCTTTACCTAATTTCAGAGCATAAAGGGCATGTCAAACTTTACTAAACCGAAGCCCCAGGAAACAGTCTATAACAATGATGGATTTTTATAATGATATAACCCTTAATGAATTATTGTAGTTCCTTAACAAGGTTTTAATAAGAAATTTCTTTTGCCAGCATGGTTATTAGTTCTCTCATCTGAATAGCCCTGGGCCTGTCTGCCATAGAATTGTACAACATAATATTTCTTACTGTGTCAATCATACAATACTGCAAAACTCCAAGCCATGAATAAAACAAACTTACTTTTCCTTTCTCTGCCTTTTTTTTTTTTTTTACTTTAAAGGTCAAGGTTTTTGAATATGTAACTTGAAATGAAGATGTGCTGACTACAAGACAACTGTTACTCATGTATAATGGAAGAACGCCCATTGCCATTCAGACACTTTCCTGTATGCTAAGGTGTCTTGGAGGAACTGACTGCAGTACACAATCTCTTTACACTGAGTGGGTGTTTGTCTGTGTCCTTATGTGCATCTTTATGGATAAGTTGTACTCTTCTTATTCTTTAAGGCATTTCTATATGTCTGAATAGTATTTTGAATACTCTGATAGCCGTTAGTCTTTTTTATTTTAGTGACCATATGTATACTTGTTACCATGCGTGCATGTGTGTGTGCACATAATTATTTGCCAATGTCCATTTGAGACAATATAACTACATATTTAAACCATAGCTTTAAAATACTAAAATAACATTAAACCTGCAAAGTCGAGCAGTGAAATATTAAGAAATGCCTGCCCTATCTTTATTCAGTCCTCTCGTGTATGTTATGCTACAGTTATTAATTACTTGTTTAATTATTCAGGAGACACTAAACTAAAGCTGACTGCAAAAAGCTGCAGAAAAAACTTATGCGACTCACTGACTGCATGATATAATGTAGTATGGAACTTCATGTCAACAAGTACAAAGCAATCAGCATGGTTAAAACAGCAATAAATGCTCATACGCTGTTATGGACTCTAAATTCATGACTCCAATCCAAGAAAAGGATTTTGGAGTCATTGGATATTTCTCAGAAAACATCAGATCAATACTCTGCAGTGGTCACAAAGGCAAGCAGAATGTTAGCAATTATTAAGGAAGGATTTGAGAAGAAAATATGAAATACTATATATCATAGCAATCCATAGAAATTTACTTTATAATGGTGCTTACATCTTGAATACAATATACAGTTCTAATCCCTCATTTCAAAAGGATATATGAGAACTAAGAAAGGTACAGAGGATGGTGACAAGAATGATCAGAGGTAGAGAATAGCTTATGTCCAAGGACAAGTTAAATGCACTAGGAGTCTTAGGGGGGAGAAAAGAAGAAAAGAAGAAGGAAGCAAAATAAAACAAAAGAATGACTGAGGAAGGCTGTAATAAAAAACTATAAAGTCAAGAGCATCATGGAAAGGGGGAATATTTCTCATGCCAGCAATCAGAATAACATGCAGCCGATTAAATTATTAGGTAGCAAGTCTACAAATGACAGAAGGAAGTATTTTTTCACAGGTCACGTAATTTCATTGTGGAACTGATTGCCACAGAATATTGTGGAGGCCACATGCATAAATGGGTTTAAAAAAGTGATTATACAAATTAATGAAAGAAAAGTCTGTCAAGAGCTATTAAACATGATGAAGTGATTCCCCAGCTCAGTAAATCCTTAAAGGGTATATTGCTGGAAGCTGGAAGAACATAACAAAGAAAGGGTTTATTCCAATTTAGCACTGTTGTTTTTTGTTTTGTTTTGCTTTGTTTTAGTTGGTTATGTTTAAATTCTTTTCTTCAACATCCCTTACTGGCCACTTCAGAGGCAGGATGCTGGGTTAGATGATAGACTTTGGTCTTAAACATTAGAGACATTTTTATCTTTATATATTCTTTTTACAGATTAAAATCTTCAGAGAATGTGTTATAATTGCCTCTGTGCCTTGAAACTGTAATCATAAAGTAGTGCTAGGCAGTGTTGACACAAGGAACAAAAATATGTTTGTACAAGGTATCTTACAGTGTATCCGCTTAAAGCCTGAAAAAGTATCTTCTGATCATACGAATGGGTTGCTTTTTTTTTTTCAAAATATGTGACCTAGCCAAATTTGATAGGATTTTAATTTAATGGCAAAAGAAAAATCAATAGTAATTTCTACCCTATGTTATAAGCATTGGCCCGAACCTTCAGTTGAGTCTAAACTTGCCTTTTGTCCACATTTTCTGTATTCCAGCCTGGATGTGAGACTGGGCTAGTGTTTTTTGGGGGGAAATGTCAAAAGAGAAAACTCAGACTTCTTACAAGAACATCCAGTCCATATCCAAAACCAGCATGAACAAATGTTCCTCCATATACTCCAGCTTTTGCAGAAAGACAGTGTATCTGCAGGGTTTTCTGTAGGAGCTACTTTAGCAACATGGCTGAGTAGAACCAAGTCTGGATGCAGGCTGTTGCCATTAATCAGCCAAAGTATTGTTCCCTATAATTGTTCTCAGAAATTACATAACTGTTTTAACTACATCATTTCAAAATTCTACTTGAGCCAAACATCAAGAAACTGGAGATCTTTAAACAAATAATGGCTGGCAAAATTGTAAGCTCAGAGGGGCTTAGAGAAGTAGAGGGAGGTGTGATGGACGTTCTGTGTTACCAACTCTGTATGTAATTTACTCAGGAAATTGGTAAGAATTTCCAAAGGTTTAACTGAACAGGACAGCAATATGAGGTGAATATTATTGCATTAATTGTCAAATGGGTAAATGAGCACTGAGAGCCCTAATGATACTACTAGTAATGACTGCATTAACAGTCTGAAAAAAAGTCTGTTTGAACATTTATTGTAATAATTTAACCACCAATGGTAATGCATAGGCAGATCTTTGTAGGCAGCAGGAGTTCCCGGGTTTCTGTGCTGAGTGTAGCACAACCTATATACAAACCAGGGGTTCAGGCTGAGAAAAAGGAATACCCCCCAAGACAGGATTTTGGACATGTTTTTATAAAGGTATGTTCATTTTCTTACATGAAGTGAGATCTTGAACACAAACATAGCATTTTTTAGGTTCATTTCCCAAATATTGGACTTTACTGTGTTGGGCATCCCTTGTGATCCAGACTTTTCTTTAGTATTCATTTAGCCAGAAAGAAGCTTGTTTAAAAGCTTACAATGTTTTCTTTTCCTATGTACTGTTGTGCTGAAATGTATGGCTGCTGCTGATGCAGCCATATTGTATCACCACAGTCTCTTCTTTCATTGGGCAAAAAGCATCTCAGGCTTAACACACACTTTTCATTGGGTGTGTTACACAGATAAACTAGCCTGAGATGTAGGACACTGTGGTCCTGAGTCATTCTGAATATTTCAAAGAGGAAATAGGTTCACCCCTAGCACGAGGGCCTTCCTGTGGGATATACAAGTTTGAATACAGAGAATGGACATGAATGTTTGACTCACACAGCTCAGGTAAGTACCCTGCCAACTTCACTACTTTTCTGCTAAGGTAGGATACACTGTCTTGGACATCCTTAGAGTATGTTTGATGTTGAGAATGTCACTATGGAAAAGGCAGTTCAAAACAGGTGAAATCAGTAAGGGCTTACCCTAGTCATAAGCAAATTGTTAGCTGTAGAGCAACATCAGTTATTGGTGACTTAACCTTGTGGTGAGTTGACCTCGACTGGCTGCCAGATGTCCACCCAGCAGCTCTCTCACTCTCCCTCCCCTACAGGGTGGGGAGAAAGATGAAAAATCTCATGGGCTGAGATAAGGACAGGGAGATCATTCACCAGTTACGATCACAGGCGAAACAGACTCACTCTGGGGAAAATGAATTTAATTTATTGACAGTTAAAATAGATTTGGATTGTGAGAAACAAAAACTAAAACACCTTCTCCCCATCTCCCCCTTTTCCCAGGCTCAACTTTACTCCTTCGTTCCCGACTCCTCTCCCACGCCCCTGCTTCCCAGGTGGTGCAGAGGGATGGGGAATGGGGGGGTGGGGTCAGCCCATTACAGATCCTTGCTGCCGCTCCTTCCTCCTTACATTTTTGCCCTGTTCCATTGTGGTCTTCGGCATGGGCTTCAGCTTCCTTCAGAGCATATCCACCTGCTCCAGTGTAGGGTCCTCCATAGGCTGCATGGAAATACCTGCTTTACCTTGGTCCTCTCCACAGGCTGCAGGGGAATCTCTGCTCTGGTCGCTGGAGCACCTCCTCCCCCTCCTTCTTCTCTCACCTTGGAGTCCACAAGGTTTTTCTCACACTGTTGCCCTCACTCCTCATTGCCATGGAGTGTTTTGCCCTTTCTTAAACCTGTTTTCCCAGAGGTGCCACCATCTTCACTGAGGGGGTCAGCTGTGTCCTGTGGTGGGTCTGTTGGAGATGGCTGGAACCAGCTAGGGGCAGCCCTGGCCTCTTCTTACAGAGGCCACCCCTGCCTGCTGTGGTAGTTTTAACCCCAGCCAGCAGCTAAGCACCACACAGCCGCTCCCTCACTTTCCCCTGCTCCCAGTGGGATGGGGAAGAGGATCGGTGTATTGGGTTTGCGTGGCAAGGTTTTGGTAGTGGGGGGGGGGCTATAGGGGTGGCTTCTGTGAGAAGCTGCTAGAAGCTTCCCCTGTGTCTGATAAAGTTAATGCCAGAGGGTTCCAAGACGGACCCGCCGCTGGCCAAGGCCGAGCCCATCAGCAACAGTGGTAGCACCTCTGGGATAACATATTTAAGAATAGCAAAAAAAATTACAGGGGAGTTGCAGTTGCAGCCAGAGAGAGCGGAGTGAGAAGATGTGAGAGGAACAACTCCGCAGACACCAAGGTCAGTGAAGAAGGAGGGGGAGGAGGTGCTCCAGGCGCCGGAGCAGAGATTCCCCTGCAGCCCGTGGGGAAGACCATGGTGAGGCAGGCTGTCCCCCTGCAGCCCATGGAGGTCCACAGTGGAGCAGATATCCACCTGCAGCCCATGGAGAGAGGATCCCACGCCGGAGCAGGTGGATGCCTGAAGGACGCTGTGACCCTGTGGGAAGCCCATGCTGGAGCAGGCTCCTGGCAGGACCTGCGGACCCGTGGCCCCATGGAGAGAGGAGCCCATGCTGAAGCAGGTTTGCTGGCAGGACTTGTGACCCCGTGGGGGGACCCATGCTGGAGCAGTCTGTTCCTGAAGGACTGCACCCTGTGGATGGGACCCATGCTGGAGCAGTTCGTGAAGAACTGTAGCCCGTGGGAAGGACTCATGTTGGAGAAGTTTGTGAAGGTCTGTCTCCCGTGGGAGGGACCCCACGCTGGAGCAGGGGAAGAGTGTGAGGAGTCCTCCCCCTGAGGAGGAAGGAGCGGCAGAAACAACATGTGATGAACTGACCCAAACCCCCATTCCCCGTCCCCCTGCGCCGCTCGGGGGGGAGGAGGTAGCAAAAATAAGGAGTAAAGTTAAGCCTGGTAAGAAGGGAGGGGTGGGGGGAAGGTGTTTTAAGATTTGGTTTTATTTCTCATTATCCTGCTCTAATTTGACTAGCAATAAATTAAACTAATTTTTCCCCAAGTAGAGTCTGTTTTGCCCATGAAGGTAATTGATGAGTGATCTCCCTGTCCTTATCTCTACCCATGAGCCTTTCGTTTTATTTTCTTCCCCTGTCCAGCTGAGGAGGGGGAGTGATAGAGCGGCTTTGGTGGGCACCTGGCATCCGGCCAGGGTCAACCCGCCACAATCGGGAAAAAAGATAAAACTTGTGGGTTGAGATGAGAACGGTTTAATAACTAAAGTAAAATATAATACTAACAATAATAATAACAAAATATAATAATAATAATCATAATCATCATCATCATCATCATAGTAATGAAGAGGAATATAACAAAAAAAAGAAGAGGGAAAAAAAAAGAAAAAAACCCCAGCGATGCACAATGAAATTTCTGACCACCTGCTGACCGATGCCTAAGCAGCAATCCACCCCTCCCAGCCAACTCCCACCTGTTTATATACTGGGCATGACATTCTATGGTATGGAATATCCCTTTGGCTAGTTCGGGTCAGCTGCCCCGGCTCTGCTCCCTCCCAGCTTCTTGCACACTTGCTTGCTGGCAGAGCATGGGAAACTGAAAAGTCCTTGGCTTAAGATAAGCGCTACTTAGCAACAACTAAAACATCAGAGTGTTATCAACATCATTCTCACACTAAATCCAAAACACAGCACTGTACCAGCTACTAAGAAGAAAATTAACTCTGTCCCAGCTGAAGCCAGGAAACTGCCGATGCCTGGGCACCTGCACTTGATACAGTTTTATGGTGTTACTGGTGCCCCTGGCAGATACAACACGCCAATTTTATCAGCTTCTGTACTACTTCAGCTGAAATACAGTGACACTCTGTTTTCACTATTCTATACAGACATGACCCATGAAACCTAGGGCTAAATGACAATTGAGAAATGTCTTTATGAATATGTTTTTTGTACTGAGTCTAGCTGGGATGGAGTTAATTTTCTTGTTAGCGGATTGTATGGTGCTGTGGTTTGGATTTGTGACCAAAACAGTGTTGAAACACACCAGTGTTTTAGCTATTGCTGAACAGTGCTTAAACAGCATCAAGGCCTTCTCTGTTTCTCACTCTGCTGCCCCAGAGAGTAGGCTGTGGGTGGGCAAGGGGCTGGGAGGAGACACAGCCGGGACAGCCAACGGCAACTGACCCAAAGGATATTCCATACCATACAACATCGTGCTCAGCAATAAAACTGAGGGACAGTTTTTCCAAGGTAATTGTTGCTCATTGGTCTGCTGGTAGGAGGTAGTAAGTGTCTGCCTTTGCATCAACTACTTCTTTTCGTTTTTTTTCTTTACTTGTAAAACTGTCTGTGTCTCAATAAACAAGGCTTTTTTTCTGGCATCTTCCCTTCCAATTCTCTCCCCCATCCTGCTGTGGGGAGTGAGTGAGTGACTGGGTGGGGCCTCAGCTGCCAGCCAGGGTCAACCCAGAGCATTTCTGCTGAACTTAAGTATCAGAATTCAAGCACCTTTGAAAATGTGGGCAGAAAATTGGTCAGGTTTTTGTGGAAGCGTTTTGTGGTTGTCTCTGCATTAGATGCTTTGTGCTTCCTTTATAGCAAAGGGAAAGAAGCAGAGACTGATAGGGAACGATTCATATGATTCATAACATCAGTGCAGGTAAGACTGATCCAGCAGGTATCTTATTCATAGATTTATTTTGGTTCCAGGTTCTGACTTGGGTGGAAATAGAAGCCAGCCATAGTTTGCTGCTTAGGTAACTGTATATGCACGATAAAGCAGAAATATAAGTAAGTTTGTTAAAAATATTTTTGGCTCTGAAAAAAATGTTCAGTTCCTGCTGTGAGCAGGCCTCCATATTGGCTCTTTTATGGTTCAGCAATCTTAGTAGGATGAATTTGTATTTGTATCATTAATTATATATAACAACCAGTGCTGAGCAAATAGATGATATTGTAGTTCAACAAGCCATTCTTGCAAGGCATTCTATCAGAAAAGTGATTCAAATCTTTCAATACTAATGCCTGTTCAACTATAAACTTTTCAAAGGGGAAACTTTAAGGGGTTAATTCAAATTATTAACACAGAGCACTATAACAAATTACTAATACACACATGCAAAGATCAAGTATGCATCACCAACGTGAGACTTCATTTTACAGTTCAGCCCTTTTTTGTGTCTTATTTGGATCAAATTTATGTGAGAAATTTGCATAAGTCAGGAGAAATCTTTATTATATGATTCACCATAACTCATTAGGGCTTTTGTTTCCATATACATAAATGAATTCTGATGTAAAACACAAATGATTGCACTTGATTGACCCTGAAGTTATACATTCTTGACAAAAAAGGATGAAGCATCTTGAAAGCCATATGCCAACAGATGTAAAGGAGATGAATTCCAATATAAATATGGTGATTATTACTGGTCAGCACTGTGAGCAGCAAATTTTAAAAGCATGCAAGCAGAGAAGGTGAGGAGACAAAATTAAAAGACACAAATATTGATCTCATCCTGCAGCTTTGTGTTTCAACAACATCATTCACTTTCAGCTCTCTGTCTCAGTGGCAATCAGCTCGAACAGCTTGAACTTTTTTCTCTATGTTACGGCTACTTCTCTGTATACAGAGTTTGTTGCAAAGGATGATGGGGAAGAGACCCAGCATCCTTTAAGGCAGAACAGAACCATGGCATTCTTTTAAAATATATTCATGTAGCATCTTGATTAAATAAGTTAAGTGTGGTTGTACACGGATGTATTTTAATACTCACGGTTAGAGTAATTTCCTATACCAAAGCTTTTTCTGGACTTTTTTCAGCAATATTTATATAAATGTATATTTTATATAAATATCTATGTAAAATATAAAATACATATATTCATAAATAAATATATAAATATATAAATATATAAATATAATGAATAATGAGGATTATAAACAATAAAAGCTGAGCAAGAGAGAAAGCAGAAAGAAGATTAATCACTTAGGATCTTTACTAATACATTATTAAGTATATTAGGCAAGCTGTGATACTCCAATTTGGATTAACTACTTGGAGGAGGACCAGACTATGTGACTTTATTTTCTGAGTACAATGTACTAACAAAGTATTTGAGATCTGACCTGGACCTCTTGTATTTTGTCGGTACCATCTATCCCAGTTGAGTTAAAGAGATGTTTCCCACTGGCTGGGTCAGTAGGAGCTGTCATAAGCATTTCTCAGTCAGCAGGAGTCATTCTTGAGCCAGTGGGAGCTGTCACAAACCATTCTGACATAACATGTATCATGCTGGAAGTGAGATTGACCTCTCCAACCTCTCTTGCTATTATATGCAGGTAATCAGGTCACTCCACCCATCTGGTAGCTCAAACTGAGCTCAGCTCAGCCATTCAACCCCTGATGCTACTGGCCTGACTATCTTTTCAGCTGCAACAGCCATGTACCTATGAAACTTCATAAAAATCAATGGGATTATACTGGTGTGAAATTATTGTGGACTGCAGAATATGGTCCTTTATCTCACACTATTTTACGCTGCAAGCCATCAAAGGGAGAGTTTGGGTAGCATATGAAACGACTGCAAGATAAGAGCAGATGCTCTGTTATGTGCAAAGCATCTGACACACTAAGTGTCTAGTCCTGAAAGTGCCCTGAGTTTGGCATGTAGGCTCTTTTGACAGAGTTTTCAGTGCAAAAAATCCTTTACGCTGCGGCAGGGTCAAGTGTTGCAGAAAAGACTACTCAATGGATGTTTTACTCTCTGCAGTAGGTGATGGGTAGTACTGGAGAAATTGATGTATTTTACCTCTGCCTAAGTTTGCAACCAAGAACTCTTTTGTGAAGGAATTGACTAAGCTCTCTCTTTCAAAAAAGAAGTAGTGACTTCTAAAGTAATTTTTCATGTTACTTTGCTTTATCCAGAAGTTCCTGGCTACACTATAGCTGAATGCTGACCATTCACACACAACATGAGACACTGTTGCCCTAAATTTCCTTTTTGATTCAGGGGAATCAAACTCCACGAAGCCTACCTTGCAGAAATGCTTCTGCCTTGAAGTACTACCTGGGAACAACATGAGTATGAGTGAGGGGAAGCTCTTCACTGCTCCTTTAAAAGCTGCTTCCCTGTGCCATATATGTTTAAAGATTAATTAGATACACAGATACAGTCTGCACTACTGGGGGGACCTGAGCAGGGTTCACAACTTTGAACCCTGTTTTAGACTGTGATACTTATATGTGCCTCATCTCACAATAGACAGGCTGTGGAAAAGAGAGTTCTGTACCTTTTATCTAGTAGTAGGTGGCTAGAGCACCTCCATGTGTAACATCTATATCTCCCGCAGCAGAGCTCTGAAGATCAGTCTCTGGGACATGTGTAGTAGGTCAGTCTCAACTTCTATTGTTGAAGTAGTTCCACTTCATGTGTAATGATTACGGAGTAAATGGTCCCAAAGATAGCAGAAGAGTGTGTGTCACTCTGTGACCTAACGACAAGCCACAGTGTACATGATGAAGAAGGAATAGCCTCCTTTCATATGCCTTTATCAATATATGTATTTAGGATAAGCTTTCTCTGGATCATGAATGAGGACTCTGCTCTTCTTAGTCACATGGAAGGTTCAGATCCAGAAAGGCAAAAGGATAAATGATCTCTGGTTTTCCACTTCCAACATCACTGTTCTCACTGTTATTGTTAACAGCTAAAAAGAAAGAGAATAGGAAGCTTTAGGAGCTCTCTTTTGTGTGGTCCTTTTCAACATCAGCTATGTATATGATTGAAAACTGTGACACATCCTCAGGAAAATACTGTCTGGCAGGTAAGGAAAGGGGAAAAAAATAGGACAAAGTGCTTTTTTAAGGTAAGAGACTGGATTTGATGACACATAGCTACTTCTAGTTCTGCAGAGAGTAAGACCTACTTCTAATTGGTAGGGGATCCTGCTACTGTACCTCGAGGCATAGCCAGAACACGGAGGCCAGGACATAATGGTGAGATGGGATCGTGAACTGAATTAATATAGAGATTCTGTGCATAACCTTCATTCTTCTAGTACTTGGTCATACAATGGTTTGTGTTTTCTTGTTTTACTTGGTTGTAACTCATAGCATATTCCAACAAGTTCCCTCACGGGCTTCTGTACCAGTCTCTTCGCTCTAAATTCAATATTTTGTCTCATAATCCTATTTGATGTCCAGGTTTCCCTCATACTCCCTTTTCTCTATGTCACATGTTTCTGTTTGATATAATTCATCCCCATATTAAGTTCCTCTCTGGATTGCAGGTTTTACGTGGTCTCCTACACTCCTACACTCTCTCTTCTCTTCCTCCTCCCCTTCCAAGAATAGTCCATGTATTCCTCTTTCTCTCACAATCCAGTGGTTGTGATTTCAAAGGAAAATTAGCCAAATTATCAGATTTTAATGGAAAGCAAACTCTGCCGTTCGGATTGCTACAAATATCTAAAGGACAGGTAAGCAATCCCTGCTTTTTGGTATTCTTCATGTTGCTGAATGACAGAATGAAATGGAATTCCAACATGGTTGATCACAACACTTTCCATTCACTCAGCCCACAATGAAGCAGCACGTGCTAAATAATCCCTATCCTAAAAATCAAGCAAGCAAGCAAGCAAGCAAGCAAAAACAAACTCCAAAACCCTAGAAAAAAGCTAGAGGAGAACAAATCATACAAGCATAAAAATAAACCAAACAAAATCTCATCATCCTTTTCCCTGCCCCCCATAACCTTCAAGCAGGTATACTTTATCCAGTCTAGGCTCCTTCCATTTTTTATATTAATTACTCAACATACACCATATAGACGGGAAATGTGTGTTCAAGGACCACTGAACACTGAATTTTCTGAGTGCATCACAATTACAGAAACATCTGTGCTAAATGACTTTGCCTTGAATCACTGTGAAAATCTGCTATGTTCAGCAGCCTTGTACAAATCTTGATTCTTGCATGTGCTGAAATGGTAATGAATGTTGTTTTTCTGGTTCAGTCATTGTGACTGCATGTGACCAACATAAACCTTGTGTCTCACTATCTTGTGAAAATGCATTTTCCTTATTCTATTTAACAGTCAAAAACTGTCGCTGTTATAGATTTACTATGGTGACATACAACAGCAGCAAATTCATGTTTGAAAACCACAGAAGAATGTATACATTACGTTGTAGCTGACAGGCCACAGAGAGGCACAATACAAATACAAGGAATGCTTTATTTACTTTCTTTATCTTACTTTTTATTACCTTCTTTTGTTTTAATTTCTTAAACTCCAGTTATATCTTTAGCACATTTAAAAGGTCACATAGATGGTCTATCCAGCATCATAGACCAGTAATTCCATCACAATTAGCATTAAGCTTCCTAGAATTAATTAGGCTATGAGGGAGCTCTGGAGTTTGTTTAGTCCAACCTCCTGCTCAAAGGTCAGCTTTGAAATGAGATCAGGTTACTTCAGCCTTTGTCCAGCCTTTGCCCAGCCTTTGCCCAAGCAACTTGTTCCAGAATTAACCATTCTTTGTGCCAAAGATAGCGCCTGTGTCTAGCTGGAATTTCCTTTGCTGTGACTGGTGGTCGTTGCCTCCTGTTCTTTCTCTGTGACCCTCTGAGAAGAACCTGGCTCCATCTCCTTTTTAACCCCCATTAGGTGGAGGAGGAAGACTGCAATCACATCACTCCATAGCCTTTCTTTTTGAGTCTAGACAAACCCAATTCCCTCAGCCTCTCCATGTACATCCTATGCTCTAGCCACCTATTTTGGTGACTCATCCCATTTAGCTGTAGATAATTTGCTGAACTAGGGGATTCAAAACTAGACACATTATTCTACATGCAGCATCTCAAAAGCCAAGGGAATTATAATTTCTCCTGGCCAGCAGACTGTACTCTTGCTCTTTCTATCAGCATTTTGACTGAATTAGATCTCAGCTCCACATTACACCGTGTTACACAAACAAATGTAAGAACAACGATCCTTATTTAAAAATCCTTATGAAAGAAACCATCTGAAAAACAATGAGTAAATGTTGCCATTGCACTAATGAACAGAACAGAGGATGATTTGGGGGGACTCAAAAAAGGACTACTTTGTCAAACAGTAACTTTACAGCTTTGAAGAAAGTACGTGTTTACAAAGAATAAATTTGGTAGAAATTCTACAAGTTGAGATACCTGGAAGAAGTATGATGTAAGGAGGGATGGGAGACAAAATATGAAGATACTAGATGTTCTTTTAGATTTCAGTCATATCTCCAGCCAGTTACCGTGTGACTGGAAGAGCAATATCATCTTGCTCTTCCTGGTTTGGTCAAGCTATAACAATCAGTTCCTTTAGGATTAGTGATCCTCTGTTCAAGTGTCAGTGTACGGTTAGCATAGTAGGTGTCAGTGTAAAAACTATTCTTTCTCTATAGGATAAATATCTGGAAAATGTAGCTTATCATGTGTTTAATTATGTATATATGAATATGATATGGGAATATGAATATTTCTGTATGTGTATATTCCTAGCCACTTCCCCTGAAAAAGCTATTTTAGCCAAGTAACCTTTTGAAACAAAAGATTAGAAGGCCTGATAGTTGATAATGAAATGCTTGGGAAATTTAGGTAAAATAATGATTAGCACTAGAGTTAAAGTCAGAAACTTGGCCTATTATAGAAAGCATCCTGGGGTATATTGTAACTACCAAAATGGTTTTACAAGAATGCGTTCCTGGTAATCACGCAGCTTACATATAATAGTATTAATGTCTAGTCTCTGAAGATTTGACAAAGGGAGTTGTCCAAATGCCATCTGATAGATATCCTGTAGCCAAATGAAAAAAGAAACTGACGTGTAGACGCTCTCACTGAAGTGACTGATGTGATGCTTACACATGCTTACAGACATTTACCCAGCTGTAAAGACTACCAGAAGCCTATAGCTGACGAGTATCATATGGGACTCAAACATCTTCGTTTCTCTGTTTAACAAAACTCTTTTACTACTAGGTACGAAAGGATCTCATCTCTTGCGTATTCAACATGTTTTTGTTACTGGACTAGAAAATTTTTCTTTTCAACTATCTACTATAGCTCTTAACATCTGTTAAAATTAGAATCCTACCTGAACTGAACTGAAATTTTCTGAGCTGCTGCACACCTGAAAGTTACTCAGAGCAGAATGTCTCTAAATCATGAAATCTTGATAATCCAGATTAATGTCTCGATTTTGTAGCTCAGATCCATCCTTTAATCATTTTCTGGGTGGCTAAATTCCTACATGGGTGAATGAATTGTCTCAGAAAGGCACCATACTTCAGGAAAAAAGGTGTTTGTTTTACTTATTGCATATTTTCAAGCTTTCTGAATAATCTATTGCTCTTTAATTGTTTTCTAACACTATCCATTCTGATACCCATTATATGTGATTAGACAAACATGCTTTGTTGTCCAGTATCTCAATGTTCTAAAAACATCTCATTACTTACAGAAAGATGGGAATTAAATACAAATAGTCATAGCAGTGCAGGTTGGTCTAAAAAGGAACTAAATGGATGAAAATTAATCATATGATAGGCAAAGGTCTGGAAGAGAAGTGCACAGGAGGAGGCAAAAGGAACAAAGGTTTTCCTAGCATATGGAAGAACACAGGTTTTTCAAACAATTTAAAATAATCACTTTTAAAGTTATTAGCTGAGTGTTTTCCAGCTTTATGCTTTCTTTCACTTACAAAGATTTAACAATAATTCCTTTTCATCCTTTCAGGATGCTCTGAATTATATACAAAAAAGTTTTTCTAAGCATAATCACATATTCAGAGTATAATGGCCTTAGGGTGATCATCACAAACCATACCAGAAAAAATTCCCTGGTGATTGGCATGTAAAAGTTCAATACAATGTGCCCTGAATTCTGGCACTGTTGATGTAGACAATAAGCACTTGGGCTTATTGCTACACTTGGGCTAAACAAATGGAGTGTTGTAAATTGTGTTTCAGGACAGTGTCATTTTGAATGCACCGGAGTTCCTCAGCACTTTCTTCAGCTAGCACACTCGTGTCAATCACCCACCTTTTGGTACATCAGGGTTTTCATTAGTTCTATAACTGCCTGACCTTGTGCCAGACTTGAGCAGACAGGTAGTTCATAACCCTTTACTGTCAGAATTAGCATTCATGATACTACTTAAACTGCAGAGCAAATTTAGAGTTCATTATTAAATGAGGCATATGTTACTACACTTATAACTGATTCAGTCTAGTTATTTTTAGTTTGACCTTTTCTGTATTCATCAAATCAGCTTTGAAATAGACATTGAGGTACCCTTTACCGTTAGTTATAAAAATTCTTAGAGATGATTTTTTTTATGGAGTTTTCTGGCAAATTCTCATATATCAGTAGTTTAGTGATATACTAAGCGCCTTGCTGTTAGCTTAAGTAAAAACAAGATAAGATGGAATCATGTGGCTGTTAATAATCATATTCTTCAGCTATATCATCTCTCTTTGCCTTTGCTGTTATGCCGAGAACTGAAAGGCTAATGTTGTCAGTTCAGAATAGGATGGAAACTTCCACTAAGAATGGCAAAAAATGTGTGAAGGTAAGAGTATAGACATTATTAAAGTGCATTTAGTCCTAGTGTAGCTCCACAGATAAAATTTCCCCATTATTATTCTGATTTTCTGGCTATCCCATCCTCTTCCTGAGGTAAGGCACTGAGAACAGAGACACTAAAAATTCAAACCCACTGGAACATGACAGGCTTAAGAAGAGTTTCTTGTCATTTTCCTTTCACTGCCTTAGATTTCTAAATTCTAACATGGAAAAGACACCCAACTGAAAATATTTTTAAATTCTATAAACTTATTAGGGCACCACAAAGCCTTCGTCCTTAAAAATCTCTTTTTGGCCTAAAAAAATCTCACATTTATCAATGAAGCCATCACTGGCTGGTTTTCACTAATGCAAAAGGATGAATATTCTGATAATCTATTAGAATATATACTTGTGAAAATACTATTATATTGATAAACCCTAGCATTAGCAAATATATTCACAACTGATCTATTTGCATATGTAGGAGTAGAAAAGAAATTCTGATATAGCAATGTGTTAAAAACATATGTTACTTTATGCTTCACCCAGAGTACTAACAACAGCATGTGACTATTTACATGTTCAGAGACATGTAAATACTTAGAAACTTACTGAAGTAGGGTCAAAACCTTTATTCCTCTTGTTCTTTCCTTTTTTCCTTCTTTTTTTTTTTTTTGTAACTAGTTATGCAACCAATCTTGTAATTAAAAAATGTACAAGTATATTGGACAAAAGTTTTAGAGGTATTTAAACATCCAACTCCCACTGAAATCAATGGGAGCTGATTAATAGCTTTTAAAAGTCTAGCCTGTGCTATCATTACCCTCATGGACCATTAAGAGGTGGAAACTGCTGCATTTTGTGTTGAATAGAGAGTTCAAAATTTGCATCCTCCCTTATTTCTTTTTTGGCAGGCGCAGGGCTAACTTACTGTCATATAATAATTTTGTACCCTATGAGCACGGTTATGTTATACAACTGCATACAGAAACACTTAGTTGAATTAACCCTCTGGGGCTCATGGAAAACAACAAACCACAAAAACTGTAAGAATTGTGACACTGAAGCATCCTGTTTGAACTTCAGGTATAAGGTAACAGTAGTTCATTCTCTTTAAAAAGCTATCTAATATTGCTGTATGTCATATTCTGTTTTCTGCATGATACAGATGAAGACTTCAGTTCATATCCAGCATGATGAATTTAGGAACCTAATTAAGACAGACTGACACACTCTCTGGGAGAGTTCAGAGTCATTGGTCTTTCTTGAGAGAGTTGAGGAGGAAGAGTGTAGGAGAATGAGATGAGTAAGCAGGACTTACTTTAGGATAGCTAGTTTGCCTCCCAGCACTATACACCTGAACTGTAGATGCATTCTCAGCTAAGTGAGGTGCCTAGTACAGTCACACTGAACGTGGCAAATAATAGCCTTTGTAAAGGTACACTGTGGTATAAGCAGGAAGGAGGCACACTGGGGCAGAACTCACTGCACAAGTTTCTTATCTGGGGAACCAGACTTGGTCATAAACATAACTATTCTTTCATATTAATCGATTTGCAGAAAAAAATATAAACATGATGATCACCCCTATTTCATTTACCTAAATGCACATGTTGGTTGCCTTCTTCCCTCTGCCACTTTTTTTGTGGCTATTCAAGTATACAATAAAAATGCTTCTGCCATGCTAACTAGAGGGAAGCAGGTTGATTTCTGCACAAATTATTTATTTTTTCTTATTTCTTCTTTAGCTCTGTGTATTTATTACATTCTAGATCCTGAAGACTATTTTTCATCTTTTTACCTATGTAGGAAGCTCCCACAGTGCAGTAGTAAAAAACTAAGTAATACACAATATTCAGCATAAAACATATCACAGAGTTTTATTTTTTGACAAGATTTGTACATGTGTTACTAACAGTGTTATTTTTCAGCCTTCTAGAATGTTTCAACTTAATAACATATATTAAGCTCCATAACCTCTTGAAGACATTCAAGAATTATTATCAGTTAAGCACTGTTTATGGAGCTTTGCTAACATTTTTATTTCATTTAATTTCTATAGAAAGATTCAGATATATACAAAAATAAAACTTATGAGAATGAAAGATGGAAGTGTGTGCTTGTAACTTAGGTACCCAGTGTACTTTGCTGAAATTTAAGAAACCACCTCTACCACCAGCACAGCCCAGAAGGGCACTCCAGGGTGCTTAGTTTAAGCTTCTTGTCATTAATTCTGAGGGAACTGAGGGGAAATCTTAGAGTGTATGCTCCAGACTCAGCCCCGCAAAGTTCATTGGAGGATAGAGGCTCAGGTTTTCTATCTGGTTCAGGTTTTTCCTTGGTTGCTCCTTTACATGGCTTTTACATGGAATTTGGGCAAGCAGGTTTTCAGATCTAGACTGAGTCTGGCTTTAGGTGGGAGATAAGTGCAGAACAGACACTCTGAACATACTTAAATTTAGTCATGCTGAGAAACCTCAGACCAAGCTAAGGGAAACTTAAAATTAGGTGCTGTTCGAAAGCAGATGAATTCAATTGCTGCTGGGGTATTAGAGAGTCTTGAAAAGGTCTTAAACATGAAACTTATGGGCAAACCCTGGAAATATTTTGGATTTTTGTGTGACACTTATGATGTCCAGCCAAGAAAAAACAGAAAGATTCAAAGCCGCAGAAAAATTATTTATTTGTTTGCAGACAATATTAACAAATTATGTGAGTTCTTCCGTACTTTAATTTTGGACGATAATATATTTTCCCTACATTTTAAATTAAAGTCAAAATGCAGATTTTTAAAAAATACAAAGACAGATATGAATCCTGTAGTAGAGAGAGTGAAAGTGTTATTTATGCATGTTGTGTTCTGCAACAATCAAAGGAGGATTTTCTTTCATAGAAATGAGAAATACTGGCACTAATACTAAACGTTTAAATGAGATGCCACATCTGGTGTTTCAGCACAGAACCAAAGTGCTTGCTGGTCCAAATTGATTATCCAAACTTATCCTTATAACACTAAAAAAATCCCAAACAGTAAGAAGTATTCACTGGTCCTTTTAAGGATCAGGAAATATCTATGGCCTAAAAATCTATTGAACTAAAGAGTCCTGACTACTGGTTATCTTTTTTTAAATTACCTATCTCATAAGTAATTTTTTTTTTTATTTATTTCAAAGCATCTGAATATTCAGCTAATATCAGCTAAAGAATATTAAATGATACCTGCTTTTAATTTTGTTGGGGCTCCTTGAAAATTACAAGGAGCTTCAGACGGCTTTTTTGCCACTGGCCTAATAATTTTATTTTATTAATGTTTATTTTCCATAAATCTAGTCTTGACGCAAACATCAAAAAATTAAAATCCATTACCTCCACAGCAAAGAGCATTTACATCATGTTCTGCTTGAACTTCACTCCAAACTTCATCCGCTGTTTTAGTTACACTTCATAACCTTAACAAGGTGTTATATCTGGTAAGTCAACTCTCTGTCATGAAGATACAACAGAAAATATAGCTGTTTAAGTTTTTTTACTATAAGATATTATATACAGTCCTTGAATACATTTTATTTGAACATTATCAAACAACTCCGTATATTCCTACACCTTAATGCTGCTGTTGTTTCTTTTATTTTTTATTTTGGTGGAAAATGCAGTTTCTGAAAAAGAAGTGTTGTCTTAGAAACTTCCTGAAATTATTTCCTTTTTCTTCAGAAAAGAAGGGGGGGGGGGGGGGGGGGGGGGGGGGAATTAGTGTCATCTTTGCTTTCACCCAACACCAAAGCATTTTGATTTACCATACTGAGGAGAAAGAATTTTTCCCTGTTCAGTTCAAAGTTGATGTATCTTCCCAAGCTGTTCTGGTACCCTGGAAAAGTCCTGCCCCTCCATCATGCCTCCATTCTCCTCTGAGGCTGGTTGCATTGCATCCTCCCTCACACATTGCAGCCTTCCTTGTACCTGAACCGACATCATGTCACAGGTAATCCGTGAAGAAAGCGTGATTTACCAAAGAGAATTAAAGCAGAAGGCAATTGAACTTCAACTCATAGGAGGAATAATACCTATGCAGAGTGTGGAAGCTGAACCACTGTAAAATAAAACATTCTGCTATTTTTTAAAGCTTATTCTTAAAGCCTACTATGTTAACGACAACAAAAAAACATTTAGTTTTACTTTCCTTCTGTAACTAAAAATGTCTGAAATATTTATGGTACAGGCATCCTGTACCATAGCTTTTTTTCATAGGTGCAGTAGTAAGATTAGTAGTAAAGTAAAGCCTTACAATCTCACATCACAGGCTTTAGCTGTATCTCTTTCAGTGAATTTCCTCATGCGCTCAAACTAGAGCTCCAGGAGCTGGGAATCATTCAGCAGTGGGAGGTAACGCAGCGAGCAAGGAGCTATCACAAAGTGCTTGTTACAAAGCTATCTTGAAGATGAGATTCCTGTTCAGGTTTCAAAGATCTCTTTTTTTTTTTTAACCCCTCTCTTTTAACATGGATGAAGGAGAGTGAAATGAGAGTAGGCCGAAAGAACACCAAAAGTCTCTAGTACAAAATCATCAGGTTTAGGTCTATTCTTTCCTTTTTCTACCCATCCTATGCAGCGGATTCCCCAAGTTTGCTCCTGAAGAGGAGGAATAGCGGTGATCACATCTATTTGGGGGCCGCATCCAAGTAAATCTCCATGGGTTGAGCTGAAGACAGAATAGCCTGCAGAAACCAAGCCTCCAGCTCAAACCTTGCTGACTTTACTGACAGATTCTTTAAAATTGGATTGAAGCCAGACTTCAAAGAGGAAGCTGAGTTCAAAAATAAAGCTTTTTTTTTTTTTCATTCAGAGCGGAGTTTAAAAGTTTACCTGATCTGAAGAAGTGAGGTTTATTATGACACCAGTTTCACTTTGAAGTCCAGATTCTAGACAAGGCGCATCTATTTCAAAGTGTCTATATGCATAGGCAGAGCCAACTGGGCTCGAAATACCAGGATGTAGGTGCGGTGAATGCTACACACGTCTACATAGGTTTTTTGTTTGTTTTTATTAGCATTGGAGAGAAACTTGTGATTTTGAAGGCAAGGAAGTACCAGCATCAGAAGATTTAGAATGATCAAATAACTTTAAGGACAGAAGATGAGAACAAAATTATGTTTGTCATCCCTAAATGTGATAGTCACTCTTTGTCTGTGAATGTATTCATTTGTGGGAATTATTAAATGAGACATTAATTTAGAAGACCTAAAATATATTTATATTCACTTGTGTAAGGTTCTTGCCTCAACTGACTGAATGAATTCATAAAAGATTTTCCTCTCTAATAGCAAATCTTTCAAGTCTGGAAGTAGGAAACTAAAGTAAACTTAGCTGGGTACCCACAAGGAAGTGAAATCATGTCTCAGTGATACCAGTGGCAAACTGTCATGCTGTCAATTGCATGCTTTCTTATATGACCGATTGTATCAGTATATGAAAAAAAGTGGAACAGAAAAATTCTAACTTTTATTTTGTGTATCAATACATGAAGATTAAAGGCAGGAAGGAGGGAATAGCGTATCTATTTTCTAATTATGCATACATTTATTATATGCGTACATATCTGTGTGTATACATAGAGAATACTTTATTGAACACATGAGCAGTATCAATTTTAAACAGCTTTCACTAAGCAGGTGAAATAGCTAAGGAAAGGACTGTATATCAGGAATTGTATAAGATTACAGATACACAACTGAGATATAGTTACATTTTAGGGAGACAAATTCCTACTTACTTGGATACCAGAAATACGACAAAATATCCAAAATACTGGAAACAGGCAACTGAAAGATATACACTGGTTATGAAAGATGGAAATAAAATGAAACATGTTTAAGTACTGCTGCATGCTAATAATTTCCATAAACTAAAATAACAAGGTAAAATAGTTTTTCAGCTACTTGAGGAAACAATGAAAAAAATCATAAAAGAAAATGTTCCATTAGAGAAGAACTAAGTCTACTATTGATCCCCAGATCTCCTTTGGCTGGTAGAGTGGTCTTTGTCATACAAATAAGAGTGAAATACTGGATCCAATCCTGTTCAGCTTCTCCATTAAAGATCTGGGTGATGGGGCAGAGTGCACCCTCAGCAAGTTTGCTGATGACACAAAACTGGGATGAGTGGCTGATATGCCAGAAGGTCGTCCTGCCATCCAGAGAGCCCTTGACAGGCTGGAGAAATGGGCTGACAGGAACCTCATGAAGTTCAACAAGGAGAAGTGCAAAGTCCTGCACCTGGGGAGGAACAACCCCAGGCACCAGTACATGCTGCAGGCCGCCCAGCTGGAAGGCAGATTTGCATAAAAGGCCCTGGCAGTCCTGATGGACACCAAGTTGAACATGTGCAATTTTTCATCACCCCAGAGAGAAGGAAGATTTTGCTGCATTTGAAAACCTAAGAAGTTCCACGTGGAGGAAGCTTGAAATTATCTGCAATTTAAGAAAAGGCTCCAGGTTTACATTGACGAATAACTCAAAGAAAAGGGCACGTAAGGAATAAATAAATAATCTAGAATCAATGTGAATAAGGATTGACTAGCAAAGAAAACTAACTCACAATTGTCAATAATTGTAAAGATAGAGTGACAACTGTAAAAAATAGGTGTCTAATTGTACCTTTTAAAGAAAATTTAAACCACACAGAAATTTTGTTTGTTTCCATAAACAAGAAAATAAAAAGAATGAGATAACAGTGGAAGTAAAAGATGAAGAAAAGTTAAATACAGTTATTAACTATTTTAAGGATAGAAATGATGAAGTAGAGTAGTGGGGATAACTAGTACCCTTATTTGATGGTGGAGGTCTATGGCAGAATCGTCACTGTTTATCTATCCTGCCTGAATGGAAGATCATAGAATCAGAATATTTTAGATTGGTAGAGACCACTGCAGGTCTTCTGGTCTGATCCGCTGGTCAAAGCAAATCCAGCCTCAAAATTAGATCAAGGTTTTGGGGATCTCGTTTAACCAAATTTGAATATCTCCAAAGATGGAGATTCCTCAGCCTCTCTAGGCAACCTGTGCCAGTGTTTGACCACCGTTACGATGAAGAAATTTTTCTTTATACCTGATCAGAATATCCCATGTTGCAACACGTGTCTGTTATCTCCTGTCCTTCCACCCTGCACCTCTGAGAAGAGTCTGGCTTGATCTTCTTTATACTCACCCACTGGGTAGCTACAGATAGGTCTAAGATCTTCCCTCATGTCTCTCTTCTTAAGGCTGAGCAAGCTCCCTCAGACTCTCTTAATTCCTGACCATCCTGCTTGCCCTCCACTGGACTTGCAAATGCCTTTTTAGCTCCAGGGAGCCCAAAACTGGACACATTTCTCCAGATGTGGTCTCACAAGTGCTTAATGGAGCGGAAGGATTACTTCCCTTGACCTGCTGGCTATACTCTTGCTTGTATATCCTTTCACAAGTCTTTGTGATACTTACATACAATGCAGAATATTACTGTGCAATGACCACAACAATAATTTCTCATACTAAAATAAGAGGTTATCTGTGTCTCATTCTTGTTAAATCCATAAAGTTCAAAAAGGTAGGAAAGATTACTGGTTTGTCCCACCTCTGCTCACAGCACGTTCAGAACAGAACTAGTTCTCTGATCTTACAGCCTAATTCTCTGCTGTGTTGTATCTAAACTGAATGTGCTGGCAATACGTTAGATTTACTACAGTATAAAGGATACTAGAGTGGCTGCTCTATCCAGACTGACTTGAATTGACTTTTCAGGAAAGATTTTGATAGATGTAAAATATTTTCATAAATTAAAGTTTTATAACTTCTGGTGTATTCCCTTCATACATTAGTTTTGTAATTCCAGTCACAAGAATGATCAAGTTTATCTATCTGGCATGATCTGTTCTTTTTAAGATCAGACATATTATTGTTCATGGTTTCATTGTCTCAATTCCATTTGCAAATGTTCTTCCCTTTCTTTTTCTTTGTCATACTTACCCTCTGAAAAAGAATGTATCCTTTTTCCAGCTATTGTTCCCAAGTTAGGACAGCCTTATGGTAAGTCTGGGAGAATCAATTTCCACAAATTAAGTTCATAGGGAACAGGACACACAATCCAATCAGTATCCAGGATGACTAGTGTTTCATTCTGAGTTTCTCTCTTACAGAGAGTGAGAATCAGTCTAAACCAGAGATGTGCTTGAGCCACAAATTTCAGCTCAAGATTTAAATGCAGTTCTTGAGCATACTCGTAGGAAAGATTCAAGATTTTTCAGGTGCAGGTTCTTCTTCAAGCTAGTATGCAAGAGAAAATAATTTGGTTTCAGATTTTGTTAATGATTCAATGTTTTTTCACAATATGTTAACCTCATTATCAAATACGAACACTTCAGAAAAATAAAAACTAAAACCTTTGAAGAAAAGAAAAATGTTACTGTTTTCCATCTGTATTATTTCTATGCACCAACAAAGTAGCAGAAAAAAGAATGTTGTGTGATGTATTTAAATTGTGCTTTCAACAAGACTTCGGACGAAGTTTCAAAATAATCCATCAAGAAACCTCATTAGACAAGGTGGAGAAGATCTGGTTGCCTGAGCACAGCCATTTAGAATAATTTCAGGCTCTGTGAGGTATCACACCTAATTTCACATGTGACTCTCTGGGAAGTAAGTCATATCATCTGGCCCCGTGGAGGTATCCTAGATACCACAAGGTGTCACAACGGGAACCAGGAACCGATGTTTAGGCATATGAGTGCCCTTGCTAAACCTTTTGCTGTCTGGAGAATTTAACCTGTTTTTATCTTGATTTCGATATGTGGGAAATAATAGGGGAAATGGAACTTAACTTTCCAAAGCTCTGTAGAGATCTGGAACCAGAAAGTTCTGTTTATAAGGTAAGAGTTTTAATTATTTTCTACTCCTCTTAAGATCAGTTAGAGAGGTAATTTTTCTTTTTCCATCCACAACTATCATACGGGAAACTTGTACCTATTCACTTAACTGGCTCTGTTGAAGGGGAAACTGCTTATCACACTTATGTATTAATAGTTCTGCAATTTTCCCTCAGAGTTCTCTATAATATTTTGAAAAGACAAAAAAGAAATTCCCACCTATTCCCACAAAACTGAATTGATTTCCAATAAGGTCTCTGGGCAATTGGTCCAGAATTTAAATTTTACAAGGATGAAAAAGTTAAAAAGAAAGATTAAAAACAAAACAAAAAAAAATTAAGGATACCTAAATAATTAACTTATTAACTAGTTAAAAAGAGTATGAAGTTAGTACTCTCAGATCAGTCCAACTTCCTCGGCAACCACCTCCACTTTTCTTCCCAGCAATTAAAAGTTATAGGTAAAATTGAACTTTTAATGGAGCTTAGATATTTGTAAATCAACCTGCATGTTAGGTTCTCTAGTATTTCATGTTTGATTTTTTTAAGGGATCAGGATCATTATTTACTGTGTTTTTTCACTGTTTCCACTTCGGAATGATACTAGGAAATGTAGAGTAAGCACACATGAAAAAAAACAAATTCCTACAGGGAAAATGAATTCCTCACTATGAAAACTGTATGACCATAATCAGTTCTGCAAAAATGATCACATATTTCAGGCCTTTGAGTTTTAATGAAAGATTAATTTTGTGAGTTGAGAAAAGTTTTACATATGTTCTCATTTAAAACAATTCTGGTCACCTTGCATTGGAATTGTTCACTTCTACATTTTATCAGCACACTAGAAGGTGTACGCTCATACAGAAAACTGCCGGGCCTGTTACATTGGTTGAGATAGATCCAATACTCAGGTCCTGAATGCTTATGCATAATTTATACATGTATAATATGTAGCCACACGTCAGTCGTACAAGCAGAAAAGCTTTCTGAGGAACTAATGTTTCTGAGTTAAAAGTAAGGAAATCGTACGATTCTGAATAAAGTGACGGGTTTGGGTTAGGCGGCTGTGTTCCTTGGGATAAATGCACTGAAACAGCAGAAGATGTCAGTACACTTCTTCTACTTGAAAATACAACAAAGTCTAGTTTCTGTCCATCAATGCTCTCCACCATGCTGCTGACTCTCCTACTGGCCAGATAAAGTGTTTAGGAGGAAAGCTTTCTCTTGTTCCTTCTAGCATTGCCCACTGCACACTGGTTCAGTCACCTCATTCTTTCTCTACCTGCAGTATCTACCCCATTCTCCTCCTCGTCTTTACTTTTTGAACCTTTTACTTTTGGAACATTTGCTCTCTCCCTTTTATTGTCAGCTCTGCAGTGTTTATTCTCCAAGCTATGTCTTATTTCAGTATTTTTCCACCCACTCTTCTTTCCCTTATTAACAGTACCTTAATAGGACTGTTTCCAGAAGCAAGTCTGAACCTCACTCGCCATGTGTGAAAACTCTTGTAATTCCTGTTTCTGTGTGCAGATCTCTGCACCTCAGTCCCCTGAAACCTTCTTCAGTCATCCTTTTCCCCCTCTCTGCTCAAACCTTTCTGATATTAAATGTTCACTGTAGTCCCTGTCTCAACAGCTACCCTTACTCTAAACACAAAACCACCCAGTGTATTATTTGGGGGGTTTGTTTGGAGATCTGCATTTTCTTGAAGTATTGCAGCTGATGTAATTCTATTAAACAGCATGAGACCATGCCATTATCATATACAAACCTTTGCCTACAAGCACAAAATCTAGTCTTAATTTAAAATGCTTAATTGTTAAGTGTACTTGTGACTTGCAATTTAACCTGTCGCTCTCTAAGAAGAACATCAGTATGACAGGCTCTGACCATAAGTACATTGATAAAATGTTCTGTTTTAGTTACTTATCAGCCATAAGTTGCATTTTATTAGAAGAGATTTCTGCCCTCTCTAGAAAATTATAATTTTTGGCCAGAATAAAAATATGTTATCTGCAGTTATAATTTAATTCTTTCAGATGAACACAGGTATCATAAAGATAAGCTGTTGCCTTTTGCTGTCTGATTGAAATACTCATCTTTCCATTTCCATCCTATCTAGCGCATACCTGTCAAGATTTCCTGTGTTATGACTCCCTGTACCCAAAGAGTATCCTTTAAAAAAAAAAAAGAAAAGAAAAAGAAAAAAAGAGCCCATAACATATTGTAAGCAATAGTTGACACCTACAGCAGTGTCTGGAGGCAAAAGAATCATGAAGCAACAGTAGTATGATGCCTATAAAATATAGGACAACACAGAGGTATTTGTGGTAACGTCACCCAAAACTTTTTTGGTGATAATTTTTTCATCAAGAAGTCCAAAGTTTGTAAGGGATGAAAAGGAAAAATGTTCTGGCTAAGTCTTCCTATGATACTTAATTTGTCAAGTTAAAAAAACACTGTATTTTGTCCATTCCTGTTGGATCTGTAGGGAACAATTGCCTGTGAAAAAAATAAGTAACAACAAATAAAACAAAGCATAAGCATGAGCATTTATTTCACAACAAAGAAAGGTGAAAAATGGTGAGGCAGGTTGTTAATTTCATAGAATCATAGAATAGCCCAGGTTGGAAGGGACCTCAAAAGATCATCTGGTCCAGTCTCTCGTGGGAATGGGAGCCCAGATGAGATTATCTAGCGCCTTGTCCAGCTGCATCTTGAAAACCTCCCATGATGAGGACCCTACCATGTCCCTGGGGAGGTTGTTTCAGTGAATGATCATACTCACTGTAAAACATTTCTTTCTTATGTCAAGATGAAACCTCTCCCAGTGCAACTTGCACTCTTTGTCCCTTGTCTTCTCCATCTGCTCCTTGTGAAGAGAGAGCCTCTGTGCCCTTTGTAGACACCCTTTAAGTACTGGAATATTGTGATGAGGTCCCCTCTGAGCCTTCTTTTCTCCAGGGAGAGAAGACCTGACTCCTTCAGTCTTTCCTCAAAGGTCAGGTTCTCCAGCCCTTTGATCATTGTTGTGGCCCTCCTTTGGACTCTCTCCAGTCTGTCTGCATCTTTCTTGAATTATGGGGACCAGAACTGGACACAGTACGCCAGGTGCAGCCTGACAGGCGCTGAGTAGAGTCATTCTAAGGTGATGCATATAGTTGCTGTAAATGATATGTCAGCGTTTATCAGGGAACAGTAGGATGACATTGTAGCTGGAAAAGAAACCAGTATAAAAGAATCTGAAAGATCTAGAATAAACAGAATAAAACGTCCATATTTTATCTTATGTTTTCTTACATCCTCCTGTTCATTGCTTTTTCTTTGATGCATCTCTGTCCTTATATGCTCAGAAATATGATTTTTCTGTGTGGCTATTTTACAACTTTATATGAACCTTCATGTTTCATTCTTTGAATCCAAATACATTATGTGATTGTTGCTTCATAAATAAATATAATAATAAAGGTAACAGTGAGTATCTATAAAGAACAGATCTACTTTGTCCTTACAAAGATATATAAATGTAAGTGTTGAGACGGATATGCGTGGGGCAAATTAAGAAAGGATTTGGGTATTGCTGGTGGTTTATAACTATGCAAACCCAATAATAAATAAAAAGAGAACAAACAGAAAAATAGCAGGTGCATAATGGTATCCTTGAGAGGATACATTAGGAAAGCTAGAACAGCAGGGGCATTAAAGCACAGTAGTTTAGATAATGAAGTCAAATAAATTGTCTCCATTGTTGTGCCTTCATTGTCACCAAAGTACACTGTGATAAATGAAACAGACTTGTCTGATGGAAATCGTAAACATTCATATTTAATAAACAGTTATTAACACTTTTATAACATTGCTGGTTTATGTTCATTACATGCTCATTGCGTTACAGCAAGTTTATTTCCTGTCTCATTTCTCCGCTGTCATTGTGTACGGCAAACCTGTGCAAGACAGGTCTATTTTTTATGTTACTGTACAGTATGTGAGTAACATTCAGATCTTAATGGAAGTGTCACATCATTTCCAGATCAAATTATCTAGTTTTAACAGCTAAAGGGAATCAAATTAATCAGAAAAAACAGAATACAAACCAATACAAATGTTGTGGTTCCCAAGATGTTGACTGAAATACGCGGAGGTCATGTTTGCCAGTTATCACATTAAATGGAAGTCATAGGCTTACTGGGGTGCTCAATAAGTTATCATTAGTAGTCCTATATTAGGAGCATACATAAAGGTTTAAACTGCTAGGAAAATGCATGGCTCAAGTGAATTTAATTGCACAAATAGTAACATGGATTTTCGGGCTTTTTCTCATTAGTTTATTAGATACTGAGACACAGGAACACACGGAAGCCCAGAATATTTACTCTGATTTATAGGTAATCTTTGCCTTTGAAACAAGCAAAATCTTCATTTCAGAGAATTAAGGCTAGAATCTCCTACAAAACAGCATCACAATGTTTTGGAAGAATCTGGACAATCATCAGGCTGTTTGCCCCTATGTCTTACATATCTCTTATATATCTTATATATCTCCTTTCTAATTTTCCCTCTGTGCGACCAAGCTACAGCAATGTGTCTTGTTTTTCTAGCATACTTCATAAGCACAAGCTGCCAGAAATAGGACATTGAGTCCAATTTTATGAGACTCCTAGAATATCTGTTAATCTTTAGCCTCTTCTTTCTGCACTCCAAATATCCCCAAAAGCTGCTCATTAGCTCAAAACCATCCATTACCAGTCTGCCATGGGGTTTACAATTACTGATTCAGGAATACAGCGATAAAGATAGAAAGATATGCAGACTTGGTAAAGTTTCTTAAAGACTCTGAGACTTCAAGGGGTTAGCCAGGAATGCCATAAGCACATATTATAAGCATAATAATGACTTAATGGTATCAATTATAATTGTGACATCAATGGCATATTATATATATACACACACACATACACATATATATACACACACTTCTTATATATATACTTATTTATATTCATATTAATATATTTTTAGATTTTAGTTTTAAATGCTGTACCTCTTCCTATTCAGGCTTCCATGAGGAATCCTGTTGTTGGAAACTTAACAGATTCAAAATCACACAAGGATGCCTCTCTGACGTTATCTTTGATGCTTCTTGTTCTACAAGAAAAACTTTACAGAGTTTAAACTGTGGCATGGCCCATTTGCATAATTTATTGATCCTGGAGCACAGTTAGACATCTGCTATTTATTTGTCCTTGCTTGACTACTGGCCATGCACTTTTATAACTACATGCAGGTGAAGAAGATTTTGCGTCATTTTGATGGAACAAGATGGATTCTCAAGTAAATCTTTGACAACAATTACTCTCTTGTGCATACAAATGGGATATACTAAGACAGACTAAAGAGTTTTTTTCTTTCTCAGTGGAAAAAAAAAAGAAATATGCGCAGTAATTTTATAAATAGAGAAAAAGCATAATGCCTCTTTTCATGCTAGCATAAAATTGGGGGAAAAACAATTTCCCAACTCGGATCAAAATAACCATCCATATTAAACAAGAAGGGAAACATAATATATCTTCAATGTTTGCCCATAAAAAACCAATATGAACTGTTTAGAATATTAACATTCAAATTTCTGCTATGTCAGAATGCTCACCAACTGATTTCAGATTAATTTTCTTAATTGAAACTAATTCCAGTGGTACTTTAATGTTGAACAGCACATGCTCAGGACATAATTTCTTATGCAGGATTTCCCCATGAATATAAACCACCTCTATTTTAAAGTAGTTAAGAGATTAATACTCATTAAGGATTAGTGGATTTTCAAGCTTCATCTTTTATAATAATTTTTTTTAGTTAGTTGAGTGTCAAGACCCCTGAATATTAAGCTTTTTCAAAAAATGATACTATTCTTCAGAAAAGATTATTTTTGACTCTTCCAACCTCCTCTGGAAGAGCAAGCCAGTACACAATCATACTAATTCATCTATTTTCAGTGGATAACAGTGACAAGTATTTGAAAATTTATATAACAGTGGCATGTTTTTTACTATTGTTACTGTGACAGATGTAAAGTTTATTGTCTGAGAAAGACAATTTCAATCTAGCATTGCCATGCAAGTGGTGAGCTGCGATAACCACTTCACATGCAAAATGAGCTTATCTTGATTTACTGCCCTTACTTCTTTTTCCCACTTTGCCACCTGTTGCATCTTGTTATAAGTCTCAACTGAAATTTCTATTAGATTTTCAACTTACTGTTTTGTGCAGGAACTAAAAAAAAATGGGGTCTTGTTCTTCATCTCTTCATGGAGCTCCAGATCAAGAAGTATTGTTTGCCATTCAGCATAGTTTGCTGTATATGACATAATGACGATTACATTCTACCTAGATACAATTGTTTTTAACCCATACTTCGGTGTATTGAAGTGTAATTCTTACCTCACAAAGTTTCCAGTCTGTATTTGAAGTCCTCAAGGTTTGGAGAATCATCGCTTCCATTTCTGATTTGCTCTTAGTGTTAATTGCTTAAAGAATTTATTTTGTCCCCTGCGAAGTTGTCTATCTTTAGCTTCCAACCACCAGTCTCTGCCATGTGTAGTTTTCCTCAGCTAAAAGTGCTTTCTATCCAGGATTGTCTAACCATGGAGGAATCAAACATTTTAAAAAGTCATCCTTTCCTCCAAAGCATATACAGCATGGGCAGGAAGGCCTCAGCCCTGACGCTTTCACTATACAAATGCACTCACATTGGACAGCTTTGCTCACTAACGTAGATGTCGGCTATATCATCCAGGTTCCTCTGTAGCTGAAGGAGAGAGGAAGGAACCTCTAAGGCTAACTCAGAACTTTGTTTGGCTGAATCACCCTTTGATTTTGCGGAAAGTGCCTAGTTGGAGTATATGAACTGGGGCATATCCAAGACTTAACTAGCTTTAAATCTATTTAGCATGTGTAAGATAGAATTAATGCATTTTATCATACAGTATATGACATTTTTATCATACAGTAGCATGACAAATTCCTCATAAACACCTTAATATTTGAATCAGAGCAATTGCATTTTCCCATAAAAACACATTGATTGTCAGATTCATTATCTTTCTAACCTCTAGTACAAATATAAATATAAACACCATCTCAGATTACTTTTTCTATTACTTGCCTAAAATTTTTGTCATGCTAACCAGCTTACTCATATTGATGATTCCACTTATTCTTTCTAAACACTGGAACAGCACTAACATTCTGCTAGAATTTCTCTCATATTCAAATATTAAAATTAATACCTTACGATCTCCTCAGCCCACTCCTGAATTGAGGATAAGATGAAAATTATTGAGTGTTTGCTGACTTAATGCTGTTTATTCAAAGATGCTTTTTAATGATTCCCTTGGAACAGGAAATATTTCATTATCTCCATGTAAGATATATCTATCTATATCTATCTATATCTATCTATCTATATATAACTTTTTTATCATATGCAAAGTAAGAATTCTTAACATTTCTTTATTTTCTGCATCATTATTAACAGATTGCCTTCTCTAACTAGTAATGGGCTTACAGATTTGTCAGGATTTTATCACTGGAACATTTATTTTAAATGTATTACAACATATTAATAAATAACTGTTGTCTTCATAGCTTATTCTATTAGTCACAGAATTGACATTTTAAAATAATTCAGTTGGATATTTTATATCTTGTTGTTTGCAATCTTGTTGTTTAAGTTGAAACAATAACGTTAATTTTCAGATTTTTACGTTTTCCTCTGTAGGCATTATAACTGTTATTTATTAATTATAGCAAAACATATGCTGTAACCAAAACAGCTGTTTTTAAATACAGTAATTCTATCAAGTACCAACAATAAAGCAGATAGATACAAAAACTGTGTTCTCACCCACTGCTGTTTGTTTATGGCTTCACAAAAGAGCTGTAGTATATAGCACTAAATGTCAATTCAGCAGTATAGACTTCCAGCTGACACCTAAGAATCTCACACAAGGCCTAGGCCATCCAACAACTGACAGTATGTTGTTTTTCCAGAAAAAGCAGAAAATAAAAAATTAAACAAAAAAAATACATAGAGAAAACACCAGCAAACTAAAGCAAATATACAAATACATATATACACACTTTTTAGTATGTGCATGTTTGTGTGCTTGTATGCATGTATGTACACATATATGAAGCTTTTTGCAGTTAAGTAGCAAAATATAGTTAAGTCATTTGATAACTCTATGCTACGTTGTTTGGTGAACCACTACATATTTTATTCTGAGTGGATGAGTGATCTATATGAATTATCCTGGTTTTGTATTGAAACTGTACCTAACACAAAACTTATCCATTGTGCTCTTTAGGGAAGAAAACGAAACAAACAAAATGTATCATCAAATGTAGGAGACAACAGTGGTAGAGCAAATCTATTGAAAATATGAAGATTAGGTTATTTCCTACTAGAAGAACAACATGGAAATAAAGGTGCAAATATTCTGAGAGCCTTTGGAAATGTCTTATACATATTAAGAATTTTTATGGTTTCCAAATTAAATTTTGACACCAATCTTTTCTCTGCCAAAATCAACTCATGTCTAAAATGAGCATCACATCTGAGTACATACTGTAACTTCTACATTCTTCATTTTTGCCATAGCTTTTAGCAGTTAATGGTATTTTAAGCTTCATAGCCTGGCATTACTCATCTGAACTTTAAAGAAACTACAGCTTGCGTCTATGCATATTTCCAGTCATTTGCTTTGAAATTAATTTGGCAAAGGAGCAGATAGCTGAATAACAGTACACAGGTGAGGAATTTATCTGCCCAAGGCTGAGCATACAGTGTCTGGTTTATAAAAATCCCTTCATAAATTTGTCAGGATTTTCAGGTCTCAGGTGTCTCAAAGGTTTCAAATTTCAGGTCTTCTCTTCCTTGAGATGTGTTAGATAACGCTCCTTGTCAGCCACCAGTCACTGGAAGATTCTCTCTCTGTTGTCCAGTATGATACTCGCTCTCAAGCCAGCCCTTACAATGGGAAGTTGTAACCTATTATCTTTTAGATACTAGAAATAATATGTCGGAGCTTTTTGACACTTGTTAAGGTGTCCTAACACTCTAATGCTTAGCTTGGGGTATTTTTGAAGTAAAGGCATCTGGTTAACTGGTTGTTTTGAATTAATCTTTATCTTTAGGCAGACAAAGAGGTAAAAAGCAAATAAAAATACTAATTTACAGAATCCGAAATCGACAAAGCAGCTACGTTTTTCTTTTTTTTAAAGAAGAAAAAAAGAACAGAAAAGAAAAAAATGTTCTTGATCTATTTATACTGTAATTAACTTATCTGAAAAGTTCACTTCCTGCAGCCAGATGACTTGCAGAAGTCACTTTGCCTTCCAGATATTTTTCCAGAATTTTTTCCTTTTTCCTTTTTGAGTATTCTATGTCTCAGATTGCATTAAAAAAAGAGCTATTTTTACTGCTACGTATTACATTTAGAGCTAACATTCTTTTAAATTTTTTCCAGGATAATCCATCTTGTCTCCTTAAACTTACTTACTTCTCCCCCTCCACACCCATCTTCTTGTCCCATCACTTCTTTAACATCAATATACTAACTAAATTAATTTGTCCTTCAAAATAAAAATTAATCATTTCATTTCTTTGGAGATGCATATACTGCTTTTTGAAACCATCTGTACTTAACTAGTCAATTAGCTCCATGACTAAAGGATAAGTTAGATATAGGCAGTTTCTAATTCTCAGTATGAATTGTTTCTGTCTAGTGAATCATAGAATAATTTTGGTTGGGAATGACCCTTAGAAGTGATGTAATCCAATCGCTTGCTCAAAGCAGAACTAGCCTTGTAGTTAGGTCACTTTGCTCAGGGCCTTGTCAAATCATGGGTTACAACAATTTAAAGGTATTTCCATTACAAGCTCCACCCCTGGTCCCTTTGAGCCAGGTTATAGGGTTTAACATTGCAATGAACTCCTCCCCTTGTTCCCAGCGAGGGTAGCAACAAGGGACTCTTGCTATAGTAATTCCCATAACATGCAACTCAAATCCTGAGTTGCAACAATTTAAAGGTATTTCCATTAAAACTCCACCCCTGGTCCCTTTGGACCAGATCATCAGGTTTAACATTGCAATGAACTCCTCCCCTTGTCCCTGCTCCAGCTTGGACTTATCCACAGACTGCAGTCCCTTAGGGGTGTACTTGTTCCAAGTGGAGCCTTATCTGTAAGGCACAGTCTCTTCTGCTGCAGCATAGACTTATCCACAGCCACAGTCGCTTTCAGGTGCACCTGTTCCAGCGTGGCCTTCTCCATGGGCCACAATGCCTTCAGAGATATACCTGCTCCAGCGTGGCCTTACACACAGCCACAGTCCCTTCAGAAGTAAACCTGCTCCAACATGGCCTTACCCATGGCTGCAGTCCCTCCAGGGGTGTACCTGTTCTGTCGTGGGCTTATCCATGGCTCCATGCTTTGAGGTGCTCCAGCATGACCTCATGCACTGCCACTGATGCTTCAAGGTATACCTGCTGCAGCATGGACTTACCCACAGCCTTAGATACTTTGAAGTGTACCTTGCTCTGGTATGGACTTATTCACGGCCACAGATTCTTCGGGATGTCCTGCTCCCACATGGACTTATCCACAGGTCACAGTCCCTTCAACTTGAGTTCATGCTGGAGTTCCAGCCTGTCCAATACAGCAGCACAGAAACAGCAGCGATGCCCTGGACTTTTGCTGGCCCAGGCGCATTGCTATTGCTGTTATCAAAATGTTCCCAGGCACAGCAAAGTAAGATGATAAGCAGTACAGCAAGCAGCAAAAGCAAAAAGCAGCCACTAACAAGCACTAGACTCTAAGATACAGTAAGGCAAGGAAGCCCCATGGCAAGCACAGGAGCCTGCCAATTGATAGCGAAACAGCAATAACAGCTATAAATTCGATCTAGTGCATTCCAATCAAATCTGTCGTTATCTCGAACCCTTCGAGGCCCTCTTTGGGTGCCAAAAAGGACTGTCGTGGTTTAACCCCAGCCAGCAACTAAATAAGTACCACACAGCCACTTGCTCCCTCCCTCCCAGCGGGATGAGGGAGAGAATCAGAAGGGTGAAAGTGAGAAAACTCGTGAGTTGAGATAAAGACAGTTTAATAGGTAAAGCAAAAGCCGCTCACACAAGCAAAGCAAAACAAGGAATTCACTCACTACTTCCCATCGGCAGGCAGGTGTTCAGCCATCTCCAGGAAAGCAGGGCTCCATCACACTTAATGGTTACCTGGGAAGACAAGATGCCATCACTCTGAACATCCCCCCCTTCCTTCTTCTTCCCCCAGCTTTATATGCAGAGCATGACATCATATGGTATGGAATATCCCTTTGGTCAGGTGGGGTCAGCTGTCCTAGCTGTGTCCCCCCCAACTTCTTGTGCACCCCCAGCCTACTCACTGGTGGGGTGGGGTGAGAAGCAGCAAAGGCCTTGACTCTGTGTAAGCACTGCTCAGCAATAACAAAAACATCCCTGTATTATCAACCTTGTTTCCAGCACAAATCTGAAACACAGCCCCATACTAGCTACAATGAAGAAAATTAACTCTGTCCCAGCCAAAACCAGCACAGTCACCATGATTTTTTTTCTGCTGCTTTATTTCTGCAAAATCTCACAGATCTTGACACAATGCATCTGAAGGACACAAGAATTACAACCTGCATCCTGATATTAAACAATGGTTTTATTGTGACAACTCTGCAAGACAAGCTTGTCCTCAAATGACTTTTTTCCAGGAGCATGAAGATTGCAAAGTGTTTCCAAACCTGACGTTTAAGGTTATTGTGCAGATACTCAGGACAGAATGTTTGTTGAAAGGGGGGGGGGGGGGGAACCACTAATGTATTAGGATTTTGGCATAGGATAATGCTCATGAAGGGAATCAAATCTCCTGAACAAGGTGGTCACTCACTAGCTGCTAGCAGTTGAAGTCACTGTTGCAAGGGTCCTTGCAGTGGTATCTTTAGCTGAATTGGGAGAAAGTCTCCCAAACTACTGTTTTACTCAGTTCCTATAATCAAACTGGCCATGGTCCCAGGTGACCATCCCGACACATGCAGCATTTACTGCTATTGTTCTGCTGGTTTTATATCTTATTTACATATGAAACATCTCTTTAATATCTTACTGACATCCTAAGTGGCTTTTTCTACAATTTCTATTGACCACTTGCAAAAGTTATATCTATGCACAATTTGATCAACTCTGCAACAGGAATCAGCTCGGTAAGCCTTTGGGATACTTTGCCCAGGATGTTAATCCACAAATATAAGCATATAAATGTGCAACAGGGAGTTAACAGAACTGTCCAAAATTCCCACCCAGAAGGTTCCTGTAATAGTCAAATGTTTAATTGTGAAGATTCAGTGAAATGCCTTGTTTCAAGTCCTTTATCTAAAGCTGTAATCTCAAGATTGTTATGTCTTCTGTGTAGATGAGTGGCTGGGGAGTTGCTGGACCATGCAGAGAATTAATGACTGAAGTGCACTAGATGTGCACATAGGTCCAGCCGTGATACCATGCTACTCCGCAATTCTAACTAAAGAACAAACCTGATTTTTGTACTTATAACTCACTTAGCACTGAAGTCTCTTGACATTTTCCATAAGCTCATGTGGGGTCAGGATATGTTTAGGTTAAACTGAAGCATTAGGTGGGTTTTGTTTGTTTGTTTGTTTGTTTGTTTTTATTCATATATTATCAATATTCTATTTTGTCAGGTATAATATTATTGGGGTTTTGTTTGTTGTTGTTGTTGTTTTAAAGAAAGATATATCTCTATGAAATACCATTTCTATGAAGCACAGCAATTGCACTTCAGAACCAAAATTCTTTTGGATGTGAGTTGTTTGTTTCCTCATAAATTTGAGATTTTTATGGGGAAATAATTCTGGCTAGTTTTAGTTATAATGTATGACATAAGACCTAATATACATTTGTAAATAGGTAAATTTGCTGTTTATATTTGCATAAAACCCTACCCTGGCAGGTATACAGGCTGCTAATCTTATGCAGCTTCTGAAAAGAATGTTATAGAATTCCTTTTCACTTAAGTACCTAAAATAGAGATCTGTGAACTTCAGGAAACATCTGAAGTCTACAGAAAATGAACGCATTTCTTGCAGAAAATTTATTTTGTAATGTAATTTCACAAACACTCTTCTTTAGATTCTTGTGTAATACGCCCTGTCCTTGAGGTAATGATTAGATCTAGTTGAAAAATTTCTGCCCAAATCATTTCTGGATCCTAGAAAGAATTATTTACAACAGCATATTTATTCCCTAGGATAATTCTTGTTTATATAGAAGAAACAAACAAACAAACAAAGGGAAAATATTGTTATTTGGAAAAACATAACTGGAGATCATACCCCCAGTCTCTTCCACAGACTAGGATCCTCAACCAAACTGTTTTTTATCTTGCACAGATATCCAAATATCCCATGATACATTGTTCCCTTCACAAAAAGATGACACTGTGATATTTGTTCAGAGGTGCAGTTCAACCTATATGAGAAAAGGCAGTCTGAGGCATATGAACGAAAATTTACAGGACATGATTTCTGAATTCTACTATTCTGTCTTTAGATTTTTTTTCTCTCTTGACAAATTCCAAAATTTTCCTTCAGGAAACACTCATGTTTTCAGATCAAAGCCAACCCTGATGTACAAGTTCAGCTAAGCACTCAATTACCTTTTGAACAGTCACACCTTCTTTAAAAGGAATCATAAATTCCATCTTATGATAATTTTATTATCCCCAGCCTATTACTAATGTATTCATGATCACAGCTCTTTAAAAATGATTTTATGACTGGCTTACTCATGAGCTTCTAACACACTCTTGCCTAAAAAACACACCATTTTTGAAATATTTACCTAACACTAATGAGGACTTCAAGCCTAAGTCCTGTTTGCAGCATATGTGTAGGCTTTTGTTCCAAAAATAAATGTGAAAAGAAGAGAATTGTTAAATACCTTATTAAAGTGATGATATTTGGCAGAAATGTTTTTTCTAAATAGAAACCTTTTATACCTTTCTTGAGGTCTTTACTAACACAAAACCTTTAAATAAAAATCCCTCTCTTTTTTTGGAGAAAGAAACAGAGTTGCAGACCACTTAAAATGGCAGTCTAAAAAAGTACAAAAGTGAAATAATTTTTGCTTGTCAATAATCTGTAGTCTGCATGAACCACTGTATATGCATGGACCAGGTACTGTTCCAAGTAAGTTGCTTTGTGCAAGTATCCATATACTATGTTTGCTTTATGGCAGCTATTTCCTTCTGAGGACATTGAAATGAGCCCTTCCAGTCAAATGCTTATAAAGGAATTGTGAAACTCTGGGTAGTCACCGCTTTTAAGAAATTGTGGCATTGCTGTTCTGCAGATGACCTCGTGAAGGCTTCCCAACCTGTTTTAATAGAAAGACTTAGGAAAACACATCATAACTGGCTGCCTTTTTTGGAGTGTGATAGTGTTTGACTTCAACTTGTGATGTGTTGAAAGCAAAAGATGAGACAAAGGAAATGAATATCAATGGCAAATATTCAGTAGTCTTGGAAAGGTAAATTATTCAGAGCTATACATGGTCACTAGCAATTATTGGCATGTACTAGTAAGGAGGCAGATAGGTTGGGCTGGAGTTTCATTTTGGTACATATCAGATCCTAAAAAATTAGAATGGTTAGGATGTGGTGAACATCACAATCTGAAAGACAAGCTTTTATTAAACCTTGGGAATAAAATTTGTTCCATAAGATAAATGAAGAAATAACCATGAAAGATTTATTCCAAATAATGGCAGAATACATATAAATGTATAAAACATCAATATTTACAGCACAGTACAAAGTATGTATTTTTGATCAGACTAGAATAAGTTAAATAGCCTCTCACTTCTTGTGATAGCATTCACAAATATATTTCATATGAACAGTTCTTATATGCATATTTTGTGTGTGTAAAATAGGTTACATATAAGTAGAATTCACACTGTAATTTATATATTATATCATTCATGTATTTCATTAAGTTGAAAAATAATTTTTTTAATGAACAAGTTTAAGAATGATATCTTTTAAAAGGGTAAACTAGCTCACTTTCTGGAGCTTTTTTTTTTAATGCACACAGCAAGTGAAATGAAACAAAATAAAAAATATACAGTTACCTAAAAAGAGTAAAAGGCAGAAAGTTGCATAAATCTTCTTAAGATTGTGCATGCATTTGCTTATAACTTTGCAAAACTCTGTCTCTCTGGAACCTGTAATTTTGTAGGACTCTTCCATCTATGCCTTTGTTATTCATTTGGTTGGGGGGAAAAAATGGGTTTAAAATCCATGCAACCAGCATACTATAATGGTAACAACACAGAAGGAGAACAGGGAAAATTTTAGAAGAAGATTTCAGGGTCATTTGTTCTCCAGAACAGAAGAAACAGAAAAGAAGACAGGATGCAGAACCTGTGGGTGCATACTACTCTTAACCGTGTTTTGGAAAGAAGCTGGTTTTATATGAATTGCTGCTTTTTGAAATTTATGGGATGACTACAAATAGAACTGGAAGTGACGATGCAGTTCAGATGGAAACACGAAAGTAATATAAAATATCTTAAAAATTGTAGCCAGGTGCTGAATAACTGGACAAGTAGGCAAAATTCACCTCTGGAAAGGTATAAGCACCAAATCCACTGAGGAGGAAAGTCTGCCTGATGGGCTTGTTGAAGTGAACAAATGCGATACACTGGAGACTTGAGAAGGTAGAGTATCATGCCAGAGCAGAACAGCTACCACTGACAGACCAAGGACTCAATTCAGCTGCACATGGCCCAAAACATAGGCCATATTTTCATTGATTGTCATTGTTGCTCAGAGAGAGATTAAATTGCTGGAACATATGGTCTTTTCAGGTGCAGGTCTCTTATGTAGAGATGTGTGCATGGTTATTAAATTCTGAGAAGAAATGATTAAAAATGGAAGAAGCCAAATATAACAGCTTATGTCCTGGATGTGATAGCTACACTGGCTCTCCAGCAGATACTCACCTAACCAATGAGAAATTATATTATTTCAGTCTTGCTTTGTTAAAGTTGTGAAGGCATAGTGTGGTGCATAAAACAAAAAAGATGCCAGTAAACAAGGTTCACTAGTTTTAATTAAAGTGAGGAATAAACAAATACCCAGTTGACAAAGGACACACTTTGGAAAGCAAAGGAAGTAATTTGTCAAGCCAACAAGACTGAAAACAATGAAAGGATTCATAGAAAAAGCTTGGAATATTTTTAACTAAAAGGAGTCAAAAACTATCTGGTATTTTTTAGCCCTGTCAAAGAAAGTGTTTAAAAGGTAAGGCTTCAGATCAGTTTTCTAAACAAACACTTCAAACATGAGGTTGGACAGTAGAAGAGAACCACAGAAGTAGCAGTACCAGTAAGGAAGCTTTGGTTTCTGTTTTTGACTTAAAAGCAATTATCCATATGTATTCCTTGGTAGGCAGTTAGAACTGGAATAAATTGTGGGTTTATGTTGCAACCTTACCTGATGGGAGGACATTAATAATTTTGTTCCTTTTCTATGTAGCTGTCTCTTTGATTTTTTAATTTGTTGATAACAAAGTAGGAACACAGAAATTGCATCATGTGGTATCATATCAACAACTTCATTTTTAATCAACAGGATAAGAAACTTTATACCTCTTAGTAACTGTGTATAATAAATAGTATAAGATTATCTTAGTTCATACCAATGCTGTAAATAATTGCTGGCTATGCCTACATTGCTAAAACAGGTGCAGGGACAATACCTTGCTTCCAAACCAAGCAGCACAGAATAATTCACATCCTTGCTTAGATCACGTTCTCTTTGGTGGATTTATTTTAGACAGAACTCTCTGGAGCCACCAAAACCTGGGGTGAGTAGTAAACTTACAGTGAGACACTGAATGATCAGGGAGCCAGTTGTTGAACTCACACTGGTCCTCTTTTATTTAGTTGTATAGGTTGAACTATAGAACAAGAGCCTGTTCTGGTGTGGGCTGTCCACGAGGTCACAACTTCAGGACACATCCATCTGCTCCGGTGTGGGGTCCTCTGCAGACTGCAGGGTGGATATCTGCTCCACCGTGGACCTCCATGGGCTGCTAGGGGACAGCCTGCCTCACCATGGTCTTCACCACGGGCTGCAGGGGAATCTCTGCTGTGGCATCTGGAGCACCTCCTCTCCCTCCTTCTTCACTGATCCTGGTGTCTGCAGAGTTGTTGCTCTCACAACTTCTCACTCCTCTCTCACAGCTGCTGTTGTGCAGCAATTTTTACCCCTTCTTAAATATGTTATCACAGAGGTGTTACCACCGTCGCTGATGGGCTCAAGTTTGGCCAGCGGTGGGTCCGTCTTGGAGCCGGTTGGCATTGGCTCTGTCTGACATGGTGGCAGCTTCTGACATCTTCTCACAGAAGCCACCCCTACAGCTCCCCCGCTACCAAAACCTTGCCAAGTAAAACCAATACAGACTAATCATTTATTAGATATTTAGAAGGATATATACGAGGAACGAAGCTGAACTAGGAATCAAATTAGGATACATTGCCATGCCTGATATTTATATGATATTAAACCATATGGCAAAAATGTTCCTAAGTACGTAGTACGTACCTCCCTTTATACCATGGCAGGTAGCAGCCTTTTAAACTCATGTAACAATTGTGCCTATAATAATGCTAAAATCTTCTTAGGTTTCTTGCTCTCAGCACTGTAGTTGGAAGGCAGTTCCAGAGCCTCACTAGTTTAATGTTAAAAGTGTTCTTCTAATTATGAGCCTAAATGCATTCATGGTCTGTCTGTATAAAGTGATTCATGATACAACAATCACTTTTTGAGTGCCTACTTTATGCTACCTGATTTTTCAAGATGACACATACAAACTCAATGAGGTATAATGAGTGCAGACTAAAAGACGAACACTAAAGATTAATTATAGACTGTACTGAGTAGTCCATCTCTTCCTTTTCTAACTTACTATTAGATCCCTCAAGATATTTCTTGAAAAATTATGTTTCCCAAATGTAACAATACTCCAAGTAAACACTCAAGCAAAGATTCAGCTAAGGGCAACCTCTCTAAATGCTCTTTATTTTGTTGTTCTTTCATTCTGAGAAAAAATAATCTATTGGTTTAACATTAAATATTTTTTTTTTAATCCATTGTGCCTCCCTTTTGAGTTTATAGTGTCAACTCAGTGATTCTATGATCTCTCCTGAAAATGTTAAGACTTGTGGGTTTTTTTCAAGGCTTTTTTTTTTTTTTTCCAGATTAGTAGCAAATGACAGCAAAGTGTTTGTTCTGTAGGAAAATGTATGGTTGAATTTCAATGCTTGATAGATAGATAGATAGATAGATAGATAGATTAATTGCACAATACCATTTTAAACCAGCCATTTTATATAAATGATATACAATATCATTTTATACCAAATGAAATGCATATGCTCAATGAATCAGATAAAGAACAATAGAAAAGAATCCATGGGTCAATCTAATGTGTTATTGCTTGCCCCCTAGAAGCATATCCTTTGTAACCCTACAGATATGTTTCAATTGCCTCTAGTTTTGAGAGTGTTTTGATCTTCCATGACCCAGGGAAAGATGAGACTAATACTCTGCATTCATCCGTAGTACATTGAGTTCTGGTTTTATTAAGGAATAAGATAGGGACAGTTAGAAAAAGCAAATATTCAAAAAGTTGAAAATTGAAACTTTGGCTATTGACTGAGGTTATATTAGGACACCACTGTTCTTTTGAAGGTGCTTTGAAACAGAATAACTGTTGTCAAGATCCCCTTGCAAAGGGCAGTAATTAAGTTCAACAAGAAGTTGCTGGTGATCTTATTTTTTTCCCCGATTTTTTCACATTTCCTAACATTGGTACAAGAGGTTTCACAATAGGATCAGAGCAGTAAAATCAGTCATTTTATAATTCTAGAAATATTCAGACATTTCTTGTAATGACCAAAAGGAAAAATCAGATAGTGAAATGGAATGCTTATAACGCCAATCATTTCAGTAAATGACTGACATTTTTACCTGTTCCACAAAATGACAGTGAAGCAGATGCTTCATGAAATGACTAAAAAAGTAGTAATTTTACAGAAGAACTATTTTTCTGTATATATGGGCTAAGAATGACACATTTGGCCATGTTCCTTCATGAGAAAAAATATCTCAGAATATGCCTGAGTGGTGAAAAGATTAACTTTCTTTGTAGTAATTCATGGACATCGATCATATGTTGCTGGTGAGAAGGAAATTGAAGTTTTTAGGATGTGGTCTGTGGTCCTGCATATAATGTGGATAAGTAGTTTTGTTAGAATTATTGGCAAAGAACTGTTTCTATTATTAGAAATTAGCCAAAACAAATGGAAATGGATCTGAGAAAATTGTGGAAAATATGGTAACAGTTTGTTGTAAAAAAAAATTACGAATGCTATGCAGCAGCTTTATTGAGTGGTCAGCTGATCTGTACTCAAAGCTCACAACACATCACAAGATTTCTAAACGTCTGCCATGATGCAACCAACATACTCAGAAGTGAGTGTATAGATGTAACTTTACTTACTTTTTTCTATCTTGCTATGCATGAAAAAAAAAGAATAAAATAAACCTGGTTTTTAACTTACATTTAAAGAAAAAAATATTTTCCAGATTTTAATCTTGCTATAGAGATTTTTATTTTTCCTTACAGTGGATCACGCTTCCTTTCATTCAATTAAACTGTAAAACTTGATTCCTGTGCCAAATCTTATGCCTCTGAATAAATGTGAGAATCAGCTTTGGTACCTCTACTGCACTCTGTACAAAAGTTTATAGCATTATCACCTGCAGGCAAGGTCTTCACACTGCTGCTGTTTCAAATATTTTCTGTTTTAACCTGCACTTTTTAGATGCTAGTAAAATTAATATAGAGCAGAGTCATTCTATATTGATCTCCATTAATCTTGACATACTCAGACAGGCAAATTTACTTTCTTAATATTGGAATGCCAGATGGAAAAAACCCGTCTGGTCTCAAGCTTGGTCTTTCATAAAGTATAGTAAAGTGGGACTACAGTTTATGAAATCACTTTGTAAATTTCAAATATAAACACCTGACAGCAGATTTGCTGTTCAAAATGTAAAAGTTTGTTTTTCCAGAAATACTAAAGATTTACCAATTCGGATGACTTCAGTTAATTTACCTTTTTTTTTTTTTTTTTTAAAGTATGGGCATTTGAAATATTTAGTGAAAAAGGAAAAGGTACAGTACCTTCAAGTTATAAAAAAAAATTTCCATTCTTTGAAACACAAAGCTTGTTTCAAAAACTATATATTCTTACCTAGGTAGAATTTTCCACAATGACATATAGAAGTAATGGTGTTTGAATGTAATTTTTCACGGGTAACACACACAAAATATAATGTATCTATAAGTATATTCTATATTTATCCTATCAATGTAATCTTAGTACAGCCTTATTGTGGTCTCTGGAACAGTCTTAAGCCACCAGAGTACCCTTTGTTTACCTTTCCCTGGCTAACAGACCTACCCAGGCTTGGACCTAGGAACATTTCCCTATTAACCGAACCTTAGTGGGCTACTTAAACCACTGGACGCTCTGTGACACTCTCACCAGCCTGTTCAACTCACGTGGATTGATCTGGAGGACATTGCCACAATGGGTCTGGTGACTAGTGCCCTCCATTACATGATGGAACATGATTTCGATGGAAAAATTAGACTTTGGAATGGTGGGGATCACACAATTAGGTTGGCTTTATTCTCCAAATTAAATTACTTCTGTAATTAGGCTTTTACTTTGATTTATTTTGAATTTTTATGGGAACAAAATTGTTATGAACCAGAAAGAAGTGTGCATATATATATGTATGTATACATACATATAATTTACATTAATTTTTATTTTTCGTTTCCACATTGTTGCTACTTGTGAGGATGGTGTGAGAGGCAAATGTAAATGCAATAAAAAAGATTTACTATTTTATTTTTTATTTTCTAGTTGTAGTCATACAGTGCGTGTAGTCAACAATGTCATAAAATGCTTCATTCCAGGTGACTTAATTTCTACCTGAAAGATCACATTTTCACAAATTCCAGCAATAGTTTGATGGGTGGATGAGTTAGTTAAGGAAAAGGGAGGAGGCAAAAGGCACTGTACTAAGATATAGGCCAGAAAGTTCAAACAGGCCAAATAATAGTAAATAGAATAGAACAGGACTACAGGCAGGTATATAAACACCTAATAGCTATTTAATAGCTTCTCATCTATCCTTCCTCCCTTAGAGCTATCCATATTTCATTCAGCAACATACCACATCTCTACATCTGTTTTTCAGAAATGTTCTAAAATTCATATTGAGAGCAATTTTTCATGGGCAACTTAAGGCCTCTTGGATCCAGGCTGCACATTATTGCATTTATTATAATGTGATTTACAGATTGGTGATCATCTGAAAGCAAAAATCATGAATGCTAACTCATCCAATAAACAATGAAATGAAATGTAAAACCAATAAAACAACAAAAAGAAAAGCAAAATCATAACCAACCAATAACTGATAAAGCTTTGTATTTCACTGTAGTATACCTAACTGTATTGCAGCGTTCTCTGCCAAAGTATACTTTCCATACTGAAATGTTCCCACATCTCAAAAAAACAAACAAAAGTTTTTCACTAGCCTGGAAATTTCTAAATAAAAAATCCAATCAAAAAATCCGATTGTTAAATCAAGCCCAATAGTTAAAAATCCAGTCCAATTCCAATCGCTTTTTTATCTTCCTGGCCTTTTGCTGAACTTGCTCCAGTATGTCCTTGTCTCTCTTGTACTGGGGTGCCCTGAACTGGACACAGCACTCCAGATGTGAGTGTGAATGTGAATAGAGAGTAAGGACTACCTCCCTCCACATCCTGGCAACTCTCCTCCTAATGAAACCATGGAGGCTGTCAGCCTTCTTAGCTGCAAGGGTAAATTGCTGGCCCATGGTCAACTTGTTGAAGACCAGGACCCCTAAGTCCTTTTCTGCAAAGTTGCTTTCTAGGCAGTAAGCTCCCAGCCTGTAGTGATGCATGAGTTATTTCTCCCCAGGTGCCAGACTTAGGATTTCCCTTTGCTGAACTCCATGAGATTCCTGTTGGCCCATTTCTCCAGCTCATTGAGGTCCCCCTGAATGGCAGCACACCCATCTGGTGCATCAACCACTCCTCCTAGTTTTGTATCATCTGAAAATTTGCTGAGAGTGCACACTCTGTCCCAGAATCCAAGTCATTAATGAAGACGTTAAACAATATTGGACCCAATATTGACTTCTGGGGTACTCCACTAGTACCAGGCTTCCAGCTGGACTTTGCGCCACCAGTCACCACCCTTTAAGCCTGGCAGTTTGGCCAGTTTCAGTCCACCTTCCTGTCTCCTTTTCTAGCCTATACTTCATCAGTCCATCTATGGTGAGACAGTGTCAAAAGCCTTACTAAAGTCAAGATAAAAAGAAAAAAAAGAATCCACTGCTCTCCTCACATCCACCGAGCTAGTAATTTTGTCATGGAAGGCTATCAGGCTGCTAAGGCATGATTTCCCCTTTGTAAACCCATGTTGGCTGTTTCAAATCACTATCATGTCCTTTGTGTGTCTAGAAATGTTTTCCAGGATTATTTGCTTTATCACCTACCCAAGGACTTAGGTGAGGCTGGCTGGCTTGTAGTTCCCCAGATCCTCCTTCTTGCCCTTCATGAAAATAGGAGTGACATTTGCTTTCTTCCAGTCCTTGGGAACCTCACCCAATCACCATGGCCTTTCAAACATAATTGAGAGTGGCCTTGCAATGACATCAGTCAGCTCCCTCAACTCTTATAGGTGCACCCCAAGTTGAGTTCATTTCCTTGCAAACGTAGCTAAAAAAATAAATAAATAAACTTGATCAGTGTTTCACACAATGAAGCTAAACATTTAATACAATATACTCTGGACTGAAATCTTTTCTTACGTCATCATTAAACAATATTCAGTCTCAACAGTTTAAACCCAATTGTGCATTTGCACTGCGGAACAAAACCAGAACTCAAAGCTGCTGTGGTTTCCTAGCAAAGGAGAAATGATTGAAATTATACGGGCTTCAGAGAACTGATGATTTGACAAGGGTTTTGTTTGTTTGTTTGTTTGTTTGTGAATATTAACTGAATGACCCTCTTCTTTCTTACACCACCCAAAGGATTTCAACTGCCGTGCTCAGTGTGCTGTGTTAGCTAACTCTGAGACAGGCTGTTTTGATGGCCCCTTTTCAGCCCTCTGCTTGGGTCCAAGGAGCTCAGCCCCTGACACTTCAGTTTTACATGTGATCCGTTTGATTCCTGCCTGCTTATGGCATCCGACAGAAAAGGTGGTGTTTATTCAGCTGCTGCAGCTGGGAAATTTACGGTGGAGACCCAGCATACTGGGATCTGTCTGGCTGCTCTCGCAATATGGTTCTTGCTTTTCAATGCTGAAGCAGTGTTGTTGCCGTTGGCAACCACAGCCCACTATTAACATGCAGCCATTATGTTGCAGAAGTATTGAACACCAGATGAAAGTGCTATTCGGTGGTAATTTGTAAACAATACATAGCATGAGCATCACCAAGGAAGAATTTCTAGGAGAAAAGAAGGATTTAGATGCCAAAATCATTCTAGACTTTGTCAGGCTTAAATTGTCAGACGTAAAAACATGCACATAGGAAAAATATTTTCATTAACATTATAGATTATGTAGAATTTTTAGAAATTCAGAAAGAGTCTTAAATATCCAAACTTCATTTTATCATTTTACTTTGGACTAATTAAACACCAACAAAATTATATCAAGCAACTGCTATGAAATGTTCTTTAATAATTCTCTTGGTACAGGTAGTTACATCATAACTGAATGTCAACCCATCATTAGGGACTGGAAAAAAAGTAATTTCCCTAATAGAGAAATTAACTAAAATGCCACAGAGTGTTGTTGGGATTTTTTAACTGATCATGTTGAAGTCACTGATTGTACAAAACTGGCCTCAGGGGGATAGAGAAAGGTTGATAAATTTTGCAGTAACAATGTCTCATAAATTGCCTTTTGATTTGGGGAAACTAACTTTTAATCAGTGGTAACAGACAGAAGTCTAAACCACTAACAAAATACATGTTTGGAAGTTTTTTGAATAATCATGAGAATGATAGAATGGCAGAATGGCAATGAGTTGAGCCATCTAAACTACTCCCAATCTAGGCCAGCAACTAAACGTATCAGAACGTTTTGCTATATTTCAAAAATTCAAAAACTATTTTGGCCAGACTAATTACATGTTTCCCCCCGCTGATCAGGTTTCTTGTGATTTTTGAACACTTTTATCCTTTCAAATGGAATTATGTGAGATAAAGACCAACCTTAAGAGCTCCATTAGATACATTTATGAAATATTAAACTTCTGGGGTCAGAAGAGTCAAAATGTTGTTCTATATACTTCAATGGAGTTGTTTATTTTCACCTAATGTAGAAAAAAATGAATGCAACTAATCTGTCCTTAGGTGGGCAGCCAGGGCTTTTAGGCGGCTAAGGCATTCTCTTCAATTCCTCTCACTTACCTCCATATTTACCAGACTTCTCCTGACACTCCGTCAGGGCTTACAACTGAATCATATTAGAAACTACAGGAATAGGTTCAAGAGGACATAGCCAAGATGCTACATAACTGAAGTTCCTATTTGTGTCTAACTTCCAAAGCTTTATCAGTGGGGTCTGAACTGAGTCTCAGAGTAGGCAACGTACCAGCTTTGTGATCTCCTCTGTCCCGGACTCCTCAGCATATTTCTGGAGGTGCATGTGATCCCCAAAGTCAATTTCTTGGCCACTGACTCCATCCAATATATGGGGATGTTTCTTCATTACCATCAGATAATCCTTAGCCTTGAGGATTTTGATGGAATTCATCAACATCCTTCGCAAATGCTGTTGTTAGTTCATCATCTCGCCCACATACCAGGTCACCAGAAGTTGGAGTTTGCACACATTCTTCTAATGAGTTGACATTCCCAGAATACTGTAGGTCATATAAGCACATCCGTCAGAATCTCCCAAATATACCACAGTGTATTTCTCACAGTTGTGGACCTATGCCACGAAAATGTTGGCCATCTGGAGTGATTGTTTTACTTTGCAGACCAAATTTGGAGACAAGTTCCTAGGGTCTGTGCACAGGATCTGTAGTTCTGTCCCAGTCTGGCCTTAGCACCCAATTCTTCCCTGGTGACTCTTTTCCTCAGTAAGAAGTAAAACCTCTGTCAAACTCTCTCTGCATGTGACCATCCTCCTCATAATCCAGGTAACAGCATGCCAACTGTAACTACTATGACTGGTTGGTTCAGACAAAGGCAATGTGGTCTAAGGAATGCAGAGCATCCCATGTTCTCCTACAGTCAAGAGAAGTAATCAGAATAATAGGATTTTTTTTTTTTTACAAGTCAGTTCCCGAAAGAGGAGCCCAAAACAATTTTCCTGACAATTTCTACATGTCAATGCATATCCCACTTCAGGATCACTCTGTTACACAGCTTTTGGATAGGTCTGGTTTTCTGGGGTTTATCTGGGTCAAGTTTAGGTAAATTAAGCTTTCTGATTTATATTGTATGCTTTAGATTAGCTATTTGAAGAAAGTCCTGGTGATGTTATTAAATCATATAATCATAGAACAGCTCAGGTTGGAAGGGTCCTTGAAAGATCATCTGGTCCAACCTTTTGTGGAAAAGGGAGCCTAGATGGGTTTATCTACCACCCTGTCCAATTGCATCTTGAAAACCCCCAGTGATGGGAACTCTACTACAGACCTGTTGAGACTGAGACCGGCAGCTTCGGAGTCCAATGGTGCAAGGATATCTCTCTTCAGCGTTTGCCCCAAAACTGTGATAGTAGCCAGGGGATAGTACAGATATTAGCCTTATCTGGGTTGTGCATGAAGGAGAACATTTTACAGCCTCTTCCAGGACTTCTTGTTATGAGCTACTTTCTCACTATGCATACTAATTAAAGTATGTACTCCTCAGGAAATGGTTCTTGCAATCTACAGTGAAGATAGATAAGAGAATCAGGTACCTGGCACTCAACTATTGAATTGTGACTAAATGCTTGTGCCTCATCTACAGTGGTGTTTAGACATGTTGTGGATTCCTAATATAGGGTAGATGAATGACACCCAATGAGAGTGTGTTAATACGGCACTCAGCCAAGTAGGACCTTGATACAATTATTAAAATCTTTTCTGCTATAGAAATCCTAATACATATAAGACTGGGTCTGCAATGTCTAAAACATTTATTTTTATCATTTGTCATCTACTGAAAGGAAAAAATGTGGATAAGGAGTACAGAGACTATAGGAAATAATTTCAAATCTTACTGAAAGTAATTGTCTGAAAGTATGAGAGTTAACAACTGACACATCAGAGGAGTCTCTGGCAGTCATCATGGTGGCAGCTAAGAGCGAATGAGATGTAGATTCCTCTGATCTGAACCTGGACTTCAAACTTTAACTTGTCATTAAAATCCTCGGTGGTGGCTACTGTTTGGTGGTCAAAGTCAGAACAGCATTTGACTATGTAATATTTTTAGTTCAAGATTAAGTTATTTTATGGAATAAAATAACACTAGAATTAATCAATAGTATTAAAGATGTGATGAAATCCTGAGAAATAAATGACACACTAAATTGGGATTATTAGGAGTTACATATACATAACTGAAAAGAGGAAACATTTCAATTAATTTTGAAACAAATGGACAACAAGGAGAATTGACCATAATGTTCATATAAGCTGTACATTCTGAAGTCTAGATGTTGTGAAATTATAGAAGGCTATAGAGAAAGCAGCTGCAAAGTTAAAAAGGATTAGAGATAAAGGTATTGTTAGCAGGTGCATAGTCATGAAAGTAGGAGCTAAACCATGTAGTGATGACAGAGATAAATCCATGAACTAATGCGGGGTCAAAAATAATACAAAGGTTAGAAAAATACCAAAGCTGATAGGAGAATATCACCAAGAAGAAAAATATGAGAGATTGAAACATGATTTACTTTGTTCTTTGATACCAAAAAATAATGAAATTGTATTTCTAGCTGATACTGGAAATATCAAGTAAGGACAAAGTGGTAAGCTCCAAAGGGAATAACCTTACCTATTTGGAAAATTAAAGAAAATACATATCTCTCTGATTATAAAATTCTCATTATATTGCCTAGTTTCACTTTAGCCTGTTAGGGATCTTACCAAACCCATGCTTCTTCTATAGTCTTTGAAATAAAAAGGAAACTCATGATGGGATTGAATGCAGCATGGATTCACTAAAATTTGTTGAAAAATGTTAAAGCAATAGAATAAGATAACTCATTCTCTTTGATAAACTATTTTCTAGACAAGAGAATTGTATTAAGTTTCCTCTATCTGGACTTCAGTAAATAGAAACAGTACCAGATGGAAATTATCAGCCAATGTGAAGAAAATGAAGATTTGTACCAGGATAACAGGTTATGTAAAAAACTGTTTCAAATGTTGTTGTCAATGCATAATGACAAAGAGGAAACTACCAGAACTGAATGAGACTAGCTTTGGAATTCTTGAAAAATAACAAGATGACGGACAGCTATTATTTAACGGGTTTTTGTTTTGTTTTGTTTTGTTTTGTTTTTACTGAATTACATCTGTTGACAACTGTAAGTTGGGAGACCTTTGTGAAAAATGAGGACTAATGAAACACAGGAGAAAAATCTGAATAATCTTGAGGAGTAAATCAGATTAAATTTAAAAGCATGAATTTAAAATGGTCTGAAAATTGGACTTCACTTATAAATTTTGAGATTTTCAATTGGAAATGAAGAAGAGGAGAAAAAGACTCAAGCTACCCATCTCTTAGTACAGAGTGGAATTTAGCTCAACTAATATTAGATGGCTGCATTTTAGATGTTTATATCAGAGCTGACCATCCCAAACTCTTTTTGCAGTCAGCAAAGAGAAATAGGCACTTTTAGGAAGTGAGTACTTGTGTTGGGTTTGTGTGGTGGGGGTTTGTGTAGCGGGGGAGGGGCTACAGGGGTGGCTCCTGTGAGAAGCTGCGAGAAGCTTCCCCAGCTCCAAGTCAGACCCGCCTCTGGCCAAGGCCGAGCCAGTCAACAACAGTGGTAGTGCCACTGGGATAGCATATTTAAGAAGGGGAAGGACTGCTAAAAAGAAGAGCTGCAGCGAAAAGAGGAGTGGGAAGTGAGAGAAACAGCCACGCAGACACCGAGGTCAGTGCAGAAGGAGAGGGAGGAGGTGCGCCGGAGCAGAGATTCCCCTGCAGCCCATGGTGAGACGGCAGGCTGTCCCCCTGCAGCCCATGGAGGTTCACGGTGGAGCAGAGATTCCCCTGCAGCCCATGGAAGACCCCATGCTGGAGCAGGTGGCTGGGCCCGGAGAAGGCCGTGGCTCTGTGGGAAAGCCCACGCTGGAGCAGTTCATGGAGGACTGCAGCCTGTGGAAAGGACTCGCGTTGGAGAAGCTCGTGGAGGGCTGACCCCCGTGAGAGGGACCCCACGCTGGAGCAGGGGAAGAGTGTGAGGAGTCCTCCCCTCCCCGAGGACAAAGGAGCGGCAGAGACAATGTGGGATGAACTGACCAAAACCCCCATTCCCGCCCCCTGCGCCACTGGAGGGGGAGGAGGTAGAGGAATCGGGAGCAAAGCTGAGCCCAGGAAGAAGGGAGGGGTGGGGGGAAGGCATTTTCAAGATTTGCTTTTATTTCTCATTATTCTACTCTGATTTGATTGATTGGTAACAAATTAAAATGATTTCTTTTTTTTTTTTCCCCAAGTCGAGTCTGTTTTGCCTGTGACCATAAATGGTGAGTGATCCCTCCTTGTCCTTGTCTTGACTCATGAGCCTTTTGTTGTATTTTCTCCTCCTCATCCCACCAGGCGGGAGAAGTGAGCAAGCAGCTGCATAGTGCTTTGTTGCCGGCTGGACCTGAAACATGACAGTACTGCAAACAGTTTTAGACATCTGCCTTGGGATGAGATGAATTGTGCCCTGAGACACACTTGCCTCTGTGAAGGAAGAATAAACTTCTACCTAAGTTGTAAAAAAAAATATGATGTTCTTCCAGTCAGGAGAATACTACCTTGGTTGACTACAACACACCATCAGATGTGACAATGAAAATGGCAAATGAAATCTTAGGATGTATTGAATGAGGCAGTAGAAACAGAGCAATATACTGAACTTCTTAAATATACAGATGAGATTTTATCTCAAATACTCTGAACAAGGCTTCCATGATAAGAAAGGTGAACTCTAACTGAAAAATGTGTGACAAAGTATCAGTCTATAGGTACACAAGAAAAAAGGAAAAGCTATTTAAGACAAAAACCTATACTGGCATGTGGAACCATAAATTAATGATGTATGTTTTTAAGGTGGAGATTAGAACAGTATTTCTAACCATCAGAAGACTGAAGTATACAACTTTTTAAAAGAATAGTTGGATCAGAACAAACTCTAATATGAAACTTTATCAGTTTATGAAATGGATTATAGTATGTGGCTCTAGGCAAAACAGGCACTTGACTTGATAGTCCAAGAAATCCAATCCTGTTAAAGTCTCTTATATTGTATTAAGGAAACTATTGTTTTGTGAAATATTTCAGCAAGGACATCTGTGTCTGCGGAGACAATGTGAAAAAAATACTTTTGCAAATGTTAATGCCTCATAAAGAACGGGCTTAAGTAGGGAAAATGATATAAAATTGGCTACAAACTAGAAAAAAAACACAATGTTATAAAATTTTGAGAGCATTCACATCTGAAAGAGACGTGAAAGTGAAGCTTTATGATTCAGTCCCATCCCTAATTAAAAAACAGGATTACTGTCGTTTATAATGAAAAGCTAATTTCACATGGATTGTTTAAATTTTTTTTACCTTAAGTTAAAGTACTAGTTAGTAAATGTTGAACATATTTGTTAATAAGGAGGATTTTCAATTTACATTTTAATACCTTTTTATTTCATACTGTAATTTAATTACAAACATAAATTATGTGTGATAATTAGTAATACTGAGAGCTGGTATAGCAGGTTGAAATTTATTTTACTGAAATTTGCCATTTAAAAGTAAGGTGTATAATGTGAGATTCTGTGCCACACTTTGGAGACCTAAAGTTAGGCAGTAAATGAACCTAGCAGGATAGTGTTCAAGTTCAGAACACTTATATTCAGGTGTTTATATGTAAATTTCTGTACATAAGCTAGTTGCCTAAGTTGCCATGGAGATCTATGGAGATTTAATCAGTACAGTGAATGGATCCTAGAGAGCTATTAAGTCCAAAGCCTTTAGGAGTGCCGCTCCGAACCCACACATAAGAGTAGTGCCATTTAAGAAACCCTAGGGCATCTGACACAAGATGCGGAGTGGCAGCTATGTTGAATAAGCTGAGGCATTTCAAATGGCATTAGATGTCTAGTGTGAGCATCAGAGTTGCGCCTTTAAGGTAGGTAGGTAGTTCAGACACGGTAAGTTTCTGGAGGTGCCTGTCTCCCTCTGTCCCTATGGAGGGGAACACAGGTGATTCCCTACATAGTGGAAGGAGAAGGGATGGGATGGGATGGGATGGGAAGGGAAGGATGGGATGGGATGGGATGGGATGGGATGGGATGGGATGGGATGGGATGGGATGGGAAGGGACAGGATGGGAAAGGAAGGCGAGGCAGGGCAAGGCAAGGGAGAAAAGACAGTAGTTGGGGAGACTTCCCAGAATGTGGTGAAGAAATGTGAAAAAGAATTAGGAAGGATTTCTCAGTTTTTCAAAGTGAAACACTGTGATGGACTCACTGAACTTATCAGATCAGCAATGTTTAAAAACAAAGTTTTCTTTGCAACATAGGTATAAGGTATGAAATTTATTGCGACAGGAGGCAAGAAGCCAAAACTGACTTAAGAAATTCATGGAAGAAATTCACTTGAAAGTCAGTAAGTATAATGGGGTAGATACAATGTCCAGCTGGATAAGCGACCTGTCCTACAGTAACTAAAAGCACACTGAAGTTTCACAAAAAGAGGAAAGGATTGTAAGTAGAAAGTTATGCATTCTGGTACTCCCTCACTGCTGTTCTTTAGAGGAACTGTTACTTCCGTGTTATACCAGTCTTTAATCCACTGATGCATGTTATGCCAGCCTTTCATCTTATCCCAAAGCACGTTTTCCAGAGCCAAGGCAGGACTCCATCCTGACTTTCTGTTGAATTCATTTGGCCATGTGACATGATCACTCATTGGAGATACTCTGAGAAGACAACAAACTCCATCCGGTTATTTCTTCACCTTTTTTATTTCAGTCTTCATTCTCACAACTTATCTCACCTGTTTTCCGTCTCACTTTGTAGCTGCTGTTGGTGTAATTTTTAATCTACATTTCTGGTTTACCGTACCCTTCACCCTCTACACACACATATACACACATGCACGCACACACACACAGAGGTATAAGTCCTTGCTTTTCTTTTACCTTTTATTTCCTCTCTGTTCTTATACCCATATCCTCCTTCCTGCTCAAAAAAGCAGAAACAAATCAAGCAAACAGCAGTACCATCAAGTTGTGTATAAAATGAACCTAAGTAACCATGTAATTATTCTCACTCTATTGCCGCTGCTCTTTATCGCTCTCACTTATTGTGTCATCTTTCATATTGTAAGACTGTAGGGTCCTTGGGGAAGGGACTGCATCATTTATTTTCTCTTTGAAGTACCTTCACCACCTCAGGCACTTTGCAAGTAACAAATAACAATAATAACCATTAATCAGGTAATGGGATCAGTAGAAAGCACCAGTCATTGGCAATTAAAATCTTAGCAACAGTAGGCATGTTCCTACTTCAGAATTTAGAAAGTCTTTTCTTTCTGCTCCTTTCTAATTAAGAAGCCAACTTGCTTTATCCAACATAAAATACAGGACCTCTCAAACGGCCTTCATTTGCCTTTACTTTTATTTTTTTTCCATCAGACTGAAAGGATGAGTGAAATCTACAATCCCTACGTTTAAGTGGCCCATGGCTTAAAATACATATCTGTTTTCTGATCATTCCAAATAGCAAAGGTGATTAAAACTGAGGTTATTGGTTCAGTTGAAAGCACATTGAAATTGCTAGAGCCGAAGGTCTACATTATCAGAGGAGGTGAAGGAATTTGATTTCATTAGTTGCTATTGAAATCCAATGAGTTTTCACCACCTAACTAGTATAATCAAGGATGACTGAATCCAAGATGCCACAGCATTTCCATGCATCTGGTAGCAAGAGGTATTTTTATATTGCGGCTTGTCTGCGCTGTTGGAACCAGACAAATGAAGGCACTTTTGCTCCTTTTTCTTTTTGAGTCCCTTGCTCACTAAGGCAAAAAAAGTGATTTCAATAGTGTTTCTAAACGACCAGTTGATATTAAGATTGTTTTCCCCTGACTGGTAATGACTAGGCATACAGTGTATTTCTGCTTATTATCCATTAACATCTTACTCTATTTGTATCTATATCCAAAGCTTTCATATAATTATTCTTTACAGCTTTAATTATAGCAAGACACCATATAATGTTGATGAAAGGCCTTTAATTTCATTTCTAAGACTTAGAAGAATTTCCAGAATAAATGGTAGAAAGATGTTCTCTTTATTACAACAAATAAAGTGTCTTAATTGAAAATATTGATAGAGACACACTTTAGGCACAGATCATTATGTAATTCTAGTGAATACATCAGTTTAATCTCTGAGCACTTCTTATTTTCCCCAAGACCCATTTTTTTTCCTCCCCAGTTCTATCATTCTTTTCTGCATAATCTAAAGGCTTATTCTACTTAGCTTTAGCTGTTTTCTTCCCCCTGACGTTTCTATTCATATTTTTAACACTAAATATTCATACATATTAATATTCATATTTCTAACACTAAATAAATCAGATACTGAAATATTTGCATGCCCCTACCTTTTCTATATACCTTCATATCTATAATTGGCCCTAAACTAAGGTCATCCCCCTTTTTGACCTGGTTTTATATGTAAGCTCATAAAAGGCATATGCACATAGCTTCTATATATTTATATATCAATAGATAAAACCTAAATGGCATATATAAATCATTTTTGAAAACTCATTTCTCCAGAATGCCAAAGTTTACAAGAGATAAGTAAAAAAATAAAAGAAGTGAGGGAGGTGGGGAGGATGACTGTAAGTAAAATTAATTTTTACATATATATTTATACACATATATAACAATTCCCATAGAGATACAGATATCTCATATGTTCTACTCTTGCTCTTTTTTTTTAATTCTTCTTGTCCAGTAACTCACTTATAAATTGGATTATAACCTCTTTGGGACAGAAGCCATGTTTTATTTCTACTGTGAGACACACGACATACCTTTGGGGATTTGACACTAAATCCCAATGTGGATGGCTTCATTTCTGTGCTTCATATTTCACATGCTGCCCCGGCTATTTCTTCCCACAACATGTAACTTGGAGCAAGATGCTATTTTCCATGTCTTTACAAATTTGCCAATACAGCTGCCAGAAAGTGTGGTTAGAGCATGTGGTAGCACACTTGTGATATTATAATTAATACTGAATGGATAAGAGTAGCAACAAAGTCCTCTCTCAGGGACTTTGTAAAAACTTAGAATCACAGTCTGTACACGGTGACCCTGGAGGGTATCCACTTTGCCACCATGTGATAGTGCTTGTGCCATTCAATTTTATTGGTGTTACCCGTGAGGCTAGCTGGATTAGTATGCTTTCATTCTGCCCTTTCGTCATGCTTTGTGCTGAGTAAAATGACTGAACGCTCCCACATTCAACTTTATAATCATTAGAAGAACTTCTTCTCTCATCCATTCACCACAAAATATGTGCTAAGTGCAGGGGGGAGTGGTGGTGGTGTGTTTTTTGCTTGGTTTCCCCAAAGGCAGCATGTGGATCATGCATAAGAAGTTATTCCTAAACTAACTGATACAGCAGGACTGGATGTAGACTTATGGAAAGAAGCAGATGGGGAAGGGTTATACAGCAGCATACCTTTCCCCCTATTATTTGAGAGGGATCACACTTTTGGCAATTGGTGCTTATGGAAAAAAATGATGGGAAGAAGTAAAAGCTCAGTTAATCCATTGCCTGCACTGTAACCCTGAATTACTATGTATCTCATACTATTGTGCTTGATATTTGCTGTTTTCCTTTTCTACCCCTGGACCCTAAGTAATTGTTATGACACCTCCTGTGGTGTATGTTGGCACTCAGCTGCTAAAGACTCTGCATCCACCATGTTATCACTATGGTGCTGGGAGCGTGCTGTAATTTTTCTGTGATCAAAGCTGATAACTGATAGTGTTCTTGCCTACTGGTTGTGGTATACACTTGCCCCTTTCTCCATTAACCCACACACCAAGTAGCTAAACCATGACATTATTTGAAAACAAGGAATGCCTTTCTTTCAGCTGAACAAATGCTGGCTTTTTATTTTGTTATGCTGCTTGAACTTGATATATTACAGTGCTTCAATAGCATTTGATTTACAACATTACAGCCAGGACTCTTATTGTTAACATTAAGTGATGCTGTTGCAGGCACTGGTTTCACATACATTGCACTGCAGCACTGCACCCTTTGGTTGTGACAGATTTTTGTGCTATTCTACTCAATGATCAGGCATATATTGAACAAAATCACTGAGCCAGGTTTTATAAATACATAGCTGATGATTACATTTCCCTACACAGCCTCATTTGCAGAGTCTCATGCCTTTCAGTTCACTGCCTTTAACCAGCGTGTGTCTCTGATAATTGGTTTTCTTCTGGCGTCATCTCTGGAGCTAGTGTTGAGTGGGAGTGTGGTGCAGGCTGTTCTTGTCCTTTCATGTGGGAGGAGATATTGTGATTTCAGCCACAACTCCAGCAGTTAGCTTCTGAACTTCCCAAATTCTTGCTTCTTCCCGTAGACTTTAAAAAAGGATTATGTTCTGAGTTTATGACTGGCAGTTACTTCACTGCCTGTTGTGTTGCGTGGGCCAGTGCTACCAGGGATCTTGCGCTCAGCCCTGCCTGTGGAGGATAAGGTCACTTTTTGTGAGGCTTTCTTTGATCATACAGCTGCATCCAGGGGAGAAGCAGTGACTGTGGGAAGGAAAAGGGAGGTGAAGAAATGCCCATTGGATCATAGGTTGTTAGAAGAGGAGTCTCAGCATTTGTCTCCTCTCCTGGCTAGCAAACTAATGGCTAAAGGAAAATTATTCTTCCCAGTCCTTTGAAGAAGCTGATTTCCTCTGCCTCGCTCAGTCCTGGAGTGCTATCTGCAAAAATGTTGCCCACCTCTTTACTTGAAAAGGGACTTTGGCAGTATCTTTATGGATCCTGACTCTGGACAGTGGCCTTGTAATTTCTTGTTCATTAAAGGAATATTTGTCCTGCTAACCCTGCAACCATTCTTATTCCTTCAGGATTTCACTTGAGTATTTTATTCTCCATGGTTGCCCGTGAATGCTTGATCCCAGCATGCATTTATTAGATGATGTCTTCAGCCAAATGACAGGGAATGAGGTACCTTTCAGTACCTTTGGTACATCCTTTGCTGCAAGACTGCAATATATATCGGGAATGGGAAAGTGTCAGAACATGGAGGAATTTTCCTTTCCTTCTGCTTATGTGTCCAGCTGCTGTCCTAAGATAGACCAAGATCCCTGATGCCCTAAAGATCTATCATCTAGCTATAGTTCATCTGGTAGGTCTTAGGATATTAGCTAGCGTAAGGTAACCTTAAAAATAACTTTACATCAATACAGATAGCAGCTTAGCAAGGCATAATAAAAATGACAGAAAATATAAGAACAGATTGACTTTAGTTACGGTTAAGTAACTGGGACATGTTAGAAGAGTCACAAATGAGAAATGAGCCAGACAGAGGTCAACAGACCAACTCAGTTATATATCAGACAGCTTAATTTTTTTAATAGAATAACATGACTGAGCAATAGATGTTTGCCATACACAAATTAGAATAACTTCATATTAATAATATCCAATTATTTTATATAGACTAATACAATTTTATATTAGCAATAAGATAATAATTGAGAGGTTTACACCAAGATACTGTTCCCCTGTTGCAGAACTTGTATTTATGCCAAAGTTCCCATCTGTAGATATCCTGAGAACATCATTGGAGAACAGTCTTTGAAGTTAGGGAAATTAAATAAGATTTCATCCCTAATATGTCAATCACATTTTAGTGGTCTTCACCATAAAATATAAAGATTTGAGTATAAACATCTGGGTTTTTTTTTCTTATAAACTATTGCTGTAATCACAGACTTCATAAGCTGTATTATATATCTATAATAATATTTAAAAAAACCCACTATCTTTTCTCTAAATGACGTTATTTATTTATTCATTCTGCACTTCAGATATTAAACTAAAAAGAAAGACTTATGGGGGCGTATTTATTATTTTGCCAGTCTGTTTTTCCTAGGTAGGCTCCTTAAATTCCCTAGACTCCCTGCTTGTGTCTGAGTGTCAGTAGTATCCTTGGGCACCAATATTGTTTGGTCATTTTGATTGTTTAGCAAGTCCCTTTTCAGTGATAAACTCAGTGACTACTCATCAGTTACTGATAGATTCGGCAACAGTAGGCAGAGCCTTGCCTGAGTGTCATCTTCACCTTGACAGTGGATGTCTCCAAGAAAGAGCCATTTTGAGCAAGTATCTTCATTCCCCGATTGCCCTGAGGGTTCAGTCACAGAGATGTGACATCTAGGCTTTTCTTGGGGTTCATTTTCAGTTTACACTCACTTGTTCGTGTATTAGTCCTGCAGTATATTCCTTTCTGGTTTTACTGCCTTTTAAAGAGCCTGCAGCTGCTGCTTATACTCATGTTGCTGCATAATGACCCTCTTCTGCAGATAACAAGGAATCTCTATTTTTCCTTCTACAAAAGCATCTAATACATTTTTACTCTATTTAGACAGCTGAAAAGTTTTACCATTGACTTCCATATGCCTGTGACCAAGCTCTAAGTAGGCTTTGCTATAGGATTTTTAGTCAGCTCAACATTTTTTCTTTCATCTGGGACATTTGCACGTATGGGTTAGTTAGTATGTGTAGAGTGAGTTCAGGCAACAATTCATAGTGCAGTGCGTAAGACTGTGGATCCAGTCATGCTTCTAGCATTAAATGACTCTACTGCTCAATAAGGGAGAAAAAGAAACTGATCCCAGGCCCTGGAGAAAAATGGCACTGACTGGTTTATGTCCTTGGTTCTTAAGGTTAGTCCCTTTAACTCTGACTTGTCTTAGAGGCATCTATGTGGAGTACTCCAAAACAGAGTCTGGGAATAAGCTATCCTTTTGCTCCCTTGCTCTCATTCATTTAGCAACGTAAACATGCCCTTTAAGACTCCCTTTGCTACTGTAACCAAGAGGGAAGCACACCACTGAGGAGAGTATCTTTCTTGCTATGCTTGCTGGTCCTTTCTGAAGCCTCTCAGCCTATTCTGGACAAACTTCCAACACCTGCTTTTGAGAAGAGAGCTGTGGAAGACATTTACAAGTGCCGAGAGTCACTTTGGACCTGGGGATTTAAGATCGCTTCAGACAACTCCAGCCCTTTGAGCTGGTTTAACAGGGACAGCATCTAGTAGAGAATCTTATCCTACCACTGAAATACTCAGCCTGATAAAAGGATTGCTCAGTTCTTTATATATCAGAGGGGTCACACTATACTCGCTATGCAGAACTCCACTCCTGAAGGCCCAGTTTTCTCACAAATACAGGATCATGAGTTCTGAAGGATCATACCCTTAATTAACTGTCTTTTGAGACTTGATGTTTCTTTGTATTTTTTTTTCTTCTAAATTTCTTTTTACTTAGAAGGCTACACTACCCTCTTCTGTTTTATCTTGATCTGCTTTAAACAGCCTCAGTTTAATTTCCCACTGTGCTTCAGTTTAGTTCAAAGTGCCTCCTACATGTTTTAAATTTGTTTACATTCTTGTATACACATAAGAGAGGCATGAAGATTACTTATGAATTTCCTTTAATTTATTCATAGAAATAAATTCCTACAAGGATCAATATATTATCCTGAATATTTTACATTATGTTTATGTTTGTTTCTCTGTATATTTGTACATTCTTTTCCCTTTTGTGGTCTTATGTTTATAATTTTTTAAGACTAAATGTATTTTAAAAATATTTTTTCCAAACTCTGCTCTGCAAGTTGGAAAATTGTCTTGAAAATAATGTGATCATTCTTATTGAAGCTACATTTTGTTATATATGTTGAAACAACCCTTTCCTTTGCATAAGATTTTAACCTACATGAAACAAATTTACCATTATGTTGAATCAAATGACATCTGGTGATTAAAAGATTTAGATGTGCATAAAATGTTGTCACTCTCAGCTGAAAAGCTCATACAAAAGCCTCATGGGAAGTCATCCTTAAAAGTTAAGTAGTCTGTACTAGAGAAAATATATATCTTTTGAACATCTCATGAACAATGTGAATATCGCTTAATATGCCTTGTGATAGATGTGTGTTTTGTTGTACAAAGGAGCTGGCTGCTACATTTTGTTTTGCAAATGTTTCTACTAAGCTTTTTATTGTAAAGGGACAAAGGTAGAGGCTCACGTTTTATTAAGTCTTAAAATAATTGGATGATGTAATGGAAACGTTCTTAAATATCCTCTTAAATTAACAGTTTCAGCAGTCATAGTTCGTTCCGCAGACAAATTAAAAAACACATATACAGTATGTTTCTGAAATAAGTTTTTAGCCAGTGTAAATAGTAACAGTGGTAATCAAAAAGAGCTGGATTTGTTTCACCAGCGTCTAATAGTTTTCCAATTTAAGCATTATTTTAGTCTCATATAAATAGCCCAACATATTAAGTACTTTTTTATCATAAAATCAATAAGATATTCTAAAAATTGCATTTCATTAGTCTACAGAGTTACTTGAATGTTTCAGCACTATTTAACAATCATCCATTTAGCAGTTTAATTTGAAATTTGATCATTAAAGATTCATTTTGTCTCACTACAACTATTTGTAAACATTATCCTCACTTTTCTTGTGTCTTCATTAGTACCCTGTCATCTTCATGTTAGTTTGTAACCTATTAGAGTCACTCTAAGACATCAGCAACAGACCTTTCATTAGACTCCCACTGATAAAGTGAACCATCAGGTAACAACTGAGGTAACTGATCGCACTAAAATGAATCATTGATTAAAAATTACATGGAATGAAGAGGTACAAACACTGTGAACTATATCTCTCCCTTCCCTGCAACCAGGGGTAAGTGGTCATTGCTCAACCACGTAATTGAGACGAATTATCATTTGAGATAATCACTGGTAAATCTATCAATAACATTTGCTAGTAAATAGATGTAGGCAAATTTTGCAAATAATTTTCTGCTAATATCCCATTTCAGACTTTAACATGTACAGTCTGGTTGAAAGAAAAGTATCTTTTTTGTTTGGCTTGTACAATATCTAGTGTAAGCAAGCTCTGGCAGCTACCATCGTTCAAACCAGTTGTCCCATGAGCAGAGGACGATGAAACCTGGTTCCCTGAGAACCTGCATCCTGTCTCCCTAAAGATTTTTACTCTGCTACTGACAGGTCATTTGTTAGTTCCTTTGAAAGAAAACTTACTGCAGTCTCCTCAGTCTTCCTTAGCTGCACCAAACCCACAACGCTTTCCTCTCCATTTCATGTCTCTGGCATGCATTACAATAACCCCAGCTCTTTTCATATGAGGGCTCATAAGCCCTCAGACAATACCCTTAGTTTCTTTTTGTGTCTGCTGCTAGCCGGGCAAATGAAAGCACACTCTGTATCTGGTTAAGAGCTACAGCTGTTGTGGCTGGCTAGCAAATAGCACAGCTGGTCAATTCCCAGCTGTCCCTTAGGGAAGACATTAATAGATTCTCTATCCCTTACCCATCTCCTGAGTTTTCTCAAAATTCATAGAAACATAATCTCTTTCAGATCTCTACTCCTTTGTGAAATTTGCTTGGAACTGCCGAATTCCATCAAAAGTGTTTGCAAGTGAGAGGGGACAGAAAGAGAAATGGTACTAATTTCCTTAGGAGAATGGCTTAAGAATAAATATTTCTAATATATCTGTTTACCAGCATGGCAGTTCACATAAACAGTTTATTTTCTGTGTAACAAAATGGAAAGGACTATGCCTTGGTCCACAGGAGATTAATTTTAGGCCCTCATCGAAACAGGTTCTTTTTATGGTTAAAATAGAGCATGTCTGAGCCATGTGATGACACTGTATGGAGGTGACACTGGCACCACTTGAGTACAAGCCAGCCATTTTTTCTAACGCCTTGATTTTAATGGGAAGAAAACCTGTATGTGCACTCAAATGCGACATGATTCCATGTGCAAGAAAGGTCATGATGTACAGAAACTCCTCTCTATTGCATTCCAGAATAAAGAAACCTGAGATCATAGGCTGCAAATGAGGTACCACAGCCCCATGGGTCAGGCTCCCAGTCAGGGCTATCTGGAGACCAGGGTATCTGACACTAATATCAGTGAAAAGGGGAAGGGATGGACTATTATTGCCATGTAAGAGAGGAGGGAAACAGTTTTTTTCTCTCAGAAGGATATAATACAGAACAATACATGAATCTTTGCTTTTTTTCAGCTCATGCTAATTTTCTCTGTCCTCATATTATAAGCCTCTTTAAAAAATAACAAACAAAGCACATCACACTGCATTTTTTCCTACTCAGTTTACACCGTAATTGAAAAGCAAATCCCTTAAATTCTACAGATCCAAATATCCAGAGTTAGCATAGCCTGGAAAAGGCTTGTTTTGAAAATTATTACACCCATGCTATGATGACTACAAAACATTTTGTGATGGTTAAACAGCTGGAGGGAAATCCTGAGTCTGCAGAAGTTAATGAGAGCTTTTCCACAGACTTCAATGAGGTCAAAATTTTACCCCCAGCACGCTGTGATCTTTGCTTTTCACATTCTTCATAACCATCCCATTGTGACCCGGCTCCCTTTCTCTTTTTGTCATCTCCCCTTCCTTACATTTTGGTCTGATTAAAGGACTGTTACAGAGAAGCGGCATGTTCAGAACACTTTGCCTTGATCTCTGATTTCAGGGGTTATATACAGCTGCAGTACCAATATTTATGAAGATTTATTTAATATTTATCTATTAAATATCTCTTTGTTCAATATGATTGTCTATTTAATACTTTTAAATAAGCACTTTTGAAGAGGCTTGAAAGTTCTATTTATGCAAAATGAAAGACAATGATCTTCTGAAGAGAGAGATGTTGCCTTTGCTAGGATGAGACCATAGTTGGTGTAAGTAAGTGAAGGAAGAAAAAAGTGTAGTTGCTGATTGCTTTATGGTTTATACCCTTCTCACATATTTTTTACATTGTTCTCTTTCATGTGGAAACTCCCATGGATTTATAGCTCACCGTTACCATTTCATCATTTAAATAAATGGACAAAGACTGGACTGTAGCCTATGAACCACAGCATTGCACAGACAGTGTAATAGCTAAGCCTCCCCACATGCAACACTAGCTGATTTAGCCTTTTAATTCTATCTTTTTTTGTATCAGGGGTGATAAAATCTGTTACAATGGAGACTGCTTTTAAATAAGCAACCCTCTCTAATAATGTCCTCTGATGCATGCATGGTTCTGCCTCACACTGTGATAAGGGCTGCGTAGATGGCAGACTGCTGTCCCCAGTTGCAGAATAGCACTGGGGCCTCCATTTCTCTGTGATGCAAAATGTCAAGTGGAGCTGGGTCAGTAAATCGCAAAGCAAGCTAATTAGATGGTACTGGGACTTAAATGCACAGCAATAACGAGCCACTGACATTGGTAAGAGCTATGATCTTGCCCTCCACCATTTGCTACAGAGTCTTTCTACTTTCTGGTGGGGGTGGGAGGGGCAGAGGAGCAAAAACCTCATCTTTCCTCCATATAATAATATTGTTCTTGTCCTTTCCTGGCTTCATAAATAAGGGAGAAAAGCTTCTTGTTCTCTCTTACATGGAAACAAGTGGCCTACACACAGTACAATACTGGGCAAAAGTGGTTAAAATTTACATTGCGGTTTGCTCTTCAAAATGACTTAAAAGTACAGTTTGACATCGATACCACAAAAAAATTCTGCAACTTTTCCAACACGTGCAGGCATGAGGATAAATCATGTCGGTGGTGGAAAAGTTTTCTGCTTGCCTTCTTATTCCTGTAAAACTAGCAACTTGTTCTTGTTTTTTCCCCCTCTAATAAAGTTGTCCCTTGCTTTTCTTTGTCACCTGTTAACTAGTAAAGAAAAGTGCTGAGATGGTGTCTGATTTCTTTGCCTACGTGTTGGCAGTGCCATCTTCCTAAATGTCGCTATGCTCCAATTCTCTCTTTTTGACATCCATATTGCTGAACCCTCATGAGTCAGGCCACTAGCCCTCACCACCTGTTCTCACTTTAGAAGAGAGAAAACTGACTTGCTCTTCCACTGAATTCTTTCAGGTGAGACTGTATTTTGGTTTGGGGTTTTTTTTTGGTTTTTTTCAAAGGATTGTGTGATGTTTTTTGTTAGGTAACATTTAAACACTAACAACAATAATGAAATCTCAACAAGGCAACCATGTCAGGATAACGAAGAGCCATGATTAACAGAGGCCATTTAAAAACAAAACAAAACAAAATCAAACCAAATATTTTTGAAAGAGGGAAAGACACTGGAAGCTAAGTGTTAGGGAATTGGCATGAGAGGAGCAATAATTATTCAAAGCTCCCATTGTTATTAATAGAGACTACACCTGCAACACTGCAATGACTGCCTACAACCAAGTTACCTGTATCACCAGACCCCCACTTCCTTTTCAATTCTTCCTTTCTCCAGCCACAGTAAATGTTGTGTTTGATATTTCTTTTTGTGACAGTTCCTCTGCAAGTGACTTTTTTTTTTAGAAGAGATCAAGTTTTGAGTTATGTTTATCTCCCTATCTCACCCAACTTTCATCCAAAGTAAATTTGGTTGTGGATAGCCTGTGTGTGCAACATGGCCAGGGAACTTTAACTGAAACTGTGCATCAAGCACCAAGTATAATCAGAGCATTGATAGCCTGATCCATCTGCACTTAAACAAACTAAAAATAGAAGGTTATAATACTATTAGAATCTTTTGATGACTAACTTCTGCACAATGTTTTATTCAATAGATTTCAGATGGGCATAACCTTCCTACACCTACATAATACAATACTGTTAGCATATTCATTCTATGTTCAGCTCCCTTCCTTCATTCTGTGATGCAAATTTTCGGATTGCTCTGCATGCTGGGATAAGACAAGTTTGAACACAATGATCCTACAAACCCTCGCGTTTTCTTATGTCTCTTAAACTATCTGACTTCTTTTCTGACTCCTGCTGGATGTCTTCTATATTCCAACCTCATCTGTCTAGTATACTTCTCATTGAAGACCATTATTCTACATATTTATATTTCACTGCCCTAGACTTTCTTTTTGTCTTACTTAGACAAGTGTAAGTCAATAACAGTGTTTAACAGTTAGCTGATATGTTTGGGTTTATTCTTGTTTTACACCCATTGAAAATTTCAAAATGAGACTTTACTGTTCTTATGTGCCCATAGCTTTCCCACTATACTGAAACAGAGTGATAAAGGTCTTCCCAGTCTATTTGTTCAATTGTAGTAGATGACATGTAATTTCTTAGGACAAACTTAGTCATTCCATGGATTTGAATACTTTACCAAAGAGGTTATATTTTTAATATCTATCACAGTAAAGTTACCAAAAGAAAAACACACCTGAAATCCAAATTGATATCCATTACCATAAATAATATATTGTTGGTTTCCTTTGTGGTTAATAATGGAAGCCAAGTATGTAATCATAAGATTAATACTAAATCATGATGGGAAGCAAAATTACCATTTACAGTAATAATCAGCTCCCATCATGACATAACAACAAACTAAAAAGTAATTGAACAGGATTATTAGCAAAATCGTGCTAATATTAATCAACTACTTTTATTGATTGAAGAAAAGCAGTATAATCCTTGACAGTTTTGTTATTCAGTTGACCACTTCATATAACAAACTCAACCAACGTGATCTTTTTTAGGTCACCCATGTGCAGGAGATTACAGTGGTTCTGTAGACTGCTATGATTGCTGTCATATGCCAATTTACTTAACGTAGGAATGCTGTATGATATTCCATCCTTAAAGCAAATACATTCTCCAAATATATATCTTTTTTCTTGCAGAAATTGTAGGTCTATCTTATCAGAAATGGCTAGGATATATTATTGTCCAGATTGAAACATGCATTTTAGAGTCTACCTGTAGACAGCATTCCTGTTAGCTTATTGTCATCATGTGAAAAGAATGTAATAATTCGGTAGAGCAAGTATGCCTCAGCACAAGAAACGCTCAGAATTGCATCTATGGTCGAGAGTAAGGGGAATGTCCTAAAGGATGATTCAGCTCTCAGAATAGGATCAAATAGGTATCACACGTAGCTCTTTGCTCCAAATCTTAATTGCTTGAGTAACGATAATGTCCTAAGTCCTTGACTCATAAACAGTCTTTGGTATTTGGCAGCATACCACCATACACTCTGATTTCCACCCTGAAGAGATGCAGGTTTTTCCTACATTTGTGGCTGTATTGCCTCTAATTTTAAAAATGCTGTCATATTTTGGACATACAACAAGATGCTATGAGTTCTTGGGACAAGCAAATAAAATAAGAAGATGGAAAGTAGAACCATTTTAAATCAGAACATTTGGAATGATACTCAATAATCCTCCTACCATTTATTTAGTATTGCTTGGCCAGCACAGTACTGAGAACAGTACAAGTGAGTTAAGCTCCGAGGAGAGGAAGGCAGGAGCTGTGTAGATTTGATTCACTGTAATGTTTCTTTTCCTTATAAAAAGGTAGAGCAAAAAAGGATGTCAGTGAAGTGGGAAAACAGGTGAGAGTCTGTCTCTCAATTAATTGCAATTCCCCCAATTCCTTTATGAAGGTTGGTTGAAAGTGTTGGGTAGCAGTTGCCACATGGGATAGGAACTCCGTGACAGACAGACTACTAGATGAAAAAAATTATGTCAGAGTGGGTTGTAACAGCTAACCACCGGGAAATAAAATGTGTTGGGCTACAGACCTACCAGCTGAAAGGCATCATAAGACCCCTGCACTGGATGTCCGCAGCAAGGTTTTGGTGATGGGATGGGGATGCTGGAGGAGCAGCCTCTGTGAGAAGAGGCCGGGGATGCCCTGTGGCACACACAGCTGGTTCCAGCTGGCTGCAATCGACCCACTTCAGGGCACAGCTGAGCCCCTTGGCCAAGATGGTGGCACCTCTGGGAATGTGTATTTAAGAAAGGGGAGAAAATGCTGGATGGAGAGAGGAGGATGGAACAATAGAGAGTGTGACACAGCAGAGGGAACACCAAAGTGAGAGGAGAAGGAGGTGCTCCAAGCAATGGAGCAGAGATTGCCCTACAGCCCATGGAGGCCACCATGCTGGAGCAGATTTTTCCTGACAGGAACTGTGTGGAAAGCCTGTACCGGAGCAGATTTTCTCCCTGAAGGAAATTACGGACTGTGGGAACAGCCCATGCCAGAGCAGAGGAAAAGTGCAAGGACGAAGGAGCTGCAGAGAAACCTCTATGTACTGACCATAATCTCCCATCATCCCTCTTGTGCTGCTTGGTGGGGGGTGGGGTAGAAGGAGGTGGGAGTGAAGGAGTCGAGTCTGGGAAAGGGGTGATGAAAGGTGTTGCTTTAAGTTTTGTCTTTTTGTATCACACTACCTAAATCTATGTTAAATGGCAATAAATTAACTTAGTTTTCCCCATGCTGAGTCTATTTTGCCTGTGACAGTAACTGGTAAGTGATCTAACTGGTTTTATCTTGACCCACAAGCTTTTCATCCTATTTTCTTTCCCTGTCCAATAGAGGAGGGGAGTGAGAGAGAGGCTGGGTGGGAGTTTGGCCCTTAGCCAAAGCTAACCCACCACAAAGTCCCACCTACAATGTGTGGAACAGAGGTCTACAAAAGAAGCAGAACTTCTTTCTTCTTTTGCAAAATATTAGTTCTTTCTAGGTACAGCATTGCAAACTAAAATATCTCATGGTTTTCTTACACTTTTCTTCTCATTTATTTTTAAGCTGGTGTATGTGTGTGTGTATGTATGCCTGAGCACAGGCACACACAGAAAAGTGCAAGTGGGAATGTAGGGAATGCGTTTGCAATTTCAGAAGCTGCTTGTTCTTCCTATAGAATAATAGATGAAATATCAGGGAAAGCACAACTGGCAAAAGCTGAAAATATGCAAGTATTACTTTGAGTGCAAATGTTTTTCTTGTGTGAAAGTATAAGCAAAGTGTTTTCCATGCTTTGAACAGAATCATTAATAGATTTTATTATTATTTTCACATTCCAGAGAATCTGAAATCTGTAACAGAAGGGCAAGCATCAGACTCATACTCAGTAAAGAGCTGTTGGCTTTAACAACAAAGAAATGAACTGAAGAACTGTGACATCGTGTACAGTACGGACCTCAATTCAGCCTAACACAAGCAAATCCTCTTTGGAAAAGGTTATGTTGTACCTCAGGTAACGTCAAAGGGAAATCGCTTTCTACTTCTGGTTAAGAAGCTTTGGTAATAAAAGCATTGAGGAGCCTATGCCCACAACAGAGCCAAGAGCATGACTTGCAGTGTTGCAGAGTGACATACAACAGTGTAGTCTGGAATTTCTTTTGAAATTGAATATGGGATTGCTATGTAAAAGTAGCAAGTCATGTACCTGTAGTGCAGATAAACATGCAACTCCAAAATATTGGACTTATGATAGTCACAAGATTGTCTTCAAATCTCTTTTCTATAAAAATGCACATGAAAAATGTTGAGATCCTTCTTAACAGAACAAAAATTTTCATTAATCTGCATTACATATTTAATATGGTGACAATGTTACAATTACTTTTTTTGCCAGCAGGCCTGTTTTTCTACACCATGAATGGACCTGCTCCTAAAAAAAAAGAAAAGAAAGAAAAAATGCTTTACTGGACAAACTTTCTGAGAAATGAAGAGGGAACACAACATGACGAATTGGTACACCCCATCCTTCCCTTTCCTCCAAAACAGCTTCAGACCTTCATTCCATTTTCAGCTTAAAAGAAACGCATTGAGAAAAGCACATATCCACATTGCACTATACACTTAATCATCTGGATGCTTGGGGTTTGTTTGTTTCTTTGTTTTTTACCTTATAATTCAATCACATTACTAACAACAAGATGTTTCTGTCTCATTCTGAGAACAATATTCTTCTGTGGGTCTGTTTTTTAGAAAGATAAGTAGACATGTGAATGAAATTAGAACTCATAACTATATTTAAGTTACTGCTTGCCATACAGCAACATCACTGTTGCATAGGTCTGTTTCAACCTTCTTCATTTTGCATAGGAAGTCTAATATAAATATAACTTCTTACAAGTTATTTTGTGCTTTTGGCATCAAGTAAACATAGCTGAATATTAAAAATTTAATTTTGTGTTGAAGTGCTGGGGATTTTTTTTCCACACTAATGCAATCCAGTGGATGTTTAATTTGCCCAGAGATTTTTTGTTTTCCTTTGGCTTAACCTGATGAGACAGCGATGCTAAGAGGATAATTGACCTCTCAGGTAAAACATGCACATGACCTTGTGTGCTTCATGTAGGGAAATGATCTAAGTAACAGCAAAGAATTTGTGAAGTTTAGTTTCTGATTTTTGTATCTGTTTTATGAAAGTCACTTCAACGGGCAGTGTCCTCACAGAGCGGGCCTGTATTAATGGCTGACACACTGTCATGTATTTGAGTAATATCTTTTTGCAATGAAAATTAAGTTCAAGTAACAGTCTTTCACAAATTTGTATAATATAATGTCTTCTACTAATTAGCATCCTAAGTAGTTCATCTGTGTTATCACTAAATTCTACACAAAGTGAAAAATGGAAAACCGTAATATATTGGCCTGTAATTTCATCATAAATTCGTGCATGTTATAGAGTCAATGACATTCAGAAACTGTATTAACCTTTGGAATAAAGTGAATCGTCAAGGCAGGAACAGCTGAGGCATATGTATCACCTCTACCTGGCAAGGTATGGAAAATGCTCTCTCCTTCTGAGCCCAAGTAATGTAGCAAAACATTTCAATTATGAGTAAGAGGGCATGTTTGTCCTGCAACATCAATCATATGCAGGCAAATCTTAAGCATTTAGACCTACTTTCAAAACAAAATTTGTGGACCCTTTGAACAAGAAAGAAAGCCAGCAAGTGCTGGAACAGCCACAGAAAGAAACTGGCTCATCACCAGCTAGTTCTACGTGTTAACGTAATAAAGACAGATGGCAATAGATTTACTATGACAATTATTGCAGGGCTACTTCTACTGTCTTCTTGGCTGATAAAGTTTTTTTGAGTATAACCAGAAAACATCATTTGGGAGAAATAGGATTATTTATAGGCAGTAGTGTGCACTTTTTTTGTCAGGGGAAAAAAAATATTTTTGGTCAATACTGATTAAGGAGATAGGTTTTAATTAATGAAGAACTGAGACAGTAAGGGGCAGAGTTAAGTAAATTAGCTGCTGCCAACTTCTTGTGGTAGTTGTCCTCTACAGAATCTGGTATCAAAGAGGGAGGAAATACCCCAAAACACTGGCATTCTAAATGGAGTTAGGAGAAAGCATTTAACGAAACCATAAAAAAAGTGATTGAATCTTCTAGTGTCTGATACAGCAGGGCGGTAACCTTTCCTCCTTAGCAATCTCACTGTCTCAAAGAATAACAATTATCTGACCTAGCTGGAAGGGAGATGTCTGGTATCTATCTTCCAGAAAGGTGAGACAATCAGGGAAAGAAACAGAACTGAAATTTATTGTTGCGTAGCCTTTCCAGATGAAAGAAAAGAGTTGATGCCTAAATAAGCCAGATAGCTATCGCGTCCTTAAAAGAAGAAAACAATTTCTTCCTTTGCAGAGACAATGGTTATGGCACACCATAACCACTCTGTCTTTTGCAAAAAGAAAAAATCTGTAATATTTTGTGTTATATTTTTAGTGCAGCATAAAGTAATCCTCAGAGACTCTCCAGGTTTTAAACACCTACATGTATGATGTCAAATCACTGGGTCAAGTTAAGTATGTGTGTGCCTGCATTGTAAAGGCAAGTGTCTTTTCAGCTTTTTCAGACATATATAACTGTATGGCTTTCTCACCTAAGGCCACTGGATCTTGTTAAACAACCACAATAAACTGTTTTAAAAATCTTCTTACTCATCAATATCTGAGTGGCTTAGCACAGAAGAAAGACTTAGTCAAAGACTCTTGAAATCCAGAATTTATTGAGAAAAGTGAAAGTGAACTAATGTTTACTCTATCACAGAGCTATAGCTTTTCTAAATAATCCCTATGTCATGATGCTTGGCTGATTCCAGTTATAAGACAAAAAACCCCAAAGTAAGTATTAAAAGTTAATGAAACTTTATCACTGCATCTTTTTTCCCTCCATTTGGAATATAACTTAACTTTTACATAAACTAGTGAATTACTTACTGAATATTTTCATCAGGTTATTGGTTGAAGATACCAGACATATTGTAAAATTCTTTAAATAGAGTCACATCCTACTGTAGGAAATTGCTAGCACTGAGTAACAAAAATTATGGAAAGGTACATTGACTAATTGACTGGAAGACAATGATTACTCATCTAACTCTAAAACATGGATAAGGAAACCACATAGTCATCAAATAATTAAAATATTGCAAAGCTGTTCCAATACATTATTCAATGGCAAAATGAATCAGGTCTATGCAATCACTCTAAATGGCCTTGGATTTTATTATTAGGTTAGATAAGGTTGCCTTTTGCCATTTAGACGTGGCCTTTTGCCTTGTGCAGAGATGCATATTTTGCCCCAGTGAGCAAATAACCTAGCATGAGTAGACAGCAAAGAGAAAGTGGAGATGATAGTCTTTTCCCACCTACCCGAAACATCTTTCAGACCTTGACTACTGAGTAAGAGACAGATGCAATTCTGTTTGATGATTTGCAAGAAAAGGAGCTGGTCATGCATCAAGAACACACAAAACACTGAGAGAGAAAACACTTATTTGACAGCATTTTAATCTTTGCTCTGTACGTGCTATTGAGAAGTGAGATGTGACACAATTTTCATTTATTGCATCATGTAAATACATCACATACAGAAGGCCCTGGGAAAGAGGAGGAGAACTGAAAGTTAAAGAGGAAGGAGGAACTGGAGGGCTGGTGGTAGAAGAGGATGAAAGAAATATTTCTCAGGACACTCCATACTGTATTATTGTCTCTTACTATTCTGTCCAGCAGTTTTTCCATAAAACTTATGAAAATCTAGCAACTGTAATGAACATAGTCCCAATGCACAACTTTCCTTCGAGAAAGAAACAAGGCAATTGGATAAAAGAGTTTACAAGCCAACTCCAAGATCAACGATCCAAAGATAAAATCAACTCCATCCCCTCCTTTCTTTTCAATTTTGAGAAGGTTAGTCGACCCAGCCATCTTACCCTCTGTTTCAGACAGGAGTTTTGGTTTAGCTTTCATTTTTTATCATTTTTTTTAACAAATGATGATGAAGACAAAATGAATTTTTTGATGACTGTTAAACAGAACTAGAGTCATCATCATCTTTCATCTATGTCTGGGTCATTCCACAGAATAAGGACACATTTGCCTTATAGTTTCCTGTTCCATTGCTTTACATCTCCCTTTTACTTATGCCTGATTCATCCTTCTGCACCTAGAATATTCTAAAGTGAGAAATAGTCACTCATATACAGAACTTTAATATTAATTAGTGACAATCATATTTGGTTTTATATTAAATGTAGTCTTAGGAGAGTCCATTATTTACTTTTTAATAGATGACCTGTAATACAAAAATTCACACTCTAAAAACCTTTGTAGAGGGCAAAATTAATCTTTCTAATACTAGGTGCAATTTCAAAAGCTCATCAAAAAAAGGAGTAACCATATATGTAAAAACAATTATTTTTACGTTGAATCCTGGGCAGAAACTACAATGCATCTATTGTCAACACAATAGATACACCAGCAAAGTGAAAAGCGATAACCACCAGGAATCACGAGTTCCAAAAGTCTAAGAAAGAACAAAACCAAAAAACAAGCCTCCTGCCCTAAAAAGAGTTTTGTAGTGCATCTGGAATTTCTCATTTCTCTTTGTTTGCAGAAATCCTCAGCAACTAGTTGTGGAAAACACAACAAGAGAAAGAAGAGAAGACTGAAATCAGAAAATGATTCAGCATCCCCAGTCTCAACACGTGTTACTAGAATAGTAAAACATTAATAATCTCTTGTCTTTTACTTCAACCCATCTGTAGTTGAAACAGGTAACAAACAAGCGACTAATTTTTTGTTACGATACTTAGAATCATAGAATCATAGGATGGTTTGGGTTGGAAGGGACCTTAAAGACCATCTAATTCCAACCCCCCTGCCATGGGCAGGGACACCTTCCACTAGATCAGATTGCTCAAAGCCCCATCCAACCTGGCCTTGAACACTTCCAGGGAGGGGGCATCCACAACTTCTCTGGGCAACCTGGTCCAGTGTCTCACCACCCTCACAGCAAAGAATTTCTTCCTAATATCTGATCTAAATCTACCCTCTTTCAGTTTAAAACTGTTACCCCTTGTCCTATCACCACACTCCCTGATAAAGTGTCCCTCCTCATCTTTCCTGTAGGCCCCCTTGAAGTACTGGAAGGCTGCTATAAGGTCTCCCTGGAGTCTTCTCTTCTGCAGGCTGGACAACCCCAACTGTCTTCAGCCTGTCCTCATAGGGGAGGTGCTCCAGCCCCTGGAGGACGATCACCTTCGTGGCCCTCCTCTGGACCTGCTCGAGCAGGTCTTTCTTATGCTGGGGGCCCCAGACCTGAACACAGTACTCTGGGTGGGGTCTCACAAGAGAGGAGTAGAGGGGAAGAATCACAACCCTCAGCCTCCTAGCCACACTTCTTTTGATGCAGCCCAGGATGCCATTGGCTTTCTGGGCTGTGAGCACACATTGCTGGCTCATATTCAGTTTTTCATCCACTAATACCCCCAAGTCCTTCTCCACAAGGCTGCTCTCAATCCACTCATCGCCCAGCCTGTATTTGTGTTGGGATTGCCCTGACCCAGGTGCAGGACCTTGCACTTGGCCTTGTTGGACTTCACAAGGTTCGCACAGGCCCACCTCTCAAGCCTGTCAAGGTCCCTCTGGATGGCATTCCTTCCCTCCAGCATATTGACTACACCACACAGCTTGGTGTCGTCAGCAAACTTGCTGAGGGTGCACTCAATCCCACTGTCCAGGTCGCCAACAAAGATGTTAAACAGCGCAGGTCCCAATACCCACCCCTGAGGGATGCCACTCGTCACTGGTCTCCACTTGGGCATCGAGCCGTTGACCGCAACCCTTTGAGCGCAATCATCCAGCCAATTCCTTATCCACCAAATGGTCCATCCATCAAATCTGTGTCTCTCCAATTTAGAGACAAGGATGTCACGTGGGACAGTGTCAAATGCTTTGCACAAGTCCAGATAGATGATGTCCGTTGGTCTTCTCTTATCCACCAATGCTCTAAACCTGTTGTAGAAGGCCACCAAATTTGTCAGGCACGATTTACCCTTAGTGAAGCCATTTTGGCCATCACCAATCACTTGCTTATTTTCTATGTGTCTTAGCATAGTTTCCAGGAGGATCGGCTCCATGATCTTGCCAAGCACAGAGGTGAGACTGACTGGCCTGTAGTTCCCCAGGTCTTCCTTTTTTCCCTTTTTAAAAATGGGGGTTATGTTTCCCCTTTTCCAGTCAGCGGGATCTTCCCCACACTGCCATGATTTCTCAAATATGATGGATAGTGGCTTAGCCACTTCATCCACCGGTTCCCTCAGGACCCATGGATGCATCTCATCACCTCCCATGGACTTGTGCACCCTCAGGTTCCTTAGATGGTCTCAAACCTGATCTTCTCCTACAGTGGGCTGTTCTTCATTCTCTCAGTCCCTGCCTTTGCCTTCTGTGACTCGGGTGGTATGGCTGGAGCACTTGCCAGTGAAGACTGAGGCAAAAAAGTTGTTGAGTACCTCAGTCTTCTCCATATCCCAGGTAACCAGGTGTCGTGGTTTAACCCCAGTCAGCAACTCAGCACCATGCAGCCGCTTCCCCCTCCCCCTCCCAGTGGGGTGAGGAGGAGGAAAGCAAAGGAAAAAAAGTAAAACTCGTGGGTTGAGATAAGAACAGTTTAATAACTAAAGTAAAATATAATACTAACAATAGTAATAATGAAATATAATAATAATGGTAATGAAAAGGAATGCAACAAAAAGAAGGGGGGAGGGGAGAAAAAAAAACCAGTGATGCACAATGCAATTGCTCACCACCCGCTGACCGATGCTCAGTTAGTTCCCGAACCGCGATCCGCGCCTCCCGGCCAGCTCCCCCCTGTTTATGTACTGGGCATGACGTTCCATGGTATGGAATACCTCTTTGGCTAGTTCAGCTCAGCTGCCCTGGCTCTGCTCCCTCCCAGCTTCTTGCACACCTGCTTGCTGGCAGAGCATGGGAACTGAAAAGTCCTTGGCTTAAGATAAGCGCCACTTAGCAACAACTAAAACATCGGAGTGTTATCAACATCATTCTCACACTAAATCCAAAACACAGCACTGTACCAGCTACTAAAAAGAAAGTTAACTCTGTCCCAGCTGAAACCAGGACACCAGGTCTCCCATCTCCTTCTGGAGAGGGTCCACATTTTCCTTAGTCTTCCTTTTATCACCAACGTAAAAAAATCTCTTGGTTGCCTGCAGAAGGGATAACGAGATCTGCTGAAACTGGAAAACTGCTCAGGTAAAGTTTATCTTATAACATTACAAAAACTTCTACAGAATAACTCAGTATTTTTTAGTTATGAACATTACAACATCTACTATGGGAACAGTAATGATAATATCTAGCTCTGCTTTAGCTTGTGGAAACGTATGATAGGGTGATTAATGCCTCTTATTACACATCCAGAAGTCTGGGTTTCACTGTCGCTCTTTTATCTTGTTGAGGACTGCCCTGGCTGATCCATTTGTAAATGGGTACTCAACCATTTTGTCATGAAGTTAAAGGAAACATCATACTAGCCATTTGGTCACCTTTTGTGCAACTGGCTACAGAACTGGAGCTGCTGCACACATTTGCAGTGCCTTAGTACCTCCCCTGAGAGCAATAAAAGGTGTCTGGCCTCTTTTCCCCTCTTTTATATTTTTATGTATGTTTTTATGCCTTATACTGTTTCCCTTGAGAACAGGGTGTAGTGGTTTAACTTTGGAGGAGGACCAGGCTCAGAGCAGCCTCAGCAGAACAGGGGGAGAAAATAGGATGAAAAAAGGACAGGGAGATAGCTTACCAGCTACCATCAGGGAGAAAGCTCAATTTAGGGAAAATTAATTTAATTTATTGCCAATTAAAATAGATTTGGGTAGTGAGAAACAAAAAGACAAACATTAAAACCACATCTTTCATCCCCCTTTTCCTAAGCTCAGCTTCACTCTTTCTCTCCCAAGTCCTCCAATCCCCCCCACTTAGTGGCACAGGAGGGAGGGGGGCTGTTGTCAGTAGATGAGGGTTCCTCTCTGATGCTCCCTCCTCCTCAGACCTTCCCTCTGCTCCTGTCTGGGCTCTCCCCATGAGCTGAAGTCCTTCAGAAAATATCCACCTGCTCCAGTGCAGGGTCCTCCATGGGCTACAGGGGAATCTCTGCTCCAGTGCCTGGAGCACTTTCTTCTCTCACCTTGGTGTTCCCTCTGCTGTTTCTCACTCTCTTTTGTTCTCTCCACTTCTCTCCATCTGGCATTTTCTCCCCTTTCTTAAATATGTTTTCCCTGAGGAGCCACCACCTTGGCTGAGGGGCTCAGCTGTGTCCTGCAATGGGTTGGTTGGAGCTGGCAGGAACTGGCTGTGTCTCACAGAGGCCACCCCTGCAGCCCCTGCTGCCAACATCTGGGCACCTGCACCCAATACACAGGGAAAAAGTAAAATTATGATCTCCAGAAAGAGGTGAAGTAACTTAGTCCTTCCATCTGTGAAAGTCAGGAGATTAGGGAAGGAATCAGTCACATTTAGTGTGTTTTATGGGACAATTCTGGACAACAACCTATTATAGTGGTTTAAACTTCATATCCAGTAGACCTCACCTTCTACTTCCATTTTTTGTTAATATTAACATTCTATATTTTCATATGTAGGACCTCACAAATAATAATACATCAGTGTTAAAATTGCTAACTTCATACAAGTTGGGAAAATAAGGTTCAGACCTTAGTACTAGTATTCCCTCTTCTTCCTGTGGTCTTCCCTCCCCCTTCCTTTTCTCAGATGTGTCACATCCCACCTGTGGGAAGAGGGGAGTGAATCAGATTCGCAAATGCCCTCAGTTTGGACTAAGGTGAGACAACACTCAAGGTCCATACAAAAACATCAACTTTAATGAAGAACTTGAGAAACTTCCATAAAATGAGTATTTTGCAAGCATTGGCCCACACACAAAATATATGTATACCCAAGCCATGCAGCTTTGCACAAAATCAAGTTAAGCCTTATGTTAACAACTTCAAGAGAAGGGAGAAAGAGAAAAGGGAAAGAGACAAAGAGATCACCAGTCCTGGATCCAGCATTGGACCAGCCAACAGGGGGTATTCAGTGTGAAGAGTCCCCACATGGGGCTCAGATGTGCCCCTATTTATTGGCCCCAGTCCCTGGACTTCTGGAACCTTCTCTCACTCCAGCTCCAGGAGTGGCTGAGACACCCATCAGTCAAATCAAGAGAAGTGACGCTAGGCCCCTCCCCATGACTTAACCCTTTCTCGGCACGTTGCCCGGGCTTACAGTATTGTCACTTCGGGCCTGTCCCTTACAAGATGGCATTGACAAGTGAATGGGACACCAACCATCTGACAGTAGCGAGTGTAAGTTCGTGTAAAGTCAGTGTCTAACAAACTGACACTCAATCTGATACTTCTACTCTCAGTTTTGGCAAGGATTTGAATATATTACACAAATCTCCCTAAAACTTTTAGTAATTAACTTTCCAGTGGAAAATTGACCACATATTTGTAGTTTTTCATGTTACTCTCAAAGGTTTTTATGGGCAAAGAGGAGAACACATAGTACATGGGAAATCAAAAATTTATTGTTAGTCTAATTAAGAGCTTTTATACTGTAACAAAAATACAGTAGAGCTATTATTATTAGTTACAATAATACTATCGCGCTCTCAGTCTTCAATGCAAAACAAATCTTATTAACAATGCAACAAGTAAAAGCCATTATAGAAGAAAAACTTTCCAGTATCTATTATTTTCAGGGTCCTCTGGGTCCTGAGGTTGATAGTTTCAGGTGAGGGTGAGAAACATTATGCAAGTTATCAGCATTTTGAAGTCTTCACTTGGAGGCATATGATGATAATGATGGGGTGCCTGATGTTGATGTTGATAGTTTCTTCCTCCTTTCTCCAAGGTTTGCTTGAGACCATTTTTATATGTTTTCTTTACACCTTGATGTTTCTTCACTGGTCTGAAACTCCACTTTACCTCTGATTTTAAAGCATATGGTGCATTGTACATGTTAGACACTTGTCCTTTTTCCTTAGTTTTACCCCAAACACAGGTTTTTCCAGCTTTTAGTTTTGCATTACTACCATTAACTGACTGCTGGTGAATTGCTGATAGCCCTGGGTCTTCGAGGATCATCCCAAACCAACACCTTGAAGCAAAACCTTCAAGGACTCTGCTGTTATCCCAGCTCAGTCCTCCTTTACATTGCATCTCAGTGACAATGCAGAAATAATTTGTTCTTAGACAGCATAAAAACTTGGTAGTTTTATATTTACCATTTTTTTGGCAACACATGTTGCACCACACATGCATACAGAACTTAGCAAAAGTAAAACAAACTAGGTAATAGTCACCTGCTCATTAAACAATTCTTGTTACGACTAAGCAAGCTAAGACAAAGCTCCAATACAGCCAAGACAAATCTAGATAAAGCCAGACAGTACCTGACCTGAGGTCTGTGTTGTAGCTTAGTAAAAAATCTGTGGCCCGTTACCAGCAATGGTAATCCTGTATTTATTGGGCAACACGGATACATTCACGAGATTTAAATTGTGCATCACATTAATACTCATGGAAGAAAAAAAAACCAGACCAATTTTTGTCTCTAAAGGGAGTCGAACTGATAGTTCTTTGTAGTAACGTCAATATAAAGGTATGGAAATTATTTCAGTAAGAAGAAAAAATTATTTACACATCAAAAGCCTAAGAATAGGACATGATTCTTGATGACTTCAGCATTGGAAATTGTGCACGTTCCTCGTAAATAAACTGAGGACAAAGATAGTTAGCAATCGTACACATGCTTCTATGATTGCTGCAAAAATATCGTCTGATCTGTCAGTATTAGACATTGTGGTAGTGTGATCAATGCCAACAACATATGCATGTGAGAGCTTTAATAAGATTTTAAGAAGCAAAAGAGAAGCATCTTTTTCACTGTGAGAAATGTTAGAAATTGACTATGGAGAAAGAAGAATTGTGTAGTATTTTTAATGGAATGTATGTAAATCTCAAATCACCTTTTTCATTTTAAACTGTGACCTACAGAGACCAACAAGATGAATTTATTTTCCAAGAGAAAGGTTGGTATTGGTCACTTCATAACAGGTTCCTAAGTGTTAATCCTAGTAAGTAAAGCAAAACTGAAGCAATGCTTTTAGGATATGGAATTTACGGGTATGACAAGAAGGAAAAAAAAAAGTTAGAGTTTTGTATGCTTCATAAATGAATTATACACATGAGGAAATATCTCAGGGATACTATAGGCCAGTTAGCCTACAACTGGTATGAACAACCATTAATACAAATAATCCATGATTGAACCTTGCTAACAAAATAAAAAGAAAACTAACTATTCTTTTATTTGAAACTCCCTATGTATAATGGAGGAAGGTGAGGAAACCTGAGAAAAGTGTCCTTAGATATAAAACTGAAATCTTACCTATGGGCAGCAGTTCAAAAGCAACAGGTAGCGACATTAAAGACACAAAGAAAGAACAGGAAAACTGATAAAATCTGACAAGAACAAAGAAAGGACAAAAACTTTGGATGTGTAAACAATGTGTACTTTATACTTGAAGATGCTGAAACTACAAGGAGTGCTGCAGTATACTGTCTCCAAGCTCCCAACACTCCCAGGATGTTTGGTCAGTAGACTAGGTATCTTGTTTATGTATCCCTGCTTAGTTTTCCATAAATTGTAAATATATCCAGTAAACATTGTTTGTTAGAGGATTGTCTTTGTCTTGGTTGTTGACTGCTCATCTAACCAATTCATAGATGTATCATGAAAAATACATTGTATTAGTATACATTGGATTAGTAATCCAACTGTAATAATCTACAAGTATTAAAGAAAGCAACACAAGGAAAACCAGAGAGGAACTGTGGAAATATGTTCGGAGCTGAAATAAAGATCTGAGATACTCAGACAAAGGAATCACAAGTAAACTTCTGAGTGAAAGGATAGGAAAAGAAGATCTAGAGATATAGGTTATCCTGCCAACTTCTACTTTTTTCTTCTAATTTAAACTTTAAACTATAAATTGACTGAATGAAGCCCCTCTTAGGTCAACCTGTCAAACAATTGATATATCTACTTTATCTATCTACTTATCTATATATCTATTTATTTTAGTAGGCATTATTTGGTCTACCCAATTATGTATACAGTCACACTACACAAAGTCCAAGAAAGAGCTTTGACTCTTTGTATTGAAGAGCAGTGATTACAGTGGTGCTACAACTAGAGTCTGTAATGAAGGGGGATCCAGCCTCGGGGAGACTGGATAATAGAGTAGAGGATGCTCACAACAGATTTTCAGCAATAGCCAGAAAATGCATATTCAGGCTGGAAAAAGCCCCATTCTTCAGTACAGAGCATTATAATGCAGCTCAGTAATATCTGATAATGAATTTCTTATCCCATTAAAATGACTGCCTTGGAATTTATTTTTCCTAAATTGGGCTTCTAAAAGATAGTCACTGTGCATTTCCTTTGTAGTCATTGAAATAGTTTTGGTGAATCATTCTTTGAAGGAAGCTATTTGTGTTTGTAACTATAAACAAAGCCTAGGATTATTAGAAGAGAATTAAACATCAGATTTTGAGATGTCTACAGTTCATCCCACCCACATACTAGAAGCAAGGATATGACATAACTGCATTTGGCAAATCTGATACAAGTTAATAAAACACAATAGTGCCACCTTTATACAGAAGGTAGAATGGAAATCAATCCATTTCCTTGTCCATTTCATATTCAATGATGTTCAATTTAACATAATTTTCTAATGAAGAATGTCCTTAACATTCAGGATGGGATTCATCTCACCTAACTTACTAACTATATCTGAGCTAGTCATGCTAGGCCCCTGTACAGTATGCACTGTAGTCAGTGGATAGAAACAGTTCATATAAATAGACATATATTCACTGCTGCTAATGTACATTGCACCTGAAAATTCCTATTACTCTCTATGGGCTATGAAGAGGGCTCATAGTGATTGGCTCAGATACAGATGTGTAATCTGCAGGCATCTAAATTTGTTTTAAGAATTCCAACCTCAGCTCCAATGGGATTTTATTTGCTAAATAATTACCGAACTCATTTTGCAGGATTTGGCCAAACATGAAGCAACTACTCTTATTTAAAAAAAACCAAAACAACAAAACACCTGCCACATAATCTCCACTTGCCTTTAATAGTTTGAAAGTGTTCCCACTGAAGATGAGGAGAAAACTCCCGTGACTTTGGGAGGATTATTTGGCCCAAGTTATTATTCACAGATTGAAAGGTCTTCAATGAGAAAAGAGGAAGCCATAAATCCAAGCAAAAGATCTGTCTACAGAGGAAAATAACACAAAAGCTGCTCATTAGGACTGACTTTGCTCCTAGTTTTCATGCTGTAGCTCAAATGAAATGTAATGCAAAAATTAGTCAGTTCTGTTTGCACTTGCTTGCCAAAATGTAGATAGTTAGTTAAAGGAACAGCTGTTGTTGCTGTAGACAAGCTGCTCTGTAGAAATTAATTGTAATTATTAGAATAATCCTGACCTGGGTCACAGATGCAATGACTTAAGTTCCATTCTAGACATTAATCAGACAAGTCTTTTCTTCCTGAGACTGTAAAATCAAGAAGCCTACTCAGTTTGATGAAAACGTCAGTGATGTTTTTTGCATGATGGAACTGTTTGAAAGAGATGTTTGTTTATAGTTAATGTGGGGTTTTTTTTAATCTCTGTGAGATTTTTGGTGCAATGTAGGAGGGAGTTCAAATGTTTTCCAAAGCAGAATGAAATTGCAGGTTGCTTCAGGACACATTCTGGGTGTAGCCCAGTATATTTCCAATCAAGGAAAGTAATTTTGTTTGACAAAATATCTTTAGAAAGTGTTGAGTGCTGCAAACAAAAATGTGCATTCTGAGGAGTTTTCTTCTTTGGTTGGTTGTTTGGGGTTTTTTTGTAACAATTGCATTGTTGTGTCCAAGTTATTTGCTAGATTTTATATATATGTGTAGATATGGGTAGTTTATATAAGTTCTGGCACAGTAAAGATTTCTAAGGTTCTGGAAGGTACAACCACTTCAAGTTTCAAGCCTCATATTAACATAGGGATATCAAGACACTTTCTTTGTGGACTGCTGAATGAATAACTCCCAATATCAGTTTTTTTACACATTTTCTGGCCTGTAACAAAGTTTGGAAAATGAATTTCTGTCAAACTAGTTCTGTAATTACCCAATTTTTTTATTAGCACTTTCTTCATAGTGATCACCATCAACTAAAGAGGCAACTTATGTCAAGTCTTGACACAAGTCAAGAGTGAGCAAACTTTAAAGAGAGAGAACATTGGTTTTGTCCTTATAACATTACCAGACACCAAAAAATGTGACATTAAATTGGAGGTCACTAGTAGGATCACTGATAGTAGGAGAAAATATCCTTTGTATTAGACAAAAGAGAAAAATTATTCAACATTTCTCATTAACTTACCATTTTCCTCTCAGGTTTCAAGTTCCCTGAGTGCCTCTCTCTTTACGATTCTTTCATATAGCTTCCTCTCCAGTTTCCCTTTTCTTTTAATTTGTCATCTTGGAGTAGACTCTGATCCCTTTTTTCCTAAATTCAGTTAAAAATAATTAAGTTAAAATTAATAAACCTTGTTAAATAAGAATCAATTAAAATTATAAACCCTGTGAAAGGGTCTCTTTGTACCCCTTAAAGTGATGGAAGTGTCTACTGCTCTCTAATTGTCCAGTTTTAATGATCTAATGTAGGCAGTTCTACATATTTTCTCAAACCAGCTTCATCTGCATAGTTTCTGAGCACCTTTCAGAAGTGCTTTAAGAAATGTGACTAGCATTTAGGATGTGTGGTTACTTCTCTCTTTGGCCCCTTACGCAGGTGACTCCTGTACACATTTGGTAGAAATTCCTCTGTCTCCCAGACAGCTGTATTTCTTTTCTTAATCTTCTATAACTTTTTTTTTTTCTTTAATTAGGGTTGTGATTTTTTCCCAGTGAAAAAAATTGTCGATTTGTTTGATACAGATGTATATACGGTCTCCTACCAGAAAATACTTTCAAATCCAGGACAAAATTGCTGAACAAATTTTGTTGGAAATGTTTCTCAGGATAGATACATAAAACCAGTAATGACAGACTACTTTTTCCAATACCATTCTCCTGTTTGCACAAGATTATAAGAATTCAAAACTGAACTAAATTCCCTTGACTATCTGAGGAAAACTTATCTCACATACATCTGTTAGTAAAAAGTAATCTTTAAGGATTAGTTACTGGTGTCTAAGGAATTCCTGTTCAGATTTTTATAGTATAAATAAACCTTAAAGAACCAGATCCCCATCAAATCAATATCCCAGTCATAACAATGGAATAAAAAACCCCAACTGTTTAATAAACTAATAATAACAATAATTGTTATATAATTACAACCATAACCAAAGGAGAAAGAAAAGCATTTTCTCTCACATCTGAAACAGAACACTTTTAGAGAGAGTATTTCTTTGGTTTTGGTTTTGTTGTTGGTGGTGGTTTGTTGGTTTGTTTAAATTTCTTAAATCTTTGAAGATTTCAAACTAAGGAAGAACTTGAACTTGGCCCTTCTATGTCCTAGAGAGATGCCCTAACCACCAGTCCTGTCTGGAAAAAGAGAAGATGAAAATGCCTCTTGCCCCAGTTATTTGTTTTGTGAATGTTAGTTAAATCCAGACTTCGCAATTTCTGTCTAAAAGACATACATGGAGATGAGATGAGATGAGGTGAGATGAGGTGAGGTGAGGTGAGATGACATGACGTGACGTGACATGACATGACATGACATGGCATGAAAATAATGAAATTATTTCCCTATTGTTACCACTGCCCTTTCTCCATTTTGGTAAGAAATCATGAAAGTGGCTGTTGTTTGGTTTAAACATTTTTTTTTTGTTTCTTACATCAAGAAACCAAACAGTCACTTCTTTGCAGTCATACTCAAATCCACTTGTCAGATATTGCTGCTGCTCCTGGATCCTGCTAGGTGCTACACTCATGTACTTTGGATAAACTTTACCCAAATGGCCTGGAAAATAACCTGAACTTTTTCTAAATCTCCACTATTATTATTATTATTAATATATCAGATTGAGTATTTCACAGGATTCCAAGAAGGAGAAAAAGCACTCTGCTTTAAGTTTTTTAGTTGGTCTCTTCCTCTCCTCTCCTCTCCTCTCCTCGGTTGTTTTAGTTTTTTAAGTTTTGCTTTTTTATGTAAATTTAAGAAATCTTTTGCTCTTGAAAAAATTTCTTTAAGCTTTATAATATAGTAGCTTTTTTAGTCTTTATAGTTTTGTAGTTTTCACCTACTTTTATCTATTGGGTACTGTGTGCAGTCTTCTCTGAATCGAAGTGAGAGACGCATTGAAATGACAGTAAAGAAAGCTGACAAAGTTCATGTGACTGACTCCTGAGCCAACCAGGAGTACTGATTATCTTTTCCTTTCATAAATTCAATTTATTAAATTTCAGAGCACAGTTAAGTATCCGATATGAAGGTCACCAATTTTCTCTCTCAGGCTGGAGTTGTCTCTCAAACTGGAAAGTAAACCTACATATTGAACCCCCTCCCTGAGATTAATTTTGCTTAAATTTATCCATATTAAAACTGTGTACCTATTTAAGCTATTTAGATTCCTATTCAATCAAAGGGGAAAAAAATGGCACAGTAAAAGAAGAGTATTCTTAATAGGTGATTTAAGAGCAGAGCAGATCTTAGAGCAGACATGTAGACTTTAGAAGAATAGAGTCAGGTCAAATGAATCACAGTCAGCTTAATGGTAAGAGAGGTGATTCATTTGAATATTAACTTCTATTGACTGGTTCTCTAAAATTGACTGTACTGGGGATGTTCTCACCTGGTACTGAAACAAGGCCATTTCTTTTGGGCTGTGTAATCAACAGCTATGACTGTTTCAGAAATATCTGAGTGTTTCCAAACAAATGGGGTGGGCTATTTCATATCCATGAGAGTGTCCAGAGATTTTATGAGCGCTACAAGTTGCTTGAGGTTCATTAACAGTGATAACAAATCTAATTCAACACTGTATTGTACAGTGGAATACACAAAACAGTTTTATGCTCTATATTCACAAGCAAAGAGAAACTTGCATTCAAATAGATTGGAGAGAAGCTTAAACTTGCTTTTGGCTTTTTGGCCACAAGATATCATCCTCCTCTATGAAGACCATTGTTTTTAAGTGTACTTGCATCGTATGTCATTTGTTTTGGTTGGTTGGTTGGTTGGTTTGTGGTTTGGCGGGGAGAGGGGTCAGTAACCTTATTTTATACATCATCCGCATCTTTAAGTCTAGAAACACCACTGCAAAATTAGATGTCATTCTCTTAAGATTTTGCTGTAAGTAGACAGATAGTGCACAGTACTCCTCAAAGAAATATTCTCTAACAGACTATTTGACACCTTTATTGAAGCACACAAACAAGAATGGTAAAAGCATTTGCCTGAATATAATTTAATATCAGTTCCCAAGGTTAGGTCAAAAATGCTTTTGTCTAGATTTGTACAAAGGAATGTCAGAATAGTGATAGGACAATAATGCATTTTGGCCTAACACTAAAAAAAAATATGCTGAAATGATTAGTTACTCTGCCAAAGCAGACTCACTCACCCATGGATATCATTGGAAAGCATTGACTAAACTATTCAAATGTTCCCAGGTGTTTCTCAACACTGGGCTGGATGACTGCACAAATAACAGCCATACTTCGCAATTCTGTGACATTTCCTCTGTATCTTTAAAAACCTTTGAAGTAGTCACAACTCTTTTCTGTACCTTTGAGACATTTACAAGTTAATCCAGTCCTTCCATAGATGAAATAGAGGGAATTGTTTAAATAACAATGCCAGAGGAAAGTGAAAATTAATAGCAACTGAAAATGGCTTGAAGAAATGTATGTTGCACCTAAGTTTCAATTTAACCAGGATGTATCTGTCAACTGCTCAATATCCAAGTGGAAACCAGTAATAAGTGGTGTCCCTCAAGGGTCCATACTGGGACCAATACTATTTAATATCTTCATTAGATGATGATAGACATCGATGGGATAGAGTGCACCCTCAGCAAGTTTGCAGATGACACCAAGATGAGTGGTGCAGCCGATACGTTAGAGGGAAGGGATGCCATCCAGAGCAGACCTTGACAGGCTTGAGGAGTAGGCCCATGCGAACATCATGAAGTCCAGCAAGGCCAAGTGCAAGGTCCTGCACCTGGGTCAAGGCAATCACCAATATCAATACAGACTGGGAGATGAAGGGATTGAGAGCAGCCCTGCCAAGAAGGACTTGGGGATAATGGTGCATGAAAAATTGGTTGTGAGCTGGCCATGTGTGCTTGCAGCCCAGAAAGCCAACTGTATCCCAGGCTGCATCAAAAGGAGCATGGCTAGCAGGTCGAGGGAGGTGATTCTCCCCCTCTGTTCCACTCTCGTGAGACCCCACCTGGAGTACTGCATCCAGCTCTGGGGTCCCCAGCACAGGAAAGACATGGACCCTTTAGAGCAGGTCCAGAGGAGGTCCACGAAAATGGTCAGAGGGCTGGAGCACCTCTCCTATGAAGACAGGCTGAGAGAGTTGGGGTTGTTCAACCTGGACAAGAGAAGGCTCCGGGGAGATCTTATAGCAGCTTTTCAACATATAAAGGGAGCTTATAAGAAAGATGGAGAGATTTTTACCAGGGCCTGTAGTGACAGGACAAGGGGCAACAGTTTTAAACTGAAAGAGAGTAAGTTTAGATTGGATATAAGGAAGAAATTTTTTATGATAAGGGTGATGAGACATTGGAAAAAGTTGCCCAGAGAAGTTGTGGATGCCCCATCCCTGGAAGTGTTCAAAGTCAGGTTGGATGGGGCTCTGAGCAATCTGATCTTGTGAAAGATGTCCTTACCCGTGGCAGGGGATTTGGAATAGATGATCTTTAAAGGCTCCTTTGAAACAAGACCATTCTATGATTCTATGGTAAATTGTTGGAAAGTTTGATTTCCCCTCCCCTCCTGTGCTTTGTATCCCATGGAGCCAAATATACATAAGTAAGGCACGTATTGACTCAAGAAATATTGATACCTGACTAATGACCAACATACGTTCTCAATATCCATAATTTTTACTATATTTTGGGTAATTTATACTATATATAATGTTTTAATTAAATGAAAATGTGCTAATTAACAGTCATGGTGTATGTATTGTTACTTCTACTTGTAATTCACAATATGTAACATTTAAGAAGCTTCTGGTGATCATCTTCTTGCATCCTGAATCACTCTGCAAATGTTATGTTTTTACTTATTCAGTCAGGTACATAAAACAATACATGCATATGTATCCAGGATATGTCAGTCAAGACTTACTAGAAAAATTCACAGAAACAAGCTTTGAAGTTAAGTTCTTGGGGTTTATATACTTCTGATTAACTTTAGAGGCTGAGAAAAGGCAAAAATATTTTGCAACAGATCACTGCTTGCTTTTATTACCCCTAAGTTTTAAAAGCAGAATAGACAGAACTTTAGTGGTAGCATTGCTGGTGACTATTACTGTGTAGGAACAAGGTTTCATGGTTTGATGAATGCTTTACATTATATATATATTTATTTTACATACAGTGCTTTTGTTCATGTATAAGTAGACATGTACATACACTAGCCAGCCCATATCTGCTCCTGCCAAGATGTACTGTCATATTTCATCAATTGCACCATCAGTTTATTCTCTTGACTATCTCAGGTAGGACACTTACCTCTGCAACACAAAATGCTTTGTATATATTGTGATGCTGTGTAAGTAATGGTATACATAAATTGCGTGCTTGCTGTCCAGATGAAGGAGCAGAGGAATCATTTTCAGCTTTGGCTAACCAATGTCTTTTTTTGACATAAACCCACATGCTAGTAACAGAAGAAACACTGTTAGTTAGTTGAGAAGGACAGAATAGCTTTCTGAGGCATCCTTGTTGTTTTCCCACAGTTTTTAGTAGCTTCATTCGACTAACAACTTTCTGGAGAGGAGTTCAAAAGCTAGACAAGAGACAGCACATTATTGGAAGAGGGATGGATGTCAGGATGTCACATTAGAAGCAAAGAGACAGACCATACAGATTAGGCAGTCACAGGGGCATATTTTAGTTAAATTTACAGTCTCTCAGACTACGGCCATGATTATGATCTGACAATGACACATCAATTAAGTGTCAGTGAAAGGGGAATCAGGACCACTGAATTCAGTGAAGTTGTTCTTGGTCTACAACAATGCAACCCTACAATGGCAGTTCTAAGTCTGTATTAGAGATTTAAAAAAAAAAAATCCTCGATCCTCGCTGACATACACTTCACATGGAGTTTCATAACATAAATGTATTAATCGGGGAGAAAGAAGTCTAGTTCTCCCCCACTGAAAGGGGAGTTGCAGTGACCAACTGAAGGCAAATACGTAGGAGTCAAATTAACCTACTTTGAGAAATAAAGTTTTTATACCTCTGTTGTATATCAAACAGTAAATTTTTGTCACCACATAGCCTAGTCAAAGGTCTATGTCACTTGATAGAAAGGGGCAGTGGTGTAGCACATCTCCTGTATGCAAATTCCAGCAGGACCTCCCACCTCTGATTAATTCCATGTGCTTGTTTATTTCTCAGCTGCTACATAATCAGGAGATATACTTCATGTATGTATGTTAACCTGCAATATCTACTGCAAAATATCTTCACTTGGCAAGTATTTTAAGTGTCTTGTTAATTGGCTGCTGCGTGTATACAGTATCATTGCTATCAGAAATAACTGCAAAGCTGTTAACTATGGAAACTAATAATTGCTGTTTTGTCGTTAATTGGAAAAACATTTAACACGTAAATTAAATAATTCAAATTTAAAAAGTCTTAAGAAAAAAACTGAATAATAATTAGAATTTCAGCTTCATACTTCAAAAGGAAAGTTTGTAAGTAACCATCTTGGAAAGAATTGTGACAGTTGTAAATTAACAGCTCTATATTGGGTCCAATACAATAGTCAAAGTAATCAACTAAGTTAACAGAATGTGATACATCTGTCAAACACTGCCAAACACCACACACAGCTCAACTTCAAAACAGAGGAACCTAACTTGAATATCCATATATCCACATAGAACATACAAATGTTGGATGAAGTTCCTAAAAATGTACCTGTGTGCCCAACTTCAGTCACCGGACTTGTTTGGAAATGCGTCCTCAAGTGTTCTATATTTGAGTAGGCAGGTATGAGAGAATGATATTAGCAGATTTGCCAGTGCTTCTAATCCAATTCATCTTATTAAGTTCAGCAGAACTTGCCACCCTTGGCTTGTTGCCTCAGAACACTTAATTAATTTGGCCCCTATTTGTGATTTTTCAAGGGAAAGATGCCTAGCTTATTAACTAGCTCTTCAAAATCATAAATGCATAAGGTACATAAGTACCTAAGTACTGGGACAGATTCTTGAATTTTCTCCTAGGCACTATTGTGACAATGTAAAAGAGATGAAAAGAGGCCCTTTCCTCTTTTATGATTATTTATCCAGAAAGACATAATAATAGGAAGCACAACAACAATAGGATTGACTTTCCCACTTTTTTTTTTTTTTTTAATCCTGTTATCCTTACCTGATAAACAATTCTTTGGGGAGTGCAGCTGTTCGGTATTGATTAGAGCTCATCATAGGCTACATTAATCTGGTTAGAAAATCACAAAGCCAGAACAGAACCTGAGCACAAGAGGCAATCCAGACCTAACTAAAAAAGTGTGTGCAACTAAAAGCAGTACAGATGAAGGAATGAACAGAACATTAATTTTGTATGTCTTTTGGTGCCCCTCTACAAATTCCTTATACTTTATGTTAATGTTGTTATGTTTTTTGGTTCTTACTGTTTGTTGTTGTTTAAATAATTAAATAGCATTATTATATCAAATAATTTTCTTTCAAATCAATTTATTATAATTATTAAATATAAAATAAAATATTTTTAGTATTAAAATACTATTGGATTTACACTTATAACCAGGAAATGGTTAGAATGTGTTTCCTGCTGGATAAGTTATACCTGAAGAAGCTAGGTACAGTCCTTCTTTGGAACGCAAGAATCTGAAGTATACACATTTTGTGAAACTTGTCTTTCTTATAACCAGATAGGGTATGAAGCTCTTGTAAACAATGTAAATGCCAAACTTCAATACTCTTCTCATCCTGAGGACATCCAATCCCAAAATGCCTTTCTCTTTTCTTTCTAGTAAGAACTTTGCCCATTAGGTTATCTATGGCCTGGGGAGGAGGGGAGTAAAAAGCCCTTCATCTCTCTCACAACCATATCACTGAAGTAAAAAATATGAGTCATGTGAAGAGAAGCCAAACAAATATGTACAACAACTCTGTAGTTGCAGTGTTTTTCTCAGTCGTGCCTGAGCTCTGTAGCAACCTGGTGGGAATATGTCTTCCTTTTTTTTTTTTAACTTTTTTAAAAAATTCAATTAAAATGATACATAAAATGAAGAAGGGGGAAATGCAACATGTTTCAGCTTAGTTTTCCTTCTAGGTATGCTAGAAACATGTTCCTCTATTCACATTCCTTTTGGCTCCATAACTGTTGCATTCCTGGTTGCTTAGGGGTAACAAAGAAAAACAAACCAACAACAAACTTTTTACCTCATTACGTCTCCCACAGTTTCTGCTTAAGTCAGAATCCTGAACAGTCTTCTGCTTCACACAACAGGTTGTTAGCAGCTTATCAAATGCACTCAACTCCCTTTCTTTTCAATGTCAGAGTGGAAATATTTTCCTTCTACAACTCTCTTCCTTGACGTGCCCAATGCATGCTTGTGACATCTTCACTCCATCTAGTATCAGTAGCATGAGTCAGCACAGGAGCTGAAGCTGACTCAGACTGACAGCACTTGATTGATGATACATGGCTAAGTAAACAGAAGCTTCTTGACGGAAATTACTTTAATGAGTGATTTGAATATGCCTGATGCTGGTAGACTACTTAAATGTGAGACACTGAACCTCTTGAATCAAGAAAAATTAAACTGAGTTGGTGGCTGAGGTAGTATAAGGAAAAACAGCTGCTATAGCTTGAATTACAACATCTGCTTTTATTGTTTGTAGCTGTTATGGTAATATTTTTGCCCCACCTTCCTGCATAACACAAGTGAGGAGGTAAATAAAGATGACAGAGTGAATATATGGGAAGGACTGTTACAGGAGAAGAAGACTGACTTTTCTACTCTCCAGTTGTCCTTTTTTGTCACAATCTTGTCTTTAGATCTCCTATGATCTTTATCATAATTCTCCCTAAAGTCCCCCAACCAGTAAAAAAAATAACAATAATAATAGTTCCAGCAGCAATTTAGCTTGTAAATAAGTTCCAATTAAAACCCCAATCCTCAAATTGGCAGCACGTTGTGAGCTAATGAACCAACACAGAGCCCCACTGATTTGAGATAGGATAACATTCAGGCCCCAGTTTTAAATAGGCAGCCTGTGGGCAAACTGTTACAACCATATGGAGCTCCACTGACTTCACATAGGGTAAAGCTGAGAGCCTGATCCTGCACAGTGCCGTCACAGTACTGACAATCCCAACTGCAAAATCCAAGGTCCAGATTCATACCACCAAACTTTAGAGATATGAGGCATTAAATTTAGGATTAAAGTACCCTTAGGCTACAATGACCCTCCAGAGAAGAACTGAGACCTGAGGTCCCCACTGATTATGCGGAGAGACAACAGCCTCACAGATCTTAGATCGAAAGCATAAATTTAAATGAAACAAATTCAGGCTTTGCTTTATAAACTTCTTCAGGGGAGCAACCATAATTTGATTTGTTTCTGTGATGTGTTTGGTGAACTTTTAAATGGAATAAATGCATATGGGTACAGATGACTGGGTTTCTAGAACATTTAGGGTAGCCACTCTGACTAATGTTATTATTTATTACTACAAAAGTTTCTCCACATCTTATTTCTGTGAGCATGGGTATAAACAGTTCACTGATGCTGTTCAGTTCTGCATAATAATTATTTTTTATAAATATAGAAAGTACCTCATCACACTGAACTCTAAACATTGTTTATGCAAGTTACTATGGCGATTTCTGACATCATTGTAAAACACACACAGAAATCAAAGTTTATTTTGGTCTTAATAGCCTGTACGTTTCATCCCATCACTTGCAACATGAGAAAACTATAAAACATCCCTAACTCCTCCTTTCCTCCTTTTGACATTACAAAAAAACCTGCTGTGATGAGCAGATTTTCACAGGAAAACACAAAACTTCCTGATTACAAAGTATCTTTCTTGTTTAGCCCAAACTCTGCCAAGAGCACTAATTTTCAAGAGGGTTTTTTGTTTGTTTGTTTGAAAACGAGATGGATAAACAAATTTTGATTAAGATGCCTATAATGAAAAGTTAGTGTGGATCAAAGGAATAGGACCAAATAACCAACTGGATAAGGCACATTTAAGAGTACACTTCAGCCATCAAAAAAAAAAATCTAAGAAAGATTTTATATTGTTTTCAGAACACATATGTAATTCCTCCCCTATTGTGTTCTATATATCATGTGAAATAATCCTCCTGCTTTAGGAAGATATTATTTCTTCCACGTGAATACATAATAAAGGAGGGGAGAATCTTTTAAAAGTGAGGGATATATGCTAACCTCTAACACTATTTCCTTTGTTTCTTGGCACTACATAGCTAATGTTGAAAGAGAAAAAGTAATATTTTTAATAGAGAACATACATTGTTCACAATCTGCCTTGTGCCCATATCTTAAAGTAATTAAAAAGAAAAGATTCAAACTGTATTACTCTGTCAGCAGCCCCTGTTTTACACAATATAAACATAATCACTTGTTATGGTAGCGTAGTTCTTGGAGTTAAACTGCCAGGAAAGACAGTGTTGCTGGATGAGGGCCAGCAGAGAGGAACAACACCTCCAGATGGATAGACCAGGCTTTTATCTGATTCCCAGATATCCTCTTGGGTGTCAGGGGATGCAGAGGCTCCTTCAAAAGTCTTTCAGTCAAAACCTAATAAACGCTCAGTGACAAATTTATATGGTACCATCAGAGACAACCCCGCAGAGTGCATCAGAGGCATATAACATCAGCCTTGTACCCCTAAACGTTGGTGAGGAACAGAGAAAAGCAAATAGAGAAATTATTTATTCTGAAATTTGTAATTTTTTTTCATATAATCTCATACTCTCTTCTGAAAACCAAACTCTTTCTGCATGTTATTGTTTGTAGTCCATATGTTCTTAGTGTAATGGAGTCCCAGAAGGATCTGTCAGTCTCAGCGTGGACAGCTTTCAGTAAGTTACAAAGGTCAGTGCATTAGGTCAGAGTCACATTAACACAAAGGCCACTTTACAGCAGTCTTGCTACTTTAAAAAATCTTTAAGGGAAATTAATATAATTAACCCCCACTTGGGTGCCATTCTGTACTGCCAAGGAGTTGCAAAATATACAGGAAAATGAAATCCATAACTGAAATACTTAATCAAATCTGTAGACAGAGGAAGTGTAATGAAATCCAGAGTTAAAAAATAGATTTATGAGTGAGCAGTTTTAGACCAGTTAAAAGAAACACCTTTTTCCTGTACTATTTGATATGTATGCATATGAAACTGGTACAGTATTCAGGATTATAAATAGAACAGAATCCACACTAATCACTTTTTTTTTTTACTCTTAATTGTGGCTTTCTTTCATTTAGGTTATCTATAACACATAATTAGAGATTGCTGTAAGGCAGCAATTCATCTCACAAACACCTGACATTTCTAAATTTTCATGAGTTATGGTGTCCGTTGAACCCCTTGAATGAATTACTGCCTTAAAACCACCTCTCTGTTTGAAGGAACAACCTTACAAATGCAGAAACCTTTACTTCTTGGCAACCTGTGGTGGCATTTGAAATTTCTTTGTGTCTGAGCACTTTAAACTAATATTTCACTAGTTGTTAAAACAGGGTAAGGTCTATGCTCTCTATTGATTGCCAAATAAATTGGTGTGAGACATTATTTTTCCCCTCGTGTACATCACTTTTTCTTGTTTGCTTGTTTTCTGCCTCTGCCTCTGGAACATGTACAAGAGGTTTGCATTATTAGAGATGAATAATATTATTGCTACATATGATTTTGCTTTTTCTTTTTTTTTTGCTGTTGTTTTTTCCATGTATTGCAATTTGATTTTTAATACTGCTTTTAGTTGTGTTATTAGCCAAGCTTGACTAAATATAATTCACTTTGACAGTAAAACTACAGGTAAAAATTTTGGAAATATAATTGCTGTGTTAATATTCATAAAAGGTGGATTGCTGCATTACAGTTAGTAATAAAAGCATGTGGAAGAGTTGTGAAAACATCCCAAAGTCTCATTGCATCCTGATCTTCATAACCTTTATTCCCAGATAAAGGTGGTTCATGATACTACAGCAGTCATACAAGTGGTAAATGAGGTGGTCTGCCAAGGGTGAACAACACTCTGGGCAGCAAAAACTGGATCTGCAGCAGTTTTTTTCCTATTCTTCAGCTCAGTTTCATTAACTATTGCAGAGATCAATCTCCTTTACCTAGTGCATTTCTAATCACTTTTGTGCTGGATGAGAATTCATTAGCGTCTGTAAATGACCCAGACAAAGCAATGAGACTTAGCCACCACTACTTTTATATTAAGCAGCTTAAAAAGCAGGTCATAGACATTATTGCAACTTTCCTTTCGGAGTTAGGTACACCAAGAGAGAGAAATCTGGTACAAAGAAACAGTGGCTGTATCTTTGAAAAACTCAGGGGTTTGTTCACAGAGACAGGAACATATTTGATGAATTTAGCTTTCATTTTACTAAAGAATTACCTGTGAATAGCTCTCATTTTGAAACATATGAACAATTTATACGGTTATAAAAATGTAATGTGCATATATTTTAGTATGAGAGTAATCTTGAACCATTCAATTTAGTTAAATCCATGACAATGTAGTATATATTCTAGACTTGATGAATACAACTTTCATGGCCATGGAGGTAGAAGAAGGAAGAGAAATTTAATTTATTGAGGTAAGTGCTTACTCTTGCACAGACACATTATTGTGAAATTTTCACTTCTAATAAGCATTCTTATAAGCATATAAATGCTTATAAGCATAAGACATTCTTTATATAATGCTCATAAAAGATTCTGAATTCCAGTCCAAACAAACCTGCATGGGTTCCCACATATATCACAATATTTGCTCACTTCTCTAAATCTGAACATTTTTTAATGTATATGGTTCTGGATATGCAGACATACATCTGTATGTATCTATATCTGTACTGGGTCTGGCTTGGATGGAGTTAATTTTCTTCATAGCAGCTCGTATGGTGCTGTGGTTTAGATTTGTGACCAAAACAATGCTGATAACACACTAATGTTTTAGCCGCCTACTGGGGTTAACACACAACAATATAATAGCCCAGAATTCATACAATTAACATGAGTTAGTTATTTTTGGTAAGGATTTTTTTTCAATGTTTGCCATATCTGATTATTCAACATTTTCGAATAATGCCTTATAAAGTTGCCTTTTCACTATTATTTGCAAAAGTCTGTATGACTTTTGTAGAGGGAGAACAAATGATTTACTGTGCTTAAACACTAAAGGAATCTTGTCTCAGAATCTTGTGATCCTCTAATGTTATCTTTCACAGACTTCCTATAGCCATGTGGATTCCAAGAGCTCTACTACATACATGACTTGTACCAGTATAGCCAACTCTAGCTGAGATCAACTCTACAAGAACTCCAGTGCTTCTACAACGGGGAAAATGTAGCAGCTAGTATGGATTTAATTTTTTTTAAGAAATATTTTTCTGAATAAATAATTTCTATTCATTTCTTGATTGCAGTTATCAATTTCTCAGTCTTTACATTCAGCTATGTGATTATCTAACATGAAGACTTTAGTCCAAAGAAATGTTAGGCAGATAATTTTTTTTATCTCTGTAAACAAATAATAAATCATAACAGTAATTGTCAAAATCTTGGGTTTAGGGGTCTAAAATCCCCTGAAGGTGGTTTAGCACCCTTAACCCCAGTCTCATAAGGAGTACATAACTCATGGGGATTTATGTACTTTATATACCTAGATCCTTTTTCTGTTCCACATTATGCACACAACTACCTAAGGAAAAAACAGATCACACCTCCACCTCCACCAAAACTCCAAAACAGAGATCACCTTTTGCATAAATTCTTAGTAATTGCAGTTTAAACCAAGGAAGAGACCTGGGGTTTAGACCTCTTTAAGCCTGAGGGGATTTGACCTACAGTTTCTTCCTAATAAATTTATGTGTTCAGAATGCACTTTCTTAGTGCACTACCCACCCTTAGGTACCCATTCTTAAAGTTGGATGCCATGCCATTTTGCATGAAAGTGTCACTGATCAGAAAGCTAATGGTGAGAAATTCCCTAAGTTTATTCCAACTGATTACAGCATAAATATTCCGGTCTCTGCTCTTAGGACTTTTTTTTTATCACAAGGGGGATGCTTTCACATCAGAAGAGTACTTCAAATGGGTGATAGTAGTGGGAGATTTGACTATTAGATATAGACAGATGGGTCTGTGATGTCTGAGAAAACCGGATGGTAACTTGCCTGCTGAGTGCAAATGCAATGAACTTCACAAGATGTTCAGAAAAGCAGTTGGTGGTCATGGTTTATGGTCCATATCATTAATAATATAGGGGAGTGTAGGAAAAACATTCTAGAGGCTAAATTCAGGCTGCAATCCAGGAGACCAACATCCTGGAGCTCCACCACAGGGTTCTGTGAAATATTTCTAGTCCCACGTGTGAGACCCAGGAGGTAGTCAGGAATCAAATGTCTCAATGGATGAATGAGATTGTGCTGGAGAGATGAGGCATTTAGGATGTTAGGAAGGGGAACAAAAGAACCTACACAGGAAGAACAAGTTGCACCTTAATCAAAGTGGAACAAGGCTGCTGGGACTGAAAATTAAAAGGTAATAGAGGAGTATTTAAAATAAAAACCAGGCAGACGGCTAGGTGTTGGATGATTCCCACACCTGATACTTTCTTTGTTACAAGTCAGAAGTGCTATAAGAATTTTAAGAAAGTGTTAGATCAAGTAAGTAAGTTCAGTGTTAATGTGTCACCAGGACTGCCTGACATTCACCACAGAGTTCTGAAGGAACCCAAATGTGAAGTTGTAGAAGCAAAGGCCAAAGTGTGTAACCTATCACTACAAACTGCAGCTGTGCCAGAGGACTGGCAGGTCACCAATGTAACTCACAGGTATGGGAGGGGCTCTGAGGGGAATCCTAAGAACTGCATATGAGTGAGCCTGGCTTCTTTCCCAAGTATCCATCTGGCAGAGTCAGTAATAAAAGATAAAATCACTGAAATCATGAAAACTTGGATAAACGTAGTCTGTTAGGAAAGAATCAGAATGGCTTCCATAAAAGGAAATCATCCCCAAAAACCTGCTGGTGTTTGAGAAGGTTTTGAAGAGCAAGTGGATAAGAGAGATAGGATGGACATAATATATTTGGAGTTTGAAAAAGTCCTTGTCAAGTCTCGATATCAAATTCAGTAAAGAAAGTAAGTTGTAACAGGAGAGGCTCTTTTTCTGGTTAGAAATTAGGTTAAAGGAGGGAAAGCAAGTTCACTTTCTGGGTGGCAAAGAATCACCAGTAGGTTCCCCATAAATCAGGGTGAGGACTGGTTTCATTCATTTTCATCAATGACTTGGATTAGAAGTCTGCAGTGAAATCTCCAAGTTTTCAGGTGATACCAAAATCTTGAGTGTCAATGTAAACAAATGTAAGATCATGTGTCTAGGGAAAAGAATTCTAAATCACATCTGCTGAAATCTGAATTGGAAGTCACGACCTAGAAAAGAAACCTTGAGGTCAACATTGACAGTTTTCTGGAAACATCAGCTCAGTATGTAATCAAGAAAAGCCAATAAAATGTTGGACATCATCACAAAGGGATTAAAAACAATATAAAGGTTGTTATCTTGCTCCTGTGGAAAACCTTGGAGTACACACATCTTGACTACTGTGCAGTTGTGTTTTCTCTACATTTCAAGAAAGACAGAGTTGAGTTAGAAACGGCACAGAAAAGGGAAACTGCAATAATTAAGGGGCTGGAACAGAAGCAGTCCTGCATTTTTAAATACCTTGCCTCAAAAAAGCACTAAAACTGGTTGTATCCCAGGTTGGTAGGTCCCTAAAAGGCATTGGCTCCCTGGGCATTTGATGAAGAGAAGTGCTTAAGTCAAGCGAATGTTTAGGAGGTTTAATGTTTCAAGGAAATTTTAGGACGTCTTGATAGGGAATTTAAGTGTTTACTTCAGGACCATGTCTTCACGGTTAGAAACCTGAAAACTGAGTATGTGTAATCTCCAACAAAACTGAGTTCAGTTTCAGATTCAGACACCAAGGGCTTGAATTACGTACCTAAACAAGAAGTACAAGGGCCTTGTGTCTCTAATACTTTTAGGGTGTCTGATGCACCTGCGTAGGGATGGTGGATGTGACACCATGTCCTCTGGAGCAGCAGATGGAGGCTAAAAAGGATGAATCGGTGCACTTTAAAGTTAAGTACAGGGAATTAAACTGTGCCCACTGTATCTTATACTTTTAAATTAAAAAAAAAGAAACCTTGAAAAATATATGAGGAAATAATATTAAGAGACTAAAATATTATGACTGAGGTTTCAGTGCATGTAATAGCAGTTTTCTCAATGCTTAGTGATGTTGAAATGATGCTGGATTTTGCTAGAGAACTGAAACAGATAAATGCAAGTTCTACTCAACCCAAATGAGTAGCTCACTATCTACACATTCTCTTACAGCATTTTACCTTCAGGGAATATCCATTTTTGCCCTTGGAATTGCTTTCTGGCCGCAGGTCACAAGGCTTTATACAATGAAGTATTATTTACCTGATAAGTAGTTTACAAACAAAAATAGATGGTATCTCAAGCAGTAACAAACTGACTTTTAATGTAGAGTTCACCAATTCCTACTAAAGAAATTTAAATGCAATATCTCAGTTAACACTAGTGACATGGCTTTTAGCCAGTTATGATTTCACTTCAAAATGTCACTTTGTCACCCTTGAAAAATAAGACAACTTACTGTGTATTAAAACTGAATTAAAAATTATTATAGTGATAAAAGTAAGAGGCACCTAGATAAGAAACCTTTCTGGACTACCAAACAGACGAGCCCTTGTTGGGGTTCACTGTTACACAACATCCTTCCACAAAGTTTTCTTAAACATTAGCAGAGCCCATCTGCATGATTTGGACTGAGATTAGACCTCATCTCCTTTCTAGGCAACTGAGGGGGAATAAAAAAAGGGAAAAAAAAAAGAAAAAAGGAGGCAAGTTTCTACAAAGTATAGCAAGCCTCAATGGACTTAGGCATTGGAACAGAAAAGCTTTGTAAAATGCTGTTGATTGTGTTCATTGTGTTTTCCTTCCAGAAAAAACATACAAGGCAAGGAAGGCGGAAACTTTCATCACTGACTGAATGTGATGGTTTTTGATATATCTTGAGCTGAATGTTTTGATTTTTATTTTCAAAATGCTTTTCAGTTAGACTATTCTTTGTTAAAGTACAATAAAAAATAAATTGTCAACACTGAGAAAGAATTATGTACTTTAGTTGAAGTAAAATGTTTTTACTATGATTTTGATCTTTAATTTCATGGAATATTCAAGTTTATTTCAAATACAGAATGAAACTAAACATTGATATTCTTCGCTAACAGAATCTATACTCCACCTCTCCCCAAATCAAATAGTACAACTAAGTAGATATAAATAAGGATGTGAAGAAAGGCAAACTTATTAAAACATGGGTGAGGAAAAATGTCCTCAAAAATATTTATGGGATCAGTGATCAGAAGAAGATTCGTAATACTTCTCACCCATTTTACAAATTTTATTCAGTGGTTTGATGATAAGAAGTCACATGACTTTACATGCTTTTTGATACTGTTTGGATAGCTGTATTCTATGTATATTTTAGGCTTCACTTCACTGGACTGTAACTGACTTCATTTGGGGGACTAAAAGATCTGACAAAGAATTTCGATAACAAGCAGAATTCACCTATCAATTCAGGATGCCTGTTGCATGCAAGAAAGTAAATTAATTTTTAGATGAAGATTTAGTAATCTTTGGTCAATTTGCTGAATAAGAAAGATTAATATTGTGTAACAACAGTAAAAGGTTCCATTAAATGAAACTACAGCACATTTAATAATTAAAATCAACCATTTTGTTTGCTCATTTCCCAATTAAATTATTCAGTTTACTGTCACAAGGTACTGTTAAAGAAGGGAACTTGGCAATTTTATTTTTTTTTTAATTGATACATCTCTACATATTCAGCCAGAAAAAGAGATTAATAATGATGTATGGTTCTATACTGGTATCACCCACAGTTTGCATGAAGTAAATTTGAAACTGTTTAGAAGTTTATAAATTCACAAACTAAGAGATGACCTTTGAATGAACATGGAGGATGTTTTCTGAGTGGAATACTTTGTAATTGGTGGAGTATTTGCCATCCACTAAAAGCTTTGATACTGGCTGTGGTGGAAAGATAAAACACCTACAGTGGTTCCCGTGTTACTGCAACGAATGGCACTAAACCTGAGGACTATAATTCTTAGAAAAGGGATAAAAGAGGTTCTTAGACAAGTACGGCCAAATTTTGATCTCAAATGTGAAAAAGCTACCCACAAGATCATGCACAAAAGTTAATGTGTTCCTCCCAGTTATTTCTATCACTACATATTTCATCTTTCACACATAATTCTCTGCATTTTCAGCCTTATTTAATTCTGAAACCAGTTGTGGTCAATTTAACAACTAGACTACAAGGTGCAAAGCCAACATTTCCATGTTTCTATTATAAGAAATAATATTTCCCCCTACAATGGCTCCTATGACGGCTCCTATGACTGGACTGTTGGAATGGAAGGATACAAGCTCTTTAGGAAGGACAGGCAGGGGAGACGAGGAAGAGGTGTTGCCCTCTATGTCAATGACCAGCTGGAGCTCCGCCTGGGGATGGATGAGGAGCTGACCAAGAGCTTATGGGTCAGAATTAAAGGGAGAGCAGGGAAAGGTGACATAGTGGGGATCTGCTACAGGCCACCCGACCAGGAAGACCAAGAGGATGAGGCCCTCTATAGACAGATAGGAGCAGCCTCACATTCACAAGCCCTGGTCCTCATGGGGGACTTCAACCACCCTGATATCTGTTGGAGGGACAACACAGCAGGACATAAACAATCCAGGACGTTCCTGGAATGCATTGATGACAACTTCCTTCTCCAAGTGATAGAGAGGCCAATGAGGAGAGGTGCTATGCTGGACCTTGTTCTCACCAACAAATAGGGGCTGGTGGGGAACGTGAAGCTCAAGGGCAGCCTTGGCTGCAGTGACCATGAAATGGTGGAGTTCAAGATCCTTAGGGCAGCGAGGAGGGCGCACAGCAAGCTCACTACCCTGGACTTCAGGAGAGCAGATCTTGGCCTCTTCAGGGATCTGCTTGGTAGAGTACCATGGGATACAGCCCTGGAGGGAAGAGGGGCCCAGGAAAGCTGGTTAATATTCAAGGATCACCTCCTCCAAGCTCAGGAGCGATGCATCCCAACAAAGAGGAAGTCAGGCAAAAACGCTTGCATGGATGAACAAGGAGCTCCTGGACAAACTCAAACACAAAAAGGAAGCCTACAGAGGGTGGAAGCAAGGACAGGTAACCTGGGAGGAATACAGAGAAATTGTCCGAGCAGCCAGGGATCAGGTTAGGAAAGCCAAAGCCGTGATAGAATTAAATCTGGCCAGGGACGTCAAGGGCAACAAGAAAAGCTTCTATAGGTGCGTCGATGATAAAAGGAAGAGTAGGGAAAATGTGGGCCCTCTCTGGAAGGAAACGGGAGACCTGTTTACCCGGGATATGGAGAAGGCTGAGGTACTCAACGATTTTCTTGCCTCACTCTTCACCGGCAAGTGCTCCAGCCACACCACCCAGGTGGCAGAAGGCAAAGGCAGGGACTGGGAGAATGAAGAACAGCCCACTGTAGGAGAAGATCAGGTTTGAGACCATCTAAGGAACCTGAGGGTGCACAAGTCCATGGGAGGTGATGAGATGCATCCATGGGTCCTGAGGGAACCGGTGGATGAAGTGGCTAAGCCACTATCCATCATATTTGAGAAGTCATGGCAGTCTGGTGAAGTTCCCACTGACTGGAAAAGGGGAAACATAACCCCCATTTTTAAAAAGGGAAAAAAGGACAGGCTGGGGAACTATTCAGTGTTGGTGGATAAGGGAAGAGCAATGGAATTCATCTACCTGGACTTGTGCAAAGCATTTGACACTGTCCCACATGACATCCTTGTCTCTAAATTGGAGAGACATAGGTTTGACAGATGGACCGCTCAGTGGATAAGGAATTGGCTGGATGATCGCACTCAAAGGGTTGTGGTCAACAGCCTGATGTCCAAGTGGAGACCAGTGACGAGTGGCATTCCTCAGGGGTGGGTATTGGGACCTGCGCTGTTTAACATCTTTGTTGGAGACATGGACAGTGGGATTGAGTGCACCCTCAGCAAGTTTGCTGACGACACCAAGCTGTGTGGTGTAGTCAATATGCTGGAGGGAAGGAATGCCATCCAGAGGGACCTTGACAGGCTTGAGAGGTGGGCCTGTGCGAACCTCATGAAGTCCAACAAGGCCAAGTGCAAGGTCCTGCACCTGGGTCAGGGCAATCCCAACACAAATACAGGCTGGGTGGAGGACGGACTGAGAGCAGCCTTGTGGAGAAGGACTTGGGGGTATTAGTGGATGAAAAACTGAATATGAGCCAACAATGTGTGCTCACAGCCCAGAAAGCCAATGGCATCCTGGGCTGCATCAAAAGAAGTGTGGCTAGGAGGCTGAGGGTTGTGATTCTTCCCCTCTACTCCTCTCTTGTGAGACCCCACCCAGAGTACTGTGTTCAGGTCTGGGGCCCCCAGCATAAGAAAGACCTGCTCGAGCAGGTCCAGAGGAGGGCCACGAAGGTGATCGTCCTCCAGGGGCTGGAGCATCTCCCCTATGAGGACAGGCTGAAGACAGTTGGGGTTGTCCAGCCTGCAGAAGAGAAGACTCCAGGGAGATCTTATAGCAGCCTTCCAGTACTTCAAGGGGGCCTACAGGAAAGATGGGGAGGGACTCTTTATCAGGGAGTGTGGTGATAGGACAAGGGGTAACAGTTTTAAACTGAAAGAGGGTAGATTTAGATCAGATATTAGGAAGAAATTCTTTGCTGTGAGGGTGGTGAGACACTGGACCAGGTTGCCCAGAGAAGTTGTGGATGCCCCCTCCCTGGAAGTGTTCAAGGCCAGGTTGGTTGGGGCTTTGAGCAACCTGATCTAGTGGAAGGTGTCCCTGCCCATGGCAGGGGGGTTGGAACTAGCTGATCTTTCAACATCCCTTCCAACCCAAACCATCCTATGATTCTATGATTCTATGATTTTGGCTAGGGTCCCTTCCCTTCTACATCTCTAAAGTATTGCATATTCTACTGGGTCTGGCTGGGATGGAGTTAACTTTTTTTCATAGCAGCCTATATGGTGCTGTGTTTTGCATTTGTGACTAAATCACATCAGTGTTTTGCCTGTTGCTTAACAGCCCTTGCACAGCATCAAGACTTTCCTCTCCCTCCCCCGTTCCCCTGCCAAAACCTAATAGGCTGGGAGTGGGCAAGAGGCTGGGAAGGGATATAAGAGGGACAGCTGACCTAAACTGACCAAGAAGATATTCCATATTATATGACCTTCATGTTCAGAAATAAAAGCTCAGAGAAAGGAGGAGGGTGGGGAAATATTCATAGTTATGGCATTTGTCTTCTCAAGTAACCATTACACGTGTTGAGGCCCTGCTTCCCAGGAAGTGGTTGGACATCTGCCTGCTGATGGGAAGCAGTGAATAAATTTCTCTTTTTGCTTTGCTTTCCCGGTTACACTGTCCTTATTTCGATCCTCAAGTCTTCTCGCCTTCCTTCTGTTTTCTCCCTGTCCCGTGGGAGAGGGGAGTGAGCAAAACGCAGTGTGGGTGATTGGCTGCTGGCTGGGGTCAACCTACCACATGTGTATACAGCAGATAGATCCATATGTAGTAGGCCCAACATTTCCCAGATGTAGCAGGTTTTTTGTACAGCAAGAACATATAAAGTAAATCTTTCCTTACTGCTTGCTAGTACCTGAGATAAGGTCTCTAATTAGTTGAACAATTCATCTACAACTCAACTCAATATTTGAATTACTCTGAGCTCTTTTAGGAAAGGTCAGGTGAATTATCTTGGATGGCAACATGTGGCTCTAGTTCTTGTTTTCAGAAACTATTAAATACCTTCCCAGATAAAGAGTACTATTGTAATCCTTTGTCTAACAGTACTTTTTAATAGGTTATGCATTAAACTTCATGAATGTGAGGCAAATCAGCTTTCAAGCTAAAGTCAGTAACACTCAAACGATACTGAATTTTAAATGGAAGGACACAGGAATTCGAATCTTACTTTTTCAGAATATGTAAGAGTGTAAGAGGGATGATCAGTCCTCAAGGGTGTAGCCTTCAAAATGTTGTCTTTAGTTCTTAATTAATTATCCTTTGCTTTAAACTTGTGAGCATTTATGATCACAATCTATGTGATCTGCAGATTTCTGCTGGGAGTCCTTACAGGACACTTGTCTTTCCCCCTTGTCCCATAGAGAAGTTAGTTTACCAGTAGTGTATTCCAAGGTTCAGAAAATGTGGGTGTAACTTATTTGCCTGACTGGATGTCCTGGTTTCGGCTGGGACAGAGTTAATTCTCTTCTTAGTAGCTGGTACAGTGCTGTGTTTTGGATTTAGTGTGAGAATAATGTTGATAACACACTGATGCTTTAGTTGTTGCTAAGTAGCGCTTATCCTAAGTTAAGGATTTTTCAGTTTCCCATGCTCTGCCAGCAGGCAGCTGTACAAGAAGCTGGGAGGGAGCAGAGCCAGGGCAGCTGACCTGAGCTAGCCAAAGACATATTCCATACCGTAGAACGTCATGCCCAGTATATAAACAGGGGGAAGTTGGCCAGGAGGAATGGATTGCTGCTCTGGCATTGGTCAGCAAGTGGTGAGCAATTGCATTGTGCATCACTTGTATTTTCTTGGGTTTTATTTCTCTTTTTTTTTTTGTTATATTCCTTTTCATTACTATTATTATTATATTTCATTATTATTATTGTTAGTATTATATTTTACTTTAGTTATTAAAGCATTCTTATCTCAACCCATGAGTTTTACCTTTTTTCCAATTCTCCTCCCCATCCCGCTGGGAGCAGGGGGGAGTGAGGGAGCAGCTGCGTGGTACTGAGCTGCTGGCTGGGGTTAAACCACGACATTTGAACAGATTGAACTCTACTCTAAATATGTGGGTACTTACATATAATTAATAAAGCTATCCTGGAACATCATTAATAAAAAAAAAATAAATAACTTTTTTTTAGGGAATTACAATTTACATATGTTTAAATTATTAATCTTGAAATATATCTGTGTGCATCCTATAATAAAGCTGACAATTACAACCTACTTCAAAGACTATGGAGGGTGAAAGGAGAGGGGAAAAAAAGACAAATTTGTTTTGTAGACATAAAAAGTCAAGTATGTGTAATGACTAGTGAACCAAGACAATGCTGACATTTTAGGTGTACAGCTTCTGAGGCCTTGAGCCAGATATTCAGAGGAACGAAACATCCACAATTCCAAATGATATAATCAGGAAATGAAAGTATATCACTGTGAAAAAGCCCAGCCTAAGGGATCAGGACTCTTGCAGTCCTTGAGATGAACAACCAAACTATGCTAGATTTGCTATGAAGTAGAACTGTCTCTGATCTGCACAATGTAGGAAAGGAAAGAGTCTAGTCTTCACTAAAATGTCAAAATTTGCCAGCAGAGTACTTGCTATACCAAAGCTGTATTTTCTTTGGGAAAAAAACCAAACAAAACCCATATTTGGCTTATATGAAGTGTAATATAACAATTATACAAACTGACAACTCAACAGTTACCACTGTACTAATGTTATAGGCAGATGCCAAGGCATTCTAATTTTGAAGAAAGGATGATACCAGCTGAAAGTCAAAGTGATTGCAGTGAAAAGCAAAAGCAGGTGCTATAGACAACCAAGCATACGTTAAGTTTGGTTTGTTAAAGCAAACAAACAAAAAAAGACTGGAAAGAAAAAATAATAAAGGTTTAAAAGCATCCTGTTGGAAGAAATATGGACATGTATTGCTTTTGTATAATAACAGTAGTGACCTGCAAACTAGGTCACAGTCTAACAAATGTTACATCAATGGAGAACAATTGGAGGAAAATAACATTTGGATGTTTCTGAACAAACAGCAAACAGCTGATGAAGCAATTCAAGCAACCTCATCATCAGCTCTCTGTGGACTTGACCTTGGAGACAGATCCATTGGCCCCACATGACCTCATCTTCTTGTTTATCTTCTGTGACAGTTTGGAAATCAAAAATGAGCCTTTACCTTGAATCCTTCTACTAAATGCTCTTTTATCCAGCTTGTGTCAAAACGCTTTATTGCATTCTATTTTTTTAGTTCCTTGTCATAGGTTCTTCTCTGTCCAGTCAGTGGTTATCAAATGGAAGTTTTTTTACAAAGATTGGTTCTCAGCATGGAGCCAAAGATCTGAAGGAGACAACGTTGTGTGTAGCTGCATTTCTTCAAAAGATAAGATACACACAAGATATTCTGAAACAGCATATTCTGGTCAGGCGGTAGAGTGTCTTTTGATGCTAGTACAGCTCTATGAAAGGAATGAGTAGTGAATACACTTCTTAATGAAATAATTTCTATTCATCCCAGTTCACTTTAGATGCTCACATTGTAGTTATCTACATATGAGCAAATTGTCTAGATGCTTTTTATAGTCAATAGGGAAAGAAGTAAGTCTAGAGCATAATTCATCTGTCCTCATCAATTGTACAGTGTCCCTTCCTTTCTCAACAGCAGTTCGTTCATATACTGAAGGAGCCAACCTAAATAGTTGGGCTATACCTCTGTGCACAATACTGTATTCAAAACTGCACATCCTTCTGCCATCTAAGTGACAAAGAACAAAGAATAATCTTTGCTTATGCTTTCCTGCAAACTGACCCAGCCTTATTTAATATCATGAACAATCCCTGCCTCCTTTTGTTCCTCTGTAAATCAGCAGCACCTTGTTGAAATGCAAGAGCTTTCAGGGTTTCAAAGCGAAAAAAAAAAAAAACCAACCAAAACCCCACCTTTAAATTCTATAGCTCAATGACACCTCTTGGACTTGTTAACAGAAAAAATATCACAGCTGGGAAACATTAATTTTCCAAGCATTATAAATGCTTTGAAAGAGTTAAGTGAGTTATTTTCAAAGTCCATAAGAGAGATATCAGCTCTTCTGTTTTATATAGAAGCTTTTCATGTCACTTTCTGCTTACTGGTCTTTGATAAACTTTTTTAGTTGACTTTGGCAGTTCACAGTCCTTTACAAGCAAAGAACAATATACCTTCTATAAAACACCCAGTGGCCTTTACAGCAGCTCTTGTGCCATCAGATTCAAGATAAACACTGCCGTATGTTCTTTAAAGCAAGTAAAATGTCTCAATGTATAACACATCTGTGGTTCAGTTTTGCAAAGTTGCTTTTATGTGACTAACACCACTTAAACAACTAAAGGAGTATTTCCACGGTAAGAGCCCTAAGCTGAAAGTGGAATCAGCCTGCACCGATCAGATCTATGTACCAGTAAATTGCCACAAAGTTAATGGCTATGTCAATGGTTTTAGTTTATCACTAACAGAATAAAAAATGTTAAGGATGAGATTAATAAAAGGAAAAGAGTGCTTTTTTCCTTGCACACTCCTTTTGTTATTTCTTTTAGTTTTCTTTCTCTCTATTGTTTTCCTGTTATGTCTTTACAGACGACGGATCCACAGTCACGTTGCTTTGGTTTATGAAGTTAGCAATCACCAGCTGCTGTGTAGGAACTGCCTGTGTATATGCTGTAAGCCTGTGACAAATGAAATGTAATTCAACTTGCTGTAGCACGTAATTCAAGGAGTATAAACGACATGAAAACACATTACATTTTTCAAGGACTAAAAATGTTCACATACAAAGAACTGTCATGGCTTATGTGATGTGTGGTAACTTGTTTACCTGTAGTAGCTTTACAGTGTGCCTGAACTCCAGCACTGCCTTATTCTGAATTTTTTGAATTAATTTCCCTAATATTTACTTCCCCACAAAAATTCCACTTAGACTGTTAATAGACTATAATCATCAATATTTGATTTAGAGAGTTGCCCTTCAGAAGTTGTAGGTTATTTCTGTATGTCCTTGCTGGAACTGGATCTGTGTGTTGCTTCCCACCTTTCTGCTTCCTTTGGTGTTCTTTGAAATTGCTGAGGTGTTTCTATTGTTCGCTAATGCAGAATGTGCATGTTGTTTCATACCTCCCACTTTCATCTATCCTTGCCAACCACAGAATTACTCTCCTTTCTTTCTACACTTAGGCTATAATTTCAAGTAATTCACTAGCATTCTTTTTATTATGGAACAGAAAAATAATCGGAAATCTAATTATTTTCAGAGGTGAAAAAAAAGCTTTTTACAAAAGAATTTTGTAACATTATGGCACATGCTACATATCTTATATGTCACATTATCTGTGCTCTGTGTCTGTCTTTTTTCTATTTTCCTGGTCCAAATTTGCTATTTTTCCTCCCCCTAAACATGCTATAAACCCTTACATTGAACAGATGAGTGAAGACATAATTAGATGAGATCTTCCATTCAAAGTTGAATGGTTTGTGAAATTAATACCTCATTCACAAGTCACCACTTTCCCAGTGGAGCCTGAGTGCTTCTACAGTTCTCTAGTGTAAAGCAGGTTAGATCAGATAAATTATTTTAATTTGTACTAAAATGGCTCACAGAGCTCATTTATTCAAATATCACATTTCACTGGGAGAACGGTGACTTCCAGTCAGTGTAAGTGGGACTCAACTTTATAAGTCACTCAAACAGAATCAGAAGAGTATCTCTTGCCACACCTGACTAGTCAACATGAAATGGCGAGGTTGATACTGCTAGAGATGTCATTACATGAAATTTTGTGACAGACATACAACAGGACAACATCTAGTTTGTGTTAAAGTCACAAAGTAAACTAAAACACGCCTCCCCTGTATCACCGTTCATGAGCGTTCACATCTAAGGAGGAATTGTCAACTCCATTGATAATAGTCCTCAGCCTGACTTCTTTCTAGAGTTTACCACAAAAGTATTTCAGAAAGAAACATAAAGTGGCAGCTGAATGACAAGAAGATTGAGGCCTGATTGAAAGACACTGAAAAGGATTTTTTAAACTGCTTTCGTTTGGGGAGCTGAAGAAAACATAGGACTTGCCTGTTATCTTGAGGTAGGAAAGGGCAGCAAGAAAAAAAGTTGTTCCATTGAAACATATTGTGTTAGGAGAAGTAATAGATTGTTTTCTCTTTAGTTGCCTGGCTCTTGTAGCTAAGAAAAAGAACGAAGATTTTCCACTCCTGAGGTCCCAAATTAAATCCGTATTGGACCAAAAACCTTTTCCAGCATTTTCACCCGCCATCTGAGTTGAAGCTGTTCAAGTGTCAGTTCTTTCTAGCTTGTAAGATGTTGTGTGCTGTGAGAAATCGATATTTTGTTGTGTACCTAGAAAGGCATATGATCGTCACTGTAGTATAAATCATGCTGATGACACAGAATAGGACAAAGCTGCTCAGCATTATCAATCACTGTCAAACAAACAAACAAAAAGTTTATCTGACAAACATAATTACTTAATGTTTTTTTTCCTATTTCAGAAACATGGGCAGGGTATGTGTTTTGGGGGAGCTTTCCAAAAACCTGTAACTGATTTTTAGCTCCAGATTGCCACTGAAAATAAAAAGATGGGTGTTTGACTTCACCTGTGCCACTGAAAATTTTCTCTAACATGCTTCATGTACTTCCTTGTGCTTCATTCTTAATCCAATGAAAAAGGTATAACTCACCCTCAGATACCCCCTTTTGTTTGTACCAAAATAGATGTGGGAGAACACTGTAAAGCATTTACATGAATATTAATTCCTGTTCTTAAGTGGGTTCACTTCTTCTGTTTTCATGCCTACTTTGTGCTTGCTTCCTGTCAATATTGCAGAGATCAAGCTTTACTAGTGATGAAATTCATGAAAGGTACCTTCAGCTTGAATGCTCATTTGCCAAAAGCAAAATCTGAGTTGCATAACCAATCAGTGGTGTGAATTTCAAATATCTAAGTCAATATTGCACTTCAAAAATGTACCTTAGCATGCGATTTAACATTCTTACAAAATGAACTTTAGTTCTTTAGTGTGGAGCAAGACAAAGCCAATTCATTAGCCTTAAATAAAAGTTAAATGGAGGTCAAGCAAAGACAGTACTCTGAAAGTTATAATGTAGATGTTAAAAGATATTCGGGTATTTAAAGACACAGATCTGGTTTACAGTTTACATTATCAGATTAAGTGATTACTTCTACTGCTTTCACAGGAGGTTTAGCCATCAAATCAGTTTACAAATTTGAAAAATTCTACTGAACATCTATCTTCATCTCCATGCACTCAAGATGGGATTAATCTCAGAATAATTTCTAGTCAATGGAAGGCTGGGCATCATCAAAGGGAAATTCACCCTGTCTCTTTAAGGCATCTGTGTTAGAGGTGATGAATCCTCTTCTTGCTGCATTTACTATATGTCATGACTGGCCTAGACTAGACATCTCAAGGCAAAAGTTATATTTTACGAACGCTTTCTTATATATTTTGGTAGGATCATAAGATGAAGTAGGCTGAAATAACACAAAACCTCATAGTTCTACTAGCTACAGGATGAAAAAGCAAATATATCTTTTCATAGTGAAAATTCATGATGTTTTCTTGAGCTAAACCTAAACAGTAGTTTAAGCAGAGGAAATTGTAAAGCATGCTTTCCTATTTATATGTGAAGATTGACATAGTGTGAATGTTGATATCTGTGTATATGCTCATGCTGTGTCAGTTTTTCCAGCACGATCATTATTCAAGATCTTCACTTTCCTGTATTTGCTTGCTGATTTTCACTTAACTTCTTTTAAACCCTTATCATTGCATCTTTTGGTTGAAATTGCAAACTACTGAAAAGATTCTGGATTGGGACAAATTAGGTGATAATACGAGACTGCCTTCCTTAGGAAACTAGACACCAAGATGAACCTTGATGTTATTTCTGTGTGTCTTGCATTGTTTCTCATGAAGAATCATAGAAGAAAATCAGATTAAAATTTAATCCTTCTATGTAATCACTGTCTGGGTCCTGCAAACATTGGCAAAGGTCCCAAACAAAATGTCATAACCTAGAATGCTCAGGGTGAAAACCTGGCTACATTGAAGTCAATGGTAAAGTTTTTATTGATTTAAATGTACCAAGAAACTCATTGCAATTGTAAGTATAAATCAATGAATAAATTTTTTTAATGTGTAAAATGAGTAAAGGACATAGACAGACTGTGTCTTTATACATTACCTTTAGCTATTATATGTCCTCCCATGACCTCAAATTTGAGCTCCTGAGCAGTTCTAATTATTCAGAGCAGACTTATTGTAGAAATGGCTTACACATCTGCCATATTCCCCTAAAAGGCAGATTTAAAGACTATACTGTATTTATTATGCTAATTCACTTTGAAATCTATGGTGAAGGTGCCTCATGCCTTTCAAACTGAGTTTGCATAGTAAATTTAGCATGGGTTGTGGTGGCCCACAAACATTATCCCTGAAGCAGCTTTAACAATTAGTACCCTAAGAAAGTGTGTAGTACACACACTGTGAAATACACATACAGTGAGAAAAAGGGGGAAAAAATTAAGTACTTCTTTTTTACGCTCTACGCTTCAGTAGTTCTGGGTTTGGGTTTCTTTATTTAATATCTTTGGTTGTTGTAATCATGCTTTCAGAAGCAAAAGCACTTAGCAATTGTGCTGCTAATGTGATCTTTCCATAAAATGGCTAGCTTTTATCAGTATTAATCTTTTCCAGACTTAAGTGTTAAAAGTTGGTTTTGTTGTTTCCAAACAGGCTGTTTTCTTCTGAAAAAAATATTCACCACCACCCACCATCAGTGACACAAAAAAGCAAAATAGGTGTTTAATTCAGTATTCTTGTCTTTTTAACACCACTACTGACAGCAAGACAGTTGGTTGAAACAAGTCCTAAAAATTCAGAGGTTTTTTAATACCTGTTGGAGTAAAGGGTTATAGTCAGTTTGAAAAACGAATATGCCTCCCCAATACATGCAAAGTGTTATTACAGTTATTTTTCCGGCTGAAAAAATACAATAAAATGAAGTTCAGGTATTCTGTACATTCAATATCTAAAAGTGAAAATTATAGTGGAATTCAGCAATTATTCCTCCCCGCCAATCATTACAAGCCATATAACTTTAAAGTTAAATTTAAGAGAAATATAAATGTGTTTAAGTATACAAATGAGCAATTAGGGAAGACAAACACCACTAATGCTGCTCCATAGTGGCCATTCTGACTATAGCATAGCAGTTTGTTGTCCCAGATTAGATTAAAGTGATTTTAAAAATTTGCATTTCTTTTACTTTTTTCCTAAATGAGTCATTAGAAGGTGGGTTTGAAGTTGTTTTGTTGCCTTAAACACATTTCAATATCAATATCATAGACATTTTGCATACATAAGAATTCACAAAACCTGCTCTGCTGGTCTGATTTGTGATCTTCATTGAGTCATTTCCTTGCTTTACTCCAGATGTCTTCTTTAGACTTCTAGGGGATGCACTGTGTTAATGAACACTAATACAGTTTTAATAGTCCCTGGGTTCCAGTGTTTGCACAATGTCTTTTAAGTAGCAAGAAGACCATAAGATATTATGAGACATTTAATGAGTAATTTAAAAAAAAAAAGGATGCATCCTTTAGAAGTTCTTTTATTTATGTTTTTTACAAAACATTCATGCACATTTCACATAGCTATAGAAGTCTATATCCTTTGCACATGTGGCGAAAACATTTGAATAAAAAAGAAACAATATTAAATGAAAAATATAAATATCAGAAAAATCAGACAGGAACTGCAAACAAAAAAGTGTTCAGAAAACTAAAAAGCAAATGTGAAAATAGTTTTCCTGTAATCATCACATAGGTTTTACATCTGAGCTCGTGAGGTGTAAGATACTTAGCATACGTGTATTTTCAGGTCAGTTTTTCTCTCATTCTCTATCTTTAAGCCAAATATGAGGTGAAAATTATGCCCTTTATCTTGAATTCTTAATGGCTTTCTTAGCTGTCATACATGACAATATGGGTAGGTATTTCTTTTTAATTACCGTGGAAATGATCACACTTAAAATACAGGTGAAGGCACCAAGTCTGAGTTGAGGCTTACTATTTAGATTTAGTTTATCTGCTGTTTCACATTAGGGGAAGTGAAAAGAAAATGAGCTGTGTTTCGCTTAGGTCTTCATCTCTCACAATATAACAATTAAAGTGTATTCTAGAAAATGTTATTTCAATCATCAAGAAAGATCATCACGATGACAAATTCTATGATGTTTATACATTAGGCTATAAAAAAGATGATGTGAAGGAAAAAATATTTTATCTGGGACACTGAAAGTACGTAGGGAAAAGTTCTGATATATTTTATACATTACTTCTGCCAGTTTTCATTTCCATATATCTACATACATGTGTATGGATCTGCATGTGTATATACATATGCATGTGAGTGTGTTTGTGGGCATGTGTAGATAAATAAATTAATAGAATTCCTCATTTAAAAATGAACATAAAATAATAATTTCATTATCAAAAGTGCCTTTTCTTAAATTACAATCAGTCCTACAAAAATTCATTAGTTTGCTGTAAGCGTTATTTATATCAAGTTGTAACTGAAAATATATATATAATGAATACTATTAAAATACAATAAAAGGAGTCACAAGAAGGCTTAATGATGTACAAAACATGTTGTTTTACTGTATATTACAACTTCTGTAAAACATTTACATCCTCAGAAAATGGAATGTTTTTAAATGTGAATTTGCTATAAGAAAAATGAAAGGCTTACTCATCAGGAATACAAAGAGATCAGGGATTCTGCAACAGAATAAATGCACGCAAGCGTGATGGGCTTCATGGGCTGTATGAAGGCAGGGAAGCCATTTAAGCACATGGCTTCTGTAGGGATGTACTGCCGGTCACATCGCCTCGTTGCCATCTCATCAGTGAGGCAACTGCAGAGCACGACTGAAGAAGAGAGCCAGCAGCCCAATTTCCACCATGTTTTACCTTTGCTATCTACAAGCTTTCTGGTTCTATTGGGTTTGCGTGGCAAGGTTTTGGTAGTGGGGGGGCTACAGGTGTTGCTTCTGTGAGAAGATGCCCTATGTCTGACAGAGCCAAGGCCAGCCGGCTCCAAGACGGACCCACCACTGGCCAAGGCCGAGCCCACCAGCGACAGTGGTAGCGCCTCTGGGATAACAGATTTAAGAAGGGGAAAAAAAATGTGCTACAGCAATTGCAGCCAGAGAGAGGAGTGAGAAGATGTGAGAGGAACAACTCTGCAGACACCAAGGTCAGTGAAGAAGGAGGGGGAGGAGGTGCTCCAGGCGCCGGAGCAGAGATTCCCCTGCAGCCCGTGGTGAAGACCATGGTGAGGCAGGCTGTCCCCCTGCAGCCCATGGAGGTCCACGGTGGAGCAGATATCCACCTGCAGCCCGTGGAGGACCCCACGCCAGAGCAGGTGGATGCCCAAAGGAGGCTGTGACCCTGTGGGAAGCCCGTGCTGGAGCAGGCTCCTGACAGGACCTGTGGACCCATGGCCCCGTGGAGAGAGGAGCCCACGCTGGAGCAGGTTTGCTGGCAGGGCTTGTGACCCTGCGGGGGACCCACGCTGGAGCGGTTCCTGAAGAACTGTAACCTGTGGGAAGGACTCACTTTGGAGAAGCTCATGGAGAACTGTCTCCCGTGGGAGGGACCCCACACTGGAGCAGGGGAAGAGTGTGAGGAGTCCTCCCCCTGAGGAGGAAGGAGCGGCAGAGACAACTCTGTGATGACCTAACCGCAACCCCCATTCTCCGTCCCCCTGTGCTGTTGTGGGGGGAGGAGGGAGAGGAAATTGGGAGTAAAGTTAAGCCTGGGAAGAAGGGAGGGGTGGGGGGAAGGTGTGTTTTTAAGATATGGCTTTATTTCTCATTATCCTACTCTGATTTGATTGGTAATAAATTAAACTAATTTTTCCCCAAGTAGAGTCTGTTTTGCCCATGACAGTAACTGGTGAGTGATCTCCCTGTCCTTATCTCGACCCATGAGTCTTTAATTATATTTTCTCTCCCCTGTCCAGCTGAGGAAGGGAGTGATAGAGCGGCTTTGGTGGGCACCTGCCGTCCAGTCAGGGTCAACCCACCACACTGGTTTAAAGGCAGAGAGAAATTGCCTGATTTTCAAAGGTATTTAAATTCATGACTTGAAAGATCTTCACTGGCATTTCATAAGATATGTCTCTGCCATTTCTACATCCAGCTTTCAAGTCTATGCTGATTCCTCTGTTCTTTACATGAACTCTGCCCTATGTTGGGAAATATTATTGATCCCCTTTAGGTCTCGGATATCCCAGTAAATTTGTTTCTGTACACAGCAGAGCAAAGTGGTGTTCAGAGACCTGCCTCTGAGGCCATCTGAGAGAAAATCACATTACTTATGGTTTTGGAGTTATTTTGTCTAGTTATATAAAGCGTCCTCCATAAAAGTGTGTGCACATATCCTGAACATTGTATCACACCACAAATAATGAGACATTTTATCTTATGCCTCTAAATATCAGTTTTTAAGAAGCTCATTTTAGGCAGAATATGTTGGAAAAGTGAGCCTGCCTCTAAATTAGTTCTCTACGAACAGAGTATTATTCATGTAAGTGCAAACACTCTAGATGATGGCACAATTTCTGTATGAATCTGAAATGTATTGACATTTCAAAATTACCTCAAACTTCATTATCATCTTGCAGAGGACACCAATGAGAACAGTGCTTCTGCTAGTATTGTATTCTTCAGAATTTTCTTTCAAGGAGCTGGACCATTTAATACCAAAAAAACCATGTCTGCTTAGACTATAAATCTTAAGTAAAGAAAAATAAAATTAACATGAGCCCAAATTCAGTCTTTAATTTTTCTAGGAAGCAAAAAGATATCTTTAATACCTTATATAATACATAACATATAATTATATATGTAGTTCTAATATCATTATTGTAACATAGAATTACGTATATAATTATACATATAGCTATACATATAATTATAATTATTATAATACCAGATTAATTGTATATAATTAATTGACTCTAATAACATTCACAGCTGGAAATTTTGAAATTTAGAAATAAACTTAGAGAAAAGAAGAATCTTTAACTGGAAGACAATGCAATAAAAAAGCACTTTTTAATATGTTGACATAGTTTTGCAAACCTAAGAAATTAAATAATCTTTCAGAAAGTACTGCATCTAATGTATTAATTTATGATTTCTGCCAAAGATAAACTGAATGTTCTGTTTTTTTCCTACAAGGCAGTGTTCATATCAATTATAAAAATGGTAGAAAAAATATCTGGACCTAAGTTAAACCTAAAAAAGTTCTATTGCTCTAAGGAATTAGCTTTTTGAAATTTTCCTTCTTGTCAAAGATAATTTTAAACTACTAATTCAAAATGGTGCAATGGTGATAATAATGCTTCTCTGGAGCATCATTAAAATTTTAAATAAATTTTATTTAAATAAGCATTTTAAAATACAAATTCCATAAATACTGTGGCTCCATAAAACCTACCACTTGCTTATGTCCCAACTATATATTTTTAACAAATTTCATATAAAATCTATGACAGCAGTAGTTTTCTTACTACAAACAAAAAATACGAAAAAATAACCAAAGTGATTATCTCTAGGCCTCAGGAGAATATGTTCTTATAATCTTATCTATTTATTTTGCCTATAAACCATGGATTTTAAAGCATATTTTTGATGAAGAATTCACATTTATTTTTGCAAACAGAGGGACAGATATAGAGTGGTTTATACAGTGTAATTTTGCAGTGATTTCCTGGGTGCAAAAATGAAAGACAAGGTGAAGTTCTTTTAGACATCTTATTACATTAGAATATAAAAGCCACTCTGCTAAATTAGTTGGCAGTTCCATTTTTATCCTAAACTAAAAACCAGATAACATATAATCTCTCTCTGGCATACCTTCTCAGCTTCCAACAATCATCTGTTAAGGGCTGCCTACCTTGGAAATTGTATCCAAATTGTTGTGTTTAAAAGACATTGATTGTCCTATGCCTCATTAATTTGTCTAATTTCTTTTAAAATTCATTTATATTTTCAGTCTCCACAACCTCTACTGATGATACATAAGTATGTACTGAGGGATACAATATTTATATTCTGTTTTTCTGACATAGTAAGAGTTTCCTCTAGAATCTCTCACTTTCAAAGTACTTTCTAATTCTCCTTTTATCTATCTGTATCTTATTAGTTTCTCATGCTTTATCTTCACATTCCCTTGTACCACATGGTTTCTGTCTGCTCAAGGGAAGCATCATTATCACATCCCAAAATGTCTGCATCAGATTCCCAAACAGCACTGGCCAAACTGTATTTGTTATCTTTGAAAATTTAGGATTCCAGTGGCAAGCAAGTAGCATTAAAGTTATGTGAGTTTTCATCTCCTTTTCATAATTATTGCATTGCTTTTACAGATATGGAATTTATTCTGCCTTCTAACAACCCAGTCAATAAGTGTTGTGATGTTCAGATGTAACTTTTCAATCAGAAATACTTTTTTTCTCATGCAAATTTTATATCATCAGCAAAATTTGTTACCTCACTATTCCTATCTTTTAGAATATTCTGAACAACACAAATAACAGCACAGATACCTGAGACTGGCTGTTACCCTTCATTGATGAAATAACAGCTTATTCTTATAATTTATTTTCTCTCTCTTAACCATTACTTAATGCATGAGAGGTTTTTTCCCTTCTATTTTGAGACAGCTTAATTTCTGTAAAAGCCTATTGTAAAAGATCTCTTGAAAGCTTTTGAAAATCCAAGTACACTAAATCCACATGAATAACCTCATCATGCTTCTTGAGTACTTTAAAATAATTCTAATAAATTTGTGAAACATAATTTCCTTCTGAAAGATAGCTCTTTTGTTCACTCCTCCTCATGTTCATACTTCCCCCTTATTTTGTATTTACTAATGCTACTACTAACTATAATTTCTACATATTTGACATATATTGAGGTTAAATGGACCAATCTGAAATTTACCTGATTATCTGTTGATTATTTTTTTTTAAAGACTTCACTTCTTTCTTTTTTTTTTTAACAAGTTACATAACAGACATTCAGGAGTTTTATATTGCAGTTCCTTCAGAATTCAGAGGCAAGCAACTGCTTTCCTAATGTCATTAAAACTACAGTACAGATGGTAACTATGGAAGAGCCAATGAGAGGTCCTGCTTTCAGAGAGGTGATGCTCTCTGATCTCCAGAAACTGTAGAAACCTTTTTCCTCATTGCAGTGTTTGTTTGTGTCTATTTGAGAATTGTCACAATGGAGCTGGCTCTATTCATGAACCCATTAGTCTCATTCATTCAAAGTGAAAGGCTTCTGAGATAAATCCAGTCCTAACAGACTGGACCTCAGGCTGCCACCACTCCTGCTGATATTACCCTGACATGTATATGGGGAGGGGTGTGAGAAGATAGCATCCTCCACCCTCAAGAAGAAGAAAGACTTTGCAACTAAATAATCATGAAGTCTTGAATTAATTGCAAAGGGAGAAGTATGGTTTTGCCAAAACTCGTTAGTTTGAGGAAATCAGAACATTAGACAATGATCAAACAGTTAAAGCCAGAGAACCAACCAGTGTACATTTACAAGCAGTGCCTGCCAAGTAAATTTCCAGTGTTTCTCACCAGCTTGCCAACTCCAGCAAAACTCAGGCTTCCACGTCAGCCAGTCAGATAGGCTATTCCCATGAAGCCCATAGAAACTGTTGCAAATATTATCCTCCTGTTGGTGTTTCCAGGACGTGTACTCCTGAAACATAGGAACTGTTATGTCCCAACTGTCAGGACCGCAAGGACTACCAGATCCGTGTTTCCAAGGCTAACAACCAAGCAGCCTGACACAGTCATCACCCTGTAATGGTAGATTTCAACATTTTCCTGTTTGTTTCAATTTCTAATGAGAGGAAAACTAAATATCAAACAACAGAATTGGTTTAACAACCAAAGTTTCTTCTTTCCTGTAACTTTTATATTGTTATATTTATATGTTATATATATATATGTTATTATATATATTTATAACTTTCCTTCATAACTATTAAATAAAGAGAGGTCAGAATTACATTCATAATCTATAATGCACTTTGGGCTTTTTTTCTTGTAGAAGCAAATTTCTATACCTCTATGAGGAAAGCAGAGGTATGCAAAACAGAAGGAAGGTGCAGATATGAAGAAATAAAAAAAAGTAAGAGGCATACATTACCGGAATAATTCCTAACTTCAGACGATTTTTAATACATCTGCTTGATTTCACTGTAATCTCTACAGACTTCCTAGACCTCCACAGGCATGTCTTAGGTTTTTTCTTCCCAGATCTCCTTAGAAAGTTCATGTGAGCCTTTAATATAAATGTTCATAAGGGGGATTGTGTAGTACAGTACTTCATTTTTTTTGGTCTCCCAGTATCTCAAAGGAAAACTAAATTAATCTCTTTTGCCTATCTGCAGCAATGTTTTGAGAATATTTTGCCAGTACTTTACCACTGTGCTGTTGTATAAACAAATTACCATAATATCAGAAGGCAGGAAAGGAAAAAGCAGATGGTAAGGTGAGAAATACTAAGCCACAGTAAAATACTGTACAGGCTCAGAAAGCTTTTGCTCAACCTTTCTCCTCTTTTTGTTTTACAGATTTCTGTATTGCAGCAGAACATCTACATGTTTACACAAAAATGAGCCCTTATCTCACAGCAGCTACGCTGTGCTAGCAGTAAGTGTAATGTGATCTGCAATGCTGAATATCCTGCGAGGTCTTTCATGTGGCTGTTGCCTGGGAATGTTGCTACCTTCATTCCTGGAGGAATTCCTCCCTGTCACTCAGACCTTCCTACCCCCTTAACTAACTGCTGACTGGTATTTAAGCTGGAAACTCGCAGAGGGGTGTAAAAGAAGAGAATGAACCCTTGAGAAAAATCATGGGATGAGATTTCTCAATAATCAGCTACGTTTTCCTATCTTACAGGCAACCATGACAATTTTCAGGTTAAAGGAGCAATCGCTCAGTTCTCTGTGTGCCACCACAGCCTTCTCCTTCTTCCTCTGTATTGAAGAAAAGAAAAAAGGCATATTTCGAAGACATGTGCAGCATAAGATTAACGACTATCCTTCACCTCCTGCACATGACAAGCTTTAAGTCTCTCCATGTATTTATTGGTGATATTCTGTATTCAAATGATTATTTCAAGATAGGTTTAACTTTTTGCAATATTACCCTATCAACCTCTTTTGAAGCCTCTACCTAATTGCCACTTAAAAGGGACACAGTGGATCTTTTTTTCACCTTTCCACATCAACCAAAAAGCTGACACTTTAAAATCCTTTTGTTATGATATAGTGAACGATCAGAGCAGATAAACACTCACTGAGTGTCCAGTTCTCCAGTAAATCAGAAAGAGGAACAGATTGGGTGACTGTATTTTCTAAGTAAGACTAAGTAAATGTCTAGAAAAGTCAATATGAGTCATCAGCCCCAGGGCCCTGGTAAAACAGGTAACAGCATCACATAACCTTTTGTGTAGACTGATCAAGCTCTGTCTTCAAAAATATTAGGTTGTGCCTTCTCCTCCTGTTTCTGTTTTAAAAGCTTGCTGCTCTTATCAGTAAAGCTCTTTAAATCTACATCCTGAATCATGGACTCTTTATAGTCAGTAGTTGTACCAGAGTGTCTATAACTTTTATCTGCAATAGGTCATAGATAAATGTTAAATAATATCACATCCAGCATTGCCCTGAAGTGTTTTGCATGTAACGTCCCTGGAGCTTTTAATACAGATGTTTTCAACACAATCCTCTTTTACTTCTCGCTTACCTCATTCTTTAGCAATTTAATTATTCCAGCACCAATTATTTCTTCCCTAACTTCATATACAATTTCATGCATGAAATCACAACTTTTTTCATAATGTCTGAGTAGGTAAGACCTATTACATTCCTATAGCTCAGAAAATTTTATCAAAGAAGTCTCTGAGTTTAAACTGGCACGTTCAAACTTCGGAAAACTTAGATTTTGCTTTCAAATTAATTCAAAATGTATAAAAAGCTTTGGACAGTGTGGAGTTCAGACTAATGGCCATTGCAGATGACAAAATCATAAAAATGTCTTACTGAAATCCCATTGCCTGGCACTTGATTTTGTATACTACATTTTGGGGGGGGGAGGGGGAGTCATTCAAATGGTGATGATTACAATGGTCTAGTGAGCTTCATTTGTCTGAAGCTGGGATATGGAAAGGAACATGATATTCCTCAAATTTTCAATGCTTCGTAAGTGTTACATGGCAGTGATGGTGCAACAAAAATGTGTAGAAAATGTCTCTCATTTCTCTACTCTTCCTTACTATCTTTCACTATATCATAGGATTCCACCATTTTTTCAGACATTAATGTATTCAGTTACAAAAAAATGCTTTAATTATAATAGTACACATAATGACTGGACCCTTTTGAACATGTAACAAGACATATCAAACCAAAACAACTTATTTCACTTTCCTCCTTTCTTTTTAAATGACGTTCTCAAAACAATATTTATTAACATTTCATATTGTTGGTCCCAGTAGAATTCCTTTCTTTTTGTCTTAGATAAAAATAATGATATAAGATGATGCATGACCAGGAATATGATGCTGTCAATAAGAAACATTAATTAACAAATTAATTAGACACAATTTGTTTCTCTCCCTCATGAGAGAAGAAAAGAGTTTTTCTATCTTGTTGGAAAGCATACTAAATAAGGAGAAACATGCATATATCAGTCCCCTAAATACTGCAGCCTTAATAAACTTCCTCTAGGGTTTCTTTCTCCAGGGTAGATACAAATTGTTTTCTTAAACTGGCTCACCCATCCCTAATCCACAGTTTGCCAACATAATTTGCTTCTGCTTTTTGTGATGTCTTAGCAACTGCAGCAATAATATAGCCCCTCATGGCCCTCACATCTAAACCAAAACCACTTTGATGCAATGGAATAATTTATGTCTAGCTACATTTCCTCAGGCCAGATGTATAGGAGAGTATATTAGATGCTCTGCCCTCTGTGCTGGAAGTGTTTTTCCATTTTAAATAAACACTGGAAATGCCTAATTCTTTCCTGTTTCAACCGGGGTCTCTCCTTAAGGTTAAGTGTGGAGGTGTCATAAGGGAAAAAAAGCATATAAGCAAATAAAAAAATAATACAATTAAGAATATAGCTCATTTTCTTACATGTTTTGTTGTTCTTGTTTGCAGAAAGCATTTCTTTTGCAGAAACAGGAATGGTGTGAAGAAATCTTGTAAAATCACTTTCTTAAAGTATTACTTAAGTGCCATTATTCTTTGAACTTTTTTTCCACAGTAATGATCAGAAAATTACAGTGCATTGAAAAATCAACAGAACACTTCCCCCCCTTAACAAATGCACTTCCTCTTCTCTCTTTTTTATTTCTTTATTTCTCTTTCACTTAGCTTGTCAATATTTTTTTGAAGGAGTTATGTCTTGAGTAAAATTAGTGAATAACACTGTTGGCAGGAGCTTCTTTAGTCGTTGGAAAAAGCCTCTAGGACACAGCAATTAATCCCATTACAAAACAGACATTGTAAGACATTTAAGGTAACGGGATGAATTGCCCTCTAGAGATGCCTGTTTATCGCCAACTATCAAGAAGCCCTAGATAGCTAACTTAGCCTAGGCACCAGCTTGTTCTCAGCTAAAGTGTGATGACATGAATCTCAACTGAAAAGTTATTTTCTGGAACTTTCTCTGTCCTAAAACAAGAAATACACCTCTGATTCTGAATATAAGGTATTTAAAATTTTTTTGATGGGTAATGAATAACAAATTTTGTTTGATCTGATGAAGAAAATATTTGATCCTACAGTTGAAAGAATATGACAAAATATTAAGGAGAAATAAATAGAGGATTTAAAAAAAAAAATCTAAAGAGAGCAGGATGCAAGAAACAACTGTTTCTAAAATGCCACAGAACTTTGCCACTTTCTCTTTGCAATATCTAAATAATCATTAAAAATGACAATGGAGAAGAATGTGTCTGATGACAGTGGAACTGTCCGTATCAGAACTGATCATGCTGTCGATTATTTTATAACTGTCACTTAATAAATTACTACATTTCTACAGATTAATCCTATGCTTTGTGTCTTTGTGTTTCCCTGTTTACTTCTGATTTTCTCTTAAGTCTGACTGTAAGAACCATAAACAATGCCAGAATATTGCAAACAATATAGCTCTGAAGCAGATAAGGTAGCAAAAGATTGATTAAAGAAAGAATTAAAAATTAATTATGTGAAAGTTAAAGGAAGCTAGTAAATACATTAATTTATACCTTAAAGACAGAAAGGATATCTACCTTTCTCCCTATATAATGAGCCTCACCAAGGGAAGACCAAATAATTTGTTCCTACCTGGAAGATGCTAAGCCTTTTTAATTACTGTATGTGGTAACTGGATAGTCACTAATGAAAATGTGAAGCAACATGAAGCCAGAATTAGAAAAAATATATTATGATATGCAAAAATAGCTAAACAAAATACTCAAATCTTCTTGAAAATTTCTATACGGAGCCAGGTTTTTTTTTCTTTTCTTTTTTCTTTTTTTTTCAGTCCAAAATGTTTCTTCTAACTTTTCCATAAGTGTGTATGATGTCATGATATGATATATTTCATGATATGTTTTCACATGATAGTGATAAATAAACGTCATCATCATCTTCAAAGACAAGAACTGGATTTTTCACTTCAGAACGTATTTTATGTCTAAAATAGCAACTTGACTCAGTAGAGTTTGACCACAGAAGTAAAATAGTATCCACTTATGTAACCCTGGTGGTTGTCAGGTGATAAGCCAAGTTGAAAAGTTCATTCTCTAACAGCTTTCCCATGTATCACAGCCTTGCCAGCTATGTAAGCAGCATGCCACTGCTGTATTTACTGTAATCAAATTTCTCTAGAACAGCAAGTTGTTAGGGCTATTAAATGTCTCAACTGGAAACCTCCCATATGGCTAAATTGAAAGGTGGCAGCTAAACAGGCTGAATGAACTTGTGCTCATTTAAGTAGTGTGCCCCAAATGCTGTCATCATCAAATATACAGTTTTCAAGATCACTTGTTTACTGAGATTTATTTTGAGCAACCACCAGATTTCTCTTAAGGTTTCTGTCATTAGCTGGTTTCTCCTTATGCTGAATGCTGCAAAAATGTCACTGCACCAGCAGTCAAGATGTTCAGGTTCAAATGATCTTCAGTTGGGTCACAGACCCAATTATGCCCTGAAGTCCAAAGATGGGCTTCCTTTTCACAAGCAACATTGCTTCACTAAATAGCACTGTACTGAATCTGCCCTCATCTGATACAACTTAATGGGAAGAACAGATGCTCTAATCATCCATTGCTTAAAAAAGAAATGGAAGCAGTATTTTATTTGTTTAAATAAAATCTCTTCATTTAAGGCAAAAAGATATGTATGTTTTCTATGGTTACTTTAGTTTTGAACTCTCCATTCACAAGTTCTTAAAACCTGGCCTTTAACCTCAGAGAGAGAATTTTATACAAGAAATTATGTATTGTTGTGAATTTATATGTATCTTTATAAAGAATATCACTGGTTGCAGCTGGATTATTATTTTTTTTTTAAATACACTTCAAATAATCTGCAAAGTAATACTTAAAAAAATTAAAAACAGCTATGAATTTTAAGAATCTTTCCAGGATTATAAAAAATAGTCTAATTACAAATATGCCTCACCATAAGCAGATAAGTCCTTCCCTTTACGTTAATTCAGTGTAATAGTTCAGAACCTGTATTTGAACACAAAACCTTGAAAGCTTGGGATGTTTTGTAGAGAATAAATTAGTGAAACAAAACTTGAGATGGCTCATATGACTGTTGCTGACACATAATGTCCTAAGAAAACTAAGTTAGAAATCTTTTAGAAAATTAAAATTGGCTGTTTACAATTTAAAGTATACACCAACTGAAATTTCGAATATCTACTTAAAAGCAAGTTCATTTTTTTTGTTTCTTATTATTACTAAAAGTGTTCTATATGGCAGCTGTTTTGAACAGATTCTAGATAACTTTAAGTTTGTATTCACAACATCATGGTCTAGTTAAGGAGAAGGATTACCATTGCCCCTCTCTGATATCCTGAGATGACCTCTTGCCTTCTTTTCTCTCTGCCTTTTCTTGTCTCCTGGGACATGAAGTTAAAAACTGGGTCTCATGCATAGGCTAGCTTGCATCAAGTTCTCTTATGTGTTGGTAACCCCCTCTGTTTTGGGCTGTGATGTTTCTTTTTTTCTGATGATTTTGTGTTTCGGGTTTTAGTTTTTTTCGTTCTAGATAATGGTGCATTAAAATCATTTGCTCGTTTGCTGTTAATGATCACACTCCTTTTACTGATGATCTTTGCTTTTAAATTTGACCTTTTCTTGCTGTCTGCTAAAATTTAGAGAACTGTGACAAATTCACAATAGCTATTTAAGCATCAACACTAGACTCTGGAGAGTAGGTTTTAACCTGCACAAAGCTTTTAGCTTTTTTTTCTCTAGTATTTTATCTGCTTCTGCTTGAATATATTTGTGTGATGGTGGACTGAAGACTTGCCAGGTTGAGTCATTCACTAATCTTTATCATTACTTTAGGGTAATTAAACCAATATAATTCAGGGTTTTTTTAAAAGAAAAAACACTTTAAAAAACCCTAATTAAGGGTAGGACTGAACCTCTGTACCTTCTCAAAGTCTCATATGCATCAACAGGATATTTTAATTTGAACAAATCATAGATATAAAAGATGAAGATTGGCCTTTTTGAAGTAAATAGCAAACCTCCCACTGCTTCACTGAGGCCAAGATTTCATTTCCAGATCAGCTTGCAGAAGTTTGTGAATAAAAAAAAAAAAGTCTAAATTGACAACTAATATTACTCAGAATGAATAATTCAACCAAGTCTGTTTAAGAGAATTGTCCAGGAAAGATTTACACCATTCATTTTAAAAGAAAGAAACAGAAAATTGTAATAAATGAGGTGGTGACTTTCCTGAGCTCTAGCTGTATAAAAATATTTCCCTCTGGATAGAGGTGTTACTTTTATTGTGCAATAATAGTCTTCAATCTTGGGCTTCAGGCATTTTATCAGGATCTCAGTAAATGGTCTACCTTTAGGACAATATTTTATCATGATTGCCCTTAAAACTAGTTACTATTTATATGACAGAGCATTTATAGTTTTGATGGTTTGGCTCATTGGACATAGTCATGCTACTGAACAGCCAGTGGTGACAGAGACAATTTCTTACATCAAACTACTAAAAGAAAAAGCTGCTTTGAATATAAGAAATTTAGTGTTTGCCATGAATGCTAAACCAGTTCAGCACGTTGTTCCCTGTATCCCTAGAATATCCCCTATTCCTAACTCCAATCTGAAGAACAGACAATGGAAAAAGCAGGCAACAGAGAAAATTCTCTAATTATATTCTTTTGATTCCGCAAAGAGAGGAAGTGGGTAGGAAATACAAGTGTTAAGTAAATAAAACCAAAGAAACAAATTGTGATATTCACTGCTCTGCAGAACAACTTGCCACTCTTAACAAGTCTTTTCAGAAGCCAGAGCTCAGCCACTATAAAAACCTATGAAGTGTTCTGAAGAGTTAATATTAAAGATATATATTTATATGAAAAAGGAACATGATGTGGCAAACTGAAATGTATTCTACTCATATGTCAGTGCCCATTTAGTATGTAGAGAAAAATATCAGCAACAAACTTGTAGCTGTGCCATTGTACTGCTACTTCTCTGATATTATGTAAACATTTTTAGAACTGTAGTGAGTCAATAATGTTCACTAAATCCTGGGGTTTTTTGTCATTAACGTCTTGACTACAGACTTCTGGTAGTGACAGAGAGTATGCTGATTAGTCCTTTGTGAATACAGCATTTAAAATTACTAGATTAATAGAATTTTAATTATTTTCATCTGTTTTCACCCAGTGCACTTCTCCTTTTCTCACTACTACAATGTTGTTTGGAGTGAAAAAGAAGAAAAACCAGAGAGCCAATAAGAACAGATTTTATTAGGGGATTCATTTAGTTAAACTAAATGAATCTGAAGGGAGGAATTTGAAAGAAGAACTCCTTCAGAGAAATTTTATCCACAACAAAGGTTTTAAAGCCAGTCTGAACACTGTATGTCACATGACATCATCAGAAAATGCTTGTATCTCTTAATATATGTAGAAGAATCAGAGTTTCTGTGTAGAGAATATGTGCCAGGTAGATTCAAGCAGAAGGACTCATCTAACCTAGCCTTAGACCTCTACTATGCAGCTGTCAACATCTGAAGTAGTCATCTTACAGCTGCATTGGTAGTCAATTAAAAGAAACAGGGTCCTTTAGAGCACTTTTGGCTTAATTTACCTGACTTAGGATGAGATGAGGGTTTCATAGAGGTGTCCATGTCAACTACACAGAGGTGAGAATGATTAGCTTAAGAGAGTGCCCAGCTGTCTCTTGCTCAAGCTTCAAGCTGACCAGACACTGTGTGAAAACAGTGTAACAGAGCCTGAGCTAACAACTGTAGAGCAGTGGTCTCCCAGTTTTTTTGATTGCACACCCCTATCAGTAAAAAATTTTTGAGCATGCACCTCCAGTGTATATATATTTGTTTATTTATAAATTATATACGCGTGTCTTAGGTTTACATGGCAAGGTTTTGGTAGCAGGAAGGTGGGCTACAGAGGTGGCCTCTTTGAGGTGAGACGTGGGGCTGCCCCCCTGTCAGGCAGAGCTGGTTCCAGCTGGCTCCAAAACGGACCCACCACTGGCCATGTACTAATATATTATGTACATCATAAAACAGATGGAAAAATATAAACTAAAAAATGGATAAGATAAAGATGCAAAGGATGAAATAAATATTATTTTAAAAAATTTATTTCATTTGGCTTATTAGCGGTACAAAAAAATACTTTCTTCCTGCACCCCAAAGGATTGCCTTGCACACTCCAGGGGGTGCACATATCCCACTTTGGAGACAACTGCCTTAGAGAGCAGTCCTCAAGTTTTACAACCTGATTTAGTCTTCTGTTCAGTTTGTGCTAATAAGTAGCAGAACAGTTTAGGAATATCAATAGTGAAGTATACTTCCACTTGGTTTTAGCCACTGATTTAAAAGGTTTATCTGTGGATTTTCTGATTGGATGCGAATTTGGTCCTTCCAAAATCTCTCAGGTTCTCACAATGAAACCAAATCCTTTTAAACTTTGTTTTGAGCATATACCTCTGTTAATCCTTCTTCAGATTTGAAAGGGTTTCTTTCTGACTTATGAGAAAAACCAAGAATATAAAAATTCACTCACGTACTATTTTCAGTACTTTTTAATAACTTATATAGGAAGTGGGATTTCTCTTTCCATATGCTTAAAAAGAATCTAGCTGTGTGTTTATTTAATCTTTATATTGACATTCATTTGTTTGTCTTCCATTAAAGAAATTATGCTGAATGAAGAAAGGCCCTTGGTCTTTCAAGAAATTTGGAAGATTTTGTCAGTAGAGAGAACAGGAATGGAAGGAGTGTGGGCTCGCTGATGTGGGATCAGAATATTGTTTCAGCTTCAGGACTGATTGTGGAAAAGGGCCCAGAAAGGAAAAGAATAGGAACATTTGAGAAATCTTGAGAGCACTCTTCCTACACTGAAAGTCATGAGAGAAGCGGTGAGAGATGTAGACCACAGTAATGCTATGGAGACCACCAAGGAGGAACAGGCCTGAGTCTTGAGAGCATTTCAACTTCCTCTGCAGAGGTGACCATCTTCTATCGATTCTGTAAGGAGTCTTGGGGACTGACATCCTCAGTCAGCTGCAGGTGACGTGAATCCCCTGTAAATGTTTAATGGTGTGTTCAAAAGAGAAGCAATGGAAGTTCTTTCTTTACTCTGTCTCATTAAAAGCAACATCACTCATTTTCAAACTTGAAATACCTCTGTTACATAAAACCTTGTTTCTCTACTGCTTATTGCTGTGAATTATTGATGTTATTTGTCACACATTATAAAGGCCAACATCACATAGTTGGGCCTTGGCGAGATGAACATTGTGCTTGCAGAGGGAGCAACAGTGCAGAATGTACATTTGAATTTGGGAACAGACAAGCTCATCTCTTTATAGAAAGCTTTTACTCTTGATGCTTCATTTGTTTTGTTGAAGTAGATATTTGTAAGCTCAAGGAACAAACCGTATAAAATATCCTGCCACTTTTTTTTGATAATATACACACGAAGATTCTGTTGAAGGAAAAAATAAAATTAAGAGTTAAAAGACAGTTTAAAATGCACTTTAAAGGAAAATACATATTTGTTTCTCTCAGGTATAAAACCCCACCTCTACTGTCCAGAACTAGTGTGCGCTATCCCTTGCTTTATCTATAGATTACAACTTCAGCAGTACTTCTGATTTAATTTGTGGATTTTTTTCTAGTCTTAAAACAGTGTTATCCATATTTCTGTGTCCCATTGATTTGCCAAGCTTGCAATTTTTCTTAAATACATAATCGTTTATATCATCTGTTGGAGAAGTAAGAAAATTTCCCTGCTGGGCTACGACATCTATCACCATCTTTGTCATTTCTTGTCATCAGCGATACTCTCCTTCATACTTATTCAGACATTTCAAAGGATCACTGATATGGTAGTTACTCTCCACTTTGGTGTTTAGTGGCATTCGAAAGAGCATTTGCCGTTGACACATCCTATGCAATGTAGTGTAAACAGAACATTACATAAGGGTTATTTTAATGAAGAGACATTTTAAGACAGCTTAAGGGAGAAATAGTGGATCTAGTTCCATTTATGAACTACACAACTAAAAACAGCTGCTAGTATCACTGTAATTCTATTTTTCCACTGGCAAATTAAAGGTCAGACTAGAGCAGGAATATATTTATGTGGTGTTATTGTAATAGACCTGTAGTTTGTTAATTGAAGTTTCCAGCACACATCTCTGTGTCAGTACTTACGGTGAAAACACACTGGTGAATGCAATATAGGTACAGGAAAAATAACTGTCTGATACTGTGTCCATTTGCATATCAGATGTGATCAGGATCTCAGTCCTGCTTATCTTAATTTCATTTCCAGCAGTACTGTGGTATCCAAGGAAGAACAAAAAAGCAAGGAGACATTTTTGCTAAACTGTTTTGTTACTTTGCCTTTCCACCTCCGTTCAGTTCATTTTTTTTTCTTGTCAGCTTTTGACATATAACATAAAATTTTCAGAAGTGCCTAAGGACCATATTAAAAAAAGGACTGAGGTATCTGAAGTGGGACTTACTCTGCAAATACCTACAATGAAGAGTGTGATCCTGAAAAGCCCTGTACAACCTCTGTAGGCATCTTATTATTCAAATGTAAAGTTTTCTAGGCACTAGAAATATATACCCAGCAGTTCCTAAATCCTCACACAGTTAAGTTCAGCATCTGAGTTTTCTTGGGGTACAGAAATTAGGTATTCCTCCGCCTAAATCCCTCTGGAGTTGGCTCTGGGAGGTGATCTCAGAGTATGCATAATAAAAGAGACACAGAACTGATGTCTTTCAAACTGCCTGAATATTTGCCACTCTCTTTTGAAGCACTGGTGGAAGAGAAAGAACCCGATAGTTTTTATATCCTGATCAGAAATTTCACCAGGCTGCTTTGTTCCCTATTGTCCCTGAAAGACTTCGTATTTCCATTTCTCAGCTTAGTGAAGCAGACTTATACCACTAGATAACACACCAGGTGGGGAGATCACCTTATCTTCTTCTTTGTAGAAGCCGTGCTACAATTCAGACTTAGATTGATTTGGCCAGAAAGAGGGAATAAAAGAATCTATAGGTTAGCAGTTACTGTGAGTGTGAATCCTTGCTTTCAAGGACTGTTTAGCATTTTAGATTAGACTTTCCTGGTCTCTCAGTTGATTTTTCTGAAGAAACAAGCTTATTTTTGCTGTCTCTTAAGCATTGAAGTGGCATCTTCTTTTCTTAGATTTTAATGACTTATGGGGAAATTAGTTTCAGAAATCACCTAGGGACTCCTGAGTGTTTGCTTCTACACTGTAGACTATGGGATAGGTACTTCTTTCACCATACTATCCCTTATCAAATAAGATACTGTTATACTGAATGTAATAATAATAATGATCATTATTTGGAATGTATATAATAAATGTATAATAAAATATTGGATCTTTTTTTGAATCTTAGTGATCATTTGTTTTAGATCATTTAGGCTGTCTTTCCTCTCTCATTTTGCTGTATTGTCCCGCTAAGGGCACAAGAGCATCACAGAGTGAAACCCGGACTGCTCTGTGCTGCAGAGGCAGCAGCAGGAGCTCCTAACCATTCCTTTTCAGAGAAGATGAGCAACAGCCAAATTACTCATCTTGCTCACAGAACTGGCAATGTCTGCTGCCTGAGTGTGTTGGCTCCAGGCGGAAAGGAAGAACAGACTGATATATTGTGTGTGTGCGGGGGGATGTAGGGCAGAAGGGAACAGGGAAGGGGACAGTATGGGAACCGCCTACTTCTAGCAGCGTATAAACTGTTGTGCTAGCAGTAAGCTTTTGAGCAACTCACCTGAGTTGTGGTGATAGGAGCTGTCCTGTCCCAACGGGAACTGCTCCTACAGCTGAGTCACAGCTCAGGCTTTCACAACATTGAAGAGATCATTCACACAGGTATGTTTTTTCACCCCAGTAATAAACATGTAGAATCATGGTAGTTGGAGAACTTTCCTTTACATGAAGCTCTGTTTCACAGCTAAAAGCAGTGACTCAATGGCGTGTATCATTCCTTAGTGGCCTGAATAAAGGGATGGGACCTCCTTTGCCAAAACTGGTATAAAGCCTGTCCTTTAAATTTTCTTCTTTTTTTTTTTTTTTTTAATATTCAGAGCTGTATTTACTTCCTAATAATGAATGAGAGTTAAAAAGTTTCCAACAGCAACAAATGATGCACAGTGGAAACCTTTTGCTAGAACAGAAGCTTTGATTTCAAAGAAAACTTCTGTTCTTTAATACTGTCCACGTAAGTGGTGGGTATCCATTACTGATAGTGAAGTACAACAAGAAATTTCTATCCTGTGTGCAATCACTGTAAATAATAATAATAAAAACAACTACTCTGAAATAAAAGACGTGCTGCATTTGTACTTTTTGACAGCAAATTTTAGCGTGAGCCCCTCAGGATTCACATGAGCAAGACCAATATAAGATTACTGCTGAGATTTGACTGCTCAATGGCTTCAATACAGCAAGGAACCAATTTGAGGGGAAAAATGATTTTAACAAAAAAAAAAAAAAAAACAAACCACCAATGAAGTCAGAGAGTTTGAGAATGAATTTTACAAAATGATTTCTCGTACAGTTCACCCCTGTGTCACTCCCTCCCTTGAGTGCCAAGCAATGTTATAAAAGGTGTTGCTATAACAACACTAATTAATTATAGTGGGATTTCACGTGTGGCAGTAAAAAGCCAAGCCACAGCAGTCCTGTTTTATGTCATAGCCAGTGGTGTAAGACAAGAGGTATATGATATTAAGACCAAACATAGCGCAGTAATTACCAACAAAGGCCAGCTTGCGTTAAGGCAATGCATATGTATCTACCCTTACGTTTTGGATACATGAATGACCCTCAAAAATAGTGACACTTTTCATACTGTATATTAGAAAGTAAATTGAAACAGAGTGTGAAAATTGTGCAAAATAGTAAAAACATTACAGAGCTATCTCACTTTAAAAATCATACTTGTCATTGTCACAGAGTCTCTCAAAATAAACGAGGCAGGTACTTGAAATTTATTCTAATAAAAATTCTTTAACAGTCCTACAACATTAACAAACTACAGTTTTGGATGTCTGTTTAAACGAAACTAATACTACACAGCTGACTTAAGAGTTTCTAAGCTGTAGACATGATAACCCAAAATGCGCATATCACTCACCTAAAAGACGAGGGCTCTCAACCTGCAGGAGTTACCTTGGGCGGCATCCCGACCCAAGGGGAGAGTCCTCGACTGCAGACCCACTGCTCCGAGGAGGACTGGCTCAATTTGGCCCCCGGCGGGGCTCTGTTTATACCCTAGTCGAATCTGATCTGTGGTCATATATGGTGACGTCAGCTTTTATTGGCTAAAGGCCTCAGTTACCATAAAGGCACAAAAACAAGGACGTGAAAAGAATTAATGGCCGCTATATTTCAACAGCTGGAGAGCCCTGATCTTTGTCAGGGTGGGTGCACCTGCCGCAGTCATACACCCAGACTTGTGTTGAATCTACGCCAGAGGTTTAGGGGCATCAGGAATTCTGAGGTGACTATGAAATCTACCTTGTGATCTCTATAAGCTTGAAACCACTAGTATGAAATATTACATATCAGTGAAAAAATAGCTGAGAATAGCATTAGCAGGTGCTTTGATAAAACTTGGCTATGCTAAGATATTACTGTAACTATGAAGAGGAATGCTTCTTTAGGGAAAGCTGATGCTCCCTTTCCATGGTTGTTAACAATGTATGTTTTTATTTTCTTTTTTTTTCCTCTCTCAAAAACTTGTGATAGGAGAGCTTCAATTTAGAGAAGTATTGCTCATTGCAAGGATTAACGTTTATTGAAGAAATGGTAAATTTTAGAGTTACTCAGAAAGACTCCATTTTTAGGAGAGATGATTGACATCAATGTGGCCACTTTAAAATGTCCAGAACCGTCTAGAAAACACTTACATGCCTCTGGCCTGAGCACTGAAAGGTGGAGAAGTATTATATGAAAACTGCTATGCCAAATTGATAACATATATTTGATAAAATGTAAATATCTCCCTCTTAGGGATACTTTAAAGATATTATGCATTGGATTAATTTTTATTTCTTCTTTAGGATGAATGTCTAGGTTGATCTTCCCAAATATAGGAAACTGCATTTTCACTTGTTCAAATTAAGAAAAGATGTATCCTGTTCTAAGTCTTTTTTCATGATAGCATGAGTCATAGTTGCTCTGGAACATAAACAAGACAGACACCCATATGCTTGTTTATCTGTTTCCTGCGATCTCATTAGACAGTCTTAGGTACATTTTTAGATGCAACCTTTGCAGCATTACAGCCTAAGTTTTCATTCACACTAGAGTAAGAGGAAGAAGCTAATCAAAACTGATTAAGTGAAAATAAGGCAGAAGCCTGCAGAACAACATTCTCAGTTTTAGTACTTTTTTGGTTCTGTGTTGGGCATTATTATGGGGTTGAATCATTTTGACAAGTGATGTATACATCACCATTTTGATCAATGCTAGCTTTGAAACATTTTGTAAGTTCTTACCATTGAAGAGACAAAAAAAGGCTAATGAGTATAGAAAGACACTGGCTAAATGGAAATAAAACCTCTCAGGATCACTTAAGAACTATAGAATAGATGTCCAATAAGTTACAAAACCTGTAATTTTTGATTGTCATTGACATTTCCTGTAATGAACTGTGTGTTTTATTGAAGTGGCATCTTCCAGCTTTTGTAAAGTCATACAGGTATGGCGTATTCTGACTTTAAGTCTGAACAAGCCATTATGTGTTTGTATTGGGTTTGCGTGGCAAGGTTTTGGTAGCAGGGGGGCTACAGGGGTGGCTTCTGTGAGAAGATGCCAGAAGCTTCCTCTATGTCCAATAAAGTCAATGCCAGCGGGTTCCAAGACGGACCTGCCGCTGGCCAAGGCTGAGCCCATCAGCGATGGTGGTAGCGCCTCTGGGATAACATAGTTAAGAAAGGGAAAAGAAGTTACAGGAGAGTAGCAGTTGCAGTGAGAGAGAGAGGAGTGAGAAGATGTGAGAGAAACAACTCCGCAAACACCAAGGTCAATGAAGAAGGAGGGGGAGGAGGTGCTCCAGGCACCGGAGCAGAGATTCCCCTGCAGCCCGTGGTGAAGACCATGGTGAGGCAGGCTGTCCCCCTGCAGCCCATGGAGGTCCACGGTGGAGCAGATATCCACCTGCAGCCCGTGGAGGACCCCACACTGGAGCAGGTGGATGTGCCCGAAGGATGCTGTGGCCCCGTGGGAAGCCCGTGCTGGAGCAGGCTCCTGGCAGGACCTGCGGACCCGTGGCCCCGTGGAGAGAGGAGCCCACGCTGGAGCAGGTTTGCTGGCAGGACTTGTGACCCCACGGGGGACCCACGCTGGAGCAGTCTGTTCCTGAAGGACTGCACCCTGTGGATGGGACCCATGCTGGAGCAGTTCTTGAAGAACTGTAGCCTGTGGGAATGACTCACGTTGGAGAAGTTTGTGAAGGTCTGTCTCCCGTGGGAGGTACCCCACGCTGGAGCAGGGGAAGAGTGTGAGGAGTCCTCCCCCTGAGGAGGAAGGAGCGGCAGGAACAACGTGTGATGAACTGACCCAAACCCCCATTCCCCGTCCCCCTGTGCCGCTCGGGAGGGAGGAGGTATAGAGAATCAGGAGTAAAGTTAAGCCTGGGAAGAAGGAAGGGGTGGGGGGAAGGTGTTTTAAGATTTGGTTTTATTTCTCATTATCCTGCTCTGATTTGACTAGTAATAAATTAAACTAATTTTTCCCCAAGTCAAGTCTGTTTTGCCCGTGAAGGTAATTAGTGAGTGATCTCCCTGTCCTTATCTCGACCCACAAGCCTTTCGTTTTATTTTCTCTCCCCTGTCCAGCTGAGGAAGGGGAGCAATAGAGCAGCTTTGGTGGGCACCTGGCATCCAGCCAGGGTCAACCCACCATGGTGTTAACTGGCAAGAGCAAATGCTGCCAATGCTGGTCCAATCATAAGTTTATGTAAATGATTATAATAGCTACAGTGCTGCTTCAGGATATTCAGAACTATCGTACGAAGAGTAATCATTGAATTTTACATCTAGAACTGTTGCTCTTCTCATCATTAATGACAAGATATGATGCTTCATCTCACCAGGTGGTAAATTTCACCTATGTTTAGACACTTTCTCCAGCTAATGACACAACATACAGATCAGTTTCTTATACGATTGCATCAGACTTCAAATCCTGATCATCAGAACCACTGACAGATCTAGGAAAAAAATTCTATCCTGGATGATCAAAGGGCACCTTTCCAAAGGCCTGCTAGATATCTAAGATTTTAATTTTGGTAGGAGAAAAATCTCTATAATTCGTTAATCCATTGGCCAATACCGACGTTGTCTGGATGCTTTAAGGTACCGAAATACATCATTCTCCAGTGATAATGATTAGAAACACTGACCAGCCTGAAAAATATACTGGTTTCCAGTAAAGATTTACTTTCTGAGACCAAATTATGGAGCAAGCTCCTTTTGATGAAAATTACTTTCAGCAAAACTTAACAGATGAATCAAATTTCTGGACTTCACAAATGCTTATGACATGCCAAAAGACTGCAGTCTTTTGATCAAAACACCTGGACTTTTTTTCCAGTGAGGAGGGTATGAAACAAGCTCATGGATATGACAAATGAATGGTCTTTGTGCTGTCACATGTTATCCAACCTGTGCATCACAGACTCTTTGTTCATTTATTCAAATGACATCTGTCTCAGTATCCATGCTTGGCTTTTCTCAGAATTAAACACACGTTGAATACCAATGCTTGAGGTGGTTTCATCTTCAGCCAAGGACAGGGAAAATGATACCTAATGTGTTCTTCTTGCCTAATGTTTCCACTGTCATTCAGTTTTAAATGCATTTGAATCATAGGATACCTCAGTATTTGGTACTCTGAGATTTTACAAATGCTTAAAAAAACCTTGCTGCCAATGTTAAAATTGACAGTGAACGTCTGAATAAACTAGCTGGCTAAGCATGAAAGAAATATACTTGCATGTCCTAGATGTTTTTATTTGTCGCTGATCTTTCAACTTCAGAACATCATGATCTGGTGTGGTACCTTTGATACAAACACATCCTACCACAGCAGGACAACAGGAAGTAACATGGCTACGAGGAAAGGGTTCAGGTGTCCTGTTTATTTTTTCTTGTTGTTGTTTGGTATTTTTTCCTGTAAGTGTGTTCTTTGTTGTCTGTCTTACTGTACACTTTCCTGGTTTTGACCTTCCACGCTATCAGTGAGTCATGATGAACAACTCATGGATTATAATCTGTTTTCATAAAAAGGGGAAATAAGACACCCTGCCCTGCAGCTTGAACAAGGGAAAGCCATGAAGAAGCACTTTGTAGGGAAGTGCCCTCTATGGAGTTTCAGTAGCATCCAGTTGACATTGAACACCACCAGTGAAACACCTGCCACTTGGCTCGACAAGTCCTGCATTCACTAAGTACACAGATAAGCCTGGATGCAATGGTATTTTTCAGTCTGCAATATATCAAATGCCAAGCTGCAAACCGATTTGTTTAACTCAGTTTAAATTATCAACATTTTAATTTCTTTCCATTCTCCTGTATAAAGAGTTGCTTTATTTTCTGAAAAATGCTTATTCTGGCATGGATTGATGACACTGCTACAGATGAGCAAGAAGCCCTAGGTGACCCGTTTACCCTTCCCCAGTAGGATACCAGCTGCCAATTGCCCACACTCTGTGATGGCTTGTCCTTCTTCTCACCTTGTCATCAAGCCAAGACTGCACACTGTAGGAGCACAGGTAAGCATCTGCCTCTCTAAACACTGCCAACAGCTCTCCATTATCAGCTGCCAGGGGTGCTTCGAAGAACTGTGCACAACTTCCTCCAGATGCATATACCAAGCGTTTTTATGTCTGCAACAAATTCTGCCTTTGCAACATAGGGAAATCTCAAATGTCAAATCTGTTTCCAAAGTTGCATTTCATCTCACCATGAAACATAATACATGTTAGTGCACTTTTATTTTCCACCTTAACTGGCAGGCATTCCCAGCTGGACTAAGTACACAAACTTCAGCTAAATAATAGAAATATCTTTTCTGATGAGATGATCTTCTGCAACACAAAATTAAAGGGATAAGGTCAGCATCCATTAGTCATCTTTGAGAACTTATTGAATTTGCCTTTGATAAATGGAGAAGGCTACTTCATTGTCTGTCACCTCTCTTCATGGACACCCTAGAATTTATTTCAGATATTGAGGAAAATACTTAATTATCCAAGCTGTTTTAACAGTCTGTGACCACGTAAAAATAGGGGCTGTACTCCTTTCTGCTTTCAGACAGTCTTATTGACTTCATGCAATTGTAAGGGCTAATGCCTGGGGACTGCTGTGCAAAATAGAGGCCTTTGGTGTATGAAAAAATATTAAAATACATTTCAAGCAGCTGCTACTTTTAAAAACAAAAACAAAACAACAAAACAACCTCCCCTGACAACAAAAACAACAACAAAATCCTCAACTCCCTTGAGTCAAAACCCTGAAAATCCAAGTGATTGGAAAGTTTTGGTTGTTTTCTGCTGCAGCTCCTGGCTTCAACCTGATAGTGATTGAGGAATAGATAATTTTTAATTCTATTTAAATGAATATGTTCAAATCAAAAAGAATCTCAGGAACAGCCTTAGCAATATTTCCCCTGATTTCAGTGTTTGTTTTCCAGGGAAAAGTCAAACTGAAAAAATAATTTAATTATCCTAACCTAACTGTTGTGCCATTCTAGTCATTCTTCAAAAGTAAAATAAAAATTTTTGGGTGAAGGAGTTGTTAAAAGTACTTGTGCAAGCATATGAGCAATGTCTTTATTTCCAGCACGTAGGATATTATGACCTCACAGTCTTACTCATCATATGATGTAAAACATTTTACTTATCATCATCATGATTTTCTTACAACAAATAATACATCACCAAGACTGACTGTAAAATGTCAAGAGAAAATCTTTTTACCTTTTGAATAAGCTAATGACAGCTTACCGAGGAAGGTTGATTTTTGCAGAATTCTGATCTAAAGATTTTATTTAATTTTGTTTGTGTACACATTCATCTCTTTAACTGCTTGATCAATTGCAGTCTCTCATAAGACGTATAGTTGTTGGGTCCTTCAGTCCTGTTTCTTACCAAATGACTAATCATGTGATCAGTACAGTTTGTAATCATCTTGATGTTTTGCACTTCTGACCAGGAAATTTTCACATACTCATTTTGATATACTCAAGATGATTGGTAGCATTTGATGAGAAGTTTTAGTAATGAAATTGTCAAAATTTGAGGCATAGGAACAAATGCAAGGAAGATTTTCCTTGTAGGAGTTTCAAAATTTGGCTACATTTCAGAATGAGCAGGAAGATGTGAGATTTTGGCTTCTTCAATCTCCACTTTACGAAGAGGTCACCTTTCTGAAACACTTAATGAAGCCTGTACCTGTCCTTCTGGTATTTTTCTTTGCCACATTTGGTGGCCTTGGGCTTGACACACTGGCTGCTGTGAATGCCTGTTTAACTATTCATTTGAAGTACAGAGGCTCTCAGTAATGCACTAAGAGAGAATTTCACTCTCAGATATTGTCACAGATTTTCATTTACCAAATTAAGAATTATAGAACATAAGGTCCTTAGTTGATTGGTCAAATATTCAGCTCTGTGGGGTGATATCAGTGGTGAATATGCAAACAGTTTTACAGTGTGCCAGGTTATAGTGCACTATAAATATTGAGCATACACAATTTCCTTATCATTTGGAGGAGAAAAGACATTCCTCGTGAAGATAGGAAGTGTTGGAAATATGCTTTATGGACTACATAGGACGGTTAAAAATTGCTTCATGTTTTCTTGCTTTCTGTAATTTGCAGGGACAAAAGGATAAATAATTTTTCCAGTTTAATGTCCTTTAAACAAAGCCCTTGTTTATAATTGTGAATATACAGTTATATTTGTAGCACATTTAGAATAGTCCTGCCATTTTCTTACTATACTTTTTTTTTTATTTCCTGTTTGGTTTGAAAATGAAAATAACTTTCATTTAAAAAAGCAACCCTCCCTAAACTCTTACAGATGCTGAATAAAAGCTGCCTTATTAGAAATTCTCAAAGCTCTTATCTCTAACTTGAGTTTATTTCCTGTATGAATACATTAGTATGGATAGGTAGGCAGGTGTAATGTCTCTGTTAGAGATATTGATAGATGATACATATTTCTCAACTTTCAGCTTTTCTAATGGGAGGCAAGTGGAGCTTGGGAACAGCTGGCGCCTCTTTTATTATTTCTGTGTTCCCTAGAACAATAGACATTTTTCCCTCACATCTGTATTTATAAGTGGAAAGATTAAGTTGCCATAGTATCTGCCTTCTTCAGAACTTTTAATATTGTGTTAATCCTTTTAGTTAAAACCAGCTAATAATATAGGAACTCAGGATCACTGCTTTGGTTTTGTCACTCTGCTCTGGAAGCACAGGTAAAGTGTGGGTAGCCCAAGACAGTTTTCTTTGCTTACCAGACATAAGGGAAAAAACCATTAAATACTAACATAAATTACAGTAACTCAGTAAAAAACCCCATAAAACTATGATGGCATAGTCCACTATTAATTTATCTTTAATTCATGCAGAAACAGTAGTTCACAGGAATGTATATATGAGACACATGGCTTCCCCTGATGGACGCAGTGGTTTTCATTGATGTTATTTGACTCGTAAGAATTACATCAAGGGTTGATAAATTATTCTTTTGTTTTAGAAGTCTCAGAAAATAAAAAGAAGAATATGTCTAGTTCTTTTATACAGTTTGGCTTATTTTTTTTTTAAATTTATTATTTTTGTAAGGTGATAGTAAAATGAACCAAAAGGCAGTAACTAAAGCCATGTAAGAGCGTATTCTGATCTTTATTACTCATACTGTGTTGCTGGCAGCCTGCTTCAAAATAGACAAAGGAACTATACGCAAGGGAGTATAGCCAAGTAACATTACATCATATTGGCAAAGGTGGAGAGTTCAGTCAGCGACACTTGGCAGGATGGAGACCAGTGACTGCGGACAAAAAATAATGTGTGTCAAAAGAGCGGAAAAACAGAAGGGCAGTGTTCAGACAAAGCTTGGAGAAGGAAGATGTCTCAGTGAGTAGGCAATGAATTACTTGAGCAAGGCTCAGGCCAATGCAGAGTTTTTTGGCTTACATACACATTTCAGGATCCATGTGCCGTAAAAAAGCTGTTTAAAAAATGTAATTCAAAAAAGTAAAACATGTAGAAATTTAAAATCAAAGGTAGCAATTCTCTAATGTCAATAGCTAGATGGAGTATTTTTCTTTTCCAGTATCTTCTCTGGTCTTTGTTTTAGTAATAAAATAAGCTGGGTGGGATTCATTTATTTGCTTCCTTGCCAGCCCCTTTTATTTGCTTCCATGTTTTCTTCATTCATTATTTATATGACTTAATGCCCAAAGGTTCCCTTATGGTTTAAGGGCATGAGGACTGATAGCAGGAACTTTGTTAGGTGGTGTATGTGAGTTTGCTCCTGCACATGTACAACCAGGCAAAACTATGAGGAATGATTATATGACACATTTTAGCTCTTCAAACAAGACATTGCTTCTGGCTTTGTACCCCCTCTGCCAGCTCTATAATAATCAAGTACTCGAAAAGAAATGATTCATTTTCTTTTTTTTCTTGGAAAATAGCTCACCATTTCTCAAGCATGAATTATCAGTGGCTCTGCTGCTTTCATGCATTCATCTCAGAGATATCTTAATGAGACCTCCTACACAGTATCTTTTCTTATGCTGTACTCTGATTCTACTCATATTTTTCTTCTGTGGACGTGGTTATTAAAGTATTTATACATTGTCAATTTAAATTTTGTAAAGACAATAAATGCTTGCTATCACTTTTTTAAGCAATAGCTATGTCATTACACAGATCATCAAAATAAGAATCACCCTCTCAGAAAAACATTTACTTTCTCGAAAACAATTGTGATTGCTGTTATTTTTCTTTTTCCTAACTTGATTAATATTTTGAATTCATATTTCCAAATAATAACGTGGAAGAAAAGCAAAAATACTAATAGTATCAGGTCAGAGCTGGAGGTCTTTTACTCACTGTTTATACAATTAAATGTTCAACTGAACAAAAGTGTAGGTATGTTTTGAGTGTACCCTTAGCAAAACCATGGGGATGTGGCCTCTACAAAATATGGAAATGTATCTCATGGAAGAGGATTAGCTGTCACCAATTTCAAGAGAATATCAGAGGTCAGCCATAGCTATGTAGCTGCCTGTGTAGGGTTGGGGTTTTTTTCATTTCATATATGACTTTCTAGCTCATATTGCATCCTAACCCTCATTTGTTTCTCTGATCTGTTCTCTGGTGCAATAAGACCCAAATACAGTATTATGCTTTTTGTCCAGGGAATCACAACTCATCTGAATAAAGACATTCACATGTCTGGGGCAATAGCTGAATTTTTGATCCTCTTTTGTTATTTTTTTCAAGCAGTGCCTAAAACAATCATTAGCTCAGCACTTTGGTCACTGATTTGGGCCAAATAATGTCGATAATATTAAATACATAAATAACAATGACAGTAATAGCAAGAACAACAATAATTACTGCAAGTGATGAAAACAATAATATTAACAGTAATACCAATGATAATAAATGAATACATATCTCATACAGGTTGAGAGGTTTGCAACAGGAATCATGAAATCGACACAGAGTCCCCTCATCATTTCAGCGAACATCAACACAGTAACTTCAACTTAAATAAAATTAGGCTGTGTAATTTATACAGATTCTTTTTTGTTCTGTGGCAGCATTTAAAATCTGCTGTGCTGTACCATGTCCCTAATGAGTAAAACACTGAATATACAGGAATGGAAAAAGACAGTCTCTATCCATAAGAATTAAAGTTTAAGAGGGGAAATAAGCAAAACAAAACAACAACAAAAAAACCTCCAGGTAAGTAGAACCAGACAAAGGAATATATGATGATAAACAAGTGGCATTGGTCAGTATGATAAGTTCTCTGCACAAGCAGTCTGTGATTTTGCCTAGTGATTTTTGTCAGCCAATCTTCATTCTTCCCTTGTTACACCTTCTTTTGAAATTGCAGCTGTTGCATTTGTTATTGAGGCAGCAAATATCTCATTTGGAGACTTCAGAGACTTTGAAAACACAATCTGAGTTTTCTAGCCTTTCTCCTTTTCATTAAAATTGTTACTGTCACATTTGTTTTCAGAACAGTTTATTCTAAATTGCTACTCTGAACATTTCCGTTTCTGTCTTTCTGCAATCTGGTCAAAGACCACTGAAATCTGATTTTCATGAAGTGCTGCAGCAGGTCACTTTGAGGTATTAGTCTTTTCAGCTTCTGAAACAAAAAGAAATTTTCTGTATTCTTAAGTTTTTTTCAGTCTTTGCTCATCATGAATCACAAAAAGCAACTTGAAGGAAAAGGTGTATTGAATTTGAGTGTAAGGCACAGTCCAATTATTTCTGCAAACACATGTCCTCGAGACATTGTGTCAATGAATGACTGAAAGAATGATGACACGAGGGATTGGTAATGACATCTAAAATCTTCTCCTCAGGTTAACAGTTCCAGCCCACTGGAGCTTAGTAGTGGCAAAAGTTGTTAATTGCTACAGGTACTTTCATTTCCAGAAAGCAGTTCTCTGAATCTGCCCTTGAAGATAAATGGCCTCATCACAAAAAAATAATTCTCATCTTTAAAGGTAGTGTTAGCAGAGGGCATGGGGTGGACAGAGGTCCACAGTGTGGGACTCCGGAGCTGTCCCAGCTCCCAAGTTCAGCTGCCTGTACCAGTGATGTGATGACTGAACATCCCAGGGACATCTTGGGACCACGTTGCCTCCTGGGCCTTGCTTTCTGCTGCGTGGGGTGGGCAGAGGGCAACAATATTTCTGTATGCTCCAGTCTGCTTCCTTCTCCAGGGGACTGAGGAAGCATGCTGCAGCAGACACATCATACACTGCTGCAGAGAAGTCTGAGCTTTACTCACTCAAAGTCAAATTGTGGGAGTGAGGCTTACCTTCATACTGCCCTGGGAAGTAAGCTTGCCTTGGCAGGACGGTGGCATGCTGAAGGTTCATACAGGGGTATCCAATGCAGGATAGACTTGAAACATTGGAAGGATAAAAAGAGGACTTCAACACTTTGTATTTTAGACTGCACAATCCCTTGTTGCCTTCCTGTGTTTTTCCTGCAGTTTGGGCAGAGCTATACCCACACTCCACAAGGCAGTATATTGGCCCTTCTGCACTACGAGGGTTTTATAAGTGGAGCTGATCAATATTTATGTGCTTATTTAAAACCTTTTTTCCATTTAAAATGGCCTTTGTCTTCAGGGTCCACCTTTCTATGAGGAAGGCTTTTAAGATTTGTTTGTATATGTATGTGTTTTTCCAAGCCTTTGCTGAAAAAAGTAAAATAGTACACAGTGCTTTTCAGCAAGGTCTCAAAGTCCTTTCCAAAGGATGGCAGGATTAGGTGGGCTAAACAAGGGAAAAAATTAGAAGAAATGGAAAATATGAATTTTGAATGTCTATATTTTTTTCCACAAATGATTATTTGAAGTTTGGAAAGAATATAGTAGAACAGACATAGAGGTATGACACTTTTAGATTTTTTTTCACAAATCGCCCTTCTCCTTCCCCCATATATTTGGAGTAGCTGTGTTTTTACCTCTTAAAATGCTGAGACAAATTTACGTATGTACTTACCTGAGAATATATAGAGAGATATATAGGAAGGCTATATAATACATTCAGTGCAAAATTATAACCACTAACAATTTGCTTATCTTCAGGTTCATAGTTCTTCCAAAGCTTCCGTTTGAAATTGTGGCCCTGCAGAAGTCCATGGGAGCTTTGCCACTGACTTCAACAAAGTCAAGATTTTTATCTTCAATATCTTGGACACAACATTTGTTTTCAGTGGAATTTTCATCGAAGGTTGGTAGTACATCATCACTGTCCAGATGCCCATGGAGATTTTGGGCAGCTTTTTATTAGGCATTTGAATTTCAAATTGGATTTTTTACAGGCTGGAATTTCAAAAACTGAAGTTTAATTAGCTCAGCCTCCTTCTTCTCCCAGGCTTTGAATAAGAAATTCAATTTTTTTTTTCTTTAGAGGAACTACTTTCAGTAATGTACCTTCTTCAAATCTGTTTAAAAAGCCCATATTTTCTGTTTTATCTCTTTCTTCCCCTGTTAACACTGGAGTTGCCCTTACTGCCTTCTGAAAAGGCATGTGATTTTTCTGCAGCTTCAGTGAGTGGTTTTGTGGGTTTTTTTCTGCTCTGGCAGGACAGAAATCTCCAATCCAAACCAAAGACCACCTGAGCAGGTCCAGAAGGTAGGGCAAGCCTTGGTTTCGTTAGAGGTCCCCTGGGAATGATGACTAGGACATTGGTCCCATTTTCTTTCATTTTAGGAAACAACTTCAGAAAGCACTGGTGTGAGATGGGTGATACATCATTAAGCTTGCATGAGAGGAAGGTCTAGATGCTGACAAAGAATAGTGTGCTTCAGTCTCCTAGTCTTTGCCATCACTATTTTTACGTGGTTTGTCATGTTGAAGTTGAAATACTGCCAGGAGCTATATTCAATTTTGTGATGGTAAAGCCTGTTACTATGTGGTTTTGTCTGTAGTTTGACTATAGCAATGTTGAGGATTGCACGCTTTGTTTTTAATTTTGTATGTTCTCTACAGAGTCTCGGAAGCTGAAATATTGTAGAGGATGAGTGGATGTTATTTCAGCATAGATTTCACAGCTGAGCTAAAGAAATTCATGCTTCTGAGGTGAAAGAATATAAGGTACATATAAGCATCAAAATAGGAGAGAGATGAGAGAGAAATAGGCAGGAATAGATCCTTGAAGACAAGAATAAGGATTTAGAGAGTGATTGTGGAAGGAAGTCAGAAGCCAGTGTGGGACTCAGGTAATAGAGTGACATCATGGGGAGAGGCCATGAAGAAACAGCTTCTAGCTATAAAGTGTTAGGACTTAAGGGAGGGAAAGATGTGAGAGTTAAGAAAGAGTAAGTCTGCAGGGGAGAAAGGACTCAGATATTGACCAAAGATTAACAATAGGGGAGATGAGTTAAAGATGGACTTTGACTGTAATTGAGAAAAAGAATTGACAATACTCCTTTTTCCTTTGCTTGTTCTGTCTCTTATGCTCTCTTCTCACTTACCCCAAGCAGAGTTTTGCCTTGAAAAGATATGAGAGATTTCATGTGGCCTGTGAGCTTCCATTCCTCATATTGTTTGGAAAACACTCAAACATTAGAGTGAGGATCTTCAGTACAAAGAAATGTACTAAATATCAGCATTGTCTCAACAAAGTAATGAAATTAAGAAGCAGGATGAAATAGGGAGCTAATTGGAAAGGAGAGTGCTTCCATAAACTAGACAAACTTAAAAAACTCTAGCAGGTTTAATATCTTTCAGACCTTAAAGAGCACTATGTAAGGCTCCCCGGTTTAAAATTATCTGGGTATCTCCCTGACTTAGGCGAGGGGAAAAAGGGAGAGTCCAAATTTATGAGCTAATCAACAGATTTTATGTGCTGTTTTGTTGAGTAATTTCATTTGCGTAGACATGCGCAGACTCATTTGCAAAGGCAGTGGCCAGATGCTTGTCAGGCTCATTTAATTGCCTGAGTGTTAAGCCTTCAGCCAGGGAGTCATATACAACCACACACACTATTTCATATCTCTGGCAAGAGCATGGATTGAAATCTACCAGTTTCCATTAATCATGCTGTAATTCACAAACTGTTCACCACAGTCATCAATCAGATCTATAAGTGCAGTGCAATTTGCAAAGGGTAAATTCATGTACCTTATTTGGTTAGTCATGCTAAGTGTGATAATATCGGATCTCCATTTTTAGCTCTTTGTAGACACTTTTCATCAGTGCAAACCTGTCCATGGGATCACTGTGGTCATCAGAGTCTTAGAGAAAAGTGTATATTGCTTTTTCTACTGGAAAAAGGGAAAAGTGATGATATAGAAGCCCACTTCTTGATGGGCTGTCTACTCTTGATATTCTAATGTATCTTGTGCTATGAAATTTGTATATCTATGTAAGCTTTCAGTTTAGGGGTCACTGGCCGTGGAAAGATGTTTAGTTTCAGGTAACCAGCTTTGATTAAAGGTTCTAAACCTTTTAGTTGTTGTTGGTTTTTCTTCCTCATTAGTTTTTGCTGTCATAGAAAATAGAGTTCCTCCCATTAAATTCTAATGTATAAAGTGGGCCAGTAAGCCAGTAGCCAACCAAGTAGTTTATGGTGAACAGTTCCTTGAAACTGAAGATTGAGCTGTGCAGAGACACTCACCATACTGTAACTTGTTAATGCAAACCTTCAGTGGACTTTTATGGATGAGTGAAATGGTGTGGAGAGGAAAATTTTATCAGGGTTACATTTGTCATAATGCTATGTGATTTAGCTGGACTACAAATGAATTTGCTTTAAAAGGCAATGTGGAAGGTAATAGTTTATTTTAATAGCTAATAGTCACCAACCTCATGTACTGAAACCTTGCTTGGAAGCAAGCCCTGTCCCAATGCTCTGAGAAAGATTTCTTAACAGATTATTTTTATTTATATTGTCTCTCATCCTGTGGTTTCTTTATTGCAAAAAATAATGGTGTTAGTTAATTTTATTTTTAATCTAGCTTTTTAAATTCTAAACCTTGTCAGTGGTTCTGACATGCTCACCTCAGAAGAAAAGTTCAAACAGATCCACTTTGACGCTGTCTGGTTTTGGGTCTCTTTCACATTCACCTACTGGCAATGCATTTGAGAGTCTGGGCAAGTGAACTTGTCAAGCCTTCAGAAAGACAAACTAGAAGTAGGGCTTTATTAACCTTCTTGGCAGGCCAGATATAAGAGGTGTAGCATATTTAAATCTATTTGTAACAACATTTGTCTGATACTTCTGAAAAAGGAAAACTGGTAAACTCTCTCCCCCATCCAATTTACCCCTTCAACAAGTTTGTAGAAATAGTTTCCCAGTGAGCAGAGTCTTGTAAGTGTGAAATTTCCTGAATCTTCAGAAAAGAATCTGCAAAAAAGTTACATTGTAACATATTGAATCAAACTAGATTACACTTAATCACTGTAAGTGGCAACCACATCCTTACTTCTTAAAAGGAATTTACTTGGATCACATCAAAGTAACAATCCCAAATGAAGATTGATCTGTGTAACTGTGATCCCTGTACTTTTCTGCTTGTCATGCTTTAATCCCATAAACTATGAAGATGCAGGAAACAGATCAGCTGCCTGGTTACATTTTACCTGGTTATACTTACTCATATGATCTTCTTTTCTGCTTGACAAGCAGGTAGTTTATAATTTTATCAAGGATGAGAATATATAAGAAGTAAAACCGGGAGATGGGGGCTAAGTTCTTAAAAATAGAATGACCTCTTTATTTCTCATCATGCATTTCCCCCCTTCTGTTTAAATAGCTTACTACCCTTCAAGTTAGGAAATTAAGTGGTCGACAGATGAATCATGCCGCTTGCAGGTACTAGAAATATATACACTTGAGACGTGAGGTTATTAAAATGTCTGCATGCTACTTATTCTTCTGAAAAGAGTGAAAAAAATCTGCTCAAATACATTGGTGGTTTTAGGAAAGCCCAGATTAATTAATGAAGACTAATCATTTACTGTATATGCCAAACAGTAAAACCTAGGTTTGAATTTTTATATGCTGCTTTTATTTCCTCAGTAAAACACCAGTTCCATCAATGCTCACAGGTGGACTGTCTTGGAGGTACTGAAAGATGAAGGATATATACTCTAGAGATGTCAGGTTATTAAAACCACAGCAAAGTGATGAGCCTGAAGCTATGGCCATTGCTATTGCCTGGTGTGGCTTCATGGGCCTTTGGACTCTGCTTCTCTCAGTTGTACCTCTGCTGTTCCTCCCATTTGTACATCTTTGCAGGCAGTTGCCTTGGAACTTTTCATTTTCTTCTGCTCTGCAATCTTTTCTCCCTTGTCTATGCTTCTCTGTTGTTTTTTTTTCTTCTTTTTTTTCCTTTCTCTCTGCTTTTTAACCTTTTGCACACTTTAATGTTGGAAAAGCAAAACGTTGACATGATATTCTCCTACACACCTACATTAATGACTAATGAAACAAAAGGAAAAAGGAATGTTTTTCCTCTTGTTTGCTACATTTCTATGAACACTGAAGGTGAAGTGTAAATTAGGCCTACGTTGGTTTTGGTTTGGTTTTCTTCTTTATTCTTTAATGGGTGTCTGCACAGTTGTCTTCAGCCTCTGAGACTTCTGCTTAGGGAAAGCCAATACAGAAGATTTGATGTTTGGCTGAGCAAATTTCAAAAAGTTTAGAGAATTTTGACAAAAGCCAAAACAAGCAATCCTCTACAGATAAGGAAAAGGAGCAGCTAAAACAAATAGTGTTACTCTGATATAAAATTCATTACTTCTTTTTTAATTGTCTTTCATTACTGTCTGAGTTCTGCTTACACCTCTAGGCAGAAGAATGGCAGAAGAACACAGGTTGTATGTCTTACCTAAGTAAGATATTGCTAGGCTGTGAGTAGGTCTCTACCAAATGGATTAATTTCTCTTGTCATGCAGTTATTTTACAGCCCTCCTCTCCACTGTATGATGTTCCAAATCAAGTATTTTATTCATATCTAAACTGCTTAACTGCCATGTGAAAAGTTTCCAGTGATGCCTATGCAGAGCTCCCAGCTGCTACAAAGAGCCTGTGAGGGACTGGAAGAGTTAATGTCTGTCAATGTCTCAAACATTGTAGCAACCAAGGTGCAGTCTGCATAACAAAGAGGGCCATTGGCAAGAAGTTGGCTGGCATGGACACAGGGGGTGTGCCGGAGGGTATGCAGTCCTGTGTTCTGGCAGAACCAGCGTGGGAACCCACCACATATGGCCAGAGGCCACACAAAGCTTATCTGAGGAGGGGGCTTGTAGCTCCTTGGAAAGTCCCTAAGAACACCACCCCAATAAATCGCACATACTCAGTAGATAAAGAACCCTCTGGAACACTACTATATATGTTGAGAACTGCCTGGAATGGACCCATATAAGTCTTCAAGAGGCGTGACTGTGGATGGAGATTTAGACTATAAAAGACACAACTGCAAAGAGCCTCGTTGCGCGCGCCCATCACCGGAGGATTGCCGCGCTCGTCGCCGACACCGCGGGATCCAAGGGTGGTGACTATCTCTTTTCTTTTCCGCCTCTTTCTTTTTTTTTTCCTTTTCCTCTCTTTTGTCTCTTCTTGTGAGCGTTTTGCTGCCACCCACGCTGCCCACCGTTATGCCTTCCGCAGTTTGGAGTGTTCGAATAAAGCGTTCAAAGTGATCGTTTGGTGTCGTTTCCCCTCAATTTAGCCCGGGGGGATCCCAGAACCTCTACGGCCCTCTGGTCTGTCCGGTCCGGGTCGTAACAAATTTGGCGTAGTCGGCAGGATCCCCTCATTGGTGCTAAAGCGATCACTGGGACTCGGCTTTTACCAAAGCCCCTCTCTGAGAGGAGTCCTACACCAGGGGAGACAGTCCTCTGAGGACTAGTACGGGATCTGGTCCCTATAATTGTATACTCATAATGGCCTCCCTGGGAGGACCGATTGTAGATTGCACCCCTCTCCTGGAGAGGTTAGAGGGCTATAACGCCCGACCTTCTCTCTCTGGTATGACTTGGGCCCACAATAATTGGCACGATCCACAAGCGGTAGCCGACCGAATTTCCACCTTGGCTAATGAACGAAAACTGAAGCAAGGGAAGGGGAAGGCAGTAGTTTGTGCGGTTTTAGGAGCAGCTCTGGTGGCAGCAAAACGGAATAAACACATAGCCCAACACGTGGAAGGAGAGACAATAAAATCCCTTCAAGATCTGGTGGGGGCTCTGCAGGAGCAATTAGGAAATGAGACAAGACATCTCTCTGACCAGCTTACCGCCGAGCGGGTGACTAACCAACGGCTACACACCGCTTTGACGGAAGCTTTGGAGCGGGAGTGAATATTGCGGGAACAATTAGATGAAATCCGCTCTCCAATTGATGTAGAAAATTCGGATGCCGATTCTGACGAGGGGAAAAATCCAAAATCGTTATACCCTCTTAAAGACCTAGACCCTATAAGAGAAATATTTTCCCTCGGGGAGGGAGCTGTAATGCGACCTTTGATGAAAACTGAGACTGTGGATGGTGGTCAAGGAGGGGCCCAACAAGTTACCACTCGTATCATTCCCTATTCTCCCACTTAATTGGGTAAAATTCAGGAGAAATATTCCCGGGGACCCCGAGAAACTGAAACTAAGTATGTGTGGAGAGTGTCTCTTACCGGGGGTGACCGTATCTTGCTGAGTGAGGACGAGGCGAGAGGATATTGGGGTCCGGGAGTTTCTCTAACCACAAATGACAATAGAGAACCCTGGTCCCTGACCCAAAGAGTGGCATACTGGGCGGGTGGAGTGGATCCCATGGAAAGGGGAGACCCCTTCTCGATTAAAACGCTTACGGCGGGGCACATTTTAGAGAGTGTACAGAAAACTGCGTGTCTCCAGTTGATGCATGACCGGTTATTGGTTCCGCAGCAGCCCTCTCCCATGCAATATGTGGCAGACCCCGACAGGTTGCATCCCCTTATAAAAGGATTACCTGATGCTTTGAAATTATATGCGGTGCAACTACAAGATCGGTTGAGGGCGCCCCGACCCCGGAGGAGGGGAGGTCCCCCGGAGACGACATGGGGAGAGCTGGCACAAGAATTGATTAATTACGGGAGACGGATGGGATTTACCGGCCAGGGAAAGACAAAATCCAAGGCGGACCTCAGGAGGGTGGAAGGTAATGGGGGAATAAAAGGTGCACCCCCGAGGCCGACGCGGCCCCCTCATAGTAAAAGATATGCGTTATGGGCAGAGGGCATCTCAAAGGGGATTCCTAGGGAGGTGATGGATGGGTTACCCACCCTCAATCTGGAAAGTTTGGTGAAAGGCTGGAACAAAATAAAGGAAACCCCATCTCCCTCGAACCCCAAGGATTTTGTCCTGCCATCCCGGGAACCTGAAACAATAATCCCGTCCGCCCCCCGGGAGACTGCATTGATCGATCTGAGCGTCCCGGCGTCGGGAAACCCCCTCCGCCGTCCGCAGTCGGTGAGCCGGGGGATGGCCGGTGGATCTATTTAAGGAGGCTCACAGAAAACGCCAAAGGGGACTTGTTAATTACCTTTCCCCTGGGTCCCTTTAAAACTCCAGTCACCTTTTTAGTAGATACCGGAGCCCAGATGTCGGCTCTCCGGGAGGATGTGGCTAACCGCTACGGGATAGTGGCAGATAAAAAGCGAATTTGGGTTACTGATGTGTTTGGAAATTCCAGACCCCAACCGACTGCTCGAGTAAAATGCTGGTTGCCTGGGGACGAATCCCCGACAGAGGTTTTGATGATATTGGGGAGGTTGCCGACGAACATCGTGGGACTTTGGGTTTCAGTTGTCCAGCGGGTCATTCTTTGCATTGTTTGCCTGATCCTGTTAGGCCCGTTGCTGTTCTTTATTAGGGAAAAGATGGTGTGGGGAAAGTTTATATTCTTACTTTGTGAATGTATAATCTTGTCTCAGTCAACGGGGAATCTGAATAACCAACCCAACCTGGCATGGGAATTGATTACTGGTTTTGTCCGAATCTGGAATCAGACCAAGGGTTTTGCGTGGACCTCCCTACGTCCACGTCAGAGGGTCTCAAATTTGCCGTTATTTGGCTAAATCTCTCACAAGTGTTAAATTCAAAATTAGAAATGTTAAACCAAAAGTGTATTCAGAATACTCTCTGGAAGGGACGATGTTTGTGGGGAATTGACTACGCACCTCCTCCAGGGTGGGAAGCTGACTACATGCCCTCTCCAGTAGCCTATAGGTTTCCAGTTAACACGACCTGGAGGGATATGTGGAAGGCTACATCCTGGAAGCAACAGCTCTGTACGGGAACTACGAGTGCTGCCCTTGCAGCCCGAGAGGGTTGGACAGCGTGTCCCCAGGAAGTGCACCTCCCTTGCATGTCTGTACTGAATTTGAAGTGGTGTCCCCGGGAGGAGGAGATCCCTTGTAATCTGGTGGGACCGTCCCCCTCACGGTGAACCCCTACAACATGAATATAATGTTCTGTTATCCCCAGGTTGGTGTATTCAAATTCCTCACAGATGGGGTGGCTATGCCCACCAGAATCGTTCTCGTTATGAATACGCTTGGTCCCTTAAGCATGCTTTACTTGATCCAGACAATATAATTGATGCGCGGGAAATAGTTCCCCTACCCTGTAAGAACACCCCCTTAATGACCTGTTCACGGACCATTGATTGTGAATCGTTAACATGGGACCCTATAGAAACATGGTATGTCTCAGAATTGTGAACTTTCATTCGGGATATGTGTACTTGTTGGGGTTTTCCAGTACCAGGATTTAAACCTAGAGACCCCAGGTGTAAAGGGCCCATTACCAGTCGAAAAACTGCATTAAAATGTGGAGTCACACTTACCCACGAAACCAAGTGGAACCTTGTGTGGAAAGGAGAAATCGGAATAACTAAATCTTATGACCCATTAACGTGCTCCACTACTAGATATCCATCCCCTCAGGGCACCTTTTGGGCATGTTCGAATGGGAAAATGTACTAACACCTGCATGTACATGAAATGGCAGGTTTACGCTGTACCATCGGCGTTCCAACAATGTGCCCTTCTAGAGTGTTCAATTTCTCAGTGCCCCATCATAACAGAAGGCACTGGGAAAGTGATGGACCCGAGGCGCGACCTGAGCGGACAGTGTGTGGAGTTCAAGTGCCTGATTATTATACCTGGGGCATGACAATATCTCTGATGTTGGAGAATATATTTACCCCATATGTGACCCTTAAAAGGCACCAATTCGTTTTAGAAAATCTGACCTGGCAAGTACACATCCTAAGCAATTGGACCCGTTATGCCTTCAGGGAAACGAATTTACAGGTTCAACAAGTGTCTAAAATGGCTTTGCAAAACAGATTAGCTTTAGATCTGTTATTGTTAAAGGAGCAAGGTGTATGTGGAATGTTAAATGTCACCGATGAAGACTGTTGTCTCTCCATACACAACGCAACCACCACCATAGAAGAAGCGCGAGAGAAGATGAGAGGTGACAGAGAAAACCAGAGAACTTTTTCAAGCGATGCAGCCCAAGGATCGGTTTAACAGCTGGGATCCGAAAACTTGGCTCGCCTCTTGTAGGCTCACTGGGACTTACAGGTTGGGGAAAATGGCTTGTAAACATTGGCCTCATGATACTGTGTGGATTTTTATTTTTGATGATGGGCCTTGCAATAGGCAGATGTATGATCTCTCGCTTGCTATCCTCCACTACATCTATTCGTCATGTACGGATCACAACGGTCGAGGAAGACCTCAGGGAAGGTGACTTTTGAATATTGTTGTAATGTTAGGGCTGTGGGTTCTTGTTTTGCCTATTTTTGTTACTCTTACCTTGTGTTTCCTCCTTCTGCTGCCTGTGAAGTCGCCACCCTGGACGAGGATTGTATGGACAATGTTTGAGCCACGGGGTGGTGTGAGGGACTGGAAGAGTTAATGTCTGTCAATGTCTCAAACATTGTAGCAACCAAGGTACAGCCTGCATAACAAAGAGGGCCATTAGCAAGAAGTTGGCTGGCATGGACACAGGGGGTGTGCCGGAGGGTGTGCAGTCCTGTGTTCTGGCAGAACCAGCGTGGGAACCCACCACATATGGCCAGAGGCCACACAAAGCTTATCTGAGGCGGGGGCTTGTAGCTCCTTAGCAAGTCCCTAAGACCACCACCCCAATAAGCCGCACATGCTCAGTAGATAAAGAACCCTCTGGAACACTACTATATATGTTGAGAACTGCCTGGAATGGACCCATATAAGTCTTCAAGAGGCGTGACTGTGGATGGAGATTTAGACTATAAAAGACACAACTGCAAAGAGCCTCGTTGCGCGCGCCCATCACCGGAGGATTGCCGCGCTCGTCGCCGACACCGCGGGATCCAAGGGTGGTGACTATCTCTCTTTTCTTTTCCGCCTCTTTCTTTGTTTTTTTTCTTATTCCTCTCTTTTGTCTCTTCTTGTGAACGTTTTGCTGCCACCCACGCTGCCCACCGTTACGCCTTCCGCAGTTTAGATTGTTCGAATAAAGCGTTCAAAGTGATCGTTTGGTGTCGTTTCCCCTCAATTTAGCCCGAGGGGGATCCCAGAACCTCTACGACCCTCTCTGGTCTGTCCGGTCTGGGTCGTAACAGAGCCCAGAACCAGATACAGCAGAGGTATGATGCTGAGGCTAGGGTAAGACATTAGATCAAGCAAAATAGTAATTCTGTTCTACCTGCAGGACTATGACAATATCTTTCAACACCATGACATTGTCATATGAGCAGCAGTGGCTTAGACCAGCATAAAGCTGAGCATTTTTGCAATAAGGTAAGATACATAGACTTGTGAATGTAACGTTAATGTAAAGTCATTGAGGACACTTTCACTTCAGTAACTGCTGACAATCTCTTTTTTTTTCTGCTAGTTTTCACTGAGGTTAAGATCTAGAGTTGTCCCACTTAAGAACTACTCTCTCATGCTGTCTTTTTCTCTCCATTTACTACAGAGGGAGTTAACTGTTTTTCTAACTTAGAAACCTCAGGTGAGTCCTTATCAGTGGCAGTCATATTGCTTTTTAGCAAATTTCAACTTTTTTAGGAAAGTTTTAGTAGAATTGTTCACATGTGCATGTGTCTGTGTGTGTATGCACACATGTAAGACAATGGAGTTAAAAGTACAGTATCATACAAAACAATATGGCATGATCATCAACAAGAAAATATTAGCAAGATGAGAGTATTTACATCTTACATGTGGAAGAAATGGCCATCCTTGTAAAGCATCTTTTAACTCTATCCTACGTGTCCCCTTTTGTGCTCAGCCCAAATTGCCACTTGCCCAGTGCTAGGAGCTTGGTGGTATTCAGGGAAATCCTGCCACTGTGCAGGTACAATATGCTTCCTCTTCATTCCTGCTGGGGCTGTTGCTGTGCTGGGACTCATGCTGGTTTAAAAAAGGAAAGAAATAAGACTCAGAAAGATTTTTAGATTATAAAATTCTGGTGGGAATGGTTCCCACTCACCCCTAGTGAGAGCCCCACAGACCCCTTACCCTTTTACCCCTTTTGTGTCCTGACAATCCTTGTAAGACACAGAGGTAAAAGGGAGGGGAAACTTAGTTCATAGGGCGTGAAGTCAGATGTAGGCAAATTTAGTCTTCTGCTAGCTACAGTGACAGATAAAACACACTTCTATGCATGTCTAATATAAAGAAAACAAAAGACTATTTAGCTGCTTCCCAGACCGCAGAGCTGTCCAATCTGCTGTTAAAAAACATAACCACATCTAAAATAATTAATATTTTTGTTTCCAGTATGAAAAACTATTTGTTCTGGATGTTAAGTGGTTGTCAACAATAACAAGCATTTTTGCAGTTCAGCCAGAAAGAGTGCATCTATTCAAAAGTGATGGCTGATGCAGCTATTGTGCTACAGTCATGACAATGACTGAAAAAAGGCCTTGTAATTCTGGAAGGCAGACAAAAGAGTCTGAAAAATTTCCTGAAAGATGTAATCTCAGAACAAAAATACCTGAGTCAGGCAAGTCTATCCTCAGACTTTTCTGATCCTAGAATATATTGATATTGATTCTTTGGATCACCTAAGCTTCCAAAACTTCAGTTGGAAATGTATAAAAACAATAGTTATCAAAATCTCAGCTGCTTTTAGAATTCCTCTCAGTTAAAGTCATAGTTCCCCACCTGACTACACAACAGCAGATGCTTTAGTCTGCGTGAAGTTCCCTGACCTCAGCTGGGATTTGCTATGTTGCACAGATTCATGTCCTTAGGGCCATTTGTAGAGGTTTTCAGAGGAGCATCACAACCAAATCAGGGCTTTTTGCCTCCCTCCCTTCTGTTCCCTTTTTTCTGTTTTTTTTTTCCTTTTATTTTACTTTTTTTTTTACTAACTCCTTTTTTTCTATTTTTTTTTCTTCATTCTTTTTGTTTTCTTTTTCTTTTTTTCTTTCTCCCTCCCTCCCACACTCCTAGGAAAAAACTATGTGCTCAGGCAAGTGACTGCAACGTCACTTAAGTTCATGTTTATTTTGTCAACTAAATCAACTCTCATCAAACCTCATAAATACTCTTTAAAGCACTTAAAATATTCACCTGTAAAGTAGCATAAGTAGTATGTTTACGTGATACATCTGGAGCTCATATTGTGGTCATATAACAGATCTGTTCTGGTCTATTAATGGCTAAAAAAGAGTGTAATGGTACCTTGGAACTGTTCAGCTGCCAGGGATCCCTCAATGTGCAGCTGCTGTAGTGTGTATCTGAAAAAGCTTCCCTGTTCATTCTGAGTTTACTAGCAGCCATATGCTCCTAACTGGGAAAAAGTATTGCCCAAATTAATATCCCTGAGCTCCTAGTAGCACACCTCTATGCTACACCTAGTAGCACATCTCTAACTTGCTTTAAATACAGCTCATTATTGCTTTCCCCTACAATTCACAGGAAGAAAAAAATTGTCTTAAAGTCCTCGTAGCATTTACCAATTTTAACTAAAGCAGTAAATTTGAACAGAGCCAAGTCTCACTGACAAAAATGCACATTTCTTTTCTCTTTTAATGCAGTTGATCTGTGATTGTTATTAGCTGAAGGCATAGTTTTTTCAGGATGCAGAGGAAGGCTTTGTGCTGTAACACCAAAGTGAGACTGATGGCCCATGAGAGATACCTTTGCACTTCTCCCAGCTTACCCTCATGAGAGAGACACACACACAAATTCAAATGTGGGCATACAACATTTTTAATAGCTTATACTTCACTTGCTTTTTATTTTTGGTAGGATTATTTTGTTTGTTTTGTCCACATGACATTTTTCATTTGAAATATATAGTGGATTCTAGTATATGAAAGCTTATTGAAAATTTAGTGCAATACGGTATTTTGGTATCTCCATTCCCAACAGTTCTCTAATATTCTCAAACAGTCAGCAGGATGACTGGCTGTCTGCAATATGAATGGCTGAACATTTCTTGTAAAGAATGGAATGCACTACGTTGCTGGAATTGCATTAAAAAAGTCTTTAGTGATATGGAAAAAGGCTCTGGGACCTTGGATGTCAGTTCTAGGAGAGATGAATTTATAGGTAGAGCAATCTCTCTCCGAGAACTGACATCCGAGGTCCCAGAGGCTTTCTCCGTAACACTGAGAATTTTCTTTTTTTCATGCATTTCCAACAATATAATGTATGGTGCATGTAGTATTTTGAACAATTTCACACTCGTAGCAATAATGACAAACTGGGGCTTAGCAACTGCCCATCCCCTCCCCCCCCCCCCCAATATTACTAAATAACTTCTGGTTTTAGCAGTAATTTGCTTTAGAAAGTGGGAAGAAGCTCTTTGCAATGAAGGGCAAAGGAGATCAGAGTTCAAAATCAAATGGTCACATCTGCTTTTTATTGAAACCTTTTCTATGTGTTCAGAATGGGTAAATGAGCCAGTCTTGAAAACTAAACTACACAGTCTCCATACATCTAAATTAGACCTTTTTTTTCCCCAGTACATTACCGTTTTTATGTCTCCTTTCCATTTCACTTATTACAGTAGCTCTCTTATCATTACCTACACTTCTCGAAGAAATTGCCCAGGCCTGCACCTTTGTCCTGAGAAAATACTGTGAATTTGCTGAGTCCCCTTTCTTAACCACAACAGTCAATATGAGTCTACAGGAGTTTGCTATTGATTTGAATGGAAACTTGGCTTGGTCTCACTGATTTGCAATAACCTTACTATCTCAGACCAACCAATGCTAATTGTTTCACTTAAACAAAGAGGAAAGTCCACACAATAATCTCTTCTCTTTCCTCCACAGATACTATAGAACTCTAATGTGTAGGGCCTTGTACATTTTTCATTGCAGAAGTACATCCCTTAAGGAAGTTTATTATTAGACAATTAGATTCTGAACACATTTGGAGATGGAAAGGTAAAAGTTAATTTTATGCGGAAATTCTCAGAATTTGCAAATCGGTCTGGCCAAGGATCTCAGTTCTTATAAAATCCTTAACTATTAAAAAGCACTGATGCTGTAATGTCCTTCTTCAAGTGCATAACTCTAAAAGGTATATCTTTCAGTATTATAGCAGAATAATAAAACAGGTGGCACCACAGATTATTTAGAGAAGTAACCCTGAGTGACGTCTATGATAATTCAATTAGTTATTAGAAAACAGAGTTTAAATTATATGAAAGCATTTGAACTCAATTAGTATAAACAGCAATACATAGGCATCCTACATTTTTCAGTTTGATAAAAAAAAAAAAAATTCTATTGGCACTGATTTGCCATACATAAACTGATGTTTTTAAAGGTGGTTTGGTGGTGGAATAAATAACATAAAAAAACTCTGCCTCCCATTTGAAGGAAATAATTAGCTACTAAAAAGCTGAGAACAATGATGTGACAAGCAGAGGCCACCTTCCACAGTTTAATCAGCCTATTTCTTTCTTTTCTTTTGAGTTTTCCTGTTAAACTGGAATATTGTGTTTATAATATGTAATGTATCGTATAGTCACATCAGCCAGTGTTTGCAATGAACACAGAGACTTTAAAACATCACATGTGGATACATAACAATGTACTATTAAAATATATTAAGATATTCTATTCATCATCGTCATTCTGTCTCTGTGCAAGTTCATATGTAAGTCAATTATTTCAGATCAGTTGTCAAATGAATGTAAAGAATAATTTCAGGTCATCACGAAACAGTGCTGCAAGTGTTAGTTGAAGTGGTATTTTTCTCAGGGAAGTAACTAAAAGTAAAAGTTTGTTCCAGGTACAGATGCATATTTTACTAGGTTAAAAATAAAAGATTTTATTTATTTTTTGTTATATTTAAAGCTTTTTGATGCTGTTCATACTGTTGTTATTTTATACTTCATTAAAAATGAACAATTAAATTGTCAAAACATCCAAGCTTTCTTGACACAAAAGCTTTTTTGTTGAAATTGTTCAGAGAATTTTATATGATTTCAGAAATAATTTGAATCCTACCTTCCCCCCACTCCAATATACATTTATTTTGAGGAAAAAAGTATTCAGTGAAAAAAATGCTAATAAAGACTTTCTTTCGAGTAGTTGAAAGCTGATCACGTCTTTCTCTAACAGAGTGGTAGACAGCAGTAAAACCTCCTTTATATACACAATGTTGCTGGAGTATCAGTGTAGTTTAAGTTCAAATGCTAAAGTCATCCTTCACATAATGCTTTTGAAGTCACTTAAACCATGATCAGGTTTTAGCCATGGTGGTTACAGAGGCAGTTGCGCTTTGATCTCACAGCTTTTCATTACTTGGAAGTTCACAGTGTTTAGTGTGCCTGTAGCGTGGTACGAGATAGAAAGTACCACTCTCCCACCCAGCACACTCAAAAGTTTTGTCTCTTGGACTGGGGCAGCTCTATTAACTTCAATGAGACTGGCATAACTGAAAAGAGAAACTAGACTAGGAATCACTCTGTTGCTCATACCTATCCTAGTTGTGTATATTTATCTGTGTCTGTAAAATGCATCGCATAAAAATGTACAGCCTGCCAAACAGTGATATATGGTGTCAGTTTAACGCAGTGCTTTGCACTTTGTATTTCTCCCCTTAATTCCTATTTAGGTGGAAATCACTAGACTTGGATTCAAGATAAGAAAGAGATTTTACTGGCAGTGATGCCCATTTTTCAGCAGACCCTGTGAGTCTGCCCATGTGGGCAGCTTTCTAGTTGCCTGTGGGTCACTCTCATGATTAGACTGCTGATGAGAAATCTGAGCTACCTTCTCACCTTGCATGTCATTTCCTTTTAATTCACTTTGATTCAGGGAATGTATATTTTTTTTTATCTAGCTATGAATAAAAATAAGCTTCTGTAAATCCAGTTACTGAAAGTGTACAGAAATAGACCTGTTACAAGACAGTACAGGAATATATGTATAACACTACAAATGTACAGGTTTTATGAAGCTTAAGATATCCCCCACTTTTGATGTCTCTTCCCACACTTTTATTTTGATGTGTACAGCAGTGGTAAAATGCACACACTTTTCCCTTTGATCATACGAAGGCACACATTTATTTTAGATGAATAGAATTAAAATTATTTTCTTTTTGAAAAGGCCTTGCATTATGGTGTAAAAGCTATAATTTGGAAAGGTCACAATCCTATATTTGGAATCACTGAAATGTTAGTGGATAAAGCTCATTTTTCACCCCTGAAGTTTTCATTTGTTACTTTCAATAATAATATTTGCATTTCCATTCTGGTGGAAAAAAACTCGTCTCTTTCAGTAAAACAGACAGAGATAGGAAGCCAGATAATTGCTATGTGCTTGTACCTACCAAAAAGGGACAATAACAAAATGTAATCTTTTTGAACCAAAACTAAAATTATTTGTGAGGAATACCATTGTCAGGAGGAGGATGCAGGATGATTTCTGTATTTGTTTTTGATACCATCAGTTTTCAGGGCAGAACACGGTGTTGTTTGTAAAAAGGAGAGGTCTCTGCCTGGAGCTCATAGGGGTTTTGAGTGAACTTAGCGGCCCTTGATGTGTGGTTTATAAATAGAAAACTTCTTTAAAAGAGTGTGCCAATGTCAACACTGCTTTCTGTGGTGTCTCATGGCGCTGCCGAGGATTCACAGCACCCATCTCAAGGTCCTGATGATCAGGAGTGCGGAGTCTCTGAGGGAAGGCATGTGTGAAGGCAGGGTAAGGACGGTATAGTTTCTCATTAATTATGAAGAAAATTAAAAAGATACTATACATATTCACATTCTACTACTGAATGTATACACCTAGAGAGGAAGGCACAAACTGTATAGCCTTGAGTCAAACACAGCACCCATGAAGTGAGCCACAGTTTTGCAACTGGTTCCTGTTTTCAGGATTTCACCCCTAATTACATCCTAAGTTACAGAAGCACCTAGGAATGTAGAAGTCAGTGTTTCAGTTTTTATTCTTGAGATTTAAGGTTGTTGCCACCCCCTCTTGGGTAAGCAGAGTCTAGTGTTTCCAAATGACGTAGCTTTTGGTAGAAATGTTAAAATCTCCTGCTTCCTGCATCAACAAGGAAGCCTGACAAAGCAGTTACTCCAGCTCTTTGCCATCAGCTCAGACTCCCTTCACAGTTTTGAACCTCTGCTAGTAACCTGAATTCTCATTTATCTCCAGCTCCCATTATCCTTTAAGCTGTAAATGTCATCAAACTCTAGGACTTTTCTTCAGAGATCCCTTAAAGGTGTTTCCTCAAACATTTTTGTGTTGTCTCCTACACTCCTTTCTCACTACAGGGACACTCCCAGTGATTCCTGCTTTCCAGCTGATCCTCCTTTAGGAAAGTATTTCTGTTCTCTACAGGTCCTCTCTCTATATGTACCATTCTGAGGGATGGCTTAGCTTCCTTCTGCAGGTGATACTTTTTAATATCTTGTTATATGGTACTTGATCGTTCAGCCTGAAGCCTCGACCGATACTTGACAACTGAATGATTAGACAAAGTTGAGATTTGAACCCTTAAAGATCCAGTTTGTGCAGTTCCTTCTGGGATGAATGCATTCATATGGCAAGGAAACATAAAATCTAAAGTGTCCTTGGTTTCAGTTGTTCTGGAATAGCAATTGGATGAAACCAGTAAGCAACACTAAAAGCATGATCATTTTAAGTGACTGTTCTGTAATAACCCTGAGTGAACTGTATGCTTGGTATCTGTCTGGTGTGTGAATCTTCAATAGTGAGGTTGTTTTTGTATTGTTTCAGTACTTAAGAATGTAATATTTTATTCATAGGAAATCTGCAATCTGGCAATTGCTCAGGACAGGAGGAACTATTGTTTTATAAGCTTTACAAAGCTGCCCAACATATGTTTGAAAATCAAGAAGGGAAAACATATGCTGAGGGATTCCGCATTGCAAAAAGTCATATGAAAGGGAAAAGATTACAAGGAGACAGAATGAGAAAGTGTATTAAAATAAAAGGAATCCCATGAATATTCAGTCAATAACTCTTTTTACTACTGATGTACACTAAGAGCTCCTGACTACTGAGCAGTATGGGTTACGTGAGACAAAGGCAGACCATACATCTCTACACCCTTGGGATACTTGGGCACAAAAAGAATACATTAAAACTTAAGAGGACGTTGTCAAATACATAGTACATTGGGATCTATGTGTCACGGAAGCTCACACAATCAAATTAAACAGGTTGTCCTGGTTTTGGCTGGGATAGAGTTAATTCTCTTCTTAGTAGCTGGTACAGTGCTGTGTTTTGGATTTAGTGTAAGAATAATGTTGATAACACTCTGATGTTTTAGTTGTTGCTGAGTAGCGCTTAAGTTAAGGATTTTTTTCAGTTTCCCATGCTCTGCCAGCAAGCAGGTGTGCAAGAAGCTGGGAGGGAGCAGAGCCGGGGCAGCTGACCTGAAGTACCAAAGACGTATTCCATACTATAGAACGTCATGCCCAGTATATAAACAGGGGGGAGTTGGCAGGGAGGGATGGATCGCTTCTCTGGCATCCGTCAGTGGGTGGTGAGCAATTGCATTGTGCATCGCTGGTGTTTTTCCCTTTTTTTTTTTCCCTTGTATTGGGTTTGCGTGGCAAGGTTTTGGCAGCAGGGGAGCTATAGGGATTGTTTCTGTGAGAAGCTGTTAGAAGCTTCCCCTATGTCCAATAGAGCCAATGCCAGCGGGTTCCAAGACAGACCCACCGCTGGCCAAGGCCGAACCCATCAGCAACAGTGGTAGCTCCTCTGGGATAACATATTTAAGAAAGAAAAAAGAAGTTACAGGGGAGTAGCAGTTGCAGGCAGAGAGAGGAGTGAGAAGACGTGAGAGAAACAACTCCGCAGACACCAAGGTCAGTGAAGAAGGAGGGGGAGGAGGTGCTCCAGGCGCCGGAGCAGAGAGAGATTCCCCTGCAGCCCGTGGTGAAGACCATGGTGAGGCAGGCTGTCCCCCTGCAGCCCATGGAGGTCCACGGTGGAGCAGATATCCACCTGCAGCCCATGGAGGACCCCACGCCGGAGCAGGCGGATGCCCGAAGGATGCTGTGACCCCGTGGGAAGCCCGTGCTGGAGCAGGCTCCTGGCAGGACCTGTGGACCCGTGGCCCCGTGGAGAGAGGAGCCCACGCTGAAGCAGATTTGCTGGCAGGACTTGTGACCCTACAGGGGATCCACACTGGAGCAGTCTGTTCCTGAAGGACTGCACCCTGTGGAAGGGACCCATGCTGGAGCAGTCCGTGAAGAACTGCAGCCTGTGGGAAGGACTTATGTTGGACAAGTTCGTGGAGGTCTCTATCCCATGGGAGGGACCCCACGTTGGAGCAGGGGAAGAGTGTGAGTTCTCCCCCTGAGGAGGAAGGAGTGGCAGAAATAACGTGTGATGAACTGACCCAAACCCCCATTCCCCATCCCCCTGCGCTGCTCGGGGGGAGGAGGTAGAAAATTAGGGAGTAAAGTTAGCCCGGGAAGAAGGGAGGGGTGGGGGGAAGGTGGTTTTAAGATTTGGTTTTATATCTCATTACTCTATTCTGATTTGACTAGTAATAAATAAAATTAATTTTTTTCCCCAAGTCGAGTCTATTTTGCCTGTGTTGGCAATTGCTGAGTGATCTCCCTGTCCTTATCTCAACCCATGAGCCTTTTGTTTTATTTTCTCCCCCTGTCCAGCTGAGGAAGGGGAGCAATAGAGCAGCTTTGGTGGGCACCTGGCATCCAGCCAGGGTCAACTCACCACATCCCTTTTTTTTTTTTTTTGTTATATTCCTTTTCATTACTATTATTATTACTATTATTATTATTATAATATTTCATTTTTATTATTATTGTTAGTATTATATTTTACTTTAGTTACTAAATCGTTCTTATCTCAACCCACAAGTTTTACCTTCTTTCCCCATTCTCCTCCCCATCCCACTGGGAACGAGGGGGGAGTGAGGGAGCGGCTGCATGGTGCCTAGCTGCTGGCTGGGGTTAAACCACGATAGAGGTGTTAAACTCAACAAAATTTATTCTTCAGTCAAAATGGTTTAGAACTCTGACTTTAGTAAACCACAGGTTCAATGATGTAAGGGGAAATTAATACTGCACAACCGACTTAAGAATGTCTAAGCTTTAGAAATGATAACCCAAAATGTTCATATCACTCACCTAAAAGATGAGGGCTCTCAACCTTCAGGAGTTACCTTGGGCGGTGTCCCGACCCAAGGGGAGAGTCCTCGACTGCAGACCCACTGCTCCGAGGAGGACTGGCTCAATTTGCCCCCACGGTGGGTCTCTGTTTATACCCTACTCGAATCTGATCTGTGGTCAAATAAGGTGATGTTAATCTTCACTGGCCGAGGGACAACGCTTCCTTATTCCTCGACCAAAGTGTGTACCTGGTGGTCATAACCTGGCTCCACCATACCGGCAGGGTGGCTCGACCCCCAAACTGCAGCTTCTAGGGTTTTTTTCTCTCTTCCATGGCCAAGAAGTTTAGCTCTCTATCAGGGCAGGTGTACCTGCCACACTATGCTTGCTTTCAACTTGCGTCACATAGGATGGGAATAATGTTACTACAGATCTGAAAATATAATCAAATAGCATTTAATTTTTTCAAAGCAGGCTTTAATACTTGCTTTAAAACTCTTTCGCAGCTCCTGACAAGAAAGGGCACCATTCTACATCGAATGTACATCTCGCATCAGAGACAAAAGGTCAAAAATATATGGCAATGTCCACTGAATGGAGTGAAGATTAAATCGTAGCAGGCCTGGCTATCTGTGTCCTAGTCCCTCTGCTAAGATCCTGCATTTAAAGATGAGCATAATTTAATGGGATCTCTTATTTTCCTATTTTTAAAAAATTAAATATCTATAACACAGGATTACATTTCTTTTGAGTAATATTGTTATGTCTTGCAATGTGTCTGTAAAATCGTATGTTACAGCTATTATACTGAATAAATTTTATCTGGCCTAGACAATTAAGTTATTTTAAAAACATTGTTCTTCATACATAAAAATAGAGTGTTAGCTATTTAATGAACCATGTGAGGATGTGAAATTTCTGCTTCTCTTACAATAATGCCTTGCAATTGCCTATCTGAAAGATAGGGAAAAAGAGAAAAGGTTAGTGCCTTTGACTGAAATATTCCTAAAAGTAGACACTTCTAAATTTAACTGAGAAGGAAAATAAAATAAAAAAAATCAACTGGAGGAGAGACAAAGCACAGACAAGCTATGACTGTGAAATGACAAGTCTTTTACAGACGTCTCTGAATACTGGGGAATAGAAGTGCCTGCAGTACACTCCAGTATCACAACATAAACACCAGTTTAGGAAGTGCACAAGTTAACACTGTAGAATTATTTCATCTTTTGAAAGGCATCTATAGTAAACATTCAATGAACTTTAGTCTTGGGCTTAACATTTCTGTCCTCACCAATGCTTTAACTGAAGGTGTTCCATCTTGTTTCAACATACAAGAGTCTGGTGGGGGCAGTAGGTCCACACACATACATGTTTTATATAACCTTTTTACCTGAAGCAACATGCAAGTGTATTATACAGTAAACACATACCATTAGATGTCTTACAATAAACTAAAGTAAAATAAGCATCTAAGTGTAAATTTCAAACAAAAAAACTTTTTTTTTCCTCTCTGTGATAAACCAGTGAAAAAGGGGAATGACTCAGTATATGTTCTGAAAAATTTCACAGTGTAACTTTGGATTTATGCAATATATCTAAAAATTTAATCGGGTGCTAAAGCCTTTGTAAAAGCTTTAAATAGAATCTTTGTCCTACGTAGCAATAGACTAAAAATTTGTAGTAAAATATGTCTTAATCTTTTTTTCAGAACAAGGTAAATGAGGTGGTAGAATTTATTATGTAAACACAAGCACACACATACTAAATGCTACTTGATCTGAAATAAACAAATAACATACAACAACACTTTTTTCTGTTCTCCATTATTTGCTGTAGCTTAGGCCGAGCAAAATCTTTAATGTAGTACGCCTAGAAATAAATAAAATCATGTGTTCTGTAACCCAAAGTTATCAAACATATAAAGTCACAAAGGAAAGAAGAAAAAATAACTGCATGAACTCAGTAAAGAATAAAAATATTACATCCATATAATGTCCATTTTTAACAATTTTGTATTTTCTGTAGACATTGAAAAGTAGAGTTAACATGCTTAATTTATAATATCTGCCAGGATATCAATACTGGGTAAGATGCTGGTACTGAAGAGATGATGATTATAAATGTATAAAATTCAATACTAAATACAATATCAAAAATGATTAATCCCTAATTTTGCTATCACCTGCTATGCTCTGTATAGCCTCTGTCTTTCTAAACCCATTTGGCAGAGCTGTGTTTCGCTCTGCTCTAGTGCTGTTAAAAGAATGAACTGGGGAAAGCTTCCCTTTCTGTCCCTAGAACTGTTTTCTTTTTTGCTTTCAAAGCAACAGACCAGAGCATAATTGTTGTGCTTAAAGTACTATTAGGGTCTGTGCTGGGGTATCTCCTCTTGTATCCCAAATGTTGGCAGGAAAGGGAAAGGGAATTTCAGCACCAACAGTGCCAATGTGTGAGGCAGCCTCCATCAGAGGCTGGAGGCCTCCAGCAAGAACTCCAGCTTCCCTGTGAGATCAGATAACCTGCAGAGAAGGAGGTAGCCAGGAAATACAGACCTCCAACTATACTCCTTTTCTCATCCAAAATTTTTAATAGTACCACAATATTTGCTAGTATTGAGATAGTTATTTTGATTTCAATAATGTGCTAGATTCAAACAGTGTTGCCCATCTCTTATGTGTATGTTTTTGCATTGTCAACTAAAAAGTGTACTTACTAATGGACAGATAAGGTATTCTTATGTATGTTAATTAGTATGTGTTTATGCCTTTATCTTTTGTTCCACTCACCTAGCTGCAACAATAGTTGCAGACTCGATGGGTACAAACTACTGGAACACATGAAGATATCACCTATAATATTTACCAGTAATTTCTCAAATACATTCTTGTCTGACTCACCTGTATAACATCACATAGCAGGACATCAGTAACACCTCTGGCCTGAATCCTTAGAGTTGCTTAGCTTTTGCACTCGTCAAATCATCACACCAAACCTTAGCCAACTGTTGAAGAAGGCACCACTCAAAATGAGGCAACCAGGTTCCGACACAGAGCATGTTGGGCACAGACTACCTGAATCAGGAGTGAAATATGGATAAAAGGATTGTATTTACATGCACAATTGTATATAAAAAGCCAAAGAGAGAAGCATATACCTGATTACACGTATGTCTTTTCCACATGAGGGATCCTTCAATATGAACTCTGTCTTGGAGCTAGCACATAAGCCCAGTCAATTGCACAGTTATATCATCTTGTAGATGAGTAGACAAAGAATGAAGCCACAACGGTTAAACAGGCTTCTTACTTGTTTCTGCTGTTGCTGCTCACTGCAGCACCAGCAATTATGCAGTGCTGATCAATTCCAGCCACTGAGCGCAGCAAACCTCTCTCAGTCTCCTCAGCTCTGAGTGATTACTGAACACAGGAAAGCAACTCACCCGTGTGAATAGGGAGCCAATTGTTTAGAGCCCAAGCAAAGAAATGTGGAGGACAAACAGAAAAGACTTAAACACACCTTCACTGTGAATGTAGAATTAATGGTACAAGTCAAAAGAAAGCTAGCTCGGAAAACTTTCTTGCTGGAAGGAAGCTATTTCAAATACTTGGGGTTTTATGCAGTTTTCCTTTAACTCAAATTGTTTACTCAGACTTCCGTGAATCCTCTAACTATCCTGCAGAAATTTCAGAAGTATGCTACTTCAGACAAAAATGAAACCTGTAAATCACATATCTCTTTTAAAGAGAATACAGAAATAAGTTGGAAACATAGAGTTTCACACATGCTCTACAAATGTATAGCATAAATGCTAGGGAACTGACGCTTTCTGAAAAATGTACAACTTGCTCTGGGCATTAGTGTTAGGTCTGACACTTCCCTGAAGCATCATTACCCTGTGAACGTGAACAGTGGTCACCCAAGATATCCCCAAATGACAAGTGTTTGGCCTGGAATTGGCTACCTTGGTTAATATCAAGCTGGTTACAGGTGAACAAGAAAAGGTGCTATCAGTGAGCCCAATGACAAAGAAGTCACAAGTGATGGAGATGAATTAACATAACTCAATATACTAAGCTGTATCCTCAGAATTGGATGAATTAGATGTATGATGCATCTGAAAAGAGCAAGAGGAAAAAAAAATATTCATCATGGAGTTAAAACTGTTGCAGGTCCTTGTTCTTATCAAGAAGGTGTGCTACTCATTGGAGGAGGAAGCATGTGATGATGTCTCCAGGGGAAACAGAAGCTGTTGATAGAATTACACTGAAAGTACCCAACAGACCTATGCTTCACGCCTCTGGGAAAGGTCTTCTCACCTTTGGGAAGAGGATAAAAGAAAACCTAGATGGATTCATTGTTTTGGGAGTGATAGAATGAGCAAAAGAATAAATAGAGTACGTAAACCCACTAATCATTGTAGGCAAAAGTAAACAAAATAAAATACTCTATTTTGTACAGAACCCCAAAGAATTTATATACATACATACATGTATATATACACACACACATAGATATGAAAAGCAACATTTCTACTACCTGCAAGGATGGAAAACAGAAAAGATGTAGAGGCCAACTATCCTCCTAAACTTCTTCCAGCAAAGAGACCACATGTGCACAACCAGCACTTAACAGTGAATGCTTTAATGAACAAAACCTGAAGTTCTCCAGGTACTAGGAGCTGTGCTGCCCTTCCACCTAATGATGGCCTTTATTTATCTTAGACAATCATGCAGGGCCACCCTTGCAGCCCCCGCCACAAAAACCTTGCCACCTAAACTCAATACAGATATTTGTGTGTGTATTTCATGGGTGGGGGCAATTTATATGCATGCAGCAACATGCTAATTCATGCAGAGCCAGCTTATTGAATGATGAGTCGTTTATATGCTTGAGAACCTGATCCTTCATATCTATTACACAGTTATAAAAAGTTCTAGTTCCTAAAAGTCCATTTCCAGGAGGTCATACATGGTACTCTGTTACTAGAGATAACAACAATATAGAAATAGAAAACAAATCATCCATGCCTCATCTCAACTTGAGGAAAAAATTATGTGGTTAGAGTAAACCAATTTTTTTGTGAGGGCTTATCTCCCATTAGTATATTTTATGAATGTAAATTTGAACACTAATTCCCAAAACAGAATATTCCCAAAGTAACATAAAAATTCATCAGAGCCCTCAGACACAAAGCAGAAGGTATAATATCCTGATAAATAAACATCATAAATAAAGTGAAATGAAAATGATAAAAACGAGTCAAGGGAGATTCAGATGATTTATGTCAGCTGAAGGTCTTGTTCATATAATTGAAGCACTCACAGTTATACCTAAGTGTATTTTTCTCAAGTGGTATTCAAGCTATTTTTTCTGAAAATCTCTCAACTGCAACGTCACCTCCAACAACAATTCTACAGGCATTTTCACCTGAGGATGGCCTTTGCAAAGATATATATTCATACCTGCCGAGCAACCCCAGCTCCTTTCAGAAAGATTCTTATCTTCTGTTTAAATGTCAAAAGAAGCCTATAAAACCAAACTGTTGCCAAATCCAGACTGTCTGTGTGAATGTCACAGTGATGCATGCTACATACATACTGTTTGCATACTTTTTATGCGTGTCAAATTCTGTCAGATTCACCTTAAAGAAATGCTGTATTTTAGAAGCAGCTACCTGCAGCCTACAGTAAAATAATATTTATGCTCTGCATGGGTCAGTAGTTACCAGAGTTTGCCACCGTCAGGATGAATAAAGGCACTTTGCACACCTTAGTTTCCCAGGTTTTAACACATTCCAGTGTCTGCTATCACAAAATGGCCTTATTAACTGTATTCTGGCCACATTTATCAAAATTACTATATTTGCCTTATTTCTACATATGGTTAACATGAGGCTTTATTTCTTGATTTTTGATGTGTCTTTGGTATAACAGTAAATTTTTTTGTCATAGAAAGATCTCTTGGCTAGTTAACCTCAGGTTTCTAAAGATCAAATTGTTATATCCAGTGGTATTGGAGGACTTGCTATACCACTGAGTATCACATATGAGGTTATAAAAATTGATATATTTAATTGTGTCAGCAAATTTTCAGACTGAAACCCATGGATGTAACATATAAATCCAAATCTAATAGTCCTATGTCTACATGGAGCCCAATGGAACCACAATGCCTCAGGGACAAAAAGAGTGTGGGTTGGTGCCCATTTATAATCATATCACCACCATGATAATTCAACACACTGAAATAAAAAAATTATCATAGCTGTGTCTCTCTACTCAAGAGATATTTTTTGAATGTGTATGCCTTTGGCTTCTCCTCTGCTGGGGTTTGTAAATTACTGTTTTAATTTACAACTCAACTTCAGCTGGTATCAACAGAAAGACAAATCTTCAATCAATCAGGGACGTTTTAACTGATTTTTTTTCAACTATCTGGGTTCTTTCAAATTCAGGAAAACCTACTGACTTCAGGGTCAATGTTTGACATGCTTCATTTCCAGTTGTACTTTCTCCTTTATTCTGCATATACTACTTCTGGTAATGCTGATTCATTGGCACTCAACTAACTACTGACAGAACTAAGGAATTCTCTTTACAAGAAGAGTTTTTTCATAGCTACAACCACTGAAATAACTATTCATTTACTGCATTTAGGTTAGACCTAAAACTTGGGGACCATTAATACTCCATAGAACAGTTATAATTAAAAGGATTTTTATCTTTTGTATAAAATATATGTTCATGGTATCCACTGCCAACATTATGGAAAGATAAGTTTAACACATAAGAAAATTATATTAATGGACAATCATTTTATTTTAAGACATGAATGCTACTGTCCATCGACTTCTAGCTAGTTGTACTTACCTTTATGAGGCAGTAGTTAGCTCTTAGATTTGTAGAAAAGGACCATTTTGTTTCCTTACGGTGGGAAGTTGCTAAATAGTGTGCTAGAATAGACACCACAAGATACGCTTTCTTTTAACCTTGCCGGACTTACAAAACTGACTTTTTTTTTCCTTCCAGCAATTAGTTTTGAGTCCTAGAAATTAATCTACAAACACATTACTAGAAAGTTTGAGTTAAACAAAAGGTCTAATATGAGCAACATGACAGTTGTTCTTTTAATATACATGGGCAGTAGGTAATCCGCAAGCAGAATCCACAGGAGAATTTATGAAGAAAGTATGTGGTCACCAACAGAACAGCACCTTCTGTTATGTTCAAAATCTTGTTTATGGGAAAAGAGGAAGCACATGCTATGCATAAAAGAGGCCAAGAATTTATTCTTAATATAGTGGAAATCTTTACAGTCTAATTCAGGAATCATCATTATTCTAGATGTAATTATTACAGAAAAAAACCCCAAACCAACAAGTAGAATACAGAAAAAGATACAAAACCAGCAGCAATATAAATAAAATAGTAACACACATACTTCTTAGTTTCTACCCTTTCCCTGGTGTTGTGCTCTCCCTTCTACTGCTGCTCTGGGTCAGTGGTTTCACCATGGTGTTCATGGTGGTGAGGCAGGTGTTACAACAAGTTGTCAACATCTGGAGTCCCTTTGCTGGGAGGAATATGGTGCTCATGTTGAGGATTTCCTCTTCTGCAATTCTTCCCCCCCCCCCCCCGTAGAGTCTTTTACAACTTTTTCTTTCTTCATTGGTCTGCAGCTCCACGTTATATCCAAGTTTACTGTGTATGGTGCCTTTTACATGTCAGATACTGTTTCTTTGCTTTCTTTGTTGCCCCTAAAACCAGTTTTGTCCAGCTCTAGGTCGGCATTATTTTTTAACTGACCATTACTGAGCTGTTTATAGCTGTGGGGTCTTCGATGCTAGGGGAAACTCAGCTGGATCTGGCAGCTCAAAAGAGGTAAGGCTGTTGCAGCTCCATGCCCGCAGCTCCACATCCCCACCTCTGCCAGCAGTGAGGCTGAGTGGAATGAGCCTGGACACAGTGTTCCTCAGGAGCCTGTAATTTGGGTTCCTGCCTCCATTGTGCCCCTGTGCTCCTCTGAGCTTGTGGACATGGGCTTCTGATGGGCTGATGACTCCCGTGATGGGCCTGGGAGGAGCTAGGGCAGAATTTGAGCTCTCCCATCTGCTGTTGTCTCTGTCTTCCTTTGTGAGGTGCAGATGACCTTTTACTGCATAACCTAACACCAGCTTGTGCCCCATTCCTTGTCATCCCATACCTGCACTGTCTGTGCTGCATCCTGTGTCTCTGACTCTGAAAGCCTCTGCTGCCCTTTGTGAAGGACTGGAAGCTGTCAATGTCTCAAACATTGTAGATAAGTAAAACCCTGAGTTTCAAACAGTGTCGGGAAGATAAGTAAATCGCTTGCAAGTGTTGAGACATTCTTTGGTTATCTAAAGAGTGTGGAGGCCCGCTTGCAGATGTTAAGTATCTAAAGACATGTGGGGGTAGGAGTAGCCAGGACTTCGGCCTTCATCCCAGCAACCCCCAGAAAGCAGATTACAACCACCTAGCAACTGCCAGCACCGGACCAGCCGACATGGAGGCAGGGACTAGAGACTGTATAAAAAAGGGAACCCTTCTCCACTTTGGTGCGCGCCCATCACCGGAGGATTGCCACGCTCGTCGCCGACATCGCGGGAAGATTGCCACGCTCGTCGCCGACATCGCGGGATCCAAGGGTGGTGACTATCTCTTTTCTTCCCCCCCCTCTTTCTTTTCTTTTTTTTTCCTTATTCCTCTCTTTTCTCTCTTCTTGTGAACGTTTTGCTGCAACCCACGCTGCCCACCGTTACGCCTTCCGCAGTTTGGATTGTTCGAATAAAGCGTTCAAAGTGATCGTTTGGTGTCGTTTCACCTTAATTTAGCCCGGGGGAATCCCAGAACCTCTACGGCCCTCTGGTCTGTCCGGTCCGGGTCGTAACACCCTTCCAGGCGTGTATCTCTACATTCTTATGTTAGAGTCATAAATATCTCTTTCTACCTAGAAAAACTGCTTGTTACTGCTATCTACATAAAACTATAGTACCACTCAAAGATAAACAAAAGTAAACCAAATTAGATATGGACACCTGGTCAATTAGAGAAACTGCTTCCACAGCAAAATTAAGCAAGACCTGGAGGCAGGTCAAGAAAAACCCATTTAGAGCAGGCCTGACAAGCCTCTGTCCCGAGGCCAAGCAAACTCAGTACAAAGCTCACGGCCTGTTACTAGCACTGGCAATACCGTATTACAGGGCTGCACAGTTACACTTCTTCACAATCAGGAGATCAGGAACATGGAGTCCAGACAGCCGGACCACATCTTTTAGACTACATCAGACAATAACAGTCATTTGGATACGCACGCTGGAAAGACTTCTATCTGGGTAATCAACTATTCATGACTTTCCAACCTAGGGACTCTCAGAGCATTGTTTTGTGATATACAAAGAATTCCTGAGATCCCCTGGATGTTGTCTTTGTCCCCTATATCGTCATGCCTTATAAACTTCTCCATGTACTGTAAATGCTGTATTCCCTGCTGCACTATGGCCTTTGGAAAATGGATCTGCATGGATGGGTGCAGACAAACACGAATTCCTCTGCTTGTACCAAAGTAGAGGAATATGAATCAGAGCCTGCTGATTCAAAGCTTTGTCTTCGTCAGTGTAGTGCTTTACTTAAGGTAGGAAAATCAGAATATATTAATACCAAAGAATCCCAAAGAATCTCACTAAAAAGGTGTAATTCTCTCATACTAGAGCTGAATGACATGCCTTTATCAGAGAGCTCATCTGTTTTTACCTATCCATGTAGACAGACGTGGGTCTGTAGACACATAGGACTAGGATGTGTCTTTCTGTCAAATTACCTCTCAAAGTGAGTTGCTGAAGGACCATGACCATATCTGGCCAGTAGATAGAATAATTAGGGACTTTTAAATCATTATTTCTTTCCAGTAGATCTTGCAAAAGCCCTGTGTTTTCATCAAGCTGCCTGCAGAAATACAAACAACTGCAGTCCTGGTCTTTGGACAATCACAAAGATAGCAACTATTTTTGAGATTCTCAATGGCCCAAATGTTAAAAGAACAGGATACAATACTGCTAATTGCCAGTAAGGAGTCAGCTACTGATTCCCTTCCCCATTTTTTCAGTATTTTTCATCTCAAATAGTGCTGCTGGGTGATTTAAAATGTTAGACAGAAAAGTACATGGCTTGTAGGAATTTGTAAAACATCTTCCTACTTGCTAAGAACATCTACGAGAAAAAAGGTTTTAACAGTAGAATCATAATACAGTCATCCAGAGCTGGACGTCTGTGAAGAATTGCAATCCTAACTCTGCACTTCTATAATATTGTGAAAAACTTTATATAGAAGTTGATACTGCCACTTGAACTCCAATTGGGAATTTGTATTTGCAAAATTTTTTGTCAGTCAATAAGCCTTCTCAAAATAAGCACTGATTATTAGCTTAGAAAATAGTTGCACAAGTAGAAATAATGCAATATCCTATAGAATGTCTAAGAACTAAGTAAAAATTCAGTGTTATATATAAAGTGATTTTTTTTTTTAATGTCTAGATCTGAACCTTATAGTAGACTGTCGTTACTTTGTCACAGGACTGTAAGAAATTGACACATGTAAGAGGACCTGCTTAACTTTTCATAAATATTTTTTTAATAGATTTAAAAGTAAATTAAAGTACAGCTGCTTTTTTCTCTTTAAATAAGTGATACAACATGACATTTTCATCTGGTTTGTTCAGGTCACATCAAATTATGTCACACCACAGAATATGTTTAACTTAATGCAATGCAATGCAATGTAAGTGCAATGTCTGCATCAAACATTTAAAGGAATAATTTCAAACAAAATTTAAAAGAAGTGGAAGAAAGTAAGAAATATAATACTTGGATCTGCTTATTCCAAACATATCTCTGCTTTCTTGTAATAGACAGATGCCCCTATGTTCTCAGAGTCAGTAGCAGGTACGTCATCCCCAGCTAGTTACAAATAATATAAAAAAAAAGGACGATTTCATTGAAATGCCACTTACTTTTTTCTTGTAATGGGTCTTGACAAGAAAATGTTCATGCTGTGTGACTTTGAAAATGCCCTTTTCTGGCAGGCAGCCTTCCTGCCAGTGCTACTGTTTGCTGGCTTTGAACAACAGGAACAGGGGCCAATTTAAAGTCCAGGAATCAACCAATTTGAGATGCACAGGCTCCCCATGAAGCAATTATTCCCTTGGATGGACATACTGTCTTCATTATTCCATAAATTTTGCAGAACTTAAATATTCAACCACTGATGTACATTCTTTGCACTGTTGGTAACATATGTGGTGTGATTGTCCAAAAAAGAAAGCACATTTCTGTCTCAGAATGCATAGTGTGATATTCCAGCCCACAGGGATGGGAGCGGAGAAAACATACATATATACTAGGATTAAATTATGTCCTGTGGAGATGAGCTGGACAGGTTTAAAAGAAAAAAAGAGAAGTTTTCAATAGTCTTTGAACAGGATAGTCTAAAGACGTGAGTATATGCTTTATTCATCTCTCGTTCAAAATATGGAGATTCATTCTCTGTCTCCTTTGAAGCATTTTCAAATTTCCTCTCCTCCCCACTAGCTGGTAGCTTATCTTTTTTCAAATTATTGGGTAACCTCAGTACTTCTCTCCCAAGCAGTTTGCTTAAGCGTGCTAGCAATTCTTGTCATCTTTTATACAGATTACATATTTTTTATTTTAACAATGAAGGAACAATAGAAGACCAAGGAAAAAAGAAAGGAAAAGAAAAATAAAGCCAACCTCTTAAGTTTTATGAAGTCTATGGAATTATTCTCTGAAATTCTTCTGGAAAAAATAAAAAATATTTTTAGTGTTCTTTATTGTGAATTTGTTCTACTGATCCGTCAATGATTCCCCCCCCCCCCTCCCGCCAGGTTTCTGCTAGTAATACACACTCATCCTATAAAGTGAGGATCTAGCAAATGGTACCTCAAATTTCTGAAACTGGAACCCTCCCCCAAATAAAGGCCAGTACTAAAACCAAAAGACTTAATCAAGATCGTGATGTTCTGTCTTTAATATTTATTTAGAATGTAAACTTTCATAGGCTAAAACTGTAGCAATGGGAGTGTTTAAGTAGGAACAAGATCAACACCCTAAAATTTAAGCCTTATATGTGTTAACTAAATTTGTGTCTGAACCTGTTTTCTAATCTAGCCTTGTCTTCCATCCACTATGCTTCCTCATGGGCACGGATTTAAACTGACCTGCAGAGGTCCCTGAGATGGGAGAGTCCTTGCCAGTTTAACATCTCTAATTTGCGCTGTCTGCTGAGCACAGGTAAAATCATGGAAAGTATGCCATCCACCAGCATGTCCTAAGTCCAGCTCTTCCAAAAGACTGCAAGAAACCTTTGAATTCCATCTACATCCCTTGAAGAAAATATGTGGAAACTTTCAGGAGCCTGCAGATCCTCTCTTCTTCTTACACAGTAGAAATTTCTCAAATTTTAATACACGGTTGGGATTATACTTTAATCTATTTTTTCAGGTGTAGAAATAGGATGGACACTTCGGGCTAAGAAGTGAAATAGGGAATGCAAATATGTATTACAATATAAAAATATTTTGGTTGGACAAAAGGCACAATTGCCAGTGACTACTATGCTAGACTCTACAGACAGTTTAGTTAAACAGAAGGAGAGAAGGAGAAACAGACATGCAGACAGACGATCTGATAAAGACTGCCAACTGCTTCCTCACTTCTTTTAATAACACCTAAAAGTAACAATCTGCTGTCTAGCTAACAGTATCTAATTTCATTCTGTCATTTTCTCTATGGGTGTGTTGTATCACATTAAAATAATTAGATGTAAGTCTGTGGTCTTGATGATCTGTGTTTGATTAAAAAAAAGGCATTTTGTGGTGCTGACATGCTCAAGATAGCTCCTAGTAAATAATTTATGGAATCAGAGACCACAAAGCTGTATTACTGAAGCAGTAGAAATAAACTAGCTTTACAGAGAAGGTTTGAGTCACTTTATATTGGTTCAGCACATTGTTACATTATATTGGTTCTGATATGACAGAATCACAAAATGGTTGAGGTTGGAAGGGACCTCTGGTGGTCATCTGGTCTAACCACCCTGCTCAAGCAGGGCCACCTAGAGCAAGCTGCCCAGGACTCTGTCCAGATAGCTTTTGAATATATCCAAGGAGGGAGACTCCACAACCTCCCCAGCCAACCTCTGCCAGTGCTCAGTCACCCTGACCTCAGTTAATTTTTCACAGTGAAAAAGTGTTTCCTGATGTTCAGATGGAGTATTTCAGTGTGCGCCCATTGCCTCTGGTCCTCTCACTGGGCATCACTGAAAAGAGCCTGGCTCTATCCTCTTCACACCATCCCTTCAAGTATTTATGCATATTGGTAAGATTCCTCCTGAGCCTTCTCTTCTCCAGGCTGAACAGTCCCAGCTCTCTCAGCCTTTCTTCATATGTCAGATGCTCCAGTCCCTTAATCATCTTTGTGGCCCTTTGCTGTAGTCTCTCCAGTATGTCCATGCTTCTCTTGGACTGGGGAGCCCAGAACTGGACACATGACTCCAGGTGTGGCCTCAGCAATGCTGAGTAGAGGAGAATATGCACAGACAATACTATGTTAAAATGTTTTGGGCAAAGCAATGGACTTGAAGCTTATGTGGCAACTTCAACAGCTCAATAACTTCTGTTACATACTATAAATGTGCTCAAATTTCCTTTGCAGCTTTTATCATTGACAAAGTGTTTTTTAGCCCTAGCAAGTATATCTAGACTGTCAAACAATGTAGTTCTCCAGTTTATTCCCACATGCTTAAACTTGGACTTGTTATTGTATAACTATACATGTTTCCCCTGACTATCTTTTGGAGTGAACTATCCAGTTGCCTCTCCAGACAAAATCCAGCTGAATTTCTAGGGCTCAGAACAGTTCATTTTCACATTCAGAACAGCTTCTAAAACATGATAAATGGGTTGCTCCACATTTGCCTCTCTCTGCTCTACAGAATCCTTCAGCAGTATCTCAGAGGGCTTTGAAATCTCAAAGATGTCTACATCTTACACCTTCAGGCATGAATTGCATGCCCAAGCTTCATTAAAACACCAGTCTGGTGGGATAGAATACATCCTTGCATTATTTCAAGCACTTGGAACTAAGAAAACTTCCGTGTGGGTGCCACTATACATCCGTGTGTTCCTATATGCATACACATGCATTCACGTGATCGTTTGTCTGTCTCCAGCAAACCACTTAATGACCTCCTGGATAATTTCAGCTGAGCTAAATGGTGAAGGGTTAAGCTATGGAATTAATACGTGGCTCATGAAAATTGGCTCTGAGTTACGAGACAGAAGCTGTTAAATCTCCATTACGCCTCCATGGAGGCAAAGGTTGAAATCTGAGCTTTACTCTACTTAGAACCAAAAAGTAATCCACACAACAAAGTGAGACATTAGGAATGTCCTCGCTGTAGGAACATTTAAAAAAAACCAAAACAAAACACCAAAGCAGCAAAGGATTCAAGCATGAAATACATTAAATACATTGGTAAACAGCTTAAATAGTTGTACTGCTTATTGAATTCTCTAAAGGAAGAGAAGATGTTTTTTCTCTTCAGTTTATACATTGATCTCTTGCTGGTAGTCCCTACCACCAGAATACACATGTATAAGTGTTAATATTTGACTTGTTCAAGGTTTCAAGGGTTTTAGGAGAGCTGAGGTAAACAAACTCTAGCTGTTCAGAAGCTGGCAATTTGTATTAACTAGGTGTCTAAACTTCATCTATGGTCAGTAGAGAGAGACACCAACCAGAGAGAGATTAATCTAAAATAGGTATGGAAGTTCTGTCATTTGCAACACTTTCTAGAGGTTCTTATTTTCTGTAGAAGGAGCCTTCATAAATTGCTGAGATGCTTAATTTTTACATGGCTGAAAAAATTTAAGATGATGATAAAAGTTAAATAATATTAATATCATTCTTACTTGCTGCTTGGACGTATCTTGCTTGCTACAAGTATCTGTATGTAGGTAGAAAGACAGAACTAGAAGAGGTCTCAAAGGCTACAGCATCCCTTCTTTTGTTCAAACCACCATATCCTAGAATTTGTTTTGTTAGCAAGCTCCGAGCAACCCGAAGTAATTCAATGTATTTCATTACTTTAGGATCTGATCAAAAGCCCAAAGAAGTCAATGGAAAGTATCCTATCAATTCAATGGGCTTTAAATCCTATTAATATTTCTTCTATAATCCTCATTGCTTATTCTCTTGTTTGGGATACCAAAGACTGGAAAACATTTGTTATCTAAAATTACTATTTCAGTTCCTCTTCAGCAAATAACTTGAAAAATGATAAAATTTATGGGTTAGGTTTCTTTTTTTTTAGATTTTCTTTTTAAGATGATCATAATATACCCGCATTGACAGTGATAAAATGGAATGGAATACTTTCTTAGCTATGATAAATAGTTAGGGACTCAAAAATAACCTTTTAGAACAGAAATTTTTCACTGACACTGGAAAATTTACTGATTTACTGATTAGAGGCATTATAAACTATCCATGTGTACTTTAAGAGGATAAAGGTCTGGCTGGTATACTGTGGTTAAGATATTGTTATATCTGCCTAAAAGTCTTTTTAATTAAAAATCCTCTTCCATTATCTACTGTTTTCTTTTCACATTTGAACCAACCATTCCTTAAATAAGCCAGTATTTTCCGTATTGAAACAGAGTCACAGTTATGGAGGAGAAATGTTTGGACTCCATTATTTCTCCACATAAATTTAGAAGAGAAAATCCAAGGCATTTTGGCCTGATTTGAAAGTCGGGTGTTCATCTGATAAAATGTTCATAGCACTCCTGTGAAATCAAGTTATACTGGTGAGCCTAATGGCAGATCTGTCTTTAGTGTTGTATTTCCCAAGCTATTGGTAGTACAGCACCTTTTTAATAGATGAAAAAGTGAATTGCTTTGCTTTGTTAAGTTTTTATTCATAAAAGTCTGTTAAGGTTGGGGAAGGCTTTCATCTTTCTTAAAGAAAGTGAATATGAGTCATGGATCATAATATTAAAATACAGTGATAAAAAAGTTGATTGTAGTTTCTCTGAGCAAAAAGAAAATACAGTATGAAATAAGATAAAATATTCCAAAATGCCTAAATGACTTAGGAACCTAAAGTTAGTGTCTAAATGTATGTAATTATCTTGGATTCTATATATCTGGAAAAGAAGAATTCTCACTTTTTGCTGTTGGTCTCTTAATAGTCGTTCTGGATTCCCTGAATGGGATTAATCTCATCTTCCTTAAACATCTACATTGAATCTGAATTAATCAACCAGGACTCCCTTTATAGTTGGTAGAGAATAATAGGCACTCTCAGGGCACAGATCATCTGACCTACTTCAGATGCCTATTTTAGGATAAGAGGAATTGTGACCTAGAAGTGCCTGTTTCTCTCCTTTGACTACTAGGGAGCCTAAAGTGATTAGCTCAGGTGCAGGCATTCACACTCTCAATACGTATATTTAGCCAAATGAATTCCTCCTTTTTTCTGTGTGATTTATATCTTAGGGAATTTTACATACCAGAATACATATCCATACTTTATCTGCTTTTTCTTCATGAAAAATACATATCTGTGCAAAAACATTTCTTATGGTAGCACTTGCGTTAGTGCTTAAGCTTTCACCTTATTACCAGAAATATATTTAATTTGCAAAGGGATAAAATATAACTATACACTTTCATATTTCTTCCAGTGAACAAAAACTCTTAAAATAAAATGTATGATATGGGACCTTAAAGACAACATGACATTATAAGTTAACGTTAATACAAATAGACTAAGCACCCAGCTGCAGGTTTTCCTGGAGGGGATAATGAAGGATTAGCTCTCTTTCACCCAACTCCCCATTATCTTTCTTAGCTCTGGTTCCCAAAAGTCATATGCCAAAGGCTATATTAAGAGCAAATCCCATAAAAAAAACAGCAGGGGAGAATGTACCTATCTTGTGGGGAGCTCTACTTGCATATTTTTCACTCGACAAGTGATGTGACAGAGTTGCGGTCTCTTCTTGCTCTGACTGACGCAGCAGGAAGGGGCACCTGTGGTGCCCTTTCACTTCAGGCTGCAGCTGTTCCTAGGAAGCTCTGGAAGAAAAAGCCAGAACAGGGAGGTGAACACCGTTTTAGTGAAGAATTAAAAGTGACTAGGTACTTTTTCTTGTGTCTTTCCTCATACACATACCGATGTTTATCTCCCACTTTTCACTGTTCCACCTGGTGCTTTAAAACTATTATTTGCATGTAGCATTAGAGAAGTAAGCCATAGAAGCAGACACAGCGATGAACTTCTGAGGCAGGATGCACTGTGTCAAGCAGCATGTTTTATCAATTACTTTGGCAGCTTCTACAACTGAATAGCTGTCCTGAGGAAGAAGATCTCTGACAGGACTTTGCATATAGGGTTTCAAAGTTACTAAACACCGCTACTTAGTCAATACCTAAGTTCAAAGTAAGCTATTAATTTAAAAAAGCAAGCAGACCTAGAAGACTTGCATAATTCAGGGAGGTTATGTCAAAGATTTCAAACAATGATAGCCTGATTTTCTGAGCCTTTCTCTTTCAAATTATTTTGATTTTTTTTTTTTTTAAATAATTTCTATCTAATTTTCATGTGTCTTTCTCCCTCTTCTCATTTCCAGTTTCTTTCCCTGTGCTTAGTTCCACCTGCTTGCTGGAAGGACATGCTTAGGCTTGTCTGTGTTACTGTCATGGCTTATTAAGTCTTGATTATACATTGAATGAGATCTGGGCACCGGACAATCTTTTCCACCCTGCCCTGGTTTCCATGGAAAGGAAAGCATGGTATGTGAGATGAGTGGGAGCCACTGCACTCTCCAAGAGTTCAGTCTACAACTCAGAACTTCTTATTCCAGCAATGTATGTGACCAGCTAACAAACAGAACAAACAGAGAACAATCTGTACCTCCTTCCAAGAAAAATATTTTTTTTGGCAATTTCCTCTTTATTCACTGCTTGCAGCTAATGCTCGGACGCTTCAGGCCATGTAGCTGTGATACGAATTGGTACTTAATTTTTATTTTGAAAGAACTTGTTATACCCAATCTTTATTTGTTTGGGAAAGGTAAATACTGCAGCTTTTTTTGAAGATGACTAGATAATCATATTGCTTTTTTATCTGCCCCTGGAATGAAATAGAATAAGTGTTCATGTGCTTTTTTCTTTTCTAATAAAAATATATTTGTTGAAAAATGTTATACTATTTTAATAATGAATAAAATAGCATAATTCAAAATCTTTGTTATTCATAATAGAATGTATGCACATGCATTCTTTCTGTAATTTTTTTCTGAGATTAGAGGTTTTAGGTATAAAAAGGCCAAAAGACTCTATCAGTTAAAAGTAAATAACCTGCATCTGAGGTTGAAGATTTATTTTTCCCTGAAATAATGAATAATAACCTGTAAATACAGTACAGGATTCTTATATGCACTTATAGAATAATTACCCACAGGTTTCAGGCAGAGTACTAGCAGGATATGTTCCTCTGGAACTTCATGCTTAGGAGCTTTCCTTTGCTCATCACTGATTCCTATCAATGGCATCCTTAAGGAAATATATCCATCTTTTTCTTGTTTCCTCTTTGAAGCTTTGAGCTAGATTCCATACGAATGATCCCTTATTTTCCAGAAAATGCAGTAATCTTTATCATCTTGAGACTATTAGTCCAATGTTGATTCCAGTTAAACAGAAAACTGTTTATTTGAGAAGCAGGAGAAAAACTTTATCATTTGCTTGTAGTATACTTATACATATTGCCTTGGGAAACAGCATTTTTGTGAATAATCAGGAAACAGGGGCCAGTGGTTAAATGTGTTTGAGATGAACCTCTGTCTTTTTTTTGCCTCCTGAGTTTGTGAGCTCCCTGCTTACCTGAGGGTGCTGATAGATGTGGTCAAGTTAATTTTTGACCAATCTCAAAGATGAGCTTAAATATCCACAAAAAAAGTTAGAGCATTTCTTGGAGATGATTTGGCAACCAAAATCTTCATTGAAAAGGCTTATCAAGCCTAGCCATTCAATTACATTAATCCTTAGGAAATTCTTTTAATGAGGTAATTATTGCTATTATAAACTGGGGAAAAAATCTGTGTGCAAAGTTGGAGACAATGTAATCAATAATGAAACCTGCATCTTGCCTCCTTTTTTAATCAGTGTTGAAACTCAAGGGAAAGAATAAAGCAGTATCAGTAACCATATATCAAATGCACTGCTAAATATCATTATTCCTGGCCAAACTCATGCTGCTGTTTTTCTATTTAGGTATTTGTTCTATGACTAATTGGACAGCCAATTTAACATCTTTATAAATGAGATAATTTAGGATGTCTTCTTACTGCTTAGAATCAATAAAAAATAAAATCACTTTTCTTCTTTTAATTGAACTAATTAAATGCCTCACCATTTTACCTCAAATGCTAAATAAACAAAATATTTTAGGGGATAACTTCCTATATTTTTCCTTTTTTATGAGTAATGAATTATTAATTCCTATATTACTTCTTAGATTTTTCCATTGTATTTGTGGTTTTTTATTTCTTAACAGCTTCTTTAGAATTTCATCAGTCTTTAAAAAAAGATACTTGTCAAAGATATTGCATTTGTCCTCATTGAAAAGATGACATCCAGTTTCTGTACCGTTGCATACAGTTATTCCATTCCAAATGCGTGACTTTGTGTCTGCCTTTATTAAATCTCACAAGGTTCCTGTCAGTCCATTTTTCTAGCCTGTCCAGGTCCCTCTGAGTAACAGCATTGCCTTCCCATATTGACTGCTCCCCCAAATTTGGTATTATCTCCTTGGAGTACGCTCGTCCCGTCCTACACAGCATTAATAAAAACAGTTTGGCCCCATTATCAGTCTCTGAGGGAAAACACTGTTAACTGGCCACCAGTTGGACTTTGTACCTGCTGATTACTACACCTTAAGTCTGATTGCCAGGCAGCTTTTATCCATGCCACCAGAAATCTCATCACAGAAGGCTACAAGGTTACTGAAGCACAATTTGTTCTTGGTAAATCCATGCTGACTGTTCCCAGTCACCTTTTTGTCCTTCATGTGCCTAAAAATGGCTTTAGAAAGATTTACTCCATCACCTACCCAGGGACTGAGGTGAGACTTACTGGCTTGTAGGTAGGTGGCTATGATGTTTACATATGTATTGGGTTTACGTGCAAGGCTTTGGTAGTGGAGAGGATGCAGGGGTGGCTTCTGGGAGAAGACACCAGAAGCTGCCTCCATGTTGGAGAGAGCCAGTTCCAGCTAGCTCTAAGACAGACCTGCCACTGGCCAAAGCTGAGCCAATCAGTGACGTTGGTAGTGCCTCTGTGACAAAATATTTAAGAAAGGGTAAAAAACACCCTGCAACAGCTGAGACAGAGAGGAGTGAGAGTATGTGAGAGAAACAGCCTGTCCTGGTTTTGGCTGGGAAACAGTTAATTTTCTTCTTAGTAGCTGGCACAGTGCTGTGTTTTGGATTTAGTGTGAGAATAATGTTGATAACACACTGATGCTTTGGTTGTTGCTAAGTAGCGCTTATCCTAAGTTAAGGATTTTTCAGTTTCCCATGCTCTGCCAGCAAGCAGGTGTACAAGAAGCTGGGAAGGAGCATAGCCAGAACAGCTGACCCGAACTAGCCAAGGGGATATTCCATACCACGGAATGTCATGCCCAGTATATAAACAGGGGTAGTTGGCCAGGAAGGGTGGATTGCTGCTCTGGCATCGGTCAGTGGGTGGTGAGCAACTGCATTGTGCATCGCTTGTCTTTTCTTGGGTTTTATTTCTTTTTTTTTTGTTATATTCCTTTTCATTACTATTATATTATTATTAGTTGGTATTATATTTTATTTTACTCCAGTATTGCCAATAGGTGACACAATTCCTCATTATCTTACTCTGATTAATTGGCAATAAATTAAATTAATTTCCCCAAATCGAGTCTGTTTTGCTTGTGATGGTAACTGGTAAGTGATCCCCCTGTCCTTATCTCAACCCGTGAGCTTTTTTGTCATATTAGTCCCCCTGTCCTGTTGAGGAGGGGGAGTGATAAGAGTGGCTTGGTGGGCACCTGGTGATGAGCCACTGTTAACCCACCTGTCGTGGTTTAAGCCCAGCAAGCAACAAAGCACCACGCAGTCACTTGCTTACTCCTCTCCCCTGGTGGATGGGGAGGAGAAAATACAACAAAAAGCTCGTGAGTCGAGACAAGGACAGGGAGGGATCACTCACCATTTATGGTCACAGGCAAAACAGACTTGACCTGGGGAAAAATAAACCAATTTAATTTGTTAACAACCAAATCAGAGTAGGATGATGAGAAATAAAATCGAATCTTAAAAACACTTTCCCCCCACCCCTCCCTTCTTCCTGGGCTTGACTTTACTTCCCATTTTCTCTACCTCCTCCCCCGTCAGTGGTGCAGGGGGACAGGGAATGGGGGTTTGGGTCAGTTCATCACACATTGTTTCTGCTGCTCCTTCCTCCTCAGGGGGAGGACTCCTCACACTCTTCCCCTGCTCCAGCACGGGGTCCCTCTCATGGGAGACAGTCCTTCACGAACTTCTCCAACGCGAGTCCTTTCCACGGGCTGCAGTCCTCCATGAACTGCTCCAGCGTGGGCTTTCCCACGGAGTCACGGCCTTCTCCTGGCCCAGCCACCTGTTCTGGCGTGGGGTCCTCCATGGGCTGCAGGGGAATCTCTGCTCCACCGTGAACCTCCATGGGCTGCAGGGGGACAGCCTGCCGTCTCACCACGGGCTGCAGGGGAATCTCTGCTCCGGCGCACCTCCTCCCTCTCCTTCTTCACTGACCTCGGTGTCTGCATGGTTGTTTCTCTCACATCCCACTCCTCTCTTCACTGTACCTCTTATTCTTCTTCCTCTTCCTCAGCAGTCTCTTCCCCTTCTTAAATATGCTATCCCAGAGGCGCTACCACCGTCATTGATTGGCTCAGCCTTGGCCAGCGGTGGGTCTGAGTTGGAGCCGGGGAAGCTTCTAGCAGCTTCTCACAGGAGCCACCCCTGTGGCCCCTCCCCCGCTACACAAACCCAGCACACCACCACAGCCTTTTCTGAATCAGCAGAAACTTCCCGTAACAACATTGGCCTTTCAAAGGTCATCATGTCTGAAAAACAGTTGCAACAACATCGACCAGCTCCCTCATCAGCTTTGGATACAACCCTTCTGGTCCCATGGACATCTATATGTTCAACTGTTTTAAGTGCTCTCTGATTGTATCTTGCTCTAAGACAAGCCATGCTGCATTCCCACAGACTCTGCTTGCAGTCTTGGGAAACTGGAAGGCCAGACGGTGTACCTTACCAGTAAAAACAAGGCTGGGAGAGGGGGAAATGCATTAGCTACCTCATCCTTTTCCATGTCCTTGGTCACAAAGTGCCATGACTTCACATTCATTGCTAATTTCAGCTCCAGCTGAGCATTGGCTTTCCTAACTCCAACTATATGCATTCAAGCAATGTCTCCTGCTTCCACCTTCTGTGTACTTCCTTTCTGTGTTTCCACCTTCTGTGTACTTCCTTTCTGTGTTAACGCTCAGTTCGGTGATCTCTGTTCATCCAGGCTGGCTTTCTGCCATGCTTGCTTGATTTTCTGTCCACTGAAAAAGACTGCTTTTCTACTCTGAGGAGACTGTCCTTGATGACCAACAAGCTCTCTTGGGCCCTTTGCCCTCCAGGAAGGTCTCCCATGGAACCCTGCCAAGCAGATCCTTGACTAAGCCGTAAGCTGCTCTCCTGAAGTCCAGCCTTGTGATTCTACTATTTGTCTGGCTCACTTATCTCAAGATCTTAAAGTCTATTATCTCACAGTCACTGCAGTCAAGACTTTCCTCTACTTTCATATCTCTGATCAGTTCTTCCTGCCCAGCCGTTTTGCCCTCCCAGCAAATATCAGGGTGGTTGAAGTCTCTTATTAGGTACCAGGGCTGGCAATTGTGGGGCTTCTTTGAGGTGTCTAAAGAAGGCTTCATCTACTTCTTCTTGTTCAAGCACCCTGTATCAGACATTTACCAAAGCAGCAGCAGTGCTGGTCTGTCCTCTAATGCTTACCATTAGGTCTCAACTGGCTCATCACCTATCCCATGCACTCTAGATGCTCCTTTGCATAGAGTACTAACCCTCCTCCTCACTTTCCTCACTTTCCCTGTCTTTCCTGAAAACCTGTGTAAGGAGGTCTCTCCATTTAAGATCTCTAACATATCAAATCTGGCTTCCAGCTGCCAGTCCAAACATATATTTCCAGTGTGACCCATATGCCAGATACACAAGAACACCTCAAATGACAATATGGGTCTATCTGAGGATAACTGAAATAAGTGTTAGATGTATACTGCATTATTTTCTATGCTTTAGTAGAATCCTAGAATCATGGAATCATGGTTTAGTTATATTAGTTATATAGTTATTAGTTATATTAAATTTTCCATTTGATGTTAATCATGGTAGCCTAGACATCATCTCATACATAGACTTCTACATATAAAGACCAAAAAGAAAGTATCATGTTATGGAAATGAATCCTACCTGAGATCTCTACAGTGGATCTCTGTCCACATCTAAGTTGAAGATCCCAACCTTAGCTAAAGGAAGGAAATAAGCACTTTTTCATCTGCCTGTTTTAGTTATCTACATCAGGATGAGATGAATCTCATCAGGATGAGAAGTGCACCTCTCTCAGTTACAAAGTGATCTAGCTGATTATGTTTGGCTAGCTCAGCTATGTATGGCCACATTGCAGATATTTAACTATAGATAAGATTAATTAAACACTGATGTGTTCACAAACACTTGCTTTTGTAACAAATTCATAACCTGAACATCACCTGAACAGTCAATGTCCTGAACATTTGACTATGCCAGTGGCTGGACTTGTTGGGATGATTCTCCCACTTGAGATTTCTGACACCTTAATCTGACAGTTTTCAGACTAAATCTCCATCAGTAGTGGCATTTTGTCTGAGTAAAGAATGAAGCATTAAACAGAGTTCTGTGCCTTAAAGCTGAAGTTTCAGTGACAAGTAAACAGACTAAGAGAGACTGAGCTATGCCATATGAAATGACAGTCACCTAGAGGTTCAGCATTGATGACAATGTCAACAGAGAAAAGTAACTAAACTACCAAAGTCTTTGGACAGAGAATAGATTAAGATGAAGACCAAAACCTTCAGAGCTAGCTTGTAACAAAGCAAACACCTTCAAAATTAAAAATTAGCCTGGAAAACTTATTTCTAGTAGACAGTTGATATGATTCACAAAGGATTGTCATAAAGGGTTGCCACCTTAGCACAGAAAAAGCAAACAAAACAAAAGAAAGGTGAATTAGGGTTAATATCTTTCCCTATTAAGCTGTTTCCTCCTGGACAATCTGTCCTGCAGTTGTGTAGTCATGAGGAACTTTCCTATCTTTATCTGAAACTTGTGGATTCTAGCCATTACTGAGATGGGATCTTCAGGTGATTCAAACAGGAATTATGGTATCTGTAAAGTGTCAGTAACTGCATTGTGAATTAAAATATTAAAAAAACCGCAACAACCCCCCTGCAAAAACCAGACCCCCCCCCAATTTATTCTTGTAATAAAAATATGGGTATTATTAATAATAATTAAAAAAATGCATCAAGAATAAAAGAGATAATACATGAGATGGATACATTTAAATTTGAGGTTCTGAAGAAGCAGCCTAAGGCCTTACATATCCACATTAACTTTATGTAGAGGAATATTATGACACCATATATGAGAGTAGTGAATTGCTAGAGAGACGATGTTGCCTGAAAGTTGCTGATCTAAATCAGTTAAGCAGTAGCAAATCTGGTGAGTGACTATCGTCTAAGAGAAAAACTCCATGGTGAGACTGAGACATCCAGTTTCTTGCTTAACCAGTTCTATGGCACAGTCATTTCTAGTTGCGTGAGGACAAGCATAGATACAAACTGAAAATTTGTATCTATGATAAAATGATTTGTACTCACGTGAAAAACAAATAGAAGATGACCTCTCTTTCAATGCTTTTAAGCTGAAAGAGGCTAGATTTAGGTTGGACATAAGGAAGACATTTTTTATGAAGAGGGTGGTGAGGCACTGGCACAGCTTGCCCAGAGAAGTTGTGGCTGCCCCATCATTGGAAGTGTTCAAGGTCAGGTTGGATAGGGCTTTGAGCAACCTGATCTAGTGAAAGATGTCCCTGCTTATGGCAGGGAGGTTGGATTAAATGGTCTTTAAAGGTCCCTTCCAACCCAAACCATTCTATGATTCATTCTATGATTCTATGAAAACAATTCAGGGTTTGGGTTTTTTTGTATCAAGTCTCTAAAAAGTTCCTTTATGTTGCAAATATTTGAGGTCTTTATGACAAAACTGAGGCCTTATTTCCATTATAGCTGAACGGTTCTAAGTACACACCTCTGACACAGAGAGGTTAACTAGGTGTTTTTGTATGTACCTACCAGCTGTGGTATACTACATGGGAAAAATGAGAAATAACAGAATAAATGATGAAATTATCTGCAAAATCAGCTAGCAAAACAAAAATGCATTTCTAACTGGTGGATCAAAGGCCTCTTTTGTGACAGATAATATGCTGAGAAGAAATGTATAGAGAATAGAAGAATGAGATTTTTCTACAGCTGGAAGCATTCCAAACTGATATATTAGGTCATTTTCAATACCCAAGCTGGATTAGTGTTTGCTATAATCCTCAGAAGAAAAAGATACTTCAGAGATATAGTAAAAGAAAAATTACAATGGAACTTTGAGAAACAAAAGAACAAAACAAATAAAAATTACTAATATGAAGCAGATATTTAACAGCCCTTCTGTCTGAATACTGAAGTTTATCAAAACACGAGGCTAAGGAGATGAGGAAAGAATTACAGATGGGGGATCAAACTCTTCTTATGCCTGACTTCTCTGCTGGATATATTGAATGATTTAAAATGAACAGTAAAATACTTGGAAAAAATATTTGGAGGCAAGAGCAAGAAGAATAACACGGGAAGTCTGATTTTAGAATCTGCCACTGGTTTTTTGACAAGTGATTTTTCATAAACTTATATTCTGATATATCAGCCCAGATGAGTAGCCTGAATAACTGACATTCTGCTTCTGACCATGACCAATACCAGTAGAAAAAAATACAAGTGAACCTTACAATTTAAAATGCAATTATGAATAACAGAAAAAAACATTCTTCTTTGTCCCCTTTTGAATTCCAGAATTACTCTGAAATTAGTTTACTTAGCTAATACGTGATTCAAACTCAGAGCTAAATCTAATGCAAATAAAAAAAGGAAAAGTAGTTTAATAAAACAAGTTAATAAAGATAGTCATGCTCATTGGAGAGTTTCAAGAAAAACGTTCAATTCCATAAAGAAAGCCCTTAAACTATTTTGCCTCTGTGTGTTGTAACTAGATTTTATGGGGCTGAGAACTGCCAATAACTTAAAAAATCTACTAGCTTTTCCAGAAGGAGGAGGAAGAAGAACAACAAGCTGCTTAGTTTTACTGTGGCATTTCATTTTTTATTTGTTATTTCTTGCTTGATTTAGAATTCACATATTTTAGCCTTTGAATTTTATTCTGGGCTTAAGGTGGAATTCAGCTAAATCAAGCTTGTGCAGTTTGCAGCTATAAACTTAAATCCTCTAAGAATATAACAAGAAAGGGAATTTTCTCAAATGTCTTCTGAAGTAATCTGAAATTAAAAAAATCTCAAAATCTTTGGATAAAAGTTGATTTTTTTAATGCAACTGTCTATAAGATATTTTTTCAAGTTTCAGTATTATTGCTTTGTCAATATCTGCTCAACAATATTTTTAATAGTGTGGTTGAATTCAAATGAATAGAGCATGAAGACACTTCAGAATAACAAGCTTTTCAGAAAATAGAAATTAATGGATGTAATCCAGATGATGAATAGCATTAGAGAGAACTAGAGAATGCCATTCTCCTCAGATCAGGAGGAGGAAGAAATGTATAAAAGACTTGGAAAAAAACATTGTAATAAGTAAGAATTTACCCTGGAAAAAGGTGAAAGGAACAAGGAATTTAATATAGACAGGACAAGACGTAAACTCACAGAGATGTGGTAGAAACTGCAGAAGTATAGGAGAACTCCTAAGTTTCATGTCCTACAATCCATCAAAAGAAACAAAAAAGTAATCTGAAAAACAAAGAGTGTTATTAAAAAAGGAAATATGCATTTTTATATCACTGTCCTAGAAGTAGACTTAATAAATATTCCAACTTTATAAGCATATAAGGAAAATACTCTTTGCAATGACCTAAAAATTAAATTGGTGATGTTTTGGGGGTTTGGGGTTGGGTGTTTTGGTTTTTTTTTTTCATGAAAGATTGTGGCTAAATCCACCAAACTGATGTAGTACACTAACAAAACTTTGGGACACTGCAGTAGCAGTACTGAGCAGCAAAGAAAGTACGTGGCTATTGTTACACTGACCTGGCTGTGTAGTGATTCTACCTGTGTGAAATTTATATGATTTCTATTTATATGCCAGAAAAGTTTTGATTTATGGTAATTTTTTTTTTTTTAAAGACAAGCCTGTGAGGAAAGGCAATATATATTCAACAAAGAACATATAATTAAAATATAACAATAAATACCATCTCACAAAAGCTTACTTGATTTACAAATAAACTCAGGTATTGGCTACATTTAAGCTGAAGTTCTGTGGGAAACAGAAGCCATATTATCACTGAAAATATTGGGTTTATGTTAGTTGACTTTCTAGATGATCAAATGCCAGATTTAACATTACTTGTCATCCACCATTAATTCAATAAAATGGGTCTATTGCCTCTCTCATCAGAGCATCATATTTCATAAATATTGTGGCTGATACCTCTTTTCTAGCTAGTACAAAACTGTCTGATACTTGAATTCAAATATTGCCACTTTCATGGGTTTCAGGCACTCACTGTTCCTCCATAATCCTGTAGTTATCAGGAATGAAATTCTATTTCAAGTGTCAGAGGGATGCTTTTGGCATATGCAAGGCATAAGCTGCAGCAACAGCAACAGTGAAGTGACTTTTCTATGTGGTTTGCTCTTCAGTAGAAAAGTTCTGCTTTGCGTATAGGCTGTTTTGCAAGATGGCAGCTGAAAAAAAACTAAAGTACCTTTCAATACTATTTAAAAATAAAAGTTGATACAGGTTTGGTTTTGTTGTTATTGTTGTTGCTGGGGTTTTTAAGTCACGTGAAATAAAATTGAAACTTACACACACAGTTCCAATAAAGAGTGACATTACTCTCTGAGTTAAAAATCTGTAGGTTCAAACAAAATCTACTCTTGAACTCTCTTATTCTTGAACAGAGTTGTTCAAGTGAAGTCCCAGATATAGACACCGTTTAAATTACTGTAGACTTAAACTTTACTTAAGACTGCAGCACCACTTAGTTATTTGAAGGTTTGAAATGCAATGGTAGGTGCTTCTGCTTCCCATCTCCCACTGAAGAGCTTGTTTCATACAGTGCCTGAAGCTGCTCCCTGCTGACAATACACTTGGTAAAACAGATAAGTCTTCTGTGAAGTTACCTGTCTTGCTCTCCAGTTGAGCCTTATGACTGAGAAACACAGATTAAACGAACAGAAGTAAAGAGACACCCTGGGAAAAGGTAAAAAGAACACGGAATTTGGTATAGACAGAAGACATGTAGACTCACAGGGAAGTGACGGAAGTTGGAGAAGGATAAGGAGAACTTAGAGTGGCCCGTAGAAGTTCAACAAAGTGTTGGCTGAAGATGAAGGAAAGGTAGGGAAAGAGGAAGATGCTAGTTCACAAGAGTTAATTAAATGAAGAAGATATCTACTATTGGATAGAAGTAGAGGGTAATAATGAAAGGTAGAACTGACAACTGGATACAGAGAGCCATAATGCTATAGAAAAGTTTTGCTTACATTGTTGCAATACGGGATTTGATTTGATTGATAACAAACATGTTTGGTATGCATTCATTGTGAAATGCATTTTTTGGATACTGTACATGCTATTCATCTTACCTAGTTTCAGAAATCTAAAAGTCAGACAGTAAAGTGTCACTGAGTCATCCAATGTCCACTTACAGTCAATGAAGAAAAACAATCATGACTGATGTGTGATTCATATGTTCTATTTTGGATACCTGTCTTAGGGTAGTACAAATCACCTTTTGAAAGTCTTAAGCATTTTTAAGTCTAAAATTAGGCCAGAGGAGTTTTACCCAATGAAACAAGATGTTTAAATAGGCAAATGACATGGATAATTTAGTAAATAACTAAAATTGGGTCAAATCAACTACCTTAAACCTAAACGCAAGGATCACTGTACCTCTTTGCTGATCAAGCTTTACTATTTAATCTGAGCTGTTGACAAAGAATTCTTTCCACAGAAAGTCAGTTTGTATCTCATACTCTGTTTTCATTCCACTGTAAACAAAGCTTTAAATATGAAGCAATAAGTAACCCCAGGTGACTAGTTTTAAGGAGTTTAGAGGCAAGCATAGGACTATGTGACACGGACAGACTTATTTTTCATGTCTACAAGGAATACCGGTTAAGGACTTTCAAAGTGATTTTTCCGTTCATTGACCAGAACATGTTGAAACCCAGCTAATACTGTAAAAGTGATATGACTACCAGTTTTTTAGACCAGTATAAACAAAGTCAGAAGAATAATTGTGCTTCTAGAAAAGACTCAACAAAGGCATTATTTCATTTGCCTCTTTCAATCCTATATACTGATGTGAATGAAGAATTGACTTGTCATATCAACTAGCTAGTGGCAATGCCATGCCAGTTGGAGTCCAAGGTCGGGTCTCTTGAGCTATTTGCCGTATACTACTCTTCTCCTTGAGCCTCAGAGCATGGCTATGTGAGCAATGGGAACAAATCTGCACTCGCTGTATTTGTAAGCTCCCCAAAGAGCTTACATGAGGAGCCAAGCTCTGACAGTTGGCTGGAAATACATTTTCTTGTAATGTGAAACTTTGAAAAGGTTTGTGGGGAAGAAGCAAAGACAGGAAGAACAAAGGGACTGCAGAGGAACAGTCCTTCCTATCTTGTACTATCACAACCTCACTTGCAAGAAGAATGCTTATCCTTTCTCAGTGAGCTGCGCAGCAATAGTGCTTGGCTTTGCAGTCAATGTTTCACTCTCACTGCAGTGATAGTGCTATCAGAGTACTGCAAGTTTACACTGAAGATTCTTGAAGATTCTGGGGGGGGTGTTGTTTTTTGTTTTGTTGTTGTAATTTTTGTTGTTTTTTCTGTTTCTTCTATTTTAAAATTCTTCCATGATTGTAGTGCAACAATAAGAAAAGGTGAAAACTTGGGTCCCTGGAAGACCAGATACAAAAACTCTAACAGTAAAAATAGGTGTAGGAGGTTACTAACCACTGACAATTGTTGTCTAATCCTTTGCATATACTAGAAGAACCTTGAAAAAACATGATAAAAGTGTATTCATTGATTCTCTACTCCTATAAAGGAAGCAGAAAACTGATGCAAGTGAAAAATGGAAATCCCCTTTGTTTCTCATGCCTGGTTTGTGTAGGAAAAGAAGAAATTTACATTATGTGGAAGGACACCATGTGTTTTGACTCTACTGGAATCCTTATTTCAAGGAAATTTTTCTCTTGTGAAAACCGTCGCTGCAATACTGGCAAGGTCAATGTCAGGTTGGATTTTCTGCTATACAAGTATCACTCAGGCAAATTAGTTCTGCCATAGGGGCTAGCCTAACCTGGACACCGTTTCCTGAAACCTTTTCCTTCCTGAATCAGCATTTCTTTTGTTGACATGGCACATCCTATCTGTTTCTGTCCTTTCCTTGCTACTCCCGTTTTTTAACCCCATGTCCTCATCTGACTGACACGCAGAAAGAGATCTGGTTTTTTTTTTAGTTTTTATTTAAGGTACTTACTCATCTTTCATTGCCCCCATTTAATTTTCCCTTTTAATGCAGTTACCATCACAACACATCTGTGAAATATGGGGCATTGCAGTCACAAACTTACAAATGGGAAATTTATGCACAGTGATTACATGCATATTAACAGATCCCTGGGAATACAGCAGAGACTAGGTACTTCCTGATCATCTTTTGGCTCAACATCGCTTAGTGAAAGAGATGCAAATACACCAGGTTTTTTTCCCTTTCTCCAGTTATATGAGCACAAAGTTTCCATTAAATCCTTAAAACAATTGAAACTCGCATTTCTAATCAACGAGAAATATACGTTAAGTAGGGGGAAGGTGTATGTGCATTGACTCTTCCAGTCAAAGCTGGCCACAGCATGATAAACAGATGAAAGAGTGTTGAAAAGAGAGGGTAAAGAGCATGGCAGTTGTACAACAATTTGTATAGCAATATTGGGGGAATTCATCTAAGGGAGGGCACTTAAGTTCCTGGTTGCACTTCCTTTGCAATTTTGTTATCGTCAGATAATTTTAGTGAAAATAAGTCTTCAAGAAACCAAATCTGAGGGAGACTTCTACTTTCTTTAGGTTCAATTGGCCTGCATTTAGCCAAATAGGTCAGTGAGTCTTCCATTCAGTGAAAAAAAGAGCTCCTATAATGAGTAGTAGCTCCTACTTTACTTAATGAAGGACTCCCTGACCATAAGGTTTATTACCATTTTTCACTAAGCTTGGTACAATTACACATGGCATGGTTCCGGTCCCTGTGTGCATCTTCTACACAAAGCACGCCTAGCCCACTGCATCATTCTTGTAGTGTGTCCTTGGGGATAAAAGAGAGAAAACTGGAGAACCTACAGGAAGAGATGTGGTTGAAGGACTGTTCATTACAGGTTTTTCCAGGTGTCTAGTCTTACTGGGTACTACTATCATCATACCGTGAATAACAATGTGCTCTGAAACTAAGTTTCTGGTTCTTTCTTAAGATAACTATTCATAACCTAGTTGTAGATGCTGACATATGATTAGTAATCTTTTCACAGTGTCTGGCTTCACAAATCTTTCCTCTTGTGTTGTACCCTCTTTCCACCAAAACCTATACAGTTTGCTATAAGTATGTCTCATTCGCTTTAAAGTTCTATCCTTTTCCCACAACAAGGTGAAACAAACCTTTAAAGCACTTTTTAAGCCCACAGTGTTTCTAAAAGGCTGGGAAAGACTTCCTACTGCATATCTCCTTCCATTTTATAGTTAACTTTTTCTATAAATTACAGCTCTGTGAAGAAAGATGAGTATGTTTAGTGCATATTTGTTATTGGGTTATTCCTAGACCTCCTTTCAACCTTCCTTTCACCATTCCTCCCCACCCTGTAATAAAGTATGTAATTATTTATGCTTACTTTTGGTTCTTGAATATCTTAGATGATTGATTCTTGTCTTAACTGTAACCTAAGCTCTCACTATCAGTGTACTGCCCAACAGTCACTTCCTTTGAAATACTTTGTTCTTCTTCTGTGTCTGCTAAGAATGAACATCAACAGTGTGGTGGTGGTCATCATACTAAAATTGTCACCGTGACAGCATAAATATATTTTTTCTCATCTGCAAACACAGTCTACTTTTATTTTCCTCCAGCCTGTGCATATGGATACACATAGCCTCCCTTCTCTTTTAAAGAGAACTTGACTTTGTGCACTTTTGGGAAGATGCCATCATAGGAAAGGCAGGCTGCAGGCAGGAAACTAGGGTGGCAATCCTGTTGGAGGTAGGACAGCCAGGCCCTTCCCACAGCCCCAGCCAGGGGCAGGGTAGTCAGGGGGCACCCATCAGGGACTGCCCCAGCCCCAAGCTTTGGGGACCTCTCTGGGGATGGAGACAAGCCAAAGACAGTTTGGGATATGGGCCTAAGGGTGGATGCAGCCTGGGGGGCCCATGGCCAGGCAGGGCAGGGCTGTAGCAAGCTGGAGACCAGCCCTGTGGTGGCATCACTGGGACAGGGGCTGATGGCCCCAGGGGGCTGACATGGGATCCTGGGCCATGGGCAGGGTCCCCACCCTGGGGAGCCCCTGGGAGGCTGGGCAAGGACAGTCAGGGCCATCAGTGCCCTCAGGGCCATGGCAACTTATTCTGTATTGAAAAAAACAATTATATTCAACACACCTCTTGATAATGATGCTCCTGTCTTGTCTGACAGAGCTCTACGTGGCCTTGCCTGAGCAGAGGGTTTGGACCAGATGATCTCCAGAGATCACTTCCAACCTCAGCCACTCTGTGATTCTGTGATACTAATGTTGCTGTTGTCATAATGAAAACCTGGCTAATAGTCTAAAAAATTGTGACTCTATCTGGTCATTCTGAAGATCTAAGGAACAAGACATCCTATTCTTTATGACCAAACAACAATTCACAAAAAAAAAAAATAGTCTGTATTAGTAGCACTTCCAATCTTCAGGCCCAACAACAACCAGTTACAGTGCTATTTATGGAAAAAAGAATTTATATATCATAGCACGTCTTTGTCATTTAGCAACTTTGGCTAATCTGACTTTTTGCTGGGCCACCAGTAATTGATTTCATGAATTTCAAAGTTGTCTGAGGTAATGGAGGGCAGTGCACTGGGAGAAACTTCTAAACCAGCAAAGTCCTTGTGTATACAAGCTTTGTGTAGAGTAGCTGGTCAGAGCCTAGCAGAGGGAAAGGGCACATTTATGATGCCTAAAATGAAATATCACTGGGCCTGAAAGACCAGTCAGGATGTATAACTTTAGTGAAATTGTCCTCTTTTTGCACATAAGAAGTTATGCACCCTTTATTTGTTGGTTGAAGTTACCTGTACAGTTTTGTCAGCTAATAACTCCTTGACTACCATTAAGAAACTTCTAATTGTACATATTTGAGGTGCAGGTTAGAAACAACCAAAATGGAAGTTATGAATGACACATACATTGTTCCTGACCTCTGGAAAATGAATTACAATTTCTGCAATTTATCACCAATAACGTAAAACTGAAACTGTGATTTCTGCATGTAAAATTCAGATTTTATATTCAAGTTGAATTTGTTAATTTTGTAAATTAATATTTGATTTTGGTGGCAGACCAATTACTTGTTTTCTGTTTTTATTGTTATATGAATTTTTGAACTAACAATATTTCTTCAGTAAAGCAAAATAAAATATTTTAACATGGACTAAGTATAATTAAAAAGTGAAAAACATCTGCAGAATCATATTTCCAGAGTGGAAATTGACAAAATATTGAGTCATTGACAAAATATTGTTGACTACTACTTTACCATGTTTTCTCTCAGGAGATGAGAGAAAAAAGGAGTTAGTTAGGATACCTGTTTGAAAAAGGGAACCGGGTTGAGAAGAGTCTGAAGTAAAAGATCAGGGGACAGAATAAGGAAGGTAGAACCTGGAGGAACCATCAAAAAAAAAAGTTATTTGGCAAGACAGCAGACAATAATGGGAGTGGGAGAAAAATCAAGGCGTGTACATACTGAGAGGAAAATACAAAGTTAAAAACAGCGTATTATGGGATTTTTTAAACTTTGATAAAGTATGATATTAAATTACATTTAAGAATGCCTTCTTCCAGCAGAAGACAGGCCTTGGATAACTGTATTTGCTGATCACCCACAGGGAATGTTGTATATTATATTTCCTTTTTTTTCCCCTAGATCAACTTGACTAGCCACATATGTGCAGTCATTTTATGCAAATTCAGCTGAAAACATTTTTAGGCCATAAAATGCAATGCTTAATGAAGAGAATTTAAGTATGAGAGCCCTCGGTTATGAGTTTGTGGATTTTATTGAATAAATAATTTCAGTAGGGAAACCATGCAAATGTATCCAGCTTTGATCATTGCAGATAAGGATAATTTGCTATATTTGTAAGAAATATTTTTTTTAATGTTTGATGGCAGGTTTCACTTTGGAATCTATGGAAACTGAAAAATGCTGAGATATGGAGATGAGTTTAATGTTTCTGCCTGATGAAATACATTAACCACAATCATAAATGTCATCATTTATGTAGCTGAAATTTTACAATCTGTCTGCTTTTCATGTTGTCTGTGGGTCATATCTAGCCTCTCTACAGCAAAAGGATTCTTGATAATATAGCAAATTAACCCAGCAGCACTTTCTGCAGATGGTTCCCCTGTGGAATTAGGGAAGATACCAAGCCCAAGGATTAGGGGAAATACTGGGACCCAAAAGGCAGAGTGTTTCTACGAGAAGGAATCCTCTTGCTAGACCTCATGATTCTTTTGATGGGGTGGCTCCTACAAGATCTGTTACATAATGATTGATAAAATTTAGTTTGAGTGTCAGGAACATTATTCCCATGTATGTTCTTTTTAGCAGCATTTGTTTCTACTGGAATTTTTGAAGTACTCTACTAGAATGGAAGAAAATCATCATCCCCTTTGTCATCAGTTCATCCTTCTGAAACCCAAGTCATTCAATGTCCAGAGTTGCAAAACAAATTCTGGAGAACCAAGGGCAATACAGTTGCATTGTAAACCTCACTACATTAAAAAGAAAAGAAAAGAAAACAAAACAAACCAATTCATGATGTACAGAGTTCTTGAACAGGGGACCTGCTTGCCTAAATATCTTTTTTACCTGCCCTCCTCTTTCCTTCTGTTGTCTTTCTCCCTGTCATGCTGCTGGTAGGCTACATAGGTTTCTGAGCCCGAAACATGGGTACACTGCAATGTTATATTTGACTGTGTGAGTCCAATTTCTGACCTTGTTGACTCGTGCTTCACCCATGTACCCGGCTGTGTAGGGCTGAGAAAGAGCGATACACTTGAACTCAATTTAAAAATATTAGTAGGTTATCTGAGAGTGTTGAAAGGCTGAATCAAATGTTGTAGTTCACCAACTGTTCTATTCTATTGTACACCACTTAAAAGAAAAGTCAGTTTTTATGGGCAGCCTTCTTCATATCTAAGCTCACAATACCTTGAGTTAAAATTACAGATTCTCCCAGTCTTATAGAATTAAGAAATGCTACATATAGAAACAAAAAACAACTACCATCTCTTTTAATCCTTGGAAAATCAGGGGAAAAAAAATAATTTTTATTTGTAATGATTCCAAAGTATTCTTATGCATGATATAACAAGATAAAATGAATTAGATGAGTATAAACAGACCAAAATTTGTGTGTGATAAATCTAAGACAATAAACCTTAACTTTCAGATTACATTGCACATATTACATACAAAAGATGACAGTTAAGGGTAGGTAAAATAAATAATCAAGTCTGAATGTGAGAAACAATGCCTGACTACTTTAGAACACAGAGGAGTTGTTTATACCTTTGACTAGTGTTACGCCCATGGGCTATGGCCAGTCCTTGATGATGACTTTTGCTGGCATAGTGTATAACTTCAGATGCTGATGTACACCACAAATGTTAGAGCATAACACAGAAACTAAATTCACTTTTACTATCCTTTCTCTGCTTCATTGTTTTCGAAACTCAAGGTAACAGCCATACATAAGTGCCTATTCAGTGGGCATCAAACAGGGCATGAACTAAAGGAGACAGCAGTCTGGTTTCCACCCTAGAAACTGACTGACTTCCCAAAAGGGGTTTATGACAGCCAAGACAAATTAAAATTCCATAGCATAGGAGTGGGGAGGAGTAGAGAAAAAGCTTCTGACTTTGTAAGCCAAGTTGTTTTTGTTAAAAAATGACCTTATAACTTGTACGATACACTGCTAACCACAGGTGTCTGTCATAAGATTAATGCCTATTCTGAAGCCAACAAAATATTTCTTTCCAGAGAAAATAAATCAAATCAAGCATGATTAGAATAAAACCACTGTAACAACAAAAGAAGTTTATGGTTGTTTTGAGAAGAGGAAGATTACCAACTACGTGACAAACTACCTTAATGAAACATTTCAAAAATAGACATGTAAAAGCCAGGAAATGAAGACGTCAAGTCAGCCATATGAGCATTAAGCATGGTTACATATACTAACAGGAGAAAAAGTTGCTTATTAGTTAGAATGTCAAAAAATATGCTCATCGGTTATACTAGACTTAAAATGCATAATGCTACAGCTTTTAAAGAATAAAATTCTTTAAGAGAAACCATATATCTTAAATCCTCAAAAAGATTGTTTCCAGGACTTTCACAATAATATTTACTTGTATGTTTTTATTGGAATGACTTTTATTTTCCTCATCTAACTTTCCAGTTCTTGTCAACCAGAAAAAGTCCAAGTTACATTTTAAAAGTAGATAATTTTATTCATTAATTAAATATTCTGCAATAAAATTAGTAAACAATGTGGCTATTCTGTATTGGCCATGGACATATCATTCTTGACATAAAAAAATAAAAAAGCAAAGTACGAGTCAGGAAGTTTTCTGGAATTAAAGTTTTCAAATTTATTTTCCTTTCAAAATAAGACATTCTGTAGACATGAGTAAGTAATTCCTTGCTTCCCTGTTCTCTTGTTTTCTTGCTTTGTCTTGCTTGCTTGTTTATTTTCTTGCTCATTTGCTTTCTTGCTTTCTTGCTTTCTCTTCCGTATAGCTTTGTTAGGAAAAAAGGAGAACTTTAGGAAAACAAATTCAGAAAAAATCTGGCTTTACATTCTGTTTTACTAAAGACTGATCTAAAAAAGTATATTTTCTGTCGTATTTTTTCCAACATATATGACTTAGCTTTCAGTGGCATATTTCAAACATCTAGTTTACTTATTTCTGCAGTAATGACACTATTCTTTCTTCTTAAACCTTTTTAGAGTAAGGACTGTGAATGTTAATTTTCAGATGTTGGTGCATAAATCTATTTTCTGTCTTATATTAGATGCCTACATTTGGTTTTGTATGTAAGTATCCTAGCTGGAAGCAGCAGAAGACTTTTAAAAATAAAAGCACTGTTACTGTGGTGGGACAAGATCTGGTCACTACTACTTCTATCTTCAGTCATTTAAATGCAGAACCTTTTAGAATTTAGAATATTTAGCATAATACATTTAGAATGTATTTGGTATTTTCAAACCACCTTTTAAAATATATTAGCTATATGTATATGTCTAATTATTTAATATATATTTATATATGTCATATGTATGTATTTTTACCTACATAGAAATTTAAATATGAAATTGGTCTTTTGAGAACCTTGAATTCTAAGGGAGGTGGAATAGCACTGATCTATATATCCATCTAAATCACACAATGGTATTGGCTGTACTTATAATTGTAGTACTTTAAAAAAATTTACAAGACCTCTACATTTTTTGTAAATTCAGAAGAAACACCAATATTAGGGTGTTTAAAATACTCCTCCAAATAATGCTTAACAGGTGAGCTAAGGACACAAAGGACAAATTTGCAGGGACTATTTCATTTTAAATATAAAAGTGATACTTTAATCAATAATATATTAAAATAATGAGCAACTGCATTGAACAGTTCCACTCTACTTATATGCAAGGAAATATAGCTTCTCATTAATTGTTGAATGAACTGCAGTCTGAGTACATTCACTATTTTTATGTGGACACTTACAGAACCTTCATCACCACAGCAGCTTGACGTTAATACCTTTACCCTTACAATACCTCTGCAAGGTAGACCAGTTTCATTCAAAGAGAAGAGCTGACTGAAACAGAGAGTAAGTTATCCAGCATCACAGTGGAAGCTTGTGGCAAATCTCCCATGTTTACTAATCTTCTGAGTCACAGTCTCATGCCTTAATCACAATGTCATTTTTCACCTGCTTCAGAAAATACCTCTTCACACACTGCAGAGGTGTAGACTAGCAGTGCTTTTGGAAATCAGATTGGAAAATTTATCATACTTTTGAAAGAAGCTCCCGATCCTCCCTCTTCCTATACATAGTCACTTATTGAAATTGAAACTATTTATGAGGAAAAGACTGTTCAAAAAGAATTTTCCATTTCAAAAGCCTTTTTAAAGTTTCAAAATTGTTCAAGCACCACATTTTAATATCTTGCAAATGGGAAAAAAAATTGTTCATTTGAAGAAAGTCACCTTTTAAAACATTAATTATAATTAACAAGTAAAAAAAGATAAAAAAAAGAAAATATTTTCAAAACATTAGATGAAACCATTTGATTCATTTTATCTTTTTTAGAGAGGGAAGGACCACTTTAAATTTTCAAGGTTCTTATTATTTTAATGGGAAGCCTAAATGTTTACATCTCCATTTTTCTTGTGGAATAGGAAAACTATTTCCTATTAACCTCTAATTAAAAATTAAAATCCCATCCATTCCCCACCCTTCCCCACTCCCCGCCAAGAAAACCACATATTTGAAGCAAAATAGTCTATAATGCCTACCCTTCCCTTGCCCCAGATTATTTGAATCTCTTGACTGGTTATTGACTACAAATAAACCAAGAAAGGTATGTGCTTAGGAACATGGTATATGCTGCAAACAAGTGAGTTACTACTTGATATATATTTCTCTACTGAAGTATATTTGATTTATATATGCTTTTATGTATCACTGAAATGGCTTATTTCCTTTTACACTAGACTGTCACATTTTCTCTACTAAGATATGCACTGACCTATGTAATTGCTACTACATCACTGAATAGTTGGAGACATTAGGATTAGGATTTAAGGTGCTTCCCCAAAGATGCCAACATGTCCTGTAGACCTGTTAATTGTGATGGGGCTGCTCACATACAGTTTTAAATTGCTGAAGTTCCACTTGCTCAAGGAAATTAAAAAGAAAAGACAGTGATTGCAGAGTTGTCAGCATGGGTTCCTACAAAGCTCCTAGATCAATATTGATTTAAAACTACAGGGAAGCAAACTGTGATAGCACAGCCACTTGGAAATGAAGGGTCATTGCAGAAAAAGGTTTTTCAAACGTATTTTCTAGTTCTCTAGTTTATATATTACTTATACAACTAGATATGGAATTTTTTTTTTTTCTTAAATTAGCCATATTAGATAATGTACCAGCTCCTGTATTTATGTTTCTTACCTTAGAGAAATTATCATAAGAGTGAAGTAAAAGTCTGACAAGAGGACATAGCAATTGGGTCTGCCTCTTAAAAAAGAGGAAATATTAAGAAAAGATTAAAGTGCAGTAGATATGAAATCTTTTTTTTTCTATTATTTTTCTGAATTGTAGAGGAGACACGAAATGATAGTCAGAAAACAAACAAAATCAAAACTTAAAATAAACACATTTTACCAAGATTTTTAATCTAAGCATTTTAATCAAGTGATCATTTTCTTACTTCAATGAGAATATAAAGACATGCCACTATTTAAGGTGACTCTTTGTATCAATCTTTCTAATGGACCTAATTTGAAAGACCACTGTTCTTATTACTATATAAAGAGATGGCATATTTGGTACCATCTGTAGGCAAAGTTGCTTAACAAGATATTCAGACACAGTCATAGGACTTGGTGCACGCATAAAGCATGTTCTATCCTATTGCAATCTGAGCAAGTATTGGTGTTTAGTCAGACTTAGAATTGGGCAAAATTTGCTCATTGAACTTCTAAGTAATGCAGACTACCATAATGAAACAGCTAGAAAAATATGAAACAAAGCTGTAGGTGACTCCACCATGCAAAGGATCTGGATCCTTTTTGTCACTCAGATAGCATATACCTTGGTAATGCCCTAGTTTTCTTTAATTGATACCGTATATTATAGTTACTCTTGCAGTGGTACAGGTATGGAACTGTATTCTTTTTAGGGTATGTAAGAAGTCCAAAGTAGAAAACCTTATGTCGTGTTTTAACCCCAGCCAGCAACTAAAAACCACGCAGCTGCTCGCTCACTCCCCCACACACAGTGGGATGGTGGAGAGAATCAGGGGGGAAAAAAAAAGTAAAACAACTTGTGGGTTGAGGTAAAGACAGTTTAATAGGACAGAAAAGGAAGGGAAAATAAGAAGAAGAATAAGAATAATAGTAGAATATACAAAACAAGTGATGCACAATACAATTGCTCACCACCTGCTGACCGGTGCCCAGCCAATCCCCAAGCCACAGTGTCCCCCAGCCAACTCCCGCCAGTTTATATACTGGGCATGACGTCATAAGGTATGGAATAGCCCTTTGGCTCGTTTGGGTCAGCTGTCCTTGCTGTGTCCCCTCCCAGCTTCTTGTGCCCTCCCAGCCTCCTCTGGCAGGGCAGTATGAGAAGCTAGGAAGTCCTTGACTTAGTATAAACACTGCTTAGCAACAACTAAAACATCAGTGTGTTATCAACATTATTCTCATCCTAAATCCAAAAGACAGCACTGTACCAGCTACTAGGAAGAAAATTAATTTTATTCCAGCCAAAACCAGAACACCTTCTTATTTCCTTTCATTAGACATAAAAGTTTCTGATGTGTTTTCAATATTTATAAGCAATGTGCCTACTTCAAACCTGAGGTAAGTGTACACTCTACATTGTATTTGACAATATTTTGTCTTAATGGTACTTGCTTTCCTGCCTTACATGATCTATTTAAGGTGTACAGGCAGTATAGGTAGTGATACATATATAGCACTGAAATATAGTCAGAGTAGGATCAACAACACACAGACTCAACATCCCATGGAGAAGAGAACATTCAAAATACAAGTTGTATTCAGAGCAGGCGAGATCTCCATTAAATGATTATTTGTTTTTTGTTCTCTGCTGTAGAGAAACAAATGTTTTCTTATTAACAAGAGCAGGGCTAATTTTATAATTAAGGCATGCACATAAAATCACTAACTCTGTACAAGCACATTGCTGTTTCAATGTGCAACTACAGCTTATGTAGGCAAATATGAGGTCTCTTGAAAAGAGTCAGCTTAGACACTAATAGCAGTATACAAGAATAGCTACCTTATCTTTTTAATTTCCTTGAACAAGTGTAACTTCTGCACTTTAGGACTACAACACATCAGACATTATCCTCTGAATACTTATCCAGTATTTCATAGTGCACTCACTTTGCCATCTGTGTTGTCATGGCTAGACTGCCAGAAGTGCGAGGGTTAGCTGGTTTGGCTTTTTTCTCACATGTTTACATGAACCTCAGTTGCACCTTTACAGTGCAATACAGACATACCTTTAGAAATTAAGTCAAAACCTCTAGCCTGGAATAGTACCAATCTTTCTCTGAAGTAGTGTTGGAACCATCTTAATCTTAGAGGCTGTGAAATACTGTTGCCATATAATTAGTTTTTGAAAACGTAATTAGTTTTCATAACAGTATGGGATTAAACACTAAATGCTGCATTAATATATCAAAGGTCATTGTGTTTTGCATAGTAAATCAGGATATTTGAGTATTCCTACACCACACAATGCAGTACCATGTAAGGAACATCCAAACAACCTAGTATGTATATAAAGAACTGTGCAGCATTATATAGAGATAGGCACTTGGGTCTTGGCATCAGAGTAGCCTCCTAACAGGATTAATTGGCTCTGGCACAGCACAATGCTGGCACAACTGTACTGCTTCTGGTTCCAGATCCAGCTTGTGCTGGGGTAGCTTGAATATCTCTGTGTGGGACTGAGTGATGCAGTGTAGATCTTTACAGGTCATGAACCCACTCTTGATCTCTGTACATGAAGGTACAGTTTTTTAAGTGATGTAACAGCTATGTTATTAAACTGTACCCATTTATAACATATTTATTTATACATACTGAAATTATGTATCATGTGGTGGCTAATAATGAACTTCCAGCAGAAACCTCTGGGAGAGGATATTTCACCCAAACATTAACTTCATTAGAAAGATTCAGCAGAATGAATCAGCACATATTTTTCTAGGAGTAGTTTAAATGAAGATGAGTTGATTTCTCATTTATTTCAAAATTTAAGAACAAAATAAGAATAGCATTTTGTGCAATTCACTGCCGTATTCTTAACTATGATATCCTGGTTTTTTTATTATTTGGGGTGGGAGCTAAGTAAAAGTTTTTACTCTTTTTTTCCCGCTGGAACAGCTGGAATAATAGCATTCCTTATGAAAAAATTTTTAAAAACAATGAAAAAAATGTAAAAAAACCACATGCAGACCATTTTACTGCAGTGGTAAAGAAAACACCAACCAAGGACATATATTGTGAATATAAGTATGGGCATATAAACAAGATATCTTAAAGCTGTCTGTGTATTCAATCAGAACAGATAAGATAACATGTTAGATAACTAACTACTTTTTAACAACCTCCAGATGCATTTTTTGTCCTCTTTAAATGTAAGGTAGCTGATATGTGAGCGTAGACGAATAAGCTATATCACATTTACTATATAGTTGGATTTGCCTATAGCTTTCTATATTTGTAATTAGATATAACACATAGCTAATACCCTATTGATTCAGACTTTTGCTTGCCTCATGTTATTATAGTAGCTGCATGCTAAAAGTCAGACCTTGACTAGACCTTCATATAAGAACTTGCAATCTATTCCTGGTTATCTTATTGACTGGCCATTATGTTTGGATCAATCATCATAAACCTGACTAAATGGCATCATACCCAATTTACAAAGCTGAATGTAAAGGATTCAAAACTGTCCCTAGTTCACAGTGCTGGACAGAGGAATAGAACTGAGGTACACTTCCCTGTTCTTGATTACTGAGTTCCACTAAGGTCTAGTAGCTACACCACTCCTCAGCGGTTTTGCAGCTGATGAAATTAAGTCTTCTTATACTTAAGATTTCTCACAATTCTTGACAATAATGAGACACAAGCCTTGCTTTAATCGATAGCCTCTAAAGTAACTTTTTTGTAGTTGAAAATGTTCATCATCAAATAAATACCAATGTGACTGAGTTCTTAGCATGTATATGTGGGGCAGTTGAATTTGGAAGTGTATGTTTTACATGTGCAGCTGAACCTATCTGAACCAATAGTTCTGCCTGTCTTTTGCCGTTTTTGGAGGGAGCAGACTGACTTTAGAAGTGCAATGTGCCCTTAGTGCTGTTAACAACTAACACCAGCCTGACCGTTGGCAATAAATTGTTTAATTCTTATCTCAATGGAAGGCAGATCAAACAATGCTTTTATATTAAATAAATGCTAGTGACAGAGGTGTTCAGTTTATTTTATTCTGAATATGAAGAGAAACAATATCTTCATTTTTATATCTTCCACTGTTCACTCTCAACAAGGTAATCTCCTCTCCTGATGACAATCTCACAATTCTTCAGTAGCAATTTTAGCAACAGGAAACTCTTGGCATGTCCTGGAGGGGGGATTTATACTTGTGCAAATAGATTTGGAAAATACAGGTCTTAATACATTTAAATTTAATACATTTAAATTTAATACATGTTTTTAAACACCATTTAAATCTACAACAGGAGACATATTTCTTTGTAATCTTTGTTTCTTTGCTTGTTTGGCTGATTTTTGACTCTTTATGTTTTGTGATTTGCAGCAGACAGTAAAGGCTGCAGAAAAAAACCAAAACAAAACAAACCCCCAAAACAACATGTGATGGAATAATCAAAGGAGAGGATAGCAAAACAAATCAATAATAATGGACCAGTATGAAAGCCCTGCTATTTTTAGGCTTCTACTTTTTTTCCTATCCCTCATTCTTTTTATTGTTATTGAGACATTAAAACCCTCAGGGCAGAGGAAGTCTAACAACAAGCTTGTAAAAGTGGTTACTGTATTTTGGATGTTTATGTTGTTTAGACTATTACTGGCATTTAGTACCCAGCCTCTTCTTTCTATATTTTTTTTACATTTTTCATATCAAAACAATTAATTTCACTTCTATTTAGCAACAAGATGGACTTTTTTTCCTGTTTTGTTCATATTGTATGTGTTATGAATTTACATGAGTGGCAAATATCTAGTAATAGGACTATAACTTGAGGAAGCACCTGTTCTACTGTGGAATGATACAGTGATAATTTAATACAAATAATCCCCCCAGTGTTAAGAAATCAAACAAATCAAAATGGTGTTGCTATCTTGAAGGCCTCTCAACAAGCACTCTTTAACCTTTGTTAAACGTCTCGTGTTTACTATGCATCAGCTTTAAAGATCTAGATAAATGAATTAATTCACCTTTATCCCCTTGAGAAACACTATTGATTTTTATGAAAATGAATTAAACATTCACTATCAATTAAGTTCTGTGTTTGCTTTTTTAGAAGAGCTATCTTCTCACTGAATGAGAAATTTACCTGCCAGCAAACAGAATAGACTGTTGTACTGTCCACATATTGGCATACATATTGGATAAACAAAACCCAATTACACTCCTGCTTATACTGCATCAAGATTACACATTATGTTCAGAGCTCCTTTTTCAAGGAGCAGTGCCCAGCTAAATTGCATCACTTATCCTAGGTTTCTTTATTGCTTAAACATGTAGAAAATTAAGTTATTGAGAAGCTTGGTCTTAAGAAAAAATAATAAAACAAGAAAAAACCCAAACTCTTTTTGACTAGTTGTGGTTTACAATTTATTTTTGCTTAGCGACCACGTGAGTTTCCCTTTTTTATTTTCTGTGATGGTAAGTAGCTTATTTGGACTTTGGATTATTAAAATATTTTTTCCCTAGAGCTGCCTTGGCAGCAGTTCTGAAGGACTCTTTGGGACAATCTTAAGCATTTCTTCCTATTCTTTCTCTCCCTTGATTTACACTATTAAATTTGATTCTAGATGTCTTTTTACTTTTTATTGCGTTTGAAGTAATAGTGTGTAGAAGTCTAGATGCAAAACAGAAAAATAGTATAGCTTTTGAGAGCACATGATTAATACAACATAGACTGGAAAGAGACAAAAACTTTTCAGAGCAGGAAATATATTAGGAAAATCACACAGCTCCTATAGCAGATATGGTGCTGTAACCTCAATGAGTGACACATGCAAAGAATAGCTAAAGTCAAATCTCTTGAGATGAGTAAGTGCTGAACATGGACATCATTACCTAGGCTGTTTTCAGAACTACTGACCTTTACAAGTAAATCTTTTAGTAAGTAACACATATAATTTACTCTTCTACTTTGATTTATCCTGAACTATCATATTCTCCCATCTATTATCATCATTTAATCTCTTTTTGTATCATACTTTATTCTACTTATAATTTTTATACTGTGTTCACTGTTCATTTAAACATTTCCATTAATGCACAAAGCAATAGAATTAGTAGGTTTCACATCTTATTTATTCACCTTTCAATATTCAGAAGCATATCTGGGTAAAGAAATTTTACTTGTATTCTTGGTTTGGTTTTTTTTTCACTTGTTTTAAAATGTCTGATGTTTGTCAAAGCAAAGGTGAAGAGGTACTATACAAAACCAGCACAAATAGGGAGGTTGATAACAGCCATTATTTCCCTTCCTTATTGCCTTCCAATTACTGAAAAAAAAATTATCTGTCACAAAACCAGTCTTCACCTTATTTGTGTACAAGTCCATTGTACCACATAAGTGTGATCATTGACTGCAGGCTTAAAGCTTTTTGTTGTCTTTCATGGTACTTCAGTAATCACTGACATAACTCTGCACTCTTTTATGTCAGTATCAAGGATATTCTGGATGAGAGTTTAAGAAGAAAAGCTAATGAATTTTTGGCTTCTGAAAGATGTCTCTGCAGGAATTATGGAGTTCACTGAGTCTCCTAACTTATTTGTTTCAAATTAGTACTTAAGTTATGTGAAATCTAATCTGGGCCATCCTATTCTCACAATTAGTTCTGCCTTAGGGATGTGCTCCATTCCTGATTTAGTATATGGATTCTAGCTGTAATCATGAATCAGAAACAATTAATCCTTAACTTTGCTCAGAATTCAAGTACCTGAGCTCACGAAGACATAGCAAAAATTCCCACAAGTTTATGTATGTTCTAAGATTTTTCAAATTCTTGGCATTTCATCCAGTTGAGTGTTGTTGTGGTTTAACCCCAGCCAGCAATTAAGCATCACACAGCTGCTCGCTCACTCCCCCACACACAGTGGGATGGCGGAGAGAATCAGGGGGGAAAAAAAAAGTAAAACAACTTGTGGGTTGAGGTAAAGACAGTTTAATAGGACAGAAAAGGAAGGAAAAATAAGAAGAAGAATAAGAATAATAGTAGAATATACAAAACAAGTGATGCACAATGCAATTGCTCACCACCTGCTGACCGGTGCCCAGCCAATCCCCAAGCCACAGTGTCCCCCAGCCAACTCCCGCCAGTTTATATACTGGGCATGACGTCATAAGGTATGGAATAGCCCTTTGGCTCGTTTGGGTCAGCTGTCCTTGCTGTGTCCCCTCCCAGCTTCTTGTGCCCTCCCAGCCTCCTCTGGCAGGGCAGTATGAGAAGCTAGGAAGTCCTTGACTTAGTATAAACACTGCTTAGCAACAACTAAAACATCAGTGTGTTATCAACATTATTCTCATCCTAAATCCAAAAGACAACACTATACCAGCTACTAGGAAGAAAATTAATTTTATTCCAGCCAAAACCAGGACAAGTGTGTATCTCTTGGGGACCACTCTGCATGAACCTAACTATAATTAGAAAAAACTGAGTAAGTTGCTCACTTTTCTAAAGCAATGCACAGAGAAAACACGTCTGTAAATATGCATCAATAAAGTAAGCAAGCTTTATTTAGAAAATATTCTTTGGCCACGTAAAGGTTAAAAAAAAATCTGGAAATTACTCAAAACACTAGTTTTGAGGAGATGTTTAGAAAAAAAATGACCAGTTTATAGCTGTGTAAATTGAGATGTACTACTCTTGCAAGGGAAGGCAAGATCCACAGTCATGAGAGAGTTAATAAAGTGCTTTATTTCATAGCATATCAACTTAAGGAAGACAAACCTTTGTAAAGGTCTTTTCAGAGATGAGCTCCTTCCCTGTGTGCATAGCACCCTTCCCTCTAGAATTGGTTCAAAATCCTTAGCTTCAGATTCTCTTATTCTTTGTGTTTATATATGACTGAAGAAGGGGGAAAAAAGCCAAACAAATCAAAGATAGTACTCACGTGTGATTGTCACGTGTGATCTACAGTGGAGATCCTTCTAAAAGACATATGTTAAAAAAAGCAAAGGGAAAAAAAAAAATCTGGTTATGGAGAGTTAGAAGATTAAACATGTTTTTTGGCATTGCTCTTTTCCTCACTTCATAGAATCACATAATAATTGAAGGCACATCTCCTATTTAGTCCTTCTCCATAGGAATCATGCACATCACCTCTTAATCTTTAAAATATGATTCTGTAGAATAAAGCTTGTACCTTTTTTCTATAGCATTGTCCAAAGAAGAGTCATGTTTGGTGAAAAGTGAGAGGACACAGAAACGTGAAGATCATTCACTGCCTAGAAGTAAGTTTCTATAGAAGAGAATTTTCAGCTTTTTGCTACATCTGTGTAAAGTTCATTTTACCAAGCTGCAGGAATCAGAGCTTCTGGATGGATGTGGCTAGTAAGATAGGAAACAAAGACAGACAACTGACAGACCCCAGAGAGAATATTGGGGTTTTTGTTTTTCTTTTAGCTCTTGGAATATCTTTTAGATATTGAGGGGGTTCACACTACTGGATTTTTCCTAAAGTCAGACTACGTATTTTCCTTATTCTCCAACCCATTGAAACTGCAAAAACAATTTCTACACAGGTTATTTTTTCATATTCAGCAGAATAGGACATTAAATGGTTTAGTGTTCATATGTTTTGTCATTTATCCACAAAACTTTATTCTTTCTGTTTTCTACTGAACTATTAAAAATGCTACTTCTGTCAAAAGAAAGATAAGTGTTAATTTCCAGTGGTTCCCCTATTTCAATTTCCATGTAAGTTGTTAAGCAAATCAAGTTACTTATATCTCTAACAAAAGAATACAATATATTTGGCTAAAATCGTTGACATTGTAAAATTCACTATATTTGATTAAAATATTATCTGTGCATCTGGTCAGTTACATTCAAATATTTCTATAGGAAAAAACACCACATAGCATTATTAATTTCATATATGATGTTAACGATTCTAATACAAGACCAAGAAGGCATGAAAGGATACGCATAAATTAATCCCTATTTAAGTCATTGTTCAAACACATCATATAGGGCATATATCTCAGTGTGAATAAGAATGTTTTCCTGAATCATGATTTCAAGCAGAGTATGCAAAAGTCAACAAGTCTGACGATGAACTTTGGAAATTGGGAAAAAAATAGGTAGATTAATTCCTTCTGGTAAACGGTTGGTAAAACTGCCCTCATAACATTTAGTTATGTGGTTTGCCTTAAATTCATATAGTTTGATGAACTTGTCCCAGATTGTTGTAATTTTCGTAGTATTTAAACTGTAAAGCAGTCTTGGCCATACATATAACATTCTAATTCAACAGTATTTTAAAAAAACACATCAATTTTATGAAGGTAACATGCTCCTTGATTCTAAAATCCAGTCATTATATTATTATTTTCACGGTTTTCTGTATTAGGGGCTTTAGGGACATTAAGAGAATTGCCTTGCTCCAGGAAGAGCTACTGACTGAAGGAAAAACTATCCATTCTTGTAGACACAGTGGAGAGTGTTGGCTTTCCCATCCAGTCAATGACTCCTGTCTCTGAACAGTTCTGCAGGTTAGTACAGGAGTAATAATCCTGGCTCCTCCTCCTTCTCCGGTTACCGTGTATGAGATGATGGGGAAGAATTGGAGTGTGAAGTAGAGAGGTCAGAGTAATAACCCTCATAGTAATCTGCTTATTTTTAGCCTTTCACCCCATAGATAGAAAACTTACACTACTTTGTAGCTTCGTGTGAGCAAATGTCTGCAAATCTGTATGCTGGAAAAGAATGACACAAATAGCAGGTGGTAGCAAATATACATCACCATGTTTCAGGCTAAGAACAACTGGATCTTGATGATTATGGATAACTATTTATGTTAATAATCTTATTACATGATATTGTGGAGAGAATACTAGGCCTGATCCTCCATTCTATTTGAACAGTTTACGGTGGCATGGCTTACTGAGGTTGGATCAGATGATGTCCTGAGGTCCCTTCAGACTTAAATTATCCTATGATTTGTAATCCATGCTTAACAGGAGGAGAAAAAAATCAGCAATAGCTTTTAATTCCAATTCATATAAACTATCCGAATAATGATATTGATTACCAGAACAAAAAATGGTACAATGAAGGAAAAAGTTGAATCTATTTTGGTTTTTATGCTGACTGCATTCAAAGTCAAGTCTTTAAAGAAGCTGAAGCCTACGTTCAGTTGGATGTTGATCAATTTGCCACTGTATCTCAGAATGGCTTTTTAAATAGCAACTTGAAAACAGCGTGAAGGTGGAATTTATTGTTCACAGAATTCAACATTGTATTTTTCTCAAATATACTTTTAGTGAAAAATTCACCCCCACAGTTGGTTACTTTTCTCAGATTTTTGGGAGCATGTAAATACAAGCTCATCAGGAACTACTTTTTTTACAGCAGTAATTATGATGGGAACTGTTAGATCAATCCTACGAAAAATACAAAATATCGTGTTCTGCTCTGTTTCTGTAGATCCAAAAAATTAACACCTTGCAATCTATGATAGAAATACTTTCATAAGAAATTAAGGTAGTTCTTCATTATAGCAAATATTTTCAGGAAGGAAGAAAAACTTTTAATTTTGAATCATAGCACATAAACTTTACTTAGTGACCCAAGAGAACAAGCCAAGCTGAATAAAACAAACTAAAATTAGTAACAGGCTAACAGCTTGACCATTTCCTTGGGCAACATGTAGCTGACAGATGATGTGATGTTTGGTGACAGACAAATTCTGATCCTCTTTCCCACTTTTAAATTCTATCCACTGAGAAAAATTAACAATTTCATCAATATCATCAACAGCAGAATCACTCAAATAGAGAAGCTATTCCTAATTTAAAAGCAGTTAGAATAAGAAACGTTTGTGATTCAATATTCCTAGTCCAATATCACTGATATACAGGTGGTAGTAGAGGTAATAGTCAATGCTGATTTCATGACTTAATTGCTTATTATCAAATATCCCGATTTACATTCTGGATCAGAACCCCTCATTTAAGATATACCCTACTGGAAAATAAATCAATTGTTCTTCAAATATTACTTCATAAAAATTCCATAATTTCATTAATTTTCTTCTGTAAAAACTAGACAATATATTTATTTCTCTCTCTATATTTGTTACGAGAACATCTGAATTTGCAAACCAGAGAACTAGTACTAAATAAGCAACTTCAACTTACTTTATCCAATTGTTTGGTCTGTTCCCATCCGAAGTTTCTCTGATTGTATTCTTCCTTCTGAGGTCTCTGCATACTGAAAAAATTTCCTCTTATTATAACCATGGTATTTCAAGTGAACGCAGGTAACAAAACGGTCTTTGACTTTGTCTCCTGTACTTCAACTCACAGCTGTGTTTTTCATCATAGGAAAACTCAAAGGTGGGAAAGACGGGGTTTTTGTGTGTGTGATAAGTATTATCTATTATTCCTGAACTCTGGCTTTCTACACGTCTGTGTCCTTCACTTCCATCTTCCCCTGTAAATATCTCTCAACCTTGCTCCTACTAACATTTCACATATGGCACTTTCAACGATAAAATATGGCATGTTTGTGGCATGTCTAAAATGGTATGCATGCCTGCTGGTTATCTGGCCTCTGCCAAATGGACTACATGACAGCTTAGCTCTGCTAGTCTCTCCTTCAGTGTAGATATATAAGGAATGAGATTTACTAATTTGGATTGTTCTTCTCTACTCAACTAAAAATGCGTGGTGCAACTGTTTCTGATATTTTTCTTCCTGTCAGATTTGGTAGTTACTGATCAGTAGTTAAAAATACTTATGTATATACATATATAATTTTGGTTTTGCATGTACATACATGAAGGCAGGAAGAAGGCTGAATAGATGGACAAAAAATAATTGGAGGAACACACAGAGAGCATGATAAGGGATTTTTATTTTCTTTGGAAACTGAGGTGAAGAAATTTTCATATTATAGACATATAGCCCTGATTCTGTAAATTCACATATCTGTGCTTAATGTACTTATTGTGAATAGTCCTATTTATGTATAAATTTCATAAGGGCCTTAGGGTCTTACTGATTCCTACTTTTTTCTTACTTTTAGAACGTTGATAAGTGTTACACAGCTATCCATTTTTTAAATCCTGATGGCTCCTTAGCTTAATCTTTTGCTCTCGGAAGAGCAGAAATTTGTTAAAAGGAGGCAAGGATCTAGATGCCCAACTCTTCTTGAAGTCAAGGAAGGTTAGATAATAAACCATCTGTTTCTCCAATCTTGTGTACTTCAGAAAATGGCTCTGAAGTGCCCAGGTTATTAAAATACTTGACACTCTAGCCAAAAGGCTTCAACATCATTTTTAAAGTTAAGCTCATGGGTATAAAAGAATTCACAATAAATTTCCTTTCTGATCTTAGGCTCTGTGACTACAGTTTTTACATAAAAATAGACAATGAAATAACAGTGTAGCCCCATCTAGAAAAAATACATGATTTTTAATACTCAGATTAATGACTTATGAAATGTCAATGAAAGCTTTGCCTATCTATGGCTATAGTGAATTTTATATCAGTAGCAATTTCTCAACTAAGATTAGATGTCTTTTCTTTGACAATATATATCTTAGCTTAAGGAACTGATTAAGAGTACACTTACACTTTTTATTACACAATAGAATAAAATTAATTACTGTAGTCATTCCTTCTTTCTTCATAGAGAATGCATTATTTCTTCATTCCTCATACCAGGCTAAAACACACAAAAATCACGTCTTGCCAAGACTATGAGTCTCTGTGTGTGGCAGAGCAAGACTAGTAGACTAAATATCACGAGTCATGGTACAGTGTTTTAACCTCAACTAATATTATAAATAGATTTATAAATTTAAGCTTCACCTTTCCAATAAGATATAAAGTTATATCTGGTTTCCTGAGAATCAGGGCTTAAAGTTGTTTTCTCCTAAATACTGTTCTGTGGAAGCCCATCCCTCTGTGGAAGCCCATCCCTCCCCTTTCAGGCAATCCAATTGTCATGCTCTTTTGTATCTTTAAAGAAATAAATTTCCTTTTACTTTTCTTCTTGTAATTTAATTCCTAATAGTTTTTGAAGACACAATTGAATGTAGGTTTAACTGCAAGTCAGGCATTTGCTATTCAGATCTTTCAGTAATTAATGACAGTTACATTCATTCAGTGCTAGAGCTGCTGGCAGATTAACAAGTAATCCCAGTAGTTATTTTTCCCAGTCTCCAACTAAATTTTGTGAATCTCAACATTTTTTAATTGCTTCCAAGATTTTAATGACATCCATGCAAGACAACTTTATGAAGAACAAGAATGTTCGAAGTCAATTGCAAATACTTGATTTCAAACTCAATTGCATCCAAAAGATGTTAGCAACTGTTCACCTAAAGGTCTCTGTTGTCAGTAGTGAGGGAGAGGCATGCCCTTCAGAAGAAGCCTTAAATCACATAGTTTGGAATTCTGCCCTGAGTGACTCTGTGGAGTTTGTGTGTAACGCAAACACATTGATAGTAAAAGTCTGATTCAGACGGAAATTAGACATTTTAAATGTTGTCCATTCTTTCAATGTCCCCTCAGCTGTCTCAAGTGCATGCAAATGTTTGCTCATTGTTATCCATCCTCAGAAGTGACAACTTTCCTCTTCTTTTTTTTTTTTTTTAACTGAACGGAAGACTCTCAACCTATGCATTACGTGTCAAGAAATTCCTCAGTAAATACAAAACTTGTGTGAAAAGAGAGCTTGAAGAGTACTTTATGTTTATTCAAGGTATTTCTATCATTTACATAATATTTTATTATGATCTAATGGCACAGCATGTAGCATATGAAGCATTCTTGAAGAATCTGCTAATGACCCCCCTAGCAAATACTATGTGTACCTCTGTATTTTTATTTAATGTTATCCTCCCTGAGACCTAAACAGGTCTGCAGAATGTCTTCTATATTTTGTAAGCAGAATAGACAGCCTAATAAAACTTATTGATGACAATAAATTTTGAAACAGATCAAGAATTTATCTTTGAGACCAAATCTAAAACCTGATGACAATGCAGAAGTCAGAATATATTTATTCAGCTGTACTATTGAGATATAAGAGCAAGAACAACATATTTTAAGCAGAATATAGACTAGAACAATGTCCACAATCAAGAAATATTTTTAAAATTAACACACTACTGAGTTGCATTAATTACATTAACTATTCAGCTACTTGTGAAAAACTGGTAGCTGCTTCTTTGAAAAGAAAGGGAGGGGAAGCAAGCTCCACATAATTTGGTAGCTGTGCCTAGAGGTATATGTTCAACAAATAACTGGCAATTTTCAGAAGCATCTAAGTCACTTAAAGGCTCAAAATATCTTTCCAAAACTGCCTTAGATTTATAGTCCTAAGAGTAGTAACCTCAATGCCTTAATGAAAGAAACAACCTTTTTTCTCACATAATGGTTAGATTTATACCAAAGAAAGGCATCCACAAAAGCTAGGAATGTGGATCTACCTAAACAAGCCAAGAATATGAGAACAAGCAAGTTCAAATTTGGTGGTGGGAGAGTGGCCTCAGAAGTTAACAGCCTTCATTAGGACTGGCCAATGTTGTATGCACTTAACACCATGGGAGGCAGTGATGTCTGTGCCCATGCAACTTAATCCTCACTGTTCTCCTGCATGTCTATGTCTTATAACAAAATGTGGTTTTCTCAAATTAAGGTTCACAGTCCTGAATTGTCCCTTGGTTTTATAGACAAACATTTTCTCACACAATATAGGTTACAGCTATACTAGTACATTAAACAGTGCCCGAAAATGTTCCTGGAACTAGAACCAGTAATCCATATTGTTAATCTGTTAGAACCGTTTTTTGGCATAGTTTTGGCACAGGCCAGCCAGAACTGTCCCAGATAAATCCCAGACACAGTTAGAAGAGACTTTTCTACTATGCTATTTTTATGTGACCACCCTGTTCTGGGTAGCAAAAGTATATGATGGTATGTAGATTCACCATTCCATACTAGATGATCTCTGCACCAGAAAATGGTCCTGGACATGTTTGACTCACTAATCATAGTATATTATGTCATAGTATCATATTATTGACAAAGTATGTGTCATACTGTTAGTCATAGAATATTCTATACCTTACATATTATTAGCTTATATGGTAAAAAGCTCATCACAGTAAACACAAAGATGAGGGAGAATCAGAGGAACAATGATGGGTAGAGGAACAATAGTAACCTAATCGGTGAAAAAGGAGGACCCTGACTCAACTATTTCCTATGGCCATCACAGGAGAAAAATTAGACCATGGTTCTTCCAGTGAAACCCACCACGATGAACTGGACACGTGAAAGAGGAAGACCAAGGTGGGCTGAGGACAAACAAGTACGAGAAATTAGAGGCAAAAAGATGTAAAGGGAGGCTGGTCAAGTGTAAACAGGTTGCTATTGACTGGTTTGACTGAGTCCTGTACTTGATCACCACACTCACTCCTATATTCTCATGAAATCCTATTTCTCTCTGTGGGTGTCCTCTCTGTCCTGAGTGTCTCTGTGTATGTGTGTGAATATATTACATCAGTGGCCTTCGGTTCTTGTCAACTGGAGTGGAGGAACAGCTCAGACCACACATGCTTGCCTGTGGTTGTTATTTGTGTGAGTACTGTGGGTATTTATGTGAACTTTGGGAAAGGTGTTGTTTTCTGTATGTGTTGGTCTGCGTTAGCAGTGCGTGTGTCTGTATGTGTGTGTGTGTCCTTACTGGAAATGTGCTCATCTTCACTGCTGGCTAGACTGGGGACACAGAGCCACAGCAGCCTCGCCTCTCTTGGGCTGGGACAGGAGGAATTCCCATGGATCCTGAAGCCCACCACCACTTGGCTACCTCTAACATACACCTATCGCATATTTTCCAGAAGCAGAAGAATCCACTCAGCATTTGGAAAACATGAATTAATTTTCCTCCTCTGCCTGTAAGTAGTCTAGGACAACAACTTTTGGAGGAAGGTCCCAACCAAACAGTTCTCTGAGGATTACTCTTTCTCTCCCAATCTCAGCCCAATACTGAAGCTATTCTGCTTTGCATAGAACGTTTTTCTCCTCAGTGGCTGAGAGAAGAAGAGGGTCTTCATGACAGACTAGTCTACTGAGAAGACTCAGGCTATAAAGGGAAAAAGAGAGAAAACGATGTTTTCTGTTAAAACGTGATTTGGTGGGAGATGCTTCATCCTTCTGATACTGTGATGATGACATATAAAAGTATCTGGATAGCAATGCCTCTCTGCCCTCCTGCATTCCTTTTAGGATTTGAATCATCATACCTTATTCATGTTAATGAACACTTAAGCCCCCCAAGTCACACTGGGGCAGGTCTGACCCTGGCTCTTTGTTTTTCTGTAGTTATTTATTTATTTAAACATAGAATATTTTCATCTCTTTCTCTGTTTATTGTGTTCATCCATATTTCTGAAATATAGCTTTTCTGGGCTATCATGATTCCCAGTGTTCCTTAATGGCAAACAAATTCTTTTATTTCTTTCATTTTTTTTCCATTCTGCCCATGGTTTTATTGCTTCCTCCAGGGATCCAAACTGCTGTGATTACTCTTTGGCTATGGACAGATGATCTGACCTTCTTTTTTGAATCCTAGATTGGCCAGAAGAACTGCAGTGAAGCAGTGGGACATGGTATTTTCCTCACTACCACAACTCTGCATTTGCTGGGCTTTCAGTGAATTTCACAAGGTGTTATATTGCATTTAGAACACTCACTGAAATGTGCTGAATGTACCAGTAAAAATGGGACAGCATTGCACACTCAGGGCATAAATTTATATATGTTATTCTAGAATAGTGCCTTTTTAGAAAGAAAAAAAGATAAATCATAAGTAAACCACAGAGTAAGAGATGGTAAAAGCCTTCACGAGAAAATAGGTGAGGCATTAGAACCTGTATGGACCACAGTAAAGTATCAAGCAACAGTTATAAAGGGGCAATTGGGAATGTCGTATTTTAGGCCCAGCTGGCAACTAAGCATCATGCAGCCGCTCGCTCACTCCCCCTGGCCCCACGGTGGGATGGGGAGGAGAATCAAAAGAGAAAGGTAAAACCTCGGGCTGAGATAAGAAGAGTTTAATAGAACAACACAAGGAGAGAAGGAATAATAATAATACTAACAAAAGAGTATGTAAAGCGAATATTGCACTATGCAATTGCTCACCACCTGGAACACTATGCTCAGCTCATTCCAGAGCTGCGATAGCGCTTCACCCAGCCGGCTCCCCCCCATATATATACTGAGCATGACATCAGTATGGTATTGAATATCCCCTTGGCTAGTTCGGGTCAGCCATTCTGGCCATACCCCCTCCTAGCTTCTTGTGAAAATTAACCCTATCCCAGCCAAGCCCAGGACAGGGAATCTGGAGAGTTGTCCGCTTTCAAAGTAGATAAGACATCCTTAAATTTTGGCGAGTAAATGTAAGTACAATTTGTTTCTAGATTGTGTAGTGCAGTAAGTATCTTATAGTCCTTAATTTTTCTTTTCTGTTATGTTGGGTTATATTGCTTAAGCAGCATCTTGTATACTGATGTGACACAGCGTAATATGATTTAATTTAATATGACAGTTACAACTTACAAGAAAAGCTAGTTTGAATCAGATACTTACCATCAATTTCAGCCATGAGTATCTGAACTGATTTTCTGAGTATGACGGGACTGGATGTTTGTGAAGTGCAGGTCCTTGTGGGTAGCCATGACACTCCATGAACAGCAATGCATTCCTGTCTTCCCATCCTTTGAGGCCACTCATGGTGCACTCAATGACATTAGTATGATACCTATTAGCTTGGATAACTGTGGGGTTTATGAGACAGAGATAATAAATAAACTAACACCAGTAATGAGCATCAGATCTGTGAGGTGAAATGAAGCTTTCCCTGCGCTGTCAGAAGAGACATGAAAAAATATAATGGTGCTGAGACTAATTGTCCTGGAGATCTTTAGAAATAAGTGTAAGGTCCCAGTACTGTAGACTGATTACCTTTTACAACATCTGTAATGGACCCTGGAAGTAGTATTATCATTGAAGAAATTACAGTTTTTCTTGTGTTAAAACATGAAGGTGAAGGGAAGCCAAAGATCTCCATAGTGGTTTTTTCTGAAAGGGAAGGAAGGAGAAAGAGGGAGGACCAGTTTTTCCTTTTTTTGCAAAGACCTTGAAACAGCACTACATCCTGTAACACCATTTTCTGCAGAAGCTGGATCTTCTCCAAGGACAGCTGGTACTGACCTAAGCCAAATGTGCTTAATGTGCAAAATGGTAGTGTTGTGCGTTTTTTTACCCTGAATTCTGTTGACTGAACAGTACCATTGACTTGTATACTACAAAAATATGATGCTTTCTGGGCATGACAACCTTCTCCCACTATTCTGAATCCCCATTTTAAAGAATTGATTCATTTTGGGGGGCAGAACCACTTATATTTTAGAATATGACAGGAAATCTTATTGCATCCAGATTGAATATAACCTATGGAAAATGAATCCAGAAAATACAATGCTGTTTCTGTGTTTGTCTACAAGGAGCTTTTCTTCCTCTGTTCTTTGTTCCCCAGCTGACATAACGGATTTCTAGTAATCATCACCTGAATTCTGGTGTGTTCTTATTGCTACTCTCTAATGCATTTCTTTGCTTTGTTGTATAGATATGTTCAAATTTTAATGCTAACTTTGAAAACCTCCAATTTAAGGGTAAAAGATTATCCAAGTTATGGGTAACCCAAATCTGGAAGCAATACCAAGTAAGAAATAGGGGATGACATTTTACTTTGTCAAATAGCCCATCCTTTAAAATTAAAAATAAATCTAAGCTTTATAAAATAAGATTTTTTAAAAAATCCAACATTATTAAATATTATGTTTCTTAGTTTAGTTATTTAATTTAGTGTTATTTTCTGCCCAGAGATATTCACTGTATGCAAGGAATACGTGTCTAATGGACAACTATGCAGATCAGGTACCTATGGTATCCACAGGTCTTCCATGTGGACATACACTGGCATCTTAATAGCTCTAGCAAGGAAAAAGAAAGAGGCCAAATCAAGTGAACTAATAAGTTCACATAGTAAGGATGAATCAGCAAGGACTTCATTTGATAACAGTCCTGGAAATTATAAAAGACGTCTCTCACAAGCTGCTTTTAGAGAAACAGAATGGAAGGAATGTTGCGGGGCGGGGGAGGGGGGGGAGAAAAATTGTATTCTGTGATACAAATCACATACAGAAAAAGAAGAAAATGTAAAGCATCCAGAAATACCTAGATGACTTTCTATTATCCAAAAGAGTGGTCCACTAGTAGACAGAAATTAATTTAAGTGTTGTGACATGCATAGATGTTGTCTATTTAATACACATAATTGTATTTTTGTCCTCTATAAAATAACATGCAAGATTTTTTAAGGCAGCCTTTCAAAGTCTCTATGTCCCTTTACTTTTGTTGTTACATTCCCCAAAAGAACAAATAAATCTAGAATGTAGTTGGCACAATCTATGAATCTAGACTGCAGGAGAGTTAGGAGCTCTAGAAAAAGGATTACGATTGCTAGGAAAAGGCAGTGGAGCTTCCATAATTATGAAGAAGTTACAGTCTGGAGTGTCTGCATCCAGAAACCTTGGATGAACTCTCTCAGATCTACGTAAGTACTCTGCCAAGTTATCCAACAAACAGGTCAAGCAGACCAGATGCATGAGATGAAAAAGAAAAATGTTCATGTAGGGAATTGTGCTACAATCCGTCTTCAGTATTTGTTTACTTGGGGTGTTGTGTTCCAGAAGAACACAACCAGTGGAGTGGCCCCCTTTACAAGGTGCTGACAATGTTCCAAGCTGAGCTAGACCCCAGGTAAGTGCAGGCTGCATTATTTCTAAAATAACCTCCCTCATTGCGTGGAGGGCGAGTTCCTACACAAATGCCACAGATTCAGATTTCATGGTCCAGGTGCAGATTGTTTCTGTACTGGGCCTTAGATTTACTGAAAGTTTGTCAAGCCTGAGATCATTTGAACAAAACATTTTGGCCTGGATGAACTAACAGTTCTAGTGCAAGTAGCAGGAGAGGATGAACTTCACAGTTCATCTCTTTTTTTACTCTCTTCTGAAGAAATGTAGAGAAATAACGCAGGAAACTCTTCAAGCTTTAATTATAAAGTCAATGACAAAATTGGCAGGGAGAAGAGTAAAACTCAATTGTGCTGTCATTGCTTTGGACTCACAATTTTTTTCCCCTCCTGATTAGTTTCACTCTCTGATAATAAAACAATTCAGTCTCCACACACAAAAACACAATTATTGGCAGCTTTCAAGCTTACTTCCTAGCACAAGTCATGAAAGTAAGTTAAATAGCAGCGAGATCACACACTTTTCTATGCAATCCTATTTTACTACTTCTTTTACAGCTCACCGACATCTATTCCTTCGTTGCCTTCCAACATTCCTCTCCTGAGTGTAATACTGCCTATGTGTGTTTGTTTACATAGGAATTCCTTTTCTTTAGGTGGTTCACTGCACCTACCACTGAGGGTCATGATCTGGAGAGGATTTTTCCCCACTTTGAATAAAGGTCTTCAATAGTTGAACAGGAGTCTGGGAGGCACACTGGTTTGAGCTATTCCCCCCACCGCCCCATTTTCATCCCCACCCTCTCTGAGATTTGAAGGAGGCTGGTTTACTGCATCTCACCCAGAACTTCAGTTTCACTCCAAACTTTGCTGAATAATAATAGCAATAAAATCAAGGGAATGGTGAAAGAAAAGAAATCACTAGGGGTTTAAAATTGCTATTGTATTTTATGGTTTGTGGCAATTACATTTTGTTTTCATATTCTAATAAGAACAAAGACATGGTAATATTTTATCAGTTATCCCATATTACATTAGTCTCAAAACCAGAAAACCTGATTTACAGAGCCAAAAGCTTTTAAAAATCAGTATATCTTAGTAAATTCCCTTTGTCTATCATATTAAATATGTAATTTGTTGTGATGGTGATGGACAAATCCCTTTTGGTTTAATCTTTTAGGAATTTAGGAGCTCAAAAGAAAATGTATTTGAGCTCAACATTGTGACTCAAAAGATTGTCCACATTAACATAAGAAATATAAATACAAATGCTGCAGGATTTGTATTAGACATTAAAAACCTCTATTCATCTGTAAAGAATAGATGTACTGTACCTGCCAGACATTTGGCATTGTTGAGAGCTGCATCTCAAGTCATGTCACAGGTTAATGTTTGGACAGCAGTAAGGGGAGGGATTAGTAGACCCACTGGAGATCACAGATATGTCAACTCTGTTCTGTTGAACCTCACAGCAACCTTATGAACAGGATAAAAGTGAGGTTCATGTTTTTAATGGTCAGTAGGGCACACATTAATTTATAGATCTCCAAGAGTTGTTTTCTTGGTTAATGTTCTTAATGCACTGACTTTTATGACCTGAATCAATTCTCTCTGTATTTTCTAAAAGTAGAAAGTGCAGGAAGTCCTTGTATTTCCTTAGATGAGGTTGTTAGATAGAAAATAACACAGAAACAAGAAATTTACATGTCTAGCATATAATATTGTGCCACAATCTTAAATTAATACTTTATTCCTGGAAGATAGAAACTACTTGTTATATGCTATGACTACCTAATGGGTTGGATTGTAGAAACAGATATACCTTTGCCAGGGGAACAAAAAGCAGAAACTATCTTTAAGAACTGTTAAGCCATAAAAAGGATGCACACAGTCAAGTAGATGTCAGTTGAGGTAGATGCTGATTCAATACGTAGAATTCAAAATTTATTTCTCTGTTTTGTGGCTGTCTGGGAACCCACTTGGTGAAAATTTTCATGTCATGTGTTGCCCACATACTAATATAGAAAACATTTAGAAAAATACAAGGTCATATTTCCAGTCCAATTTTTCTCTGAATTTTGAATAAAGTCAGTAAGTCTTGGAACACGCTTTTTAGCATTGTTTATTTGCATCTTGTATTGGGTTAGTGATGTTTATGGATTTCCTTCTAGAGTATAAACAACTGTTATTGATGTGTTACTGTGTGTCACTGGGACAAGAACATTTCCAAAGAGGATTTGACTAACTGGAAGTTGTCCGTTATTTATCCATTTGTCAGTAAAAAAAAGTATAACTGGACTACCTAAGGCCTTTTACTTTATTTAATTTCTGTGCTTTCTCTTGAATGCTCCCCTGTGACTCTTGGGGATATGTTATTTTGAATTTTCAGGTGGTGTCCCTACAAGGGTGCAAGGCAATCCTAAGTTTAACATATCTTGAAAGCCAGCATAAACTTCCTTCATCCTAATACGACGAGGCCTGAGTATAAGTACTGCTGATACACTGTCAGAGAAGATGAGCCAGGCATCAAGGGGAAATCCCAGGGCCAGCAGGCCCTGTCTCACGGGACCCAGCAAGGTGAGCAGGGCAGACTCAGAGAAGGTGGCCAGGGCCAACCAAGAGTCCGGACCATAAGGACATATCATAGTGATGAGGCAGATCTGAGGTTAAGTTGGAAAGCCAGTCCGTAGGTCAGAGCTAGGATCGGGTCTGGTGGTGGCCAGGCAGGTCCATAGTGACTGTGGGGGCTGAGATCAGACCAGGAACTCAGCCCACAGGTTGGAGTTCGGGTCAAGGGGTTCCATGATCAGGCAGGGCAAGGCTGTGGCAGAGCTGGAGAGCAACACTCCTGTGGCATCGCTGATGCAGGGGCTGATGGCCCTGGGCTGAGCTGAAATGAGACTCCTGGGTTCATGGGTGGGGTGTGGGGAGGTCCTTGGTGAGGCTGGGCAGAGGCAATAAGGCCTCTAGTGCCTTTACACATGCCCTGACATATACAAAGAGAACAAGAGTCAAGAGAACTAATTTGGGAAAGCACTATGTTCCGTAAGAAAGAGAATAACCATTATGTTTGAAGTTTCTCATTTTTCAGGAAATAGTGATGATTTTCAGAGTTTGGATGAGGAACATTGTGATGGAGCAGGGACTCTTCATAGTTAAATTTCCATAAACTGGATGAATTTCCAAATGTCTGAAAATGCTCAGTAAAGCACTTGCTTGTGTTTTCTAGGGAATGGTATTATCATACATTTTTAATCTACATCCACACAAGGAAAATATTCAATATGCTTTCTGTTCATGCAGTGGGTGCATGGGCAATCCTCTGACATATTGTATGCAATATGGTGACCTCTAGTAATACCCCTTATGGTCAGCAAATCAGTCTTGCATTTTAAAAGGAAATTATACCTGGTTCTTGTAGAAGTCTTCCTAGCAGTGATCTCAAACTATTAATAATATACAATACACTTTGCTCATTGAGATGCCTTGAATATTAAAGAATTTCCTCTAATCAGGCTGAGAAATAAAATAAAAAATAAATGCAAGGGTAAGCAAAGTCTCTTGGCATCTTATTCACCAGGCATCTTATTTGAATGGTATATATTAAACTGTTATTTAAATTTGCAGCAAGTCATTAAAAACAAAGTCACAGGTTCACCAGTGCTCTCTATCTATCCATTCTGAATTTATTAACTGCTCCCTTTTATTTTAAAATTATATTTCCATCCTATAGACTCCTTATTAAAATTCTCAGATCAAGGGGAGCAACTCTCTAACTAAGGTGAATTAAACAGAGTGAGAGTTGTACATTGCTCTTACCAGCACAGGTCAGAGCTGCAACTCAGCAATTTTATGCTTCTGTTGCTAAGGCAGTTCTAATATATGCTGCACTCCGGAGAGACATGGGGATAAATCTTTGTGGTTTGTTACTCTTATTCTTTTCTCCTTCAATAATTTTAATCACCCACTCTCACTTAATAAATAGCATAGACATCATCTAAAAATTAGATCAGTGTCGGAAAAAGCATGGATTGTAGTCACAATGCTGAGGTTATGTTTGTTGTCTCATTCTTTGGAATGACATGGGAAGCATACAAAACACTAGGTACTAAGGGTAGGATTAATCTTACTTAACTTTAGCCATTTAGCCATCTAATCTAAGACAACTTTCCAGTTTCCCTTTATAGCCACAGGACTGTATAACAGAGCAGTCCCATGAATTCTTAAAGGTGATCCATCTGACCTACTATAGTTTTCTGTCTCAGAAAGAGATGAATTTCTCTCTAAAAGTAACTACTTCTTTCCACTGACTATGAAGGGAGCTAATAGAGACCAACTGTAGGAAACCAACGGAAAAAAGAAACTTGTAACCCCCTGGAACAAAGAGCTGGTTGCTCCGAAGGATAACGTCAGGAGACAAAACTTGATAAGGGTGCACAGGAGGATGTTAGATCCCCTGAACCTGTCTGAAGAATGTCTCAAACACTCGCAATTAACGATCCTTGAAGAGGAGCTAAAGACTGATAAGAGGGAGTAGCCTGTCAAAGGCTGGATGAATTGCCCAAGAAGCTGTGATGCCAGCAGTAATTACCCAAGAAGCAGCAAAGCCAGCAGTAACTAGGGGAAAGGTAAATGAGGCAGGGGAGATCGCAACCACTGACTCAATTCGAGACCAAAAAGACTTGCCCCCCCACGCCTGCAAGAAGCATGCGTGCTAATTTACGTAACAAGCGAGGCTAATTAAAATAAGAGGCACATTGAAGGATAAGAATATAAGGAGAAGGCAAGTGCCAAAAAAGGGGGAACTAAGAGGGAAAGAAGATGTCCACAGACCAGAGACACCCTCCGCACCCCTTTGGATGGACCAACGCTGGAACCCGGCCCGGTGATCCCTCCACTCTCCCCCCCCCCTCCTTCCTCTTCTCAAAATATATTGTAAGCCTAATCAAGAAATCCAGTCAGAGTTTTGCCAAGTGCCTTATTTGGTCCAAAAGTTTTAAAGTTTGGAAGTAAAGTTGCTTTGATTAAACCTCCTGAGAACTTTGTTGTTTCTCCCGCACACCACCCAGAGTATATCAAACTACCTTTCCCTAAACCCACCGAGTGGGACGGGACACCAACTCAGACTTAGAAATCATATTTTTCGTTTTAAGGAGGAAGTTAATTTAATCTTAAGTTTTCGAAAAGGTTACATAACTTTTGTTGAGTTTAAGGTTAGAATTTTCCTTCTATCTGGTTTTCTTCTCCATCCCAAGCACTTATGTGGAAGGAAGGAAGGCGCTCACCTTCTGGCTATGGTGTAGGTTATCACAGCTGGGAGGATAAGATGATTTATTCAGATTTTACTTTGCTTCTGTGCAGTAAATGAGCTGGACAGCAGTTAGAAGGGAACATTAATTGTCATTTTTGAGTAAGTAATAGATAGAGTAGTTATCTTGAAGTTAACATTAACATTATGAGATGCAAATGATAATCTTTTGTGAAGGGAGATTCAAACTACCTGATTGTAGTATACTTCTTACATTTTCAAATATTTAGTGTAATTGCTGTCTTGAAGTTAATCAAGAGGGCAAATGATTATTTCCCTCTTAAATGCACAATAACAAATACGTATCAGAAGCATTTTAATATTTTCATGGTTTAAGGCACTACCAACTATGCCCTTTTAAACAAAGACTTCAACTGAAAGAAGAAATAATACTTTGTTGACAATAAGCAAAGTCATGCCAAAATGTAGACTTAGCTATGCATGAATGTAAGAACACATCTCTCTGTAATTTATTATTACAGTTAAATACACGAATGACCATGGGCAACACTATGATACATTCTAGTCACTTCTGCTACAGCTACCTTACAGGGGCTATTTTTACTAACCCATATGAAATCATTTCTCATTCCAGACACTGAGAAGACTATCCTGAGATTTAATGGAGACATGTTCATCTGATGATGGAGTATTACCAAAGTAGTCACTGTCGCACTCATGATCAATTTGTAGGTTGTAATTTAAGAAATTAGAAAAGCACAAATGACTCCAACTTGACTTTCTATTACTGTGCCTCTGTACATACTTCACTTCCATAGTCATTGTTCAGAAGTTCTGCTTGTTACAAGGTTATGTGTATATAAGGTAATTCTACCTGTATCCAACAGGTAAACTAAAGCTATTTACAAAATATTTTTCAAATTTGTCTTTTTTTCACATTTTCCTAGCAGCTGATGTCATTTCTACACATAACTTTCCAAAATATTAACACTCTTTTGCTTCTAAATATTTGCATAAATTGTAAAACTGTTGTTCAAAAGCACACAGGTCTCTTCCTTGAGTTTTGCTGAAGATTGATTAGATTTACTTCCTCAGGCTTTGTTGGAGTGTGATCACTCATATTACTTTCTTTAGAGTCATTCCCAGATCTTTCCTTCATCCCAGTATCTGCACAATAATCTCATAGCTAGATATGAGAAAATTTTTGTGCCTATTTATTTATTTATTTATGTATGTATAGGAAGAGTGTCGACTCTGTTTCCAAAGCTGTTTTTAAGCTCAGAAGTAACTATTTCTCTTTCAAGTTTCACCATACGACTCTATAGACCTTCTTCTGAAATCTTCTTTTCAACTCAAAGAACAATATCCAAAAGTTTATGTTGTTCATTTTTGCAGGAGTCTAATAAAGCTAAAAGTGCTCAAATCGTGCCTGACAGTGCTGCCTTGCCTCCATGATGTAAAATTTTATGTTGTGCATTTTGTCCACCAAACTTTAGTTGTAACACACAATGAGCCGAGATTCAGATGCCCATTCAGTTGCCTGCAATGCAGATAAGCTGCATGTCTGATTTTCCATTACAGTTAGTGCAGTTTACAGAGCGAGTCATCTGAGCAAAGCTGGGATGTATTAAGTTGCCTAAACACAGGTGTGCAGTGCGGAATTACACTGTCTTGGACTCCAGCTGTGACAGTTGAAAATGCCACAGGTTTTTATCTATACTTTCTTCATAGGCACTCTACTTGCCATCTCTGTGCACTTAAGCTAAGGTATCGTGCTGCATTAGATGCTGACGTTTAAGCAACTGCTTTGAGTACCGGGTATCAATCTTCAGGTGAATCCCATCTCAAATATACATGTACAAAGGCTTTAAGAAGCACAAAATATCTTTTTAGAAGCATCAAAAACTAAGAGATCTTTCAGCATTAAAAAAACTCTAATCCATGATTATTGGGCATCAGGCACAAGGTTTTCACCCCCACAGAACATGCTAGCCCATTCCCATTTAGGAGCAACCTTCATTTACTGTGGGGATGTAACACAGCAATTTTAGGCAGGCTGGTTTAAAGAGTGCACAAAATGCAATCACTAGTTAGGTGTCTATGTGTGTGAGCTGGCACAGGCAGGATGCAGGAACAACCACAAAACCACAGATGAAATGCAAAGAGTAAGTTTATTTTCATTACCTCGCCAACCAGGGGTTCCCTGAAGCAGCACCTGGGCATAGGCACACAAGCAGGGATGCAGGCACCGCAGAGCTCGATCCATGCTGGAGGGTCACCAAACCTGCTGTTTTCGCCTGTATTTCAGGGATTCACGCAAGCGTAAGTTACCACTGTGCTTTGATCTTTCCCACAGCATGGCAGGAATCTCAAGCATGTTCGATAGGGTGCCTCTAAGTTTATCACAGGCCTATGTTATCTAAACACAGATGTTCTACTTGTCCAACACACAAGGCCAAACAACAATTAGTATGATATATGTGTTTTTCGACACCCCAGCTGCAAGTCACTTGAGCATGTTTACAATCCTCCTCGCTAATCTTCTGTTATTTTCCCATGCTATGTTAGGTGGACTGGATCCCAGTTCTGCTTTTTTCATGTCAAATTCTAATTGAAAGTGGGATTTAATCAAGAACTGTATAGTTCAATGTTGCTCTGGAAAAGTTTTATTGGTGTTCAGCTCCCATCTCCTTTTGGACTTGTGAGACAAGGAAATGAATTGAGGGACATTCAGTCATAGTGACAAAGAAAGGTGACCTCTGTCTGATGGTAGCCAACAGCCAGTGTTTAGACCACATGAAAAGCAACCTTTTAAACTGAAGGCAAGCTGGCAGTGCGCATGACTAGACCATAGTTTGCTGTATAACTGATACAGGTTTAAGGACTGGATTCTGGTAATGATGATGGCCTTCATATGTAGGGAGAAAGAAGGGAAATATATTTTTCTAGTGAGCTATTTTCTTTTAAATTTGTGCTGATTAGATCTGCTCAAAGGTTTGAAATAGGAGTTGTGCCAGTGGACATGAATATACATTATGGAGGGGTATGATAGCACTTTTGAAGTGAATCCCCATAATTGCACTCAAGAATGTGTAATCAAACACAAGAACACTCATTTGCACATCAGTCTCTGTACTTCTATTAATTAAGGCTCTTTCTGAAATGTTTGTACAGAGCAAAATCTGTCTTCTAAATGTTTGCAACAAGCAAGCAAACAAACAAACAAACAAACAGAACAAGAGGTACTGAATTGGACGAGCAGTTTGGCAAGCAAGATTTGCCAAATAACAGAATCATAGAATCACAGAGTTGCTGAGGCTGGAAGGCACTTCTGCAGACTGCCTAGTCCAAGCCCCTTCTGAAAACAGGGTCAGCTACAGCAGGACTGTGTCCAGTCTGGTTTTGAATATCTACAAGGATGGAGACCCCACAGCCTGTCTGGAAAACCTCTTCCAGTGTTTGACAATCCTCACAGTAAAAAAAGTTGTCCTCTTACATTTAAATAGAATTTCTTTAATTTTAGTTTGTGTGACATTGCCTCTTGTCCCATCAATGGGCAATGGGCTCCGTCTTCTTACTGCCCCTGTCAGGTATTTATACTCACTGATAAGATCCCCGTGGGCCTTGTCTTCTCCAGGCAAAACAGTCCCTGCTCTCTCAACCTCTCCTTGTATGTCAGATGCTCCAGCCCCTTACTCATCTGTGTGGCCCTTAGCTCAACAATTTGGTCAAGGTTTTTTGACAAAGAGATGGGTGATAGAGATAAGGGAGGGAAAATAGCTAGGAGGGGAGTGAAATGGCTTGCCAGCAGAAAGATTACTTGATGCTTACGTGCTTTGCAAGTTTTAAGAAGTCCTTTAAAATATGTATTTGACTAAAAGTGGCTTGCACTTTTTCCCATTCTGTTGTGTGTTTTTAAAAAATAAAACAATAAATTTTTTGACTGCTAGACTTGAAAATTGTATTTTGTAGAGATAACCGTCTCTCATCTTCCTTCCATCCTAAGCTTTGGGATAAATAGTTTGATTAGTTTATTAGGTTTTTGTTTTGTTTTGTTTTCTGTTTCTTGTTGTGTATTAGTATTTATGAAAGGTAAAAGAGCAGTATTACAATTTGAAGAAATTGGTGGTGGAACAATCAGGAAAAGAACCAGGTTTTTTTGATATTTGAAAGCTGGGGAGGAGAGCCTATGGCTATTCTTACTTTAAGTGGGTATGGTTTCTACGTTCCAGATTTAGCTCTATGAAAATTTTCAATTTTTTTTCAAAATCTTGTGGCTTGCATCAAAATGAAGTGTGCATTCCGGGGTAGTTGTTCAAATAAAAGCTGAAAAAAGGGACATATGTGGGCAAGGAAAACAACTAAAAATTATCTGTTCTCATACCAAATATCAAAGTAGATTACTTTTTATAAAATTATATAGAATAAGAGTATATTAATTAATTAAAAATAGAGAGCTTGCATGGGGTTGTAAACATTTTACTTACCTCAGATGGCAGTGTTACTGGGAGAGGGGTTGTTCATCATTATGATTGGGAAACCCATAAATTAATTTCAATGTTATGCAGACAAAACCTTAAAGTAAACATATATGTTAATTTATATAGTTCTTTGTTTATATAGTGTATATAGTTTATATCATGTATATAGTTTATATAATCTCTGATTTCACTGTAAGGTTATGAGAATCTGACTCAATTCGAACATATAAGGTCAATATTTTCTAAAAAATAATCATACAGTCAACAATTTCTAAGAAATACACATCTGAATGAATTTTAAAAAGCAATATGCTTGTTTACCATTCAGAAAAAGAAACTTAACATTGATACTTTCAGGAAAGTTTCTGCTTAGTTATTTCTTTTTTCCTTTTTTCCCCTGAAAAAACCTCTATGATTACTAATTTAAATATTTACATTCCAGGTTTTAGCAAGGATCTCAGACTGAATTATTTTATTTATTTATATTGCCAGCTGAATCAAATTTGCTGACCTCTATACACTACACATCACTTTTTTGCACTTTTCATAGGAAGAATCTAACGGTTCTCTCAGTCCAGACAATGAAAGAAATTCAACACATTGTCTAGAATCCCAGCCAGTATACATCACATTTTTACCTATATTATCTACTTCAGCAACTATTGTCATTCTGCTTAGTTTTTCACTCCATGTTGTCAGCTGCTGAGAAATGAGGATTAAGCTTTCGAAACTACAAAGCCGGGGGGGGGGGGGGGCGAGAAAAGAAAAAAAAAAAGAAAAGAAAGAATCCACGATTAAAGTTGTCTTACATTAAACTTACCATGCAGCTGTTAATTTGCAAAAAGGTAAATATTAGCCTTTCACTTGATCTCTAACTTCTACCTCTTCCCAGTGGAAAACACACTGCTTTAGGCTTCCTCTGCTAAACCTCTTCTGATGCCAGGTAAGTGGGAATGTCTTATTCCTTTATCACGATCCTTTGGAGGGTTTTATGTGTATAAGCTTCATTGATTATTAGTTTTGTGACAAACCTTTGTGGGATCCAGGATTCTCCTTGAGAAAACTGGTTTTGAAGAGGAAGCATTTGTATAAGCATAAGCTTCTGTTTTGAAGAGAAAAGCAACATAATTTTCCTATGATAATTTCAGCAAATAATTGACATTAAGAAATTCTGGGTAAACTGATGATGGTTTTTCAGTGAACAGATATTACTGTAACATTTGGAGATGACAGTTTGCACTGGGAGAACGATCATGAGAAATTCCTCTGCAATGATGTATGTCATCACTTCTCACTTAATCAATACAATTTATCATTTAAGACACTGATTCAGCACAGTTATGCTTTAGGGCATATAAACAGTCCCATTAACTTCAGTAGCTGTAGATGACAAAATTGTTCAAAACAAGGCAGCTAATAATAATACCAGCATGCAAATCTCATGCCCACAGAGGAAGGACCAAGGAAGCAACTCAGCAGGTGTGAAACAATAAGAGGGTTTTATCCCAGTCCCGGGTGGAGCAGGAGGTTGCTCAAGATACTTCCAGTTGCATATTAGTGCATAAACTGGTTCCTTTCCTTCCATATCTAACTACGCAGCAAGTGCCCAGCTTCCAGTTCCCATTTCTGGCCTTGGATCCTGTCTTTGTTTTGTGCTGTTTCCGCTCCTCATGCAGCACTGGATTTGATCTTGGTTCTCATTCCTCCTTTTCAGCACCAACTTAATAACCAATAGGAAGCAGCAAATAAATTCCTGTTTGCTTTGCTTCTGCACACAGCTTTTGCTTTTCTTATTAAACCACCTTTGTCTCATTCTGTGAGCTTTTCCATCATATTTTCTTCTCCTGTCCTGTTGAGGAGGGGGACTGAGAGAGTAGCTGGGTGGGGGACTGGCAACCAGCCAAAATCAACCCACCACATCAACCTACAACAGTCTTGAGATCTTCAGAATGTCTTTTAAACTATGAAAGGGGTTGAAATCCCTCAGTGTTCGTCAGCAAAACATTTTTAATGTTTAACATTGGACGTGAAAACTGCCTGAATCCCAGTGTTTAGTCATCCTATGCCTAAATCCTACAGCAGACTACAAGTTTTCCATAGTCTCCCCTGCAGGAGGCTGATTTGGTGGCAGCTTCTGTGGAATGGCTGCCAGACCTACCCTTGCATGAAAGTTAAGGATGAATGCTGGCTGCAGCACCTTTTTCCAGTAACCTCATGGCTAAAAAGCAATAAACCTTATTTGATATGCTGTCAGGTGCCTGATTAATAGCAGGGAGTTGTACGTAAATCTTTTTTATTCTGAGCTACTTAAGGAAAAACAGAGGAAAGTCTCTCCCTGTCTCAAGTGGACACTAATCCACTTTCTTTAAATAATACAAAGTTTACTGAACTGGTTAAAGTTTCTGTCCCAGGAATAAGTCATTGTTCTTAAGCGTGAAACTCATCAGCATGATTTCTGACTGTGAATCCAAAGAAGCAGCACTAACCAAAATGCTCACATGTGGAACATCCTCTCCACTGATTTGACAGAGAGTTTATGCATTTATTTTATGAATACTGATTCACCAGACATCTGAAAAGGCATAAGTTAAGAGTGCAGTGTCAAAAATATAGATGAACAATACCTCTATAATCACAAGTGATTTCATTAGGACAGGTTTTCCTAGCTAGATTATCAATTATAGAGAACTGTATGTCTCCATATATTTTAATGACATTGCAAACTCCAGAGGTAAAATCTTCTCTCCACACCTCTGACATACATTGTTGGATCTTCTCAGTGTGAAACTGCTTGTATAAAATGTGATGAAGTGGAAGGAAAGGTGTGGCAATATGAAATCCATGTTATTCTTTCTTATAGTTATCATACTATGACATCTCTATCTAAAGGATTTCTGGTGGTTTTTTTCTTTTCTCTGTTCTAATCTGAAATGCTATCAGCTTCCTTTCTATCATGTAGACATACAGGTGAAGAATGAAGTGAGAAATTCAGGTGGAGGCATAAACCGAAAGAAAGACTACATTCCTTACCTTGTTAAAAACAAAGAAAAATATCCTTTCAGGTTACAGACTGTGTGAGTAAGAATAATAAAGCTCATTTTCCTGATTCTAAGTCCGAATGTTCCTAGTAAGTGTTGAGGTTTAAGGTCCTTTTTGTAAGGCAGTGGATGTTATCCTTTCACTAACAAACCACTTCTTACAATGCTAACAGTTTCCTCACATTTAACATGTGGAAAATACACTTTTCGCTGCATTGCTAGAAATTATTATCCTATTGAACAGATTGAACATATACTAAAATATCATTTGGAAAAAATAATCACATAAAAGTACTCCACTGGTTGTATGCTTATCCAGATATTTTACTGTGCTTTCACAGAGCAGCTAACGATATTTATCTGCATTTTCCAGAGGTAATGTAAAGAAAGAATTTTAGATCTTTGTATGATTATGTTTTTGCCAATATGGATACCAATGTTTAAGAGATTAAGTCTTAAGTCTTCACCTCTTCCTCTCTTGCAATGGAGGTTTACAACACCTCTGCCAGGATTAGATACCCATAAACAGATTTTCTGACAAAAAACTGCTATCATTATTGTGATCTTTCAATTTTCTCTGTCTCAATACATACAAACACTCATTCAAAAGATGACGTTTCAACACTCGTTTTTGCATATGTGCATGGGCCATAGACAATTACTAAGGGAAGCTCCAGATCTGGCATAAAAAAGGTAATTGCAGGGCACCTAAGTGGCTCAGGGTAGGAGTAGGGGGCAGGGAGGGTGAGAATATGAGGCAACACAGGCAGAGTTTGATGGAGTCTCCAGTTTTATGCTTAAAGGGAATAGGGGTGTGAGGTTTTAGTCTACATGTATCATTTATCATACGCCACCAAATGAGTCCTCTTGATAGGGTTTAAACCTGTCTGGCCTTTCTATCAAAAATAGATGTCCACACTACCACTACCGTGCATAGAACCTCATCATGTAGACTTGGCTAAATCTGCTCCAAATTGCTTAATGCATGCATGTCCAAAGAAGGGCAACAAAGCTGGTGAAGGGTCTAGAGAACAACTCTTATGAGGAGCAGCTGAGGGAACTGGGGTTGTTTAGCCTGGAGAAAAGGAGGCTCAGGGGAGACCTCATCACTCTTTACAACTACTTGAAAGGAGGTTGTAGCGAGGTGGGTGTCGGTCTCTTCTCCCAAGTAACAAGTGATAAGACAAGAGGAAACGGCCTCAAGTTGCGCCAGAGGAGGTTTAGATTGGATTTTAGGAAACATTTCTTCACTGAAAGGGTTGACAAGCACTGGAACAGGCTGCCCAGGGAAGTGGTGGAGTCACCATCCCTGGAGGTATTTAAAAGATGTGCAGATGTGGCAGTTAGGGACGTGGTTTAGTGGTGGACTTGGTAGTGCTAGGTTTACGGTTGGACTCGATGATCTTAAAGGTCTTTTCCAACCTAAAGGATTCTATGATTCTAAGTGCTTATACAGGTATGTTTATGGAATTACAAATGGTATTTTATCAAACTCCAATTAAACCCTGCTTCAGAAGCCTACTTCTTTTTTAAATCTATCCTTTTGTTCAAGGAGCATGGACTTCCTCCCAGATCTTTCCTCCTATAAGACACCGATTAATAAGATGGTATTATCTACCTCTTTCTTTGATTTTATCTCTCTTTCTACCCTGAGATGACCCCTTTGGCAAGCTGATACGGCTAGTACTGTACCTTCTGCAGCACTATCAGTTCCCCTCTCTCCCCATCCAACAATCAGGATCTTGCTCAGTAAAACTGTCACAGATAGTAGTAGTAGTCATGATAGAATCTGCTGGTATTTTGTATGTGCTAAGTGCATAACTGGTTATAAAGAGTGCTTTAACAGGATTTACACTGAAGGACAAGACCATAACCTATTTTGACCTGCTGTAATTAAGCAATAACCAAATATTTTATTAAAAAGTAATAATATTGCCAAACACAGATTTTTAAAAGAGTCAAGAGACTGGATTAAAATTGCATCCTCTTAGGAAAAAAAAACCACAACAAATAACATTACTGTCTGTATTATGAACTTGTATTGATTGCATTTTTGTCAGAAAATCTGACTTTCAAATTTGTGCTAAAAATAAAGCAAGAGTTTCAATATAAAGCTGTTGTCCTGGACTTGTGTTTCAAGGAAAAAAAAAAAAAAAAGGTGTTATGTGACTGTATAATTTGTCTAAATGTAATCTTTATCACATGTATGACAACTTTACTAGCTGTTAGACATAGGGTAAAATTAATTCCATCTCATTTTGTATGTCTGAAAGTTAAATATCTGTAGTGTAGTCATCTTAAGTCTTCTTTCATGTCCTAACAGAAAAAATAGGCACCTCCAGAGGTCAATTAATGTAATTTTTATTGCCCTTCCTAACATGACATAAATTACCTTCCGGAGGTCGCTAACTGCATCTTACTGAGTGCAAAACCAACACATGACATAACTCTGTTGTTAGATATTGAACTGTTAGATGCCCAAGTCAAGATAGGTCAGAATATGAACTTTTATTTTTCACGATGAGATTTATGTATCTCCTGTGTCATTTTCAGGAAATCTAAGGGGACCCTATAACCTTACACTGCTTATCTACATCACACAATTTATGTATGGAAAAAACCCCACATTTGTTTCACCTCTACCTTAAGACTGGAGGGGAATGGGAAAAGATGTTAAGGTAATAAAAGGAGAATTGATACTGTTCCTTCAATGAGCCAGATAATGCAGCTACACGGACTACTAAAGAATTCTCAAACTAGCCATAGGATATAACAGCTATAGAAAGTAAAAAACAGCTTGAGTGTTGAGTAGAGATGAGAAGCAAAATAAGAAATGTAAAGTTTTAGGTAGGTACAATTTCGCACTAAAGTTATGCGTCCATATATATCTTAGAACAGAGAAGCTAGGACTTAATTTCACTCATTTGTGGAGACTTGCCTAGTACCCACTTCAACAGGTTTCTAATTAAAATAAAAGCATAACACACTGGTCTTGTTATTTTTTAATTTATTTCAGTCATGTTAACCACCAGTCTAACTTAAAGCATTTTCGATTTAAGGAAGGGATAGATTGTGAATATATTAAATTTATAAAGTGTGGCAGCCTGTACAGTTTCATAAATGGAATGGAAACATTGAAATTGACAAAAGGAAAATATGTAATGACTTGGATGAAAGCTGTGATCTGAATAGCTGAAGAGTATCCTCGATCCAGTTAATCATCTTTCAATGAGAGCTAACATCAGGGCAATAAAACCTCTCCACCACACCAATCAGTACTCTACATCAAAAGACATGTAATTTTAAAAAGCAGTTTTATAAAATAGTTGCAATTAATTCTCAAAATAAAGTTACAATTCCAAGCTGACTAAAAATAAGAAGTTCTTAAACCTACGGCTAAAAGAAGAAGCCTTGTAAATCAATGTGACAGAAAAGTACTGAGGACAATTAATTAATCTGCGGTGCCATCATGATTTATTTGTATTTATGTTGTTTTTCCCTACTTATGAGTGGCTTCCCTCACATGATTATTAACTGAATTCCTACACTGTATTTACAAAATATCCAATCTTTAGACTTTTCACAATACATAACAAAAGATTTTCAGAATCAGGACTCAATACGAGTGATAAGTAATAATGAACCATCTACTGTATGTGTGTATATTAGGAAAGCAAATGTGTACATCACCATTATCTGTCTCTGAGGCCAACTGGCACAGACTAGACTGTATTGATACTTTTAAACTCTTTTACTCTCTAAAACTTGTCGATCACATCCAAACTGTTGATAAGGAATGGTCCCCTAGCCATGTCAACTGCTGAATCACACCGAGAAATTGCTTTGGAAAGGGCAAGTTGGATGTATCAAAAACATACAGGGATCATTATAACAATTAACAGTGTTGATAATCTGGTTGTAGTCAAGAAATAGACATTTTCTCAAAGGTGTTTCAGTTTGAAGTTTTCACAGACTTTGGGGGGGGGTGTGTTTTTCCACATTAATACTCTCTCAGATAATAAACACCAAATTAATTTATGTGCATGAAGTCATGGAGTTATAGCTTATTGCTCACTTTACGCACAAATATAAAGTTAAAATGAGCAAGTCTTTTTTAATGATAGTTGAAATGTAAGCATGAACACAGGAATACAGGAAACAATGTATTTTGCTGATAACTTGTGGCAAAAAGGCAGCTTTATATTGTAGCACACTGTGTTGTTCAGGCAGATTTGTCTCATGACGTGGATATGTGAACTGGCCAAAAAAAAAAAAACAAACTTGAACAAATTACAGAAATGATATGCTTATTCTCAGAGAAGTACATTATGGAGTTGTGTTGGATTCAGCCTCAGAGATAAAAACTGACTTCTTATCCCCAGAAAATGCAGAATTCTAAGGGAAGTGTAATTGAATGGAGAACAGGAGAGTAAAGGAGACAGACAGATTTTGTGGCAGATGGATAATTTAGGAACAAAGTTAGTTCTAATGTTATTACAAATCTTGCTAAATTTGCAGTCATGCAGTAGTGGAATGTGTGGCATGTTATGATGGATTCACATTGGAAAAAGAGGCAGGGAAGAAAATAAAAGGATGTTGTGCTTTATGTCAAGAAGTTAACTAAATACATGGAGCTTTGCTATGGAACATATGACAGGCTGATCAGCTGCTTTTGAGACTAGATTTGAGGAGAGACAGCCAGGGAGAATGTCATGGCAGGCACTGGATACTGATCTGATCAAACAGTTGATGAAATGCTTCAAAACACATGAAGAAATCTCATGATTGCAATATGAGGTTATCATGGAGGACTTCAACTACCCCAATATCTGCTAGAAGGGCAACATGGTTGGATGCAAGCAAACCGGAAGACTTCTGGAGTACATCAAGGACAATATTTTGATGCAGATGCTGTATGGATAGAAGTTGGGAGTTCAGATCTGCCAGATCTGATACTTGTGAATAAAAATGAGTGATGTGATTGGTCAACAGCAGCCTTAGCCTTCACTCCAGGGACCATGAGATGATGTAATTAAATATCCTCAGGAAAATGAGGAAGAGAGCAAGCATAATAAAGACATGGGATTCAGAAGATTAGACTTTTGCTTGTTCAGGGAATTGGTAGAAAGAATCCCTTGAATGCTGCCGTGAAGGGAAAAAGAAAAAAAACAACAAACCAAAACCCAAGAGATCTGGTGATCTTCAAGGACACACTCCTCAAAGCACAAAGATGGCCCATCCTGTTGTACTGAAGTCAAACTGGCTTGGCATAAGGTCAGCATGGATAAAAACTCCTGACTGAACTCAAATGCAAATAAGAAGCATATGGAAGGAGGAAACAGAGACTGCCCACCAGGAGGAAAATAGAAATATTACATGAGATGCACGGATGGAATCAGGCTATTAGGCAAACTAAAGCTCAGCTGGAATTGAAACTGGGTGATGTGAAAGGCAACAGGAAGGGCTTCCATAAGTGCATTGGCAACAAGAAGAACAGAAACCAAAGATGATGTAGGCTTGCTGTTAGTGAGGCAAGTGACTTGCTGATGATGGAGAGCTGAAAGGCAGAGATACTAATTTTCTCGTTTGTGTCAGTTTGTACTTGCAATGTCTGCTGTCAGGCCTCCCATGTCTGACTAAATGAAGTACAATTTAACAGCAGAAAAATATCAAGTTAGGGACCATGTTAACAAACTGTGTAAACATATAATGGGGACAGACTGAAGACATTCAAAAGTGCTGAGAAACCTGGCAGATGCCATTTCAAGGTCCCTCTCTGTCATCTTCAAAGGGTTGTACCTGTCAAAGGAGTTCCCTGTAGCCTAGAAAAAGGCAATTATTATGCTCATCTTCTAAAACGGAAAGGCAGTCCAAGGTAATACAGACTGCCTGTGAAGAAATTGCAGCAAATCCTTTTGGAAGCTATTTCCAAGCAAAAAGGTAGCTAGAAACAGCCAGCATGGATTCACCAAGGGCAAATCATGCTTGTTTAATATGGTTGTCTTCTCCATCGAGTTAACTGGCTGAGTGGGCAAGTACAGCAGGGTCACCTGTAGTATCCCTGCAGTATAACTGCAGAGAAATGGCCTAGAAAGGTGCAGAACAAGGTAGGTAAGACTGACTGGACTGATGAAAAACTTGCTCATAAGTAGTCAACAGTTCAAAAGCATCTTTTTGAGTGATGTTCCTTTGAGATCAATACTAGGGCTGATCCTGTTTGAGATCATCAATGACCTAGACAGTGGGAAAGAATACACTTTGTGAGTTTGCAGAAGAAAGCAGATTTGGGGAGTAATTAGTACACTGTCATTCAGAGAGACATCTATGAGCTGGAGGAATGGGCTGACAGAAACTTCATGAAGTTCAACCAATACAAACACAAAGTCCTGTGCTTGGGATGTAATAACACCATGACACAATGTAGGTGGACGCTGACTGGATGGGGAGTTACTTTGTATGAAAGGATCTGGTGGTCCTGGTTGTCAACAAGTTGAACATGAGTCAGCAGTGAGCCTTTGTTTCAGTGAAGGCTAACCACTTACTGGTCTGCATTAGGAAGAGTATGGTCAGCAGGCAAAGTAAAGTGATTGCTCTCCTCTATGTGGCACTTCTGAGGCTGAGCCTGAAGTATTGTTTCCAGTTTGGGGCTCCCCTATACAGGAGAAAGATTGACAAACTGGAGCGAGTCTTAATAGAGGGTTACTAAGATGATGAAGAGGCAGGAGGAACATGAAATAAAGGCTGAGGAAGCTGGGTTTCTTCAACATGGAGAAGAGAAGGCTAAGAGACAACCTATTTGCTGCATCCAGCTATCTTTTGCCAGTTATAGAGGAGAGTGCCAGCGTCTTCTCAGAAGTGCGAAGTGAAAGGTTGAGAAGCAATAGTCAAAAGCTGCCATAATGGGAATTCCAAATGCATGTATAAATTCACAGTGAAGACAGTCAAACACTGGAACAGGTTCTCCAGAGAGGCTGGATAATCTTAATCTTTGGAGATATTAAAAACTCAGCTGTACAAGGTCCTGAGCGACCTGACCTAACTTATAGCCCGAGGTGAGACCAGATGACCTTCCAACATAAACTATCTTATGTTTATTGTAAAATATTTTGCTTAAAGTTTTTTAATACTTTGGAGAGAAAGGATGGAATTTCAGCAAAAACAAATTCTGAGCATTATTTACTTGATTTTCTTTTTTTGCTTTAATATTTTGTTTTGTGGCATACTTTTAATGACAACATAATATTACATGTCTTATCCTGTCACATAGTGTGCTATCTGTGACTATCATTATGTGACATATGCTGAAATTTTAAGGGTTTGGGGGTTTTGGAGGTTTTTTTAGGACTTTTTGAAGTATAGTGCTGCTGCATTGCTGCTTAAATTTCCTCTGAAAGAGAAATTGTGAGTTTTTCTAGTTTCAAGACACTATACATGCCTAATGAAAAACATGATCTTGTTTAGGAGCAGCTCAAGAATTTGGAATCAATGCACTACAATGTGCATGTACACCATTTTTAACAACATTAATTGCTTATAGATTAGACTTAGTTATTCTGTAAAAGATGGAAATAACAGCTGACAAGCACATTTTATTATTGCTTATTATATACCTGCACCCCATCTCTTGTTCGTTGTTGCCACTTAACATTAGTATTCATAGCATGCTATCTTGAAAGCAGAGATAATAAAACAATACCACTCTGGTCTTCCTCATAGCAGAGCCCTGCAAGAGATCTGGCTTTCTGAGAGTCCTCAGTGATTTACAGTCAATCTTATTCTATTGCTTTTTTTCTTTACCTCCCTCAGGGTAACAACACTAAATAAAAAAGAAGCTTTCAAATCATACAATGAAGTTAGAAACATGTCAATAACAGATTCACTTGGTGATTCTAGAAATCATAATACAATACCTTTTTTACAAATAAATAAAGTACAACAGAACTATCTGCCTGTCTAGTACACGTAGGAGTACTTGCTATTAAACACTTTAATATTTTCATAATACCTAATTAGTGGCTGTTGCTTCTTTTTCAGCCAGGGAACAAAAAACTCTTTGCCAAGGAAGAACTGGAACTCATTCCAATTTACTGATGAAGAAATTAAACTTCAGAGACCTGATATGACTTCCCAAGGTCCTTATGGCAGAAAGGAGGGCAAAGAAATGATTTAACTTTGCTTTTTCCCTATACCTCCACTGCCTTACATGTCACAGTACACGGGCTGAGAAAAACAACATAGAGGTAATCCTAGTACAAGTTCAGATGTAAAAGAGGTGTCTCTAGGGCAGCCTGCAGAGCAAAACACTGTTAAGATTTTCAATAATAATGAAAGAGCCAAGATAGGCTAGCTGTTCTGATAGAGAGGCTTTCGGCATTATTCATACTGTACCAGCTAGCTCTCCAGCTCTAGGTTCAGGGTTTGGATAAGGTTGCCTGCTATTGATCTGAGCTGGACGTGCAGTGCTGTGAGAAGCCTATCTTCTCCAAGCTTTAAGAAAATTCAAGACCTCCCAATATCTCGGTCAGAATGATGGTCCTAGCATTGAAGGCAGTTTCCTTACCAGCTAGAAAGTATAGATAGAAAGCAAGTTTTGTCGTTGTCTCCTGTCTCACATGCTGGTCTAAAAGGAAATATATTCTCCAAGAAGAGCAGTTCCAAGTATTTGGAATTTTCATTCAGTTTCCTAACGTAGCATCTTTCTTATTCTCCATTCATAAAAAGTAACAGGCATTCCTTGGAAAAATCAGGTTACAGTATTTGCTTTTAATTAACACAGATACTCAATGAAATCTAAATATTTGGGATAGGGATACTCTATGAGGAGCATGATATTGACTACTTTTTGGAGTAGCTTTTGTGTAGTAACCAAACTCCTTTTTTGTGTGTTTTATTTTGTCTCTCACTTTATGCCTGAGTTCTACAGACAGACAGCAAGTCTGGGACAGTCTGGAGCATGAATTCACTACACAGATATTTTAGAATTACTTCACATACATGCACTTTGTGGGCCTTGAGTACATACTCTTGCTCAGGAACTCCTGGGTAGGTATGTGGATGCCACCATTTTTTAAGTGTGTAGCTTTTACATTTCAGGAATAACAACCATTATTATGAGAATTCTTCTTTAGCTCTGTCACAACAGAAAAGCCAGAAAATTTATCAAGATCTGGCTCTGACTGTCTCAGTGAAAGAAGAATTAGCTAACACTTGTCTATAAGCATTTAGTTTTGTGCATATGATACTTAACTCAAAACTGATTAGATTATATGTTCTGAAAAAATGTCCAAGTGATTTAGCTTTTATCAGTACACAAAAAATTTACAAATTTACCTAATTCTTGAAGATGTTTTTGATATTTGTACAAGAACTTGAACATAGAGAGATTTAAAATTACCAAAGAACTTTAATATTAATTTTGTACAAAAGGAATAAGAAGCTCAATAGAGAGCATACATATAAGTTACTGTGGTGTTTCAGTTGAAAAATCCACATTGAGACTACAAATGCTACGTCAGTTTTTGCATTCACCTCTAAATAACTACAGTACTTATCTCTGAATGACTGTGAATAGAACAGGTCACTCCATACATTTGCATGAGGATGTCAGGTACATGACAGTGGGATAATGAAAAATGCAGAAATAGAACAGAAAATGTAGCAGGCTTCAGCTCATGAATCTTGCAATGAAATTAAACAAAAAAATCAAACTTGTGCTGAAAGAGCTAGCGGCAAAATCATGTGCAAACTGTAAGAAAGATTTGTTTTGTGAATACCGATTATACTGACTACTGGAATCATTCTAATCTTTACTTCAAAACTCAGCTATGAATGGCAGCTCTTTTTAATCGTCTTCTATTAAAGAAAAAACACGCATATATATTTTAGTAGCATTAGCCCATTTGCCAGCTTAGGACATTAGCAAAAGCAAATACACAGTACTTGTACTCTCCTAAATCAGTATGAAAAATACTGCATCAAAACATAGCTTAAAAATTTTATTCAGAGAATTAATCAGGAGCATTATGGTTTTGACCGAAGAAACAGGAAGTGGTTTTACACACAGATACAAAGCTTCTTAAAAGTAAATAAAATACTCTGAAAATATTTTTTTTATGTATGAACTCTAGATTATTTTAACATTAAATGATAGATTACTTGAACAAAAGTAGCTTATAGTATTTGTAAAATAAATAAAAAGAACCCAGTATTTTTGTGGATACTATTTCAAAATAGTTAACCTAAGACAATTACAAATATCTTTTTGAAATTAACAGAGCTACTCAGGCATAGCTATCTATAAATGTCACACGGCAAATCTTCTGCTCTGTTCTTTAAAGCCAAATTATGTTTTCACGTTCAAAAATTACATGACCATTTTGGACTTTGTATAACCTATTGAATACTTGAGGGTTTTCATGTTCATTATTTTCAGATGTGAAACAGGATTTTGTTTTCTAAGAAACACATCTTTGTGCATATGTGTTTACCCAAATTATTAGTAAATGGATAACTATGCTCTGCCACATTGTTCCCACAGTTTTGTCTAATACAAAAGGGTGAAATAACAATATACCAATAATTAAAACCCTTGTAAATTCTTTTTTTGCTGTTGTTGTTTAAAACAAGTTTTCCTGCTTTACCTTTATTTTCTCTACTGGTTAATATATTAACCTTATCCAGTATAATTCTTGCAATCTGTTTTCTTTAGATAAATTTTATTGGTCTCCAGAAAATGAGATACTTTTATTGGCTGTAGTCAAGATTGCATGCCGCTGCATGCTTTCATCAAACAAGCTACTTCATTGCCAGATATGTGCCAAGTATTTATAAAAAGATGACTAAAGGAAGGCTAAATCACCTGCACATAATACAGATATGGTTAACAGCTTCCAGACTTTGAGTTAAGGAAGATGTATTAAGGAGGCTTATTAAAGAGATTGAGGCCATTATGTCTAGATTTAATCAGCTGGACTTGGAAGATCTGTAACTTAGAGCGACTTTATCACTAATTATGTGCTGCATGATCAAGCCTAACAACAAAAGAAAAGATACTCATCAACCCATTGCCTCTAAGTGGCTCATAGAGATCAGAGAAACATGGGCAAAATGGTTATTTTATGAAGTCATTCCAGCAAGGTAGTCTTCCCATTTGCTTCCAGGCTTTAGACCAATGATAAGCTTGAAACAGAAAATAAGATACTAGAACAGAACAGTTCTTTAAACAGAGAAAACTGCAGGTGTCATTATGAGTCAAATTAAATAAAAACAAACTTACCTGTCTGCAGTTTCACAAGGCAGATCTTTTCTTCCACTCCTTTTCAGTCTATGAATTTGTGAACAGCAGAAAGAGTCACTCAGTCATCTTTGGGGACTTCAGATAATTTCCTTCTTTTCATCATTTCTAACACTTGGATCTTCCTCGATGCAAGAAAGTACACTCTTCTCAGGAGTTTCCTAACCTCATCATGTACCAAAAGATCACAGTTTGCTGTATCCCTTTTACTGCTTCTGTTGCTCTACTCTCCAGAAAGTTCTTCCAACAGGACATGGACAGTTGTCCATAGTTAATTTTCTCTTGATCTAAAAATCAGAAACTGAGGCAATGCAAATATCTAGCCTCTTTCTTTGCTGCCTAGCCAGAAAGCATGCAATATCTAGTCCTTTTACCATAAACACCTCTGCGATCTGTCACACTTTCCATCTTAGCCCTGAGACTCAACAACATTGTGTTATGCTGAGGATTTGTCCCTGGTAGCAGCACAAATACTTGGACATTTTTCTAGTGGCAGAAGGTTGTTAGGCTTTTGTCCACCCTTCTTAGACCAAAATTCCTCTAAGAAATTCAGACTGAAATTCAGAGTAGGCTGGAGCAGAATTGCCAGACCAACAGTAAGGAGAACTCTGGCCCACAGGCTCTCACTTTGCTTCAGATAATACATGGAAAGTTTCCAGGTTGCTGCAGTTTCAGATGCTTTAATTAGCTGCCTTGCCTTAAAGCTTGGTATCCTCCAGGCAAGTATAGCTCATGTCACTTTATCATCATCATCTTCTTCCTAGGCCAGGAAAACAACTGCTACAGACATGACCACTCACAGCTTAGGCTTGAGCTAGAAAAGTGGCGTATTACGTGACAAAAGCTGGGTCAGAGGATTTCTCTGCCTCCCCTCCAGTACACAAGAGAGTGGTTGGAGCACCTACAGAATCTACGTATATGTTTAGAAGGAGTATCTTGGTAAATTAAAAGGGAACAAATATGGGTCTGGGATTGGTGAGGTCCCAAAAATGGTAAGTGGCCAAATTTTAGCTCATCTATTCTCACGCACTTTTTGTGGGGCTTTTTTTGCTTTATCCCTTATCAAACATGTTACATAAACTTTGCCTTCTTAATTCAGAGATAGTTAATGTCTTAAAATGGACCTGGACGAGTCTGCAGATATGCCCTGGGATAGTTTGGAGAAACACAAGTAATTATATGATGGGTTTGAAGGAACCACCCTGCTTAATATATGTTAAAAAATATGTCAACAAAAGCTTCAGTAAATTTCTGTTTAAATGGTGAAAGCAGGACATGCTTTCTTAGAATATATTCTTATCTGTTGTGGCTACTCAGGAGTCAATGAGTGATTTACACTAAAATGATCTGGATTTTCTGGGTGACCGGGACATGTTTTCCTTTCCTCCTCTGCATCAGCTTTTGGTAGGATGATAAATAGTGGAGTATTGCTCTGACACCTCATAGCCATAGCACCAAAAAATAGCAGGAAAACAAACGATCTGAAATAAAAGTATAAAACCATGAAAGCTGAAGAACACAATGGTATTGAAAATTTTATTCTGAATCAGAGACATTAATTAGTAGGATGAGGAATAAAACTCAGATTTCCACATGCCTTATAAGTGCAACAATTATATGATCTTCCTTTATTCAGGAAAGAACATAGTCCTGCAAAATGTAGGGCATCATACTAAATGGCTCACATGACCTGATTTTCTCTTCCTTTTGTCAATCCCAGAGAAGTGACAAGCTGCATAGCATGTTTAATTATTTCCATAGTAAGAATTTTCAGTATCAATACAAAAAAGCATGTCTAGAGTATGCGTCTGGATACTGACAGATTTGCTGTGCTGTATCTCAGCAAAATTTTTGTATGGGTTAATCCATATGAACTTGGTTAGACAAAGCACACAAATGCCACCCTCTGCTTAGCATTCCTCCAAATGTCATATTCCTCAAAATAATTAAAATATTTATTTTAGAAACTAAGAACAAGTCAAGTTATATCAGGACTGAATAATAAAGCTGGAAAAGAACAGGGAGTGAACAGGGAGTTCTAACATTAAAAAGCAAATCAGAGCTTTATTTAAAATTGATTTTGAATGAAAAGCATAAGGACGTCATATAAAAGCCAATGACTATTTTTACTTAAAAAATAAAGATGGGGAAAAAAGACATTAACTCCAGAGTGCCATTTGCTTAGTGATTACACTTGTGAGATTACCCTGAAAAATACTGTTATGGCTCTTGGGAGGAGACACTGCTCATTAGCAAAAATATAAATATAAATGCAAATGTAAGGCTTCTATTGATCTGCATAGAGACACATTGTGAATTTAATTTAAACATGTATGTTTTTAATGTTTTGCTTTTCCTTTTGCTAGAAACTATAGGAAGATACTTTGGCTTTCAGTGTCACACTTTCAGCAAGAAATTTTGTTTAGAAGCTGCAATTAAATAATTCAGAAATAATTAATTCAGAAGACAACCCATTAAATTATAACCCTCCCCACTGGTTAACTTGGTGCCAAAATGTATTGTTTAATTTATCATTCTTAGTATTTTTAGAAGGCCTCAAGGCAGGGAATGAAGCAATAATAAATAGGGAATAGTGGATAATTAGAGAAGGAAATGTGGAACAAAATTACTAAGGGCTTTAGGTGAAGTTCATTATTACTATTTAATAGTGCCCAAGAGCATTTGATCAAATTATGGATCATGTTTAAAAGTGGGCTGAGAGAAATCCTGGTGGAGGAGAGTTTTCTCACTACCACTTTCAGAATTTTGCAGTAAGTTTTACAGAATTTTAACAAGCAGGAAAAAAGCAAAAGCATATTGACCAAACCTTCTACTTTATCACACACAGTGCTCTAGTGAGATTTGAAGAAGAGAGTTTCTTCATTCTCTCAGATATTGTTCAAGCTGAGACTATTACATCATTAAGCAATAAAGCACTTCAAGCATGAGTGATAAGGTGACATATTGTAAGTGCAGCCCTTAGGACTTTTAAGCACAAGGTGAAGCTGATTTTTTTTAACTCTTCAGGGTTTTTGCTTTTTACCCTCATCTTAAAAGAACCCCATTTTTAACACAGATCTTTCAAGTTGACCTGAACTTTCAGTATGGTTTTTTTTAAATGTATTCGATCATTTGTCTTATGCACTTATGTTATTTCTTTTAACTATAGTATCAAAAAAACAATCCTGAAAGTATTTCTTAACACAAATATATGTACAAAAATACAAACCTCACTTTTTCATCATGTTAAAAATCGAGATCCTCTCTGTCTTACCTTCTGTAGGAAGGCTTAAAAAAAAAGAGAAAACATGAGATCCAAGGCACACAGTAAATAAGAGCATTTAATTTAAAGAGTAAGACAATGTTTAATTTATGGAGTATTCTTCTCTATTTAAATATGTTTCTGAAAGTCTGTACCACTGAAATATAAAAAAAAAAATCTAAAAATTTTTAATGTTATTTTTTTTCTGTTTTTCTATGCTTTAAAAAAAAAGAGAAAGAAAAAAAGAAAAAAAAAAAGAGAGAAAAAACCCTTCTGATCAGTGTTCCACAGTAACAGAATGGGGGAGTAGGAAATTTAATTATTTCTGAAAAATTCCCTTCCAGGGGAACAGCTACATTTTCGGATATACATTCTGACTCAAAGTAGAATGATGTCTGTTAAATATGAGGAATTTTGTGGCACGGAAATTCCAATTACTCAACAGTTCTGATCATTAGGAAACTGAGATCTCCTTCTTTAGCCATTTGATTCCATACACAAAGAAAGAGGACCTTGGGCATTATGTTACTTTTTTTTCTCATAGACTTTGTTAAACAGCAAAAGAGTCAAGCTGGTTTACCTTTGAACTGAGTATGTATGACTGGTCAGGTTGTTTGATGTGCTTCATTTGATGTTCTGGAACTTTATAAAACCTCTAGCACAATTTAATAAATAATTCTAGTGGTAACAGTACTAGCAGTAATAGTAAGAATAAATCACTATTCCCAATGTACAAATTGCCCTAATTATTACTTTACACAAAGAAGCAGGGTGTTTGCTACCTCTGTCAATATGGAAATGATTAAAAATGAATGCTGATCTGTATCCAAAAATGTGATTTAGGTACACAGTTTGAGGCAGCATGAGAAGGTAGTAGAAAGCACCAGTAGATTTTCACTCAGATTCACACGACGGGGGACAGAAAGTCTTTAGAACCGGGAGAGTCAGAATGTCAAAAAAAGAGAAGTCTAGTTGTCAGCCAGGGGAAAGAAGTCAATTGTTTGGATAGATTTTGCACCTAGGTTCTGTGGCAATGATTACTGAGCACTCTGAACTAATCCACAGTACGCAGAAAGAGGATGGAGCAGTTTTCCTTGAGACTGTGTCCGTAGTGCAGAAAGTATCTCATTTATGGATCCCAGACAGACAGGCTACAGCTCAGTCAGCTGTCATAGTCTGTCTTCTGTGACTTGGACTTCCGCTCTCTGATGTATTCTCTGATTTCAGAGGCAGTTTCTGAGCTGCCTGTTGTATTCTGTACGGATATTCATGTCCATAACCTTGAAAATAAATTATTTACTTTGAAGGTTGGCTATGTTATCGTGTGTCTAAATCCCTCTACTACACTTCCTACTGCATGTGTGCCGGTACTTGATGTCTGACTCATCACATATGGAAATTATATCGCTTAGACGCTTTTATTTCAAAATCATACTCTTTCTAAATGGAAAGTTGACGAAAACAGCTAAGCAGATATCTCTGAGTACTACAAGGAAAAGATCAGGTGAGTGAAAAAAAAAAATTTACAAATACCAATACACATTTTAAATGGTTGGACGTCTTTACTTCGGTCTTTTTCATTCGCTTGACAAATTGCTCTGACACACATCTGTAATAATAGAGAGCTCCAAATGTGCTCAAAGGAATCAATTTTCCTTGTTGTCTTGGGAGGAGCATCAGGCTTCTGTGTGAAGTGTAGCTAGGGTCATCACTGCAATTTAAATAGTGCTTTATTGATAATATAGAAGTTGATTTTAACAATCCTGTTCTATTTCTTATTATTTTTTCTCTGTTGTTCTTTCTTCTGAAAATTTGTGCAGAGAAAATATATTTACCTCACTGTGATAATGGTGGAGATAACATTTCTTAAGGGATTGTTTATTGCTTTTTGATGGTAATTTATTCTTTCTGAAAGTTTCTCAACTCATGATTTTTCCTGTGCTAATTTTGTTTATATTCTCTAATCTTCCTTTAGGTTTACTACCCAGACCATCCGTTACTTGTCTTTTTTTTTTAACCTTCTTTATTTAGCACATAATTTTTTATTAAATCTTATTACTCTTCCACTATCAAATTCACCTGTGTGTTCTTCTGTAGTCATTGAAAATGTTCAGCTAGAAATCTAAGCTGTCAGGTCAATGGCTCATTTTTTAAGAGTTTAGTGAACTCCAGAACAGATTTAAGAAATACTACCACTACTATCTTGCATTTATAACATCTTTTAAATGAAGATTACAAAGGCGTTTATGATCATAAATTAAACTTCACAATGACCTTGAAAACCTGAAATATAAATGCCTGTTCTTTTACATTTTGCAGCATAAAGATCATCATACTGAGCAAGTAAAAAGAAGAACTATGATTTGCAATGGTTAAGTGAATATTCTAATATTTTTCTGAAGGAAAAGTCACCGCTACTTTTAAAAAATCAAGATGACTTTAAATATGAATTATTAATCAAAAGCTACAGACAGTCACTTTTAGATATAATTTACATTACACATCTTAGGATATGTAACTGTTACAGTCTGCTTAATAATTAGGTCAATAGAAAGACAGTGCCTTCCAGACAGGCATAGGTTTAGGTCAGCCTGTGAGGCAATTCATCAAACTTGGTATAGTGCCTCCCAGGCAAGTAACTATTCACTTTGGTCTGGAAGAGAAGGCAGAACGCTGAGATATCTCCCAGGCAGAAAATTAAATGGGTCAGCCTTGGAGGCAGCCCAGATAGGTGACTGTTCAGCTTTCCTTGAAAATGGATTAACATGCTAAGGTCATTCCTGAGTACATAACTATTGGCTCCTGCTAGATGACAAGCCATTATTCATGGACTTCCTTCCATTTGAAGGGCTGCTTATTGCGGCTTATCTTAATAGATTATGAGCCGATTAGCCTTTGATTCTAGTAATAAAGTCCTGTTTGTGAATATGAATGTATGTTTTACCAGCACATAAAAAATCATTGACCCTGTTGGCTGTATCTTTGCTAGGGATACTAAAAGAAGTTCACTCTTAATTGGTATTGTAGAAGCTGAGACCACATGTTAATATATAAGAAAGATACAAAGTTTCAAACAGAGAGGCTTATATACACATCTGCTTTTATATAAGCCTTTGGCAGGTTTGAAAGTCTAGCGAGCATATGCCTACCTGGAGTACATATGTTCCTGACTTGGAAGAGAATGTCAAGAGCTTCGGATGTTTAAACTGGCCTTTTATTCATGCCCATCTGAAAACTGAAGATATTGTATAATTTGAAGAAAATACACTGAAAAAATACAATTATTAAAGTAGTAAAGTAACTCAGACCCTATAAAATAGAAAACACAGACATAAAAGACTTGACCAAACAGAATAGGAAGCCTGGGAGGAGAGATGAAGAGTAGCAGACTAGTACACAACAAGGTTCTTTATCCTATTTCCTCTCAGCTGTTCCCTTTCTTTTCTCATAAGCTCTTGTCAGTTTGTTCTACATTGTAGCTGTAAGATTATAAATGAAAATATGGTATTATTTGAGGAGAGGGAGCCAAGTGGAGAATAGAGGGCATCCAATAAATTGGAAATTCTGATAGATCTTGCTGAGTGCCAAATGGCATGTGCGTAAGTTAGCAATGCTGAAGCAATTCTGGCAGTAGAGAAGAAATTTGGCAGAGATAATTCAGAGAAAGGGCAGTTCTGTATGGGAAGGCCAAGAGAGACCAGGTAGACAATGGGGCACTTAATGATGAGCTGCAGGATATAGAAGGTGGTTAGAGAAAGTGGAAACTTTGGTTTGGGGTTAACTAGGAAGATGCCTATACTTACTTCCTGTGTAACTCATGCCAAAACAAAATATTTTACACTGAAAGCCAATGCTCTGAGACATATGCTAGGATACTTTATAGTGTTACAGTCCAGATTTTAAAAAAGATGCTAGAAAAACACAGATGATCAAGAAAACCTATCACAACCACCAAAAATAAAAATGAACATTAAAGGCTATGGTGGGTGAATATCTTAAGGCAGACAGCTTACTGTAATGTCTGTTTGGATTTTATACAGTGAGAGCTTAGTGTAAATGCTTGAGCTCTACCTGGAACAGATGACAACTCCTTTTTCAAGTGGATGCTTTCATTACTGGTTAATAAGATGTTACATATATTTTGTTCTTTGTGTGGTCCCATAAATCTCAAAACTAATCCACGGGAGGAAGACAGAGCAACTCTATTGCTCCACTTTAACTCTACCTTTTCCTATTGTCAGTGTTATATTACCTATAATGTGTAAAACAGAGGTTTGGATACCTGATTGCTGGTCTCATTTTATGCCTCATTATTTTAAGTCTAGATTGTTTCACCAAAAAGGATGACTGTGGCACAGCCATGATTTTGTGTCTTATCGGCAAAAGAGTGAATTTCCTTGGGTGGGATTAAACTCACTGTAGAGGTCTAAAGTTTACTGCCAAAGTCACCATCAGCTGCCCTTTTACAGTCAAAGAGGAGAAATAAGCACCACCAGAGTGCCATTCATCAGCCATATTTCAGATTCTATTTTAGAGTGAGAGGAACCACACCTTGGAAGGGCCTTGAATTTCCTAAATGACTGAAGATTTACTGGTTCACTGAAGGTCAAATGCCAGAGGATTTTTTAGTGGGTGAAGAGTTTTCTGTTTGTTTGGGGTTTTTTTCTGAAAACATTCTTGGAAGTCTTAAAATCTTCTGAGAAGTTACTAATCTATAGTAACTGTTATTAAAAAATCTCAAAAGTGTCTGAAGCTGCGACTTTTCAACACTGTAAAACATAGCTCAGAGTTCACATGTTCTTACCTATTCATCCTGCAGATGAGAAATCTATGCTCTGAGTATTATTGTCTTAAAACCTTGGCTGTCATAGCAATGGCACAGGGAAGGTCCAGTATTCAGTTACACCATGGATTAACTTGTAACATGTTTTAACCTGAGCAGGTAAATGAATTAATAAAAAAAAACAGCAAGACTGTTGTCATGGCTATAGAATGTAATGATAACTAGTTTCTTTTGGGGGCAAAATTTAGAATATATAATGAGCTGTGTGCTGCTTGCAGGCAAAATCCATTCTGTATTTTATTTTGATGTGTTTTCAATTGAATTATTTTCTGTGGTTCATTTACCTTCAAATAGAAATTAAAAGATTTCATTTTTAAAAAGCTGACATTATGGAACACCTGGTGTGTCGTTTACTGACAGAGATTATGTAGTTTTGTGTTTCTCCTAAAGCTTTTGGGTACAGCTGTCCTTGCTTTGACTGTGAGAGAGAAAAGGGTTTTTCTAAACATCCTGTTTCATCAAATGAAGATCAGGCAAAATGTGAATGTTTGATTTTTCTTAAGCAAGAGATTTCTAAATTCCAAGTGTCTCCTGGAATTGTCACTGGTTCATGCAAAGTGCTAGCTCTATAAACCCACCCTGCCTCTGTCAGCTTTCAAAGCTTGTTGGCTAAAGACTAAAATGATAATTTTCAGCAAATAGGACATGATATCCACATTTTCTCTACCTTTCAAAGTCACAGAAAGAATTATTCTTGCTTCAAGCACTACTACTCCCAGAGTTTCTCCGGTGGAGTTTTGCTTCCTGTATTGATTCTGATGCATGGTCTTCCTTGGAGATACAATAAGGACAACAATACATGGATGGGGCTACAGTCTCCCACTCTGCTCTGTTTTTTAAATTCACATTATCTAATGCCTCCAGGTAATAAAGAAGTAGATAAACCTATTAATCAATAGAATTAAATTGGAAAGTAGAGGTTCTGTGGGCACAAATATCCTTACCTCTACCGACAGACTTCCTTGACAAGTAGGCACTCAGCACAAATCTCTGAGCCATTTATACTTTATATCGACATGCCATTACGATCAGTGTTTAACTATTTAAAAGTTGTGAAATTCCTCTCTAGGTTGTCCATGTTTCTAGTGTGTTTCCACTGAAGTGCTAACCTTCTTTTGACAGCTTTGGCACTACAAAGAATGCTTCTGAGTTCTGCTGAAGCATTAACAGGAACATGAATGTCAATGAATAAAGTGCTATGGAAAAAATAACAAAAGCAGCAACAACAGAAAAAAATAACTCTTCCAGTACTAACCATGTTGCCATTCTCAGCAAAAAAATCCTGCTACAGATGAAGCTGCTAAGTAATCTGCCCCCACATTGAAGCTTTGAGTTGGAAGCAGTTTAAAAAGACTTTCAGGCAGCTGTATCAAGAGACAAAATGTCACACATGTAAGTTCTTTTATTGAACTATTCCAGTCTGAGATGACGAAATACATTTGGGAAAACACAAGCATAAGGCCAAATCAGTGCAATGAAGATCATACCCTGAAACTTAGTTTAAGGTTCCTCTCCATGCTTAACATTCCATATTTGCTCTGCAAGCACAACTTTCATTAATGAAAATTGTCAGGGCCCTGTTTGAATGCTCTAATGGGTCTCACTGGTGCCTTCCCCTGGGCCTCCTTCCAGCCCCTGCCCATTGGCCCAGGAGCCCCATTTCAGCTCAGCCCAAGTCCATGAGTCCCTTCCTCAGCAATGCTGTAGGTGTGCCAGTCTCCGGCTCCGCCACAGCCCTGCCCTGCCCAGCCATGGGCCCCACTGATTTGGACCCAACCCATAGTCTGATCTCAACTCTGCATTCCCAAGACCTCCTTGGGACTTCTTGTCGGGGTTGTATGGTTGTATTTGTTCTAAATTCACAACAGAGACATAGGAAGAGGAAAGCTCTGTGATGAGAGAATAATCTTTTGATATCATTAAGTTATTGAAAATAACTCTTTTTTGAAATAAAGAGGTTCATTGAGATCAAATTTCAGGTTCCTTCCACCTGCTTTTAGGAATCAACTGAGGCGTCTAAGCAAGGAATACTGAGATGGATTCACCTCATCTGACTTCAGGCAAAAGCTGGGTGCCTAGCTCAAGCTGTCTGGTTCGAGATTTTAAATCTGTTTGCATAGTGCTTTGAGAGTTTTATTTCTGACATTTGCCTTTGGAGAGATCCCAATTCAAGCTGGCGCTTATCTGAGAAAGTTCAGTGCACTGGAATAAATTTTGACCAAAGGGTGGAAGAGACTAAAATGGCCATTCAGCTTCACCAACTCTTCAGACAAGGCAGTCATGTCATTAACATAATGATTTGTTTTTAATCTGTAACTAGAGCCAAAAATGCTAATAATGAGTGAAAGTGGAAAGTGGTACAAGCTTTATAGCTATGCTCTGCTGCAATATCACAAAGCACTGCTGACAGGAGGAGACACACACCCCTGCCACCTCTGTCACAGTTTAAGACCGAATGACTGTGTGGAGACTAAACAGACTTGGATACCAGAGCATTTAATCACGGATGTATGCAGTTTTACAAATTACATGACTTCCCTGCACTGCAGCAACCATGTGATCACTCCCCCTCCCCAGCTCTCACAATCCTGCTAGGGTGCAGCGATGGATGGTGGCATGCCACTGTGGCCACTCAGGCTGCATTGGAGCAGCCTGAGCACCTTGTCCTGTCCCCTTGGTCATGTGCCTCAGCTGTCCCCTGGTGCAAACACATCTGACCCACTCCTACCTTTGTTGTTTAATCATTGTGATGGGTACTGCCTCCTTCTGTAAAACCAACAAACTCCCTTGTCCTTGGAGGAGGAACAGAAAAAGGAAGAGCAGATGTCCCCGTCCTAATGTTCCACGTCCAAGTCAGAAGCATATGGCTGCAATGACCTTAGAGATCGAGAATGCAGCCCTTTTCACTTGACAGCCACTTCTACCTTGGGATAAGCCAGCTCCACCACTGCTCTCTGTGCATTTTTCTGCTCTATATCACAGTCTTGATGGGCAGTTCTCAGAGTTTCTCTTCAACAAGTCATTACTATTTTCCAATGCACTTGCTTTGTTCTCTGGATCATCCTACTGTTCCTCCAGTTTCTCTACTTTTCCACTAAAATATTGTATGCAAAGGTAACCCCACACTAAGGCTGCACATTTTTCCCTGTTCCCCTTATACAGATTGAACCCTTCCTGAAGCTGATTTCCCAATAACCCAGGATTCTCTACCCTTCCCTTCCAACAGGGGCATGCATTTGGGTCAAACGTCATGTTAAGAGGTCCCATTCATCCTCCTATCCAGGAACCAGACATTCTTCTTTCTTGCTCCCCTTCCCACAGCTATCTGTGATTCATGTAATCATTATGTCACTTCTGACAACAATGGACAGCTCAGACACTTGGATACCAAGACATTTTATCTATAGATAAACACACACTTTTAGGAGTTCCCTGTCCTGTGGGAGGTAGGGCACAGTCCGGAAGGAAGGCTGGGCATGTCAGCATTGAGGTCCCTGCCATGCACTGTGTGGTCCTGGAGCTGGACCATGGGATCCCCAGGTCTCTTACTCCATTCTCTGTCTGGATACCATCACTGGTAGGATCAGGTAGAGAAAACATGATTCCTGATCAACCTGTTCAAGTTCCTGTGGTGCTTAACACCTGGCTGTTGCCATCACTGGTGCTCAAAATCTGCCCCCCTGGAAGGTTCTGCGTGTGTTCGCAGCTTTCTCAGTGATTGACAGGTTGTGCATGCTGGAGGTGCTCCTCCGTTCTTAAAACTAGGCTACTTCCTTTTCCTAAAGTTTTAACTAAAGTTCAGTCAACCAGGCCCAACCCATACCAGCTGCTACAACCTCATCCAGAGAAACTGAGGTTACAACATAAGCTTTTGGAAATACTACGTTTCCAACAGAAAGTATTTTCCCATATCCCTTTGCAAGTTATTGCAATGTTTTATTTATCTTACTATTAAAAAACTGGCACTGCAACTCTTGTGTGAACTTCTTAACTTCTGTTTTCAATCTCTGAATATATTCCAGCTTTTGTTTCTGCTGAATTCATCATCCATCACTGCCATAGGTATCTTCGACAACTTCTAAAACTTGCTTCTGAATAAACTGAATATTTTCTTACATTTCTCACCATAAGAAATTTTTTAGAAGACTATAATCTCTTTTGTTCCTTTCTAGGCGCTATCTAGGAAACTGGACTGAAGCAGAACCGGTGTCTTCATTAGTGTCAAAGTTCCACGCTGATTAGTTTCAAGAAATGAGAAGAACTTCTGAATCATATGAAGAGATTTAATGGAGTGGAAACTACACAGAGGTAATTACAAAGTAACATACACAATTACATCTTTTTTTTTCTTTTACACTATTTATTGAATAGAAAATCTGAAGTAGGACTATGAACTATTTAACAGTTAGATTCATGGAAGATTCAGGAAGAAAAAAGACTACCAGGGACAAGATTTGTCCTATTTACTTTAGTCACTTTGAGGCACAACAATTAGAGAAAGAGCTGGTAGGTTTTAAACAAACTTAGACTTCAAAACATGATTTAGCCCAGGTATATGTACACTGCCCTCAGCAAAAACCAGTGTTTATTTTGTCTGCATAAAGAAATGAGATAAATGCACTCCTAACTTTAATTTAAATACAGATAAAATAGATTTGCATATAAGTGCCCTAGCAGACTTGTCATCTCTGTCAGGATTCAAACTTACATAGGTCTAGACCTGCACTATTCAGCCTTGTAGATATCACTGTGGGTAATAATCCGACCCAAGTATTGTGAGCCAAGCAATTCATGATTTTGAGATACTTCTGTAACAGTTAATCTAATAGGACATGGCATGGACCTGAGCACTGGCATGCAGTCACCTATACTGCAAAATTGCTAGCATAGTCCCTAGCATGTCATCATTAAGACCGGCTAACTTTCTCCCAGACAAAGCCTGAGCCAAGGATCATTCTCAATAGCAGTTTGAACACAGCTGGTCTATTTAGAAGGGTAAAAGAGCTTAGCTGTAAAGAAAACTGCTATGCTGTGCCAATTAGCCTGAGGTCCAAAGAGTCTCTGGACTATCTCATTTATTAACATAGCCAGAGTCTTAATGGTGGAGTTTGCAGTTTTATTTTTCTACAGACTGTTTTCAGTGACAGATCTTTCTCTCTTTTTCTCTTCTGAAATAATTATAATTATTTACAACTTCTATTAAAACTATCATGAGACAAATCATGCACTTCTCACTGGGCCTTACCTGCTATTTGATTTCAGCAGTAGATATGGCTATGTTGGTCTTCTGAGAATTATGTCCTTATTAAGAAATTAGAAACCTAACTTCCCTGTCCTTGTTCAGAACAAACAGAACTGATTTCTGCTTGAATAAGAATTACGCTAAAGAAATAAGGACAAACTCATGATCAGATAGAAAAAAAAGACCTGCATAAACAAACTAAAAAAACCAACCACTGCTCAAAACTTCCTTGAATTCTCACAATTAAAATTCTGTTGTACTGAATTTCATCACACAGTCATGACAACCTTTTACAATTCAGTGTAGAATATATGTTCAATTAACTGACAAAGTTTACTTGCTATGGACTTCACTAATAGAAATAAATTAAATAAGGAAAAAAATGTTTGTTTGAATCTGAATAACATAATTAAATAATACGATATTTAAGTTCTTCTTTCATGAGTAACAGCAAAAGGAAAACAATCCAACCTGTAATCTAAACACTACAAGGCATTGTCTAACCTGCTTTTCTTTCTCTTTCTTCCTCTTCCTCTTTCTCTTCCTCTTCCTTTTCTTCTTCCTTGACCTCAACCTTTCTTTTCATTTCCGTCTTTCTTTCTTTCCTTCCTTCCTTCCTTCTTTCTGTCTCTCTCTCTCTTTCTTTCTCTTTCTTTCTCTTTCTCTTTCTTTCTCTTTCTTTCTTTCCTACCTTCCTTCCTTCCTTTCTTCCCTACCTTCCTTCCTTCCTTCCTTCCTTCCTTCCCTTCCTTCCTTCCTTCTTTCTTTCTTTCCTTCTTTCTTTCTCTATCTGCCTTTTGTCCTTTCTCTTTTTTCCTCTCCCCTTCTTTCTCTCTTTCTTTCTCTCTTTCCTTCTTTCTCTCCCTTTCTCTTTCGCTCTTTTATTTTCACCCTCTCTTTCTCTCTCTTCCCCCCCCCCCCAGTGTCTTCTTCCTTTCTTGCCCTGCTCCTCTGCATGTCTGCCCTTCTGCAACTTGATGGTTCTTTGCATTAGTTTGAAGCAAAAAAAAAAGCAGTATTTCTCCCAGGAGTTTCTCTGATACAGTCATTTTCATTTTCTACCTCTACAAAAGACAGATCTGTGCTCTGTGACCAGATGAAAATGGTCTTGGGAGCCAACCTCATGTATGCAAATAGAGAGGCGAATGTTATTGCAAGGATGCATATACTTTCACTTAAACCCTCATAAGAAGTGGGTGTTGTTCTACAGCGGCTGTCTCCTGACCTCCAGATACTAAGGTAGATTGTTGGTGAGCTATGCACTAATGAAGTTCAGAGTGCCAATTACTGACTTGTTAATTTCTCCTTTAATGATGAGAAAATGTGTCCCGGGTGAGGATTTTGCATGTTAACACACAACAAACCTAATCTTGTATTTTGTTACTGAACATTGTTTCCAGTAAAGTACTTACTTTCAAAATATGCTGTTAAATTTTAAATTATCATCAAGCTGGATTTTCTTATTTTAAAATTGCAGGATGGTTTTGTATTAAAAATATAAAAATATCTCTCTGGGGAAATGTGGATCATTTTCTTAAAGTAACTTTAATTAATTTACTTAGATTTCATATCCACTCTTTTACTCTGGGAACCCTTGACATAACTTAAAATGCAAATATTAAAAATTCCCTTTATTATGGTGGAATTACAGACTTTCCAAAGTGTGTTACATTTCTATAACCCCAAAAGACAAACCATACAAATCAGAATGGAAACAGTTCTCATTTTCAAACAGATTACAATTCTCTTCTTTCTTCAGACACTTTAAATATATGCTGAGTTTTAGAATTTCACCCTAAAGTTAAAATGAACTATCTATTATGAAGAAGGAAAAGACAAATAATATAGGGAGAAATAATGCCTGAATTTCCTATGGTAGGATCATATGCAGAGATGAGATACTGCGTTTGTGTCCAACAGTGCCCCACTGATGGAAACTCAAATGTTCTTAGCCTGGTCTATTCTCAACACTGGCCTAACGAACAAGTGCAACAAGAATATGGTAAGAGAATAGTTTAATTTTGGCACACAAGAATAAGTTGGTTAGGTTTTTGGAATCATAAATCTTGAATTTCTTTCCTTTGAGTAGAATTCATTTCAACTGACTTACTGTATCTGAAAATCAGACCTCTAAGTCTGAGGCAATCACTTCCCTTTGTAATCAATAAAGAGAAATAGGCACATCTGGAGAGTGATTTATCTACCTTATCTCAAAAATCAATCTTAAAGTGGGAAGGATCAACCCTCAAGATAATTGTTTGCTTGCAATGAAAAAAAAGGAAGTTTATTTGGTCTTAGTTGTTTAAATTAGAGTTAAAGGCACTTATGGGTTATACCAGTGAACATGACGCCCAAATGCATATAGTCATGACTTCTGTATGAAAGGTACAAATGTTTCCTACCTTCACCCATCAGTTCAAAAATAGTTTCCCTAAACTATCAAATCAATTCACTGGATACAAAAATAAATTACTGCCTGCTAATCTCAGCCTTTCAGATGAAAGTTTTCGGTTCTCCAGTTCAAAAAAATTGTATTTCGGGTGAAAATAAATTGCTTTCTTTGGTACCTGAATTACTAGATACCTAAATTATTTCTGCATAAAATGCGTATATTCCTATGAAAGCAGGCACTACCTGTGTGTCTTTTTAAATCCCACATCTTTTTACCAATTTCAATTACCTGATGAAACAGTCTTCAAGGATGACTGGTGGAAGTAACACCAGTGATTATCCCATCAAGCTTAAGTTTAACAAGTGGTTGGAATAGACTGTAAGGATGTGTTTGATAGAGCTTTACTCAAAGATTTATAGAAAAGCTGATATACATACAAGAGGAATATGCAGCTGTTTCAAAAAAATCAATAGTATGTAAGGATGAATATATGTATGGCAATACTTGTGTTCATAACTTAATAAGTATAATAATGGACACCTTTAGAAGATTTGAAGATATAGAGGATGATTTTGCATTTACACTTTGTACGGTTTAACACTTTGCATGGTTTAACAATTGCACTGTCATTTATGCCATAGCAAAAAGGACTTAAAATAACACCAGCTATTGTAGCATTCAGTGTTATCTGACACAAGCTGAAATTATTGGATCAGGTCCCAAGTGTAGAGAATCAGCCAGATGGCTAATAACCCATACCATGTACCCCCAAAATCAGGGAAAAAACACCTCAATCACTGCAGTAAGCTATGATCTGAGTTTCATGAAGTGATCCGAACACCTGAAGAGAAGATCTCTCTAAAAGACAAGGGCTGAGTTCGTGTTTGGAGCAGCAGTTCAAGTTCTCACTTGATTTTATGAAGTTTATTAGAGTTAGACAGTGAAAAACTTTTAACAAATAACTCATTCAATTAATTCAGTATTTTCCCTTTTCATGGATTATATACTGTTATCTCAATTGCTTTTGATTTACCTATAAAAAATGCAGTCCTCCACATGCACTGTCTTGCTACATCTACTTTTCCTCCTCTTTTTTTTTTTTTTTTTAGAACAATTAAAACAAACACTAATAGAAAAGCAAACCATACTTACTACACAAACATTTTCGATGCTGGCAGTTGTGTGACTGTACTTTTTCTGTTCAGTCCATTGGCTCTTTTATAATCTTATCACAAAGACTACTGTTACCAATCAGAACATAGTCTCTATTGCAGTGGTCATCTTTGCAGACTCCTTGTATATAAAGCTGTCTCAACATCATCATCATTAGTCTAGACATGGCTCAGAGCAACAACCAGACTGTTCCATATGATTTTGTCCCATGGAAGTAATTGGTGTTCAGCTCTACCACAGGACAATTTCCTAAGGCTGGAAAAGTGATCATTAATGTACTATCTTTTCAGACCCTTAACTTATTGTATATAAGACTGTGGTGGGAGAGGTCAAAAATGCCCATTAAACTATAATGTTTTTGGAGTAGTCCATGTACATTGCAGACATGCATAGTCAAAGGGACAACATAAACTTTTTTTTTTGATAGATGCATTTACAATGGATATCTGCTCAATATTTTACTAGGGCATTTTTGGTTGGTCGGTTTTGTTTTTTAGGAGGGGGGTTATAAGTTTTATATGTATATATTTTGTAGAAGATATTAAAAATCTGAGATTTAGGTTCTTACAGTTTCATTGTAACTAATCAGTCTACTCATGTATTAAAAGAGTTGCCTGATCTGAGGAACATATAAGTGAATACGAAAACTTGTTTAGTAGAAAGGCTTGCGCCAGTAGCACAAGAATATGTTACTATTTTTTGAAAAAGAATGCAGAAGGAAAGAGATATAGCTGATTCTTTAATCTTGTCCTTCTTTGTTTAGCCTAATATGATCTTTGTCTTATCTGAACTGGCAAAAATAGTATAAACAAAGAACAATGCACTGTCAATGCCATAAGAAGTCAACATTCTTAAAAAAGGAGCAGCCGATTTTTACATGGTTCAAGCTCGTGAAATCGAATCATCATTATTTCATCACTAGACAAGTTTAAAAACTGGAAAATATTTCATGACCATATGTGTTTCTTTAATATGAGAGCTTTTTTTGGCAACCAGTCACTTTTCAGGGAGCTGGTAACTATGCATCATTTAGAACTCTCCCCTACAAAAATGTGACTCTGGGTACTGAACTGTGAAAGCTCCGTGTGTTACCATGACTTGGCACCCATGGAGCTTAATGCTGGTTCAAGAACAACAGCAATATTTATACAGTGCTATTCATACAGGATGTCTCATGGTACTTTATAATGGGAAATAAAGTAACAGAAGCAAGAAGCTAAACAAACACTTTGCCAAAAGCCCATCTGAAAGTATTGGATTTCAATCTATCCATAGCAAGAGACAGAGCCTCAGACTTTTTGGTGATGAAAGACTTTGATTCTGGAAGTGTGGAGGTGCATAATGGGGAAGAAAAATTGCTTCCCTTCAGCTGACTAAAAATGAGAAGTTGAACGTTCCACAGACTCTGCGCTCTGTGGGGGCCAAGAAGGACAATGGGGAATTATGAATTCATGGATATTGAAACAATACAAGGCCCTTAGACAATGCAGGGGAAAAGATAAATAAACTGGAAATGCTTCAGGCAACTGTTGTGGAAACTCCAGTTCTGGAGCAATATGCAGAACTTTTTCAGTCTTAGCAAAAAGTTTTGTGATAGCAATTTGTATTCAGGGAAAATAACACATTGATTTTCTTAAAAGTCTAGAAAAAGAGAAAGAAAGACAAAGTTGCTCAATATCACTAAACCTAATGTTTTAAACCTGTGAATGGAGAATAGAGAAGAGGAGAGGGCAGGGGTGTGGAGGGAAGCCTATTTTTTGAAGGTACTTAAAGGAGGATTTTTATGGGAGGTTGTTCTGGATTCTTTGAAAATGCCAGAAAGATTTCAGCTAGAATCAGCTGGAATGAAAATTAAAGAGAAAACATATATTTACAGTGCTTTAAGATTAGTGCCATACCAAAAGAAGGGGAAAAAAAAAAATCCTGCAAACTCACTCTGAAATGTAGGACCTGAGTTGTTGAAATCATATAGTTAAGGCACAAATGACATATTTATGGTATAAGTGATTGCATATTTCAATCAAATTGAAATTTTTCAATGGCATTGAATTCTTGGGACCAGATTTTCTGCTGCTGTCAACCACTGCAATTTTACTGAAGATGAGGTTGTTTTAGCACATTGGATTAACAGAGGACCCATCCCTAACACCTTTTCTTTTTCTTTAGCATAGCATACACACAGTTTCCTGTTGTGTGATGTGATCAGGTTGTTTGCAAGCTGGAGATGGAGTGAGACTTGTTTTGGTAATTCCCAGCTAGAGTGTGATCCCCTGGGGAATCACAGCCAACAGTCATAATTTAGAGCAGTACCTAAATTGTTCAAATTCATGCAAGTGCAGGAACACTTAAGAGTTTTAAATACCAGAAGCTGTAATCAGCCTCTTGGTAACTGTGTTCCCAGCACACACATGTACAGAGCCGTGAAGAACCTTCTCCCAATTATTTTAGTTTCATAAAATATAATCATCAGTATATTATTTTTATTCACAGAAAATAAACATGACTCCTTAGCTTGAAAGAAGAGCATTTATTTCATGTATTGTGATGTAGATAACCTGCATTGATCACAGATCTGTTAAAGACATGCCTAATAAGCAAACTTCTGATTGATTAATGAGCTGAAATTTAGCAAGCAAAACCAAAATCACCTTTTGAAAGGTAGCAAAAATAGCATAAAAATGTAAAGCAAGGTTCCCTTTCTTATTATTATTGAATCTTCTGCACTGTTCAGTGTGTTAAGTCGATGCATCAGTTAGAGGGGTATCTGCTAATTCATAGAGAGGGGTATCTGCTAATTCATAGTGTGTCCACCTCCCAGTGACCTATTCTTATCCTACAATCCCTGTTCCTCATTCCATTCTGCTGGAATTCTCTCATGCATCATTGTACCAATAAAACCCTCAAAAAGCTAGGTCAGGAACAGTCTTAAATTATTGTAATTTCTAATGAAGCAGAGAATAAACAACACTCTAGGGACTGAGAAACACTGTAGCAAAGAATTGAGGTCAATGAGTTCCTAAATTTCTCTGGACCTGGAAAACAATACTAAGTAAGTGACAGAACATTTGCATTGTACAGACTTTGCACAGACAGATTTTTTTCCTCTTTTTTTTTTTCATAAGATGTTTGTAAGGGCAGTAGTAGCTTCTTGAGGGCAGTGAGTAACACTAGGAGAAAGAATTGATGTCCGTGAAACAATTTCTAGAGATCACAGATTTGTGTGGGTGAACTTATTGTCTACCTAAATGAAGCATGAAACTGAGAAGGAAAATTTCTATATGGATTTGTATATTTGGAGTATTACACAGAAACAACATCATAGTTCAATGTACCTTAAAAATTTGAGCAACACAGTAAAGGTTAGGCTCTTTTGAGTGATACTGATTTTTGGTGAAGTTTCTTTCTGATGCTGTTTATAGATAACGTACAGCAGTGATCAAAACTCCAGCTGTGTCACTACCTCTTGAGTGACAATTTTATGTCTGAATAGGTTACAGAGTCAGGTGAATAGGCTAAGGAACAAATGAATTCTGTGGTTCTGATTCAAAATAGACAGAGAAATATAGTGAGATTATCTGCTCACATCATGTTTGTTGAATGTTACTTTATTCTGCAGTACCTACTTCTTAAACATGACGGTTCTGCTAGTTGAGACCACAGGTTGATGAGATCTTTCCTCTTCTCATGCAGAGTGCTATCAGGCACTGCTCTTCCAGCTCTGCATATCTAGTAGATGTCATCATGTAACCCATCAGGTATCAGTCTACTGAGATGTCAGCAGCGACATGTTCTCCTTGATAACTTTAGACCATTTCAGTTCATTTATGCTGGAGAACTGGCTGCAGGTTTTTATGCAACAAGACTTTATACAGTAACTATGACTTTATCAAGCACGTAGCTGTGGTGGGTGGACCCCAGCTAGCAGCTAAGCACCCACATGGCCATTCACTCCTTCCCTGCCCCCTTTTCCCCAATGGATGAGAGAGAGAATAAGAGCAAGAAAGATAAAACTCATGGGTCAACATAGAGGTAGTTTAATAAGTGAAAGAAAGAGGGGAAAAAAAAATGCAAAGGGAATCATTCGCCACCTCCCACAAGCACACCAATGCCCAGCCAGTGTCTAACCCACAGCCACCATAGAAGACAAACCCCTCATCTTCTTTGCCTACCCCAGTTTTTATTGCTGAACATGACATTATATGGTACGGAATATCCCTTTGACTAGCATGGGTCAGCTGTCCTGGCTATGTCCCCACCCATTCTCTTGACAACCCCCAGCTTATTTGCTGTGGGAAGAGAGTGAGAAAAAGAAAAAACCCTGTGTATTGGGTTTTTGTGGCAACATTTTGGTATTGGGAGCGCTGCAGGGATGGCTTCTGTGAGAAGATGCCAGAAGCTGCCCCCATGTCGGATGGAGCCGCTTCCAGCCAGCTCCAAGACTGACCCGCCACTGGCAAAAGCTGAGCCAATCAGCGACGGTGGTAGCACCACTGAGAAATGTACTTAAGAAGGGGTAAACAATGCTGCGCAACTGCAGCCAGAGAGAGGAGTGAGAATATGTGAGAGCAACAACTCCGCAGACACCAAGGTCAGGGAAGAAGGAAGGGGAGGAGGTGCTCCAGGCACCGGAGCAGAGATTCCCCTGCAGCCCGTGGTGAAGACCATGGTGAGGAAGGCTGTCCCCCTGCAGCCCACGGAGGTCCATGGTGGAGAAGATATCCACCCTGCAGCCCATGGAGGACCCCATGCCAGAGCAGCTGGATGTTCCTGAAGGAAGCTGTGACCTTGTGGGAAGCCCATGCTGGAGCAGGCTCCTGGCAGGAACTGTAGCCCATGGAGAGGACCCCATGCAAGAGCAGATTTTATGGCAGGACTTGTGACCCCGTGGGGGACCCACGCTGGAGCAGTCTGCTCCTGAAGGACTGAACCCCGTGGAAAGGATCCACGCTGGAGCAGTTCGTGAAGAACTGTAGCCCGCGGAAAGGACCCACGTTGGAGAAGCTCGTGGAGGGCTGACCCCCATGAGAGGGACCCCACGCTGGAGCAGGGGAAGAGTGTGAGGAGTCCTCCCCCTGAGGAGGAAGGAGTGGCAGAAACAACGTGTGATGAACTGACCCAAACCCCTATTCCCCATCCCCCTGTGCCGCTCAGGGGGAGGAGGTAGAGAAAATCCGGAGTAAAGTTAAGCCTGGAAGAAGGGAGGGGTGGGGGGAAGGTGTTTTAAGATTTGTTTTTATTTCTTATTATCCTACTCTGATTTGATTGGTAATAAATTAAATTAATTTCCCCAAGTCAAGTCTGTTTTGCCCATGATGGTAACTGGTAAGTGATCCCTTTGACCTTATCTCAGAATAACAAAAACCCACCAGCTTTTTGTTGTATTTTTCTCCCCTGTGTTTTCAATGGAGGGGGAGTGATGGAGCGGCTTGGTGGGCACCTGGAAGCCACGCAAGGTCAACTCAACATACCCTGACACTGTGGAAGCAACAGCCAAAACACTAGTGTGTTATCAACACTCTTTTAGTCACAAATTCAAAACACAGCATCAGACAGGCTGCTGTGAAGAAAGCTGACTCCACCCCAGCCAGATCCAGTACAACAGTTAAGTGGAAAAGCAATTCCTTGCATTATGAAAATGTTACTGTTTCTAAGGAAATCATATCCGTAGTAAGAGAAAGTTGACATTTCAAACACAGATGCTCTAACATAAAAATTCCTATATTCTTTCCAATGGGAAAAGGACATGTTTTCCTCCACTGTATCTTTACTGCTCAGTAGAGGAGATCAGCTTCAATATTTTCGACTTAAAATAATCAGACTTATTCCCTATCTTCTGCTCTCTCTCTGTCCAAAAAAGAACATAAATATCAAGTAGTACTATCATATTATACATGGGATGAAGCACTAGATCAGACCACTTTTTAACTCAGTGGATGATTTAATGTTTCCAAAGACACACTGATTATAAGGCAGTATCAGTGACTCCTGGATTTCTTCACAATGACATTGTAACCTTTATGAATGGTTGGCTCTTTGTGCTAATGATATAGGAAGTGAACAGATGCAGTTCTCTGGTGATGAGAGGTGCTACTTTGGATGGTTGCTCTTTTTATGGTTTGATCCAAAATCCATTAGTGTCAGTGGAACTTCTTTTGTACTCAAAGGTTAGCATGCTCCAATGGGTTTGCAAGACTGGGCTGAATTACTAGGCCAGATGTACCTTTCAGGTTATTATGAAGAATTTTATGAGTTCCTAGTAAAAAATTCTATAAAGTTTTATCAAAAGCCTTAGCTGACATTGACAACTATAATCTACAAAAATACTTCTAAGATTTCTGGATTTTTGCTTCAAAATAATATTAGCATTGTTAAAGAATGCTTAGGAAAAATTATTTTTAAAAGTACTTTATTTAAATAAATAAAACAATAGAAAAATATTCAAAAATGAATAAAAATGCAGTAATTTCCCCGTCAAAATGCATGAAGATTTGTAATAAACAAGTCAACCAGCCTAAGCACAACATCATGTTATATGTCTCTTTCCTAAATTGTAATGTATCAATTTTACTTGGTTCAATTTATGCTGTAATTTAATGTTCAATTTATGTTGTTCCTATGAACAATAAAACTAGAGTCAGGTTAATGAAGGCAAACATAACGAGTGCCAGTTACTGAAAAGCATATTTTTTCAAGATTTCCACTCCCAAAAAACTACATATAGTTGGTTGCTTGGTTTAGTTATTTATGTATGTACTTATTTAGTTAGTTAGTTGAAATTTTGAGGCTCTGAGATTCAAATACAGAAACTAGTCTACACAATTTTCCATTGGAATGGCAAGGAGCATATGCAGTATCGGTGTTTGTATATGTTAATAGAGGAACAGGGATACACAAAAGTGTCTAGCTAAATTGCTAATTGTAGTAGCCAGCACTGATTTTTTAAATGGCTTTGATTAGGTTTGATTGGACACACAAGTCACGTGTTATATGATTTGATGTTTTATTTCATGACTGGCTGACTACAGCTCTTTATAATTAGGTTTCCAGTGTACACAATTTTTAAAATGAGCTTGTCATGAATATGCTTAATACTCAATTAAAAATGAATATTTCTAGGAAAGCTCCCACTGATAGACTTATTCATTAGAACAAGCATCAGAAGAATGGGAATTGGGGGTCTTAATCAAGAGAACAAAATTCTGGTTTTTTATGGTTTTCCATTGAATAGTCTCATTCAGTATTTTTAAGATATTTTTCTATCACTACTGCAAATTCTTGTTTGTTTGAGCTAGACAAGCAAGAGAACAGAGCATGATATTGAACATCCATGAAAGCACAGGAAATATACACAATTCATCAGAATCTGTTTAGGACTAGCAAGCATTTCAGGCTCTACTATAATAGCAATGCTTGCCAAAAGAGTACAGAAACGAATCTGAAGTCCCTTTTGGCTTTAACAGACTAAATGTGTTTATTTAAGTCATTTCAGTGTTCAAAAGGAATACTATTTAAGGAAAAGTGTATTGTTTCTTAAATATCCTTTAAGATCTTTACATTGCACTTTCTGGCTTAGTAAAAATGTCTGAAAACTAAATGTGTTAATGATCTTCCTTAAGTTGCTATAAATACATAAATCAAAGTACAACTGTTGTTCTTGCTTTATGATGAAATATTTTTCAGCTAAAGCCAATTATATTTGCAGTGGCTTATCACAGCAATTATATGAAGCAGCAGGCCAGTCAGTAATGACTTTTTTGTTAGGGGAGTGCTAAGAACACTTCCAGCAGAGCTCCATTACCTGGATTACAATCACAGTTTTAAATTAGGTACCCATGCAAGTAATTTAGTTTTGTTTTTGTACTTAATTGGTCATTAACTTGTTCATGCCAATAATTTTATTTCTATGCCACTCACTCATTAAATACTCCCCGAAATATCTATCCAGAAGCATTCCTTGCTGCAAGAGAAGCAGGAATTCCTTATAAAACATTTCTAAGTCTGTGTGCCACCTTTATCTTCCTCATGAACAAATTTGAATGGCAAAACATTTCTTTTTCCACCATAGTAACTGTGCCGTCATTAACATAAGTCAATAGGATCCTGGTAATTGCTTCTTGATCAAGTAGTATTTGTGTGTAGTCCAGCATCTTGCTGCTGTCAGTGACTAGAACCACATGCTCATAAAGAAGCTGAAATGAACAATTATGCAATAACTTTCCTGAGAGGGGAAATTTCTTTCTATTCCCAATGGCTACCTGCTGTTTTATGTCCTGAAATAAGATAGTTTGTAACTTTTTTTTTTTTAAAGAAATAAATCTAATTCCATGCAAATGTGAATGCTCTCATTATCCATATAAATGTTTAATGCTGTTTAAAATTCTGCTAATTTTTAAGGCCTCAGTGATATGTTTGTGGCAATGAGCTCTCTAGGTTAATTATGCATGTGCAACAAAGTATATCCTTTTATCAGTTTTAAATTTAAATCCTGCCTATTTACTGTTACACTCAGGAACTTTATAAATCTATATTGTGCAATTTTCTGCTCCAGGCATTTTCCTCAAGTGAGTGTATTTGTGAATGTAATGGCTGGAGGATGCCCTAATAGGCTCTTCCCATCTCTGACTCCTCTCCTCAGTGTGTTTCTCCATAAAACTGATTTTTGGATCAGTGAATTTTGTTTGGAGCTGTGTCTAAGGTAGAAAGTTAAGTGCAGACTCCTCCAAACAGCTTAGAAAGAAGGTCAAAACGAATGATCTTTCTGGAGTAAAAACTAAACAGATTTTTGAAGCCATACTCAGACCAGCCTGCTCAGACCAGGCAGTAACCAAGGATAAACAATAAAGAAAAACATGTGAATATGCACGTAGCCCACAGTTAGTGTGGTTTTCAGTCCCTCCATAGTGACTGGACTACAAATCATTTTTTAATCTAATCTCGCCTTTGAGCTAGGAAAGCTAGGTCATTTAGTTCAGGCAATAAGGACTCACAGCTTTTACATCCAGAGGTCCAGCTGCTCCTCCCCAAGAGACATCTATCACATTTGTTAAATTTTAAATACAAGTTCAGTTATATTCAGATATATGCTGTGTCCAAACACCAAGGGGATTTGTGCAAAGAGGTTTTATATAAGAGGCACTGTTTTGAAGAATTATTAAACTACTGATTAAAATTAATGTTGTGAGCTCCTCCCGCTGACTTTTTAACACCAGCCAAATAACATTTGGATGATTAAGTAATTCTTTATTCCTGCAAAATTCTCATTGATTTGAGAGTTTCTTACATAGAGACTTTGTAAGGTTATTTTCACTCATGCTAGTTCAAAGGAAAAGATGAGGGAGAAGAAAAAGATGAAGGGAGATTATTAATAAGACTAGAGCAGCCAGCTCTTGAGATAACAGAAAGATGAAAGTGAGATATTCAGGTACTGGAGTCTGAGAAGGAAGAAAAACAATAGCGTAACAGGTAACGGGCCCATTCCTTTCATGGGTCATGCAAAAGCAGTTGGACCAGTTTCTTGGAAGACAGCACCAGCAGCGCACGCCTAGAATCAACCAAATGTCTTGGGATCAAGTCCTGAGGTGCAAACAGACTCCTGCACAGCTGTGGTGGGTTGACCACCAGGTGGTCACCAAGCTGCTCTATCATTCCCTTCCTCAGCAGGACAGCAGGGAAGAAAATAAGATGGAAAAAAACCTCGTGGGTGAAGATAAAAGCAGTTTAATAAAGCAAAAGTAAAGGCCACGCATGGAAGCAAAGGAAAACAAAAGATTTATTCTCTACTTCCCATCACCAGGCAATGTCCAGCTACCTCCTGGGAAGTAAGGGTTCAGTACACGTAGCATGTAGCAGTTGCTCCGGAAGACAAATATCGTAATAATGAATGCCCCTCCTCCTCCTCCTTTCTCTTAGCTTTTATTGCTGAGCAGATGTCACATGGTATGGAATATCCCTTTAATCAGTTCAGGTCCACTGTCCTGGCTATGTCCCCTCCCAAGGTCTTGCCCAGCCCCAGCCTACTGGTGAGGGGGAAATGTTGGAGAGACAGCCTTGATGCTGTGTGAGCACTGCTCAGCAGTAGCAAAACACTGGTGTGTTATCAACACCGTTCTAGCTACCAATACAAAGCACAGCATTATGAGGGCTGCTATGGGGAAAACTAACTCCATCTCAGCCAGACCCAATACAAAAACATTTCAAGATCAGTCTAATGGAAGGAGTAGGACTTTTTCCCAAGTGAAGAAGTGCTTTTGCTCTGCATCAGAAATACCTGAAATGTTCTTTTACATTGGACTAAGGGAAATTGAAGTTTAAGGTTTTCCTTTGGTTTGTTTTAGTAACATAAAAAGTTTTAGAGACTTTTAATTAGTATGACTGCAGCAATTGTTTGGTTAAGCTGAAGAATATTCATGCCAATTTAGGAATATACAAAAGACTGTCTTAGACAAGGTGGTCTCGAGGTGGATGGAAAAAGGAAGGCTGAAATTCACAGGTACCAGTCAGAACTGCATAGCTGTTGACTGTTTATTAAGAAAAATGAACAGTCCTGTAACTGCAGTGAATCTGGAGATTGAAAATTGTGCTACATGACTGAGGACTACCAGAAAGACCCGAGAAATCATGAATAAACTTTTCAGTTGGAAAACATTACACTGAGAAATTCTCTCAAGAATTAATTAGAAGTCTGTCAAGACTGAAAAGATGCTGAAGAAGACTGAGGTTTGGATAATAGATTCATAGAAAAGTAGGCGTTGGAAAGGACCACTGGACTGTCTTCAGTCTTTGGAGGTTAGGACAGGATGATGGAGATTAGCAAATGGGAGAAGAACTGGAGATGAGAAAGTGGTGAAGGAAATTTCCAATCCTGGTGTTAATATTCATGATGAGAGAAAAGCTGTTGCATAAGGGAACAGTAGGAGATAGAGTATCAGTAACAGAAAATGGAAAAGGTGGAAAAGGACCTGGGAGTGTTGGTCAACAGACAGTTGAATATGAGCCAGCAGTCTGCCCAGGTGGCCAAGAAGGCCAATAGCATCCTGGCTTGTAGCAGAAATAGCATGGCCAGCAGGACTAGGGAAGTCATTGTCCTCCTGTACTCAGCACTGGTGAGGCTGCACCTCAAATACCGTGTTCAGTTTTGGGACCCTCACTACAAGAAAGACATGAAGGTGTTGGAGTGTGTCCAAAGAGCAATGAAGTGGGTCAAGGGTCTAGAGCACAAGTCTTATGAGGAGTGGCTGAGGGAACTGGGGTTGTTTAGCCTGGAGAAAAGGAGGCTGAGGGGAGACCTTATCTCTCTCTACAACTACCTGAAAGGAGGTTGTAGCAAGGTGGGTGTCGGTCTCTTCTCCCAAGTAACAAGTGATAGGACAAGAGGAAACGGCCTCAAGTTGCACCAGGGGAGGTTTCGATTGGATATTAGTAAACATTTCTTCATCGAAAGGGTTGTCAAGCATTGGAACAGGCTGCCCAGGGAAGTGGTTGAGTCACCATCCTTGGAGGTATTTAAAAGATGGGTAGATGTGGTGCTTAGGGACCTGGTTTAGTGGTGGACTTGGCAGTGTTAGGTTTACAGTTGGACTTGAGGATCTTAAGGGTCTTTTCCAACCTAAATGATTCTATGATTCTATGTTTTTATATAATGGTCACCAGGAAGAAAGCAAACACCACCATTGCTGAGACCCTCAGGAATTATAATAATATAGCAAAGATGGTCAGCAAGAAATTATCAGCTCTGTGTTAATATAAGAAGCTCAGAAAACTGAAAGGAAGAACTTGCAATACTAATGCATACTCGGTAAAGGAATAGTGGAATGGCAGCAGAAACCTAGAAGAACAACAGTCAGGACAGGAACACATTTGAAATGCATCATCTTGTCAGAGAGACAGAAATAAAAGAAAAATAGTGAGAAGTATCACCCTATTAATAAGATCACCAAAAGTTTATAGAAACAAAGCAAAGATAACAGTAAAACTAAAGGAGTCAAAGATTACTTTGGAGAAATAGCATGAAAGCTATTCTACTGGGGGGAGAAAAGTTAGGTGCCTATAAATACTTGTTATGACTCCCTCGTCAATATATTAAAAAAAAAAAAAAAAAGAGAGAGAGAAAAAATCCATTAAAAGGCAGCGATAAGACCCAGGCCACAATACTGTTCATGTTTCTAGCAAGGAAAAAGTAATTCAAAACTGAGCATCTATAAAGAAAAACTACTAAATATTGGAGGAATGAACAGCATGTCATATCTGGAAAAGATAGAAAACCTGAGGTTTTTGTCAAGTAAAATTTGATGGGGAAACACAACAGTTGTCTGTAAGTATATGGAGATAAAAATGAGGAAAATAACAACTAGTCTACAGGATGTGAGAATAAGAATGAAATTGGATGGACTGTCAATTGATATAGTTAGCATGAAAATCAGAATATGTCATACAGTTATCTCATCAGTGACACCCTAGAATAAATTGCTATTATTATTATTATTGTTATTATTATGCAAAAGAAATTACTCTGATTCCATTTCGTTTTAAAGATTTGGGAGTTGCATTATGTGAGGTGGTTTCTCCCTAAGAAAGGGTGTAGGGTTAATGAGTTGGGAGGTCTTTAGAAATCTTGTTTGTTCAGAATCCAAGTGGGTGAGAAAACAGAAGTGTGAAATGGCCAAGTTGACTGTGAACAAAATCAGTAGCTAAAAAACCTATTGTTAATCATCTGAAAGGATATTCAAAGTAATAGAAGAAAGGTCAAGAATAGAGAAGTAACTGTGCTTTTAAGCAGGAAACACGTAAAATAGTTTTACAAAGTAATTTAGATGATAATTGTGTGCAGGCAATTGACTCCAGTCAATGACTCCATTCCAATTCACCAACTGCACTTGGCTTACTTAATGCCTAGAGGTACTTCAGAGAAGAGTCAATCACAATAAAGGAGGAGAATTGTACAAGTAAGGAAAAAAAAGAAAGCTTTTTAAATCATTGATCCAAATATTTTAAGATAGTTCAAAATTTATGTGTTGGAGTAGGGGTGCAATTTCATCTGAAAAACTCCAGGTATCGGAGAAAAACATCCAAGATTCCTTTTTATGGGTTTTAGTTCTTACTTGAGTTAACATTTTGCTATTTTAACTTGTGGTACACAGTATAACTTGAAAAGGAATGAATTTAAGGACAGATGTTTCAGTTAAAAAGGAAAGGCAAAAAACAAGCAACATTGTCCCTGCCCTTGGGATTAGCTGGAAATAGGACTTTGTATGTGATGGGGCATACATATTGATTGGGTGTTGCTTGCTCTTCCAAATTAATTGTGGTACTTTTGTCCTGCCAAAAGAGGAGACTCCAAGTAAGGACAGAGTAGATTTCTAGTAGAGAGATATTGAGTTGTTTCAGAGGCACAGTTCTGGGTACCAGGAACACACCAGCTATTTCAGGACAGAGATGATTGTGGAATAGCTAGTTTCCCTTACCCAGACGCATAGAACACGTGAGGCTACACCAGTAGTAAAAAGAATGTCTACCTTTAGGGTTACAGTGGGCTTGCTGCAGAACATCTGTGAAAGAGGAGGTTAGATAAATATCTTAATTTCCAGTAGTTGCTGAGGAAAGAGAGGATGAGAACATGGAGAAAGAGGAGGCTGAGAAGCTAAACTGCCCTTTGACAAGCTGTCACTCTTTCCACTACTATCAAGAGCTGACTGCAGCTCGTTAGGTTATCATTCTTTTTTGGGTGCAGATTCATCTTAGGTGATGCAATACCAATCTTTTCCTATCTTAAAATAACGATTTTTTTTTTTTTATTTAACAATATCATCAAAGGTGACCCGGGCATAGCATGGTCAATTTGTTGAATGCTCTCAAATCAAAAGAAATTAATTGCGGCAACCGCCGCCCTTATATTTGTAGTATTTGTGACTTTACAAAAAAAGGGTTGAAGACCTATGCCAAATAACTGATGTCCATGAATTTTTTTTTTAATTGAAAAACTGAATAATAGATGCTCTTCTGGGGTCCATTTTTCATAACTAGCAGCAGGTTTATAAGAAAAGGCATGATTTTAAAGCAACCCTCGATGCAAAGCTGAACTCTGTGGATATACTTGTATATTTTGGGAAAGATACAGTTCATCCATTGGTTTTGGAAACTTTCTTAAGCTTTGTGCACTCCTGTAAATACTAAATAGTGCCTAATAATCAAAGAATAGTGCCTAACTCTGTCAGAGAAACATGTGAAAAGAGTAGATGTAAGGTAAAAGACTTGAGGCAGAAGAATGTGCAATGGCTCAAGAGACAGGTTTTGCCATTCTTTTAAAGATGCGTGTGTGACTCCTAGGCTAGGGTTTGATACTGCTTTCTGGAATTCCTGTTCTGACACAGTCAGAGCTGTCTCCAGGAGGGTGACAGGACTTAGGCGTTAAGTGTCTAAAGATGTTTCTGTATATATGAGTAGGCTGGGAGGAGGAGAAAATACTTCAGCTCAGTCTCCTAAACACATTGAACCTATTTGCACATGTATAAACATGAAGAAATTGGTGATGTTGTTTAAGAGTGCCTACTTTTTTTTTTTCTTATTTCATTGTATTATTTCCCAAAAACCTTAAGATAATTTTGAAATGTATGGTTTTGCTTTTGTCGATAGCTCTCACTATATTAATTGTTTGGGAACACAGCATCACAGTTTCAGCTGGTGCGGCTCCACTGAAGCCAGTAGAGCTTTTATTATTGTTTATCACTGCCAGTGCAGAACAGCTGAGGCTATGTAAGACATAGACTAATTGCCACTTAGGGGTATGTCAGGAGAGAACTGGGACTATGCAGCCAATCCATCTGTCACAGAGCACTTGAGTAAAGATTAAAGTCATGGTTCTACAACCTCTAGTTTATATTAGCAGAAATCTGTACTGGAATAAATGTTAAATTATATTTGTATGTGTGTGTAAGCCAATAATCCAGAATCAAGGTACACCTCAGACTGGTTGCACAGTCTATGTGTAGAGTCTCAAAAGGAAGCAAATATCTTCATATGAACAATGAAAATATTTAAATCAATGAAAAATCAAAGACTGAGCTCTTGAAACTAAGCTATACACCTAATAGCACTTTGGGGTCATTTGCCACACCCTAGTTTAAAGAAAATAATGAAAAATGTGTGTTGTAACATCTGGACTATTAAAGAAAACAGTGACTGATTGCCTTGATGCCACTGCTTTTCCTTTTTCTGCATTTTCCATCACTATATGCTATTCCAATTTACTGTCTCTCCCAGGTTTCATCCCAACTGGATGAAGTTTCTAGATAAAATATTCCATTCTTTACAGAAAAATTGCTTGAGAATATTTATCTTTAGGTTTCCTTACTATGTATATTATATTTTCTGTATGTTCTATACCCATAATTAGAGTTTTGAAAAGCTAACCTTTTTAATAATAAATACAGTATGTCAAGGAAATGACATACGATTCAACTTAAAGATAATGAATAATTATGAATGATATTAATGGTCCCTTAATGTTAATGTCATTCTGCTAATTTAATATGGCAATTAATTTTGCACATGAAACACATGCAGGTGCTTTGAATCATTTTTTTAAAATCTTCATTTCCTAACTCTCTTGATAGTTTTGCAAATTTAGAATTAATATCGAGTAACTTTCATAGTAATTTTTAGTTTAATATGTTATCACCATAACAACCACTTAACACTTGGAGAACAGCTTCACATTAATAGTATTTATGTTTATATCCATTAATTATATTTAGGGTAATTTCTGTGGGTAAACTTACTCCAATGATGGTCTTAAATTAACAAAATCATAACTCAGCTCATTTCCTACATAAATTATATGTCATGATCTGCTATGTTTGTGAGAATATTGACTTTGAGGACCTGGCAAACATCTTGAGGACCCATCATCAGTGTTGTTTTCAAATTGAATGGGAACTGATAGATAGAAATGTTTTATGTCGGAATGTATCCCATGTTGCAATTTCATGAACAGTGTTATGTTCTTGTTTAAAATGTAGTAAAGTAGGCTGTTCTCTGTAGTTAAGATTCATAGCTGTTGCCTACAACAGTATCATCCTTTAGGCCACCTAAAGAAAAAGAAGTATAAAACTCCAATTTTAATTGAGCTTAGAAAAAGTAATTGTTGCATGCTTAGTAGTCATGTTGTAAATATTATAGTCAGATAATGTCTTCTGTTCTTTTAATCAAAAGGATGGACTAAACTCGATATGCATTTACTTTCATGTGTTCACTGCAGTTACTAAGTGTGTAGTGTTTAACCAAATAAAGTGTGCCTATTGCTACACTACATAATGGAAGCTAGATATACCCCACCTGTACATACCCATAGTCTTTTGGGGTAATACTATTGTACAAATGTTAACAAGGAACAAAATAGTCTTCAGAGATGGGATTCTTTTTCAAGATGACTTGGCAGCTCACTCTTTCTACGCTCTGTCTTACTTATCCACTATACCCACAGCAACATCAGATAGTTTAAATTAGATAGTTATCTAGATTAAGATAGATAAAAAACTTTATCCACTCATGGTGGATAAAGTGTTTGTTTCCCATTCATTGTGTATATTTCATAGTTGCTCAGGAGTCATCAAGCTGCTCACCTGGCTTTGTGGGTACACTTTGCCCAAAACCTGTTGTGACTTACTTCATTTGTGCCAATCTTCTAAATCCTTTCTACATCACCCCAACAAAACCTTTTAGTATAGTTGAATTGAGACTAGTAAGATTTGTATAGTGCTATACTAAGGCTCTTAAAACAGGAATGGATTTCTCTTTCCATTATAAAATACCACCTCCTCTCGCCCCCTGCTTTATAGCTCATCTTGGCCTTCTTTTTAGGTAAGAGAGAAAGACTAGATTAATTTTGGTTTTTTTTCCCCAGAAATCATTGAGATGATCGGATTGTAAAAGTGTTAGGACAAATTATACAGGAATAAGAAAATAGCTGAAGACTTTTTGTTTGCAAAGACTTTAAGAGAAGAGTCCCAAATAGGGATACATAGGGAGGGCGGGAGGGCAGGAAGGAAGGAAGGAAGGAAGGAAGGAACATTGTTTGCAATGAAAGTTTAGCTGTCAAAGGTATAGCCTACTAAGTATAGAGAGGAATGTGTTTTCTATCCAGGGCAGCATAATGACCACTGAAAGGCAGCTAACTTAGTTAATGAGACATCCAACTGTTGCTAGATTGTTCTGTAGCCTTATATATAGCATTTGCTCAGGTCTGTTTCCTCTGTATTCTAATGGCGCTGTTGTTAAGCAGGGATTTCTGTACATCACAGAAATATTGTCAAGATTCATTTTTTAGTACAAAACATCTAGGATTCATATAAGAACACCATTTTAAAAAGATTAAATAAAAAAGTTTTATTTAACACTCTGATTGAAAAGAAATAAAGCAATAGCTTTCAAGCAGGCTTGAAAATATTTGCAGAATTTATTTCTTCCAGCAATCAGAAACACTGTTGTGTTTGTTTTGGGGTTTTTTGTGGGTTGTTTTTTTTTGGGGGGGGGGGGGGGGGGGGGGGGGGGAGGGGAGGGGCGGGGCAGGTGTTCTTGGTTTGTTTTTTTCTTTTTTTAATGCTGTTCTCACAGTTATTCAGGTCTATCTGATCAAATTACTGTCCTCTCTGTACTAACATCCCCTCCTAGGACACACTTGAGCATGACTGCACTGCTCAGTGGAGCACCTGACCTGAGCACTATTGACCAGAGCAAATATATTCGCACAGTGTAGCAACAGTTTAGCTGCATACAGCAGAGCTTACTGGCTTGAAAATAGCACTCAGTACTACTTGTGCACCACAGCCTAGGCAGTCCTGCAGTCAGAGGGTGCCAGCTCGTCTGTCCAAATTACAACCATCAAAAACATTGTTATAGAGTTAAGCTAGCTATCTGGGACTTCTACAGTTAACAGTCCAAAATAATATACAGAAAGAGGTGAATCATTGTCCCCCACCCTATGCAGATGCCTATAACACATGGTATTAATTTTTCTCTCAAGTACGTGTCTTTTATCTTCACTGACTGTAGGGGATATACATGGTTTACCTAGATTATTTTTGAGATCTAAAGTTAGATAAGAAAATTTCAGTCATGTTATTGATCTGTCCACTATGTTGCTTCTATCTGAGAATTCATAAGATATTGTCCATGAATGTATTTATTGATTTTAATATATTAATGCTATTTATTATAACATTTATTAAATGTCACAGTATTGATTGCAACTTTGTACTATAAAGGATCTGGTTATATTTTAGAACATTTAATAGATAAACTGATCCTAAAAAACCAACATTCTTAGTCATCCTTGTACCTTGGATATCTTTAAAAAGAGATTCCTTAACTGACAGAAGGAAACAGAAGAATTGAATTCTGTTCTATGTTATTTATGATCAACATCTTGATTATAGGTTTAAAATCAAAAGGAGACTTGAATGTGATTTTCATATTTATGTTTGTGCTTGACTTTTTGAAATTTATTCTAGAAGTCACTGTGAAAGAAGAAATAGGGAGTATCACAAGGAAAGGTTGAAGTAACTCTTCTGACTCTAAAATATTCAAACAACCTAAGGCTATAAACCTTTTTTTTTCTTAACCTGAAAGAACAATTATGCAATACTGTAATAACATAGGCTTTAGCAAACATGCATTCAAAATTAAATATCGGAATGGTGTCCCCAGGTGCTAAAGACTGCTTAAAATCTTTGCAGATTTGGGACTATGCTAGGTGATTTCTTTATTTTTTAGATCGCTGGACAGTGTGTTTGTAAAATTTCTTCATTGTTGAGCTTACATTTTCATGGCAATATTTTCATTTAGCATAGACATGAAAAATCTCATACACATGGAGGCATGACATAATTTCCCATAGTATGGAGACTATCATTTAACTTAATGAACTGCAGGTAAGTGGTTTAAGAAAAAAAAATCCAACAGGGTTGACACAGTTTTGTCTTTAGAGCCGTTAGTGGCCTATGATACATTAAGCACAACCTAAGTATGAGTTGCAGCCGATGTGCTCATATCACAGCCTCTAACATTGAGACATAATCTGGATTACATGTGATCCCACCCTTTCACCTGTCCTGGTTTCGGCTGGGATAGAGTTAACTCTCTTCTTAGTAGCTGGTACAGTGCTGGGTTTTGGATTTAGTGTGAGAACGATGCTGATAACACGCTGATGTTTTAGTTGTTGCTAAGTAGCGCTTATCTTCAGCCAAGGACTTTTCAGTTTCCCATGCTCTGCCAGCAAGCAGGTGTGCAAGAAGCTGGGAGGGAGCAGAGCTGGGGCAGCTGACCTGAACTAGCCAAAGGGGTATTCCATACCATGGAACGTCATGCCCAGTATATAAACAGGGGGGAGTTGGCCAGGAGGCGCGGATCTCTTCTCTGGCATTGGTCAGCAGGTGGTGAGCAACTGCATTGTGCATCACTGTTTTTTTTTCCTTCCCCCGCTTCCTTTTTTTGTTGTATTCCTTGTCATTACTATTATTATTATATTTCATTATTACTATTGTTAGTATTATTTTTTACTTTAGTTATTAAACTGTTCTTATCTCAACCCATGAGTTTTACTTTTTTTTCCTTTCCTCCTCCTCACCCCACTGGGAGGGGGGAAGGTGGGAAGCAGCTGTGTGGTGCTTAGTTGCTGGCTGGGGTTAAACCACGACAGCATTGTATCTATAAAACCTAAAGGAGAAGAAAAATGAAAAAAGGAAAGGAAGCCCACATCTCTGGACTTAGAGCCGTACTCTTTTACAAAGAGTAACAAACAAGAGTTTGTTACCACAAACAAAGAGTACAAAGAGTAGCAAACAATCAAGTGTTCAGTATGGCAGATGAACAGAAAATTGGTGGAAGAAGACACCACCTCCATCAGAGTTTGATTTTAATATGGATTTACTGTTCTCTTCATGAAAATGAAGAAAAAAAAAATTGAGGGATTTGGCATTTATTTGCACAAAAGATTTCAGGCATATTTGTAAGGAAAAGAAAGGAGAGAGAGGAAGAGGTGTGGTGGGACATGTTACAAAAATTGGTTGAGAGGGAGGTGTTCACCATTTAGTCAAAGGTGAGATTTTTCTACTAATAAGGATGTTAGTTTTATCTGGGGTGTGTCTCAAACCACTTCTCCTGCTACGTCGTGGAGTATCCCCCTGGAAGACATATTCAGGAATGAGAAATCCTCAGAATGGCACTCTCTGATTTGCTATTAATAAAGTCAGCTTACAAGGGAGATACATATCTTTAGGTAGGTTTCATTTCTATTAACTCAGATATCCGAAGCTAATGCCTGAATTGTAGTTAACAAAACTCCCTTCATATTAGTGGAAAGAAACAGACCCTTCAGAGGTTGTGACATCCCATTTTAAGAGAGACATTTAAGGTAACATGAGTCATCTTCAGATAATGCCTGTATTGATAGTTTAACCAAAAGTGAGTATTGTAGACAGGATTACTATCTTTTGGTTCCCTACAGTTAGTTAGGATTCAACCTATATTAGATGTTTAGCCATCTGAACAAGTGTCCTAATGTTTGTCTTACTGTTTATCTCTGTATCAATAACTACTTAATTATTTTTGATGATGTGGAACAGATTCAGAGAAATCTGTTCAGAAGAAAAGAACAATTCAGAGCAAAACCCCTTGCACTGCCTTCTTGCATGTGGGTTAGAACTGTCTTGTGAAAAAAAGTGATTTTGGGTCTTCTGCAGATGGTATCTATCTGTCATCTCAACACATCTTGAGAGAAAACCTGAACTTGGAAATCTATGTAACATAGCAAACTTGAGATTTTTTTAGTTTCCCAGAAAACTTTAAATAAGTTATTCTTTTTTGTGTCTGCAGATTCTAGGTGAATAGATTGTAAAGTATTATGGACAGAGGCTGTGAGACCTTGGTATGGTTGAGCTATGTATGAGGGATGTAGGTACTGCCAGAGAGCAAATAAATAACTCTAATGCTGCACAACACTTATTTGTTTCTATTTGTTCTAATTTGCTTTCTGATTTGACAGTTAATGGGGGAAAGGAAGGGAGAAACATATGATATCACATTCAACATAGCATTTCAAAAGTGGCAAGTGACAGCAGATAATGCTATTGTCTGAGTTCAGAATATGTTCTCGAACTAAATTTTTGCTGTTACTGCTGTTATTTTCCCATAATTTTAATGGTAAGATTTCAGCCAAGAGCAATACAATACACCAGCAGAATAAATTTTTTATTTGTTTTAAAATATTATCTCTTGCAATAATGCAAAATATTGCCTGACAGAGAATACTATTGGACGCTGGGACTAGTTTGTTAGAGTAGACAAAACTAATCTTAGAAATAGTAGACAAGTCACTCTGAAATGGAAGGCTGGTGTCAGAGGTAAATGATAATTTGCTTAGGTTTTTTCCCAGAAAGTCATTCCTGTCTTATGTTTTACTTACATATTCATTCTTTTTTCATAATAGAATAATAAAAGTGGAAATTTTTAAATCAGAAAATATTAAATATTTAATGATGTAATCAAACCATCAATTTCAGGGGGAAAAAGAAGCCAGTGGAACAACAGTGGACTTTTTAGTGTGTTTTGAATCTTTAGTTTTGTTTAGTGTTTCCAAATCACATGATTTTTAGAAAAAAGATTGTTCCTTCATTCAGTTGTTTTCAGCTGAACATGAAATATTTTTCTAACACAGATAGAAGCAAAGGGCTTTATTTGGTTATGCAGTTACGTGCCCTGATTTCCCTGTATCACACTTTCAAGGAATATTATTTGAAGTTTTACAGTTGTTCTCCCTATCAACTTTACTTTTCCTATGCTGAGAAATCCTTAAATTGTAAGGTTTTAACACATGTTTTTATACTGAAATACATTCAGCAGATAATTAGATACTATTTGGCAAGAATTTCTGCTCTGAAGCTACACTATTAGGACTGGAAGCTTTCATTTGGTTTAACCGCATCACTGCTACTATAAAAGGTCAGAGTAGAGCAAAACATCTCTTCTATTGCTCCACATTCCTGACACATGATTCCATTAAAAAGCTGGCATGCAGGAGAATGCTGTTTTTCTGTTACAGAGCAGACCTGTTAAATGACAGAGATTACAGCTAGCCAAAACACAGTAGTTCCTCCAGTACATCTTGCTGTCTGTGGACTATTTCTCCTTAAAGTATAAATTAATAAAGGAAAGTAGTGAAGGAGTTAAGGGTCTTAATGACAGGTAATTTTTTTTTCTTTTTCTTTTTTGTGATATAGCAGCAGCTATTGTCTAGACATTTGCTGTTTGGATTGTATTTTCAAACCTCATTAAAAATATAATACTCAATTTTCATAGTTTGGTCATATCAAACGTATATTTAATAGACATCTAACCATCAATAGCTGTTGTGAAAAGCACAATAAAATGAGGAAGTACTATAAAATAATAAAAGACACCAATGCCCACAATGAAAGCCTGAAGAGCTTTTCACGTCAGAAGAGTATATCTAGCATTTTAGTACTAACTGTATTCTTCTGTCCACAAGAATGCTTCACATTTTATAGCTTAGCAGTATATATAGAGAGACAGTAGTTCTGCAAGATATTTGTGATCTGTTAGAACCTTGTATGACATCTCTTTCTTTCCCAGCATCTGTCTTAGAATAACTTAATGAAAAGCTTACAGGTGATACAGCCCCAGCCAGTTTATCAAATTACATTCAGAATCAGGTCAAGATGTCCTGGAATACAAAACCCATCACATTTCTAAGGTAATATATCCACCTGTTATCTAGCACATGGTATGATTTTCATATGCCTGATGACATCCGAGACTTTTGCATGGTGACAGCTGATACAGCAGGGCGTAGATGAGTTACACCCTTCTGGAGCCATAGCTGGAGGCTAGTCAGGAGAACCTGTGACACTGGAAATCTCTTTTTGCATCCCAGTCTCACCCCTTGTGCCTTCTCCAGTGCTCTGAGTTGGGCCTTTGCCTGGTGTAGATAAATATTATTCCATTGAAGCATCTTTATTTCAGATGAGATATTGACTGTATTTGAGAAAACTTCTATTTCACCTACGCAGTGATATGTATATCTCTAACCTTTTTCTCAAAACTCAGAGGAGAGAAATAATTTACATGCACATTCTGGAAGCGTCATCGGAGGAAGAAACTAGGACTGTCGGTGGGCAAGGAGTGCCCTACAATAAGAGGTTTCAATTTCAAAGATCTGTTTGCATAAGGAGAGGGCTTGAGTTCTTTTGGAAACCCCTGTAACTTTGGACAATGTAGATAAGGATGTATGGTTTAAGCTTCTCAGGAATTTATCATGTTCTCTTACTAGGTTTTGGATATACTTGGAATACAGTGGATGTTTATGCCTGGTTTGATTGTATTTTGACTCTGGAGTTACTGGTTTCTTTGCATATTTGTAACTTTATTTTCTGGCTAGTATAAAAACATCAGGGAAGGCATTTGATGATTTATTTACATAAAGCTGCTTTCACTATTTGAGTAGCTAGAATTTACAGATAAATTTGAAATACAATTTTAATAAGGAATTTTTATTGCTTTTTCCTTTGCCCAATGGCTGTAGCTGAATGAAATACATGTATCATATGAAATACACTCCTTATTGATATTAGACTGTAAACTACCTCATGATTTGGAGAGCAAATCCCACATAGCTGCTTCATTGAAGGAAAACCAGATCTTTCTTTGGATATTTTAATCATCATATATTGAAAATATACTCCTTGCACCTTAGCAATCAATCATTCTGGGGGTTACAGTGAACATGAAAAGGAAGGAGTCTAAACGTAGTTAAATAGTTAATGTAAAGCACATAACTTGCCTTTTGGGAGAGAATACAATACTGTAATAACAGCATATCTTGAAAAGTGATCTAAAATTATCTAGGTCTTCATTACTGATGATTTCCTTCAAGCAGACGCATTTTAAGTAGTTTTACTTTGTTAGACTTTGTACAGAGTTGTTTACATTGGCTTAAATGCAGTCTTCAGTTAATAATGGCAAGATCCTTCTGTGCACTATTGAAAGAGATGCAACTAACCTGGCACTCTGACATGTAAATGAGACTCAATGAAGAGTCAATAAATTTTATGATTTCTGTAGGATATACACAGATAGAAGGCAATTACATAAGGTCACTTGGAAGGGAAATATCAGTAATATGTAGGCATACACTGAGGTAGCCTTTGTCACTTATGTCTCTGATAACTCCTATAATAAAGAATAAAGAACTCACAGTTCCACAGGGCCAAATCCAGCCATGCAGCTGCTACATCTCCTGTGGCTGTTCTGCACCACGGGCACAACTCAAAGAACACATCAAGCTGGTTTAAATGACTCCTTAGGCTCATGGCCACTCTTCTTCACTAAAGAAGCTGGAATTCTTTGACAATCTGATCCACAAATTCTGGCTCTCATCTCTCATAACATCTCCTCAAATATTCTCTCTCCCTTTCCTGGTTATGTTAGAAATTTGTTCTCCTTTCTCTTCTCTGCATTTTGTCCTTTTTAACGGAATGCACAGCAAATGTGAAATTGTGCTGTATGAAAATTATCTCTTACATTTATCGCTGTAGACGTTTAAACCCTTTGTCTTTTCTGAATTAACATTTTTACACCCAATTGCATTATATGTATAATAACAGTAGTTGTTATTGATGCTATGCTTTCCATGATTTAGCAATATGATACTATTACCTCCTAAATATGACTTTCAAGAATTATTTATTGTCTGAGTGAGAGTATTCCTCTAGGAAAAAAAAAAAAAAGGTTTTGGTCAGTTCTCTCTGTAGTTTCCTTCTTTGATAAAATCAGAGCACTATGGGTCTGTTAATATGTGGTGCCACTTTGATTCCTCATATGCGTAGACCAACTCTCCAGCATATCAGAACACTTTTTGGATTAGGGAATGAACAGAACTTTCTGGGACAGTCACACTAGTACCAAGACGTATGAAATCCCACCCCTCCTCCATTTCCCTCTGATTATCAGTGCCAAATAGCATCAAGCCAAGATCTATGGGTTGGCTGGTTCTTAATCCATTTAACATGTCACATGGTGCTAAGATCATAGTGATTGTATTTGCTTGGCAATGAGTGAGATTCCTGATAGAATCCAAAATGTATGACATTTCATATACCACATTTGTAGCCTTATCAAAGAAAGATAGCAAATTAGTTGCTAATATTCAGTGGAATAAATTATATGGCTTTAATTCTTTACCGATTAAATAATATATAATCTAGTGTATTTTGTTTTGCCCAGGGCTGGTATCTTATTGGCCGACACAGGTTAACCTGTTTCTTTTTTCAAGTGTTAATCCAACATTAGCTTTCTTCTCATTCTATGATTTCCCCAGTGTTATAATGCTAACGGAAAATCAGTGTTAGTGAGTCAGTGTGCTCCTCAGCCAGCATTTTCAGAATCCTTTTAGGTAGGTTACAGAAATTGCTGGTTTTGGAAGTACTGTTACAAGCTGCTGTTAAAATGTCCCTTAGGTACTGTTAGGATATAAATTATTTCATCATTGTCATTGGTATAAGTCTATTTTGTATCAATATTTTTCCTATTTACAGAACAGTGTATTTTATGAAAAAAGACCCCAGGTCTTGTTCCTTAATACTGACTTTTCATTCATGTTATTAATGTAATAGACTATTTTGATTCCTTTTACTTTTAAAGTAAGAAAACACAAATGGAAAACCAGCATGCAATATAAATTTATGTACATATAAATATATGTGTCTATATACATATGTCTATCTATATACATATATGTTGATAAATATATGTAATAAACTTAAATATAATCTACATATATACACGTATATATGCATATAAATAAAGTTAATGTATTACATACAAGTATATATTTGCCTTCCTATTATCCTTAAATTTTGCATAGTGTCTCTTTCATATCTTATTACTCTTCAATAAACTTCTGATCATGATTTATGTTCATTATTGTATACCTTTTCTTCATTTATTGAATATTTTTACATCAAAAGCTGCTTTATCAATTTCTTATAAAACAAAACTTACAAAATGTTTTTGCATTTAAGATATCAAATGAACACATTAAAAATCATAGCAACAGTGGTGAAGGTCATCAAATCAATTGTCTTCAACAATTTTTACATAATATTTGAAAACTGAACTTTTATACTCCTCTTATTTCAACTGAGTTGTTTTCAAAATTATTTTGACAAAAGGTATTCTTGACTGCATATTGTTATCAAACAAATGCATATGTATTATGAAAATATTAAAGTCCAAGTGTGACAGCTTTTGAGGTTAAGATAAAGCAATCTGGTTTTAAAAAATATGTAGTGCAAGGTTTTGAAACTCAACTAGCCATGTCTAGACACAGAAAACAGTTTAGATCTCCAAAACACTGAATTCCCTAAAGCAAACTGTGAGAACTCAGTGAAGTTATACAAATATTAGTACTGTTTAGAGTACATTCTTGATAGATCCAAAACATAAAAATGTTCATTTTGTGCATAAAAGCAGAATTTGAGCTAATTCTTATTTAAATAAAAGGTTTTCTTGTTATTCCTTAAGACTAAGTTCAGTTTTACACCCATTATTAAGAAGAATGGGTTAGCACTAATATATCCTTCAAGAAGGCATCTTGTTTTGGAATATTCCTTCCTCTTTTAAAGTATTCTTATTTTTTCAGTCTTGGAAAATCCCAGGTATACTATTATAATAGGGAAATCCTTCCTTCTTTTGCTGTTAATGTCTTGGTAGGAATTAATATCCTTGCTTTCCAAAAGAGAGTTGTCAGCTATAGCTTGATGTCCTAGACATCTAAAGCAACTTGGCAAAGTTTTTACATTCAGGAAATGATTGAAGAAGCCGTAAGCTATGTCACCTCCTTCACACTAGGTAAGATCAATGATGCTGTATAATGCCAGCCAAGCGTTTTCACTGAGTGACAGGTGACAACACCCGAATAACAATGAATATCTTGGCAAACACACGGTAATGAAATACGTGGCAAAACTCTAAATTGCTACCTTTGTATGCAATGTGATTAGTTAGGTATGTATCGTGAATACTTTGTGTCAGGACGGTGTGCCTAAGTGGTAATTAAAAGATTAAATTGTGGCTCAATTGACTTTGCTGAGTGATAAGCAATTAAGCTGGTTATCACTAAATGTCCTGGCCCTATTTGGCGTATGATATGGTAAGTAATGTGGATGAGTTTGGTGCAACATGTCAGATGTTACAGATTGTACATGTGGCACTTGTTTTCTTCTCTACATAAACCCTCTGGTATAATGAAATAGAAAGTATTAATTCCCAAGCATTATTAATCCTTTCCTTTTCAAATAAGTAAAGAAGAAAAAAAAAAAGGAAAAAAAAAGGAAAAAGAAAAAGACTATTTCCCCCTTCCAAACCTGATGTAGCATGCTCTGTAACAATGCTAAGGGTTAAAGATGTGACAAGTGGAATCTCATTTAAAAAATAAGTTGACAGCTAATACAGTGTAAATATAGTCACTGAGAGAGTTAAAGTATCTCAATATTTCACAAAATAACACCTAGAAAACTAATCCTAAAAGGAACTCTGGTGCAGTTATTTTAATTAGGACAGGAAAAGTTAGTTATCTCTGCTTCTATTTTAACACGTAATTTGTTTGATGAAAGGCTCTCAAATTATAAATCAGTTTGGGTAAAGCTAGATTCACTGACAAATCTATGCTGAATTTGACTAATTGGTTCAGCGTAAAAAAAAGGAAAAAATCCCACTTCAACTAGTTAGGCAAGTGCTTAAAAAAATGGTTTCTAGGAAATAGGAAACACAGATTCAGGCCTTTGCTCCAGTCTGCTTCAGAAAGTGGATTTGATTTGAGGTTCTCCATATCTTAATTGAAGAGATTTTATATTTTTTTCAAGCACATCCCCAGTCTAAAGTAGATTCTATACACTTTTATTCATTTTTCTATAATGATGGGATTCTATTTTAAATTATTATAAATATACAATAATATGTTGAAATCTTCCTATAGGTGTCTACAGATGTGTTTAAGCTCCTGCTATAGTCCATGGAGATAAGACTCAATCTGAGTGCCCTCTGAGACACTGTAGGGTATCCAAGACATCTACAAGAGGTTAGCAGGTAACAACTCAGGATTTATGATGACCTATGCCCCTTTGCAGTGGATGATGAAGTTCAGGAACACACTCCATTTAGGTGTTTACAATGCCTAAAATGATTTTGTGGGCAATATGTGAAGACAGCATTCTCATATCACTTGAAATGGCCAATGCTAACCAAGGCATGTACATACCTAGAATGTGATACCAGGACTTGTAGAAAACCTGTGCCTTTCTGGATCAGTACTTGAAGGCAGGGGAAGAGCGATCCAGGAAAACAGGCAGAAACTAAGAAGTGTGGTATAACAATTTTAACTGCATTATTACTCATATTGAAACTTTTTCTGCATGTATGTGTTCTTTCTCTCTCTGTAATAATCACTTTTGACTAAAAATGATTCTTGATCAAGACGAGTTCAGACAGAGCAGGCCTGACAAGCCGTAGTTCTGAGGCCTTACAAACTCAGTAAAGAGCTTATGGCCTGTTACCAGACTGGCAATACCATATTAGATGGTTACAGACTTATAGGTCAGGATTTTACCCATGACCTACCTGTTTCTAACTTCTTGTGCAGAGACTGAAAGTTGAGCCTAATTCATCAATACTTCTGTACTGCTCTGATAATGCAGAATAACAAAGAATTGATCATCTACCCTTCCATGAAGAACCTATAGCTGCATTGCATGTTGAAGAGGTTGAAGCAACCAGTGTGCTGGTAGTTCTGACTTGTACGCACCAGACAGAAAATAAATTACCCGTATCAAACCTATGAAATTTCTCAAATAACCCTAGTGCACATAGCTAAACGTGTTTCAGGTGCTGACTCAACACCAGATTTGTCATTGAAAAGTCAACCTTCTTCAAGAACAGATATAAGTGAGGGGTTATTTAGTCTGCATTTTCCCAGATATGGCTGTTGAGCAGTTTTTGGAAGGTTGTTTTCCTTGGTAGTGTCCTGGGAAAGTGTCCTTTTCCAAGCACACTTTACTGAGACAGACAAGCACAATCACATTTGTGCAACATTATATGACTGAAGGTACCAGATCTATTGCAATGAGACTCCCAGTATAAAATACAGGGGAAAATTACCTCATGTTCTGTTTTTTGTGTGAAGAAATGAGAACACCTATAAACATCCTGAAATAAAAATTTAAGAAAAATAGATTGCTTTATAAAATATTCATGCTGTCCTTTCATGGGAAGACAAGTCAGTGATTTACAGAAATTAAAAGGAATTCATACTTCTGAATAAAAAAAGATAAACCTATACATTAAGTCTTAAAATGCTTCAATATAGAAAACTGCATCACTTTCCTTTCAAAAGAGTTTGAGAAGGATGCTAAGTAACTGTACACTATAAGAAAGAGAAACAACCAGATCTAAAAAAATTACTCCAAGCAACATGGTAATGAACTGAAATCTGAAGGCCAACAGTAGTAGTTCTTAACTGATGGTGTCATAGGAAACTTGGAGAATTTAGGCTACACTTGTACAGTTGTGTCTTTCATGTTGGAAATCCACTAGCTTACTACACTAATACTTCAGTCTGACACTGGAAAATCTGCTAAAAATATACATAAGAAAAAGGAAAACTTTTGAAATTAAATGATGCCTAGCTTCTAAACAAAAAGTTAAATACTCATAATAAGAATAGCACAAAAAAACCCAACCCTGGCACTGCTTTTGGGAATGACAATTTCTAGTAAATATAGTTAGAATAGTGATAAACAGAAAGACATGAACATCTTCTAACTTTTTTTTATTATATTTTTTGTTTAGTGTCAATAAGAAGTGGTCTAGCCAAACTTCTATTATTTTTTCAGAATCAGTTCATAGTGACTTCTAGTACTTTAGGCAGAAAAGAGCTGAGTGCAAAGAAAGGTACCTAACTGTAGTAAAAGAAAGGCCAGATGGTTCACTCCTACAATCTCTCTGAAAATAATCTGTAAAGTCTTTATATTTTAGTTCTGTCTGAACATTAAAGAAAATAAGGTCACAATAAAGTCTTTCTAAGTATCACATCCTGTATCAGATGAATAGCTTCAATTTTGCCAGTTCTAGGATGAAGGGAGCAGTTAGAGCAGTTCTTTGGAGATCCATAAGAGTTTGGCCCTGGTTGGATGAAAATGTTATTTGTTGACAAAGCTAAAATATTTTTAAAGTATCAAAGCCTTTTAGATTTTCTGTTAGATATTGGTTTGGTCCTTTAGGTTGATATAGATAGATGGAACGGTCAATGGAAAAGCCAAAGGAGCCACTGAAGTCTCTTATAATATAATATGGCTAGCATTATAAGCAGTTCATAAACGAATACTCAAGTCCAGGTTTTTATGCCTGTGTTTGTGCATATCCGTATGTTTACTGGTCTTCACAGTTCTATGAATGCTATCCAATTTCTGAATAGCCTTTTTAATAAACAACAACAACAACAACAAGATGCAATTAATTTACCAACTTGTGTAATAATAGTTTTAAATGTTCTTCTATGAATTAATCATCCAGTCAGCCTACCTCAAGGTGTTGACTTTTCCCCCTTTTTTTTTTTTTTTTTTTTTAGAAAAAAGGAGAGGAAATATAGAAAGCTGTGGTCATTGCTTAAATATTGGATGTTTTCTTGGCTTTAGCAAAGAAAATGTCACAAGATTAGCTGTACCACTCCATCATCAAAAATAACTTGATTTATACTTTTGTACATTTATTCATGTCTTGGATGAGTTATAAATGATGCCTGAGCATCCTTTTGAGGAAAGACCATTTTTGTTCCATCATAGTGTCTCTACTGTACAGATACCTTGTTACACGAATTTCCCTCCTAATGAATGAAGAAGAAATTTGAATGTGAGAGGGAAGCACAGGAAATGTCCTTCTACAGTCTTATCAACCCAAACATGGACAAGAAACACTGGCTATCATCAGCGACTGTAATTCTCTCATTTTATCTGGTAATATGCATTCAGGTAAAGCAATGTGTAAAGTCTAAAAACATGTTTTAAAGTCTTTTTTTTTAACAGCCTGCTGTGTAAGCCAGAACATCCTGGTGTTGCTGTGGATTTCAGAATTTCTTCCCTGCCTTAGAATTGAGAAAATTTGTAGAAAAGATCTGCAGTATAACATTATGTCATTCTGTTAATGTCATTAAAACTGTATCAGATTAGCGAAAAGACCCATCTGGTGTCTGACGTGCAGAAACCACCAGTGGAGAATCCCAAAGAACCCACTACAAGAATATAGTAAACATTTTCTTAGAGCTTATAGTGGTTTATGCTCCAGAGACTTCCTGGGTCAGAGCAGGTGTCCTTGGATATATCTTTCAGCAGGTTTTTCTTGAATTAAATTATTTAAATTAAAACCACTACCCATCTCACTGTTTAATAAATAAAAGGTGAAAGAAGATAATGTACTGTGTCTGTATTGTGTGGGTAGAGTTTTTCTATCTGTGTATCTATCTGAAAGAGAGATCATTTTTGTGTTTTGAAGCACCACAGAGGAGAAAATAATAAAAAGATAAAATCAATGCCCATTTGATCAAACCTCTTTTCAGCAACACAACATAATAGACAAGTACCAATCATTCAGGTTTAGTATCCAGCACATTCACAAATAAGTTTAAGTTTAAAGAATAATGTTTCAGGGAAGTATGGAAAAAAAAAGATTTCTGTAAGCAGTTAGAAGTAAGTCAATAAGGCAAAAACAAGAGGGTAGTTCACAGCTCTTCTCCATGTATCTCAGAGGAACAGTGTTAAAGGCCCACACAAATAACTTCACAAAAACTGAGAATTCTGTATTCATCTCATTCTTCAGCGTTAGAGAAGCTATTGAGATGAAAGGCTATTATCTTGTATAATATGCATGATTTACCTATATGCTAAATTTCTGTGTTTTTTGGGGGTTTTTCATTCATTTTTCTAAACAATTACTTTGATAGAAATATTTACAATTCAAATTTCTCTTTTCATCCATTTTTCACTTTAGGGTGAGTTTTATCAACATGCAAATCAATAATTCAGAACTTGCTGGAGACTGAAATAAGGATTTGATAAACAAGAAAAAATAAGGTAGCTTCTGGATATAGGCAGCTTTTTCTCAGCTTCTGGCTCCCATGAATACCACAATAACTCAAAATAGCATTTTAAAAGATTCATTGCATTTGCTACTGCTTTTACACCTTACGCTTTTTTTCTATGAACCTAAATTTATTTTTGAGGTCTTCTTTCTGTTTAGGACAGTGCATTCATCCTAAGACTATTAAAAATAGAATCAAACAGCTAATTGCCAGATATTTCGAAGTGAATGGATGATTGCAGAAGCAGATGAACATGTCATGAACTTTCCAAAAGGGCCTGTCCACTTAGCCATCAATGGAATGGATGAAAGATGCTCAGAAATCAGCCTGTAGCTGGACTAATTACATCTAACTCTGACCTCCTAAAGGAAGGATATCTGTAGTCACTGATGAAACACAAGTGTCTAGGGTTGGTGGGATGACTTACCGTTATGAAAGGGCTCTTATTATGGAATGAGTCACTCTAAAATCTCTCTTTCCTGTACTCTTTATTCTCTTTACTCTTGACTGTCTAACCATGGTGGACTTCTGTTGCCTAAACATAAGTGTCAGGTGCCACATCAAATCTGCTGGACTATCCAAAATGTTCACAGAGGGACAGAAGGAGAGCTTTGAGAGACACCTTACTGGAGAGGCAGCTCAAAGCTAGCTGAAATATGTTACATCAACTCAGATGGCTGTAGGCACTTAAGTTGACAGAATATTCACTTTTAGAGAGGGATTTAGCTCCAGATTATAGGCAGATTTGGGTACTATTTCTGAGCTCCTACTGTAGTCAATGGATCTACAATCAGTATATAGGGCTTGATTCAGTTGCTTACACATGGGCATCTATTGTCATTTGAAATGCCTAGTGGTATCCTGACTGTTGTCTAGATGCATGGATGTTTCATGTGTCATTTTCAGCCCTCTCTGGGTATCTTGGATATACTAGCACTGTTGAAATGGCACCAGAAGTCTAAGTTCAGTCAGTTGAGGAGAGGCTCGTATAACAAACAGCAGCCTAAGATACCTTTAAATATGACCTTAGACTTAAAATCTGTGTTTGGGTCTATTAATACATGGATATATTTCAAAAGGTGTTGGCCATTAAAAGACTCACATAGCTTCAACTGAAGCAACTTAGTATTCAGTATTTTTGAAAATTGGAAAAAAACTAACATATTGCACAATGATGAGGATAGATTCTGTTAGTAATTATCTTGTAAAACACTCAGCCACATTTTGACAGTATATAAAGAGTAGTATTTTAATTTCTTAAGGACAAATCAGCAAAACTTGTCTTAAATACCTTCATGACTAACCCTTGAAAATTCTTCCTTTTCTCAGTATTCTGTTAATTCTTTCTGAAGGCTGGCATTTCTTTAGGAAAATCTACATGTCATTTTGCAGGCAGATGCAGGCTTTTCTCTCTGAGCCTCAAGGTAGACAGATTCTAGCCAGTTCCCAGACTGGGTACCTGCAGTTAGTAGGTCTACAGAATGACGTAGAAAGCCACTGTGTCAGCAGTAGGAGGTTCATAATATCTACTTCAGAGGTGGCAGAGACCTCAATGATTATGATGGCTTGGTCCAGTAATATAGTCTATTTGACAATGTTATTTCTATAGTTTTAGTCTGACCCAAACTTCCACTCCTGCATAACTGCTTGCCTTTCCACATATATGCAATCAAAATTTTGAGATATCCATTCCCAGCCATGAAAACTGAATGAGATCCTGCATTTTTTTTTCTTTTCTGTCTGCAAAATAGTCTTTCAACAGATCACTGCTTTGCAGTGATTGGAAGCTTTAAATATTTTTTACAAAAAAACCATTACTTAACACAAATTTACTTATGCCCTATTAACATTTTAAGAAACCTTATGCACTGATGATGCTACCATGCAAAATGAATTATTTGAAAAATAGCACAACACTTGTAGCTCTTTTGTCAAAAAGAAAAGCAAAACAAAACTACATTCACAAATCGTTTCTCCTGATCAGTTATTCCACAGACCAACATGGAAAAAACTGCAGACATACATTATTCTTTATCATCTCCATGCAATACATTGGGTTAGCAAGAAGTTTTTTCTATATTAATGTCATGTGGCTGAGTGGTAGGCCTCAGGACTTTTTCCTGTGACATTAGCTGAATAGCTGAGAGGAACAAGCTTGTTCAAGTGAAAAAGGGAAAAACATTAAGAATTATCCTTTGTTCTCTCAATCTTTCACAATGTTCTGACCGAAGACAAAGTGTGAAGAACAGAGACAATAAGCATCTGAAGGAGGAGCAATACCAAAAGAAAGAATTACAAAGGATTTTTGAGTCATATTTCATTTCAGTGTAACTTTGTTCTCTCCACTTTTTGTCTTTTCATCTGTTACCAAAAATAAGAACAGAATTCAGCCACTCTGAAGGGAAAACAAAACAAAACAAAACAAAACAAAACAAAAACTTTCTCAAAAGCTGTCTGTAAAAATAACTGTTGTAATCCAAACTTTTGGTTAGTGTTCATGTAAGTATGTTATGCAGCACATATCAAGCATGCACAGTTCTAGAAAAGACCCTATCAATTTTAAAGTATCCTTTTATGTCTCACACGGATTTTAAGAGAATGCCTATCAGATGGGGTACTTTTCTGGAAACTGTTGTATCCCTCAATATTCCCATTTGTTTTTTGTATAAGGAGACACTCCACAGATGTGAAAGATTGTGCTTATGGAATTATTTCACATAATATGAAAAGAGAAAGGACAGGATCGCATCATTATCCAAATAGCAACATACAGTAAACTATTGAACAGTAGTAGAGTATGTATATCAGAGAACATAGTTTTCACCATTGTGAAATCCTAGTCATGCTGAAAAACTAAAAAAGTATAATTTATAAATGTACACATACAATGTGTTTGTTTATTTAGCACCTGTCAAAGGCTAACTTCATTAGCATAGAATTCAAATGACCTCATTATGTGTTCTAAATTTTCTCTCCAAACAAATCCTTTCTATGGTGGTGTATATGTATATAAAAGTGGGTAAATTGACACATGTGGTGTTATGAATCAAGTGTTAAAAAATGGTAAGACTGTACTGTCTAAGCTAAAAATAGGTACAATTTATTTTCTTGTTTTTATTCTCATCTACTATATGGCCTCTTTACCTTACTGTAAAGAGCTAACATCATTGATTTTATAACTACTCCTAAATTCACACAGGCATAATTCCAGTCCTGAACATCTGACGCAGACACAAAGTAGATATACAACATTTCCAAGAATCAGACCAAAGATTTGTTAAATGTGTACACTCCTCGCAAAGGATGAAAAATTAGAGGGTAACTTATGAATTGTTGTCTGCATGAGTGGGGATAAATTTAGCTTTAAGCTGATGAGACTTATAAAACAGAGAAACTAATATTAACTCTAATAATGTTATGCATAACAGTGGAATTAAAAACGGAACCCTTGATGCACCAAACAGAGCTGTTATTTGTGCCACAGAAGAGTTCATGGACTGAGAAACATCTATTTTAACAACAATTAGAACTTAAAATGTCTGTAAATGACAAAGGTCCTGTTCTCAATTTTGGAATTTAGTTTACACTGAAATATAATTTACTACTCTATTGCTTGTGTCCAGAGACGGACGAAATTAATACAGATTTGATAAGGATTTTGGAAAGACTGAGAGTGTGTTTCCCACAGCAATGAAAAAAACTGCTGACATTTGGCTGATGTGATTACTTCACTGGTGTTTGGATTTTATTGTACATATTTACCATGCATGATATGTTAGTGCAGCTATAGTCATTCCTAAGTGTCATTTTATTATTTAAAATGGAAGTAAAAAAAAAATAAAAGAATCTATCCTTTTAAATTAAAAATGCATTGTTTTCTAAAACTAACGGATTAACTGAATTTAAAAATGCCATGGAAGATGAAAGCTGGTTAAAGGACTCTAGATATAGCCCCTTGTTGGAGGAAGTTCTGTTGCTAAGCAACAAAACCCACAAAATGTTAGGTTCATAAAATGCTGGTTAATTAATATACTTAGTAGATAGTGAACAAAGCCATAAATTGTACTTGAAAGGTTATATTAAAGAAGCAGGTGAAAAATTTCAGGTAGCAGCTTCAACATTCACTCAAAATTGGAGTCCATGATCAAACTTCCATTCTTCCTGTGGGGAGCTAAAAGCTGGACATTGCTGCAAATTTCAGTCTAAATGTATCTGTGTTGAATATCCAATACTATGAAGGCTTACTATCTTACTATGAAAGGTAAATTCGGCTGGTGTGAGTTATGAGAAATGAATGGTCACAAGAATTGTTGAGAACCTAATTAGAAATATACTACCTGATTTCTGATTATAAATCAAATAAAAAAAATAAACAAAGGTTGCATTTTTATATATCTGTTTCATATTCTGGTGCTGAACAAAGCTGAGACTGCTGGAGAATAGGAGATGAAAGACTTATATTGTAATTTAATTGACTAATTACAGAAACATCGTAAAAGCTTCAACCATGTAGGAGAAACTTAAATTGAGAGATCTTGAAAGATCAAAAAAAAAAATTAAATATATTTTGGAAAAGAGAAGCTTACAGTATCAAAAGGCACACAGGATCATGCAAAATTAATCAAGGAAGCCTTATTAGAAATCCTGTACAGAAGTGTGATTCTGCTGAAGCTTTGCAACATTGCAGGGCCCATAATGTCAGAAGGAAGAACACGGAAACAAAAAAACCATAACAAACATAATTGTTAGTAAGCAGAGTAATTCAAAGAACAAAATGTGAGTAGCCCAGAATGTTATGAACATGAAAATAACAATGGACACGAAGAAACCTTTCCCTGATTGAGATATGACTTCCTCAGGTATCTGTATCTGAAAAAAAAAGAAAAAAACAGCAAAAAACCCCTGTGCACAAAACATTGTTCTTGCTGCAGGTAGATATGAGTTTTTGGAAAGGAGTCAGGCCACTAACACTGAAAAAAACCCAAAATGGGTGACTTTTACACAGGTTTTTCCTGCAGAAGACATAAACATCCACTCTGGATAAGAGATCTAGAACTAGCTTTTGTGATTCATTACCAAAAATGGTACGAAATATCTACAGCTCCTCATTACAAAAACAATGTAGAAAGAAAAACATGATCAGCTGCACTAGTAGTCTTTATAGTCTGCGCTGTGCAAGTTTAGAAAACTCTGGCAGTTCATAATCTCTTGGGGAATTTCAGAAACTGAACCAAACACCTGTTGAGCTAAGCGGTTTGAGTTAAGACATTTTGGGGCAAAGAATTAGACTCTGGATGGTATTAGACAGTTATCCTCTGATCTGAGCTCAAAGAAGGAAGCATAAAATATGCCTAAGCATTTTTAGAGAGCTAGATAATAATTCATAGAGCTAGATAATAATAATAATTAGTATACATTATATATGCCAATATATAATGTATCTTCACAACATACACTGCATCTTACCATTGATTTCAGTAGGCATTAGCTTAGACATTTTTTACTTATGTTGTCTTCTTCAAAACAATGCAGAATTAAAATGAGCTTATGACCGTATATATCTATGAGTATTTACTATATTTTGTTATTTTATGTCATATTGCAATGCTGTGTGCTAAACCCTATCCAATTAATTATTTTACTTTGCGATCTGTATTTTTAATGTAAGTGTAAAGTCTCTTCTGATGAAGGAAACAAATATTCGCTGTATTTTTAAGATTTGATTTTAGCTAAGCAATCTGAAATTCACCTGAAAATCATGGAATGCGTGTGAAATACGGCTTGGGTTAATTAGTCACTTAATAAAACAGTGTTTTTATCATTCAGTTCTTTTTCTTGACTTTGAGATGCTCTTGACATTGCAATTTGGGGAACAGTTCTGGACATCAGGACACGGATTTGTGAATCTCTGAGTGTATGTATCTAACAGAGTGCAATGCTTTGTGGAGGTGAGCTTGTGATGAGAGGGGAAGCCATACAGTTCTGCTAAGGAAGTACTCTTTCTACAATGAAATACCTTTATTTTCCTGTGACCAGAAAAACAATCTACTAACACTGCTGTGTTGCACTTGGTATTTGAGTATGGGTCTGTGTCGTACTACTTTCTCACCTTTATCTGCTTCTATTACAGATTATGTTTCGTACTAGAGATACTTTATTTATTGGAGGAAGCATTCTCAGCAATTTTCTGGTTCATATAATGGCCTTTAATATTCATGGGAGAGGACCAATTTTATCTTTCTGTCAAATGTATATGCATAGATTCCTTTAGGTGCTTGGTGCTATTAGAATTAGATACCTAATTCTACTAAACTTTGAAGGGGAGCTGGAAGACTAACTGACTTAAATCCTTCTGAAAATCAAGTACTATATATAAAATAATATGGCAATGTTATTTTCATTCTTTATAAATTATTTTCACTTGTTTGTCTAAATTAACAACTTTAATGGAGACTGCCTCAACAAAATTATCTTCAGAGAGCAAACCAGAACCTCTGGGCCACTTGAAGTTGTACTTTTTCCACTCTATAGAAATATCCTGAATAACGTGCATTGGCTTAAAAATTAACTACAGCTACAACATCAGCTGAATTGGCTGTTTCCAACTCTCTGGAACTCTGTTTATTATATGCTTGAGAGACTTGGGAGCTGAAGGGCAGTGCGGGCTGGTAGGGGGGATAGCTGTGCATGGAAGGCAAAAGTCCGATAAGCAAAGCTTGTATTCCCTTTCACTGGAATCTGTGCCTAGTTGCTTTGCCCTTTTGAAATAACCTCGCACTGCTCAGTTCTACAATCCTTACTCCTGCTGAGTAGCACTTAATTGTGAGAGAAGGCTCCTGGGTATCAATGAGACTACTCAGAAGAATAGCACTACTTAGGCAGAGTAAGGGTTGCAGAATCAAACCCACAAGAACAAGTGCTGAAAGACGTGCTGTTAAAGCAATTAGAGCTGTAAGCAGGACAGCTTCCCTTCCAGGATTTCAGTGTGAAAATGAAGGTCTAATAACATTAATTTTCATCGTGTTGATTTGATGAGCCGGTCACAAGTAAGGTAGGCAAGACTTGATCAAAAAAAAGGAAGACTAATGGTAAGGTTAAGAGAACACAATGGCATGTATTGCCCTGAAGCTTGTAGGAGGAAGAACACTATTGACTGAATCAACCAGTGTGCTCTCACTGCAGTTTTAATAAATAGTACTGCTCTGTAGACATCATTTATGATATGAAAAATAACCTGCGGGTAGGGTGATGCTTCCTTTCTGGGGTATATCTCCTTACTGGTTCCATTTTTTTAGTTAACGTATCTGATATTCCACAGTGTATATTAATGAACATAATAGAGCAACTAAATACTTATTAAATAATTACTTATTCTCTCTGTGTTTTTAAACAATGTTGACCTCATTTTTTATTAGCAACTTTAGTATACTTTGTTGTGTTGGCTATTTATTAATATTCCATAAACTGAAAAAGTTGAAAAAACCACAAGGTCCGTAGGGCTTGAAGCCAGGAATATCACTAGCTCTGACAGCGCAGTTTTACAAGACTTTGCCTACTTTTTTATACTGACATTACTGTTTTTATATATAAATATAAAAATACAAAATGTATATATTTGCAGAACTTAAATATATTCAGACACTCATCTTCATTGTACTAAGCTGTGTAGAAGTAGGTGGTAAAAAGAACCTGTTTCAAAGTTCAGAAGCAGAAGGTTTAAAGTTTTAATTCTGCTATGGAAACAACAGAAATAGTCCACAATGTCAGTTCATGATAGCAAAGTCCAGAAAAGCTAATAATAATGATTTTGGATCATATGTTACCCATATATCAGCTCTTGCTTTCTGATCAAACGTGTGAGAATCTATATCTCAGCAGCATTTTTTTGCAAATGTAACTTCTTTCAATAAATCGATGAGTGTTTAGTGGAGATTTTGTTATGTGAACCAAGCAGAATCTTAGAAAGGGAGAACAATATGTTAAAAGAAATTTGTTCTGAAAAAGGAATGCTTTGATACTAGAGACAAGCAGCACAGCAGGAGCTTAAACAAATGAAAACAACCTTGTTGTTTGCTATTCTTCTCTGGTGACAGCTTTGTGGAGGGCATCTAGCTGTTAGAGAGCAATTTAAGAGAAGGATCTGGCAGCATGTAGCATCGTGGTATCACAACAAAGGAAGAAAATGAGATCTTGTTCAGTTTTTTTCCATGAAATTCATACTGATAGTCTCTGTTTTCTATGTTGAATGTATTTATTTGGTGCGTGTGTGTGGTGGTGTGGGGGGATGTTTTTGCAGTAGTATGCATTAAATTTACACTCAAGAGATGCTCCTGCCCTTCTGGAATTCTTTGTATTGGTTTGGTTTTTCCGGAGTCACTCAATAAAGAATTTGTGGTTGGAAAGATTGAAAAGGAGAGAGACATTCCCCAGTGAGGGAAAGTAGCTTCAGAGGCAGAGACACAATGTTCCTTCTTTTTCCCCTCAGGCAAGAAACAGTGGATGACTCAGGGGAAATGGTGAAAACGTGGACATACTTCTTACTGGAACACTAATAACATTCTCCCATTTTGCATCCTTCATTTGCTTGATGACAATTGTTGTTTCCCCTCACGTGTTGCCAATCCTCCCTCTGCACAGGGCACATAATGTAATTCCCTGCAAGAAGTAGCTCTGTTTATGAAATAGTAAGGATGAAATTTCTTCTCACCTCACAGTTTTTCATATGGTACCTTTCCAAGGTCTTTGCCACCAGGGACCTCTAACATAATGCAATGCAGCAGTGACTTTCTTCCTTCTGTTTCTGCCTCCAATAATGTTACAGGTATGCTGCTTTGCTGCCAGAACTTCCACATTTTTCTTTCTTTTCTTTTCTTCCTTGATTTCCTTCCTAGATAGTTAGCAGCTGGGGTCACACTGCCTAAAGAATCATTAATCCTGAGCAAATACATCTTTCCTTTAAAAACAGATACCCCTCTCCCACTTCTTTGTTTAGAATGGTTAGTGGTGAGAAAAAGAAACATCATTTGCAATATGCAAGATGCTACTTTTATAAAAAGAAAAAAAAGAAAATCTTTTAAACCGTGCTTTGTAAGAATCCAAGACATACAACCAAATATCTTCAGTGATGCTGATGCTACTAGTCCCAGTGGTGCTGCTACAAGTTTAAGTTAGTCCTTGAGTTTATTATAGGTATTGATTACATAACTGAGTCTTATAATTTCTTTTCATGTATCCTTTTATCAAGAGTTCTTATGCATTGCTGTTTCTTCACTTTTATTTTGTTAACCCTGAAACAATTACAATCAGAAAAATTCAGAAGAATAATATGGGCCAGCTCCAAAATTAATGGAAGATATTAAAACTTCCCTTCTTTTCAGTGAGGCTAAGATGAGGCTTTTACAGTTATCTGTAAAAATTAGGAGATTTAAAAAAGGAAGGAAGCAACAAGACACATGCAAATTAAACTTCAAACACTTCCCAAACTAAAAAAGTTCTTCTTTTCCAGCAGAGTTCAGGGGACCCAAAAAGGAGAGAGAGAGAGAGAGAGGGAGGGAGGGAGGGAGAGAGAGAGAGAGAGAACAACTTGCTGTGTTGTGTTTGTTTCCTCAAAAATGGGCAGAAGCATAAATGTGGAAGTAACATGTTCAAATTTTGTCTCTGGGGAGAAGAAAAGGTAAGAGAAGGTCTTAGTGCAAACTGGGATGTGACTGTAAATGTCATGAAAAGGAACACTGCATCTTAGGCATCGCCAAAGTCTTATTTCCTAGCCTCCAAGCATTTTTACATTAGTGGAGCTTTCATTGGAATTGCTTCTGGTCTGCTGAGAACACTGATATCCTTTCTTTTACTACAGAATACCCTGGAACAAGGCATAATATAGTTTTGGTTGCATCATAATTTTTCTCAAATCTCTGTATGACTAATAGAATCAGAAGTAAAAATCAACTAACTTTTCTTTTTTCTTTAACTTCATGCAGTACTTTACAACACACATAGTAGCGAACACTATTTTTTTTTTTTTTTTAAATTCCATTCTCTTATAGAAGCCCCAACGCTGAGTGTTAGAACTGTTGAACAGGTCTATACTTTATTTAGGTACATTTAAGTATATTTAGGTGTTTAGATCAAGACCGTACAATCATCAGGCTTAAGTTTAGACACAATACGTAGTTTCATTAAATAACAAGACTGCTAGAAATGTTTAAAATTAAGCATCGTTATTAAATTTGGTGAGTTTAGAGGTTAGAATTTTAAGTGTTTGTTTTTTCCTTAGGTTATTTTGTACGCATCTGTTGTGGTTTAACCCCAGCCAGCAACTAAGCACCACACAGCTTCTCCCCCCTCTCCCCTCCCAGTGGGATGGGGAGAAGGATCAGGGAAAAAAAGTAAAACTCGTGCACTGAGATAAGAACAGTTTAATAATTAAAGTAAACTAAAATACACTACTGAATAATAATAATAAAAATATAATAATAATAATTGTAATGAAAAGGAATATAACAAAAAAAAGAGAGAAATAAAACCCAAGAGAATATAAGTGATTCACAATGCAATTGCTCACCACCTGCTGACCAATACCCAAGCAATGATCTGCCCCTCCTGGCCAACTCCCCCCTGTTTATATACTGGGCATGACATTCTATGGTATGGAATATCCCTTTGGCTAGTTCAGGTCAGCTGCCCCGGCTCTGCTCCCTCCCAGCTTCTTGCACACCTGCTTGCTGGCAGAGCATGGGAAACTGAAAAGTCCTTGGCTTAAGGTAAGCGCTACTTAGCAACAACTAAAACATCAGACTGTTATCAACATCATTCTCACACTAAATCCAAAACCCAGCACTGTACCAGCTACTAAGAAGAAAATTAACTCTATCCCAGTCAAAACCAGGACAGGATCTCTATGTACAAAAATAATAGTGATAAATATAAAACTAATGATTTCATTGCTCTGTAAACTGGCTGTCAATGTTCTACTGAAATCTCAGCAAGGAAGAGAAAGAAGAAGAGCCAGAGGCAAGAAAGCATGTCCACCTGCATTTGCTCTTTTTTGGTCAGATCCAGTGTGTTTATTCACTGAAACAGGAACAGGATAAAGATGCCCACAGGAAACCATTTGACTGCTGGGAACAACAAAAAAGTCAATGTAGATTCCTACCTGTCTCTGTTGTTACACTCTAAACTCCAGATGAATCCAAAAAACACATCAGGTTTGAAGCATAAAACCACAAATATATGCCAGTTCATGCCTTGCAAAAGCAATGATTGTGTAACTTTAAATCCCTTAATTTTATTTTTTTTATTGACATATTAATTCTCATTATCAGATTGAAGAGTAGAGGAGTTATTTTAGGTCATATTTGTATATGTTTAAGTAATATTTCAAAATAAATAAAATATTCAGAAATAAAACTTGAGTGGCATGTTGTAAAATGTCATTAGAAAGTGAATAACATGATGCCCTCATTCTTCTGTGGAATAGAGTATGGCTCTTGGAAATCTTTTCTTTTATCTATTTGTCCCTGTCCTGCTGCTATTTTTGCTAGTCAGGAAAAGGTTTCCAGCCCATATCGTCTTCCATTTAGAAGCCTTTCTGTTGTGGTTTATAGTCAATGATTTAGCTGGTTTGTTGTAATGCTTGGCAGAGCATCCTCAGGCTTATTTTCACAGCTAAGCAAGATTTTGCTAGATGGTCTCTGAATTCAGAGTCTTTTTCAGACAACTCAAGAGGGAAAATTGCTGATTCTTTGGAAAATGCTGCATTGTATTTATTGAGTTAAAAAAGCAATCTTCACTTAGGATGTTGCGGATAATTTACATAACTCAACATAGCTAAAATTTTTAAAGAAAACTGTACCTATTTTTTTAACCCTTACAGTATGACTGTAAAAGGCTATAAATAAGTTTCTATCTCCTCTAACATGGCATTAGCAATTATAAGCCAATGTTAATGTTTAAGCATTAATCATTTCTGATGCAGCTTTCAAAGCAAATTCAATAAAGCTCAGACTCCTAACAGATTTGCCAAACAGACAGACTCCAAGTAGTATATTTGGTTCCAAGTCACATTTTTTGTTAGTTCTGTTCCTGAGAAGGTTCCTGAAAGACATTCCTTCTTCAGATAAAGACCATCTTATTTTGTTCTATTTCATGACACAGGAACAGGTTTTAAGCTAAATAAAAAATCATCTTTGGCAAGCTTCATTGAAATAAATTATCACATTGTTAAGCCACATACTATATTTTGTTGTTTACTTGCTCTCCCACATCCTGAGTACTCTAACTATTGTGCTATAGCACAAAAGAAAGGCATCATCCTGTGGAACAGCAACTGTGGAAAAAGAAAAAATGAGATACAGTGTGCAAAAAAAGGGAAGCAAATGGAGCAAAAGGTCCCTTATGAAGCAACAGGAAAGCTATAGCAAGAAATCTTTGTACATTAATCCAGTCTCACTCCTTCTTATGAGTTAAATTAACACTGCTTTCTATGTAAAGGATCATTCATGAGAGATAAAATTTATTCATACTCCTTCAGAACTAAATTTTTGGGAAATTAAGGGAAAAGTCTGAATATTTTTGTTTTGATTTGTTTTTTTCAAATCCTTCCTTTAGACTATTTCTGCAACCAGTGGTGGCCTAGTCCAATATTTCTTCTGGACAGTAATGAAAAAGAGGACTGTTTTTGCAGGATTAAAAAATCAAAACCAATTTAACTAAGTTTTTTTATGAAGGATCATCTTGATTCTTATACCATCTTCATCATTCTGCTTAATGCTGCATTTGACTCAGTTTATATTGGTTCAGAAAAGTTCTAAAATAATCCCCTTGTGCAGGAACAGTTACCTGTAAGCAAGACAGTCGCCAACCCTTTCATCCACCAGATGTATGTGAGGCAGTAAACACATCTTCATGATCGTTTGTCAGTGTTGCAGATACATTAGGGCTTCTTTAGTTTGTCCATGAGATGGTCTCATTTCAAGCATCTTGATGTCTGCGGGTCTGATTCCAGTGAAACCCAAGGACCTTTCAGGCTAACTATTGTAGCAGCCATTGAATGGAGGGTATTAGAAGTCTGAGAAGGCAGCTGAAGACAAATAAACAAACAACAAGAAAAGAGATTTGCATGCTGAACTGCAGAAAAAAAGAAAACATGGAAGAAGAGTGTATAGGCCATTTCCTTACTAGTGTTTACACATCTACCCCAGGACTGTTTGAAAACTTCTCCTTCTAGAAAGGATCTGCAGCAGGGAATCTGTCTAAAAGAAAGTCATCTTAGGATGTTTTTACAGTCAGTGCAGAGAAATTGGCACTGTTAAAGCATAAAACATCTCCTTCTAACACAATTATAGGGTTTATACCTCAAAAAAATTCTGTGGACTATATAGTCCAGTATGTCTAATTAGACCCATACAGAATGTCTAAATAGACCACAAGGGCTTGGGGTTTTTGTTTCTCTAATAAACTCAAATTTAACTGAGTATATGTTTCTCAAAAGTTTGGGTATTTTATGAATTCACTTATGATGACTATTCTTAAGATAATGGTTGTGCATGTATCCTTTATCAACAGTGAGCTTTCATTTAAGACAGGATTTTATTGCTCTGATTTACTTAGACAGTTTTCCTGTTTAGCTGCAATGGTCTACATTCCTCTTCAAGCCTTCAAAGTCAATTATGTCATGTCAGGTCTAATCCTTGACCAGTTCCTCAGTTATCTAAGGTATGTGTTTTATTCACAGTCAATGTGTCTAGAGAATGTGACAAAGTCTTTTCAATTCCACTGGTGTTGGCAGAAGAATGAGATCAAGTTTTAGATCATCAGTTAATAGTATTTTTCCTCACATTCCTGTTACTTCCTCTTTTATTGTTTTGCTTTTGTGTTATAGAGAGTGAATGTCTTCAAGGGAATTTAGGACTTTGCTTTGTTTTATATTAATCTATCATGATTAGCATTACAAAGGAGGGGTTAAACAGCATTGTTGCAAGACTATTACCAAATCTCCTTCCCATACCAGAAATAATTATAAAGATTGTAATCAATGTCAAGGTGAAAGTAATATTTGCCAGGATTTTTATATATATACAAAATTATTTTTAATAGCTCAGAAATAAAAAATAACTTTGAAATTCAGTGTATCTTGTTCCTCTTCCTTCCTTTTGGAGTCTGACTTCCTAAAGCCTCAGAAGTTATTCCAAAATTCTTCATTCAGGAAATTTATTTTATTATTCTCTTTAAACAGTCTGATTAATTTCTTTTGTTTAATTTAGTTTACTTTTTTTTTAATAATATGCTATTCATTTCATTGCAAAAGGCACATTTTCATACATTACCAACTCCATTTAATCAAATTTATTTTTTTAGAGGAAAATTAAGTCTTCAGTAAAGATCACCATAAGGAGTAGAAAATGGAAAATTATATCGATCTTGCATATTAATGTTGTACAGTGGTTAACATCAGATGGCAAAGATAACTAAAATATACTGTATCTATACTAAATTATGGGCAGTAAGTCTTTTAGGGACCTGCTTCCCATTGATTTAGATGAGAAAAAAATTTCTATATACGTTTGTGGCTCTAGACTTCAATTTTTAAATGAGAATAAATTATGTTATTATTTTATTAGGCAAAGCTGAAAATATCACTGAATACATTGTGCAGTCTATGCAGCCTGCCTTACTTCTGTGATGCAGAAAATTGCATGTAGTTGTAAATATTTTAAAAGAAATATTTATTGTTATATTATTTTTTAATGAGTTGCAATATTTTTTTTTATTCCTAGACTATAACATCATGGTAAGATATTTATTACAATGGGATAAATATTTCATTTTTAACATGTGCCTCTTAACTCTGCAGATTTAACTGTGTTGATGGGAATTCACTAGTCAGACAGGAAAAGTAAATTGTCATGCACAGCTCATGGAGATACAGAGGAGGTATAATGTTATAAGGCATATGATTAGGGTAACGAATAAGTTTATAATGATATACAGTTACAAGGGGGAAGTCCCAAGATCAGAGAAGCTTTCATAAATATTTAGTATTTCAGCACTGTGATTACTTGAAATGAGTATCTGAATTCTTTGAGAATTATCCATTTCCTACAAGGATCCAAACTTAATTTTTCTGTGAACATTTTCTGCTAGAATTCTGGGGGTTTTTTGGAATAGTCAGACTATTCCAATGTTCTGTCAGTCTTAAAAACATTGTATTTCTGAACTCCATATTGTAGACATTTTCCTAACTAATATGAGTTGCAGTTCTTGTTGGCTTATGGAAAATTGAAGCCCATTTGTTTGTTCCATGGGTGGAACTGGAGAATTGAGGGTTCATGACACTGTTGCCCTGTTTGGCTCCAGAATCGTGTTCTCTACAGTCCACTGAAAATGCCATAAAACCAAAGTTGCTTGCTATGGGATAGATTTCCTACCTACTACTTAAAACTGTCAACGTTTCTTCATACATAGTTTCTTCAAATTTCACTTTAATTAATATATTAATGTCACCATTTTCCAATAAAGACTTAAAGCTTTCTACGTTTGAACTGCTTGGGCACCCTAGTGCAGATGACCACAGCTGATGGTAGTATGATGAGATGTACAGATTTAAGAGATTGGGACTGTTCTTTACACATGGATGACTGTACTTGCATGACTCAGGTTAATGACAGAGTAATGTTATGAAGCCAACCTTTCCTTTCTTTGTGATCATGGACTTATGAGCAATAAAAAGTGTATCTAAAGTATTAAAAATGGACAAAGTGAGCTGCCTCAAACAGCAATTTTCAAAGGGAATTATCACGTGACCTGTAAGTTACGAATGTGTTTGTGGGCCCACATTCTCTTTTAACAATACTGAAGTAACTCAATTTCCTTGAAGTCCAGAAGAAAATAATTTGGATTTAAAACTCATTTTTTGAATTATTGATAGCCTTGAAAATGTGATAACTAAATAATAGAAATTATTCATGCCCGAGTCAAACAAATACATGATCGCAATGCAGAAAACATTTAAGAATTGGTACATCAAGGTGCCAGAATTATATCACTATACCTCATCCTTATCATTCCTATTAATAACAAACCCAGGATTAGCTCCTCAAACATAATTAGCATTCATCTGAAGAGCTATGTCCATGGTATTAGTGAAGACCAAGCTAAAATAACCATGGGAGATCAGCAGGTAACTTGAGATTAAATAACCATTGCAGACAGTTTGAGGATTAAGGCTACATGCCAAGGAACAAAGGAAAAATAAGTATGGACATAAAAGACACTTCAAGATAACAACATTAACAATGGGATCCGGGCAGGGTTGCCAGGCAGGCAGAGGGGCCTTGCCAGTGCTCAGGAGATCTGCGAATGTACGTGTGCTTGTGAACCTGGAGACCGTGGTGTGTGTGCTGCACTAGTGACCTTCTGCCTCTGCCAGCCCAAGAGGAGGAGGGGACGTGGCTGTCTGTGCCTGTGTCTGGTGTGAGTCCTGAATGTGGGTGCTGCTGGGGGCAGCGCCTTGTCTGTGGCCGTCTGTGCAACCAGCCCTGTCCGTGTCCTCTGTGTGTCTGTGTGTGTGTCTGCATCTGTGTGTCTGGGTCTGTGTCTCTGGGGTACATGCTCAGCTTTGCTACTGGTTGAACTTGAAAACAGGAAAGTGGAAGCCGCATCCCTCAGCCTTAGCAGAGACCACAGGGCACTGGGCAGAAGGAGTCCTGGGCTGAACCTGCTGGAGGAGGTGGCTGTTGTTAATATCCCTTAAGATCCTCATCTGTGTGGTAGGTTGACCTTGGCTGGCTGCCACACACCCACCCCACTGTTCTCTCACTGCCCCTCCTACTCAGGAGGGGAAAATAAGATGAAAAATCTCTTGGGCCAAGATAAAGAGAGGGAGGTCACTCACCAGTTACCATAACAGGCAAAACAGACTCGACTGAAGAACTGAGTGTGAGCCGGCAATGTGCACTCACAGCCCAGAAAGCCAACCATATCCTGGGCTGCATCAAAAGAAGCGTGCCCAGCAAGTTGAGGGAGGTGATTCTGCCCCTCTGCTCCGCTCTCATGAGACCCCACCTGGAGTACTGTGTTCAGCTCTGGGGACCCCAGCGTAAGAAAGACATGGACCTGCTCGAGCAGGTCCAGAGGAGGGCCACGAGGACGATCGGGGGCTGGAGCACCTCTTCTATGAAGACAGGCTGAAGACAGTTGGGGTTGTTCAGCCTGGAGAAGAGAAGGCTCTGGGGACACATTATAGCAGCCTTCCAGTACTTAAAAGAGGGCCTACAGGAAAGATGGGAGGGACTCTTTATCAGGGAGTATAGTGATAGGATGAGGGGTAACGGTTTTAAACTGAAAGAGGGTAGATTTAGATCAGATATTAGGAAAAAATTCTTCACTGTGAGGGTGGTGAGGGACTGGAACAGATTGGCCAGAGAAGTTGTGGATGCCTATCACTGTAAGTGTTCAAGGCCAGGGTGGATGGGGCTTTGAGCAACCTGATCTAGTGGAAGGTGTCCCTGCCCATGGCAGGGAATTGGAACTAGGTGATCTTTAAGGTTCCTTCCAACCCAAACCATTCTGTGATCCTATGATTCTATGACATGGGGAAAATTAATTTATTGCCAACAAAAAGAGTAGGATGGTGAGAAACAAAGAGAAAAATAAAACAAAAACTCCATTCCCCACTCCTACCCCTTTTCCTGAAGCTCAACTTTACTCCTTCTACCCCGACCCGAGCAGTGCAGGGGGATGGGAATCAGCCCGGGATGGGAATCAGCCCAGGAAGGGTTGCAATCCGTCCATAACAACTCCTCTCTGCAGCTCCTTCCTCCTCACACTTTCCCCCTGCTCCAGCATGGGCTCTCCATAGGCTTCAGCTTCCTTCAGGACCTATCCACCAGCTCCAACGTGGGGTCCTCCACAGGCTGCAGTGTGGATATCTGGTCCATCATAGTCCTTCATGGAATGCGGGAAGACAACCTGCTTCACCATGGTCTTCTCCATGGGCTGCAAGAGAATCTCTGCTCCGGCACCTGGAGTACCTCCTTCCCTCCTCCTCCTTTTTTTTCAAATTATTTTGTTAAATGAAGAGATATGTTATATTACCACTTGAGTTTCTTGCATGGTGAAAAGGATTGTTACTTATTGTGTATAGAGACTATATAACACTTGAAAAACAACATTAGAAAATTCATCTCATTCTTATTGTCTTTGTGTGTTGTGGTAGAGGTTAAGGATATATTACTGTATTACTTTTCTATCAGTAGCCTGCAGTGAAAACAAAATCAGTGCCTAGTGTGTCTATAAGTTAAGGAGACTTCTGAATGCTTCTTAGGTAAAATATCTCTTCTTTCCACTAACATTCTTTGAATCTGAGGACAAAGGACTTATTTATACATCTATTGTGATGGAAAATAAGTAAAAAATCTAGACAATGCAGAATTTAAATACTAGGAAAAACACCCTTATATGTTTTTTCTCCTGTTATTCATTATATTACATCAGATTATTTGAGATTTACTCTTGTGCAGAGAAAATGATGTGTCACATAAGAGGACATGAACTTTTAAGCAACAGCAAAAGGAAACCTGGGTCCTAAATACATTTTACCTAATTCCAGCTACTTACCTGCTCTAGTCTCCTTTCGGTGAAGAAAGGTCAGCATCTGCTGTGAGGCTATTACAGGCCTCAGATGGGTTCATTTGGGTCTGTGAGTTTCTTCTTCTTATAATTCCCTTTATATTAAAAGTACATTATTTCATTAAAATAGAAAATTAGGCAGCAGAAGGGTGGTCAGATAACACAGAGAAAGCACAGAAAGCTAGATGAAGTATACTGAGGGAATTTCACACCATGCTGGAACACGTAACTGCTAATGTTGCCTTGAAGACCAAATGATGCACTAGAACACTGCTACCTTTGATTCTGGAAAAGGAGATTAGCAAACTTTAAAAAAAAATAACAAACAAACAAGGGAAACTTTCCCTGAAAATGTGAAGTATTTCAGTCTGTATGTTTCTATGTTATTCACCCACTCCTCTCCACCACCCATCCAGGGTGGAAAAGTTGATATGTAGCAAAAAAATTCGGTCTGCTCCACCAACCCACTGCTAACCAACACAAAGTTGTATTGTCAATGAAAGAACAACTGTGAAAGACAGTAAGGGCTGATGCACTTGTCCAAATGCAGGCATCTACTACTGTATGAGACAGCCTAGGTGTCATGGTTTAACCCCAGCCAGCAACTAAGCACCATGCAGCTGCTTCCCTTGCCCCCCTCCCAGTGGGGTGAGGCGGAGGAAAGGAAAAAAAAGTAAAACCTGTGGGTTGAGATAAGAACACTTTAATAACTAAAGTAAAATATAATACTAACAATAGTGATAATGAAATATAATAATAATAATAGTAATGAAAAAGAATATAACAAAAAAAGGAAGCGTGGGGGGGGAAGGAAAAAAAAAAGTGATGCACAATGCTCACCACCCGCTGACCGATGCCCCAGCAGCGATCCACCCCTCCCGGCCAACTCCCCCCTGTTTATATACTGGGCATGACGTTCCATGGTATGGAATAACCCTTTGGCTAGTTCGGGTCAGCTGCCCCGGCTCTGCTCCCTCCCAGCTTCTTGCACACCTGCTTGCTGGCAGAGCATGGGAAACTGAAAAGTCCTTGGCTTAAGATAAGCGCTACTTAGCAACAACTAAAACATCAGTCTTATCAACATCATTCTCACACCAAATCCAAAACCCAGCACTGTACCAGCTACTAAGAAGAAAGTTAACTCTGTCCCAGCCGAAACCAGGACACTAGGATATCAGAAGAATTGACATAGACCTGGTAGATGTGACATGGGACCTTTGATACTGCTATGTCCTTCTCAAGTCGCAGTGGAAACCACAAGACATACTCTAGGGCATACCAGATAGTACTACATATTCGTGTTCAGGAAAATGAGTAATGCTCTGGGTTGAATGAAAATTAAACAGCTCACAAGTTGAGGGTAAAAGCATCAAATCAGAATTTTGCAAGACTGGAGAACAGTTTATTTTATAATAATTATTCCCAAGGTGTAGTATAAGAGTATGGGTTCATCATAGCCTAAATTTTCAAGACCAGAAATCAGTATCAAACCTGATTTCAGTGCCTTTGCACATTGTATGCAGAAAAATATTTTTTGTCTAATTAAGCATTTTACAGTGCAAATTTTTGTTTGGCCATTTGTTTTCTGCTCTTTCTATTTTCATGCTTTTTTTCTCCTTCTATATTCCCATGTTTGGCCACAGTGCTGGTTATTGTCTTCCAGAACCAGCACAGACCTACTCACTGATCACCAGTGGAAAAGTTTTAGGGTATCAGACTTTTCTCATTAAATAGTATCTTGAAATAGGCAAGGAATCTTGCATTATTGCAGTATGTTTTGAAGAATTAAAAGGTATCATTAGAACTGTCTAGCCTATGATAAAACTATAAAACTAAACAGAAAAAAAGCTTAAAGCCTTTATACTCTGTTTAAGACTACTTCTTTCTTTTGCTAATTGCTTTTCTTCTATTCTAAAACTGGAATTATTCAGCATTTGCCTCCTGTTGTGACTTCATTGGTATTTATACAGTGCTTTTAAAATGAATGCTTCACAAAACATTTTGGATTAGCAATAAATTATATAGACACCATATGTCAAATGCTGATTTTATTGGACAGTCAGCAACATCCTGTGTACATTTATGAATATTTGCTTTAGTGGTTGGTCTCTATTAATAGTTGGTTGCTGATGATAACAGAAAGAGTCTTCCTAAAAAAAATCTTCAGATCAGGTCCTGTAAGAAAATGTTGGCACACACAAACTGACTACTGTGCATTTTGAAATTATTCTTTTTGCCTTCACATAGAAAACATTTATAAGGACCACTTATCATTGTTTTGAAAAGGTGATGCTAGTGCAAACTGTGCATCACATCGAATTTTGTCTTGTAAACAAATATAATAATTTGGCTGAAAATCACTTATGAAATGTATTATAGTTAGGCATCTTCAACAATATTTTTTTTTTCATAATTTGCTAGTGTATTGGGTTTGCGTCGCAATGTTTTGGTAGCAGGGGGGCTACAGGGGTGGCTTCTGTGAGAAGATGCCAGAAGCTTCCCCTATGTCCGATAAAGTTAATGCCAGCGGGTTCCAAGACGGACCCGCCGCTTGCCAAGGCCGAGCCCATCAGCAACAGTGGTAGCACCTCTGTGATAACATATTTAAGAAAGGGAAAAGAAGTTACAGGGGAGTTGTAGTTGCAGCCAGAGAGAGCGGAGTGAGAAGATGTGAGAGCAACAACTCCACAGACACCAAGGTCAGTGAAGAAGGAGGGGGAGGAGGTGCTCCAGGCGCTGGAGCAGAGATTCCCCTGCAGCCCGTGGTGAAGACCATGGTGAGGCAGGCTGTCCCCCTGCAGCCCATGGAGGTCCACAGTGGAGCAGATATCCACCTGCAGCCCATGGAGGACCCCACGCCGGAGCAGGCGGATGCCCAAAGGACGCTGTGACCCCGTGGGAAACCCGCACTGGAGCAGGCTCCTGGCAGGACCTGCGGACCCGTGGCCCCGTGGAGAGAGGAGCCCACGCTGGAGCAGGTTTGCTGGCAGGACTTGTGACCCCGTGGGGGACCCACGCTGGAGCAGTCTGTTCCTGAAGGACTGCACCCCGTGGAAGGGACCCACGCTGGAGCAGTTTGTGAAGAACTGTAGCCCGTGGGAAGGACTCACATTGGAGAAGTTCATGGAGGACTGTCTCCCGTGAGAGGGACCCCACACTGGAGCAGGGGAAGGGTGTGAGGAGTCCTCCCCCTGCGGAGGAAGGAGCGGCAGAGACAACGTGTGATGAACTGACCCAAACCCCCATTCCCCGTCCCCCTGCGCCACTCGGGGGGGAGGAGGTAGAGAAAATAAGGAGTAAAGTTAAGCCTGGGAAGAAAGGAGGGGTGTGGGGAAGGTGTTTTAAGATTTGGTTTTATTTCTCATTATCCTGCTCTAATTTGACTAGCAATAAATTAAACTAATTTTTCCCCAAGTCGAGTCTGTTTTGCCCATGACGGTAATTGCTGAGTGATCTCCCTGTCCTTATCTCGACCCACGAGCCTTTCGTTTTATTTTTTTCTCCCCTGTCCAGTTGAGGAGAGGGAGTGATAGAGCGGCTTTGGTGGGCACCTGGCATCCAGCCAGGGTCAACCCCCCACAGCTAGCACTAGGAGAGCAAACATATCTAGTAGACATCATATAGGGTGTTAAGACACCTCAAAGGTGGTTAGTATACATTGCCTTGGAAAAAATAGTTAAAACTTAGTTGCCTTAGTTTCCCATCTGTAGACCGAAGAAAAATATGCCTTTTCTGTTTGTTTTGAGAGCTACCGGTTACTACTCCTAATGCAGGCCTCTCTTAAGCCAAAGAAACTATGAGCTTGAAAATATTTTCTAAATTATTAAAAGGACAGCTTTGGGATGAGACTAACTCATAATTTTCACAGGTAAGTAAGATCCATGAATCAAAGATGCCATAATCACAGGGGTCACTGGTAGTTAGAGATAAATGTTTCCTCATGTGAACAGATATCCATTTTACTTCTCACTTTAGTTTAATATTTTTGGTAATTCAGTTATGAATAGATAACAAGGTAAAATGGAACTACAATAGTAAGAAGCTGTTTGGGGAAAATTCAGCAATCATCGTTAGCTCACTGCTGCACACTTCTTTAATGTTCCACAGTATTTTTTAAATGAACCATTTACAATAAGAATAACATTACAGTTTTTAGATGACACAGAGAAAATGCTCTCTATGCAGAGATTTGTATCAGAATAATTTTCAAGTTTTGGTCAAGAGAATGAAGGATTCAGGAGTACAGACTTGCATGTAAACAGATTAAAAAAAGAAGAGTTATAAAGAGTAATGAAAACGATTGTGGTGGGTTGACCCTGCCTGGACACCAGGTGCTCACCAAGCTGCTCTATCACTCCCCTCCTCAGCTGGACAGGGGGAGAAAAAAATCCCCAAAGGCTCATGGGTCAAGATAGGGACAGGAAGAGATCACTCACCAATTACTGTCACAGGCAAAAAAGACTCAGCTTGGGGAAATTAGTTTAATTTATTACCAATCAAATCAGAGTAGGGTAATGAGAAATAAAACCATCTTAAAAACACCTTCCCCCCACCCCTCCCTTCTTCCTGGGCTCAACTTCACTCCTGATTTTCTCTACCTCCTCCCACCCTGAGCAGCACAGGGGGACGGAGAATGGGGGTTGCGGTCAGTTCATCACACGTTGTTTCTGCCGCTCCTTCCTCCTCAGGGGGAGGACTCCTCACACCCTTCCCCTGCTGGAGTCCCTCCCACGGCAGACAGTCCTCCACAAACTTCTCCAACGTGGGTCCTTCCAATGGGCTACAGTTCTTCACAAACTGCTCCAGCGTGGGTCCTTTTCACTTGTCCTTTCCACAGGGTGCAGTCCTTCAGGAACAGACTGCTCCAGCGTGGGTCCCCCATGGGGTCACAAGTCCTGCCAGCAAACCTGCTCCAGTGTGGGCTCCTCTCTCCACAGGTCCACAGGTCCTGCCAGGAGCCTGCTCCAGCATGGGCTTCCCACAGGATCACAGCCTCCTTCGGGCATCCACCTGCTCTGGCGTGGGGTCCTCCATGGGCTGCAGGTGGATATCTGCTCCACCATTAACCTCCATGGGCTGCAGGGGGACAGCCTGCCTCACCATGGTCTTCACCACGGGCTGCAGGGGAATCTCTGCTCCGGCGCCTGGAGCACCTCCGCCCCCTCCTTCTTCACTGCCCTTGGTGTCTGCAGAGTTGTTTCTCTCACATCTTCTCACTCCTCTCTCTGGCTGCAATTGCTGCTGCGCAGTAATCTTTCCCCCTTCTTAACTATGTTATCCCAGAGGCGCTACCACCATCGCTGATGGGCTCGGCCTTGGCCAGCGGCGGGTCCATCTTGGAGCCGGCTGGCATTGGCTGTATTGCAGATAGGGGAAGCTTCTGGCATCTTCTCACAGAAGCCACCCCTGTAGCCCCTCTGCTACCAAACCTAACCATGCAAACCCAGTACAATGATGCTTAAATAACTAGAATTAAAAAAAAAACAAAACCCAAACCAAAACCATAAGGATCTTTAACGTGCCAATTAATTCTCTCACCCCTAAATTAATCTTCAGCATGTTTACCTGTAAATGGTTTGCAACTGCTCCTGGTTTATAAACTGTACATACATAAATCTCATACATGGAAGGACCTTCAACCACTAGAAGTTTTATAAGTGAAGTTTTGAAGTTCAATGGGCTAGGGTGAAAAAAAGGAGAGTGTAGAAGGTGGGGCTCACCAGTCCCATCCTGGTGTTTTAACCCTGTTACAATTCTTCTTGTATTTGGACCAAAACTCCCTATGACATGAATACTTGAGAAAAAGGCTTGAAGAGTTCTGTGAGACTCCTTTTTCCTGAAACTTGCTTTTGTATTATAACTTCCTGCAACTATCTTCTTACTTAAATGCTTGACAGTGTAAAAAGACTTGATGATTTTCTGGTTTTCAAACCTCATATAAACCGTGCATTCATTATGCAAAGCTGATTTTTCTTCCTGTTTCAGCTCATAGCTTTCATTCAAATAAAAGTACAAAGCCATAAAAAATTCTAATATTTATTATGTTTTTTTGTTTAAATAAAATAAAAATTGCTTTCAAAGCTAGACTCTGTGACTCTCAGCAATCAGTTGGGAAAACAAAAAAAAAAAAAGAAAAGAAAAAAGAGAAAAGAAACAGGCAAAATAGATGACATTTGATTTCCTCTAGATCATTCCATCATCACTGTAGATGATCACTCTAGATCATTCCAAAGCAGACCTAGGGAGAAAATATATGACACAGCAATAATCAGGCAGCCCTGGGAGCAAAGATCCTTCTTAACAAAATGTTGGTAATTTTGATATGTCTTGTTTTTACCAAAGCATCGTGTTCTGAAGAAGCAAAAAAGTTGTCAGGCATTTTCTAACTACATCTAGTTAGCAAATGAAAAAGGTCCCAAACAATGTGATTGTACATGAAAGAGAGGCCCACAAGACAACATCTCCATTTAAATATTGTCTTCTTTGTAAAAAGTGAGAGGAGGACAACAAAACAAAACCAAATGCCCTTTTCCTGTGTTTGAAAGGAATGGGCCACATTATAATAATTTTTTTCTCCTTCAGGAACATAGATGACATGAGAAGACGGACAGGTCACTAGGCAGCAAGGAGAACAGATTAAATCAGCCAAATACCAGGAATAAACAACCAGGTTTCCTCAGAGGCACACCGTCCCTTGAATTTTTTTTTTCTTTCTCTACTAATACAATACTGCCATACCTTGTTTGGTATCCATATCCTGTCATATCCTCCAATGGCAGCATGTACAAATCGCAATGTCACTTAACATTGTTGTGAGATCAACTTAGAAGACGCTATTTATGGAGTCTGTAATATTGCTTCCTGTAGCACCTGATGTCTCCTTGGAGGTCTGCCACCTGAGTGTTGACCAGATCCAAACTTGCTTTCCTAATGAAATTTGACAAGGCCACAGCTACAAGTAGTGTATCTGCACTTAAGTATCTCTTTGCTCAGTAAAAAGTAAATGCACAGAAAGCCCATGCAAGGTTGTCAAGTAAACTACATAAGTTTTGCTGTTGTAGTTGTTCTTTCCTATTAAATTTATACTATTGTCTCTATATATGGAAGAAAAAGTTATAAAGAAGTAGATATGAGATGTTAAAAAAGGTACAGTGCTGTTTCGAGCTGTTTCAAAGGCAAAGTTTTTATGTAGCTTACTTTAATTATATGATTGCAATTTAATTATATTATAATTATGACTGCAATTACTGTTTTGTATGTTTCATTAAAGCTGCATACATTAATTGCACCAAACTTCTGTTGATGAGCTTAACTAATATAAGCAGATGTTTACAGCAGAAGAGTCTGGTTAGCCTTCTATTGTAACGTTCTTCTTGCAAGGTGACTATCTCCAGAAAGCAGGTAGCAACTGAGTATAATACTGGCAATTTTCAGTTCCTCATTTATTCTTTTTATAATTTTACACTATATACACATACATATATATCTATGTATACAAGCGCACACACACACACACACACACACACACACATACATACACACATATTTTAAACTTAATTCTCAGTCTGTGGAATTACATTAAGAATGAAATTAGTTCAGTAGTTTATATCTATATTTTAAATGGGGACAACAATTGCAACATTTGTTTGAATTAGAAAAGGTAAACAAAATACTTATTAATACCAAGTAATCCAATGGGGAAAATTTTAAGAGGGCCTAACTTTGCCTGAGTGCTTATATTTCCAATAAAGTAAATTAATAGAAACTGTATTTCGTAACCCATAGCTATAATTTGGCACAATGTTTTCCTAATCAGTTACGTACCATTTATATTCATCTATGAAAAAAAAATTGTATATACTTTTCACAAGACTAAAGTATTCTAAGCCCAGCTAGGGGATAGGTACATTTTAATAGATGGCCATTATCAGTAGTAAAAATATCACTGTTGCATATTGTCAGAGTCAAACTCTTGAATCCATGGAGCAGTTCTGTCTTAAAAGCATTGAATGTAGTGTATTTTTTAATGAATAAGTCAACAAGTCAAACTTAACTTTTATAATCTTGGTATATGTCCCTGTTCATGCTTTAGTTTGGTGACAGAGCACATTTTAATAAATGTATTTTCTTTGGACTTCAGAAATTGTTGTTGATCTAATCTGATCACAATTCAGAATGTGCAGCCCCAACTCATTATGGTATACATTTGCTTATCATATTGACTCTGAGTGAGAGAATTTAAATAAGCAAAGATGAACATGCTGGTTTATTTTTTTGTTGTTGTAAGACTTTAGAGTGACTGTCATGATTTTTTCTGTGTATTGACAGAAATGCAAATGGAAGATGTCTCACAGTACTTACTTACTCTGTTTGCTCATGAGATGTCATTCAGGATGATCAAGTATTCCTAATCACAATATCTGCTCATTTCAGAATTTGATGTCTGAACCGCAACACCCCATTTTGAACAGAACTTGGAAATGTCCATTTTGCATAAGACGTCTAAAGAGCTCTGGCAATATCTGTGAAGGGAACATCTCGATGCTATTCTGTAATCAGGAACCCTACTGACTGTGAGAGAAACTCACAGCCAATATCCAAAATGATTTCTCTGGCTCCTCAAAGCTGTGAACCAGAGAGCTCACTCCATTTCTCCTCCTTCCTCTCAGAGGTTTCCCTGGCTACCCACTCCTCCTTCCCTAGGCACCGCAGCCTCTGACCCTTTCTGCAGATGAAAAGTAGGTTGAGGTGGTACTAAATTAACCCACAAAACTTGGGGTGAACGCAGGAGGATTTCTGTGGCAGAAGAGCTTTAAAGAATCTCAGGCAACAAAAATGTGTTAGGTGTGTGAGTGTTTCTGGGTGTGTTGGGCGAGAGGGGAGACAAAGCATGGGAGAGAAGCTGAGAGACTGTGTTTATGTGTATATAAGAGGCAGAAATCATAAACAATCAAAAGAGAAACTAAAAAGAGGGATTTTAAATTTCAGTAATGCAGGCTGACACTGGTATAATTTATTGTAGTGAGCAGAGATTTAGGCCCATTACATAGAACAGCCTGAATGTAGGAGGAGAACTGCCAAATACGCTAACGTGAATTCATCGTGCTGAAACCCCCCATATGTTTGTTTAAATGTGTTTGTACATATACTGTATATTTATATATATTAAACAAGCAACATTAAATCAACACGAGGGATTTTGGAGTTAGCAAAACTGATAGAAAAAAATACTGTAAAATTGAAACACTGCAATAGCAAGGTGTGGACTGTGTGAACTAAAAGGTTATTTTCCATTTTTCATTCCTTCTATGATAAATTGCAGCACATTCAAACAGATATCAGATGGTCCAGGAGATTTTATCTCAAATTCAGTATTGTGTGCCCTTTCTTAAAATAAGTAAAAAAAGTAAATAAACGCACATTTTTCAGCTTTAGCATGGCTAATCCCGAAATTATGTGTTGACTTACAAATACTTTTTTCACTTTAGCAAAATATTTTCTTTACTGTACATTTCAGTAGCCTGTGTTGAAAATCTGGAAGACGATCATTTATGCTGTGGTCTAGCACTCTCTTTTTACTGGATCTCTGGACTGAAGAAAGGAAGGTTTTTTTCCTTGTACTTTGAGGAGGTGATTAGCTTAGAAAAAATACAGAATCAAATTTCCTTAGCATAGTGTAGCTTTTAAATAGTGTCATGGTGTAATGATAGGAATGAAAAGGTGTGGAAAAAATTGCTCCAGTCCCTGTTAAATTTCAATTCTAATTAATTAAGGACTAGGGCTGGGATTTATCTCATTTACCTTTAGTTCACCTAAAAAATAAACAAACTTAATGTATTCATCTAGGCTTATTTAATAGGCAATGAAGATTAAGAGTTCCCTCCATTCCAGTACCTCTGTTTTGAACATAGATGTCTAAGCCAGATAGGATAAATTGCTTTTCTATTGCTTTCTGGAGGTACCTATGTGTCTTTGTTAACTGGTTTTGTCAACAAGCAAGATGAGAAGCTTAAATTACATGCCTAGCTTTTAAGTGATGTGAAATGACTACATAATGTTTAGGTATTAATAACATAAGATTCATTTTCTATGTCATATAATTTTGTGGCTCAGTTTGTTTCCAGACCCATGTTCCCATTCCATGCTGAGGATGGAGTGCCCAGGCTCTGTTTTGTAGAGAGCCATCCAGTGTCCTCTGAGATGAAAATAAGGTCCAGTTCCAGAGGTTCTAGGAACTGTTCCTTCTAGGTGGTATGGATGGGATTAAACTCCCTCCACCCTGTACATAACTTTCACTCTCAAACACCTCACTGTTGTGCGGTTTCCCAGAGCAGCCCTCTACTTACCCCTTTGGCACCATGCTTTGGTTTCAACAATGATGTACTATATGAATGATTTTAGGTATTTTCAGCAAATATAATAGTAATATTATGTATTAGGGTTACATGGCAACACAGGGAATACAGAGGAGATTTGGGCCAATTCTTTGGTTTCATTTAGTTCATAGACTATTTGATTAGGTACATAGTAAAGCTCTTAAGAACAATGGAGTTACCATACAGCTACATGAATGAAGTTGAGCTCTGAGTATAACTTGCTGGAGATGTTGGTGTAACAATGATTTTAATGTTTGACTTTCCCCAGGAGAAGGAGAAGAAGGAATTGGAATTAAGTATCTATCTCAAAATAAAGGCCCAAAACAAAACAAAACAAAATACTAGAAACTTCATAATCCAGTTACATCCCAAACCCCTGGAGGCTGGCAGGTGATCTACAAATGGCTGGAAGACATTTCTGGGGACAGCTTGGCTGGTAACATGCCTGACCCATTAATGTGGTGTAAAAAGCTGGCTACACCATTCAACAAGCCAGCTTGGGTACATAGCCTCTGGAGTAAGTCTCATGGTGGCTTCTTAGACTGTATTTCTAGCTTCACTGGCTGAATATGTGGTCTTAGGAAGGGCCTCAGAGTTCAAAGTGTCAGAGTTCAGACACACTTTTTACCTTCAGATTTATTCTCACTATTAAGAATGCTCATACACGTCTGTAATTATCTGTTGTTTACACAGGTAGTTAACTGATATTAATTCTGAAGAATCGATTTGTAAACTAAACAGAATGCATTTAGTCTAGATTTAGACAATGTAAATGTTTAGTCCTTAGCTACTTGCATCAGGCTCCTTTTATAGTCAATGGAAAGAGATAGACATTTACAGCAAGTGAATTCTGTTTTCCCAATATAGACGTCTAAAATATATCAGATTAACCTAACTGAAAGTGTTTCCATGGATTGGCAATGTTTGTGGTTTTGTTAGGTGTGACAAAGTTTGTAAGAAGCCTTGTTTTCATGAGATCTTATCTTGCATCCAGACAATGACTTGGATAACACCTGGTGAAAGCCAGAATTTTGACTCCTTTCTGAATGAAACTGCAAACCTTTTTAAAGATAAACTCCTCACTAAAGAAGTGAATATCCATCACACAGTATACATCAAACATAAATATAAACAACAATTGTCTTTCTCTTCCTTTGGCCATGCTTAGATATAGCATGCTACCTATACACGTCTGTCTGATTCTCTAGAGAGAGCCTTGGAAACCAAGCCAGTGTTGGGCATGGGTGAAATATTTCCACAGCTGGGTCTCAGAATAGAGCTGTATATTTTAGGCAGGTTTATTATCCTGAGTCAAAGTATAGCATATATATAGTCATAATTTTGTGTGTGCTTTCTCCTCTTGTCCCATATATCTGTTGTTGCAATGAGCTTACATATTTCAATATTTTACCTGAAGTCTGCTTTGAGTATTCTCAGAGGCTAAGTGAAAATGTGGATAAATTTAGTCTTTTGATATCCCTCCAAAAACTTGTATAATTTAGTCAGCAGACAGTGAGGCATATCTTAACGTTATCTCCATAACGTGTATTGCAGTCATCAAGTGAAAGTCAGAAAAGAAATTTTTCTTTATTGCCTTGAAGAAGCAGACATTTTTGTAAGAAATTATTTTTGCTAAAGCACCTGCCTTTTCTTATGATGAATATTTCAGTACTTTAAGAATCATATTGAAAAGGTTTCACTTAAATACAACTTTGTGTATAAGCAATTTTTTCCTATTTTTCACCACAAAGTCCTGTGAAAGTTCACCAAAAGGAGATACAGGGTGGCAATACAATGGAACAAACCAGATCACAGTGGTGTTGATTGCAGACTGATGACTTGCTAATGTCCTCTGTTAAGAAAGAACAATATTAAGAAAATAAATTTGTTTGCCTTTATTATCTAGCATGACTAATATGAATCAGCTTACCGTGCAGCAGCTTTAATCAAGCTACTTGTATAAAATAGCTGCGAAGACACTGAAGCATGAATGCAGCAGGTCAGCAGCCAGAGAGTATTCCTCTAGTTGCTAATCCATGTTTAAGTCCAGGTTATTCTTCACAAATACTATTTCCTTGCTTGCCTTTCTCACTCACTTAAAGACGGCTCTGTGGATGTCTCCTTGTGCTGCAATGCCAAATTCATTTGTCTGGGTGGAGATCTATTTGAAAATATAAGACAACCATTTAAGTGGAAAGCATGAATTTGAGGCCACAAGTGTCCCCAAGATTTTGTGCCTGTATCTATTGTGTTGCCAGCAATAAGAAAGCCAGTTATAAGGATATTCCTCTTCATTCCGTGTCCACCTTACCTCCCCTGACAAAAAGAGATACTCTTTTTTTTTTTAAATTTGTTTCAAATGGAGATGATGAAATCACACTGTCTTGTCTGTATTTCTCTCTGATAGACCATCTCTATTCTCCAGTAACAGTTGAATCTTTTGGTCAATTACAAAAAGTGAAAAAACAGATTTCACAGTAGGCAAGCATGATGAGCAAGTTTACTGAAAACATGCACAGAATAAACAGATTAGCACCCGCGTTGAAGTAAGGTTGCAATCTGAGTTCAACCATGTTACTAGATGCCTAAGAATCCTACATGGGAGGGACTTAGGAAATGAATAGGAAAACATCCTATGGCAACAAAGCTATTTATTTGTTGTTTCCCACTCATATGGCAAATAGTTGTGCTGGGCTTTAGGGAGATACTTTCCATTTGCATGTAATAGTCCTTGAATAGATACTGTACTTGGTCACTCTTCCTCCATTGGAAAGCTCCTATCCTTTCAGGCTAACTGATATGCTTTCATATACACTGTTTATTTTGAATTCCATTGCACTGCTCTTACCACAATGGCTATTTACGGTTGTTATTGTGATTCATATTACGTTATGAGCATCATATCCGATTAATTCTCTGTGGCAGTATCCTTTCTTTACAAATAGATTTGAAATAAGCCATATGGTTATCTGATAATGAGTACATTTTCTAGGTCAATTATATATTGCATTTTGGGGTGGATACTTCTGAATTGGATAAGAAGACTTTCAACTGTTATTTCATTTTAATGAAGTTACAATTCTGATTTTTTTTTTCTTTCCTCTCAGTCTCTGTGTCCTGGCCAAGACAGATGCAGTATAAATCCAACTGCAGCAGAAGTACAGATATCAGCTACCCATAACGTACAGTTTTCACATGTCGTTGGAAAGTTAGAGTAAACTTTCGCTTTCCTGAGCTTCCCTTTATTTTCTAGTTATCTTTGGAGAGAGAGGATAAAAGTAACTTATAAAAGGAACAAATTAATGTTCTCTGTTTTAGCGCAAATAATTGGCTAACAAATGGTGAAGAACTCATTAGATGTTATAGCTTTGTGAACGAGTGTTCAGTACTGAGGTAAAAATTTAAATGGTAATTTTTATGCAAAATAATATTTAACAACTGCACACATTAATTTAATGTTAAAGGAGCATAGACTAATGAAGATCTGTTGGCCCTTAAGTCAATGTCCCTGGATAATTATGACTAAGTACCTAATAGGTAGGCTGTTCTAAACATTTATTTCACACATTTCTGCATAAACCAAAACCCCAAGATTATCTGTAGCTCCTTAGAAAAAAATTAAGACCAATAAAAATGATAATAACAAATTACAATGTGTCACAGCAAGAGAGCAGGAGAGATCCAGGGTATGTCCTTCAATAACAGGGGATTTGTTAGATGAAAATGTCTGGATGATTGTGGGAAATAGGTCAAAGCCCACAGAACAGGGACAACTAAAACGCTTTCAACTGCCTTTATAGATTTCCCTTGGGGAAAACTCCTGACTTTCAGATGTTAGATTAAATAAACCTTGAACATGCAAGTATATTAGAACAATAATTAAGAAATTTTTTTTATATTTTGTAAGAAACAAGTCTAAAGAAGAAGGAATTTGGCATTTGTGGTGGGTTGACCCTGACTGGATGCCAGGTGCCCACCAAAGCCGCTCTATCACTCCCCCTTCTCAGCTGGACAGAGGAGAGAAAATAAAACGAAAGGCTCATGGGTCGAAATAAGGACAGGGAGATCACTCAGCTATTACCATCATGGGCAAAACAGACTCAACTTGGGGACAAAAAAATTAATTTAATTTATTACCAATCAAATCAGAGTAGGATAATAAGAAATAAAACCATTTTAAAAACACCTTCCCCCCACCCCTCCCTTCTTCCCGGGCTTAACTTCACTCCTGATTTTCTCTACCTCCTCCCACCCCAAGCAGCACAGGGGGATGGGTAATGGGGGTTGTGGTCAGTTCATCACACATTGTTTCTGCCGCTCCTTCCTCCTCAGGGGGAGGACTCCTCACACTCTTCCCCTGCTCCTGCACGGGGTCCCTCCCATGGGAGACAGTCCTCCACAAACTTCTCCAATGTGGGTCCTTCCCATAGGCTACAGTTCTTCACAAACTGCTCCAGCGTGGGTCCTTTTCACTTGTCCTTTCCACAGGGTGCAGTCCTTCAGGAACAGACTGCTCCAGCGTGGGTCCCCCATGGGGTCACAAGTCCTGCCAGCAAACCTGCTCCAGCGTGGGCTTCTCTCTCCACAGGTCCTGCCAGGAGCCGGCTCCAGCGTGGTTCTCCCATGGGGTCACAGCCTCCTTCAGGCACATCCACCTGCTGTGGCATGGGGTCCTCCATGGGCTGCAGGTGGATATCTGCTCCACCATTAACCTTCATGGGCTGCAGGGGGACAGCCTGCCTCACCATGGTCTTCACCACGGGCTGCAGGGGAATCTCTGCTCCGGCGCCTGGAGCACCTCCTTCCTCTCCTTCTTCACTGCCCTTGGTGTCTGCAAAGTTTTTTCTCTCACATCTTCTCACTCCTCTCTCTTGCTGCAATTGCTGCTGCGCAGTAATCTTTCCCCCTTCTTAACTATGTTATCCCAGAGGCGCTACCACCATCAGTGATGGGCTCAGCCTTGGCCAGCGGCGGGTCTGTCTTGTAGCCGGCTGGCATTGGCTTTATCTGACATAGGGGAAGCTTCTAGCAGTCTCTCACAGAAACCACCCCCCGCTACCAAAACCTTGCCCTGAAAATCCAATACAGCAGTTTAATCAAGAAACTATATTAAAAGCATAATCACAGACTATGCAAATACTGGAAGGACAGAAAGTGTAGAAAAAGAACCAGCTTTGGTAAAGCATTGACTCTTCAGTGATTTCAGTTGCCTGAAGGGAGTATACAGAACACAGACAAAGAGGTCAAATTATTAAGGACAAACGCGGAAAAAAAATCATAAAAGACCAAGATGTAAAATAAGACACAACTGGCAAGAGTCATAAAAAGCAACAAAAAGACATTCAGTAAGCACGTTAGTATCAAGATGAAGATAAAGGGAAAAGCTGTCGGGGGAAGGAAGAACTGATGATGATACCAGGAATGCTAAAGTGTTTAATGTTCTTTTTAGCTTCAGATTTAGCTAAAAAGATTGTCTGTGGTCAGGCAGCTGACACATAATCAACAAGAAAGGGGTAAAGATTCAGTCTGGAGGAAGGAAAAGTACATTAAAGAGCTCTAATATAAGTTAGAAGTTTTACGTTGTATAGTCCAATTGGATTTTACTCAGAAAACTTTAAAGACTTGCCGAAACCTTATAGAATTCATGAAAGATTATGAAGTTTTGGAGAGCTGGAAAAAGGAAAATCACAGTTCTCATCTTCAAAAAGGTGGAAAAGTAGGAATGGAGAATTATATGTGAGTCAGCTTTAGTTCCTTTTATAAAAAGCTGGAACAAATAATCAAACAATTTATAAGCACCTGGAGATAACATAAGAGTCGAGTAACTGCCAGCACAGATTTCTTGGGAACAAAGCTTGTCAGAATAATCTAATTTCCTTTCTGTGATAGGATAACAGCCTTACAGATAAAGGAGAAGAAATGTATATACTGTGTTAGGTATTTTGAATTTACAAAATCTTTTGAAGCTGCTTTACATGACACTTATACGCAAAAGATAAGACTAAGGTGATTAGTATCATAGCTGTGCAAAATGATCAGATGTGCTCAGAAAGTCATTAACAGTGACTGGCTATCAAATCGGAAGGTAGTATTTAGACAGGTTCTGCGGAGGTCTTTCATATATCTTGTACAGTTCTGTTGTTTCACGAATGATTTAAATGTTGAAATACAGAATAGAATTATTTAATTTCACAAATGATCCATTGGGGAAGTGATCAGAAAACAGACAAACAGATATGCCGATAAAATTCAACAAAGAAAGTTTTGAAGTTCTGCACTTAGGCAGGAATAATGAATGAACTGTGCAAATACGGGTTAGAAGAAAAAACAGGCAGGAAGATGCTCTGAAGAAAAGTATCTGGTCAGCGTACTCACTACCAAATTGAACTTAAACTGAATATGTCATGCTGTTCGACTATCCTGGAGTATAGAAACGGAAGTGCTGTGCAGAAGGTATGTACATTAATCTTTCTTCACTGCTTGGCTCTAATATGGCTGCAGATAGAGTACTGGTCCAGTTTTGTGCACTGACTTAGGTGAAGGTAAATGAGATGGAGAGAGAGCCTGAAGTCCAGTGCAGTGTAATGAGAATGGGCTTTAAAGGTATAAGAAGCTGTCGTGTATGTTGTTTTGTTCTGTCATAAAGCAACAAACAGAAAAACTCTTTCAGGAGGCATAATCATGAACCACACCTTTATTTACTTTCACTGCAGAATCATATTCCCACCACCAGCAAAATAAAAGTATACTGACAGACAACTAAACCTACCTTTTGTACACATAAATCTTAGTTTGTAATTAAATGGGAAAAAAAATCATGATTACTTACTTCTCAAAAACATTGTGTTCAGAAAATATCATTCCATAAATTTTATGTTGATATCTGATTTTTTTCTTGATGGACATTTTGTCTAGAAGTCTGACACTTGGCAAGCAGCAGTTTTCATTTTGTGCAGAGTTCCTATTAAGCAACAACAAATGAATCAGAGGATATTGTTTGGAAAAATGAACACAACTCATCTAAAGTTTCCAGATGTATATCTATTGGTGCTGTAGACAATCAGTTCATATAATATGCTGTCCTCATTTTTCCATCTTATTTCTAGCTTGAACTTCACTCTGTCTTCAACCTTTAGTTTGCCATATCAAAGAAAACTCTCTACAGCCACGAAAAAAAATCTTTACTCATATTACTTTGTACCTTCAGATCTAATCTTGACAATACAACAGAAGCTGAGAATTGTTGGGAATTTTATAGGAGTGCCTTTATTGTGAGCTTGTTCTGTTTGTGCAAGTCTCTCTTTTCTTGGAGGCTGACACCCTGCCCCCTGATCAACATCGTCACATAGGCAGGATGCCACCCACATCATCAGAGATGACATGTAGGGCGTGATACTGCCACGTAAGGTATGATTCTCTCAACTCATACTACCATTGGTGGGGCCAAGGAGTGGCACAACTCTTACTTTTATTCAAAAGTCATTTGCATGATTGACTGTTGCTATCAGATGACCTGGACATTAAGTGTCCCTGACAGCCCACCGGAGCCATGGCATTGCTTATGACCCTGTGTTTGCTATCAGTGATCAGGTGAATCCCCGTATGGGTGCGTTGTTTCTCATCTTTCTTACTGCCTCAATAATGTTTGGTTTATAATGTGTTGTCAGACTCCATTACTGTTCAGACCACAGAGGCATGGTTGTTCTCTGAATAATGTGGTGGTTTCCTTCATGTTGACTAGCAGCAGTGCTGTTGAAAGGAGATTAGGGAGCCCGATCATTAGAAGAAAAGATACTGATTATTAGTCTCAAATAAGAATACTTATCCTAAAATGTAAGATTATGTTTCGTGCATTAATATTTATACTTGGCATTATAATTAATTCTATTTGTCCTGTATATTATTGTCTGTCTCTACATGTGAAGAGAGCTCAAGTTCAAAGAGAGACCTATCCATCATCACAAAGCATAAATAATACCCACTAAAGCCTCTGTGTTTTCAGCAGGAAAATACAGCAAACAAAGCATGAGTTTTGGTGAAAAAAGACACAATCATGACACTCAGGATCAAGAAACAAGGATGATAATACATTTGTGATCTCACTAGCACCAGCATTATAATGAGTAAAATACTGTTAGTTTCTAGTGCCTTATTCCACAAGCATTTTTGAGAACATTGTCATACTCATTATGGTCACACTCAAAATGCCCTTGGATTAGTTTATGATATGGGAAAATAAATTAATATGTTTTTTAAAAATTATATTTATGGAAAGATCAGCAATATAATATGCTAGAAATGGCATAAACACACTCCAAAACAAGACAAAATTTGTCTGTCTGGTGTTATGCAAGCCAAACTAGTGGAAGATCTGATGGGATTTTCTTCTGTTTCTGAGCAGAAAACAGGTGAAGCAGGTCAGCAAAATGTCTGTTTCAAGTCAGATGACTTTTAATCACTTAGATTTTTTTACAGAACTGACATGTCTGGGGGAAAAAAAAAATGAGAAAAGTGAAGACTGCTTTTTAAAAAGACAGAGTTAAGTGATTACACTAAACAGAAAACTGAAAATGACTGTGCGAAGGAATACAACCAAAGGTTATACAGGCAAGTTAGGCTGCAGATATGTTTCTGCAGCTGAAATTCCTTGTGGAATAACTGAAACATATACTACACCACTGTGGCACAAGGTATTAAAGGAGAAGTTGCTCTTCTACATGTTTTGGTTTTCCACGGTGGTCGTCTTCAGCAAACTTCTAGAAGAGCTTTAGCAGGATTTCAGAGTGAAGGTCATGTGCTTAAGCAAGCAGTTAAAATTACAAGCATGGTGATGATACATAGCCAAAGCAATATATTTAATGACTTGGGGAAAAAAACACAGGAAGACTGTGAACCCAGAATGTGAGCAAAATGGGTCAAATGGTTACCCATCAGCTCCCTACCAGGTCCTATCTGAAGACACTCAGTTACGTCTGAATCATTTGATTTGATTTAAAGTCTCATCTCAGCAAGCTGAGACAAGAGATTAATTTGAAAACTGCCTTTCAGTGGCAGAAACTGTTTGAGAGAGACACATTGGTCTCTGTCTTCTCCAGGTCAGCTCCTTGATCAGCCTTGAAGCCATACTAGCTATATTTGCAGAAATTAATTTCACTGTATACCCCTTGAGGATCAGCTGACAAATGTGCCAGCAGATAAAATGTATGCAAAAATATCTTCAAAATCAGCTTTTTGTGCTCCTTTGGTTTCAAAGGTTGTAAGTTTATGACATGGAATGCAGTCCAGATCTGTTTTAAGCAGGTCGTGTTCTAGTGGAATTTCCTGGAGGCACAAAATGTGATTTTTAAATGGGTGGATACCAGGATAAAGGTAATACCTCTACACAGATTATCTCAAGTTTTTGCATCATCTATAAAGAATTATTTGTAATGAAATGCTGCAGTGCTTTCTAGATATTTCTTTTTAAAAAAGTGTAATCAGATGATCATACAAAAATTGGTGTTTGTCAGAAGATTTTTTTAGGGGCTTTGTTTGGGACATTTGTATGAAGCAAGACTATAAAAACATCAGTATTGGACTTTCAGTGTGATACATTTTTAAGGAAAAGGCCAATGCTTTTCTCAGTTTTGTTCATGTAGAAAAATAATTGTCACTTTTACCCTCTGAACTCACTTCTTGCTTGTAGTTCATAACCTTCTCCTGTGGACCTGTCTGAACTGTGTTTTGTCTAGGAATGTAATTGAGGGGGAGCAAGATCCTTTAGTCTATGCTTTGTCTCACTGAGAGTCAGGTGTGAAGTGGAGTCAGAAGCTTTTGCTGTGAAGATGATTCTCTTGGGACAGTCTGAGAGAGATTCCCAAACTGATCAAAACCAGAGAAAGAAAATTGTGCTAAAACAGAAGGGATGGCTTATATGACACTGCTAGTTTGAAACCAGATGATAGTCTGCCAGGGAGGCAGAGCTTAGCTTTAAGTGCAGACAGCTTTTGAGAACATTTCTACTCCCTGTATCCCAAGATATCTTCCTCCAGTTCATGCTCAGTTATTCTTTGTCATTTATTTAATCAAAAAGTGTTATAATTTACTGTCATATTGAAAGTTTTTTATGAAACCATTTCACCAGATCACTATATGACCAGGTGTACCATTCAAGGGAAATGAATCAATGACTAATATACCCCTACATCTGTTCTGATGGTTTTTGTTAATTGTTATTATTTCCAGCCATTTTCCCCATTATTCCTACTGTAAAAAGGCCAAAGGAATATTTTTTCTTTCTTTTTCCTTTTTCTTTTTTTTTTTTTTTCCCTATAGCAATCATTTTGGACAGGAGATGTTAGATAGAAATTAGCTCAATCTCCCTGAACTCTGCATGTCTGTATATGTCTGTGTATGTCTATGTGTTTGTGCATGTTTGTGCATGTCTGTGTGTACCAGGCTTGCACAGATACAGAAATGATCATTCCCCTTCCTATTTTAAATGAAATGAGAATTATTGTTAGAGACCAAGGAATCTGTCACATTGATGTCACATAGCAGGCAGACAACAGTTTCTTTCTATGTGACCCCAGTGTGATCACACCTGCAAGAATAAGTTCAGTTCTAGGAACCTCAATATCACACATATATTAACAAATCAGAAGGAGTTCAGGAAAGTGCAACAAAAATGATTAAGTGTTCAAAAGCAATGAAATGTAAAGAAATAATCACAACATGGCCAAGCAGTGGCTAATATGGCAACGGAGTACAACATCTGAAGGAAATAAATCTCAACAGGAGTTTTTTAAAATCGTGTCAGTTAAGGAAGCTAGAATAAAGAACAGGAGATTCTGAAAGGAGAAGCTAAAGTTAAACCAACAAATATGGTATTGCAGGTAGATTTCCTATAATTTTGAAAAAATTGTAAGAAAAATACAACCAAAAAATTGTTAAGATGGAAGGGACCCTGTAGGTCATCTTATCTAAGCTCCTGATTAAAGCAGGGCTAACTTTGAATTTAAACTGCTCTGTTAGATTTGAGACTATCTAACAGTGATGGACATTTCACAGATTCCAGTGTTCCAGTGCTTGACCACCTTCACCATGAAGAATTTTTTTTCTATAAATCTAATCAGAATTATCTTTGCAGTAACTTGTGTCTGTCTGTTCTATCTCAATATTTCATTGAGCATATCTGAGGAGAATCTGTCTTCTCTGCAGTCAGCACGGGCACTTTGGTATGTCATGTTCAATTTTCTGCTTATCGGGACTCCTCCTTTGTGCAGCAGGTTTCTAGCCTGCCCTGTTGCATGGGTTGACTCCATTCCAGATGCAGGACTTTACATTTTATTTTACTGAATTTCAGTGGGTTTCTCCAGCATGACAAAATGGCGCTCCTACCCTCCAGTATATCTTCCTCTTCTCCTGGGTTCATGTCGTCAATGTATTTGGTGAGGATGTAGTCCATCCCATCATCCATGTTCTACATCAGCTCTAGTACCAACTTCTGCAGAATGCCACTAATACCTGGACACCAATGGGACTTTGAAGTGATGTCTGTTAACGTTCTTTGGCAGTCTGGCAATCTAGCCATGTTTCTATTCACCTCATAGTCTGCCTATCTATAACTCTCCAATTTAGCTACAGGGACACTGTGAAATAGTGTGTCAAAATCATTGCTACAGTCAAGATAAAAGACAATTACCACACTCCTCTTGTCCACTTAGTCAATCATCTCATCACAGAAGTTAATTGGCATGGTTACACATGAACTATGGTCACACACAACATATTGACAATTCCCAATGACTTTTTTTGTCCTTCATGTGTCTGGAAATGACTTCCAGCAGGATTTGTTTTATCATCTCAGAGGTAGAGTTGAGACAGACTTGTCTGACGTTTTTTCTCCTTCTTGAAAATGGTCATCACGTCTGTGTTTTTCATGTCATCAGGGACGTCTTCCAGTCTAACTTTTCAAAGATGATAAAGGCAGCCTAAGAATGGCATCAGCCCTTTTTGATGCATCCAGTCTGGTCCCATGGACTTGTATACGTAAAGTTTGCTCTAGTGATCACTAAGACATCCTCCATCTAATTGGTCTTCTGGTACCTTTCGTAGCACTTCTTTACCCTATACTCTGCTACTAGGGACAGAGAATTGGGTAGTCTGTCAGCAGACTTTACTGGGTAGAGAAGGTGCTGAATACTTCAGGCTTTTCAACATCCTGTGCATCTAGATGTCTATCTCATTCAGCAGCAGGCCCACATTTTGCTTTATCTCCCTTTTATTTCTCTACTTACCTGTAGAATTTTTTCTTGTTCCCCTTCACACCTCCTGCCATTTTCAATGCCAGCTGAATTTTGGTTTCCTTGATTCTCTTCCTAGAGACCTAAGCACTGTTTCCGTACTACTCCTGAGTGGAGTGTCCCCAGCTCCACTCTGTATACTTTCTTTTTGTGCTTGAGCTCATCCAGGATTTCTGCATTGACTCAGCTGGCCTTTTGCCACACCTTCTTGTTCATATTGGGATTGACCTTCTTGTGTTTTAAGGAGTTTTTCCATGAAGAAAACTGGATCTCATCAGTCCCTTTGCTGTTCAGGTCAGCCTCCCATGGGAACCTGCCTATCAGCCCCCTGAAAAAGCTGAATTTCATTCTTGTCTTCACTGCTGAAGGCCAAGTTCGTTATTCTGCCGCAGAAACTGTATGGATGAATAGAAGTCACCTCCTTGACAATAAAAGAGACCACAGCAGATGCATCCTTAATCCCTGGAACTGTTCCACTGGTTCTTTTTTCATAAAAAACTTTGTATCTATCAATCCGAATGGTCCTACCAGGAAATAAAATTTATAGTTATGAAATTATAATAAAATGTAGTGACCTTGAATCTTTTCTTTGAATATTGATTCACAAATTAAATCTTAGGTAATAGATGGCACTTCTACTCAGTAATATTCATTCAAATACCAAACATAATTTAAACTATAAGTAAAAAAAAAAAAAAGTACAAGTGTCATTATCAACATTCATTGGATATTATTAACTATTTTAGTATTATTATAAAATATTAACTATGGTATTACAACATTTTGAATAATGTATTCACATTTAGATATCTATATAATAGAATCTCAGAAAAACAGGACTAAGAAGGCATTCAGAGGTCATCTAGTCCTTTTCCCTGCCCTAAGGTGGAATCAGCTCTCTCTGTGATTCTGCATAGACATTTTTCCACTTTTCTTAAAGACTTCTATGACAGAGACTCCCCCAGCAATCTATGCCTGTAAGTCACTACCTTACCTTTACATGTTTCCCCAGTGTCTGTTCTGAATTTTCTGTGTCACTTTTGAAGCTCATTATTTCTTGTCTGATACATCATGATTACAGAGGACAGTTTATTTCCTTTTCTATGGATATGGCTGTCCAATCTGGCTTACATCCACCCTAACGTCATTTAACTACACTTCTCCCATTTTCTTAAGAAAATGTCATATGAAAGAGCAACAGATACATTACAAAAGTGAAACTATATGACACACAACTCCCTTTCTGTCATTTTGTAGAAAGATTAGATCGTTTAGGTTTGTTTGACCCTACTTGTTTTTCACAGACCTCCATTCAACGTGCTATGTACTTCATTCTTATCTCCTATGTACTTGCAAATATGTTGGTTTATTATTTGCTGCTGAATTTTTCAGAAAGTCGAAGTTAGGGGAATTTATCTACAGATCTCTGCTAGAGTTACCTGACTTTCCCCTGCCCTTTATTTTTTTTAGACAGGCATTAAACTTCCTATTATCCATAATTCATCTGAATGGTTATTGCAACCAGTTTGCTTTTACTGAGTTAACACAAGTTATTCAGTTAATTTGTGATTAACTGTATACATACCATCAATTGTGTATTACCCCTGCATGTCAAACTAATTATTTACTGATCATATTTTTGGTCATATTACTAAATCATCCATCAAAACTGAGAGAATCTTTCTGGTGATCATTTTAGTTACAAATGAGAAAGTGCTGCTCTGTCAACAAATTCTGATTGTGCTCCTATGAGTCATATAGAAAATGAGATGTAGCAGAAAATACCTTCACCGGTATTAAACAAAATCAAAACAAACCCAAACCCAAAACCAAAAATCCAAACAGGCATGATATTACAAGAAATAATCTAACCAATAGAAAACCACTGTGGTACATCATAATTTTACACAGCACTATTATTTTGTGGACTCAGACCTACTGTTCAGTGTGTGCCACATTAATGGTGATAAACTGATTAATCTTAAAAAATGGTTACTGTGCCATGCCTGTGCTCAGGTGGCATGTTCCTTTCAACTCCTAGGGGAAAATTTTTTGAGATCTCATGAGCCACCATCGGTCACAGCTGTTGGATTCATCCCTTTCCATTTTAGAAATTTATCTGAGGAGTCTAGGTTAGGACCGTAGGTTTTCTAGGAGCTGATCCAGAAAAGCCCATCTCTTCCCATTGGCTACAGGGTGACTGCTATTCTCTGATGCAGTAAATGGCTAAAATTAGATTGGATGAATCTAGTCCTTAGAGACATGCCTGAGTGTAATGTTTTAAGAGAATGGATAGATTTTATGTAATGTATATGTTCACTGTGGGAAACAAATGTGGGAAGATGCAATTTTGAAAGAAACCTAGAGCTGGGAGGAAAGAGAAAAGTTAGACTTGAGACTAGATAGTATAGACAGCATATGGTGAGACTAGTTTGGCTGTAACTACAGTAATGCAACTGAGTTTGGCTGTGGGCACTAAGTATTACAAAACTGAAAGAAAGGGAAAATTTTGGGAAAAAAATTAGATATCAAAAGAACAATGAAAAATTCAATGAAGAAATAACTTCATTAGTTGGTAATAATAAAATACTTTGTCATCTATTAACATATGATACCCACTGGAAAGACACGTTATAGTCAGTGTGTTACAAATTCCTCCACTGCAGTTTCTGAGATACCTGACAATTCAATGCTTAACTTGGGATGAATTTTTGGCAAATGCCACAATCTTTCAAAACCATTGTTAATAGAATTTGAAGACTTGGTCATCATCTCTAAAAGAGTTAATTTTTTACTTATACTGAAAGACTTATTTTAGTTCTCCAATGAGAATCTATCACCTGAGAGGAAACTTTGTTGGCATATACAAACTCCAATTACATTACGCATAAAAAAAGATTAGGTTTAGTTCCTATATCATTGTGGTGGTTTAACCCCAGTCAGCAACTAAGCATCATGCAGCTGCTTCCCCCTCCCCCTCCCAGTGGGGTGAGGAGGAAGAAAGGAAAGGAAAACAAGTAAAATTCGTGGGTTGAGATAAGAACAGTTTCATAACTAAAATAAAATATAATACTAACAATAGTAATAATGAAATATAATAATAATAGTAATGAAAAGGAATACAACAAAAAAAGGAAGGGGGGGGGAAGGAAAAAAAAACAGTGATGCACAATGCAATTGCTCACCACCCGCTGACCGATGCCCAGTTAGTTCCCGAGCCGCAATCCGCCCCTCCCGACCAACTCCCCCCTGTTTATATACTGGGCATGATGTTCCATGGTATGGAATACCCCTTTGGCTAGTTTGGGTCAGCTGCCCCGGCTCTGCTCCCTCCCAGCTCCTTGCCCACCTGCTTGCTGGCAGAGCATGGGAAACTGAAAAGTCCTTGGCTTAAGATAAGCGCTACTTAGCAACAACTAAAACATCAGTGTGTTATCAACATCATTCTCACTCTAAATCCAAAACCCAGCACTGTACCAGCTACTAAAAAGAAAATTAACTCTGTCCCAGCTGAAACCAGGACAATCATCCAGTTGTGCATGGTCATATATAACATTCATAAATAAAGAGATCAACATTTTGTGTTCTCATATTCATCACAAGTCTGCTTCTATGTATAAAAACAGGCCTGTGTATGAACTTATTCAAATTTTTAAGAGAGTTGTGATTTATGCACAGTAAATAAATAAACTGAGTAATGGAATGAATGCTGTCTAGATGTGCACATTTCAGACAATCCTTCCATAAAAAAGTCAGAGGATATGGGAGTGGATAATATCCCACTTGCATCCTTTCCGTCCCTCCGCCCCCCCATATACAAGAATCTGCAGCTTCCCTGGAGGTCAGTTTGGCAACTTTCAGATGCACTAAATTCATTTAAACTCTAATAACCAGTGAAGAAATGAAATAGTACTGAACAATAGCAGCACTCTGTGGTGTTTACAAATACATTTACAGGAGGTCATTCCTCCTGTGAACCCATTGTACATGCCAATTTGTTGCACTCTTCATTATAATAGAAAAAGTATGGGTAACAATGAACTGCAAACCTTATTTGGAAAACACATAACTTACAAGCATCAGAAGACAACTGGGGTCATCTCTAAAGCAGATTTCATAGTTGCCAATGAGTATTTTGCTGATTTCATTAAATGGACTTTAAAAGGATTTTAATCACATTTCTTATTTCGGCTAACAACCTGATTCTGAGAATATTATGTCTACAGCTGTTCAGCTCTGAAGAGCATTATTTAGGCCAAGGAAAAACTGCCTACCGATGCTATAGAGGTGTAGACTAAGTGATCTTTCTGAAACTGTAACAGACTTCTTTCAAACATTTGATTGCTAAAATTTGCTCACTTCTGTTTACACTTACCTTGTTTCCTCCATGATATTAGGTGTGTATGACTACTATCATCTCTGAGTTTACAAATCATATGCTACAGAAGAGACACAATATGGGAAAAAAGCCTAAGTCAGGTGGAAAACGTAGGTCAGTATGAATGCAATTTGGGCTTATTATGCACATGCTTCTGCCAGTACTGAATGATTTACACATTGTTCAAGCCTAGGAAAAGGTAATTCCCTGTTCTAAGTAATGAAATCCAACATTAACTAAATATATTGGAAACAGCTGATCTCATAGTCACTAGTGTATGCATGCAAACTTTCAGAGATTGCTCCAGTTTTAGGCACAGGAAGTTTCACTTCTCTGAAAATAGGTATAGCAAATATGGGAAACCTAACTCTATATAGACAGTGGTTTTCTACGTTCTTTTCCTTTGCTACTGAAAACTAGATAAATATCTTGATAGAATACTATGGGTCAATGGTATCACTAATTCATCTGGCAGTTCCCGGGAGTGTGTTTTAAGTTGATTTAATGAAAGACAGGAGGAAGAACTGTTTGCTATATAAGCATATGAAAAGATAAGAATAGCTGTACTCTCTGCTCTGCTTTCATCTGGCTTTATTATGCTGAGTCTTGATACTTTGTGTTATCATACATACAATATATAAAGCAAGGGTCAAACCAAAGTCAATGGTAATACCATATTAACGAGGGATGTGGTTCATACAGAAAATCTTTTCCAATGTTTGTCTACAGTGAGATGCCATGCTAAGACTGTCTGATTTTGTCCTTTTCCACTGGGTTTTATTTTGGTCAATGTGGTTGTACAGGAGCAGTAAAGAGCTGAAACAGTTTGTATGAATCTTTATTTGTTGAGAATGCGAAGAGTATGGGACATAATGCAGGGAATCTAAAGAAAATGAAAATTGCTTTAAAATGTTTTGTATCATTCTGTTTTGGTTTTGTTTTTTTAACTGCCTCATTGTGATCTACTACTTGAGAAAAACTCTTTAGAGTGCTTTAAGGACTCCTTATAAATCTGACAGTGTATCTTCGAAAGCATAAGAACCCGAATAAAAATTATGTTTTGTCTGCAAGATTCTAAAAAAATCTATATTTTAAAAAGGAAGGCCTAAGAACATATTTTACTCCCTGTCAAGTGATACATTGATTGATAAAATACTACTGATTTAGAAATTTTGCTGTAACGTTTGGTAGATGAATGTTTATTCACAAAGAGTGGGGTTTTGACCCATTGCTATCATTGACCTAATTCACTCAGGAAAATGACAGAGATTTGAGTTAATTCTTAATGGCACATAGGAAAGGAATTATTACTTTTCATAAAAGTTAAATTAGTTTTTTGATTCTTTCTTGAGAAAATTGTATAAGTAACTGGCATTTAAAACACATTTTACCCTAAAATTCTCTGTTTATTTTCCCTTCTTTGAGGACTTGACTCAGAGTTGCTGTAAGAAACTTGTTGACTGATAAAAAGATATAATTCTCCTGATTAAATAGTCTTAAATTTAGCTTATGATAAATCAGCTTATTAGGCACATTGAAGTGCATTGGTGAAGATGAATCTATAGCAAAACTCTGTCCAAGGTATGAATATTGTCTTCTAACAGGCTCTAGAAAACTTAATTCTCCACCATTTTTATACTGATCTTATTTCTTTCTGAGTTCTTCAGCATACGTAGTCTGCACTGACTTGGAGAAGTGGCGCTCTGCCATCCACCTGCAGCCAGCTTTCTATCTCTGGCTTTTCTGACAATATTTAAGGTATGCTTTATCCATAGGAAGAGCCTTGCTCTGTATGTCTAGCAGTTAATTTCCTCTCACCGGAATGAAAAAAAGCAAAAATAGAGCTCTTTGTGCTCAGTTCTTTTCTGAAAGAAAATCAATAAGAAGTCAAAGACACCTATATAAGCCATCACAGCATAAACTTGAAGTAATTTAGTATTTTACAAATCATATAATAATAAATATTTTTTTAAAAAAATCAATAGAAAAGCTAAAACATCGTATGTAGATATCAAAGTTGAATGTTTTTAGAGCAAAGTTACACAGAATATGGCTCATCATACATCGGCTGAAAAAGAAACAAAAGCAAAAAAAACATCAAACCCTGCAAGAGCTCTTTTGACAGCTGAGGCTTGAGAAAATGCATAACATAAACCACTACACTTGGCTTTTCATATTGATACTGGGACATTTTACATTGAACTCTTTTTAAGGTATTCCAGGCAAGTCAGAGGAAAGTATTGATCAGTTTTAATTGATGACATCCCCATAAAGTCATCAGCAAATATCGGTGTCTAATTCTGAAGTACATGCAGATGTCTAAGATAATGGATTATAGTGCAGTGGCATTGATAGATAAGATTTTTTGATGTGTTTATTTAGATGTTAGATGCTTTATGAGAGATTAATAAACTAATTTCTTACTATCTCATTTTGGTGCAAATTTAAATGCTTAGACAGCATTAATAAAATATTGTTCCCAACTTATCTATCTGGGGAACTTTTGGACATAAAGGTTCCACCAAGCTTGGTAAATGATTTTTCTTGGAGCTCTGTATGTGGATATCTCATAAACTTCATATAGCTCTGCTCCTGGAACTCTGAAATAGCCTAACTCTGCACAATTATTTTCCCTCCCAGTACACAGCAAAACATTGTGATTTGTGATAATAGTAAGCAAAAAAGCAAAATAACAGCGTGTGAACATCTCCCTCTAAATAGTATTTTCCCACAATTTGGATGTGAGTTTTCTCACCTATAGTTTACTCTCAAAATCATATGGTCTCTAATAAAATTTCAAGCCAGCTACAATGACATTTTTACCCCTGCTGCTTACTATGGTTTGTCAGGAAGGTTAAAGAACTGTCATTACAGGAAAATGAAGTTCTGTATTTGTTAGTATTGTATGTTAGAAATGGCAATGCTAATGCTCAGCCCAGCATATTTCTAACAAAGTTTCAGTGGCTCACAGCTCTCATTTGTACTCCTGTAAGGATTATGCGAAAATTATAAAAAGGTATTTTTGAGCCTCCTGACAAGCAGACTAGTAGAAAACAAAAGTAGCAAACCCACTATCTTTACCAAGGGCCTCCTTAGGAATACATCATAAAAATAATTTGGTCTGACTGATTTAGCAGGGAATTTGACCCAAATCTCCATGTTCAACAACGTCTACGATGGTCTCTTTGGACTCATGTTCATTCTTCTGGAAGAATATAGTATGTTGCATAGGCCGATCACACAGCCACTGTTTCTTGTCTGTGTCGGTGATGATCTGACTGACAATTGGTGGCATACTGTGCTCCCATGGGGACATCAGCAACAGGGGTTGCTGATAACCTTTCCTATGAATGCCTCTATAAATAAGAAGCAAATATAATGGAATTATATTTGATTAGACTAATGACAGAGCTGATGATGAGGAGTTGTCCTGGTTTCAGCTGGGATAGAGTTAATTTTCTTCTTGGTAGCTGGTACAGTGCCGTGTTTTGGATTTAGTATGAGAATAATGTTGATAGCACACTGATGTTTTAGTTGTTGCTAAGCAGTGCTTATCCTAAGACAAGGACTTTTCAGTTTTCTATGCTGTGCCAGCAAGCAGGTGTGCAAGAAGCTGGGAGGGAGCATAGTCAGGACAGCTGACCCGAACCAGTCAAAGAGATATGCCATACCATAGGAGGTCATGCTCAGTATATAAATGGGGGGAGTTGGCCAGGGGGGTACTGATTGCTGCTCAGGGACTGGCTAGGCATCAGTCAGCAGGTGGTGAGCAATTGCATTGTGCATCACTTGTCTTTCTTGGGTGCTATTTCTCTCTCTTTTTGTTATCTTCCTTTTCATTACAAATATTACTATTATTATTATATTGTATGTTATTTCAATTATTAAACTGTTCTTATCTCAAGCCACGAATTTTACCTTTTTTTTCCAATTCTCCTCCCCATCCCACGGTGGGCGGGGAGGAATGAGAGAGCAGCTACGTGGTGCTTAGTTGCTGGCTGGGGTCAATCCACAACAGTTGTAATCTCCTTTAAGAGGTCATTCAGAGGGATAGTCTGCTGCTTAGTTAAAATTATTCAGCAATCTAGAATTAGCAGGAGTCTTTTCTCTTTTTCTCTCTCTTTTTTTTTTTTTTTCATTACAGCATGTGAACAAACCTGTGTGATGGAACTGATGACTGATGATGATGACAGTAATGATAATGGCTGCTTGATTTTTTTCTTATGCTGCTGTTCACTAGTCCTATGTGCTGAAAGCACATAGTATGCACTAAGACTTCATCAGGAATTTCTGAGATGAATGATTCCTTTTTTTCACTTGAAAATACCTTTCATCTGCATTTCTGATCCTAGCTCCATTCTGTAGAGAACTTTAAATAAAAAAAGAAATTTCATGGCTGGTGTTATTTTTTAAATGAAACTTCTTTAAAATAATTGACATTTGAGAAACAATGAAAGGCTCTTCTATATGTTGCACATCACTCTATTAATCTACATACCATTATTGATGAATTAAAAGAATTCTAACAATAGAGTAATTATGTTCTGCATATTACAGCAGGATCTGCAAGATGGTTTTCATAATGGGACAATATAAAATGAAGCAGTCTCCCAGAAAATAAACAAAAAATTATACATTAAATATTTCTTTAATCACCGACATTGTGTGTTGCTCAACACTGAGTGTTCAGAATTCCGAACTCTCAGGGTTAGGATCAGAGACATAGCTCTTGTCTCTCACAAACCCTATTTATGAACACAGGAGGCTGCAAAGGTATTGATTTTTAAAATATCCATCAGATTCAACAATCAACCAGGACTGGTTGATTGGTCATTGGTCACTGGTACGCAGATTCTCTACTTACACCTGTGACAGCATGGTATTCATTTTCCATTTCAATGATTAACCATAGACAATAAAGGTTAGAAAATATAAGAGTGCTGGGTATGTACTGAGTAATCACATATCACAGTTAAAACATAATATGTTGAGTTGACCTTGAAATGAAGAACAGCAGAGGAGAGATAGGGTTATTCTCTTTTCACACAAAAAGGGAAATGAACTTCAGGTCATTCCTACTTTCTTGGCCACTGGCTGTTATCCTGGAGGTGTTGTGCTTGAGAGATTTTATCAACAATACTTTGTGATTACTACTGGGCAATCCAGAGAACAACATTAACATTGGCCTCAGAGGAATTTTTCCACATGTCATCACAGCCAGAGGCTAAAGAGCTGTAAGAGAAGTTATGGAGGAAATCTAATTAGAAAAGGGAAAGGAGGATGGAATTGAGTATAAAGATAAAAAAAACCCCAAACTATTATTTTCAAAGTTGTAATGGTATATGTCCTTGTATGGATTTCTAGCTCCTTTCCTCTGATGCCCTATGACATTCTCACATTTTGAGTTACATTACATATTCAATCAGACAGCAAGCTTGGAGGAATATTATGCCATCAATTTTTTTTCAAGAATGAAATCCTATAGCATAACTTTTTCATGAAGGTCATTACTGTAAGTTAAAAAATTGGAGACATATAGTACATGCATTTATTAAGGATGCCCAGGTGTCATAAAACATAGGATTCAAAACATTTGTGACTAGAATCTGTCACATTTAGATATGAGGTGAAGAAAATTAAGCGTGTTATCTGAAAGTTTGTGTTGTCATGGAAGATCTTTCACATATCTTCTCTCTTTTTTTTCACACTATAGATTTCAGCAGCTTTCCAGTACCTTCTGGTAGATTCCTTTACCACAGAGGACTAGCTAGAAGTCTACAGCCCTTTCAACATAGCTCATGTTTTCTGATATGCATACATACTTTGGTTCTCTTAGATGCAATTATCTTAAACATCTGCAGTTCAGGAAACCACAGATGAACTAGTCATCCAAGTCTTTCTTTCTATCCGAGGGCAAAAATGGCACTCTTAGGACACAATTCATTTGACTTGTTCTTTATGTTTATGTTAAGATGAGATGATTTCTTTCCTAAGAATGAGTGCTTATTTCCATTCGTTAGTTAACCTGGGTCAGGTTGTTTAGAGGAAGACACTGATGACTTCAGGGCTGAAGTTGTCTATATTTGATCAAGTGTATCCAGTCCTTGAAGACTAGATAATTTCAACATATTATTTTCTCATGGGGAAAGACGTGAGCAGAAAACTGTATGAACTGTCCTGTCATTTTTAGGTAGGTAGACCTTCAAAAGCTCACATCCTCCAGCTTTGCTCATGCTTTGAAAGTATTTTCTTTCCTCTGTACACTGCTCAAATTGGAAGTAATTTCTAAAGCTCTGTGTAGTTCGGAAACTGTCACTTATGAAAAGGGCTTAGTACAGCTGTTAAGACACTGCTGTGATGCACTGAACATCATCTTTGTAGGCTGAGCAAAATGGACTTTGTGTGGATTGCCTTTAGAATTTGCTCCTCTGATAGCTGTTGGAGAAACCTACCTGCCTTCAAATTGAGACAATTATTTCATTTATTTTTTCATGAATAGTGTTTCTTGGTTTGCTAGACTTTGTTCAAATAACTACTACTGAGTTTTCTAATGATGCCTCTAAATGACATTTCCAGCAGGAACACTTGTTTTATTTATTCTTGCTAGTGAGAGTGGTACATGTAGTTTATATGTTTTTAATTTTTTAAACCAAAGTGTTTAGCTGCTGTGGAAATCTGTACTATAAAAGTGAATAAAATAATGTTTTCAAAATTCCTAAAATTCTCTTATTCATGTGCTGTCCGCAGTGATAAAACTCAAGGTGGTAGGTGCTTACTAAAATGACTGACAGGCAATATAATGCAAGTTGCTAGTAGCAGTGCTAGTTCAGTGCTAGTATGTAGCACATACTTCAGTTCAGCCTAAGCCCCGTATCTGTGAAGAATAATAATTAAAGAAGAATAAATACGAGATATTTAAGATGCCAGTTCACTGTGACTGAACAGACATACCGCTGTACATTTTTTATTTTTAATTCTTTTCTTTTCCCAAAAGTTCTTTTTCAGTTTCTGCATATATATATTCTCTTACCTATAAGCTTGAGTACCCAGTGCTAAGATATTATTCATTTTGTAAAGTTTAAATTGTGGTAACATTTGCCTTCCTTTCTCAGCTGGCTGTAGAGTTGCATTTAAATGAGATATTTGTGATCTATACTTTTAACATTATAGATAAATCCTTCTGCTGCTGTAATTATATATGTATGTAAAATTCTTAAAAGATAGAAAAGCCGTTCAGAACAAGAAACACCTCTTTTGTTTATCGATTCTTTTTCCCAATTGAAGATAAAATTATGAACTTTACTGTATAATTCTTTCCTTTCAAACTTAAGTAAAACTCAAAGTTTTTGTAAGAGTTATACCAGTGGACTGGGAAGTGGCATGTTTCTCAAGATAGAACAAAGTCCTGTGTAGGGGGGGTGTGTGTATGGACAGAGGGTGAAAGCACCTTTCCCTATGCATTGGTAGGCCACTTGGATATAGACTATCAAGCACTGAAAATATATAGCAAAGGAACTTTCTTTTTTCTGTTTTTCATCTCTGTTATCATTTTAAAAAGCAGTTTTATTTTATCTAATAAGGATTGTTCTCCCATAAAAACCCTATGACAGCCTTCACAGGTTCACAAATTATTTCTGCAAATGAGCCTGAACCACATTATTCTGGTAAAAGATCACATTGAAACTAAAGGAATTGGTCTCATACAAATACCAGATAACTCTTGTATCTTAGGTAAAGCTGAAGGTGTACGAGGGATCTTTTGTATTTACAAAGTACTGGCATTTCAGAGCTGAGAAAAGAATAGGTCTGATAATTTTTTTTTTTTTTCTCTGCTGTGCCACTGGTCTATTTTCCCATGGTTGACCTTCCTATGAACTAAACAGAACAGCTAAGTGGAAGAGGAAATTTGTATCCTTCTAAACAAAAATGGTATCTTCTTCTGTATGCCTTTGGACAATTTCCTTCGAACAGTTCGTATTTGCATCCCCCATCAAAAAAAGTGCAGTAGGGTAAGTTTCCTCTATGTAATCTCATAAAAAAGTACACTGAGATCACACTAGATAGGTGAATTATAAAACTGCATTGTACTCTTTTGTTGATGGATCTGTACATAATTTTCAAAAGCAGACAATTTAATAGTGCATCTGTAATCTATATGTGTATATTTAGACATAGAAAATTGAGCTTTATTTTTTCTTTTAAGAAAAAAAATATTTCTAAACCTGACTTCTCTAGTGATGTGAAATTTTGAAATCTACTAAAACAGCCACTTTATGAAATAAGCCATTCTCTTTAGTGCCCATGACTTTTTTCAGAACGGCTATGATGAATTTCTGAGTGTGGCAAACACTCAGATGCATTTGTAAAGCCCAGAGCAAGTGATATCATCATGTAGCTCATACCAATCAAATACTATTTAAAGTATAATAAATCAGAACAAAATTACATGTCAGGTATTCAAAGATTATGAGCAATAGAATTGCAGTACAAAGTCATTGGCAGAAGGAGAAAATCACTACTGCAATCACACTGCAATTATCCAGTTCTAGACTTCTTTGTATGAAAAGTGGAATTGTAACAGTTTAATGAAACAGTGATAATAATTGTAAGCTAGTATTTTTATCTTCTTCAGATTTGACTTTGCTAGGATGTTGTTGAGAGGCCAAAGGAACAAAATTAACAAGTGACTAACAGCCACCTTATGTTACTGTATCAGAAAACATCTGTCACAATGTCTAAATCCATATCATTTAGTCAGAATGAAATCATCAGTGTGCAAAGTATAGTAAAAATGACTCCATTATTTTCTTTCTTCATGACATTTTGAGGGTTATTAATAGTGCTTAAACATAGGCACCTGACATGGGAATTTCCAATCATAATCAGAATACTTCAATAAGGTTTCTGCTCTGATTCACCCTCTGGAAAAGTTTCTCCTTTCTGCCTCCCCTTTCCCCCTCTCTCTTTGTCTTTGTTCTTCTTTGTTTTTCTCTCTTTCTTTCTCTCTCTCCCATTCCCTCCCTGGGTAATATAGAGCACCAAGGAGACCTTCAAATTACTCTTACAGTAGGATATTGTTAATATTCCCCTTTTCATGCAAATTCAGAAAATATATGTTTAGATTATTAGTGTTAACTAAAGTAGAGTAAGATACTGCACAAGGCACTGTCCTGGTTTCGGCTGGGATAGAGTTAATTTTCTTCTTAGTAGCTGGTACAGTGCTGTGGTTTGGATTTAGTGTGAGAATAATGTTGATAACACACTGATGTTTTAGTTGTTGCTAAGTAGCGCTTATCCTAAGTTAAGGACTTTTCAGTTTCCCATGCTCTGCTAGCAAGCAGGTGCACAAAAAACTGGGAGGGAGCATAGCCAGGACAGCTGACCCGAACTAGCCAAAGGGGTATTCCATACCATGGAACGTCATGCCCAGTATATAAACAGGGGGGAGTTGGCTGGGAGGCGCGGATCTCTGCTCGAGGATTGGTCAGCAGGTGGTGAGCAATGCATTGTGCATCACTTGTCTTTTCTTGGGTGTTATTTCTTTTTTTTTGTTGTTATATTCCTTTTCATTACAATTATTATTATTCTTAGTTAGTAGTGTATTTTATTTTACTTTAATTATTAAACTGTTCTTATCTCAACCCATGAGTTTTACTTTTTTTTCCTCCTCCCCACCCCACTTGGAGAGGGGAGGGGGAAGTGGCTGCATGGTGCTTAGTTGCTGGATGGGGTTAAACCATGACAGGCACAAATGCATTCTTCATGCAAATAAAAGTGGTAAGTACCTCTGATTACCATGACATAATCAGGGAAAATTTAGCTCTCTCCAGCAGAAAGTACCTTCCTGATGAATTACGAGTCTGTTTGTTTGGTTATGTGGAGAGTTGGACCAAAACCAAACAAAATGCTGATGATTCATTTTTATCCTAAATCCCTGAAGTTTAAGATAGGGCAAAATTCATTACTCTAAGATATCCTAATTTGTACCTTTCTCTCAAGTGTGTAAACTAATATCCATGAAGAAGAATCCATAAATTAGTTCATCAGAATTCTAGAGACCTATTATGTCGGAAATCACAAAATGATTTTTGAAGTCATAAAAGCCCTTAAATGTACTGTAAATTTATCGTAAATACTGTCTGGTTGATCCTGCAGTCTTTTGGCAGGCAAAATTCTCCTTGATGCCAATGGGAGTTTTGCCATTATCAGAATTTCAAAGACTAGATCTTCTATAAACATCCTAGTAGTCTAAAACATTACATTTTATTATCTCCATGGGAACTATATTCCTTATAAACTTAATAATATTGAATAAATTTGTTCTTGACTTGCGGCTCTGAGAAAAGTAATGCAGATATAAGACCGTATCAAAGCCTTACTCAGGTTTATAAGTAAGCAACTGGGTACACTCTTCATGCCTTGCCGATTTGCTGTCTGCCACATGCCTGCCTAGCTGTCTGCCAGTATGCGGGTGCATTTAGTTCTGTGGGAACTGTGGCTCATATGTAATGAATTGGGAATGTGAAAAATCGTAAAGTTATCTTAGATAATTTGACTTGTTAATACAGCGACTGTTTTTCTTTGTATTAGGATAACTGAACTTCTATGAAGTTTCTAGCTAGCCCTGTGTGATGCACAAAAGACCATCACAAGGATTTTTGCTTCGTGTAAAAACTTGCCATGTGCCAAGCAACATCTTCAAAACCATGAGGCATAGAAAAACAACCATGTTTGCAAATGTATCTTAATATGTCACTCCCTGTCCCCTGCCGCTCAGTGAAAATGATTTGTTTCCTCACTTACTATGAATTTCTGTGTATAAAGGAATGTGTCTCTCTTATTTAGCTGTTAACTGCAACTATATTTGTTGAGTTAAAAACTATAGTAAAAGCTAAATATTAAGGACTAAACCCAAAGAAAGACTTTAAGTGCACAAGAACCTACAGACTCCATGGCCCTGGTTGGAATTTCGTTTTTTAGTCAGCTTAGGTGTATTAAAAATTATTTTATTATTCAGTGTTAGGACAGATATGCTTCTTAAGCATGCTGAATTAACAGACATCAAACTGGGTAAAGAGCTTGTCAATGTACTGTATAATGGCAAACATGTGAAGTACTTACAGTAACCAACCCTATTGCACAGCAATCTCCCCGTGCTTCATTTCCTAGTCACTTCAAATACTATCACACAGAATACTTCTCCACAAAACCTCATTTCCCAGTGCTGTGTAGCTGGTGTGAAATGAGCCACTTCTTACACTCAAAAATAACTGTTGAAGGTTGTCAGAAGGCAGTTTGATCAGCTACCAAAGCTCTATATGCTGTAATAAAGTGGCAATGCTGTCATTGCAACCCAGCCTTTACAGGCTGCAGAGGTGTAGCTTTTTGAACTGTGTTCTGGTCAGTCCTATAGCTCATTGAGGATGACTGGGCCAGATCAGTTCTTGTAAAGTAAATTCCAAAAGAAAACCAAGTGTACTAGAAATTATTCTGGTGTTTCAAAAGGTCTTTCCTCCTAGACCGTCTCCAAACAAATACTCCATTGTGGTTCTGATGTAGCAAGTTTGTTTTTCTTCTGGCTAATATGCAGGAAGAAAAAAAGCCAAACACTCAAAGCTATAACTACTTGTGGAATATTAAGGACATCTATCATAACACATGTCTGAAGGTCTCAGCACCCTGGCCAAATGCTATTGTTTGATGATTACATATTATTGATAATAGTATAATTATACTACATGGAATCAATTTCTACTTGTATTTACAAATGGAAAATTTGTGCTATTTCTTCCCCATTCAATCACTGGAATAAGTTGATTCTGCATAATTTAAAAGTTGATACATTTTGTCCTCTCTGTGTTGCAGATGAAAATGTATGCGTTACATACATATATATTAAATTACACTACATACACAATTTAGTAAGCACATACATAAGGTATTCCACCACTCTCAGTGGAAAACTTACATTGATTTTGTCTGTGATTTCGAATGTGTGCTAAAAGTCAATGAGCAATGAAAGGATAACACAAGTTATTTGAATCTCCAGAGTCCCTTTAATTGGTTGCTTCTTCCAGTTGACATCCTTGGTTGTTCAACACAGGAGATGCTGAAAGCAAAACATTGACCAAAACCTTTTCACATGAATTTCATAGTGGAACTGAAAATGAGGTTGTCAGTTTCTTGGAAGCAAGAACTTTTCAGAGACAACTGTTTGCTATAGAGGAGACAGAAGGCAATCTGACATCAGTGGCAGTGTGGTCCAACAAAGTGGGTTTGTACTACTTTGAAAAGTGAACTGTGTTGTGAGTAAACAGCCCTTCAGAACCACTGAAGGTCTGTTCTGATGCCTGCATTACTTGGAATTTTCCATTAAGATGCAATACCTGTAGATTACTGTAGTATAATCAAAACAAGGTATCCAGTATATTTTAGAAATTACAGTTTGTGTGTCAAGTTCAGGAAAAGGGAGTTTGCTCAGCTCTATCCAGGAGAACACTGAAGTACTTCGCACTGCTGTGTTAGTGTTTCAGATCTGTTGTTCCTTCCTGACACCCCTATCTAAAAAGCTCTCCCAGGTGGATATTAAGCTGTGAAGTCTTCTGATTCTCTGACTTATGGTAATGCTTTTGAAACTGTTTACTGTGCAGTCCTGAGCTCTGATCCCAGAACTCTGCAATGAATTTCATTATTTCTAAGCTATATTTATGTATTTATCTCTATTCTAGCAAACAGTATTTGCTACAGCATTTGCAAATATTTCTGGAGTTCTAGAAGGAATCTATTGATTTTACTCTCTTTTAATGATTATTCACAAGAAACATAAGACTGAAACACAAGGAGCTTAAACTAGCATACTTCAGCAGAAATTCAATTCCAGCCATAGAAAAGAGGTTTTATCCATACAAAACCACAAGAGATAGGACTGAAGTTAAAACAGTTTTTTTACTTTGACATTTGTAGTCAAATCCTATTTGTCTAAATTACGTCGCTGTAGGGCCTGATCTTTTAACTTTCAATAAGCCTCTGTACATACATGTGTACACAAAAACATCTTTCTATAAAATCTATCTCTGAATGTATGTGTGTATGTATGCATTGAGGTCTGTCTGTACTTATATATGGTTATACATATTGTTAAAATCATTTATATGTCTGTGTTTATACACCGATGTGTACACAAACAGATAAATATTTTTACAGCTTATTGAAAGCTGATAACCTATCTTTGGTAAAGGAATACTTACACACCGATTTACTTCAGAGCTAATTTCTTGAAATCTACATTCAAAACTAGAAAGACTGTCAAATCACCTTGAAAAATACGTAATTTCATCAAAAGAAATTTACTATCACCTAAGATAAGACTTGGCATTCCCCTTGTTGAACTTCATGAGGTTCCTCTCAACCCGTTTCTCCAGCCTGACCCTCTGACGTATCAACCACTCCTCTGAGTTTTGTTTCCTCAGCAAACTTGCTGAGGTGCACTCTGCTCCATCATCCAGACCATTAATGAAGATGTTAAACAGCATCAGACCCAGTACTGATCCTGGGGTACAGCACTAGTCACTGGTCTCCAACCAAACTTTGTAGCACTGATCACCGCCCTCTGGACCCAGTCGTTCAGCCTGTTTTCAACCCACATCACTGTCTTCTCATCCAGCCCGTACATCAATAGCCTCTCTATAAGAACCTGTCGTGGTTTAACCCCAGCCAGCAACTAAGCACCATGCAGCTGCTTCCCTCTCCCCCCTCCCAGTGGGGTGAAGAGGAGGAAAGCAAAGGAAAAAAAAAGTAAAACTCGTGGGTTGAGATAAGAACAGTTTAATAACTAAAGTAAAAAATAATACTAACAATAGTAATAATGAAATATAATAATAATAGTAATGAAAAGGAATGCAACAAAAAAAAGAAGGGGGGGGGGAGGAAAAAAACAGTGATGCACAATGCAATTGCTCACCACCTGCTGACTGATGCCCAGTCAGTTCCCGAGCCGTGATCCGCCCCTCCCGGCCAACTCCCCCCTGTTTATATACCGGGCATGACGTTCCATGGTATGGAATACCCCCTTGGCTAGTTCAGGTCAGCTGCCCCGGCTCTGCTCCCTCCCAGCTTCTTGCACACCTGCTTGCTGGCAGAGCATGGGAAACTGAAAATCCTTAACTTAAGTGCTACTTAGCAACAACTAAAACATCAGTGTGTTATCAACATTACTCTTACATTAAAGCCAAAACCCAGCACTGTACCAGCTACTAAGAAGAAAATTAACTCTATTCCAGCCAAAACCAGGACACAAGAACAGATCCATTCAGCAGTTTGCTTGTTTACTTTCTGTTAAGCTGAGTGACTTGGGGACTCAGTTCCTTTCTCACTCAGACTCACTTTTTGGCAATGCACTTAGATTTGCTTTGTGTAGAGACCAGGCTGTGGAAAGATAACTATGGATTAGTCTGTGTCTACATGCCACCTCAATACAGAAGGTGCAGACACACCTTGAAGTAATTGTGGCTGTTAGTGTATAGACATGGACTTTAATAGTCTAGCTGTTAATCCTCAAAGTTCAGTGTAATACATGTGGGTATTTTTTACATCATTATGTAGTACACTTTGTGAAATTGACATGATTCAATCAACAGACTTCTTCAGCACTCACCACCTGGATACTCTGCCATTTTTACTTATTTATTTGTAAAAATAAAAATAGGGAGTTTTAATTTAAAATTAGTTCCTTTCAAAATCCAGTGGATAAACCTTTATATCTCATATACTTTCCTGATCCTCATCACATGTGTGTAAAGAGAAAAATGTCAATAATAATCTCTTTCCTCTGCTTCTCTATCTGGCCTACAGCCTGTTTCTATTGATTTGGTGGTTTTGGTTGTTTGGGGGTTTTGTTTGTTTGTTTGTTTGTTTGTTTGTTTTTCTTGGGTGGGGGAAGGAGGCTGGAGGTTGCTTGCTTTTTTGTTGCTATATGGAAGTTATACACATTTAAGAAACTTAAAGCTAAAGGGAAGCAATTACTCTTGCATTACTTATACAAATATATACATGCATGACAGTAACTTTTCTTCACAGTTAGGTATCCAGATAGTGTCAGATATTTCACATGAACTTTATTCCATTGGTCAAGAGTTTGAGAGCCTCACTCGAATGTAATGCCTTGGGAGGTCAGGATCATGCAGGGAAAGACAATTTTTCTGCCAGTTCGTGCCAATCCTGTAGAGAGTCTTAATACTAGAGAAGAATCCTTGATTCGGTTTCTGAATTTCATGAGGAGATAATGGACCACTGGGGTGATGTGCTCATCATGACCTCTGCTGCTAAGCAGATGAGCTAACACAGCCTATAATACCTGAAGGTTTTTCAGGTTGCGCTGCGCCTGATTCAGGGCAGCAGCTTGAAGCTGGGTTTCCACATCTCAGTGTAAGCATCCTACTGCAGTATTCTTTTTTTCTTTAAAGAATTTTTTCAGTTTGCATTGATAACTAAGTATTCAAAAGTTTACTACATACCAAATATGAAGTGGGAGACCTATAATAAAGCTCCTGTTCAGATTAGCCAGAAAATCAAACTGAAAAGACTTCAGTACATCCCAAATCTGTATCCTAATCTTCAAGCTAAAGTGGCAGTCACTGACTGGACCCAACAAGGATATAAGGATCACATTGCCTGCCTTTTTGTCATCTGTACAATAGTTCACAATCCAAAACACTCCTAATACAGTAAGTGAAAAGTCAGGTGTGTTGGAGGATGGTAATCCAAATAACCTATGCCCAGAAATCAACAAAAGGAAACACTAAACAGAAGGGTGCTCATGAGTATTTCCCCATGCATTGTCCGAGACAGGTTTTCCAGCAGACACCTTCCATTCAGGGTACGAATGATGGAAAAAAATTGTTAGCAGTAGAGCTAGTACTCACCTGACCAGACATAATTTAATCCATTAGAATCCCTTTATAATCACTGAAAAAATTAAGTATTTTAAGACGCAGTTCATTTCATCCCTAAATAGATTTCTAAAACATGACAAATACATTGCAGCTGTTACTCTGTGTTGACTATAGAGATAACCAGGCAAAAATGCTTATATTGAAAATATCTAAATTTAGGGTTAATATGTACTTCTTCAACATAGGGGACAGGATATCCTGGACATACGGGAAAAGATAGCAAACAGAAATCCTTTGCATGCCTCGGACCTCAATACGTCTCTGCCTCTGTCTGCTATTTGAAAAATGGATGCAATCCTTGTCTTTTTTCTCTCGCTCACAAAGCAAAGGAGAGAAACTAAGAAGGCCAAGACTGAATAGGGCATTTTGGGATATGAGCTTGTTCTTCCTGACTGTCACAAGAAAAAACTACTCAGTTTGAATAGTTTAACCAAAATCAGCAGCAAAACAGTTTATAATTTTATTAATGTCAGATAATTAACTTGCAATCAGTGAGCTATACATTCAGGATCAATATCAGTAATGCAACAGACAAACCACAACTCTAGATGTTTACAAAATGTTAATAAGCACCTACGCATTTCTAAACACCCTTCTTTAACCAAAACCCTCTAAAATTTAATGCTCCCCCCACAGTTCTTCTGCTCCCCATCCAGAGGTCACCAACATCCCTCCCCAGCAATGCAGGTTCCCCACTTGCTTACCCCCTGTGGGAGATGTGAGCCGTCCAGCTCTGTGTGAGGAAGCCCCCCACAAGATTCCCTGCATCCAGCCGTGGGGGGCTCTGGGTGCTGGCCCCGTGCTGACACCCCACTGCCAGGTGCAAGTTGTTACTGCTGCCCCATGGGGCAGCTGTGCTGCCTGGTCTGGGCTGAGGTTGGGGTGCTGCGGGGCCATCGTGGCAAGCACAAGCTCAGTGTGATTGCTGCTGCTTTTTCTCCAAGGTCTTTCCGTGCTGTAGTGAATTTGCATGGTGGTTTTTGTTTGGTTGATTTTTTCCTTAATTTTTTAACATAATTCTTTTCAGATTGCCTCCTTCTTTGCTTCAAAAGTCTCTGAAAATTCTTGGGTAGTGTTTAATCCAGCCGATCACTGCCTTCCTGCCTAACATCAACAGTTGGGGGTGGGTGGTCGTCTTCCTCCTTAACATGATAATTTTTTGGACAAACACCATTCAGACAGTTTTGTCTATTCAATCCCCACACACATTGTGTGCACTCATATTCTTATCTTAACAGGTGGTGTTATCCAGGCTATGGGCCAAGGGTGGGTGTGCACCCCCACACTGATTTAATGCACTAATCATTGCAGCCATGGTTTTTACAAGAAAGCTAGCATCTGCTGCATTTTTGAAGCAGAATAGATTTTGCAGAAAACCTGGTCCATGGGCACTAGAATGTCTATAATGCAGTTACTAAATCAGTCCCTGTAAGAACGAATACTCAAGTATCATTAATTTCTGTATTTTAGGGAGCTGGGTAGGTATGTTCTCCAGCTTGCTTTCTGGTCATGTGGAGATCTCTAAAAAGATTCAGTTTTCCTAATGAATATAGATACCTCCAGGGTTGGTGACATTTGAGGCAAGATCTTATTTTTAATCAGAATTTTGTAATTAGGAAGTTAGGCCTAGACTGAGACATGCATTTAGGACCCTAATTCCCAATGAAATCTTCTCTACCTGCTTTTATTTATTTGGATTTTAAAGTTAGTGATATTCATTTATACTGGTGAGCTCTGGCTCTCTTCCTCTAAAGGACAACTTCAATAGGCAGGACAGGACACCCCTGAGGGAATCATTTGGGATGGATTCCTCACAGTACTCAGCTTCCCAGTCTGACAAAGGCTGCTTTACCCACATACCAATTAGCTGTCCCATTCAGTAGAAATGCTTAGCTCTGATAAATCAGCTCTCTCCAGCTGCAAAATGAACCTGAATCAACACTACTTGTGGTAACAGTGAGGACATGCATTTTCACTGTGAAAATAATAGTACATAAAAAAGTAAAATGCTATTATCTAGAAACTCTTTCTAGAATGAAAAGAATGTTCAAATATATCTCCTTCAAGAGGTAAATAGTCCATTTTAATGAGATCTACTGTAATAATTGAAGGTGCTAGTAATGTACTTGATTTTTTTGAGCTTACATGTTTAGGAAGTCATTCTAGAAAAAAGTAGTGCATGAATTTAAAAAGGAACCAGCAGCTGCATCTAGGCTAGGCACAGCAGACACCTGGGTAGGCGGCACAGCATATCTGGGAATCCTGGCCTTTTGATCTTCTAAATTCAGTAACCTATCCGAACACTTTACATTCCCTTCATCACTGAGAGACTAAATATGCAGGAAAATGAAATACCCTCACTCTAAAATACCGCTGTGATGTGGATGGGACAGGTACCTAAACTGGAGAGCCAGGAATTGTTCCCACAAACACCAGTTTAGAAGTAGACCTTCAAAGTGAATTCTGCAGATGAATAACAATGAACTTTTCTTCTGGAGGAGAAAGGAAGGCTTTAGATGCCTCTCATGGGTGTCTGTGGCCTAGCCACTGCCGTACACAAGACATCTGAATAGGACTAGCAGATGTGACCCAGGATGTGTGCAAGACCTGGAGCAGTGGCTGTAGGACAAGTAGGATACATAAAGAAATCTCTCCATAGGTGTCTGAATCACTACAATATTTGGGAAATGGTTACTCCAGTTCCTCAATAATTATTCCAAAATGCTGCATAGAAAATCCCTAAACTAAAATTTATTTGAGCTCCAGTAACTGAAAAATTAACAAAGCATCACTATGATAAAGAGATTTTTACACACTTTCTGTAATTCTTGCTGTTCTGTTTCCTCAAGGAATTACGAAAATAGCTTAGAAATAGTATTTGCAAGTATCTAAACTTCAGGCAGATACTGGCAATTATATAGAGAACTCATGGGGTTGTTCTAGCATTCCTAATTATTGTTATTAGAGCTCTTTTAGCTTGATTTCATACCCCACTAATGACCTTCACAGATTCTAAAAATCTTATTTAAGAATTTCTTTTTGGTTATGTTCATTATGCTTTTTGTACAGCATATCAGCTACAGTATCTTAACCTCTGCCTACCTGAAATTTATATCACCTTTCAAAAGTTTGAACAAACTGATGAAAAAAAAAAGTTCTGTAACTGCAAATCACATTATTTTTTTTCAGAGAAGACTTGTGCAATGTTGTCTTTTTCTCTTCTCTGCTTCTAATCTGAAAAGTAAAGCTACTTGTATTTCCAAATATGAAGCTTTTATTATTAAAAATATAAAATATACCTTCTACTTTGTACTGTTAAATATTTTACTACTATTTCTAAGTGGAAATAGTGTGAGTTAGCTTTGAATCATCTGCATTGTACATGCTGGCTACCTATATTTCAGTAAATGAAGTATTTCTAAGAATCTTCTCTGTAACTGAGTGCAAATAGCACTGAACAAACTGTATCCACACTTTTAAAATCTAGTATATCCTTCAGAATTTCGTTATTGCCTACTGTATATAGTCTCTGGTTCAGGTTAATTTACAAATTACATGTGGGAATTGTTTGTCAGCATACTGATCGACCCAAGCCAAGAAGAGGGCTGAGATTATTCTAAAAAATTTAGGAGTACTTTGTATAGACATATATAAACACACACACACACACGCACATATGTATATACACACACATATATATTGTATAGACATGTGTATATGTAGTATAAAAGATTCTTTCAAATCCTGGTGATGTTCCACAGCTCTCCTTTACTTGCTGGTAAAGTAATTATATCTCAATCCAGCACAAAGTAAATATTTTAGCTTTAAACTAAAGCTACTTGGATCTCATAGTGGCAAAAACTCGATCATGGCATCATGGTGTTTAAAACAAGAAACAAAACTCACAGGAAATTGTTTTATCAAGCCCAAACTAAACCTTTGCTGTATCTGTGGCACACGTATTCCACTTCAAGAGGTGTCTGTCTTTCTGTTTTATAAGAAGGTTATCTCTTGTCTCTAAGATCCTCTCAGTAGTCAGACTGACTGCAACTGTGCCATTAGGGAAAGGGCATGTATCTTCACCTTATATAGATTCCATATGCTTTTTGATGAAGCTATCATGCAGAATTTCTTTTGTCTGTTCCTTCAGATTCCATTTATAAAAGTTATAGAAGTTTTTTAGTTATATTATTATAATTATTATTTTTAAAAATATTCTTTAAAGGTTTAGATTGGTAAGTACTAACACATTTCGACTCTATTTTTGAGCTTTAAATTATGAATTAATGCCTAATCAATCTGTTATTGCCATCTAAGAAATTCAAATTCTAAACATGTTGTTATTAGACCTCATTAGAAAAACTTAGATAGACCGGTTTTCTCTTTGAAAATATGTTTCAACCAAAAATCAAACTGCTTTCCAAAATCATGTCAATTTTAGCAACATTTTATTTTGGCAGAAAACGTAAGAAAAAAATATGTGCCAAAAATTAGGATATTTAATATTTTTGGAATGACATGTTCTAATCTGCCACTTTAAAAGGACTGTCTCCTTTACAAAGAAAAAAAAAAAAAGTCGGGATCCTGATTCAGCTGCAGCTTTAAGGTAGAATTGTCTTCACTTTTCCCTTAAAGTGAAGATGACTTTAACTCTCTAATGCTTTCTGTTATTTGAGTAGAAAACAGATCAAAACCAGGTCCTGGAATGTAGAGAAAATCATATTTACTGGTTGAGGCAGATTGGAATAAAATAAAATAAGGCAAGGCAAGGCAAGGCAAGGCAAGGCAAGGCAAGGGAAGAGAAAAGAAAAAGAAAAAGAAAACAGAAGAGAAGAGAAGAGAAGAGAAGAGAAGAGAAGAGAAAAGAAAAGAAGAGAAAAGAAGAGAAAAGAAAAGGAAAGGAAAGGAAAGGAAAGGAAAGGAAAGGAAAGGAAAGGAAAGGAAAGGAAAGGAAAGGAAAGGAAAGGAAAGGAAAGGAAAGGAAAGGAAAGGAAAGGAAAGGAAAGGAAAGGAAAGGAAAGGAAAGGAAAGGAAAGGAAAGGAAAGGAAAGGAAAGGAAAGGAAAGGAAAGGAAAGGAAAGGAAAAAGGAAAGGAAAGGAAAAAGAATTTGAAACTAAACATACATCTAGACTACTTTGTCTCTATAGGACAAGTTCTGTCCACCAATCTTATTTTCAGTTCAACTTTAAATGACTTCTTGTGTTATCAGTATCTCCATATAGTCCCTTTGTTCCATAGGCATGTTCTGTAATGCTTCATTACATGTTTTCTCCCTGCTTTTCTCAAGGGTTTTCTGGTATAATATTAATCATGCATATCTTTAGATGTCCATATAGCAGATGTCTAAGTTGAGTGGTTCATTTTAGGCTTCCATTATAGTCAATGATGAAAAATAGTCATTCTCAGCCATTATTTCTCTGACCTGTTTCAGCTCTCTACTTTGTGATGAAATGAATCATGCCCATAAAGCATTTAATTCCCTCTACAAACCGCAAAGAAAATCCAGGCTGGCTAGCTCAGATGTAGACAGCTGAGGTTCAATCCAGTCACCCTCCAACAGCTGTGGAGTCTTGTCTGGGATGTCCTAGTGTAGCTTGTCTGTCCTCCAGCTTCCACTCCAGAAGATGATGGGTCCCTTATTGATCCTGTGTCATGTCTGCCAGCCTGATGTGGATGTTTTAGAGAACCAGAGGCTCTCACATGGCACTAGATGATTTTGTTAATGTAGCATAATCCTTCCTCAGATATCTATCTGTTAGGTTTGAGCAGTCCTGTTATAGTCAGTAGGAATTTGAAGTTTGGCTTCAGTCACCATTTGGATGCCTTTTGAACTGCTCTAGAGCATCTAAGGCATCTATGTAATGCTGCTATTTATGACATAGGGACTAAAAGAGGTCTATGATCTCCTGGGTAGGAAGCTTGAAGGTAGCTAGGATATTCTAGGTCATGGAAAAGAGCATTAGATATTTACATGTAACTGAATCAAGCCTTCAGTCAATACAGTGAAAGGATCAATTCAGTTTATGCTTTAGCAAACATGCACTTTTAGACCGATGAAACGTGCTTTAATCTGCCCTGACCACAGTGCAGGAGGCTTGTTTGTGCTGCATGGATGCACTAGGGGATTCCACATCATCTTTGGCTGTCACTTTAGAAGGTCTTTTATGCATCCTGTCCCTTACCAACATGTATCTAGATATTTCGGGTTAGATGTTTGTGTTTCTGAATCAAGTCCTAGATGTCGGAATCAACAGCTGAACTAAATTGTAGAAATCTGTTCATTTGAACTGGAGCCTAAACACAAAGCTTAGACGTAAACCTGTATGGCTGACACACAGAGCAGGCGAGATAAATTTGTGCTGAAGTTTGGTGAGATAAATTGCATCCCAGTCCCTACATCTGCTGAAACCTTACAGTTTGCTGTGTCTGTCATGCATATACTGTCTGCATCACCTAGCACTCTACAGCCGTTATTGTGTCAATGTCCCCTGTTGCTCTAGAGGAAGGAACAATTTCTGTTTTCCTCTGAAGATTAGAAAATCACACATGATTAAGAGGACAGCAAGCAAGACAAAGCAGATAGGCAGCCTTACTTCCTGCTGAAGCATAACTTTTTACCAAAATATAACACAAAATAACCAACAAAGGAGCAAACACATATCATTTGATCAAACAAATAAAACAGTGGTGTTATAAGAGTTATAAAATAATGCCAAAAAAGTAAATGGAAATTAAAAGTTTTGATTTCGTAAAAGCAAAACTTTTAGAACAACTCAAAATATGTTTCCCTCAGAAATTTTTTCTTCATAAAAAATTGTGACTTTTGGAAGACATTCTAAATTTAAATTTATCCTTAAACACAGTTTTAATAACTAAATCAACTGGAATCTCTATATGAGCTTATTTCACATTTTAATCTGCAAAGGATTTCCCATATGATATTTCTCTGTTGCTCTGGTACTGGGTGAAATATCTTTCCTTTTTCTAAAACAAACACACAGTTAGCTGTTTCTAATAATTGTGTCATGAGCAAGTGCTCCCTTGAGTTGGTGTCCTCTTTCTTGCTGTAACTGAAAAGAATTATTATGACATTATATTTGTTTTCCCCAAGATATTGTTAGATTAGAGAATTTTCACAATGTATGGGTTAGATTTCCTCATCCTTTTATGCCATTAACATTTTCTCCCAACCTTCTTTGTATTTCTTATTATCTTCCTGTTGAAGGGCAAATATAGTCAACAAATAGATAACCAAGAGTCAGAGGAAATTGGGTATTGTGACAAAACAAAAATCTAGGCAATAACTATGCTCAGAACTTAGGCTAAAAGTCAAGAAGTCAGAAACTGGATTGGAATTAAGAATAGGTAGGTTAAAAGCTGGATGACAGTCAGGTAGACGGATGTGAGAAACTGAGAAAGAACCTGTCATGGTTTAACCCAAGCCAGCAACTAAGCACCACGCAGCTGCTCCCTCACTCCCCCTGCTCCCAGTGGGATGGGAAAGAGAATCGGAAAAAAACCGTAAAACTCTCAGGTTCAGATAAGAACGGTTTAATAACTAAAGTAAAATATAATACTAACAATAATAAAAATAATGAAATATAATAATTATAATAATTGTAATCAAAAGGAATATAACAAAAAAAAAAGGAAAAAATTATAAAGAAATAAAATTCAAGGGAAAAAAAAACCAGTGATGCACAATGCCATTGCTCACCACCCGCTGACCAATGCCCAAGCAGCAATTCACCCCTCCTGGCTAACCCCCCCTTTTTATATACTGGGCATGACGTTCCATGGTATGGAATACCCCTTTGGCTAGTTTGGGTCAGCTGCCCCGGCTCTGCTCCCTCCCAGCTTCTTGCACACCTGCTTGCTGGCAGAGCATGGGAAACTGAAAAATCCTTGGCTTAAGATAAGCGCTACTTAGCAACAACTAAAACATCAGTGTGTTATCAACACCATTCTCACACTAAATCCAAAACCCAGCACTGTACCAGCTACTAAAAAGAAAGTTAACTCTGTCCCAGCCGAAACCAGGACAGAACCAAAACTAAAGCAAAGGGATCAGGGTTAAGGCAACAAGAAGTTTGGGCCGAACTTCAGCTAAGTGGCATATTGAAGAGCAACATCAGCTGAAGAGGCTGATGTATATGCCAAAAACTGGGATTAATCACTGGTCTAGAGGTAAAAAAGATGAGGGCTTCTTTGTAAATTTGACCTTTCAGGAAAGGAGGAAGTATGCAACAGTTTGAAACCAGTAGAAGAGCAACACTGGGAAAGAAAAGATCTATAAAGCTCTTGTACTGTTTTGACAACTACAGTAGCCAGGCTTCCTCTTGGTTCTTGAGTACCTAGGCTTCCAGGTACCCAGTGCAGACAGGTTATTATACAATTTATAAATTAATAGTTTCCAACTAAAAGAAAAAAAAAATCACTCATTCCCCAGAAAAGTGGTCAAGCACACAAAGGTAGACCTTTGAAAACTCAATTGTGTGTGTTAACTTGGTATTAAAAGTCAAAGAGGCTTTTCTAATTATTATTTTTCAATTGAGTAATAACTTTTTCATTTTAAAAGTAAGATATTTACACTGACCACATTTTCTTGGAAAAGTCATAGTTTATCATCTTAACAGAATACTGCAGAATATGTATTATGGTTTCTTCATTATGTGTGACAGTGACAGTCAACCAATGACCTGGTGACTGGCTATTGTAAAGCCAAGTTATCACTATTAAATTATAACTATATGTTATTCTTTTTTCCTTACATAAAGCATTTAGAAACAGAAATGGGTATTGAAGTTACAGCAGATTTATTGTCACAAAGAACATTTACCAATTGTTCATCACTGTCTTTAGCAAAATGTATGCAGATAATTCAATTTTGCAACAATAATAAGCATAAGTAACAAGAAAAAGGGATTTTATCAGTGTTACATATTCATTTTATTATTGATATAGTCATTACGTACTTAGTAATTCACTAATGAATCTTGAAGAAGAGACTGATGAAATAACATGAAAAAGAAAAGGTGTTTCGTTCAAGCTGCACAAGTGTATTTCTAGTCCTTTAAGGATGATGTGAAGAAGCCTTACAGAATATATAACATCACAAAGCTCACAGCTCATCAAGCTAGTCATGATTTGAATTGTTAGATTGATGCCACACAGGTCAATGCCTAGGAGGAAGATGGAATCAGGTAGCTTCACAGATTGTTATTGGGCTTAATACTTTTGCAACGGGGCCAGAATCCTCCTTTTCCTTACATTACGTCTTCCTTCACTACAATCTCTCTCCAAGTCCCAAGAGAAAAAAACCTCATCTTATCTTGCTAACTAATCAGATTCTATCAATGCAATCAGGCCCTGCTCCCCATAAATAGTACCTTAGAAAAGTTTCTTCCTCTACGCAGTGCTATTTCTGTGATTTGCTGTGTGCAATCCCATGTTATACTGGTCTTGAAAGTGCTGAGATCAAATTTGTTTACGCGTTTGGTTAATTTTCTAAAATGGAAGGTCAATATCTTACCACAATGGATTGACCAAATATAGGTTTGGATAGAAAATAAAATGTACTCCTGGGATGATAAAATCTCATTCCTCTACAGCTTCTGGGACATGTACTTTTTTTCATGGCAATTATATGACTATATGTGAATTCATGTCAGACTGTATATAGCCCCCAAAATAGATATTTTTTCTTCCGACATACGATGAATACATCTAGAAATTACACAAGAGATAGTAAACCTGAAGAGGGAAGACACTTCTCAAGAAAACAACTTAATTACATATCAAAACTAATTAAGACACACCTGTCAACATTTTGATTTTTTTATAGGAAATTTGGTGCAATGGACTTACTCCGCTGTGGCAGCTGTCTGTAATGGTACTGTGTTTCCCAACTGAAAAGCAAGGAACAAGTAGCTCAGGGAGTGACAAAATCATCTTACACACACGAGATTACTTTTAGCTGATCATCCTGCAGACTCATTTGCTTATACTGTGGAAATGATCTGTTGCAGGGGTTTTTTCTGTTGTTTTGGGGTTTTTTAAATTTGCCAGTGCAAATAAGATTTACATTTGGGGAAAGTTTTACTTGACGCATTTTTTGCAGTTGTTCAGGACCATGAACTGAAATTGTTCTTTATAGCTGCTGCCTTCAAAACATTTCTCTCTCACCACAAAGAATCTTATGCAGTGACTAGGTATAGGTGAGTCTGAATGGAAGCCCTTTTCAAACAGCAATTAAGTATTCAGCTGAAATCTCAGTTTTTATAGACCCATAGAATTATTTAGGTAGAAAAAGACCTTTAAGATCATCGAGTCCAACCGTAGACCTAACACTACCAAGTTCACCACTAAACCGTGTCAATAAGTGCCACATCTACACCTCTTTTAAATACCTCCAGGGATGATGACTCCACCACTTCCCTGGGCAGCCTGTTCCAATGCTTGACAACCCTTTCAGTGAAGAAAATTTTCCTAATATCCAAGCTAAACCTCCCCTGGCACAACCTGAGGCCATCTCCTCTTGTCCTATCACTTGTTACTTGGGAGAAGAGACCGACACCCACCTTGCTACAACCTCCTTTCAGGTAGTTGTAGAGAGCGATAAGGTCTCCCCTCAGCCTCCTTTTCTCCAGGCTAAACAACCCCAGTTCCCTCAGCCGCTCCTCATAAGACTTGTGCTCTAGACCCTTCACCAGCTTCGTTGCTCTTCTTTGGACATACTCCAGCACCTCCGTGTCTTTCTTGTAGTGAGGGGCCCAAAACTGAACACAGTATTTGAGGTGCGGCCTCACCAGTGCCAAGTACAGGGGGACGCTCACTTCCCTAGTCCTGCTGGCCACACTGTTTCTGATACAACTCAACTTCTGATACTGCTCACAAGTAGTATTGGCTCAGGTGCCAAGAACGAAACATGGTCTCCAATTCATGAGTTATTAATTCTTAGTCATTTTCTTTATAGTTTTGTTATTACAGTGTTTCAGCTTTTCTGTGGGTCCTTGTAAAATTGCACCATCTTTTCATTCAGTAGCCGCATTGACTTAAGTGCTGTATCAAAGCAATACTGTTGCCGTGACACAACATACATCCAAACTGTACAAGGGAATGGGAAAAGTCACAGAGCTCTTCACCTTTGAAGGATAGTTACTTTCAAACTCTGCTGTTTGCTCCATTCAGAGAGGATTCAGAAGATACTGCTGGCTGGTAGAGATCTGTGTGATGAATTCAGTGTTCCCTGCTCCAGCTTCTTGACCCATGCTGCTGCTGATGATAGAGGTCCCTGAAAGAAGATCCCTCAAACTGCACTCAAGTAGTTCCACTAAGTAACAGAAACACTGGGATGTGCTCTTATTTCTTCAAAGGCATCAAGCCTGGAGAAAGATTGATCTCTGGAATGTGATAACAAGTGAAATACTAGAGCTCAGCTCAGTTGCATAAAGGAAAAGAGCCATACCCTAGGAAAAAACTTTCTGGTCTGCTGCTCCAGAATGGGCTCCCATAGATCCTGCTGTCACATCTACCAGCCCACATAGATTATTTTCATTTTACGAGGTATGGCAGTAGACGTCTAGTCTTAAGCAATTCAGTTCAGCCTCTAGTTAAAGTAATGAATGGAGTTTGGAGAGCTAAGTAGAGGTATTCAGTTTATTGGTTTGGGGAGATGTTTCATGTTATGCAATTCTAAAAAGTCAATTCAGAGCAATAACTGAAGGTAAGATTACAAATGATTGAAGTAAAAAGGCAAGAAGGCAAGAAACTTTTGTTCTCTTATTTTCTAGCATTGTATAAATCATCACAGCAAGGTAAAAAGATACTGTGATGTGACGATGAATATGTAAAACTCCATGTAGAATGAAGTACAGAATCAATCCTTTTTTCTTGTATTTTCTTCACACATATATTCAAGAGAAAATAAGCTAATTGCCATCCTAAAACCATCTCTGACGCCACTACTTGCCCTTGTGCATTATAACGCATGGGCCCAAATCTGTGGTTCTTAATTGAGCGGAACTACCATTGAAAACAACAGGATTTCATTTGATTAAGGACTGCAAAATACGTCCCCATGTGTGCACTTCTTTGTTCATGGTTAGTCAGACAGTAAGTCATGCAAAAGCTCTTTTTAATTACATTTTCAGATGGTGACATAATTGGTTGGAACAATCAATATCTTGCTTGATTCCTGAAGGTGAGACTTTCCAAATGAGACCACTGACATATTTGTTCTGAAATATAAAACCTTGAGAATACTTTTCAGCAGATTATTAATATTTATTATAGCTTGCATTCAAATAAATAGAAAATAAGATATAAATGTATACATTATGGTTGCTTTGAGTCTGTCAGTATTCTCAAAATATTTTAAATACATCATAACTGTTACTTTACTTTTAGTATACTTAAAACAAACAGATATGCTCCTTAAGAAAACTAGATACTGCCACCACAGAAAAGTTGTACCTGTGTCGTGGTTTAACCCCAGCCAGCAACTAAGCACCACGCAGCTGCTTCCCCCTCCCCCTGCTCCCAGTGGGGTGGGGAGGAAGAAAGAAAAAAAAAAGTTAAACTCATGGGTTGAGATAAGAACACTTTAATAACTAAAGTAAAAATAAAATATACTACTAACTAATAATAATAATTATTGTAATGAAAAGGAATACAACAAAAAAAGAAATAAACCCCCCAAAAAACAGTGGTGCACAATGCAATTGCTCACCACCCGCTGACTGATGCCTGAGCCGCGATCCGCCCCTCCCGGCTAACCCCCCCTGTTTATATACTGGGCATGACGTTCCATGGTATGGAATACCCCTTTGGCTAGTTCAGCTCAGCTGCCCCGGCTCTGCTCCCTCCCAGCTTCTTGCACACCTGCTTGCTGGCAGAGCATGGGAAACTGAAAAATCCTTGGCTTAAGATAAGCGCTACTTAGCAACAACTAAAACATCGGAGTGTTATCAACATCATTCTCACACTAAATCCAAAACCCAGCACTGTACCAGCTACTAAGAAGAGAGTTAACTCTGTCCCAGCCGAAACCAGGACAACCTACTACCATGCAAAATATAGATACATGTTCAACAAGCAGGCAGATAATTTTCATGAATGGAAATTTTTTGTGTGGTGGTCAGTTCACCAGGGAAAGAGGGGGGTACAATCTGAAGAAAGTGGCTAAGAAGGACCAGAAATCTGCATAGGCAGTGACATCACCACTGAGAAAAAGATATGAGAAAAAGCTTTTAGCTTAATTTTTAAAACTATGGCAAAAAACCACTTGACTTCAGCATCAGTTTCTCCTCCTAACAGAAACAACGTCAACACCCTGAATTTAGTGAAGCATTTGGGTCAAAAGGGCCAATAATACACATTAAACTTTAATAGGTTCGACAGGCAGTAAGTTAAGAAAAAGAAGCAAAGGCATCAATGTTATTCATCCATTCTTTTGTTCCCAATCTACTATACAACCTGAAAAATGATCCACTAATTTAATCCAGCTCATATTGAGGTATAATATCCTTTAGTTTAAGCTGTTTGCTATATCTGGACTGAAGTCTGGCTTCAAGTAAGTTAACTGATCTAAAACACTGTGATTTTAAGCTAGAAAAGGAAATTGGAGGCGAGGGGAGAGATTTGTGCTCATTTTAACCCTTATTCCTCTCACATCTCTTACAAGCAAAATTCCTACTGAGATGAAAATGAAAACAGCTACCTCATATCCCTGAAGAGCCTGTGTGTCTGCCATCAGCCTATGTAGTGTACTGGATGAATGCAGTGCGCAAAGACTGATATTAACACTTGTACGTATCTTGGGCTTCTTTTCTAGATAAATTCAAGGCTTTTCAAAGTGAGCATATTTGACTGTTGAAAGGGGAAAATGTTTGAAAATCTAATAAACAGGAGTTGCAATCATTTCTGAGTAACAATCAATTTTCTGATGTGTAAATTATTTACTGTAGTTAATGACTTGTGGATTGTGTTAACAATAACCATATGCTCCAGTAGAATGTCTTTTGTAATGCACGTCTGTAGACATAGAGTAATAAAATATGCTTCCAAAACTATATTTTAGCTCCTTTCCCACGTGGCTACTTAAGAAAAGCCTCGTAAGAGTAGGATGGTATGGAAAACTATAAAATTGCCTTTGAAAACGGTGTATTCGTTATTGATGCCACTTATTTCTTAGCATACAGCAGGACTTATGGAGTGTTGTGGTTTGAAAGAATAAATATATAGTTGAAGAATAAAATCTTCCCTACCTCCCACACTTCCTTATCCTTAATGATAGTAGGTCCTGGTAAAGCATATGCAAGTTGAAATCTCATTGTTGTACTCAGTGAAGTAACATTCTCTGACCTCACTAGATACCACTTTTCCCCTTTAAATAAAAAGCTCATTAATATCTGTTTTTCTAGAATATTTAGCAGTGACTGCCACTGCTGCAGGGTAAGTGTTTCACCAAGGTTTTTCCTCAAGATTGTGTCACTGGTTCTAATTCTGATGTTAATATCCAAGGTAGCGAAGAGTGTCACTGAACTTTATCTGATGCTAAAGATGATTAAGAGAGGCAGGATCAGATCCATGATATGTATGGTACTTTTTGTTAGTTACTGACCTCCCTTCTACATACTGACATGTAAAACTGTATGCTACAGTTTAATTAATTTTTGAAAGGAGAAGGTCTAAAAGCGCTGTCTGTGAGCTATAAGTTATTTGATTCCACAGCCAAAAAGTTGGATTTGCATGGGAAAATGAACAGCACGGGCATAAATTAAACTAAGCCCTATCCAGAAAGTAATTGGAATCAGCTTCAATTACAGTAATGAGTAGGCTTAAAGATGAAACACAGATCCATTGCATAGCTATGCAGATCACCCACCATCATCTTCACAGTGAGCATGTGTATTAAAAAGGTGCTCAGTAAATGTTCAAACTGTACTGTTTCACAGTGAATGAACAGTTAATTTGTAGGAAATATACAGCCAAGATATAAATGTGCTTATGTGATTATACAGGACACAGATGAGTGCCATTCTCTGAAGAGAAAGTTCATGTTAACCAAATAAAAAAGGTAGTATGGAATAAGATATAGAACAGAGATGTCTGACCAGTAAATTGAGCTTGCTCTGCCAGAGATCAGGAAAAGAACAGGACAGAAAATCTAGCAGATAAGCAACTCTCAATACCACTGGGCTAAATTAGGGCATATTAGCTCGGGCTCAGCACAGCACTGACTGAAATTTCAGCGGGAGGTCCCCTGGGGTGTCGATACAATGAACTCAAGTCTGCTCATAACACACCATCAGGTACTGCCACATAATAATCACCCACAAGAAGCGCAGAGTGGGTCTTCAGCCTGCAGTAGATTGCCTTAAACCAATGTTAAATTCCCTTACAGTTTATGGCACATCCTCCTTATTCTACAAATGCAGAGGGTACTCTCTACAGTCAAGGTGAGAAGAAGCTTTCTGGGCTGAGGAAGGGCAGTATTGCATTAGCATCACATGCAGATCTTAAGGAACATTAAGCAGCCACTGAAGGCCAGCTTTACCTCACCTAACTTTAATCTCCAAAAGTTAAGGCCTGGCCTAAATTTATCTCCTGTTTTAGCCAGTGGAGAAAAGCAACCTGCAGACGGCAACTCATTCCAGGTACCTTAATATGTCTCATAGGATGGGATGAATAGCTGGAATAATGTTTCTGAATCCACCGTTTATAGATGTAATCTAAATTAATGCCATCCCCTGGATCAATTTAGCACAGGTCTGAGCCACAAGCTCTAGATTGTTTGACGGACTAGTTCAACTTTCAGCTGTCCTCAAGAACAGGGAAAAGGTAAAAGTGACACCATACTTGTCATCTTTCCATACAGATACACATCTGTGCATCTGGAGATTATGCCCTGGGTGTTTAAATTTGGTATGCTGTTCTTTACACACACTGTGAAACCTCTCTGACTGTCATGCTAGGACTTGTCAGCTCAACCTCTGAGCAAGGTTCTTTGCTTTGTAATTTTTATTACCTTCAGAATCCTGAAAGAGAAAAAGCTGTTGGTCTCAGCTTTCTCAGTGAGAAAATACTTATTCTCTGGATTTACTTTTTTTAATGAATTTGCTGTAGGAAATTATAGTTAGGAATTGACTTCCATATTGCATGAGACATCAGATAGACTCCCCAGCAAGCAGGAAGAGGAAAGCTGAAATATATATCTATGTCCCCTAATTATGTTTGTTATTGTCATTCTCAAAATGTAGGGCCTGACTCTAATTGAATTTATTCCTATATGTAAGAGATAAAATGCCAAAGAGTTCAGTTAAGTTATCCTGATATAATACTGATAACTATAAATGACAACAAAATCAGTCTCTAAGTACACCAGCTGTAAGTTATATGACAATGTATAAGTAAACCTGTGTTTCAGACAAGCTTTCAATCTCTTTCATGGCCTTTCTGTCTTGTCCTGTATCCCACTAACCTATGTCATATAGGATTTTTAGAAACGTAGAAACAGCATGAAACAGCTGTTACAAAATAGTTATTTCATGCCAGCTTCAATAGTGGATATTTTTATTTTATTTTAAAGACTTGTCTACATGGGAAAGATTGAGAAACTAACATTATGACTATAGAAAGATTATAGTCAACAATAATTGCTACACTTCCAGTATAGGTTCTACCTGTAGAGAAGTGTTTCTGCATCATTGCATCTTTGCTCACAGAGAAATGCTAGAATAGTTCCACTACTAATAAAGTAGAAGGGAAAATTCCCCAAATTCTCTCAACTGTGCTCTTACTTCCCTAACTGCCAAATATTTGAATCTTCCAGTAGATTTGATACCTACTGGACTGGATGAATGTCTGGCAAGAAGTTATCCATTATTTATCATAGATCATAAATCTTTATTTTAAAGTCAGTTGAACTAACATTGCTTAGTGGTAAACACTTTTTATTTTTCTTTCTTCTAAAAAGGATTAGCAAGTGTAAGGTAGTCATTGATTGAACTAATGCTAGTCTCACTCTTGACCAATGCATCTCACACAGCAGAACAAGACAGCTGCTTGGAAATGAGAATGATGCACCTTTGATTTTAGTAGGATCTAAAGAGGCAAATGCAACAGACCCAGGTGAACCTTTATGAAGAACTGGGGCCCAAGTTGCTTCTCAGTAAAGTTTTTCTCTTGAATGTTCCCATTAATGTTCTCCTTTTTTTCAGGCTTTCACAGAAGTGAAGCTGCTGATGACTCTGCTTAAAGATTTTAGCTTGTTCTGGGGACCATATTTCTGCTGACCAAGAAGGAAGCAGGCATAGGCACACCAGCAGAGAGTTTGACACGTCTCTTTTATCTGCTTTGCTGCTTATCTTTCTGTAATCAGTATTTCAGTATGATGCTGTTTCAAAACATTTTTCCACAAAGTATTAACTTTTACAAGGGAGAGGTATAAAAGGCATTTTATTCTTTTTTTTCCCCATGCTTAATGAATCATAAATAATTTCAGTTACATTCATAGGAAAGCAGCGCCCCTGTACAGCAGGTTTTCTTCTTTCTTGAACATAATAAAATAAACAAAAAATAAATTAAGGAAGAAAGGTCATAAGCACTTTTCTAGGTTTAGTTTTTGATACAAGATCTACGCTCAGTTGTCAGATTTGCTTAAGTCTGGTGTTAATTACGTATGGCGTGGTGTTACATGGTCCAGCATTCTAGCATCTCTGGAGCTCAGTCCTTTCACAAGTCAAACAAGATGAAAACAATGGAACTGTTTTTTCAACTACTTCTTAAACAGTATATGACCGGACAACTCAAATTTTTTTTCCAGGTGCTTTTTGACAGTTCACATTGAGAAAAAATGTAAACAGCTATCTCATATTTCTGAAATATAGCTGGAACACACAACTGTGGAGGAACATTAGAACATACAGTCCAATCACCTAGCAGGTGACTTGTTAGTATAAGTATTAATAGGCTGGTTAAAGCTCATTAGGATACCTCCTTCTCACTCCTCCTGTTAGGGCACTCCAGTGCTTTATTCCATTGTATGAACCTTCTATTTCCAGACTCAATTTATTCAGATCTAATTTACACCCATTTGTTTCTGTGTCAACAGTATCTTTAGCTTAGCTGTTTTTTGCGGCTACCTGACACTTTACTCCACGTCCATTTTTGTAAGCAATTATGTCAGTGCTCAGTCTTCATATTTCCGGACAAATTTTCTTGTGTATGATTGAGTATCTGTTCCTCTATCACTTTAATACTTATTTTCCACACCTATTTAGTTTGGGCATTTTGAATATGGATGAACAGAATGGCGTCCAGAATTTCAGATAGGGTCATATCAGGGTGCTGAACAACAGTATTCACATTTCTTACTCTTTGCTGAAAGCACCTCTTGTGATTGTAATTACTTTTTTGTAATGACATTATATTAGAGAAACATAATAAACTTGCAGCCAATTAATACGTACCAGTCTCTCTTCCACTGTTCTTAACAACAGAGAAGGTTTCAGCTTTTGCAGAAATGCTTATTAGTTGTGATTATCCATTATTACATTTCATCTTCTTTTTTCTTCACATGTAGTGCTCATGTAATTTTAAGGTCAAGCCAAGAATATATTTAATCTAAAAAAAAAATGCCTACAGTATCATTGATATAATTCTTCATTCTTTTCCCACTTCTTATTTCATGGCTAGAGAACCTTTAACATTTTTTTCTTTGCAAAATCTAATATTGTAACGTGACTGTAAAAGGGACATCTACTTGCAATCTAAAATATAGTGAAATGTCTGGATAACGCACAAGTAGTTTCGATGGCACAACACAGTATCTGAGAAACCATGTTGATAAGGGCCTGGGAAAAGAGTGTGTTTAAGTGTGTATCATTAAGGTGTCCTTTATACTGGAATCAAAATAACAGAATGACTGAGAAGTTTTGAATGGGTTAAACATCAATAAAATAAATACATATCATTTAGTTAAGCAAATGTTGAAAATTCTGGGTGTGGAGGCATCAAAAGTACATCTTTGAATATCACACTATTAAAAAAAAAAAAAGTATATCAGTCCTTCTAAGCTCTCTATCCAAATTCAACTCTGACAAGATGCTAGAGATCTCAAAGGTGTAAAGTTCCTACAATAGCCCTGTATAATATAGTGTACAGGCTACACACAGGATTAGTAATTTGTTTGCACTGCCAACAGTATAGGAGAAGCTTGTTCTGTTAACATTCCAGCAAGCAGAAGGCAGAGGTTCACCCGTACTGTTTATTCAATATAACTGTAATTCAGATCTAGTCACAGCATCTGATGCCTGTAAAAAAAAAAGGGAGGGGGGAGGGGAAAAAAAAAGAACGCAATGCAAGACAAGCGAGGGCACATTTTGATGTCCCATAAAGTGAAACAGAGAGCCATGGGAAATTAGGCTTCTTTAGTTCTACTTTTCAAGTAACCACTTCATTTTTTCAAAACTGACTGTTTTTAATTCTTGAGATGACAGTCATTTGACTTTACATTAGAACGGTGTGTGTATTTCAACCTACTTAGGTTGAAACATATTTGAGTTGAAACAGAGGGGAAAGGACAGAGACCTACAGCTAGTGTGATATAACATCCTTCTATTGTCTTATGTAACTGTGCACATAATTTTATTAAAGAACCAATAATAAGGGAGACATCCTCTTGGCAGCAGAATACAGTTGGAAGATTGTGTTAAACTGATTGGATTTTTAGATGTATGCTGTCTTATTTTCTGGTAAAAGAGGAAATGACTCAATGGTTTTGAATGTTACATTTATATTTACTATTATATTTATTATATAGAGAAAATGAAACACAGAGGAGTCTATTTGCAAAGGTGATCATCTGCAAGACATACTGCATTTAACATTTCCATCTCTCTACCTATGGAACAAGAAATCATAATGTATAAGTAGAAATAAAATGTAACAATCTCCATGACATACTCATTACAAAAACTTGGGATCCCATTGAGAAGAGTAACATGTAAGGATACTCAGCAGATATACTACTGAACATTTGTTCTAAAAGTGCAAATTAGCTGCTGCAGTCAGAAAGCTGGTGAAGTGATAAGAGGAAAATCAACCATAAAAAAAGACAATGATGAAGATAAAACCATTCAATAATCCAAGGGAAATTAAAATTTCCTGGCTAACATTCCTGAGTTCATACCCGTATATGTGTGTATGCTTACATATATCTCTATATAACTTATTTAACATTAGCAAATATTTGTTTGTTCTCAGTCTTGACTTTGCTCATGGAAGCGGTATGAGTTGCTCTACTGTTAAAATTCACAGCTTCCTGAGTTTTAAAGCTAATATGACCCGTTAAATAACGTCTTCTGACTGTGGGTAAGCAAACACAGAATTACACCTCATTACTCCGATTTTCAACTCAGCAAGAAGGATATTGATAAGACTGCTGAAATGAGTGAGGATGCAGCCTTTGAACACTTACACGCAGAGTGTGTCCAGGCACGGTCACTCACTCAGCACCGCTGTTCCTGTGCCATCTCCTTTCACTACCCACTGTCGACTCTTTTCACAGCCATTTGTGATTACACATCAACAACATGATGCATTCAGGGCCAGGGAGCAAGTATATGCATGAAAGTGAAACACCTAATGCTGCTGACGCTGCCTCCTCTTCTTCCTCACAGCTGCTCTTTGTACCCACAGCACGTTTATACTGCTCCATTAAGAGAGTAAGAGAGGCAAAGGACTGTAACAAGTGTATAAATATGAAAAATAGGAGAGGAAAGAGCTCTTTAGCAACTTGTTTATGAGTTCAATGAATAGATCTAATAACCAGGAAGATCATTCAGATAAATTGGTCTTATTGTCTGCTGCCCAAATATTTGTACCACAGTGAGTGACAAAGAACAGCAAATCAGAAACTGTAACTGCAAATAAATGTGGTAGTGTAGAAAGGTAAATATTATTTATCATAATACACTCCCAGGTAGAGGATCCCATTAGGAGAACTTACTTCTCCATAGGGGGCACTGTAATCTACTCCGTAGTATCTAGGACACAACGAGTTTTGGTAAGGAAATGATGAATTGAACAGCTTGTGTGGAGGAAAGAAGTTTTGAAGGTTTCACTGTCTTGGTATTTACTTTTTCATGCTTCAACACTGAACAGATTGGAAAATCCCACACTGCATTTTGGACACGCTTACTGATTGCATTAAGGAATGAAAAGAACTTGGATGGGGATTCTGGATAGATCCTTTTACTGAGGTGAATGGACCTTCATCCAGGTAAGCCAACACAAAGGGTGAAATTCACCTTGATTTTCTGCCATTCAGATGGTAGGCATTTTTTTAAAATTAGCCTTGAAATTTTCCTCTGTAAGAAGGAGAGATGCAGACAACCTCTGGAGAGTAATTCCTGTATCCTAAGATAGGTATCTAAGACAGGTGAGATATATAGCTCTCTGGCAGTGCTTATCTCTCTTCAGTGAATATAAAAGGAGTCACATAACTGGTTTAGATTGCATACCTGTTTTTAGGACAGATGAATCCTTCTTTTAGTTTTTTGTTAGATTTTTCCATATGAAGAATCGCTCTTATACATATTTTCTTCAAATAAACCCCAGCGTTATATTCATTAAGGCAAAGAACTAACTTAAGCACTGAAATATATAGAAAATTTTATTATCTGAATGCCTGTGATGACAGAACACAAATTTTCAAATACTTTAAAGTGACAGAAGTCCTACTTTATACCTGAAGCCACTCAGCAATGTGTGTGAAGACACAAGGTTTGTCTATTTTATACTCGCTAGATGCTTCTAGCCCCTGTCGTGCACCTGAAAAAACATAAGGTTTAAAACAAGGACAGTACTTGAATCAGAAGTTTCACGTCTACTGTTCTTCCATCTTTCCAATTATATCTGCAATTTTGTGAGCCTGGAGACAGAAAGAGGGCAGTCATACACACAGACAGTGAGACTGCGGGAAAATAAGGCAACAGTTCAGGGGCATCCTTCATCATCTGCTTGTTCAGACATGTTAGTGGCCCATAACATGCCATTTAACAGTGTGAGGATGAGTCAGAACCGTGTAGTTCACTGTAGTGTTGAGGGTCAGTGACAGAGAAGATGAGATAGCTGTGTGTTAATCAGTGTCACTGTGAGGCAAAGGTCCATAGGAACCAGGCTCCAAACTTTCATTTGAAAGAGGTCTCTAAGGCCATTAACCAGAATTGTGATGTCCAGGCACTGCCTGCAGTTCAGGCATTCTCATATTACCAGATCAAATGCCATGTTGCAGATTTTCCTGTCTTTTGCCTAAAAGTCGGCAAAGTGACTACTCCCAGGTACAACTATTCAACAGGTAGTGCATGTATGGAGCAAGTCTAATAAAGTATATGGTAACTACAACCTCAAATTTATTCACTGGATGTGTGACATAAGAACATACTGTGTGTGCTCAGTTTGTCTGGCCAGGTTTGAAAAGACTGGCAATCAGGACTGCCAGGTCCTGCAAGATCCTTCACACAATGCATATATGTATATAGGTACTGTTTCAATGCATGTATGAGCTCATGAAGAAAAGCTGAACTACCCTAGCTGCCTAGTGTTACTTGTTTATCTCCTACCGCCTGAACCTTCCCATCCCAATGATGTAAGGGTGAGGAATGGCGAGGTGGGAAGGTAGTGAAATCACCCTGCCTTTCTTTCTGGCTGGAAGGAATCCAGCTCTTGAAAAGCAGCTATTGAACTTTAAGTCTGCTACCCTTCTCTAATTTGGGTTTTTGTGTGTGGGTTGGGTTTTTTTTCCTTTTTTTCCCCCTCCGTCAACAAAACCTGTTTTCTGCTGTGTTTTCTTATCCCTAATGTTAATGCAGAGTGCTGGAATCAGGCTTTCACCTTGTTTAGTTTTTGAGAGAATTATTTCCTCTTGCATTTGCTATGGATGTTAACCCCATTTCTCTTTACAACCCTTCTGGGGCACATACCAGTTTTGTTTTGCTCTCTTACCCAGCAGATGTTTTATACTTTCTTTTGCCTTTCAGTAATGTCACCATCACCATCAACTTCTAAATGTGTAAGTCCACCAGGGACACAGTTCAGGCTGTCAGCAGCACATATTAGTCCTGGGCCCAATCCTGCTGCTTTTACTCAGTTAAATCCTGATTTCACAGGCAGGACTGCCTGGATTTTCTGAGGCTCTCAGCAGATGAAAGAATCTGCCTATCTAGCAGAAGCTGACGCTTCCCCACACAAGTGAGGGACACAAGAGACTGCATTTTAAAAGCCCAGCAATTACACATTGTTTGAGTATGTGGGTTTGTTTGGTTATTTTTTTTTCTGCAGCTTTGTTACGCTTTTTGCCCTTATGTGCAGACTGCCAGAATAACATAACTTTTTAAAGATTTATCTAGACGAGATAAAGATCTTCTGTGATTAAGATGTTGTGGCTTCTTGAGCTCTTTTTTGTGTTTAAAGTGTAAAGTGTAGATAAAGATTTGTGATCAAATTTAAATTAAAGTGTTTCTAATAGAGATTAAATTTAGATTCCATTAGGCAATTTTTGTATACCTCCTAAACACCAAATGGTTGCTACAAACATATTAATTGAGTTTTAATTATAAGATAGATGTTTACATGATATGACTGCTAAGCTTTTTTGAAACTGTTTCTAGTAATGAAATAACATTTGAAGACATATTTATGAATGCTTTAACTGAGTAACTGAGTCACAAGATGAAGCAAGATATAATAATAAAAACAACCTAAAACCCGTGATTAGATACAAATTAAGCAGTCAGGCATTTCATATAACCTTTATTGTTATAATTAATTTTTCACTTGAGTCCATCTTCTGATATATAATCAAATCAACGTATATTAACTACAGCAGCTATAGTACATACATCATCCAGACCTGAATAATTATTAGCATTGGACAGTTAAATAATACTCACTCATAAAAAGATTTTTAGATTCATCAGCTATACGATAAAACATGGATAGTCATACAGTAAAACACTGCATAGTCATTAGCCCTCTCCAGATAGCTGCTTAACCATCACATTATATACTCTTTTCATTAAATCATCTTATCCTAGTCATTTTTTTCCTGTTCAGACTGTTTTGCATGCATAACTAGTCCTAGGTCTCTTCTCTTCACGTGGATCTCTCCTTCAGTTCACAACTGGGGAAGCTGAGGCAAACATTTTCAAAGACTTAGTTGAATGCAAAGGTGCTGTTCTCTATTTTTCAAAAGAGGGTAGCAAGATAAAATCCTGGGATCCAGAGTCATGGGTGACTCAAAAGTATCACAGGAAGACAGCAAAGTGTGCAACGTGTATGTGAGAGTACTGGTTCCTGGCACAGTACTGACCCAATCCCTTAGTTGTTTGCCACGATATGGGGAAAGTTACTGCTAAAACTGTACACACAAAGTGAGACTGCTTAATTGGATTGCACTCAAATACACTTGAAACATTAACTTGCTTTTGTTTTTAAGGGATCTTTTGTTGTTTGTGAATAATAATGGATTACTATCTCACAGCAGTGTTATGACATTTGATTAATGTTTGTGAAGTGTTTTGAGACCCTTATTTGAAAGGCACTAAAAACTACAAAGTGTTGTTATTATCCTTTCTCTGAATTCCCCCAAGTTCCAGGTGACTCATAACATTTTAGGGAAAGGCTGTCAGAGTAACCCCATAGACTCCATTAAAGCAATGTATTTCATCTGTTTACCGATAATTTCCATTTTATGCTTTTAGATTTTCCTAGGTTCTGGTCTCTTTCCTTCAGCTAAGTAATGTATGAGACAGAATGATATGTCTGATATGATGAAAACAGGGCTGTTCCCAAGACTGGGACTTTTAATCTTGGCAACCTCTTGATAAACTGCTTTTACAATAGGGTGTCTAAAATGAAGAAAAACAAGCAACAAAAATAAATGGCAGGTAAAAAATACAGACCATGTCAGGTATCTCTCAGAGGTTTAGTATGTACCAAACGATTTTACTAAGAAATTCCCAGCTGTACAAGTAGATCTTAATTTCTTCCAGTTTGTGTGCTTCACTTCTGTATCAGTCGGGCAGCTGAGTTAGTTTTGCGTTTCTGATGCAGAACTCAGATCAGATATTTTGAAGTCAGTCCAAGGCCATATGAAATGAAGAGTGTGGTAGTACAAAAAGACTGTGCTCTGTGTGCAAGTGTATCCAGATACACCACAGTTTGATATGCAATATTTAATACAATTTGAAAGTTTACCTTTCTTTGCATATATTGGTAACTGAACGTCTGCTGGCAATTATTCTTCAAATAGTGCAGAATCTTTGTTTTGGGAAAGGTTTTTTATATAATTCAGTTGTTTTTCTAGCTGCTCAGTGCTTCAGGATGAAAATAGATCATGACTCTGGCACATATTTTAAAACAGAAATACAAACCAAGTTTTCTTGATGTTCCTGTCACAGGGCTGGATAGGGTACAACAGTAGGAGAGAAACACTCAGAAGCAGTCCTGCCACTGCCTACTGACCTGAATACAAACAAATCAGGAACCACGCTAGTATTCCTATTTCTGTGCCCTTCCCTTCCTCCCTTAGCCCTCAGGAAAACAAAATACATATAAAAAAAGAAGCAAACCTGAGAAAGTTATACAATTATAACGTATTCCCTCCTCCTGTGGTACGTTTCTTTGAGCTTTAGACTAGCAGACAGCAATGCAGCAGCAGAGTTTTAGCACACAAAATGTCTCTATCGGTTAAAGCAAACCATACAACAGGAGCAACACAGTGTGCCAGAAATCCTTACAGTCAAACAGTAAAAAAATATCCAGAGAGAGAAAAAAACACAAGCATAGACTAGTAGGAGCTTCACTATCTTGGTTAGATTATCAAGGAGGGGGGGAGGGAAGAAATATAGAGGAAAAACGAGTTTAAAAATCACACCTTAGATTATTCCAAAACTGAGGTAATTTTCAACCTTTCTTTTCTCCCCCCCCCCCCCCCCCCCCCAAATTTCTCTACTGATTCTATTGCTTTCCATTTAGATAATGGAAATGTAGGCAGGTATAGTTTTCTTTTTAGTTAAATTGTTGTTCCGTTTGAATATCCTTTGCAATTTGTGCTCCAGAATCTAAGCTTTCATTAAAAAGCAATATTTCTAGCACAGATGGTAATGAAGATGACCATGAAAACATCAACTGAGTATAAACCAGGACAGTGATGACTTCGTATATTGCTGACAGCTTGAAACAATAGCTCCAAAAAAACCTAGTCCAGTGGGTGATCTGGCCCATTTGTCTCAACGCCTGGTTAACTCCTGCTATGTCTAAACTGAGGGACCTAAGGACACCTCCAAGCAAACAGGTCTGGACGGACACACCAAATATGTTTTCAACCCATTGTAATGCATGCCCAAGTCTCTCCCCGCTTCCCTTCCGCATGTCCTACTCTCTACAAACAGTCACTGAGGTGTACAAGTCAAATGAGATCAGTGGTGTGCTCCGAGAAGGTCTGTGATTTCGATGATCCCGTGACAAGGCTGCAGGGAACGCACCTGTAGGACTTCTTAGAGACAGAGTCTTAACCCCCAGTCTGATGCCCCTTATTCTCAAGTGCAAGGGAGTTTTAACTTTGAATTTTAATAAGACAAGTTTTCTCTGTCAATAACAACTTTGCCCTACACAGGACAATATTTTTAGTATAAATTAGACTGTGGTTCTAAATACACATATCTAGCTCATTTACATATGGAAAGGGATTTAGTATGCAATATACAGTAACAGAAAGACAATGTTACAGGCATAATGATACTGAAATCCACTCCCCCACACACTTGTTTTTGTAGAAGAATGTCTTCTTTTGTGTTATGTACATTATTTCACTAACTAGAGAAGTTCCAGGAGCAATCAGGATCTCTGGGGCAATCCCTCCCCCCTACTTCTGCTCTTCTTAAGCCCTGTGATGCTCAAGAAAAGAATTACAGGGATAAGCCAGGCAAAAACTTAAATCAGGACAGCTGTTGCAGAAAGATTTTAAGGGGCAAAGAACAGAGTTCATCTCTCAACAGATTTTTTTGGGGGGGGTTGGTCTCAGTTCTATTTTTTTCTTGCAGATTATATAGAGAATATCCTGTCCCTGAAGTAACTTGCTGTGTGGTTCATTCCCTGCAGCCCAGAGTGTTCAGACATGACCCCAAATCTCTAACCTCTTTGTCTTTATTATTTTTCATCCCATTATCTGCCTCCTAACATTATCCCCACTAAGAAATCTCAAATAACAAATCAGGAAAGAAAAACACCAGTCAGAGAACAAAACAAAACAAAACTAAAAAGCCCCAAACTCTCACAATAAAACACAGTGGAGCTCATCTTGTTGCTTCTGTGCTTGCCTCTCTCTCTTATTTTTTTAGCTGCCTTGTCTGGATTGTAAATGCACCAGACCTTTTATTCTGCCTGCACAGAGCCCAGAACAATGTGTTTTGTTTGATTCCTAAGGACTTTGATAGTTAGTGTGATAAAATCGAAACATCTAAAACTCCTTCACTGATAATCCTCTGATAAAGAATATTCATCTGAATTGATAATCCCAATAATTTAGCCTTTTGCCCATTTATTTTTATGGGTAAAAAAAAAAATATTAAAAAAAAGTATTTAAAATTCCAGCTCCACGTGTACAAATACAGCAGGAGAATGCTTGTAACAAAAGGCCAAACCTTTACCTCCAAAACCTGGATGTAACCCAGAAGCCAAAAGTTCTGGCTTCTCCTTAACACCTTTACAACGCAATGGTGTGCTGTCAGTACAAATATCTAACATCAGACACTCTGGGAATGACATAAAATAAGCTTAATTTCACAAAAAGATGATAGCATGTGGAAAACTGCACTGATTTTATTGTTTATGTATTAACTACCACATATATGTGTACACATACATATGTATATATGTGTATGTACGTATACATAGATCCCAAAAAAGCATGCATGAAAGTGCTGAAGTTCAAACATATCTACATATATATAAATATATGTGTATATATGCTGTATGTAAATATACTGCACTGTTTTATATTTGACTTTATAAACTGACTGCTTAAACTTGAAATAAAATTGGTCTTCATTTTGCAAAGGAATGTACAACTCGTTGAAAAAGGTAATTATGCATTTTGAGGTTCTTATACTAGAAGCAAGCTGAAGCGTTCAGGTTGCAAATATGTCCACTAACTAAGAAAAATAACGACGACAACACAACACACTGTACTAAAAGACTATTTTGACCACCAGCTATGTAGGAATGAATTGTGAACATCTCCTTGTCTGTTTAATTTTAGAACAAAATAAGAACATAAATAAACAAATAAATATGGTAGTGACTCATAAATCAAATTAAATGTTAAAAAGGGTTGGTGTCCACCTTTTTTTTGTTTTTCCTATGGCAACTTGGTTCTCACAAGTAGCAGTGACCTGCTTGGTGTAGCTACTTGGTGTAACTTTCCACAAAAAGCATGTTTGTCCTTAAGAAAGATAATGAAACTGTTTCCTCCAATAGCAACTTATTTTTATATAGCTTACATGATAAGCTAAATCTGACCTGACAGTGTCCTTGTAAAGCTTCTTTGAAGTACTGAAACACAGATTATAGTTAGAGTCTGTGGGGTTTTTTTATGAGGAAGGTATTAGGATTTTCACTTTTCATCTTTGTTTTAGAATTACTCTCTTGACAAAGTCTGTGTGAACTCTCTTCAGATGCTTCAGCGTATTTGTCAGACCACTGCACAGCAATGCAAAGCATATTAATTCTTGGCACAAGCGTTTTGTCTCCAAGGAACATCAGGACACCTTCTGTCCTGTAATTAAACTGAACCTGCTCTTGGATCTATTTATCTGAGCTGGTGCCATCTTCTGACTGACAGTCCTGTGGTGATGTATTGGTGCAATGCATCATCAAAGTAAGACGCTGTGATGATGCATTACCGCGCCAGGGGAGCAGGTTTGGTTTCATCCTGGCACCAAAGACAGAGCACAGGGCTTGCCCAGGGCCATGTGGCCACACTGATCCCATGAGTGTTTTAGCACTGCTGTCAACAGGGCGCAGAGCAGGGTGAAGAAGTGTATGATATAATCACTCACAGTATGAAGGTATGCATATTTTTATGGATAAGACAGTGTTTTTTTATGAGCCACGCAAACAGGCTGGGCAGTTTCAATTTGTCTAGAAAACCTTTATTGGTATGAGGTTGGGAATAGGTATTAATGCAAGTAAGAGGAGAGGAATTACAGACCTTTTTTAGAGATTAATCAATTTTGGGAAAGGATAATCTCCGTCCTCTTCAAAAAAGAAACTTTTTCCATATTTGGGGAAAAAAAAAAAAGTGCTACAGATTTTCTTCTAGTTTGGACATTTTGCCTCATAGCTTCCTGTTGTGGTTTAACCCCAGCCAGCAACTAAGCACCACGCAGCCGCTTCCCCCTCCCCCTCCCAGTGGGATGGGGAGGAGGATCAGAAAAAAAAGGTAAAACTTGTGGGTTGAGATAAGAACAATTTAATAAATAAAGTAAAATAAAATACACTACTAACTAAGAATAATAATATAATAATAATAATAATTGTAATGAAAAGGAATATAACAAGAAAAAAAAAGAAATAACACCCAAGAAAAGACAAGTGATGCACAATGCAATCGCTCACCACCCGCTGACCGATGCTCGAGCAGAGATCCGCGCCTCCCAGCCAACTCCCCCCTGTTTATATACTGGGCATGACATTCTATGGTATGGAATACCCCTTTGGCTAGTTCGGGTCAGCTGTCCTGGCTCTGCTCCCTCCCAGCTTCTTGCACACCTGCTTGCTGGCAGAGCATGGGAAACTGAAAATTCCTTGGCTTAAGATAAGCACTACTTAGGAACAACTAAAACATCAGAGTGTTATCAACATAATTCTCACACTAAATCCAAAACCCAGCACTGTACTAGCTACTAAGAAGAAAATTAATTCTATCCCAGCCGAAACCAGGACACTTCCCTTCTCTCTATTTGAATCCACCACTGGATCCCAAGGATCTCTTGAGATCCAGAGATTCAGGGATCTCTCTCTATTTCAGGAACACAGTGTCTTTCACTTTTCCTTTTTCCAGTACAGAGTGTGATTGTATTAATTGCCAGTGATCCATACAACAGAATATGTTGTAGAATTAAATTCACCATTCAGGTAACCAGATCTATTTGAGGAGCAGCTTTTAAGCACATGATTGACTTTAAGCATGTGCTTAAGTCAATAAACTTTAATGAGGCAATGTTTAATGGCTTTCTTCAATCAGGGCAAAGGTTGTCTGTGTTGACAGCTTACAGCTTTAAGCTTAGACACATTATTTTAAGATTTAAATATCCACTTTAAATACAGCAGTATCTCAATAGGCTTTCAGAACCAACTCATCCTATAATATGTGAATTTCAATGTTTTAAACTATGCAACCAAAAAAATCAAATGATTAAAAATGTCAAACTAACTTTCACATTAATAGACTTTGTGTCCAGTCTCTAGTCTAAAGTAAAAAAACACATACTTTTGTTTTGGTGAACTGCACTTTATGATAACAGATTTTAAACCCATTTGATTACATATTTTTCACTCTTTCTCTTTCCTTCTCATGCATTGCATTGACATGTTTTGGAAGAGTTAAAGTTGCTTAAGTCTAAGACAGTATTTTCATGCTATACCCCAGCGCTGTCTTTAGAATGGCCCATGACGAAAAGAGGACTTGTATTTATGCAGAATAGGGAAAAAAATCTTCTTAACCTCATATGATATATTCAAATGAGATATTTACAAGTTTTCAATTTTATTTTTCTTATAAGTAAGAAAACTGAGTGCATTATAAAGATCTGGCAGGACAAATGAACTGTCTGATACTAGATCCTATGTTTTTAAGGCCTGATTTTTTAAATCTCATTTTCTCCACACATTTTAATTCACCATTAAAGATATCATCCTATACACAAATAAGAAGTGCTGTTAATTTGTGGAGGATCTCCGTAAGTTATAAAAAGATAGAAACCTTTTTTTAATGCAAAACTTAACCTTAGCTATAGCTTTGTGAATGGCATATTAATAGTAAAATTCAATGTATTATTTTTTTGTTGTTAACAAGCATTTTATTTGATTGCATTCCAGCTCTTTCACAGATATTCACACTATTTAAACACCCCTTTCCCAAATGTACCTCCTCGAACAGATCTAGTGTGACACAGTGCTTGACTCCTGTCTCCCTAGATCTGTTGGGGCTCCTGGAACGGGCTGCCCTGGGCATCGTGTTCAGAGGCACTAGAACCACAGTAACTCCTCTTTCCATTTCTTCTCTCTAATGTCTGGTGCAGTGTTGTGGGACCATACAAAATATATGGCCCTGATGCACCAGACCACTACCTTTCCCCATTTTTTTCTGTTGTTAGATGATATGGGGCATGACATCTGGGGAGGTGGAAAGTTTTCTGGCTGCTTTATTCTAAAACCACTAAAGATTTTAAGAAACAGTGCCATATTTTGTTTAAACTTGCAAGACAGACATGATTTTTTTTAAATGTACTGAAATAAAAGCTCCAGCTGAGCTGCAATTTTAGTAAGCTATCTGGCCTACTCCTTATACCGCTTATGCAACTAAGCTTAAGCATCTTAATGAACTTTAATGTTAATCTAAATACTTAAAGAAAACAATGCAGATGGGGAAGCCAAAACCAGAATAAAATCTTTCAGAATGAAGTACATTTATTTTGCTTTTTCCTACAAACACTCTGTATAGTTTACAGGCAAATTACAGGTATAGATAGGCTACAAGCAAATAGGGCCTTTCGACATACTGTACGTCTGCAAAAACGATTGCTTACCTAGGGAAAACTCATTACTGGTAAACAATCCCATTTTAAGATCTCTAAGGAGGTAAACTATTCAGAAACAACACCTAGGTAATAGCTACCTATTTATCTGCTATACTGGAAACATGCTTGCTTTCCCCCCCCCCCCCCCCAATACACTTTCTAGCTGAGCTTCATAGTTAGGTTAATTAGGAGTTAGACATGCTGCAAATTAAAATCTGACATCTGAAGCTGGTTTGAACTCTCAGATTCCCATGGACCAGGCAAGTTTGTTTATACAGGCTCTCTTTTCATTCCTCATACGTCCTTTAGAAAAGGTTAAGATTTTTCCAGTTGGCAATATAGTGCGTGTTGAACAGTTTCACTGTTCTATGTTCTAGGATAGAATATTTTGTGTATGAGCAGTTTGGTAACTTCCTATATTTTAATTCTGATAGCTTCAATTTTCAGTTTGTTGGAATTAGTTTTTTTCTGATCTGTGACCTTTAAGTTTAAATTATTTGCTGATTTTATGGTGTGACCAAATGAAAGTGAGGAAAAATGCTTATCTATCTTGTTTTCTTAATAATTTTCTGAACTAAATAAAGCCAATTTAGAAGACATGTGGCACATTATTGCTGTTTTAATGGTCAATTGTTTTAATAATTTAATCAGTAATAATGGTCCATGCATCTGTGTATAAGGGACTTTTTTCCTCTGAGTATCCTCTGGGTAGTTAGCTATGGCCATGACTGTCACTAAGGAAAACGCAAAATTTACCTATTGAAAAACAGTTTCCAGGGGCAAATCTGTATGTGTTTACCTTATTGTTAAGTTATACAGAGGGAAAGGGGGGGGGGGGGGGGGGAAGGAAAGAAAAAGGAAAAAAAAAAGAGGGAGCAAACTTCAAGTGTAATTAAAAACCCAATAAAAAAAAAGAAACTTTCTTTCCAAGGCAAGGAATCTGCAAACAGCTTGTGAAGAAGAGAAATTACAGGCTATGGATACAGTTTCCTCAGTCAATTTGATGTATGATAACATTCATATTGGTATAAGAGATTATTTCTAAGCATACAATTTAAGATTATTCATTACCATCATATCCAGTGCTATGTGTATATATATTTACAACAAGTGTAAAATCTTGATCCCTGTACCCAGTACCTATACTTAACTACCTAAGAAGCAAGCAAAACCAGGAAAAATGAGTACTCATAATACATCTTTGTTTGTTTTCTTTTATTTTTCTGTGAACATTGAAACATTTTGTATTCATAATAGGCTTCACTCCTGAGTTAAAGGTGCTTTGTAAATGGCTAGTGATCATCAGTATTTTATTTAAACCCACACGATAGCTGTAATTTGAAAGGAACCCTTTTTCTTTAAATGTGTATACATACTTTAAAAAAGAGAGTTGATCCACATGCTGCAGACAACCTTGACATAACTATAAATTGCAGCACGGCTGATACCTAGCCCTGGCAAAGCGTATTCATACAGTTCAGTCTAAATATTACTCCCAACCCAAGGCTTCTCAAATATATAAATTTACTTCTTCCTTCAGCATTCCGTCTCCTTTTCAGGCTCAATCCTTTCCCCTTCCATATTTAAATGCCGCTAGGAAAAAGAAAAAGATGAGCTTATCAAGTTTATGAAAGTTTGCTAAATAAACTAAAAAGAATTAAGCAGACACATATTGGCACACGTACAAAAATAAAACAAAGAGAAGCAGAAAAGTATTAGGAAAGAAGATGAATCTTTACTTAAAGGACTAAAAGAAGGACATTGCAATCCTTGCCTTAGGAAGTATGTTTAGTTCAGCATGTCAGTCATCAGAAGATTCATCAAGTTTTGCTTTGGTGTTTGAAATAGGCTAGGCAGTTACCAAGAATAAGAGTCTGTTTGATTTCTAAAGTGTATTTTCCAGGTAGCTCAGTGATCAGAATTGAGCAAGCTTCCTTCGGAACTGCAGAGACAACAGGAAAGCTTATCACTCTGTCTCCTCCTACGTAGGGTGCCTCTTGCAAGTAAGATAAAGCTAATCAAAGCCTCAAGCAGCTGTGGCAGGAGGGAGTGAATTAAGCACACAGAAACCACTAGGTGGTCTTGTCTTTGTAAGCAGGAATGATTTGATGTGTGCCTTTATATTTTAATTGAAATAAAATGCACAGATACTGCGTGCAGCAAAGAGAAAGTTCACTGTAATGAACGAGTCAAATCTTGTGTGGTCTTAGATGTCTGTCTAAAATTATTAAATATTACATAGAGGATTTTTAAGTTTTGTTTCTCTCTGTTCTCGACATTTAAAATGAAACTATTTCAGTATCAATAAATAAATGTGTTCCCAAGGTGTAAGGGCTCTCATTCACCTCCACTACACTGTCCACTTTCACAATTGATTGACTGACCATAGAATTCTGATTTCCAAATCTGAGTTTCAAGAAGTGATATTGAGCTGCTTTGAGTTGTCATAGCAATTGCATTTCTAAAAGAGATAAGTAGGTTTCAGATTCCTAAATAGTGCTGCATCAGGAGCATTTTAGAAACTGTAATGGAGCTATAGGACTCAGTATTCAGAATTGTTGTATTGGAATGATCACATCATTTATGAAAACACATACCTAGATGTCCTTGACCATTTATGACAGCAGTAATGAGAGCAAACATAGCCAACCTCAATTTAAACATGAATAAATATGAACCTTTCTGACATCAACTGTCCTTCCTTTGACAGTTTCACTATATAATGACTAAAGAAAACATACCAATATTCCAGACCAGATTTCATCTTAGAAAAACCATCTGGCTCTTTACTGTCAGCACAGAAGAGCTAAAGATGCTATAAAATAATAAAACACCTTTATTTCTTCCTGTTTTTCAGCAATTGGAAATAGTGTTGAAGCTGTCCGGTTTGGCACGGCTTGCAACTACACTGTTGATGAATATTGCAAAAATGGCAATTGTGTTACATACTTACCTACAGTAGCCATATAGTTAATATAGACTAAGATGCTGGCACAAGTTATGTCTGAATTATATGTGCATAATCAGCCAAGTCTGTATTTCATGTATAGACAGCACAGAGGGAGAAGAGCCACCGGAGTCCAGTTCAGCACACCTGTAGTCTGAACCATTACCTGGAAGGGTCTACTTTTCTCCATTGACTTTATAAGGGTCAGTTAGGTAACTACCCTATTTACACAGGCACCTATAACTAGATGGTTCGAATTGTCCTTTCACTTACTACAAACCCACGCTTAAAGAATTGTTTTTATATACCTGTTTTGTCTGTGTTTTCTGAGTCATTTGGAGAGTTTGTCTAATTTCACATGGCATATTGCATTGATCCATGTTAATTAGAAGTCAGTCCCCAGGTCTGTTTAAATACTCAGTGAAAAGAAATTTTAGGGAGAAATATGCCACTTCAAGTTACTTTCTACTACTTCTTAAGTTCTCCTTTGCAGCACTGGCTTCAGCATTACCTTAACAGTGTGATATCTGTGTCAGCATCAAACACTGATGAGGAAATGTCTCACTTAAGCCCAACTCCCCCTGCTTTGTCATTGCCTGCTGGATTCACAGCCTATGTGCTCAGGTTCCTAAAATTTTTAGAGCCTGCTAAAGTTAGGTTAATCTTTGGAAGCACAGCCCCTTGGAAACCAGCTTTTTAACCCCATATTATCACTTGTTTTACTCTTTCCTTTTCCCTGACATGTGTTTGGCATCCCATTGGCACAGAGCAAATCTGTTCCTTCACAAGATCCTAATTTGAGAGAGGGTGAGTTGTAGCCCCAACTCTGTCTTTCCTCCAACTGCATATTTAGGTCCTTCTGAAGCAGTAGGCTCAAGCGACCATTTCCAGAAGTCTCCTGTCCTTCCGTGTGGCCATGCTCATGGGTATTTTTCATCTATAGATATTGCCATATTGATGTTAATTCTATAACTAAGAAGTTGGTTGTGTTATGCCTATTCGTACTGATTAGGGTGCTACTTCATGTGTTCGCTCAATGATTTCAATCTTCAGTTTCTTCAAAACATAATTTTCCAGTGGAAAGTGCACTGGGTCAAGCTTTGGGTATCCATAACAGACATTAACTTTCCATCTCAGCACTATGTTCTCCAATGTGTAACTTCCACCTCCCACAGGTTCAACTAGCTGCCGCTCCTACCCACTATGCCCATAAGTTCAAGCAATTCTGGATCATAGTTCTAACAGTGGAAACACAAACAGGTGTGTGACACAATATCTTAGTTCTGTTCTGTAAAGTGCTCTGTTACATTGTTTGCACTATTAGGTGGTTGTGTGCATAACACACACCCAGTTCTCCTGCTTAGTAATCCTTTTTTACCCTTTAATATTGGAAGTTTAGATTTCTGGGTTGTGAAGTTAATTTATGTCTTTTTCTCAAGATGAAATGGAACTAATTCCCATATTTTTGAATGGATATTTTCCCTTGTAGGCTTTTGATAATTTCTTAAACAGTCATCCAACTTTAAAGCTGGGTTTTTTCCTGTGTTTTGGGGTCTTATTTTTTGTCTTTTTTTTTTTTTTTTCTTCTGGCAAGGCAAGCAATACTTGGCAATCAGCTTAGCATATAATACATTTGCTGCTGAAATAATTGATGTATATCAACTTTATACATAAAACATGACAAAAGCCCATCAGCTATACTTTGCAGTCAGGAGATTAAAAACAAAAAATATTGTTAAAAAGTTGATTGGCAAACATGTCCTAGTTATTCAACTAGTTTGCATCAGTGTCTTTTCAATGACAACTAAGCTCTTTAAAAAGTCTTATTCTGTTTGATAAAAAATCTCTTTAAAGAGAAGTTTGAATGTTACACTTCCAAATTCTGTTTTTGAAGACTTTAAAAATGTTTACTCATTTGAAACATTGTATCTAACCCAGTAAAACATATAAACTAAGCAAACAACTTATAAAATCATACATGTACAACAGCAAATCAAAATATCATCTTAACAGACCTGACATAAAAAAATATTATCTACTAAATTCATTAAATTAAGCAAGTAGAGTGCAGATGACTATATGCATATGCATATTTAATCCCTTTGTTATTTACAAATACTGAGAAGTACCACACAATTTATCCTATCAGAATTATTGAGCAAACACATGAAGTAGCATCCTAATCAGTACGAATAGGCATAGTACAACAAATTTCTTAGTTGTAGAATTAGCATCAATATGGCAACATCCATAGAAACTAAAAACATACTGTTCTACAGACCTGTGCTTACTTACACCCAGCTGGTAAATTGCATCCTTTTGCTTGTACTTGAACTAATAGCACAAGAAATAATAGACATATTTCAGAAACCTATCACCTTTATGATATACAAGTAATATTTAAAATGCCTTCTCCTCTGAATCCCGAAGGACTCATTGTTCTTATGTGCATCTAGAGGTCAAGTAAAAGTGAATATAAAAGCTGACATCTTACAGGAGTTCTTAGAAATGCACACACACTCTAGGAGTGATACACTAGGGGTGAGATAGTTGAACAAGGACTAGAACTAGCTGGAATATAGATTATATCATTCTTTCCTTAAGAACTGAACTACAAACAGAACTAATTTGTCCCTGTGGAACCAAACTGATGCTTGGCCAATTTCTGAGGAAAATAGAATCATGACAAACCAACACATTTATCAAACACAAATTTCAATTTAGATTCCTGAATATTTAAAATAATATGTCCAGACAATTAAAAAGAATCACAGAATCATAGAATCATAGAATATCTCAAGTTGGAAGGTACCCATAAGGATCATTGAGTCCAACTCCCTGCTCTTAGCAGGACTACCTAAAACTAAACCATATGACTAAGAGCATTGTCCAGATGCTCCTTGAACTCTCACAGGCTTGGTGCCGTGACCACTTCCTTGGGGATCCTGTTCCAGTGACCAACCACTCTCTCAGTGAAGAACCTTTTCCTAAATGTCCAAACTGAACTTCCCCTGGTGCAGCTTCATTCCATTTCCTTGTGTCCTATCGCTGGTCACCAGAGAGAGATCAGCACCTCCCCCTCCACTGCCCTCCTTGAGGAAGTTGTCGAGTGTGATGAGGTCACCCCTCAGCCTTCTCTCCTCCAAGCTGAAGAAACGAAGTGACCTCAGCTGCTTCTCTTGCCCTCGAGACCTTTCACCATCTTGGTCACCCTGCTCTGGACACACTGTAGTAGTTTGATGTCCTTCTCATATTGAGGCGCCCAAAACTGCACACAGTACTCAAGGTGTGGCTGCACCAGTGCAGTGTAGAGTGGGACAATCACCTCCCTTGATCAGCTAGCTATGCTGTACTTGTTGCACTCCAGGACACAATTGGCCCTTCTGGCTGCCAGGGCACGCTGTTGACTCAGTCAACTTGCCATCAACCCAAACCCCCAGATCTCTTTCCACGGGGCTACTCTCCAGACTCTCATCCCCCAGTGTGTATGTATAACCAGGATTATCTCGTCCCAGGTGCAGAATCTGGCACTTGCTCTCGTTAAAAGAATCAAAATTTTTGAATGATCACCTCTAAGTAACATGAATAGCTCAGAGTAGATGGTGGACTTATCTTGTTTATACTCTGAAGCAAGAAATTCCTAAGCAGAAGGAAAGTCATCTCGGAAGAAACATTCCCAGCTCTGTAATGAGTAATATAGCAACCTTATAAACTCAACAGCTTGATGAGCTAATCAAATAGACTAGCAATAAGATTAGTTTGTTGTTATATGACGGACAGTAAGAAGATTTGATTGGAGCTGTGACTTGAACCATGATTTCTCTGTTCATTGTTTAGGTTTGCTCACTCTTTTGTTCCAGGATACTTGAATCATTAAGTAATAATAAATACTCTAGGAGTCCAATTCAGCAGAATCATTTTAGGCAACCATTGTAGCATGAATTGAAAGGTGCCTTCAGCATCTCTGTTTCTTAACAAAGATTCTAAAAAAAATCTAAACATGCAGTTCATGTATAGGTCTTTGCATTACAGAAGTCTAGAACTGGTTGTGATGAAACCTTGTTTTTTAGCTTCTGTTCAGATACTCAGGTGTTACGACCCAGACCGGACAGACCAGAGGGTCGTAGAGGTTCTGGGATCCCCCCGGGCTAAATTAAGGGGAAACGACACCAAACGATCACTTTTTGAATGCTTTATTTGAACAATCCAAGCTGTGGAAGGCATAACGGTGGGCAGCGTGGGTGGCAGCAAAACGTTCACAAGAAGAAAGAAAAGAGAGGAAAAAAAAGAAAGAGGAGGAAAAGAAAAAAGATAGTCACCACCCTTGGATCCCGCGGCGTCGGCGACGAGCGCGGCAACCCTCCGGTGATGGGCGCGCGCAACGAGGCTCTTTGCAGTTGTGTCTTTTATAGTCTAAATCTCCGTCCACAGTCACGCCTCTTGAAGACTTATATGGGTTCATTCTAGACAGTTCTCAACATATATAGTAGTGTTCCAGAGGGTTCTTTATCTACTGAGCATGTGCGGCTTATTGGGGTGGTGGTCTTAGGGACTTTCCAAGGAGCTACAAGCCCCCTCCTCAAATAAGCTTTGTGTGGCCTCTGGCCATATGTGGTGGGTTCCCAGGCTGGTTCTGCCAGAACACAGGACTGCACACCCTCCGGCACACCCCCTGTGTCCATGCCAGCCAACTTCTTGCTAATGGCCCTCTTTGTTATGCAGACTGCACCTTGGTTGCTACAATGTTTGAGACATTGACAGACATTAACTCTTTCAGTCCCTCACATCAGGGAATATCAGAAATTACTTTTAAGTTTGTGTCAAATGATGCTACAGCCAATTTGGGATGGCAGCAGAAAAAGAAATACCAGGAATAAAAGGGAATTTTTACAATTGAAATTAACTTTTCATTTTATTAGTACTTAAACTTTGTTCTGCTCTTTATGAGAATGATCGGAAAACAAGGGGAAATGTTATTGTTACAAGATCTGTGATCCTGTAGATTTTCATAGCTTGTGGTCGTCACACATTCACTGCAGACACCACATCCACTTATTAGGCACAATTCAGGTATGTGCTTATTTCTCTTAATCTGTACTTTGTATGGGGGGTTTATTATTATTATTATTATTGCAACCATTGAGTCATGCAATTCAATTGCATGTAATTCCTGTAGTAAAATAAAACACAAAGGGAAGGAGGGAGGAAAGAGTATCCTAGTACAAATTTTATCCTTCACCAGTCTCTTTTTCAGTCTTCATCTACATTAATTGATATTAACCCCTGAGGAGGGGGATGTTAAGTTCCATCACTCCAACATGCTGCTAGATAACTAATTAATACTAACGGTGGAGCTGTGAACTCATCAGACTAAGCTATTAGAATTAAAACATCATGAGCTATCACCACCCTGAAAAAGGAATAAAACACATTTATTACCAATGGGAAAGCTAGAGCTGATTCTGCCTTTCTGATTCCTAAGGAAGACGGCAGTGTTGGATTTAATTTACCACAAGGAATAGGACTTGCTCATCTGTACTCTAATCTATGACTGGATGTCTCCTTTCAGCAGCCTGGGGTCCAATGGAAATGGTAGGAGAATATCTTTTATTAAACTACAGTTATTATCAGAGCACTACTAATTCTGAGATTTCAAAAAACAGAAGAAAGTTTGTGCTCTCTAGAGTGGCACCGACACAAGGGGTGGCTGAAGCACCAGTGAGAACAGCCTAAGGGAGGCCCTTTTTTGGTGGTGTTTTTAAAGAAAGCATCTGGGTTTTGTCATGTAGCAACAAAAGCAATGAATTAGGGAGGAACTATTGCTAAGAGTAATCGCTTAACTGCTGTTTTCCATATGAGAAAATCAAACTAGCCAGCTGGACCTCTTAACTAGTCCAATCTACAGAGTCTGAGAAGTGTAGCGTGAGTGAAATACTCTTGTCCAAGACTTGTTTCTTTGTCCAACTTACCTTGAACTCAAAATTCAAAACCCACTGATGTCAGTGGCAGTCATCTTATTCTACCTCTTGCATATACAGAGCTATTACTGCATTCAAAAGTAGGGAGAGTGCAGAAGCTGCATATGCTGTGAAAACCCTGAAACTTTCACAGTGGCAAATAAACAGCCAGGGAGAGGGATCTGAGTGGGAAGACTCAGGGGCCAGGACGTGCTTATGACAGGAAATTTCTGCCCTATGAAATTTTTCAGGTAATTAATTCAGGTCATGAAGCATGGTGTCACCTGAAAGCTTGGTATATTCACACTGCTGTACTCTGAGAATTGCTATTTATTTGATAAATGTCCACAAGGCCCACAGAAATCAAATGACATTCATAAATCTAAACAGGAGGTGATAAAAACACAAAGCTCAGCTTTTAATAAGCAGGGATTTCCATCTGGTAGTTCTTCTGGTGACATTACAGGTGTGTGCAGCAGAGGCTTTTATGGATGCACAATTTTACTATCCCTAGGATTTCTTCCCAGCATATACACCTATTGATTCAGAACAGAGCAAACCACCAGAAACTTGCACCAAATAATTTACCAATAGGGTAACACTTTGACAGCACTGAAAATGCACTAGCAAAATGAGTAGGAAGAAAAATACACGGGTAGACCTGGACATTATATTCTGTAAGAGCTGTGGCTTTGCTTAGGCTGCTGCAAATAGTTTCTTGTATGGTCCTATTTCATTGAAATGTAAACCACATGTTCAAATTACATGGCCAGAGGGATCTATAGAGTGCTCAGGTGCTGATTTATAGAAGTCTCAGTTGCAGCTTAAAACAGTAGTCAGATTTTGATGTAGCAGCAAGAATGTTAAAAACTGATGACAGGAAAGAGCTTGTAAGAAAAGGATACTTGGGGGGTAAGGTGTTCCTTTCATTGTGTCTTCGCAAAAACCCCAATAGGCATGGATCAGAATATCTAAAGTCTAAATATGGGAAAAGTAAATATCATTTTTAAAAGGAATTTGGAAAAAAAAAATCAGTTTCACCCCAGTTTTATTTTGTGGTACAAAATTTAAGTGATTGTGACTTATTTTAGATACACTTCTTGTGTCAAAATAAGAACAAGCCCCAACACCACATTTTAAACCAAATCTGATGACTATCATAATAGAAATAGAGAACTTTTTCAAATCTGTCTTTTTGAGGCTTTTCCTTAAAAAGGCCTGTTCTGAATAATTAAAACATACTTTGTATGATATTGAAACTATTCACAGAAATGGAAATGAAAAGGAGAAATCTGAATATTGGTGTTTTCTAATTTTTTTTACAATCTTTCAAATGACAACTAGTAAATTAGACTACTCTCACTTATAGACATCAAAGAACACAATGTCTCAGAAAAACTCTGAAAAATGGCATTACATGCACTAGCTATTCTGCACAGCACCAATAGAAGACCAAGATACAAAATGATATCACTGCACTGTGAAAGATCTAAGCAACCATAAAATAGGTTCAGAACATAGTTGCTGAAGTTCTCCATCAGCAGTACTTAATTGTCTCAATCAGTCCCTGATAAAAGACCTTTCCCATTAGCACAGACTAACCCTGTCTCTTAGAAGAGACAGGTTCATTTACAAATTTCACCAGAGCATCTCAAAGCTGTGACCAGAACTAAACTTACTAGACACAAACATTTCAGTGTTTAAGTTTGACTGACAATCCCCTCAAGTTAGTTAGCAAGTAACTATGCTCCCTAGTGTTGATCAAAAATAGGACACCTCCTGGTTCTGAAAAAGGATATCTGTATAAAAAGATTTTTATTTTACTTAGATGTTCTGAAAGCATTGTTCAGAAATTATTACACTTACTACACAGTGATGAAATATTACAGCATCAGTCCATTATCCTAAATTATATAACTTCCAAGACAACTTTGTGCAAGTACAGTGATGATACAAATCCAGTCTACATTTACATGTACTACCATATGTATTTCAATAACAGTATGCCCTTCAAATGAGCAAGTAAAATACTTATGCGATCTCTACACTGTGGTTTTTTTCTAATTTATTTAAATTTATAACATAAGTGAGAAAAAAAAATCCACCCAATAACCTGATATAATTAACAATTTAACAAAGTCCATATTTGGCATTCTTGGTTAAAGTACATAGTTTACAGATAACAGTGAGTTTTGTTCAGGACACATGGGAGGTTTCCATCCTATTCTTTGATTAGCCCTAGTCTTTGGCCTTAATTCATTAAATGTTGGGATGATGTGCAATTTTTCTCTGGCAGGTCCTATTCAAATTTTAAGTCAAGGGAATGATGTCAACTGAGTTTAGACCAGTCCCTAAATACAGCTAGCGTCTACATGTGCCCCTTCATATGGCACACAGGGGAAGGACATAAGAAAATTACATAGTGTAATTGCAAATGTTACAATTAGTACAAATACTATAAATGTTACTGACAGTTTGGAAAAGGTCTCCTATTGTTCAAATAACTACGAAACAAATATTTTTTGATTCAATAGCTAGAATTAGATTGCGAGATATTTTACAGTATCCATCTATTCTACAGAAGCAGAGCTGCAACTTCACGCATTTCTAAAAACTTAATTTTACTGACTAGAAAACTGTTTAAATGAACTTACGGTGGAACTGAACAGAGACTGGATTATTTCATATTTCACTGAGATGAGTAGTAAAGTGCGTGGTCATTGGTTGACAAACCTATCCTGATGTCCCTATGAGGTTCTTAGCTATATTTATTTTTTCACTTCTTCTGTCTTCCAAAAAAGTGATCTGTATGAAATTTTCTTAAACAATTCAGATGCCCGAGACATTAGTTCTGTCAGACATTTTTCCGTGACTCTTGCCTTTCCTACTACTAGTGTTAGAATTATTTGATCCCAAATTAATCAGAGAAAAGTAATACAAGAAAATGTTCTCCTTCTTCACAAATGATTGCAGTGGTAATTCACAGTAACATGTCTACCATTCCTATCAGACCATTTTAGAGTATATAAAAGCCCTTCACAAAGTCTAATAATAAATAACTCTATTATGTAGATAAATAATAGTATTTTTATATGCTGACAAATGCAGGTAGTCAGTTGGGAGACTGCCCATTTTTAAAAATGTAATTCAGGTTTCTCTGAGTTTACTTGGCTGCAGCTGGTTGATTCAGAATGCTGTATGAAATACACAGCTTATTTCTAAATTTATTGAAGTGAACTTTAAGCCTCTGAATTGTGTATTGAACAAACAAGAAGGAAAAGTTAATCAGAGAGATATGTCTGAACTTCAGTCCCACTCTAGAGCTCAGCAGTGGCTAACGTGCAGCCTGGTGTTCACAGCCTGAATGTAAGCCCTCCTGTTGAAGCTGTGTTTTCCTTACATGCGAAGTAGGCAAGACATTTCCTGCTGAAAATGGCTTCCTATAGACTATATAAAAAACTACCAGGAGTCCTGGGAAGGCAATTCAGAATGTCTGTCTCCATAAAGGGAATAATCTCTCTGAAGTTTCCTAAGAGCTCTGCAACTTGTCTAATCTTGTCAACCATGCTTCTTCTTTAGTCAGTGAGGAGATAAATTTCAGTCACCAAGTGGAAGATGGCAATTAAGAGTTCCTCTCTACTTAATGGAGAAAAACTGCATTCCCAAGCCAAAGGAAGAGTCTGAAATAAGTGAGATGTCTCTGGGGCTTCTGATCACTTTCTTTTGACCCCAGAAAGATTCCAAAGTACTGAGGTGGGATACTAAAATTTTCTATGTTAACTTAGAGGAGATGTATCCTATTCTGTCACAAGATTTGCCCAGCAGCACAATCTCCACCAGCATCTCCTAGATCTGAAGCTTCTGCTTTCTTAAAATATGTTCTGTGTACTTGGTACACATTCACAAGGAACAACACATGGTAACCAAGCTCTGACTCAGCTATCTCCAGTACAAGAATGGGTACAGCTCTTCCAGAGCACTGTTTCACTGAAGCTAATGTACCTGGGTTCTTAGTTCAAGGTCCATGGAGTGGAGTCCATGGGCCCTTGGAGTGTAATAGAACATCATTGCAGACCTCGTGGCTCAAGTCAAATGTGAGACAACAGTAAACGCTGCTGATGAGCAAAGGTCTGATGATCAAGCTTTCTCTCTTGCACTCCTTCACTCAGCCATGTTTCCTTACTGTGTGCCATTTCTAAGCACTCAAAATAGTGACTTAGAACCCTCAAAAAATGAGACAAAAAATTAAATTAAAAATGAGATTCAGTATGTAAGCAAATATTCAAGGGTGTGGGTATTTTTGTATGGGTTTCTTTTTTTTTCTTCAGAGTTTTGAGGTATTAGGGTGCAAAACATGACATTGTCACAAGGATAATTGTCTCCAAAAGATAATGTATTGACAAAAAAGAGAAAAAAAATCACAAATATTTGTCACACTTGCCTACCCACTGCAGCCACCTCCCAGACCAGAAAACCTGCATCTTTTTTTGCCTTTTAGGAAATGAACAACCTACAGAAAGCCATCCTTTTACTAATGATGGGGGATTTTTGCCTTTTCCTGGTGGGAGATTGAATAATGCTTCCATTTTCTCACATTCCTGTCATTTTTGACAATTCCCCCAAACAGCTTTCAGAACCATTGGAAAATGACCCGCTCTGTGCATGATTTACTCTTAGTTTTCACTTTTCTCTCCATTACACTGGGAAACCAAATTTTGCTACCAGTTTGGTCAGCTCACCAAAGTGCTAAGATAAATTCTGGGGGCTCTGCATTCCCTTCTCCTATGACTATCATGCACAAAAATTTTGATTTTAACTTGCAGTTACCACAATGCCATATCTCATTCACCTAGCCAGGTTAGAGAAGTGAGAAGACCACCAACTACTCTGTCATTCTGAACATGTAAATTCTGGGAAGGCTTTCTGTTAAATCTTTGCTTGCCATTTCTTTTAAGATACTAATTTTGTATGTGTAGCAGCCTGATACTTAAATGAAAAATAATACTGTATCTAAATGAATTATATTTTTGTTTAGATTTTATTTTTTAATTAAAATATAGTAAAATATGGTAAGTGTGAATGTATATTATAGTAATAAGACTTTTTATCTCAATCTCTGAGTAAGCTCCAATGGAGCTGTCATGGTCTATTATGCTCCAAAGTAGCTGTTAGGGTCTATTATGTCAATTAGCATACACATCCATGACAGATTGTTCTTTTTTGTCTTTTTTTTTAATATTAACTTTAAAAATAAAAAAAAAAAGGAGGGGCTGGATCGCTCAGGGTATTGAAATGCAGCAGAGAGCCTTTCACTTGGAGGTTACCCACTGAAATCTAGCTCGGGTCAATGGTAACTGAAAATTGCTGTTCAGTGATGCACATAAAAGGGGCTTAGTGTCTCAAAAAAACAAGACTGAAGCATTGAAGTTAATGGAAGTGCTGAAAATTACTTCAATGATTACAGAATTAGGTCCTTACTTCAAGTTCCAACAGTTCATATTGCAGCTGGAGACACACTACTAATGTTGACACTAATTTGCTGTCTTCACCGGACAAGTACAAATATAGTCACAGGTCCAATGGTCTTCCCAAGTATCCTAGTGAAATTCCACAAAGGCTTTACTGTATTTGTTTTTGTTGTTATACTAATTCATATCAAGGTTTTCTTACCTTTAAAAAAAGGCAGAATGAGAGAAGGTACATTGAAAGGTGAAAAAGATGATAAGAAGTATGGGACTTCTTCTGTATGAGAAGGGGTTAAAAGTTACTTTTCACTGTTAGAAAGCACAACCAAAATGGGTATGGTAGAGGTCTATAAATCATAAAGTGAATGATAGCATTCTTTTTCCTGTAATCAGTAGTTTAAACTGTGGAACTCAAAGACAAAGCAGGTTGAAAGTACAAAGGTTCCACAAGGAAACAGACAAATTCAAATTCACCAATCGAGGGATTAAACCCACAGTAATCGAAATGCAGCTACAGTCTCAGTATATCCCAAACAGCTTAATGTCAGAAGCTGGAGAAGTATTCCTCAGATATCTACTACTAGTCTTTTGAAAGATAGGATCACGGAATAGAATAACCTTCAGTTTTGTGACTCACATGTTTTTGTAATTGTGTTGGCATAAGTGAGGGCAGATTATCACCTCTAATCTTCCTTTCATGCCAACGGTTAACCTGGCTTGCACATTACTATGGAATTACTGAATTACCAAGCTCTCAGTTATATGGAAAGCTAAGGCAAGGAAATGCAAGGAAAGGAAGAACAAGGCAAGGAGACATGTAATTCTTCATAGCTGAGAATCTTGCATTTTCTAAACCTGGCTCTAGAAAAAGAAAAAAGAAAAGAAGAAAAAAAGAAAAAAAGAAAAGGAAAAAAAAAAGAAAAGAAAAAAAAACCAGTTACAGGGTATTATTCATCTCATCCAAAGGTAAACATCTAAAACTGATGAGAAGAATCATGACCTGGAAGTAAGCATTTTTCTCATTGATCATAATATTAGCTAGATTTAACTAGCAAAGCAAGAAATGGTTCCATTGAGAGCTTTAAGGTGTCCAGAACATTTTCATGAAGGTAAACACATATGATACAATACATGCAGAATACTCATGCCCTTTGGCATGAGTGATGGAGGTTATGTAGGATTCAACAGAGCATCTCAAATACGCCGATGTATAGATAACTGAATTGACCCTAGAACATCCAAACAGATAGGTTAGGGGTAATATTCAGTGATCTAAATGTAGGCATATAGTGATATTTTTTGTATTGTATTATATCAGACCTGATGTTGAGCTTTGGTACCAGAGTGTATGGGTCTCCCTAAGTTCTGTGCCCTACCTAGGTGGCCTGTGTGTGCCTTCAATATCCTAGAAAACCTCAAGTGGCACTAAATTCCTATGTTTAGGCAACTGAATCCTGCCCCAGATGTCAACATTCGTATTGGAAATGTCTAAATTTAGATTAAGTGAATCCAAGCACTAATGATTAAGGACAGGTGAAATAACCCCATGTTTTGAGTCACTGATCATGCATCTCCTATGTCAATCTCCAAGGTCCTTACAAAGGTAATGCATGTAGCACTCCTGTCTAGTGGGACAAAATCTTTTCGATGAAATCCTATCCCATTAACATCAACAGCAAACCTCCCTTAGATTTCAGTAGGTTGTTCTTTCTCTAGCTGTCAGACCAGGCACAAGAGAACAAGCAAAACAACTCAAATACACAGCTTTTCCTCTCTACACACCTTGAATCAGAAAAAACAACCTAATATTTTTAGATAAGATAAGACAAGCACTCAAGTTCAATTTTTGCTTGTACAGCACCATATTATCAATAGCAATACTATGAAAATTTTGTGAGAAGTTCATGGAAATTATGCTTCAGGAATGTCCCCAAATCAGTCAGGTAATAGGGACGTGGCAATTTAAACACCCTATAAGAGGATACATTTGTCCACTTCGTTGTTTCAATAAAATCCTCTTTTTTGACAACCAGTCTTGCAGAAGTAGGGTAGATGATGGTGAAATCATTGTTCAGGCTTTTATGCAGGTTATCACAAAGATTGCAGCTATACTCACTGCTTGGCTTAAGAGAAAAGGGTTCCTGTCTTTCCTCCACACATCACTGAGAGCAAAGCGTAGTATTGCCCTTTGTGTTTCATTTAATGTTGAAAATTTCCTTTCTTCTGCTTGCACATAGTGTAATGCGACAATTATGTGACACATTAAAAAAAAAAAATTATGACAATGCTTGCACTGTATCCAAATGTGAAGAGATCTGCAGTCATTTCAAATGGGAAACCTGCTATTAGCTCACACAATGGATTCCCCAGCTGAAAAGAAGACATAAATTGGAGTGAATCAAGCATTCACCGCCAGCAGATCCGCTGCTTGTTTTCACTGATGAGATGTAAATGTGCTTAGCAAGAGTACAGCATCAGAAGAGGACCATGAAATTATAATATAGTGACTGTAATGAGAATGGGTTAATTTGTAGCATTTCTTATTCTAATTATGGTATTTGACACATGGGAACAAAACCATTTTCAGCCATTTTGTTTTCTTGTTACTATTCCTTATTACAAGAATGAGAAACAAGAGCAGTCTGCACGCTTTTCTATTCTGTGAAATACAGTAGCATGCTGCACTGTTTTGACCCTTTCAATATTCTGCATAGGTAATTTGAGAGAAGACAGTCCAGTTATGGTCTCAGCAAAGAGCATTTAATGAATCCAGGAAAAGTATAATTTGCATGGAAATAGCCTGAATTATTTTTTTAAGTGCACAAGAATGTAATGGGGGGAAAAAAACAACAAACCAACAACAAAAACCAAAAGCTAGAAAACAGAAACAGCACAACTTTCTCCATTTCTAGCACAATGATTTTAATGAGAATTAAAATTTGTATGAACTTAACTTATTCTCAGAGTGATGGGATGCTAGTTTCATCTTGCAGTGTGTAAATTATCTATGCAGACATATTGTGTTTGTAAAAGAGCTGTCCAGCTAGTGAAAAATATCCTGTTCCACACAATTCAGATATTAATCTATTATTTTGACAGAAAATAAGTGTACAGAGGTTAAGATACTTGCCACTCAGACTAAATAGATGCATTTTCAGGCCTACAGGTTCTATGTTTTCTAACAATGGCTACAAAATTGTATCCATAAAGAACACAGAAACACGGAATTCACATTTCAGTGAACAAACCCAAATTCTGATAACACATATATGGACAAAATACCTTTTTTAACAAAAGACTCTGACATATGCTTATAGGAGTATTGGCAATCTGGTTAAAAAAATTCTCCTGCGGTTTACCTGTACCTGCTTGGTAACTGCTATATGAGGGTTATTGCATTTATGTGCAGACATGAACATTTTGGACAAGTGCAAATTAGCTCTGCTTTTGTGAGTTGCTTCTGGTTCTCAGTATCCTGTCTTGCCTTTAAAATATAAATATAGAACAGATTGTTGTCCTTAAAACTCACAACCCTGAAAGTGTGAGATGGATGAGGATAATGGAGGAAAGTAAAAAAACAAAAAACACAACAAAGTCCACAGGTTTTCCTACCAAACCATCTTCAAAGAGGATGAGAAGGACATGCACTTTGAAGATTCTATCTGACATGAGAGGGAGAAGTGGGATCAGATTTTTAAAGGACATTTGTAGGATTTATTAAAACTTCATTTGAGCATTTAAATCAAATGCTAAGATTCAGGCTATTTTTAGGAACCTACTTGGCACGTTGAAACAGCTGAAATGAAGGAATATGTTCACAAGGTGATTCAAAAGTTGTCAATAAAGGGGTTCTCACCAGGGAATTAGAATTCACGTGCTTCCTCAGTCTGTCTTTGAATCATGATAGAGCTTAGATAAAACATCAGGCATCTAACTGCTTAGCTAAAGATTGATCTAAAGATGTCTGAGCGCTTCTGTTTAGGCATATAAGGAACTCTGTGATCCAGAATGGCAGTATAAATCAATTTTAGGCTTCTCCAGCAATAATCCAGAGCCCAGGGAACAGACAACTTAATCTTTGTCTGAGAGAAGGATCCCAAATTGCCACAAGTCTGAACTTGGAATTTAGAGATTCTGAATCTCATTTACAAATGTTCATGTCCTATTAATTTTTCCCAAGTAATTACAGAACCCTGAGTTTCTTGGATTAAAATGCTAATACAATTTGGAAATGAAATAATTTTAATTTACCTAGTAGAAAATTCATAAACCTGGTAGAATTCATAAACCTAGTAGAAAGAGAGAGCAAAGATAGCATTAAAACTGTGTTATAGACCTACCAAGAAAAGGACACTGAGGTACCCCGACTTCAGGGTATCACAGGAAAATGCATTCAGATTGACAGAACAGCTTATATCCACATTGGTAACAGAGAAACTAATTTCCCTTTGAATGCTCAGTAAAGGAAGTAGCCCTGAAATAGCTCAGAAGAAAGGTTGCAGGAAAAGAATTACCTGTTGAGAAAAATCATTATGTAACATAAATGCATACGCTATATGCACATCCATAGGCACATGTGCATATGCACACACACACCATTTTATGAATGCCATTATCCTTAGATCCATTTCATTTACTTATCACTGGGTATTTATTACATATCACACTAAAACGAAAATAAGACGTTTTGGCCTTGCTAAGTTTCCCTAAATATACTCACCTATTTGAGATGCCTGCCTGGCCTCTAACTGTCACTTGCCAAGGGAACAGGCCTCCTGTAGGTCCTGTGTCTTGGATGTTAACCCAGATGTCTTTAATACGTTAGAGTACCTCAAACCACAATAGACACCTGTTTTTTGGCAACTAGCATGCCAGGTTCTGGGATCAGGATTCGCTGAATATCTCTGCAGCTGTAACTACAGCAGTCATTTCAGCAGGTTTCAGGTACCAAAACATAAGACAGACAAGGCATCATGCCCAAACTCTAGCTGCTGATCTCCAAAAGGCTGCAGATCTTTCGTAAGTTTTGTCTCTAACCTGCCAGCTCCATTTAGGTGTATTGGCATCTGAGATGGCAGTACATACCCATGTTTATGTAGCTGAATCCTGCTCTAAGTCTCTATTAATTATAGTAGGAGCATAGACATCTAGTTCACATGCAGATAATGAGGGGAAAACTTCACTCATTACCTCTGCTACTTCTTTATCAATAATAAAAGTTTGAAGGCAGCAAGATGATGAGGCCAAGATTTTTTTTTTTCACATTTCCTTATTTTGTCTTTCTTTTAACCCACTTTTTTTAATTGTATTTAAATTAATGTTGAAGTGAACTTAATGCTATTTCTGGTGGCAGTAGCTCAAAGCAGGATCTATTTCCATTTATTCCTCTTCTTCCCCCTGCTCCACACCACCATTTCTGTTTTGTAACCCACTTTATTCACAAACTGTAATAAAATATGTGAGGAGTACAAAGAAATGGAGCATTATTTTTAATTTATTTGTAGAAGTTTGGATTAATATAATTGTATGTCTATAGTAATAAGTGGATCTGTCACGATAAATGTAAAATAACATATCATCCATGTTTGTCAAGAATTTTTCAAGTCAAAAGGGAGTATGACTTTTGTACAGTATACATAAACTAAAGTAAAAAATAAAGCTGTTAAAATACTAACTTATTTTAACAGTTTCTAATAAAAAAACATAATATTAAAATAGAGTTCAGGTTTTCTGAATTTTGTTTTATCAGCTTCATTGTAAAAAACAACATATTTACCTTCTAGTGAAGGTTGCTACAGTTACCAATTTCTTGAGACTGCACCTATGGTGTATCTTCTTTTCTCTGCTTCCATGAATATCAAAGATGAAAACAAAACTCTAAAATGATGTTCGATCTTCAGACCATCTGGTCAGTTCAGCTTCCCATTGTGTCCTCTTTATCTCTGATAATTTTATAGTGGCTTAATGTTTAATTTATGATCCTGTCTTCTGCAGCATCCCCCTCTATTGTCTCTCTTTAACAGTCACATCGATACCCATGTTGTTGCTACCTGCACATCTTCACTTTGGTCCTCGGCAAGGAATTCAGTCTTGTATTCTGTGTTTGAAACTGAGTATGAAATTGTCAGTGTATTTTCCTTATAGAGCATTTTCTTAAAAAAAAAAAAAAAAAAAGACTAGAAAGACTTTTGTAATAGAAAGCCAATTTTTATTAGAATATAAATCATAATAATTGCCTTTCAAATACAGAATGGCAGAAGAGAAATAAGTAATGTTTATGACTACTCCTCTCTATTCCCATGCATTCTTAGAAGATGGTTCCTTTTTTTCACACTTGGTTTTAGCTAACCTTATGAATACAGGAGTTGCAGCAAACTCAGTACAAGCCTTTCTAGTCTTAGGAAGACTTTTTGTTACAGTGGAGACTTGCCTATCAGCTTCCAGCCCCTGTCAGTGTTGTCTGAGTCTCTTTGCTGTGCTCTAGCCTTGTTTCTCATCCTTCCCTCACACAACCCTCCTAATATCCTTTAAGCTTTTCCCTTCCAAGCACACTCAGCAGCCCTAAAGGGAAGGAGCAGTTTCATTGTTAGAGGTTTTCGTGTGACACAATCATTCCTTTTTTTAAACCACCACAAAATACAAATTAGGAACGAACAAATTAAACAGATACTACCCATCATGACATGGTCACATACCTCTTGTTCACTAACTGTATTCTATCCTGATAAATAAAAGAAAGACAGGCACTAAACCCTAGTATCAAGGCCACTGGCACCATATGTTTGGGGCTAAACTTTATTAAAGCAGTATTGTCCTGGATTGGCCTAAAGACAAGGGCCCAGAAAGAAGCCAGGAGCTGGGTAGCAATTAAGTGGAATGGAGGTGCAGGAGTCCCACGCTCAGGCTTGCTGCCTGACCCTCTTGTATTTAACAATTGAAACAGACTCTGTGTCATTAATACAGGACATACAACTAATTAGGCAGGGGGTAACGAGAAAATAGAGAGGATAATTTGGAGACAGTAAAGGGCAGGGGGGAGGCTAATCTTAGTCTTGGAGATTAATCTTCCTCAGAGAATAATTCCAAGTAGGGGTCTCAGTTATGTGATTTTCATCCCTTGGGGGACTCTACCGCTCAACACAAGGGAAACTGAGGGAGTTGAAGGAGAGTGACAAAGCTCAACTAATGGAGTGGATTATGTAGATCTCCTCCAGAGTGGTCTTGTGGATTCAAAGAACTGAAAACTCCTACATTTAAACCAAATTCTATCCTGGTTTTCTACCCTTTGGAAGAAAAGAAGAATATGGTTGGTTATACATTTTTGGTTACTTGATTAAAGAATCATCATCAGAAATACAAAGGAGCCCAGAGAAACCGTAGCTAGCAGAGGAACCCCAATAAGCTGATCAGAGAAACAAGCCCCAGACCCCATTCTTCCCAGGGCTGCCATAGGACAGCATCAGCCCCATGGATGTCAGGTGAGACACATCAAGATCGGTCAATGGGAGATGCTGTTTGCCTCACCTCACAGGCTTACGGGGGTCACTGCCTATGGGGGGTTACTGCCTAAGGGTATGGAATTTATTATGGGAAGATCACCTTGGGATTATATAAGACTTATTATGAGATGTTTAGGGGAAGAACCAAAGGTGCAGAAAGAGAGATTGTCATGTTGTCTGGCCATGCCCTGTGGGTGATCAGTGCAGTCTGTCCTGTCTTCTTACCAAATTGTATTTCTAACTATTTTCCTGGGTGAGGAGCTCCTTATTTTGTGTGCATGTGTTGGTATGGATGTCTGAGTGCCAGCAACTGGTGTGAGACCACAGGTCATAGGGATCCATGTGTCTAAGTGCCAGCACCTGGAGTGCGTGCATATTGTGTGGCTACATGTGTCAGTGCAATTGCTTGCAAATATCAAGGCAGACTAGCCCATGGGTAGGATAAGAGGCTTGGGAGCCAGGTATCAAAGCAGCCAGAAGCATGGGCTGCATACCGGAGAGATCAGAAAGCCTGGCAACTGGCAGCTGGAGAGACCAGAGGGGTTCAAATTAGCTACTGGATAGACCATGAGGTCTGGAGGTTGACTTAGTAACCTGTTTACATGTATGTGGCTGTATTGGAGACAAAAGGATCCCAGGGATCAGCTACTGAGTAGACTGAGTGTTTAAGGACATTTACCAGAGGGATCAACAATATGTGTGCACTTGTGTATGTGTGTGTGCACACAAATGTGTGTGTGAGGGTTTCTGAGCTACCAGGAGCTGGAGGAGCACTGCTGGCTTTGGGGGTGCCAGCAAGTGGGGAAAGCAAGTATCAAGGGCCAGTTCTTGCCCTTGATGCATAAGTACGTGCTACTGGAAAGATCCACTTTGTATATCTGCACACTATTTCCCACTAACAGATCCTTATCCTGAACTGGTAGAGAGGGGAACAAGATTAGGCAATTGTTTGTGCTGTCTGTGTTTGCATGTTTCTATCTGTGTTGTTCTGTGTGGCTTGCAGTGTGTATTGCCAATGGTCCTGTGTGTGCCTTTGGGGAATGCATGCTCAGCTTTGCTACTGGCTGGGCCTGGGAAGAGAGCTGTAGCAGCCTCCCCTCGTTCGTGCTACTAGATTTGGCAAAACTTTAACAGTATTAGAATCATAGAATCATAGAATCATTTAGGTTGGAAAAGACCTTTAAGACCATTGAGTCCAACGGTATTCACCAGCACTTCCCTTCTTTAAAAGTTTGACTTTGCAAACTCATAATTTTTTAAAGTTATTTTTATGCATTGTTTGAATGGATATTTTATATTAAGCCATTAATAAAGCATTTCTGGCTTTTATTTTGCATTAGTTCTTGGTTCTTACATATTGACAGTAAAAGCTATCCACAATTTCAACTGAAGGACAGATAATCATAAGACAGGAACCACGTGGCTAATGAGAGAAAGTTAAAAAGCTTTGGTAGTTGCCTCACTGGCATTCACGGTTCTGTAGAGAAGTTGCTATATCCTAATTAAAATATCTATATATATATGCATATTTGTCTATATGTAGGTATATTGGGACAGTGATACCTGAAGTAAAGCAAATTTAGCATTTTTCCTCCACTGGAAGAATTGCATATCTGTGTGTAAAAAGGACCCTTCCAGATGATGGTTACAAAAATGTACTCCCGGAGCATTATTCATCAAGAAGTTATTTTTTATACACTCAGTACATAAAATCTGCAAGCCTTAGATAAAATTGTCAGGATAATTAGGTTCTTTTTACCTCATCAGTGAATGAAATGTAGTGATTCCAAAGTAATATTTCTGGAGAAGGCACCAAAGGGGCTGAGGCTGATTCACAGCAGCTAATAACATGGCACACACCCCACCCAAGCAAGCAAAAGCTAACAATAAAAATAACTTTAATGGGTAAATTCTGTGCTTTAGAATGCAGTTTCCTTGAGTTGAATACTAGAAAGAGAGAAGAAATGCTTTTTGACTTGAGAGAAGATTAAAGTCTTGCTCCTGGTTGGGCAGTACTGTCTCTGATTAGTAGGTGTAAAGGAGGATTTAGATGTGATAGACACAATTTATGGCATCCATCTTGACTTCTGCTGCTGCTTTGGCAAATCTCCTCATTTACAAACTGCTTCAGTTGTAGGAGTTTTTAAGTATTAGTTATTCAGGGAATAATTGTAAAAAGAGCCATGGGACCTAACAGCAATATTTTCATGTCTAACTATCAACAAGGGAAAAGAGAGAGGCTCATCAAACTGACAAATATGCATCCACTCTGAATCAAATGTTGGAAAAAAGGTTTGGCATAAATGTTATGTAGTCTGCTCGCAAGAGAAATAAACAATGGAATACAGCAAAATTAATCTATTTATGCATATGGGCAATCTCACAGGTAGAAATGTTTCTATACGTAGAAGCTTCTCTATACATAAATAATTACTTCTATGCAGTAATTCTAACGAGAGGTAGCAATAGCGTTGTAAATCCCTCTCTTTTAACAGAAGTAGCACAGTCAGGATTAATCCAGCTCTATTGCCATAATAATGTGTGCAAAATACACGTCCTTCTGTTCAAATGTAGCCTCAGCTGAGCCTCGTACATGCATTGAACACGATTTCCAAGAGCAAAACTCACTGCTATCTTCAAATTCAGTTGTACAAGTACAGGGTAGCCAGCTCTTTTGAACTTCAGGCTCAAATCAGGCACCAAAAAAACCCATCCAAAGCTGCTTTCAAAAGGTTAATCTACAGCATCATGTGGAGGTGAATGGATACCACTTTAGCACCACTTGGATTAAGAAATGGATGTTTCTTTCACATGACCTCCCCATGTTCACAGCAGCAATACAGCCGACAAGTTTTGTTGTGCTGTGCTTTGGCTTTGTGCAACTGTTTGACCTTTTCCTTGGCCAGATAGTCCTGCTGTGCAGTCAGCACATGAAGCCCTCTGCCTGTCCCAGGCTGGCAACATTTAATGGATCGCATTAAGCTCTGATCTGAGTCTTAAAGCAATTAGAACAGCTTTGGTCGGAAAAACTCCATTTTCATTTCATTAAAAAACTCAAGAAACTAGGAGCAGAAAGGAAATAAAAAGAGAAATCATAAAGGGAATTTTGGATTCTGTTAACTTTTTGCTGAAAACCTGAAGAAAGCCAAATGCTTCATCCAGGCCTAATAATGAGGCTTAGACTGGCTCTGATAGCAGTCTTTGTACAACCTATTGCAAAAGCTCCATTTATATTCTATGTAAAATGTCCAATGAAGCATAGAAAACATGTAATTTGTATAGAGAATGGGAGTTATGCAATTTTTGCTGGCATAAACAATGCAGTAACTGCTCAGAAATAGCCTTTTGCATTCATGAATGGGGTCCATTATCTGCTCTGTCTCTCTTCTTTGCTCATTCTGAGTTGGGGCATGGTAATAAAAGAAAGGCATCCTCTTTGCCTCAGAGCTTTGATTTTCAAACAGCAAGTGGATAACAACATATGACAGCTCTTTCTTGTCTTCTGATTAAGGAGCAGCCATGTTTTATGGACACTTACTAAGTTGCCAGCCAATTAAACATTCAAATACATTTATATATATTTAATTGGACTACCTTTGCAAATAGGGCTTTTCTGGAGTTATCAAACAGATTAGACAATGTAAGGCATTAGATAAGAAGCAATGAATTATTATTGTTATTACTATTACTGTCATCACTACTATTAGTGGGGATAATCAGGGTAAATGCAGAGTGGAATGTTTGCAAGGTAACTTTTTGGCAGAGTGCATGTCCTATAGAATCAGCTGTCTGTAAATAAAGAGCTATTAATTGTGTCTTTAATAATTTTCTCAATGTTTTTGTTTGTTGCATTTTTGGGGAGAAGAATTTACACAAAGGGGTACTGACAGGGTTGCTAAGGGCACAGCAGATGACTTAATATATTTGGATTTTCAGAAAGCCTTCTGTAACATTCCACATGACAAGTTCCTGCTTAATCTCCAAGATGAAGCAAGGATTCAGGGCAGGACATGAGCAGAGATACAGAACAGGTTGGAAAATAGCGAAGCAGTGGCTATAGATAGTTCCTGTGAAAGAAGCTATGTCAAACCAGAGAAAGTGTTATTTCAGGTCTACAGGGGCTAGTGCTTTAAAGTCTGCTGAGCATGTATGTGCTTTAATTTAGAAAGATAGGCTACAAACACAAAGAGCAACTGCACACTAGTTGCATTTTCTGAGGACAAAAAAATGAAAGATGATGAATGAAGGTCATACAGACAGCTAAACTTAAAAGGGATTTAGATTTTATTTGTAAATACGTTGTCACAGAGGGAATTAAATGTAATATTGACAAATACAAAGTAATAAAACTTTGGTGCTGTAAAACTCACTAAATTCTAGCATAGAACTAATGAGATTAAACTCTAAGGGAATTTAAGAAAAGGAAACCAAACCAAACAAACAAACCAAAAAAACCCCCACAAACAAAACAAAACAAAAAAAACCCCAACACTTTTCTGGGCTGTATAAACAGAGGAGTATTTCTTGTTCCCTTTCTAAGAGCATATATTTAGTCTTTTTCTTGCAGTAATAACAATACCGATACTTGGCATTTCTAAACAGCTTTCATCAAATGAAGTAACCTGCACAAATCCTCCAAGATATTGGTCATCACAGGAATTCATATTTCAAAAGGCCATCTATTCCCTGAAAGAAAGAAGTGAAATATTAGGAGATGGTATGGGGCACAACATTTTTGGTGGGGATGGGGATCGTTATTTTGGCATTGCATGAATAAGTTCTTATCATTTTTGTAACTGTTTCTCCTTTCTCCTTTTCTATTTGACAATCACATTTGGGGTAAACACCACCTCTTCACTGATCACTAACAGGATCAATAGTAGACAGTTTCATTGTACTCCTTCCTTTTTTCCCTTCCTCACTAAATAATCTATTTTCCTTTCATTTAAAGGGGAAAAAGATGAGCAAAGTATGAAAGCAGTTTTCTAAAAGAAGACCTTGCTGTTGATAATGCCATGTTGCCCTTTGGCCTTCAAAAGCCCTTTCATTATGCTTCAAAACTTAACCTTCATACTAAGCAAAAAAGCAACTAGATGAATATATTCCCAATGAACCTTTTTTTTAAACAGTTGGGTTGTTTGTTTGTTTGTTTTTTTTAAAAAAAAAAGCTCATTACATCACATGGCACTAATTTACTCCTTTGGAAACAACAAAATTTTCAAATGTATTTTTCAAATAAATGCTATTGACAGAGAGGAGAGGAGGTATTCACAATGTCTAACATTAAGCCTCTCAATTCAGCTCCTAAGCTCTTATTTAGTCAATATGAGACGTAGGCTCATTTTAGGTTGTGTGAATTGCACTGTGAAAGAACCTGCATTCTTGATTTAGGGATCTCCAATAGATATTTCAAGTTAAACACGGTAAATGCACAGCACAGGGCATCTGACAGTTGAAGTTTCAATATTTTTATATGATCTGTGCTTTCTACAGGATTTCTAATGATTGCCAAGTACTACAGTATTCCCAAGGGTTCAGGAACAAAAATCACAAGCCTATTCACAATACTGTTTGTATAAATTCTGAGCTCTTTTTAAATTTTTACTTCCTGAAGGGAACAGCTTTGCTGGCTTAAGAAGCCTGACAGCAAAATGTGTCAGAAACAGGAATATAGAGACATACTCTCCTAATCTGGATTGGAGTCACATACTCACTTTAAGATTCTGCTAGACTCTGCAGTTAGGTGGGTATTAACTAGCAGTCACATGTTTATGCTGTTTAGTTTTTATAGTATCCTTCCTTCTGTCATACTTAAGTTTTAAATAAAGATATTTGTGCTTTGCAATGGCTGGCTGCTCCCTGAGAAACTGTTGTCTGCAGAGCCACAGACACCAAACTAAACTCGGGATTGCAAAGGAGTTTACAGTAAACATAAGGACTATAGTCTTGCAAGGACTACAGACTAAAAGCCTAATTTGCAGCAAAAGTGACACTATGACCTAGACCTCTCCGAAAGGTAACATGAGGAGGTGTGGGACCTAAATAGGATGGTACTCAGGAATCCAAAAAAGTGTCAGCGTGTTATTAGCTTGTGATCTGTGACAACGTAATTGTCATTGATGGCTCATTCCCAAGGGAGAGAAGTGGTCCACAGGCAGAGAGATGATGGCAAGCTTGGCCCTAGGCCTTTTAACATCTGTAGACCTGAACTAGCTCTCCCACCTAAGGTAACATCAGGCAAAAGCATCAACAACAACTGAGGAGTTGAAAGATTTGAAGGATTTTATGAACTACACTGTTGGTTTTTTAAACTTCCTCCCGCCAAGGGAAGATTTAGGGTATAGGAACAGCAGAAACCTCTGAAGTTTGAGGCTGCCTCTTCATAACTACCTTGGTATTTTACTCTTCATTCAGCCCAGAGAAGAATGCATCTAACCAAAAAGGACACAGGGAGAAACAGAAGAAATACAGTCCACATTGCCTATGGCTACATCTACATCAGCAATTATTTTGGCTCAATTGAAGGTATCTGTACAGTAGAAGCATTTGGTGATGAGTTCCCAACATCCGTACTGTATGCATTTCAGGAGATCTTCTTCAGACTGGCTCTAGTTTGATCCCATGAACTGAAGAGCACATTAGGTGAGCATATCTCCTGGTTTAATTTTATCATTCATGTTTTGTAAGATTGCTCAAATACGTGAACCAAACTTCATCCTGAACACAACATCAGTGTTTCATTTCAGAAATTAGTCCATAATTTAAATGGAAATGTTAATGTTAATCTATGATTCTAAAAGAATAGCACTCATTACAGGACTTTGGAGCAGTGAAAAATGATGTCTCTTCAGGTTCAAAATTTTCTCATCTCATTATGACCTTTAAAATAAGTTCCTTTTTTTTTTTTATTCTGTCTTTCTCATAGAAGAGGTAAAAGATAAAAAAGGTTTTAAACTCCTTAAAACCGGAATGTTTCAAGATTCAGACACAAGTTTTTATTTGTACTTTTGGGGTTTTTTACATTTAAATTTTTTTGACTTTTCCTCTCATTTTAGGGCAAGATATTATTTTTTGTTGTCACATTTTTTTTTTGTTTCTTGTTTCAGTACCTCTCAGTGAGCAGAGAACTATTTCCTATGCAGCTGTGATTAGGAGTTCACTTGTCATTATATTGTGGCACATTAGTATTACAATACTGTGCTGGTTAAGCTCCTTTCCCCAGGCTAGTATGTCATTTACATACAGAGGAGACATCAGTCTAAGATTCAGTTGCCTGAACACAGGTGTCTATTTTAGCTGCCTGGATACCAGCTGCTGCCTCCAAATGATGTTGGCCTCCCACATTTGGAAGGTGCCTTATCATCTTCGGCCATACTGATGTATTGCATACTCTAGGGCACCTATATTGGCATTAAATCGCAAATAGTGATGCCCATGTAGGCAGCTAAAAGCTGTCTCAGAACTAAAGAGAAGTGTTGTATAAATGACAAACTCTTTAATATGTAACCACAGATTTTTCATTCTTGGACAAGATTCTTGGCATATTATTGGCTGACAATCTGTTAATAGCTCTATCTACAAACATAGGTGGTGGGAGTGGAAGTGAGAGAATCTGAGGACATACAATAGACTTTTTGTCATGTACTGAATGCTAAGACATGCATTACTGCCTTCCCTTTTTGGAAATTAGCCAGAGAGATTTTGTTGTTATCTTTTATAGACACCTATTTGAAAGGAAGGAAGGAAGGAAGGAAGGAAGGAAGGAAGGAAGGAAGGAAGGAAGGAAGGAAAGAAGGAAGAGAAAGAAAGAAAGAAAGAAAGAAAGAGAGAGAAAGAAAGAAAGAAAGAAAGAAAGAAAGAAAGTTAGTTTCATGTTTTTCTCTACGTACAAAACTTTTCCTGCAGCTACAGGTTTAATTGCAGATTTCTCAATAGGCAGTCAAGAGACAGAAAGAAGGAAATTAAATTAGAATTGATTCCTTACATATCACTTTGACATACTTTCAGTTTTGAAAATGTATCAAAGGTAGAGACAATGGATTGACTCTTGAAATATTTACCAAGTAAGTTTTATTGCCTCAAATGCAATAATTAATTTAATATCTGACTTTTTTTTCCAGAAAACTTTTGAACATTTCATTATTTTCTTCATTGAGGAAAAAAAATCCCCAAAAAATAAAACATCAGCACAAGGTATATCTATTAGGATCACCAATGTTATTTGATGGACTCCCCCACTCAGAAAAATACCTACTCTGATACAGGTGATAACACTGCTAACAACAGTAACCACCATATTGAGATAGAGCATTTGTTTTATTCTTTTTCCTGATAGTCCAATACGGGGTACTCTACATGTCTAGGGTGTTTTGATGCATGTAGGAAGAAACAAGAACAAGTTCTAGACCACTTGCCACACAGATCATGATTTGGGTATGTCACCGGTAAAACAGACTCGACTTGGGGAATTTAATTTATTACCAATTAATGAAAAAAACCCACCAAAAAGCAAACACCCCTGCCCCACCCCCCCCACCCCCCCCGCCTCAATTCAGGTATTGAAAAATGAAGACAAATGGTTAAACAAATACTTAGGCAAAACACCTTTCCTCCCCCTTTCTCAAGCTCAGCTTCACTCCTGGCACCTCACATCCCCTTCCTACTCTCCACTCTCCTTCTTACCTCACGGGCTATGCTCAGTCCCCTTGGTGAGGTGATGGACAATGCAAGAGGTTAGGATCAGGGTGTAGTGATTTCTTTCTGCTGCGCCTTGTCCTCATTCTTTTGTCTTTTCTTCTTCTGTTCCTTTCTTCTTCCTCGTTTCCTCTGCACTGGTCTGGGTCCTCCCCAGGCTGCAATCCTTCTGGGGAAGTACCTGCTCTGGTGTGGGTTACCCATGGACCACAGGCTCTTTGGGGGTGTTAACTACTCAGTCATGGAGCACCTCCTACTGCTTTGGCCTTTTTGTTCCTTTTTTTTCCTCAGAGTTTTGCCCTTTCTTCACCATGCTTTCTGCGACCAGCTTTGCTGATGGGCTCAGCTGTGGCCAATGGTGGGTATGTTGTGGAGCTGGCTGGAACTATCTGGAACTGGCTGTGTCCAGCACAGGGCAGCTGCTGGCCTTTTCTCTCAGAGGCCACTCCTGCAATCTCCCCCTGCTACTGAAACCTTGCCATTTATACCAAATACAGGATATCACTAGCTTACAGTGACTTTTGAGAGCAAACCCTCCACATCAAAATAGAAAATATTTCATTAGAAAGATGCTCTTTCTAAGATCTGAAATACTGATGAAACAAGCTAATGAATTAATGTAGAACAAAGGCAACCTTAAGTAGAGGATGTATTAAATGGAGGCACATATCAGTACAGGACTAAGAAAGGGGATACGAAATATAAGGTTAAACTAATGTTTCCAAAGCCTTTAAAGAACAGCAAAGTCAGTTGAAATGAACATGCCATCTGGAGTTCAGCTGGTGTCAATGTGGTTTGTTATAGCAGCATGGTGCATCAAAGCACTGAGTGCTCACACCGTCACACTGAACAAATCACAAGTGAACAGGCTGCTGTACAGGGAGACTGACAATGGAGGGATGAAAACAGTTAACCCTTCTGGTCACAAGGTCATGAACTACTACTGTTGCAAAGTTGCCGACAAAGAAGAGAGTTTGGATCAACTTTTAAGACATAATTTATTTTTTCTTTTGAAGTCACAGACAGCCTGGCTTGATGCCTCTCTGCAATTAAAAGGATTGTTTGTATTCTTTCTATGTTTCACATCTTTGCAATTGAACCTCAGCCATTCTCAAAGCATTGGCTTGCTCTTACCAAAGATCAGGACCATGCAATTCACTTTCTGTCAGCTAGCACGAATCTTTCTGTCTTGAGATTTACATGTACCTTTTTTTCAGGCATGCTATAAATCCCATATGCATGTCTATCTCAGTTTTAAGACATTCTATATTGTATCTAAAACTTTTCTTCCCCCCCCCCCCCAAAAAGGAGTGCAGAAATCCAGGCAGGCAGCTTGGTTGGTTTGGTCTATCAATTCTGCTTTGCAGTTTGGTCTATGCTATATTTTCCTCTGTAGTTCCCAGGTAGGTTTCTTGGGGGTTATGTACACAAAAGGACAGAACTTGCACTGCTCAGATTTTAGCTAGTCTTTAGATAAAATCATAGTCACTCAAAGAAAACTCTCTTCTGCAGTTGAACTCAGAACCGTTTGTAAGGATCCTCCCTTTCCCTTAGAATGTGGCAGGTAAAACTAAGCATCAAAGAGTGCATTGCTTCTTGCTAGAAACAATCTAAAATTGGCAATATAAGCAAGAAAAGTCCAGGGTTAAACAATAAGCCCTATTCACTGGGGAAACAACATTTAAGCCTTGTTCCTCTCCAAGTTCCCTGGAAAAACATACACACATTTGAAAAGTGGTTTAGAAGCTGCAACATTTACTTTGAGGCACAGGAAGCCATCTGTATTTCTAGATTCAGCTCCAACAAATTAGCACTCTAATTTTGTTCTTGGCTGAATAGGCAAGATTGATCTGACTGAAAGTGGGATTGGAATATAACTTTTTAACTCTCAATGTTTATATTGTAGTTGTCTATAGACCAGTAATTCATGGTTAGTAGATTTTTAGTTAACGGAGGGAGTTAACAGTAGTAGTTAAAATTACTTAATAGGCACTTATAGGGTGAAATTCATTTCATCCTAAATTACACATCCCAAAACCAGTGAGGTGACTCAGGGTTTAAAAAAATTACACTCCATTTGTGATAAAGGGGGTCTGCAAAGACATTTTCAGTATAGATTTCTATGTTTATGTGGGATGAATTGCACCTGATGTGCATCTGAACAAATTAGAAGTTCATAACTATTAACTCACAGATGAACACCTTCAGTCAGAAAAGGAAAGCAGAATTCTTATAGGATCATGGTTTGTTTGACTGAATGCAGTAAAAAGGAAACCTTTCCTTCTCCTCCTGTGTTTTATTTGTATTATCCCTTCTTCTGTACCCTAGGAACTTGGGCCCTGAATATCAGATAGTAAAAACACCGCAGTTTTGAAAACTGTCAGGATTTATTCATTACTATAGTAGTCTCACTGGTCAGTCTTTACCTTTGTCAAAGTTGTAGTTAGTTTAAAAAAAAACAAAAAACCCCAAAGACTACCTAGAGATCATAGCAAGAGAAGAAAAAATACTAATTTAACAAATAAAAGGTAATCTACTTCCTAAAAGTTAAAAAAACCCAATTTTTTTATATCTTTTGGGCTGGCAAGACCTCTTCTCTTGATGGATGTCTCTTAATCTATCTAAAATTACAGCAAATAGCACATCACAAATGAGTGCAAAGCATTGCATTCTCAGTGTGCACCTTACATAGGAAAAATATTTCCTTCTATACATCATTTATATATGGATGCTCTAACTCAACAAAGCCAGCAACTTTTAAAAACTTAATGAAAGAAGAAATCATTGTACATATATGTATGCTTTGACATGTCTGGGATAGAAACTGATGCCTGAAACTGTTAGAGGCTTTAGGAAATGAAGCTTTTTCTTCTCCCTCAGACAAGAAAATTATTTATTGAAGTTTTAACAGTACATAAGAAAAAAAGGGAAGGTATATATTTGCTAGTTTCACAGAATCACAGGTTGGCTGAAGCTGGAAAACATTTTTCCCTAACCTGATCCTTCTCATCCAAGGGTAAATCTTTTGTACGACACTTTCCCAATAGTCTTGGGGGCATGGTATTCCCAAAGGCCGGTCTTAATAATAAAGACCAAGGCAAAAAAGGCAGAGCACTTTGGCCTTTTCTGTGTATTTTGTCACCAGGACCCCTGCCCCATTCAGCAGCAGGCCCACATTTTCCTTTGTCTTCCTTTTGCAGTTGATGTACCTGTAGAAGCCCTTCTTGTTGCCCGTCACATCCCTCACCAGCTTCCAGGTGGGCTTTGGCTTTCCTAATCTCTTTCTTACATTGCTTAGATAGTGTGTCTATATTCCTCCCAGGTCAACTGATTTTACTTCCACCTCTTGTAGGCTTCCTTTTTATGTCTGGGTTTATTCAGGATCTCCTTGTTCATCCATGCAGGTCTCCTGTTACCTTTGTTTGATTTTGTGCTCATCGGGATTAACCATTCTTGAGCTCAGAGGACGTGAACCTTGTAAATCAGCCAGCTCATGTGAACAACTCTTCTGTCCAGAGTGGTCTCTCATGGGATTCTTCTGAGAAGGTCCCTGACAAGACCAAAGTCTGCTCTCTTGAAGTCCAGGGTTGTGATCCTGCTTTTTGCCTGTTTTCTTCCTTCCAGGATCCTGAACTCTACCATCTCATGATCACTGCAGCCAAAGCTGCCCCTAGCCTTTACATCCCCGACCAGATCTTTCCTGTTTTTAACTGCAAGGTCCAGCATAGCACCTTCCCTTGCTGGCTTCTTGACTACCTGTGTCAGGAATTTGTCATGAATGCACTCCAGAACTCCCCTGGATTGCTTGTGCTTTGCTCTGGTGATCCTCCAACAGATGCTGGTGTGGTTGAAGTCCCCCATACAGGCGAGGGCCTGTGAATGTAAGCCTTCCATCTTTTGTCTGAAGAACAGGGAGTTAGTCTTCTTCTTCCTGATCAGACGGTCTGTAGCAGGCACCCACCACAACATGTCCCACAGCACCCATCCTTCCTACAGAGCCTGTATACATCTTTTGCAGCACTCCAGTTGTGTGAGCTACCTTACTACATCTCCATGATCCCAATGAGGTGGTCACCTTGGAACTGCAAACAGACCTCTAATTTCACCTGTTTGTTCCCCATGTTGCGTGCATTAGTGTACAGGCACTTCAGAGAGGCACCCAGGTTTTCTTATTTCCCACAAAAAGATAGCAGAGCTATAATGCTCTTCCTATAAGGGAATCCCATAAGGGAATCCTCAAGGGAATCCACTTCCCATAATTACTCATAAGCTACTTCCTTATCTAAGTGCATACACTTGGGGTGGACACCCTGCTGTCCTGTTCTGTAGTTTTTGAGATCTTTCTTTTCCACATCACCCTGCACCCTCTGCTCCTCCTTGCACCTTTTTATGCACTTGTTATTGAAAATACAAACTAATGTATAGAAAGAGGGCAGCAAACAATATGTATATAATGTTCTACTTGTTTTACCTGCTTTCAGTAAACAGGAACAAAAATCACTTGTAACTTAAATGCCAATATGAATGTTGTTTATTAATTAAAAAAAAAAGCCAATATTTTATGAAAAGAACATAGAAGTGGGCTACAAGATCTGCAAAAGCCCATGAATGTAGTTCACCAAGGTATATGACTCTTTGTAATGCAGTTTTTGGAAGGGCATAAAATTAATCATAGCAGAAAAATTTCATAATATATGGTGACTTGTTTCTTCCCTCAAAAAAAATCATTCTAAAGCCAGATCAGAATTTGCTTCTACTGACTTTTCTTAGCTTTCATACAGAAGCATATAGATCTTAGTTGCACTGGAAGTCATATTTTGTTACAGGATAGTTAGAGTTAACTCAGAAAATAATAACGCATATTACCTTACACATACAACTGATAACAAATATGTTTGTGCTTAGAATTTATACATAGTTAAAAATACAATTTTCTTTTACTGTCAGTTAATATGACAGGATTTTAGATGACTATTTGTTATAAATCATTATATAAATATTTAACCAGAAGGAGCTATGCAGATATGTTAGACATTGTTCTGAAACCAGGTCATGAAAACTGCATAACCTGAAAGTTATACTTGCAAGACTATTGCAGAATTATAAAATCACAAATGTAGACATGTATTATGATTTGATAATAGCTGATCAATGTTTGTAAGACATTCATTGAATAATGAAAATATCCAAAACAGGCAATGAAAAATGATGGCAGTATAAAACTAATGATAAAGTAAACTTAACATGTAAAAAGCTCACTAAAAGAAATAGAATTGAAAAGGAAATATTTTTTTCCTAATTTAATATCTGTCTTGTTCCCAATCCACTTTGTACTGATTGAAGAAAGGTAACAGTGTGAAAAGTTAAACTATACATGATATGAACAGATATGTATATTTTTATGCTTTATATGTGATTTGTTTACTGTCTTATATGTTATGGGCTGTATTCCTTTCAAATCAAGCTATTATTTCTCGAGTCTCATTTATGATTCTGGGGGTACTTATTCTCAATTTTTTGCAGTTTTACCACTTATTGTGCCTACTAAGTCAATTCTGACAATATATTGCTAATGTATTACAGTTAATAAACTAGCTAATGTTGCCTAAATGGAAGTCATCCCATTAATTTCAAGATTATTATAGTGTTTATGTTAAACATAGATATCAAGCATTATATGAGCAACACCTAAATCGCTGGTCTTTTCATGTATTGTCCCTGGGCAGATCTCCTGCCATTAAAGTTACATGGGGGTATGAAGCTTGTCTATAAATTATAATTCTTTATAGAATTGTTTATGCCTTTCCTTATCCCTATTGTGCAATACATGGATGTTTTTAATGACTGCACAAAGAGTAAGAATCTGCCGTTAACAGGTTTATAAGAAATATAAAAATAATAAGGAAAAAACTAAAGAAACATAGTTTAAAAGATAGTTTACATTTCCAAAAGTTTGCATAAAAAAAAAGAAGTGAGGCAAATGTTATTAGAAATTAAGAAGAAAAAAAACCGAACAAACTTGAAAGGAGCTAATGAAGGTATCTGAGTGACATCTGTGTAAAAAAAGATCTCGGTTATAGTGTGGAGAAAGAGATCTATGCTTTTGGTATCACCGCAAAAGTTTTCTTATTTTCCATACAAATGAAAGGCAGTTTTTAGACTTGGGGGAAAAAAAAGCGAAAAGCTACTTTGCTGTGAAATAGAAAAATTTCACAATAAATCAAATTCACAAGTACTTGCTAAGCAAAAACTGGTAGTTTTTCACAGCAAAAGAGCTGAATTGATTTTGTGGTATCAAAACAAGCTATCTACACTTCCATACTTCAGCAAAGAAATAAACTAAAATTACATTTCCACTGCTACAAGCTTGTAGTTTATGTTTTTCATGCATGTTCCCTGGGTGAAGTTATAAGAGGGCAGTTGTTGAAGGAGGACTTGTGTATATAATAAGTGGTCACAGAGGCAGGAATGACAAGTAGCTAATTTACTCTTCATATATTTACTCTTAGGGGTTCTATTTTTACAGGCTTTTCAGCTTTATTTAGTTTATCAACCAAAATTGACTTTGATGGATGAAACAACCTTTATAATCCACATAGCCACATATTTTACTAATATTGGTACTTTTTCCATGAATCACCTGCACACCAGCAATCTGACGATGCACCACCAAAGTCAGCGGGAAATGTGCTGTTGGCTTCTGTGAAAACAAAACATAACAAGACACTGAAGCTGCCTTCCTGTTGCTGAAACATTTTCTCCCACAGCCTCTCTTCTAGTACCTTCTCTGGCTTAAATGTAAAGATACTTTTATATGACACAATACAGTGTCATGTAGAGAGAACCATATTGATGCAGAATAATTGAGGAACAGGTATATTAGCCTGGAAGTGCGCCATACCTCATATCAGTAGTGCTTCTGACATCTCTGTTACATTGCTGTGCTGCAATACATCAGGTAGACACGTTCTCTGAGAGCTAATCCTCTCCACCTACCAAACCCTTTCCTAGTGTTCTCAATCCTATCAAATAGTCATGCTTTGTTTTATTAGTCCCAAAACATCTTATCACACTGTTCTGTTAATTCTCAGCAGTCACTGCTGTTACTCAATTCCAACACCGTTGCATTAACTACTTATGTGATTTTCATGTGTGGCTTGCTTACACACTTTTCCAGATAATGAATTGAACCAATGAACAAGGCTACAAGTACTAATTTGTTCCTAGCAACAATTCCTGCAATATCTAGTTTGGAAACTGTACTCTCCCTTAGGGAAAAAAAATAAAAATACACAATTCATTTCTCATTTTTTTATTTGCTCCATTTTCTGTACCCAGGACAATAGTCCTATGTAAACCAGTGTGAAATAAATTTTTAAGCTCATGAACCGTAGTACCAGACTCAAATTCACCAAATACTTTTTTTTTTTTTTTTTTTTTGGTAACACGAGGGCTCAGGACTAAATCCAGCAAGGTTTGGGGGTCCAGATTGACCTTTACCAGAGATATTGGGGTATTGACACACAACCACAGCAAATGAAACTCAGAAGAAAGAGGTGGCTGCAACGTTAAGTTCTCCGATTTTATTCTGCCTTCTGAAGACTGTTGCACTCTGTCCCTGGTTTAGAAACCTATATTTATATTAGAAACCTATGTTTATATGTCAACATGTTCAGATCATGGTAAACTTTCTCTATACATGCTGGAGACAAGTAGGTACTGCCATTGATTATGTAGAGAACTGTGGTTATTTCCTTCTAATCTAAACTTTTATCTGAGTTGCCTGAAGTTAGTTAGCTTCCCAAAGTTAGGTATGAAGAAGCAAGATTTAACTGCTTTCATTTAATATGGAAAGCCAACAGAAATCTCATGCAGTTCACCGAAAGGAAATGGTAAGTCCTGCACTTAGGGAGGATTAACCCCAAAGTATGAGTACATGCTGGTGGAAAGAAGATGAAGCAAGGCTCTTTTCATCGGTGCCCAGTCACAGGACCAGGGGCAATGGGCATAAACTGAAACACAGGAGGTTCTTCCTGAACATCAGGAGACACTTTTTTACTGTGAACATGATCGATCACTGGCACAGGTTGCCCAGGGAGATTGTGGAGTCTCCATCTCTAGAGATATTCAGAAATTATCTGGACATGGTCCTGGGCAGTCTGCTGTAGGTGGCCCTGCTTGAGCAGGGAGGCTGGACCAGATGACCTCCAGAGGTCCCTTCCAACCTCAACAATTTTGTGATTCTGTGAATTTTAAAAGATCAGTTAGCTCCTCAAAATTCCTACTAAGCTGGCTACCTAGCCCTGCATACATCTAAAACTCCTGCCTGTTGGAGTACAACACCTTGAGTCTCAATAATGTCCTTCTTAGAGCCTTAACACCAGCAAGATTTCAAATCCAAATTCTTCTCTGAATTGAAATGACAAGAGCCAATGTAAGTGAGATAGCTTATATGTACCACGTAGTTCAGTGCTTATAGAATCATAGAATCATTTAGGTTGGAAAAGACCTTTAAGATCATAAACCTAATTCTGTCAGGTGCACCACTAAACCATGTCCCCAAGCACCACATCTACACCTCTTTTAAATACCTCCAGGGATGATGACTCCACCACTTCCCTGGGCAGCCTGTTCCAATGCTTGACAACCCTTTCAGTGAAGAAATTTTTCCTAATGTCCAATCTAAACCTCCCCCGGCGCAACTTGAGGCCGTTTCCTCTTGTCTTATCGCTTGTTACCTGGGAGAAGAGACTGACACCCACCTCGCTACAACCTCCTTCCAGGTAGTTGTAGAGAGCAATAAGGTCTCCCCTCAGCCTCCTTTTCTCCAGGCTAAACAACCCCAGTTCCCTCAGCTGCTTCTCATAAGACTTGTTCTCCAGAGCCTTCACCAGCTTCATTGTCTTTCTTTGGACACACTCCAGCACCTCCATGTCTTTCTTGTAGTGAGGGGCCCAAAACTGAACACAGTATTCGAGGTGCAGCCTCACCGGTGCCAAGTACAGGGGAACAATCCCTTCCCTAGTCCTGCTGGCCACACTATTTCTGATCCAAGCCAGGATGCTGTTGGCCTTCTTGGCCACCTGGGCACACTGCCGGCTCATATTCAGCTGGCTGTCAACCAACATACCCAGGTCCTTTTCTGCCAGGCAGCTTTCCACCCACTCTTCTCCAAACCTGTAGCGTTGCACAGGGTTGTTGTCACCCAAGTGCAGGACCCGGCACTTAGCCTTGTTGAATCTCATACATTTGGCCTCAGCCGATCCATCCAGCCTGTCCAGATCCCTCTGTAGAGCCTTCCTACCCTCAAGCAGATCAACACTCCCACCCAGCTTGGTGTCATCTGCAAACTTACTGAGGATGCACTCGATCCCCTCATCCAGATCATTGATAAAGAAACTAAACAGAACTGGGATAAAGATTTTAAACAGAACATTCACCTGGGAGACAGCAGCACTACTTTCATATCTACTCTTTTTTACGATGTTTAAGCCCCATCTTAAGTCCCCAGCTTTCCTGAAATGGTATTTGGAAGCACTCTCCATGCATCTATGAAACCCACCGGGAAACCGCTGTCACAAAGGTGCTCCAACATTCAGTATCTTTGGTGGATTTAGACACTCTTTTTTTTAAACAATGAATTGACCCAATTATTTTAAAGTTTCTGACTCCATGATAACTTCATATTAATTGAAGATTTTTACATTTTTTGCTGTTGAAGTCCCAGGGTCATCCCCCACACCCTAAAGACGACATTGTCATAGTGTACATTTATCCACCAGTCCTTGCATCATCATTCATCAAAGTCCTGAACCACAAAACCATTTCATCTGTGTAATAATTATTTGAATTATAGCAAAAGAGGGACAGGGATGAAATCATTCACAAAAAAAGAATGCTTTGCTGCTCAATATTTTCCTTATGCCTCTTTGACCAGGTTCCTTCCTTTAATATTGCAGTTGATGTCTGTGAAACAAATTAACTGACACAGCAAAATTAAGTGCAGGATTAGGCACTCAGTTTCAGATAATAAGCATACGTACAACACACCTGGCATTTTTTGTTCTTTTAGGTCTGCAGGGAGGTTGGGTATCTGGCTTTAATAATAACATTCTCCATAGTATACTTAAATAATGTTTAAGGCACAGCACAAACTGACAAAAGCAAGGCAATTCAAAGTTATGATGGATACTGCCTTTCCTTTAGCCTGTTGTGCACAGTTACACGTATTGCAGAACAAATCGTTCAGTGACCTGAGAGCCTCCCTGTAATGGCTAAGTATAATGGAACAAGTCAAGCCTGGAGTATTATCCTTCACACTGATTTTCCCTTTGCTTTTGTCAGTTTCTATCATAATTTGGCTTTTAGCCCGTTAATTTCCTCCATTTTCGAAACACTCCCCATGGAAGTAGCTGCCTGCCATGGGGATATGCAATCTGAGACTTCTTAAAATAAGTATTGTGTAATTACATATCGAGGTACCACTAGAGCAGCAATTATTATTTTATGTTTCAATGACTGTTATACGCTACACCATTTTCTACTATGACTTGTTCTTCTGGATAATCACACTGTAAAGCAATCAGAAATGAGATTTTCCATATGTTTGAAGTTACCCAGTTAGTAATCATACAGTATCACTTGTCATAATCAATAATGTTTACCAGAACGTAAGTTAATTTTCTGAAATAAATGTCCAGTTACATTGATGAGATTGGCTGTTGACACTGATTGGCAGACAGAAGTGAGTCTTTCTGGCAGAATTGAAATGTAATAGTTATTGAAAAATGTGAGCAATAAAAAACTACAGTTCTTCTTTAAAATTTAATAAATACAAAGAAATCTGTGTCTAAAACTGTGCTATCTTGTTTCAGTACCAAAGGGCTTTGAATGGAAACAAAATGGAAAAAGGGTATTGCTTATTTAGAAGGGAAAAAAAAAAGACAAAAAACGCCATGAATTTTTTCCCCTGTAATATACACACTTTTTGTTCTATCCATCTGCTATGCCACCAGTTGCACTTAGTGCATATTGTATATGCAGTGTACATGAATATTAAGAAGGAACAGGTAAGAAAATGTATTAAGTGCTGTCAGTTAGTTATGGTAGAGACAATCAGCTAACAGATTTGCAGAGACAGGCGGATCTTCTCAGGAGGATCAACGAGTTTAAGAGGAGCTGGGATGACACATGGTTGCTGTTAGCCTCAGCGGGAGTGACAGCGGAGGGGGAGGAGGGCTGGCTGTGCGCACAGCAGGTAGAGCTTGGGGCAACATGCCCGTTGTTTTTCTACACGAGATGTTGATAGCCAGACTAAAGGAAAAAAGGAGACGGCTGCACAAAATAGTTTCGTACCCTAATTTCATCCAAATGGCTGTGTAGCACCATGAAAGTGTAAAATAAAATTCAGTAGGGGAAACACTAAAAGCTATTTGCTTGTGATGATCTAAAAGAAAAGATCCTTTGCCAGACTTCATAATTAACAGACCTTTTTCTCTGTGTAGGGCCCTTGCACCTCTTGTCTCCCTGGCTACATCTCCTAACTGAAACCAGACCTACTTAATTTGTATGAGATAATTGAAATTATTTGTTTATTGGGTTCCTTTATAGCCTACCCCACCTAATTCTTCTGTTTCTTTTCTCGATCTATGTGAAATAGAAGCACTATCATGATGTGTTGACACTTGTCTGTAGCCCTTGCTTTGCAATAAAAAGCCCATCAGTTAGCACATCTCCTTCATGATCATGCAGCCCTTCTTCACCTCTGGGGGAAAAAACAGAAACAAAAACAAAAACAAAAGACCCAAACACTAAAACAGCATTGGCAGAACGCTGTAGCATTTTTTCTGATCATTGCTTAGCAACTCCAATAAAGCTTGAGAGCTTTTAGCAACCATTTTTTACTGTCGGGAAGCAGTACAGTTCTCCAGAACAAGATTTTAAAAACACAGTTTCTCTGATTTAGATGCCCCTGTCCCAGGGATTGCTGTTCCAGTTGTGATAATTTTTTTACTATGTGGATGAAGACTTGCAACTTCATTCCCTGCAATGCTGATATCTATTCAGATTCTATGTTGCTGGTCACAATAACTCAGGTATAGCTCAATCTTTTATCTAAGGCTCCTAAGTTAGAGCAGTCAAAAGCTATTGCTAATGGAGAAGAACAGCAACTCGAGGAGATAATTCAGGTTTTAGATGCACTGAATTGTGTTGCAGGGAAAAACTGCTCAGTTCAAATAGTTTAAACTAAATTAGGATCAAAGAAATTTAGTTATTTATTACTGACACGTAATTAACCAGCAATCAGTGAGCTATACATTCAGGATCAATATCAGTAATCCAACAGTTAAACCACAATGCTAGACACTTACAAAATGTTAATAAGAACCTACAAGTTTCTAAACACCCTTCCATAACTAAACCTTAGAAAATTTGAATATCCCCCCTACAGTTCCCCTGCCCCCCAGCCAGAGGTCACTGGACCCCTCTCTGGCAGTGCAGATTCCCTGCTTGCTCACACCCTGTGGGAGATGTGAGCCCTCCAGCTCTGTGTGAGGAAGCCCCCCACAAGGTCCCCTGCACCCAGCAGTGAGGTGGCCCTGGGTGCTGGCCCCATGCTGACACCCCACTGCTGGGTACAGGCTCTTCCCAGCGCCCCACTGTGAGGCTGCGCTGCCCTGTCTGGGCTGGGGTCAGGTCCTTAACGTGACCATTTTTAGTGCAAACACCCTCCAGACAGTTCTGTCTACGTTCAATCTCCATACACACCATGTGCACTCACATTCTTGTTATCCAGGCTATCTGCCAAGGGTGAGTGTGCAGGCACCCTCACAAAATGCCTGTTGAGGGGTTCCATCTCTCTCATTAGTAGCGTTTGAGGAAGTGCACAGCAACTGGACTCCACCTGGTTTAGGCATCTCAGTTACATTTGCTACGATGAATGTTGACCAATGTGCCTAATTATAGATCAGGGCTGTCACTGTCAGTAAGTTCAGCTGGAAAGGTGCCTTCTTATTTCAGGATAAAAATTGATTCATGAAGAGTAAACTGACATTTTGACTCTAGAAAGTCTGATTTACACAGCTGATGGTCCACTATAATCTTAACATCGCCACTTTATAAGGAAGCCAATTTGAAACTGTTATGCAGTATTTTCTCTGTAGCTGAAGAACCAAGATTTTAATCCTGGCTGTGTCCCTGATTGAAAACTTCTAACTTTTGACTGTATTGGCAAAGTCTGCTGAAAATGGAGAGTCTCCTCTACAGGAAAACACACTGTTGCTGAATTGACGTCACTGTCAGTCAAAGCAGTGCAAAGACAGTGAGTGCTATGAAGTAATGTGCAAAATTTCTCTTATACCTCTTCCTGTTAATATTGCACAGGAATTTGTTGTTTCTGAGGAATATTTCAGAAAGATTACTTTTTATCTGCAGAACTCCACAAAAACCTTCTTATATAAACAATAACTGTAAAGCTGATTAACTTATTACTTGGCAATATCTTCACAATTTCCCAAAGCAAACCTCAGTTTTCAAATCCTCTTTAATTTAGCAGGTGAACATCAAATCGCTATGCAGGACACATCAAAAGATCTTTGAACCCAACAAGAGTCATTAATAACTTTTAGGACAGGCTAAGCCCCTTCTTGAACTATAAACAGCTGATTCAGCATCTACTCTCAAAATAAAAAAAAAAAAAGACTAATGCCTTAAGATTCTTGTTTTTATACATTTCTTAATTGTTACACTGCTTGAAGTCTATGACAATACAACATTTTGAATAAAATGAAGGGTAAAAAAGATTATTTTTTAAAATTTTGTTAAGCAAGCTATGCATAAATTCATACCGCTGTTATAAAAAATAGGTTTTGTCTTTTCTTTTCAAGAGGGAATTTGTTTAGAGTTGATATTCAGCAGAGCACCTGTTTTTAACTATATGATTAATTGAAATTTAACCTATTCTTTTAAGCTAAAGAATTCCTTTAGTATATAAAAATAAGAATAGGTTTAGGCATAAATGTCAGTATTTGTTAAATCAGGATCATATAGACTAGCTCTTTAAATGTATTTTGCTAAACTATTCTCATGATTAGGTCAGTGGGATAAATGGTTACTTAGTAGTGGTTGTCATTGTCATTGCTGGAAATGATTGCTCTTAAAAATTTTGAAAAGCTGATTTTGAATCTATTGTTATGCAAAATCACACAATGTGAAGCTTAAAACCCAGATGCACAGGACTAAAGGTGCTTTACCATTAAAGTTGTCTGTTTATAATATATCAGGGACAATATTGGTTTCTTCAGAATTCAGATGTCCCTCTCAAAAGCCAATAATATTAAATAAGTCACTTGCACAATTTTTTCTCTTCTTAGCATCCGTTTTCAGTAGCACTAGTATATGTCCTTCTGTCTATACCGCATCTTTAATAATCTTCCTTTTTCTTGCCCAAAACCAGCGTTTGCAATGCAAATGGATTCCTGTATAAAATTAACCCCTGTACATGCTCTGCTGCTTCATGTTCTCAAAGACATTTTGTCATTTCTCATATTGTCATTTACAGACAAGTTCAGCCATGTGAATATATCCTATCATATCCTTTCTAGTGCCAGTGTTTCTTAAAGAAAAACAAGTATGAGGTTACCTACAGTAAGAAAGTCTTTTCTGCTGTAGCTTGTTGTCTTAGGAACAGTAGAACCTCTGATCCTTATTTCACAATTAATATTTTGCTTCACAACAACAAAAAAAAAAGAAGTAATACCAAGGGCCACAATGCACAGAAAGTCCAATAGAGATTCCCGTAATTGTAATATTGACCTGATATTATTCCCCAAAGAATGTTAAAAACTTTTTTAGTTCAGAAAAAAGAAATCTGAGGAAAGATTTAAGAAAAGAGTGTAGCACCATCTATTAAAACAGAAATAAAAATTTTATGAATGTTATATATATAGCATTTTTGTAATAACTGTTTCAGAAGCTCCCGTTTTTAAGCTGGCAGAAAAGAGCCTATTGATTAATGATTTCATAACTAATTAAATGGATTAGGATAGAGTGCAGAAGTGACAGAGAGATGTTATAAGGGTAAGGTCTACTAGTTCATCCTCCTTCTGGTACAATATTATTGCAAAATATGTTATTCAGTCTTGTTTTAAATGATTTAAGCAATAAGAGCTACCCTATTACACATTTGACACAACTTTATAACTAAGCACCTCTTGCACGGTTTTCAGAAAATGCAGTTTTATTCTTTTTCCTTAATACTCTTTGCAGCACTTTAAAAATTCCCCTTTTCTTATACTCTTTAAAGCAGTATTTTGCATACTGTTATCTTATCTTTAATGAAGAGTTTAATCTCACTGTTTCTTCTTCATCCTCCTGGTTGTTCTCAATATTTACGGTTCCATGACTGTCAGTTCTCTGGCTTCATGTCTCCAAATGTATCTGTTTACATATCCAATATATAAATACCAGTGATAGCTTTTTTCTTCCTCATCATATTATACCACATTTTCTATTAAATGAGTCCTCCCTTTCATCATTATTGTCAGTTTTAGGCCTTCCTAGCTGCCTTTCATGTTTGTGGTTTGAATCATTATACTTGAAAGTCAAAAGGTTCTTCTGCGCTGTACACTCATAAGCTCTTCCTAGGGCCTTCTCACTATTTTTGCCGCTCATTTGGAAGAAGAGAAAAGGAGCTGTTGGGCCTGTCTTTGGGAATGTGAATAAACAAATAATTAAAATAATCTGGGCCATTGTATGGCTGTTCTTTAATCACAGATTTGCAGTTACCTACAAGCTTTCTTAGGCCTTTGATATGTATATATGTATATATGCGTAGATACGTGTATGTATGTGTGTGTGTGTATATATATATACACACACATATTCAGGAGCTCAATTGGATTAGGAAATTACTGGGAAATTGGACAGGCCTACATGCTAAGTCTTATGCCTTTTGGATAATTAAAACCCCCTATTTTTATTAAGCAACTAAATCAAAACAAAATAAAACAAAAAAACAAACCCAAGAACTGAATTTAGAAACAAAGAGTAAAAGTCATTAGAGGACATACGAAACAAAAAAACCCCAGAGATAGAAGGACCTCTTTTTTACTCTCTCGTTCATTAATTCACTAATTCTCCAGGGAGGACAGAACTACAAACCTCCTTTTTAACTCATCTGAAACACATGCTGGACTGAAGCTTAACTTCTCTCTTAAATAGGGTCCTTTGATTTACATTACCGTATGTTCAGAAAAGTAGAACATGGATGCTGTATGCTTCTTCCCAGTCTGTGAAGGTGCTTGATCACCAGGTTATCAAATCATTCTCTTTTTCATTCACTCACATCTAAAATATATGTGTCAGGTAAAACAACTTTAGCACGACCAAATTAAACAGTCCTAAAGTAATTGCAGAATGAGCTAAGTTTATTTCTGACTCTCACCTGAAAAATTTGAATGTCTTGTTCTTGAAGAATTAACATTTTTTAATATTTTAAGATTCTGTTTGTTTGTTTCTTTATTTTCTCTTTTATTTTCTTTTTCCATCTGAATTGGTGCTAAGAATTAGCTAGTAGTTCTGGCTTTTGTTACGTCTAAATTGCAAGCCAGGTAGGCTTCATTCTCCAGTAACTTTTGCATCCAGTTTAGCAGACACGCTAAGCCTCAAGGGTGGGTAAGCAGACCAATCAAGCACAGTCAAGAGAACTTCAGGTCAGATACTAAGATTTTGTTCCCTTTGACAATAATAAGACAACCCTTATAGAAGTAGTAATACAGTTCAAGATATCAGCATGATCAACTCTTCATATCTGATTCTGAAGAAAAGTGGTGCTTTTGCAACTGAGTGAGGTTTGTTACAGTCTGACGTGCTCAGTGTAGCGGTAACCTCACATATGCAAGTAGTTGTGGTCGATTTTGGTTACTCTCCACAAGGTTAAATTATATGATCCCAATTGCAAAGAATGGCTTTCTGTTTTCTTTAATTTGAACACATCGATGGATATTTTCTTAAATAACCTGTTCATCATGTAACCACCTATTCTCAGATAAGCTGGACATCTTTCAATCATATTTTCTCAGATAACTTGTTATTCTGTGGATGACCTGTCAGGATATGTTTTTCTTCAGATGCAGGTCTATATTCTTTTAAGAAATGATATCTTACTGATCTTTTTCCGAGTGTTGTTCAAGACAGTCTTAATACATTCTTGGTCACACATGCATTCTTACTTTAGGTTAAGACTTTTCAGTGTCTCTGTCAAGTTGCATAACAATCATAAAACATTATATATATTCATAATACCTTTCTAACTATTTGTTATTAACGTCTTAATGCCTATGTAACTATAACAATATTAAAGGTAGTTATCAATTTTGTTTACCGAAATTTGTTTAATTCCCTTCAGCCTATAACACCCTTTCCATTCATCTACCCCTCACCCAAAAATCATCTTTCACTGATTCTGAATGTGTCTCACTTTGTTTTGGTCTCTTACCCCTTTCTTTCATTTGCAAACCATACAGTTTGGTTTTCATGTTTTGCTCTGTTTCTTTCTCATTTTGTTATTACGTTTACTACGGGTGGCCTCTCAATAATGTCAGTACCAAAGCTTGGTATAATGTTTCTTGCAATCTTCTTGTCTTCTTCATGATATGTAAGAATAAGATACTTCCTTTAACCCATGGCCCCACATGACATGATCTTTCTGCCTTGTCTCCTCTTTTTCTCCTTGTTTTCTCTGCTTGCTGATAATTACCTCCATAAGAAACCAAGATCAGAATGGCTTTCTTAGATTATCATGAGAGTACATTGAGTTTTATGTGGTTTTCTTTTAAATTTCACATTTAAACAAGTGATAAAAATGGGCAATAAAAAAAGAACCTTGAATGTTAGAAGTGTGGCCTTCTTTTTAGTGCAGATTTCCCCCACCATTATGTGTATTATTGTTTGTATCACTTATTTAACAGTGCTTGTCAGTAGAATTGTAGGTGTGATTCTTTTCTTGAACAGGATACATATTTTGCAGTTCTGGTGATAGCTAAACATTCATTTTTGTAGTAGTGTATCTCCCTGAAAAACTGAAAATTATAGGTAGAAAAATAAGCATGTTTATGGCTAATCTTAGATTAAAACTTTTAGGTATAAATTTAGTATCTGATGACTATTATGAGCAGAAGCAAAATGAATAGATGCAATGGCATTTCATATCTTGAAACAGGTAAACCTGGCAAATAGAAGGGAGTATGCATGGTCTCTGACAGATCTCTTAGTACAAAATAAACCCTTCTCAAAATGTATTTCAAGTGTGTATATGGTAGTGTATCAATAATAATAAAAAAGGGTTGTGATTGTTAAAATGGAGAAAAGCAGATCAAAATTCTCTGTTTAGATGTTCAGGTACTTACACACTTCTCATCATAATTTCTGAAACCTGAAAGTATTGTATACAAACCAGATCTATGTGCGTTGCCAGAAATTATTTTTTCTTACTTCAAAGATGACATGCAGATGTATTGCATAGACGGAGTAGCTTAACTAAAGACATACATTAGAGAATAAATAAGACCTGCACGTGTCAAATCCAAATGAAGCCAAAAGCACTACTATGGGAGCCATGGATAAAACACAGAAATAGTAGTTCATGAATCTTAATCCTTGTGACAGAAGGATCACTGGCCAAAATAACTCTCAACACTTAAGGTAAAAAGTCAGGCAGTTAATTTGCAATGATGCACCTTCCCAGTGGACAAATGAGACTCCATGCACACTGAATAGGAGTTGTCAAATAATCTCTGATTTGCATCATTTTTTAACTTTTTTGAGGAACCCTATAGGAACCCTAGACAGTATCATGCAAAATAATAGAAGTTTAATCTAAGTGATGAAAATAATCCAAGCCACCCTTGTAAAGTACTGGTGTTTCTCTGGTCTGTGTCTAGCCAGAAATTCAAGGAACAAATGTATCTTGCTCTGGGAACTGGTTCTGGGATGAAATTCTGCATTACAGAGCATCAAGACCACACCAAACAATTACTCAGTATGGTGCAATCCAGAGCCAAGAAAGCTCATATTCTGAAATTAGCATGGGTAATTAAGTAGTCTAGAGTGGCCAGCTGGCCAGATTTACTATGGGTGTTAGAGCTATGGCACATATGTAGCTGCCATTTGTCAAAGATGGCTGGTTTGTGTGTCTCCTGGCCTTATGCAGGATGTAAGTATGTAAGCATTGAGCTCAGCCAAGGACACTATGTTACAACTAGGAAGACTTCATCTTAAGTAGGTACCCATATCAGTTCAGCAGCATATTTCAGGAAAACTTCTTCAGCTGAGTTTCCAAATTCCATAAAAATGCATTGTAGGTGTTTAGCTACTTTGTCAAGTGCCCATCTCAATGTTCTTAGCCATTAGCTAAAAAGTGCCAGGCATACAAAAGAGACCAAAGGCTGTATATAGAGAATTGTTAATATTTTAACACCAAGGAGACTGTTAGAATTAGCTAATCTGATTTATTTCCTGTAATACAGACCAGAGAAGCACACTTAGTGACTGTGCTGCTAACTTCTCTTGGAGTTTTTTTTTATAGTTTAATTTTGAAACCAAAAGCAATAGAGAAGTCACTGCTTTCCTAGGGAAGCTGATCTCTTAAGATCTCTCTGAAATGACCTTTACATCTAGTCTAATTTACCTAACTTTGCCTTCAAACCACTGCATCTCATTATGCCTAATGCCACAAAGTTTCTCAATTAGGCATTTGTAGATTGTGATGCAGTCATGTCCTTGAAGAAATTCAATACATGGAGCTTTTGCAGCTTCTCCACATGAGGCATTTTCCCCAGCCTTCCTAACTCCAGTAATTATTTTCAAACATTTCTAAAATTGTCAACATCTTTTCTAAAGTCCAAGCAGCAGAACTTGTCATAGCAGTCAACTCATAGCTTCATTAATATCATATAGCAGTGCAGAAATAGTCCTACTTTTCTCCTTGCATAGTCAGTCATGAAGTGACTGACTGAATCACATCTGGGTAATCAAATTCTGTTGGTTATCTTTGGGAGCAGTACTGACTCAAGGTTTCTCACATGCAAAGTCAAAATGGAGGTTGTGACACCTACGAGAATGAAAGACAGAGGTACAAAGGGAGAGGCCAAACTGGAAATAACGATTAGAGTGAAAACCTTGGGAGGATCATGTTAGCTGTAGCCAGTGACAGCAGGGAAGGCAGGGTTGTAGGCGGCATTTGCCATGGAAGTGTAAAGGTCATCTCTCAAACTTTGGAGCTGTACCCTCTACTATATATTCTTCCTCCATACGTCTTGGAAGCAGCAGGGAAAGAAACCAACCTCACTTTCTAGTGCACAGGTAAAAGAGAAAGCAGATCTCTTCTGTTTTTTGAAGTCCATGGAGATTGCAACTTGGATAAGCCTCTAGTTGTTGGACCAGCTCAAATCCTACTAGTGTGATCTGATGTTTATTATGACACAATCTTTCACCCCTTCATGTTAAAAAGTGTTAAAATGTACTTCATTCTACTAAACAATACGTCTTATCTTAATGTGTTTACCTGAATTACCTCTTTATTTATTTATTGCCACTTTACCAATTCTGGTATTTTCAGTAATTTTATTCGCTGTTCATTTATATTGTCTTCTAAACTACCAATATAGACAGTGAATAACCTTGGGCTGAGATAAATTCATGTATGAAATCACAGGAAAATCCATCCATAGTGACTAATAATTTCTTATCTACAGTTTCTTATTACAACCTAGTAGTAGAGGCAATTATATGTACATTAAATATGGATATCTTCCTTTTATAATAGATCTTTTTTAAAACCAGAAAGTCACATGACGTGAAGCCAAGTACCCTACAGAAGTTTGCATATTGTATTCAGCAAACCGACCTTTATCAACCGAGCTTGTAATCTCATAAAAAACACTAAACAGTTTGTATAACAAGGCTTATGTTCCATTAAATCTCATTGGCTGACATTAATTTTGGATGTTACTGACTCTTAATTATTTACTGATTGCATCCAAGTCAGCTTTTTGATAACTGTCTGAGATTGATATCAACCTAGTTGTCCTTTAATTTCCTCTCATATAACCTCTTAAAACACCAGTACAGCATTTCAGCTGTTTCCAAATCCTCTGTGAGTTTTCCATTGTTCCTGTTTGAAAACATCTATTTTAAACAGCTCACGGACATTTCTGGATAATTCCTTGGATGTTCTTAGATTCGAGCTTTCTGGTTCTGTGTTTTAATAAATGCTTAACTTCATTACATTTTTAATACTCTTTGTAATAAATCTAATTATCGACATAAAATCTGATACCTGTTCTTCTGTTTTGTTCTGAGAGGTTTTTTTTGTTGTTATTGTGGTTGGTTTCCTGCTGATGCAGAACATAAACATCTATTAAATACTTCTGCCTCTTCTGCATCTTGATACATAGTTTTGGCATCTCTTTTTAGTATCAGTCATAACACTATCAGTAAAAGTCACTAGATGTGGTTCTGATGTATATACATCAGAACAGAAGTACATATATTTCATACCTATTTCTTTTAGCCATATTTCTTCACTGATATTTCTTTAGCTACCCTTATCAACTGCCTGTGTTCCTTAGCTGTCATATTTTACACATTAATTCCTCATTTAAAAAAAAAATTATATATTTCTTTGTTCTTTAAAAACACAGCAACACAAAGATGCAACAAGCTCTCCTTTTAATTCAGATATTTTTAGTAAAACAAATATTTGGTGAAGAATAAATATGTGTTTGGGACTCCTGACAAAGCATCTTAAACACGTTTCAATCATACATATATATGTGTGGGTGTAGTCAGTGTAACCGTGCATATATGAATATACAAAGAGAAAGATTTTCTCTCATTTTTCTTCATCTGTAACTTCTCTTCCAGTTTTTGGATACTGCATTTAAAAAGTGCACCAGGGTTATACAGTACTTCTTAATATGTATTCTTTTTTGCAGAAGCACAGGAATTAGATATTATTCATTTAACCACTCTTCCTAAAAGTCCAAGCACTGTAGAAAATATTTTTCTGATCCAATAACCTAGAAGAAATAAATTATATGGAAATAGTAAAAAATAAGTGTTTACAATAGATGGAGATTGTGCATGTAAAGAAAAACATGTACAAATATGGAAGAGGGAATACTATACAGCAAAACTGGTGAAATTCATCTGGGGCAGGCATTTGGGGCATGGTTTGTTTGAACATTTTTTGATGTTCCAACATAAATTGCTTTTATTAAATATCATCAGTCTCACTTAATAAAGAAGATAGGAACAAGTAAAAGAAACACTAGTGACATCAGAATGCAGAGTCCCTGAACTCAATCCTGTTTGCAGGTGAATTGTCTCAGTCTCAGTCTACCTGAACTTCCTAAATCACTGGGAAATAGTTTTAGAAATTAAATGAGAGCTCAGCCTTTGCTTAGGTGATGATAAAGCAGACTAGTAAATGTGCAATTTGACTACTGCCTGTGTTACTCTTTGCTATTTTCTCCTGACTGAATGCAAGACAGTCTTTCATACAGGTGAGAGGGAAAATGGGAAGGGTGGGGAAAAAAAAAAATTATCTGTTTTTGCATTGTGTGTACAGTCCCCTATTCAAAAGCTGCATTGATGCATTCACAGAATACAGAATTTTGTCTTATATTGCAACATGACACAAAATTAACAAATTTACATTAAAAATTCTTACCTAATTTTCCTCTAATTCAGCATTAAGATTCAATTTTTTATTTCCATGATTAATTTCTACAGTCCCTGTGGTGCTTACAATTCATCCTATCTCCTCAGAATAGTAAAGCAAAACAACTGAGGGTAAAATGACACAGCACATTTAAAGTATCTACTTTTAATTTAAAAAATAACTCTAGAATATTAAAAACTGTAAATAAATGTGTTTTCACAACCATTCAAGTAGCTTAATGTAGGCAAAATTAAGGCATGTTTGTAGTACAAAAATAGCCTTCTACAACACAGTGCATCAGCAACAGTTCACTCCAAATGTTGTAGATAATTAATCTAATTTTCCCTCTGCTTCATTTTGTGTTCTATTAGTTTTCTTATTCAAACTTTCAAGTCACAAATCTAATTTAAAGCCTCGTAACTGGTCTAATGTGGTAATGTGTTCCATCTGCGTGCAGTGTCTAGCAGTGAGTGATAGGGACAGAATACTAATTTGCCTCCCAGTGTGCACAATGCTCAATAAATAAATAATATATTACCTGTGCTCACCATTACTTGACTACAGAAAGTGTCAAAAGCAACAGAAAAGATGGATGCAAGTTTAAGGCATGTAACGGAGAATGAACTGTAGCAGGAATGGGTAGGGGAGACAGAAGAAAAGAGGGAGGCAGAGGGAGGTGAACAATACAGTCTGCCACAGAATGGCAATTATTCTTTTAACATGGCTAACTATTTATAGCTGCACAAGTAATGTATATTAGACTACATACTGATTAATAGTTAAATATTAAATATTTCTTTGTAACAGTTTTGCCTTCTGTGTGTTATTTCTTTATAGAGAAATATGGAATTTCTTTATACTGTTTTAGCTTCTGTTTGTTTAATTATTCACTTTCAGAAATCTTCTTTTCTTTTTTTCAACACATTGATTTTCTTCTGTTGTTTGGCTTTGTTTCCCTACTATGTGTAGAGGGGGTTGTTTTATTTTAGGAGCTTTAGCTTTCATACAACAGAAAACTCCAGTTAAATAATTGTAAAGTTGCTGAGTTTCACTCTGATCTTCTGTACAGTCATCTAAACTTGTGGAAACTCCACTGTGGTCAATGAAGTCACTCTGGTGCAAAACTGGCATCTGGGAGAATAAATTCAGAGTACTGGTGTTATAGAGAAGCGTGCAGGTAAGTGCGTATGTATAACAGAAAAAGAGAGGGTGTGCTGGTTATGTATGGTAAAATAAAAGTCTGAGAATAAAGGATGGAAAGATAACGTGGGGAAAAAAAGAAAAAAATCCCATGAAACTGGCAGTGTCCTGCATTATTAAAATATTATTTTGTATAAAATGTCATTACAATTTTGTTTAAATTTAATGCAATTTACCAGACCATAAAGAACTCCTTAGAATAAATGGCTGGTTTCCAGGCACAGCTACTGTGCTGCTGATTACAATACATTCTGACATTTATGACAGTTTTATAATTCTTGTATTCTGTACCTAGCTGTGCTCTGAAGTGTCTCTACTTTGCTGAAGGCTTTCTCCTGAGAAATGGTACTAAAGTTTTGTGGACTGAAAGGACAATAAAAGAGTTTGACAGAAAAACACTATTACTATAGACTGCCAGCCTGTTGCTAATTTGTCTATAACTATTAAGAATGAGGATGAATTTTATAAATACAAATACCTATGTAAATTTATTGTCACAAAAAAATGGCATGGACTTCAGTAGATATTCTCATATGAGCAAACCTACCAATATGAGTAACGATTTGTCAGATCATTGCCTAGACCCTTAAGTAAAATAGTACTATTGCAAGAGTAACCTCATTGATGGTTTACAAAGACTAAGATTCATAAAGAAGAGTAGGAAAAATGGCAGACCTAGATATAAGCAAAAGAACAGGTAAGAAGGAATAGGAAGGCAGGAAAGAAATCTTACTACACAGACTTTGACCTTTATGTAGGGCAGTACTCAAAACAGCATTTAATCATGTCTTCAAATGTTTTATTAAATTTTTATAACAAAAAAATTATTGACACAATTGAGAGGATGATTACTGTTTTCCCTTTAGAGAAAGAACAAGTTGAAGCATTTCTATAACTATTTGGGTAATACTGGTTTAATATTTTCAATAAAAATATTAGAAAAAACTTTCAATTGAAAATGTTATGGTCGTGGTTTAACCCCAGCCAGCAACTGAGCACCACGCAGCCGCTTCCCCCTTCCCCCTCCCAGTGGGGTGAGGAGGAGGAAAGAGGGGAAAAAAAGTAAAACTCGTGGGTTGAGATAAGAACAGTTTAATAACTAAAGTAAAATATAATGTTAACAATAGTAATAATGAAATATAATAATAATAATAGTAATGAAAAGGAATATAACAAAAAAGGAGGGGGAGGAAGGGAAAAAACAAACAAACAAACAAACAAAAAAACCACCAGTGATGCACAATGCAATTGCTCACCACCCACTGACTGATGCCCAGTTAGTTCCCGAGCCACGATCTGCGCCGCCCGGCCAACTCCCCCCTGTTTATATACTGGGCATGACGTTCCATGGTATGGAACACCCCTTTGGCTAGTTCAGGTCAGCTGCCCCGGCTCTGCTCCCTCCCAGCTTCTTGCACACCTGCTTGCTGGCAGAGCATGGGAAACTGAAAAGTCCTTGGCTTAAGATAAGCGCTACTTAGCAACAACTACAACATCGGAGTGTTATCAACATCATTCTCACACTAAATCCAAAACCCAGCACTGTGCCAGCTACTAAAAAGAAAGTTAACTCTGTCCCAGCCGAAACCAGGACAGTTATGAAAATTGGCATAGTAATAATCAAAAGCATTTTTTCTCTTTCTTTAAAAGTACACTTGTTATTGAAATAACATTTCAACTGAAAATTATTAATCAACTCTAAGAAAAATATTTTGTATATTTGTTTGGATTTGCCTATATGCATTTAGAGAAAGCTGCAAGCAGGCAACTGAAGTTCTGGCTTAACTGTAAAACTTGAATCAAACGTACTGTCCATTGAGCAGCCAGATAGCAAGAGGGAGGGAGACTGAAAAAGATTTAAGTGGGCTTAAAGGTGGTGCAGAGTATTCTGCTTTGCAGGCAGCGTGTTTATGCTTGCCAATATTTAGGGTATAGAGCCAAAACTCCATTCATTCCCGGTAACATTATAGCCTTGTCACCCTCTCCCTTCAATGCGAGGGAGGAAAGCCTTAACACCAATGACAAATCTGCTCCCTCTTGTGCTCTGCTACCTGTGTTTACTGCAGAAGGTTATTAAAGAGGTACTCCTGGCACCCCTTTGCCCCTGAACTGCCATGCCAGTCAAACCATAGATTGTCCTGAAAAGGGTTTATTTCTAGCGTGCTGCTCCATTTCAGAGTGCTGGCTGAGAGAGATAATGCAATCATCTGTAGTACTGCAGAAAAACAGCTTTAAATTGTAATCACACAAGAACCCCTAAATTAAATGTGGTCAGTCTGGTCTGTACACAGATGGAAGGGAGACCTCCATGGACCTCTAAAGTATTTAAGGAGATATTATTAGTGAGTGATACAGTATGTGACATTTTTTCCCTGTATTAGTACTGCCCAGGTACCATGCTAGATGGAACCCTGTTGCTAGAGATGTCATCTTTCAAATAAAACATAAAAACAAGGTCCTGAACAAAACTGGCCATTAAAAATTGTATGATATTTCTCATAATGTTCTCTTGGCCAAATTTGAAGTAGGTAATTACATTCTGCTTGCCTTTAATTAACCCTGAAGTCTGTGAAATGCACGTTTTTCCTTCTCATTCTAACAGCTCTGTAATGCAGCTTTTCTCCATATTCAATGGTCATAGACTACTGTTTCAAAGAAAAAAAAAAAGAAAAAGAAATAACTGCTATATACAATTATTAAGAACATATAAAATAGCTAATAACTAAAAGGTATCGGCTTTATTACAGAGGAAAAAATATAAACAACAACAGAACTTTCTGTTTAAATATCTTTACTACTATTCAGCAAACAAAATATTGTTTTCAAATGCAGTATGAAATAAATATTCTAGAAAATCTGAAACAGAGCTGTAATATTTAATATTTAAATATTTCAGTATAAAGCAATGGAGAAGTAAAGGCAATGGAAAATGTCAGTCAACTTCAGAGAGAAACAAATACTGAAATCTCCATGAATACCAACATACCTTGCTAGGAAGATATGGGTGAAGAGAAAGACATGTCTGCTTACAGTCCACAAGGAGTTGGTTTGAAGAAGGTGAGATTAACAATTCAGATGTTGCTGTCTATTTCAAATTTATTCCAAATTGGAAATTTTTGTTTCCAAAGGGACACAGTCAAGCTCCTTATGGCCCCTCTGAACCGTATAGTGTTAGTAGCTTGTTCAAACTGAAAAAAATTTAAAATGAAGAGTTTTAGCTGATGGAGAAATAAAAAGATTTTTACATTACACTGGAATATTTAGCATCAAAGGTATTCTTGGTCAGTTTATAGCACATAATGTTAAAACCTGCTCATAATAATACAAAAGAAAAGGATGAGATAGTACATCAGGCTTTGACCTTACCAGGATTTTTGTCCATTCTTAGTTAAGTGTGCACATCCTTTTGCATTCAGTAGGAATTCTGTGTGTTTATCTATTAAGTATGTGTCAGTGTATTGCTCAGTTGTAACCACTAGACACAGAGATCATAAGGAAAAAAGTATTCCTTTATTCAATATTTGTACACACCCATACATAACTTTTATGGACAGTATCCATTTTGAGTATACTAACGCAAATGGAAGAATCTAATCATAGGCATTAGCCTCATTTAGGAACTTTAAGGAACTCACCCACAGATTCCTAATTAAACAATTTATCAACATTGCTTGGGTCATTCAATCAACTTTCTTCTCCTGTCCATGAACACTTCAATAAGCCTCAACTAAAAATCAAGAAGAACGGGCCCAATTCACCCTTTTGGGTCTGAAATTAAAACAGCAGCAATGGGCTTCTGTTACAACATTTTTGGCAGTTCCCTTAGCAGTATTGCAAGACAGATTATCCACTTTAGGAAAACAAGAGGAAAGAAAAAAACCCAAATGAACAAAGAAGCAGAAGGAAATGGAGAAAACTTGCATTGAAACACAATTGCTGAGGCAGCACTGAGGCACTCAGAGAAGTGCCTCTGTGCAAAGGAAAATGCGCTGTGCAATTCCACCTCTCAGATGTGCTTGGTGAAGAATTTCCACATGAGCATCTGTGCTTGTCAGGCTTCTTTTTTGAACTGCTACCCACAGTTTCTGTGTTACCAGCTGACAAAGCACCTGTAAAATTTAGTGGTTGAATCATGTACTATTTTCTGTCTCCATTGCGGAATCCCGCCACCACTTGCTTCTTGCAACATTGCACTAAAGATCCCACGTAGCATAATGGATATAAGTGAGCAACCTGCCTGAGTCAGTTGTACAGCTAAAATGTCATGTGCTCTATCTATTGTTTAACTATGCAACCTCTCTGCTGCCTTAATGATGCATAATCATCAGACTCCATTAATGAAAACACTTCTCAGAATTCATCCTAACAGTTTGTATTTTGGAAAGTTCATGGAGTTCTTGTCACATCCATTTCTATTTCATGCTAGTGATACAGCACTTCCATCATATTTGAGAAATTTTTGAGAAAACAAAAATGTAAGAGGTTCCTGTTATGGAGGAGTGTTTCACAACTTCAGTATGCTTGAATATATATTATACTTGTATAGGAAACCACTGTGGGTGCAAAGCTCCCAGGGGCTTGAAGACAGAAAGAGGGGGAATTTTTCTGAAGTCTACTTAAGAAAATACTATTTTCCTAGGGAGAAGGAGAGGCATTTGTATTAAAGATCAAGGGGGTTGAACTGCTTGGGGATTAAATTACTATACCTATTGATTATAAAAAAAGAAAAAAATGCACCTAGAAAAGAACTAAAGAGCCACAAATGCATATCAGTTGGAGTATTAGTAACAGCAATCTGATCTTGTAATACTAGTTAAAGAGTAGCTCCAATATTCATGTAGATTTAATTTCAGTGGTGTACCTGGGAGCACAAATAACCCTCAGCAAGAGATACAATCACTTCTTAATCCCAGTTCTCTGAAAATTACAACTGAAAATATTTTTAAATAAACATCCAGTGTTAAGATCAGTGCTATGCAAAATTAATGTGCTATCAAAGCCAGACTGTCTTTGTTTTCAGAGAACACATAAAAGCCAGCTTGTGACAACTTTTGGTTGTTAAAAGCCCCATGATACTTTTTTAAGAGGCAGAGTGTTAATTTTCAATTGTTTGTCCAAATCCAATGTGGATACTTATATTCCTTCTATTTAAAAAATCACAATTGTCCTTTTAATTGAGTACAGTATAATTTTCTTTTTCCCCTAAAAATCAAGATAGGGTATGTTGTTCAGCAGCTACATGTGATTGCATTTCACTTGCAGTCAGTTCATATTTTAAGCTCAAATAATTCCATAACCTAAGGTTTAGGATGCAAACTTCAGTGCATATGCGTGAAGATACGTTGTCTCCTCCATGCATTTTCTCGGCTAACATCTAAGGAAAATATTAAACAGCATCCACAAAGCTGCATTGAACTCTGTGAGCCAAATGATATCAGCAGGAATCTTTACACTGATTTCTGCTGACTTTGAATTAGGCCCTTTTGGACTAATAAGATAAAACAGGATGACAAGAAACAAAGATAAAATTCTGACTCCACTGAAATTAGCAACAGTTTTGTGAGTGATTCCAATGCAGCCTGCTTTTCATCCAAAGAGAGTTTTTGTTTTACTTTGGTTCATTTTAGGGGAGAAGGAGGAAAGATGGTTAACAAGAAGAAATGATGGGTTTTGCCATTAGCAAGTACTGCCAATCTAGTTCATTTTGACATCGGCAGAGTATGTGAAATCAAAGCAGGCACTATGTATATATAGGTTTTAAATCACAAAATAGTAAGTGACTATAATTTCAACTCTCTTTTCTGGACAGTAGGAGAAAAAAAATATTTTCAATCTGCATCTCACAGGATTAACATTTAAATGAGGGGACAAGTTAAAGGGGAAATTTCAAATAACTACAATTCATCTCCACTAGAAAAAAACCAATATTCCCAGAAAAGTTTTTTCGTGGTACAAAAGTTAATAAAAGGCCGTTTAATAAACAGACAGTGCAACAGATAACAACATAGTAATACAAAAAACCAACTTCTTAAAAATCTCAAATGCTAATGAGGAAAAAACTAGATTAATGTATGAGATTCCTCCCAAAGCACTTTATTGGTGCTTGCAATAGAAGTGTTTAACACAATCAAAAACCTTAATGAAAATCTCATCTGACAGCTGACCCCAGTGGAAAGAATGGTAACAAATGCAGGAGGGACTAAAGTATTAATTCATAGTTCATATGGTGTTATAAATCACAACAAAAGGACAGAGGAAACTGTATGGATAAATCAAATGATAACGTTAGATTCTATTTCCAAATACCTCAGGGACACTGAGAACAGATATGTTCTGCATTAGCTCATTTGTCTACTTGTATATACAGTGTAGAAGGAAACATACTGAAGCCATATATATTGTAGTTTAAAAAAAAAAAAGGGAAATGTTCATTAAAAATAGCATTTCTTAACAACATAGCGCAGACCTGAAAGAAAACAGAATAGAAAGACCTCAGGGGGCTTCTTGTTAAGCAATAGAAAATTCTGTTGGACAAATGCCCTTACAGCCAATCTGTTACCCCGTTCCTTGGTGTGGGGCATGTCGGGGACATGCCAGGATCAAACATGGGAAGGAGGATGGACTAGAATACACAGAGCTCCATCCAGTCGTTAGCAGCCAGAGAAGTCCCTGTGGGAAACAGCCAAGGCAGCCCCTTGTGCTGCTTTGAGTCGTGCTTGGGGTTGGTTCAGACCCAGCTGTACTGAGGACTGGGGGAGGATGGATGATTACTTAGAGTTTGCCAGCAGCAGCTGGCACTTTAAAACACTGACAGAAGTTCAAAACTGGAGTTAAAATACTGTCTCGATTTTTCTCTGCCTCCCTCTTTTGTGACATTATATACATAATTTATATAATATATATATTATATATAACTTTTTTTGCTTTTAACTTATAGCAACTTTTTTGCTATTAATCCCTTGCCCACACACGCATTTTCTTTCAAAAAGTTACTGAAAAAATTAGGATTTTCTGTGGTGTCACAGAGTAGTTTATTACTTAGGTGAGGTACTGTTACAAAGCAGTCACAAAAAAATTGTTAATTTCATAGTGAACATGAGAAAATGTCTAAATTTTCTATCTGAAATAGTGAATACGTTTAAAATGACAACTCTTTTACATTTAAATGTTGCGTTCCTCCAAGTAGTTAGTATGATTTACACTTACTTATTTTTGTAGAGGTGTGCTTGTTATACTGATTGGATATTTACTGTTTCATTCTTCTTAGCACCACACTCTAGTGCCTATAAAGCTGTGAGAATATGAACTAGTTTTGTTTTGGTTTTTGGTTTTTTTTTTTTGGGCTCACAAATAATCAAGACATTATTAACAAAGCTCCACTTGTAGAATTTAAATAGTGTCAGAATTTGACTTGCAGATCTAAGGACGAATTTGCAAGGTTGACTGTCAGAATAGGTTTTTGGTTTTTTTAAAAACTTGTCAACAGAGTACACTTAAGACAGAGTTAATGAGAGACAACACACAGAGAATCCAATTATACATTTTTTACAGATTGCTTATTGGAGTATAAGTATGCTTTAATAGCATACACAAAGTCAAAGAGCCCACATAAGAATAGTCAAGATAATTGAGGACGAATTTATTCAGAGGATACAGAAATTAAGGCATAGATCCTTACCTTAGAAGCTGCCACCTGGGAATTACTTTTAGATTAGCTACGACACGGGAATTACAGATGGGCAAGAGGAGTGGGCAACATCAGAACTTAAGAAACACCCAGGAAAGCAGCATGTTCGTCTATATGAAAATAAACCCAGGCTCTTAAAATACTTAATGCACTTAGGATTCTGGATTAGAAAACTGTCAGAGCACATAGTCTTTCCCATGTGCTTTAGATGTCTTCCTATGGCTGTCAAGACATAGGGCTCTTGTTTCAGTTGTACTATGGGTCATGTAAGACTGCAGAGACTGTGGAAGAACAGCATTCGAGAGGTAGCTGTCCTTCTGGGAACTGGCATTTTTAACAGCTAACATTCCTCTCTTTAACAGGTGTGAAGGGTACTGTTACTCTCAATCTAATTACTTAATAGTTTAATACTTTTGTGAAGTTTGAGTCCCATCAGGCAAAGCAGTGTCTAGGCTCCAGTTTAGAGAAAATAATGCAAACTTCCCCCTCTAGTCTGGAATACCGCAGGTCTCTCAAGCACAGATGTACCGTTTTGTGGTCCCCATGAGGCTTTAACTGTAAAATATCAATTTAAGTCCTTTGTTCAGCCAGGATAACAGATCTGCACACAGGTAGCAGCAAAGTTTCTGGGGTTTCAACAAGATTTCTAGGGAAAGCTACAATGTCTGTGGTCTCCCAGGCCCTAAACAGATTAGGTAGAGTAGAGATTTGTGTTTCTTCTTTTGTTTTACTTTGGACATGTGTTAGGAGTTAGGTGATAGTTCAGATCTTGCCTGGGGAGTGTTAGGACTCTGATGTGATAGGTATTTTGCAAACACAGCATTGGCAAACCATCCATTTCCCAAACCATAGACACTGTAATTCAAAGATGAAATACAGAAGAGGAATACAAACAATGAGATAGAGAAGTACAAGAAAAGGGGATCATTTGGTCATCTTCATCAGCAGGTTTTTAAACAGAGGTCACAAAGATGAAGAGCATCAAAGGAACATAATGAAATAATCTTGAATACATTTATATGAAGCTCCTCCCTGTGGTGGGTTGACCCTGGCTGGATGCCAGGTGCCCACCCAAGCTGCTCTATCACTCCCCCTCCTCAGCTGGACAGGGGAGAGAAAATATAATGAAAGGCTCGTGGGTTGAGATAAGGACAGGGAGAGATCATTCAGCAATTACCATTATGGGCAAAACAGACTCGACTTGGGGAAATTAGTTCAATTTATTACCAATCAAATCAGAGTAGGGTAATGAGAAATAAAACCAAATCTTAAAAACACCTTCCCCCCACCTCTTCCTTCTTCCCGAGCTTAACTTTACTCCCGATTTCTCTACCTCTTCCCCCCCACAGCAGCTCAAGGGGACAGGGAATGGGGGTTGCAGTCAGTTCATCACACATTGTTTCTGCCGCTCCTTCCTCCTTAGGGGGAGGACTCCTCACACTCTTCCCCTGCTCCAGTGTGGGTCCCTTCCACAGGGTGCAGTCCTTCAGGAACAGACTGCTCCAGCGTGGGTCCCCCACGGGGTCACAAGTCCTGCCAGCAAACCTGCTCCAGCATGGGCTCCTCTCTTCATGGGTCCGCAGGTCCTGCCAGGAGCCTGCTCCAGCGCAGGCTTCCCATGGGGTCACAGCCTCCTTCAGGCACATCCACCTGCTCCGGCGTGGGGTCCTCCCCCTCCTTCTTCACTGACCTTGGTGTCTGCAGAGTTGTTTCTCTCACATATTCTCACTCCTCTCTCCAGCTGCAGTTGCCCAGGGTTTTTTTTTTCCCCTTCTTAAATACGTTATCCCAGAGGTGCTACCACTGTTGCTGATGGGCTCGGCCTTGGCCAGTGGTGGGTCCATCTTGAAGCCGGCTGGCATTGGCTCTATAGGACACAGGGGAAGCTTCTAGCAGCTTCTTACAGAAGCCACCCCTGTAGCCCCCCCTGCTACCAAACCCTTGCCACGCAAACCCAATACACTCTCAAGTATTCACAAAGGGAGTGTTTGAAAATTAGACTAATAGGGAAGGAAGGCTGACATAATGGATTGATGGCAGGAGGATGCGACTTTTTAAATGAGAAATGATGATCAAGTGAGGATAAATGGAGCAGAACTTTGAAAGTAACAACAAATATTTCATGCTTGATGTAACAAAGAAAAGCGAGGAGCAGTAAAGGGATACAAAAAGAGGTAATATTGCCAAAATAATATCACTGGGAAGGAGACTAATTCTGGATGGATATAAATAGGAATCAATTGTCAAGAGAAATGAAAGTGTGGTATAAAAAGCTAGTTAGGTGGGAGTTGACAAAAATCTGGACAGGAATTTTAGCTGTTTTGTTGGATAGGAAAGGCAGATATTACTACAGAAAAACAGAGACATAACCTGCAGAAACCAGAGAGCAGTGAAATCACATCCAGGTTGTGGGTTTGAGTGACAGCCTGGAGGTTGTGTTGTCCACAAAATTCAGGAAAGGAAGTAGAAGGTAGTGTTTTGGGAGGGGAAAGTAAGGGCTGTCTTTTAGGTATGAGCTTGAGTTGATAAATATTCACGAAGGGTTGTCAGGCAGGCTGACCAATATTTTAGTCTGAAATAGTAATAGCGAAGCAGTTTTGTGAGTCAAAAATATGTAAAAGATGATTGAATTTTTGATGGCATTCAAGCATCAGCACATATAGTTGGTAGGTTATGCAAGCTGTTGTTTGTCATTTTTGTTACACATATTGGAAAAGAAGCACCACAATAATCTTTGGCATAAGTGATAAACAATAAAACAAATGAAAAAAAATAAAAATTCTGTACTCGTTGGCATCACAGCAAATCTGCCGGTTCTAGAGGAAGCCTCATGCCACAACTGGGTAATCAAAACCTTAGACAAGTGAAGGCCACAAGCCAGGAACTATAAACATTTTGAAAGATGAACATGAATCTGATATAGAGCCGGACATATCATCAGGCTCATTCTAACTCCAAAATTTATTCACTGCATTTTCTTTAGTCTAGAGACATCTCCATTCACTTGGCTTTCAAAGTCCTCTCCTGGAACTAGATGCCTTTAATAAACCCCTTTAATAAACAAGCACCAAAAGGCAATTCCAAGAGTGGTTAGTCTTTCTGTTTGGGACACAGGAGAACAAGTCTGGGTTGGGAGCCCAGGCTTTCCTTGTCTATGGAGAGTGTGGATGTCCTGTGTTCAGCTCCCTTTTTTTCTTGAGATGCTCCAAATCCTCCTCTCTATTTTCCAGAAAAGTGCACAGTTTCTAGGGAGCTACACAGGTGACTGTGCTGAACTTTTCCAGTAGAAGCAACTGCTGTCCATGGAATAGTTCAATATTTGTTGGCTCAAACATGCTTGGGCAGGATTTTCTGGCTGACAGCACTCATACAGAACACAGGGTGCTTCACTGGCACTGTAGAACAATTTTTGTTTTTCTTTTTTCTTTTACAGTTGTGTCTAATGCTTCTGGGGTAAGGCTTGTCATCTGAATATCTCAAAAGACAAATTGTGTAGCTACAATAAATTAACTGAATGTTTTTCTCCAGGACACATACACATAGATAAATAAGGTAAGTTTTATGGAAGGGGTTTTTTTGTTTGTTTTTTTTTTTACTGTTATTTTTTCTTTTTGATCACATGCAAGGGTTTTATATTAAAGGTTTACTAAATCTGCAGAAGTTTACACAACTAAAAGTTTTGTGTAAGTACCTATAAAGTATATAGCTTTGCATATGTAACATAAGTTCAACCTATGCAAAGAATATCTAGATACTAATCCGTGTCAAAATCCATACAGCAAGGTACTGTTGCTCATAAACATAATACACAGAGACAGACATGTAGTGATTTTTTTTTTCTTTTGTCTCCCTACCCAAGTTCAATGAATGAGCTTCAAATACATTTTTACTTCTTCCATATATATGGTCCAGTACATAACATTCCTCCTTGTCAGGCAATCTCTCACCCTGGGCTACTCCTCCCTCTCATTTGACATATATGCATACAAACTGCGTCAAGGTCTTCCATCTCAACTTTTCAGAGCTGTGTCTTTTTATTTCTATCTTTTAAAAAATTCTCACAACCTTATCAACAAAACCCATCTCCATTATTTTCAGTTCTTTCCAGTTTCCCTAAGAATGAAATTGCAGCATCTATATCCACTTACCATTCAGCCTATATTACAGTACTATTCTCAGGAAGAAGGCTAACAAGATGAATAAATATAAAACTTTTAAGAAAAAAAGTCACTATTAAGGAGATTGCTTATTAGTAATGATAATTGTCAACATGATGATGAATTGGCTTGTTTTCAATCTATGTATATATTTGTCTACTTTTGCTATTGCAGAGATGGTGGCTTTTTAATAACCATCTTTCAAGTCTGCAGTGATCCTAAGGAAAATATACTTTGTGTTGTCAATATTAAAATTATAAGCAGTGTGCTTGGCTAATTGTTGCAGATGCCACAGCATGACAAATGAGTCATGACCATTTGGTAGAAATGTCCAAAGATCAAGCAGTTTCTGAAACAGTAGTACAGATCACACCTGAAAGAAACTCACTGCAGAGTGCTCAGCTACTGCTTTGCCAATTACTGGAATGTGTAAGCGAAAGACAAAATTAATCACATATATATTAATTTCGGTATGATATACTTTAGCAATGACAAGGACACCATGTCTAAGTGCATGGATGAATAAACTTGAAGAAATAAAGGAAACTGAGAGTGACATGTTTGTAAAATAATAAGGCCACAAGCTAAAGGGGTTTGCTGCTATTTATAAAATTTTCAGAATAAAAGCAATGAAGAATTGTTAGAAGTATAGCTAGAATGAGTGTTGAAATTTCTGAAATTTCATGTGCGTTCGAAAGATAACTCTGTCCTGGCAGAAGTGTAGTGGGGTGATTAGGGTTCCTAGGTCCAGACAGTTCATAGAATCATAGAATCATAGAATCATAGAATGGTTTGGGTTGGAAGGGACCTTGAAAGACCATCTAGTTCCAACCCCCCTGCCATGGGCAGGGACACCTTCCACTAGACCAGGTTGCTCAAAGCCCCATCCAACCTGGCCTTGAACACTTCCAGGGAGGGGGCATCCACAACCTCTCTGGGCAACCTGTTCCAGTGTCTCACTACCCTCACAGTGAAGAACTTGTGCCTTACATCTAATCTAAATCTACCCTCTTTCAGTTTAAAGCCGTTACCCCTTGTCCTATCACTACATGCCCTTGTAAAATGTCCCTCTCCACCTTTCTTGTAGGCCCCCTTTAGGTACTGGAAGGCTGCTATAAGGTCTCCCTGGAGCCTTCTCTCCTCCAGGCTGAACAACCCCAACTCTCTCAGCCTGTCTTCATAGGAGAGGTTCTCCAGCCCTCTGATCATCTTAGTGGCCTTCCTCTGGACTCACTCCAGCAGGTCCATGTCCTTCTTATGCTGGGGGCCCCAGAGATGAACACAGTACTCCAGGTGGGGTCTCACAAGAGCGGAGTAGAGGGGGAGAATCACCTCCCTCGACCTGCTGGTCACGTTTTTTTTGATGCAGCCCAGGATATGGTTGGCTTTCTGGGCTTCAAGCGCACGTTGCCAGGTCATGTTGAGCTTCTTGTCAACCAACACCCCCAAGTCCTTCTCTGCAGGGCTGTTCTCAATCCATTCTCCGCCCAGCCTGTATTTGTGCTTGGGATTACCCCGACCCATGTGTGGAACCTTGCATTTGGCCTTGTGGAACTTCATGAGGTTCTCACGGGCCCACCTCTCAAGTCCATCAAGGTGCCTCTGGATGGCATCCCTTTTCTTCAGTGTGTCGACCGCACCACACAGGTTGGTGTCATTCTGAAGATTATCATAAACTCTGATAAATGGGCATGTGATACCTCAAATTGCCTCCGACATACTATTCACCGCAGTGACCAGAAGCTCAATTTCTTCTCAATTGGAGGCCTACTAACTAAGCCTACTGCTAAATAGAAAAAAGTACCACAGGCTGATTGAAAGCCACAATATCAAATGGCATTGATGGGTTCGGCCCATGATGGTAAAGGCCACCTCTTCCTGTAGCAAGTATGTCTTGGACACAACTAACTGGGGCAATGTAAAACAGGGGAAAGGCGTAGGAGAAGAGTTAAGTAAGTAAGTAAGGATATTTTGGGTTCCAGTGCTCTAGCTTATCTGAGTCAAGATGAATCTGAGATTAATTGTAACTACTGTAAAATCAATATTCCCAGAATATCAGATAAATGTGTTTTAAATTGTGATTTGGATAAAATTTTGAAATCTGTAACAATTATTTATAAAATATGTATATGTTAGTAATCAATTACTTCAATGAATAGCCAACTATTAAAATTTAAAATGAGATTTAACTCTGATGTTTGCATTTTATGATGCCATGGAAACCATTTTTTTTCCCCAGAAATTGAAGGTACAAGGTAGATGTTGATTTTTAGTTTAGAATTAACTTCTTTTGTTTAAAAATGTGTTCTAAATAGCCAAGGACTTCATTATTGCCTCTTTTTGTAGAATATAGGGTTAAGTTTATTTAAAAAATCCATGCTATCTCTAAGTCTTGAAAGGTTTTAGTGAAGACATATGTTTTGCTTCAGTGTTTTGACATAAAGATAGTAGCAAGCTAATTAATTACAACTTGCATATTTGTTGTGAGAAAGTTGCTCTGCTAAATTAAAAACCTAGGACCTTTATCATGTCAATTATAATAGGATTTCTGCACAGAAACAATTTAAAATATTAGGATCACTGACCATTAAAGTTTGTTTCTGGTACATTGTCTTTAAATGTCTCTACTATTTGTGATATATATAGATATAAAATAAGGGCCACATTTATCAGCTGGGTTAGATCACGTAATTAAATTGGATCTAGACCAGCCTGTAAGCCTTCCTTGCTCCAGACTTTCCTCCTTGTCTCTGGGGCCTTGGCTTTCCAAAGAACAGTCTTACTGGTGAAGGTTGGGGCAAAGGCGGCTGTCAGTACCTCAGCCTTTTCCACACATTGTGTCACTAGGGCCCCTGCCCCACTCAATAGCAAGCCCACATTTTCCCTAGTCATTGTTTTGCTGTTTATATACTTACAGAAGTACTTTATGTACTAGAGAAGCCTTTTTGCGCTCGACATCCCTCGCCAGATTCAGTTCCAACGTTAATGTTTAACTTGGCTTTAATGGACTTACTTTAATCAAATAAGTAATGTTTTTAAGTTACTGGCACAGAAATTCTCTAAAGCACTATGAAAAATGTATAAAGCAAAATCGTGTAATATTGGGCAATAAAATTCCCTGCCAGCTTCTATTCAGTCCTCAGCTGGTCAAAGCAACCATTCCTGTAATCATTCTATGTTTTGGTTGAAGAAAGTGCTGAAATGGCAACAGCTTCAGGATCTAGTCCGTACTGAATAATTTCAGTACTTGCAATATATGGAGCGGCCCACGGATTTGTTTACAGGTGGGATTACAGGAAAGGAGCACCTGGTGGTCATGAGATATATTTCAAAAGGTTAATTATCAGCTAAATCCAGCCATAAATTTATATAAAGGTAAAAGAACAATGCATAGCCATGAGCAATGTTCTGTAGAAAATGACAGTGTTCAGTATCTACTCCAGGTCAATTTGCATTACACTTGGCCTGAGGAAATGAGAATGGCATAGGAAATTAGTGGTGGATGCTGAGCATGATCCTATCATCAAAACTCTTTTGATTGGAAAGACATAGCACCTCTTACTCTGCATAACATATTGGTGATATGTACATTCTGTTGGATACTGCCACTGGTATCATTTCACATGTATAATCTTAGTAAGAATTACAATTTGTTTTTCTATGTTACACATTGAAATGGGCAGTAGAGTCTTTTGTCAATTTTTTTGTTATATTTAATGAGCATCTTTACATTTAAACTAATTATGTTTTTCAACCTCTCTTCTGAAGTAGTCCTGAAGCTCAATTTTAAGCATATGCTGAAGTTCCTTTGATTCCAATGACCTCTGCATCACTCTAAAAACACTTAATGCAGCAGAAATTATCTCCTTTTCTTTTCTCTGCTGATGGCATAAAATCTGCATTTTTTTTAATGTTCATAGTCTGTTTTTTGCATATTGTCATTAGTGTTCTTATTAGTAGACTTGCTGATGTAATTCTATTAATTTTGTATGGGCAACGCAAGGTAGTGTTACAGTTTTACAGGAGATTAGGGATCCAATTCTGCTAAATCCTAGAGACCCAGAAGAGATAAATCTTAGAAGAGAGTGAGAGTGTTGTATTTTAACTAATGTTTCATAATATAACATGTACTAAATACAAAATAAGCATCATCACCCTCTAACATCTAGAAATCTTGTGTGTTTTCTCAATCTTACTTTAAAACAAAGTTCTAGAAGTTCTCCTCTGCAATTTATTTTGTTTTAAGACAATTGGATTTGGGGTCTGGTCTTAGTAAGTGAACCATGAAGTCTCTACATTGCCTGAAACAGCTTTGTAAAATTCTACTTGTTAATTGCTCCAGGCAAGTATTTTATATACATATACTTATTTATTTATTTATTTATTTATTATTTTGCAGGGAGGAGATAAAATTATAATTAGTATTTCATTTCTCCACAGTCATGGTATCTGTAACCACGTAGAACTGAAAAAATTTCTGATTGGGAAGTTGAATTAAGATATACTATTTGCCTTTCTAACAGTCTAAAAAAAAGTGTTATGTCCATGCCGAAAGTAAACAAGTAAAACATTATTTGGTTTATTTCTAAAAAGAAGAAAAATAAAATCTCACCTTCCTTATAAGTACATGTTTTTTCATGTATAGAAGAGGAACATGAATTTTGGCAGTAGAAGATCTAATCTACTATTAATACAAACCAGTAAAACTTCCTGAAAAGTCAGTGAGGTTTATGCAGTTAGTAATTAAGCTCTAAGGTATTTGCATTTTTTTGTAAGTTCTTTCAATTCATGAAGTCCTCTGTTGCAGTCATGAGGTTGCAATGGTTGTACAGTGGAACAGCCTCTCAACCTTTTTAGATTGTAGCTGGATCCAGCCTGAGAATTGGTCACGTTCTATCTGTGAAAGTTTGTGTGTATGAGAAAAGATAAAAAACATGAGCAAAGTGCTAAAACTGTATAAAATGTACTGAAGTTTCAGAAAGATGTAGCTGTGAGTCAAGCCATCTCAAACTGCACTACAGACCTGAAATAAATCCCTCGTCTGTAATGACAGTTACTTTGTCCATCAGGACTATCATGAGACTAAAGTTCTATCTATAACTGTATCGTTCATTCTTCTTTATACAGTACTCATATCACCCTTACCATCATAAGGCTAGCAAAAGTGGATGGGAATCTCATTTCAGGCATTTTTATTTGAGATAGCAATCCTAGTTGCTCTTTTGGAGATTAATAGGTGTTTTAAGGACAGAATTCACTTCCTCAAATAGATATCTAAAATAGGTCATATGAATCATACACTCTGTGTGCCTATTTCCCTTTGTTGTGTATAAATCCTCAGATCATTAGTGTAGTTAAAAAGGAAATGTATCCCATTCAGCATATCCATATTGGCATAACAAATGCTTGTCTAGGTAATACCTGAACTACGTAGGGAGCTGCCAGGGGAACTCTTCCTAAACCAAGGCAGCAAAGACCCTACCTCAGAAGGGAAACAGGTTGAACAGTTATTCCATGCTCACGCTGTTATAGTACCTTTCTGCTCTGAACCGATACTGTAAAACTGACAAGGATCTGCCTACAGGAGCTTCAATCCTGAAGAAACTGAGTTGTCTGCTAGAGTCATAGAAAAGGGTTGCGAAAGAACTTGTGAGATGGCATCTTAGTCTACTTCTTCTAGCCTAATGAAGGCTTAATATGCCTCTAACATTCCTGACATATTTATTTAGCCTGATTCAAAAATTATGCTATTGTGGCTATTCATGAGAGAACTTCACAGTTTTTCCAAGAAGCCTGTTGTCCTTGTGCTTTACTATCCTTATCAATAGAAATATGTTTGTCTTGCTACACTTTAAGCCCTTTGCTTTTGGCTCTAATCTTAAAGCATAGGACCTGGACAACAGTTTATCCTCTTCCTCCCTGCAAAAACTTTCATATGTGTTGGAAGACTCCTCTCAGTACTTTTTCTCAAGATTAATCCCAGTACTTTTAATCTTTTCTTGTAGGTGATGTTTCTTAAAGCTCTAATCAACAAGAAATTTCAAGAAGGCTTGTCCCCAGTGAGGAAAGAAATTTCTCCTAAAGTCATACTGAACAGTGCATCTCTGAACTCTCCTTTACATGAGATGACAAATATACAAAGGATCTGTATCTCAGGAAAACAATCAGGTGAAATTTCTCCTCTCTTCTTGAAGTAGTTTCTTGCCTAAGATAGAAGGGGAAAAAGAAGTTGTTTAAAAGTTCCAAGTACATATTCTGCCAGTCATGGGTAAATATAAACATAGTTTATAGAAAAATTGTGCTGTTCCTACCAAAAAATCAAAGATCGTCTTGAAGAAGTCTTTGAGTTCTTGCCATTTTCAGCAACTACTGGGAATCACTGTTTATAAGCACAATTAGCAGAAAAAAACCTACAAACTCTTTGATTTTACTTAGGTGCTGTCAGTGTTTAAAAGTAAGAATTTCAAAAGATGGACAGTAAGCTCCTCTTTTATCTTTGTTGTTGTTGTTGTTGTTCGTTTGTTTTTTATTTCTTTTCAAGTGATATATAGTCTCCAGCTATAGTGAGTTGACCCTGGCTGGATGCCAGGTGCCCACCAAAGCCTTTCTATCACTCCCCCTCCTCAGCTGGACAGGGGAGAGAAAATATAACGAAAGGCTCATGGGTCGAGATTAGGGCAGGGAGATATCATTCAGCAATTACCATCATGGGCAAAACAGACTCAACTTGGGGAAATTAGTTCAATTTATTACCAATCAATTGGTAGGTACCTATCTATCCTACCTATCACAGAGTAGGATAATGAGAAATCTTAAAACACCTTCCTCCCACCCCTCCCTTCTTCCTGGGCTTAACTTGACTCCTGATTTTTTCTACCTCCTCCATGCCAGTGGTGCAGGGGGACCGGGAATGGGGGTTGCAGTCAGTTCATCACACGTTGTTTCTGCCGCTCCTTCCTCCTCAGGGGGAGGACTCCTCACACTCTTCCCCTGCTCCAACGTGGGGTCCCTCCCATGGGAGACAGTCCTCCACAAACTTCTCCAACATGAGTCCTTCCCACGGGCTACAGTTCTTCACAAACTGCTCCAGCATGGGTCCCTTCCACAGGGTGCAGTCCTTCAGGAACAGACTGCTCCAGCGTGGGTCCCCCACGGAGTCACAAGTCCTGCCAGCAAACCTGCTCCAGCGTGGGCTCCTCTCTCCACAGGTCCACAGGTCCTGCCAGGAGCCGGCTCCAGCGCAGGCTTCCCATGGGGTCACAGCCTCCTTCAGGCACATCCACCTGCTGTGGCATGGGGTCCTCCATGGGCTGCAGGTGGATATCTGCTCCTCCTTTAACCTCCATGGGCTGCAGGGGGACAGCCTTCCTCACCATGGTCTTCACCACGGGCTGCAGGGGAATCTCTGCTCCGGCGCCTGGAGCACCTCCTTCCCCTCCTTCTTCACTGACCTTGGTGTCTGCAGAGCTGTTGCTCTCACGTATTCTCACTCCTCTCTCTGGCTGCAGTTGCTGTTGTGCAGTTTTCTCCCCCCTTCTTAAATACGTTATCCTAGAGGCGCTACCACCGTCACTGATGGGCTCGGCCTTGGCCAGCGGTGGGTCTGTCTTGGAGCTGGCTGGCATTGGCTCTGTAGGACATAGGGGAAGCTTCTAGCAGCTTCTCATGGAAGCCACCCCTGTAGCCTGCCCACTACCAAAACCTTGCAAACCCAGTATACGAGCATACCAGGATATGATCACAGAATCATAACTCCTAAGTTCTACTGTAATGTCAGTGCTTAAATAACAACTATCATGACCATTAAACTGAATATCCCTGCCCACGGCAGAGGATTGGACTAGATGATCTTTGAAGGTCCCTTCCAACCCAAGTAATTCTATGATTCTATGAAAATGTCCTTCCCTTGTAAGGATACCTGCATCATATACAGAAGTTTAATCAATCTGCTCTGAAAGGTCCAAGATGTCCATTGACAGATACTCCTCAGGATCTCTCCTAGTGCTTCTCTATCTTTACCATTAAAAAGATTTTCACAATGTTTTCCTTGCTGCACTAAAGCCTAGTACTTTTTTTTTTAATTGTCTATCCTGGACCTGTAAAACAGATCCATCAATTTCTCTTTGTAATGGTCTCTTATGGACTTGAAGTCTGTCATCATGTTCCTCTCTTAAAAATAACAGTAGTTATGATGAGGATGGTACATAAGCTTTTTGGCAGCTTTGAATAAATCTCCTGTACCTGAGATTTGGGCATTTGGTAGTCTTGGGCATTTCAAGTGCAACTGATCAGTGAACCCCTACAATGGAAGAAGGCACAGAGGAGATGGGCAAAGTTGATATGTTCATGAAGCTCAGGGAATAGTACAGGGAGTGACCACAGCTGTTTTAAGGAAGGCTGAACACATCTCAACAGAAAGAGGACCAAAGGGTGGCCCATGTTTTAGCTAAATGGTTTTGTCAGCTGTGTGGATCAACTGGTTGTGTAAATGGCCTTCCCTGAATTAATCTAAAAAATATCTTCTTGAGCTAGCCTGACCAGCCAACATAGGGGAAATATATATGTGGCTCAGCCCAACAAAAAGTATAAAAACTGAGCAACCAACAAAACGATCTTTGAAGAGGGCAACAGGACTGAGCTGGCTTCAACCCATGTATTCCTTCCAGGCAATTGAGGACACCCAGCGTGGTGATGGGAGGTATAGAAAGACTGGAAATGGGAATCAAATTTACATTGTGATACGACTGTATACTGCAACCGCTATATCATGCTTGCATTGTGATTTCAGTACGTTGCTGTATCACTCTGTTAAATCAAAATCCCATGTAACATCAAATATCTTCAAATAAGTAAATATGGTATTAAAATATTAAACTTTTCTTGTGTGGAATATCTATGTGATGGGTTCACCTTGGCTGGCTGCCAAGTGCCCAGCAAGCTGCTCTCACATTCCCTCTCCTCAGCAGGACAGGAGGAGAAAATAAGATGAAAAACTTGTGGGTCAAGATAAAGGCAGTTTAATGAAAAAAAGCAAAGGTCACATGCAGAAGCAAAGGAAAAAAAAAAAAAGATTTATTCTCTATTTCCCATCAGCAGGTGATGTCCAGCCACTTCCTGAGAAGCAGAACCTCAAGTTGCATAACAATTGCTTTGGAAGATAAATGCCTTAATAATTAACGCCTTCCCCCCATATACCCTTTTCTCTTAGCTTTTATCGCTGAGCATGATGTCATACGGTATGGAACATCCCTTTGGTCTGTTTGGATCAGCTGTCCTGGCTGTGTCCCCTCCCAACCTCTTGCCTCTTGCCCGTCATCAGCCTACTGACCTTTGAGAGGGTGTGGCGGAGGGCATGTTGTGGGTTGGATAGACAGCCTTGATGCTGTGTGAGCACTGCTCAGCAGTAGCCAAAACACCGATATGTTATGAACACTGTTCTAACTACAAATACAAAGCACAGCACTATATGGGCTGCTATGAGGAAAGTTAACTCCATCCCAGCCAGACGTAGTATAATCTAAAAGAACCTTGTCAGAGAGTATTGGACCATGACACATACAAACTGGAGAATTAAAAGATATTTTATATTGTCACATTACTAATGAGATTTAATTATGTCTTATGGACAGGATTTAAGCATGATGTTATTTAACTTCAAATGTCTCTAAATCCACAGCAGTGGCTTCTCACTGAGCCAGCCATTGATTGGACTTAAGGATTAGTTCTGAGTCATTCTCTTCTAATTTATCTTTCTTTGTTCTAATTGTCAGATTATGATAGAACACAAGTTCGAAGTTATATGTGGAGGAGGCTTTTGAGTTTATCTTAGGAGTGATACAGGTATTCAGAAAATTAATACCCTTATGAGTCAGAAGGTGCCAGGCAGAATTTATTGGAAATGAGTCCTGGATCAGATCAGATAGTTAGCCAAAATGAGACATACAAGATTTGCAGCAGAAAAGGGTAGAAAAAGATCTGTGACCGTTAGAAACATGTAATTGATAATATGTTGTGCGTTACAAGGTTTGCAAGAAGTGTTCTGTTTACATCAGAATCACTTGCCAGCTTTTTGCGAGAGGCAACTTTGCTGATAAATAAGAAAATGTGATGAGGAAAAGGACTGACAGGCAAAGAGAGGAGCTGAATACAAGTGAGTGCTAACTGAAAATATTAAAGAATATGCTAAGAAAATAAAATGCAAAAAACTGATGATGACTAAATGTAATGAGAGAATTGAAAAAAAAAAGAACAAAGAAAAAGAAAAGAAAATTAACAAGTAGAAAAATGAGGACACAAAAACATAATTAAAAGATCCAAAGGCCTAACATACAAAGAAGGAAAAAAACCCAACATGCTGAAAGGAGTAACTAGAGAAAGAAAGGAAACACTAAAAGCAACTATGAATGTAAAAGAAAATAACAGCAAGGTGATGATGCTGAATAAGTAAGAGACTGAGAGATCTTGAGAGATGCTTATATTTTATGATGCAATTGACTCAAAAGAAATGTAGTTTAAAGGATTTTTTTGTTTTGTCATAATATTTGTGTTGATCCTCCCAAGCTAATGATGAATAGCCTGGGTACTAGAATGCTGAATCAGAGGACACATTTAACTCGGAAGACGTCAAGAAGAAAATATGGCACATTATTACTCTCTTAGGTCCAGAGTGCTGCTGGGTAGAAGGAAAGAAATTAAGCCAAAAAAGCCCTTGGTCAGTTTTCCTATCAATAATGTAGTTTCCTTCCTCTTCTTTTATACTGCAGACCTAATCTGATGCTTTAAAAAAAAAAAAAAGTTTATTTTTCATTAAAAATATAATAATAAATGATAGCCTGTATTATTCAAGTTACTACTTGTTATTCCACATTCTTCTTGCAGCTGCTGAACATTTATGAAAATGTTCTCAATTCCAAAAGTTTCACAGATATTAGCACGAGTGAATATTTGTTTTAAAAATCTTACCAGAGTGCATAAATTATTTACTATTCATTATTCACTATTCAACATTTGTTATTCATTATTCATTCATATACTACAGCAATGAGCTGCTCCATTATAAGAATGTAAATGGATAGATGCTATAGCTTAAATAGTTTCAGTCCATCAATTAGATAGAAGTAGTAATATCATGATGATGTAGATGACTAATCACACATCATGAATATTGAACAGTGAATAGTCTAAATTAACATTTTGGAAACAGCCTGTAGACCAGAAGTTGTTTGTCCAAACTATTTGTCCAATACTTACAAATAACTAGACATCAGGATTGGCTTCTGAATGATTCATGAACAGACAACAAGGCTAAAGGCCTATTTCAAAGCCCTTTAAAATCAATGGAAAGATCCCCACCGGCTTCAAATAACTTTTGGATAAGTTCTCCAAATGTGCAATTGATATTATTTACAGTAAGTATTCCAGCCACACAGTGCCTCATCATCATGGTTAATAAGAATTTTGTGCTTTAGGGGAAAAGAAAAAAGATGTAGTCATATTTTCTCCCAAAGATATCGTTTAGCAAAACTCTGGCACAGCATCTTTTTCCTTATACCTTTCCTGTCCACTTATGCTAAAAAAAAAAAAACAAAAAAAGGAAGGGAAAAAAAAAGGAAAGGGGGGGGGGGAAAGAAAAAAAAAGAAAAAAAAAGAAAAAAAAGAAAAGCTGTGCTACTATGGAGGAAAACAAAAAACCCCTCTGCCTTTTTAAAATCAAAGACAAGACAAACCATTTTTGCCTATGTAACACTGAAAATAAAAACATGACATTTTAAAAGACCATCTAACACCTGTGCATTCATCTTGATCTGCGGGATTGACTATGGCTAGTTTAGTCTGGATGCAATTTGCATAGTCGACAGTGAAAGTATTTCACTGGTTTTGATCTTTCCATACTCTGAGACAAACATGTCAATTACAGTTTGTTTTCTTGAAGCCAAAACTGTGATGCTTTGCATTGTTTAGTACAGTAAACACTGAAAGAATCTGATGTTTGTTCTGAAGAGCTTATGATCTAATTGATCTTCACATGAGGAAAATGAAAAGGTCTTGCACTGAAGCTTATGGAACTCCTACACTGATTAGAGTCCAATTCAAGATCTATGATGAAAGCTTTCCTTTTGATCTGTACACTAAAAAGATTATTCAGAAGCAGAGTGATATCTAAGAGACTAAGTGTTTTTGCTAAACTGTGTCAACAACTTTTCTTTAAAGCTTAGAGAAAATGCAGTAGTGGTTAGGATTCATCCTCAAGCACCAGTAACAGCTCTGGATGTTTTGTATATTGTTTTTTTAAAGCACAGAGCAGCAAAAAAGTACAAGTTAATAGCAACTACCAAAAGATTTAAAACAAAACTCGAGAACTTATGTACCTGACAATCTTTTGATGACCTCCCAGTTTTTTAATAGATAACCGTGTTAACATAAATCATAGTATTACCAAGAAACAGGGGTTTTTTTCCACTCTTGCTTCCATCTTTTTCAAAACTTGGTGATTCATGAAGCAGCTCTTGAATTTCATTAAGATGATCATGCATTGCTTAGGAGCTGCCCTCATTAAATAAAAATGACCTATTTTCGTAGAAATGAACTTAATTTACCAAGCTCATGATTTTCTTCTGAAATCAAAAGAAATTACTATTGGAAAGCAAACTCCTGCAGTGAATTTCAAAGCTTCTGTTCAGATTTCTTTTTTAAGTTGATCACACCATTAGGGCTCATCAGAGTTGGTTTCCAAGTTACTCTTTATATACAATTTTCCATCATGTGGGAATCAGGAACAATCAATGGAAATACAATGCAAAATTATTTTTTTTTTCCTAATACTTCCTGAAACTTCAGACTGCAGGTTTGCAAATATTTTGGATTGATCTGAAACTAAAAAAAACAGTTGGGGTCGTTCAACCAAAAGACAGGTGGGTAGCAGATCAGTGAAAGAAAAGTACTGTTTTGATAAGTTCCCAAGACACTTTTGATACTTCTTCACTATCTCAAATATCCACTGATTTTTACATGGCAGTTTGCTGAGAAAGCAGGACCAGTGGTGAGAAAATAAAATTAGTATACAACCAAGTTCCTTTGTATGCTTTAGCAGTATGCTTATTTTAGCTCGACATTTAATTCATAAGGCTAGAGCAGACACTGTATTCTGGTGTAAAACTGATCCTTGGGGAAAACAGACGTTTGCCTTAGAGTGAAAAGGTGAGAGGATGCATTAGAAATAACAGTGGGAGTCATAGACTACAGGCTATATTGTTTTGAAGAGTGAGGGTCTATTAACAGGCTAGAATATGGCAGGCTTGTGTTGCAGTCTATGTAAGACTTCAAAGGAAGCAAAAGCTGCTTGCGTGGGAATAGAAAAGGAATATATTTAATTTCAAGACAAGCCCTCACAAAAGAATGAAATACTCCAGTTACATCACTTGTCCACTTTTAATCATTAACGTAAAAGAGATGTTTGAAGTAATGCATAAAACTAGTGATACCAGAATATTTCAGTAAATTCACCTGTGCTTTTTCAAACTTAACGTTAAATTCTCCCTCAAGTTATAAAGAATGATAAAACTGCAGTCAAAGATGTATTTTATCAGATGCTGAAAAAATAACCCTCATTTGGAAACTTCAGGGTAAAAAAGCTATTGTTTTTGAGACTGGAATGTCCTTTGAGATATTTTTCCTTGTGTAACTGATAGGTATTTAAAAGCATCGAAACACGGTTTTATTAATTTTATTGATTTGCTTGTTGACTTAAGAATATAAGAGTTTAATTTATGACCTTGCTACATGGGGGACAGGAACTGAGACAGTAGGAAGAACCTTACAAAACAGCAAGATACCTGGAATTCATCCTGAAATATTAATTATACATCTGGCAGTACAAAAAGCCTGATTCATAGCCCATTGAAATAAATTAATTATGTATCTGGCAGACTCCAAAATCCACTGAAGCCAAAGGAAGTCTTAGGAGTCTTTGACTCCATTGGGCTCTGGATCAAACTGCGGGAGGAAGAGCAGAATTAGGCAGAGAGGAACAGATCACCAGCCCTGCTGGGAGCAGAGCAAACTCAGATCAAGGAGATAAAAGCAGCAGGTGGCAGTGTGTAAACACCCTCAGGCCCTCAGAAACGTGTCTCTAACACAGGATGGAAGGGGAGGGGGTCTGCCTCCCACTGAATTTGTAAGTGACCTATGTATTTTCATTCTCTGTAAATCTCAGTGAGAGGTGGTTAAGGATTTTGAAACAAATAGCTAGCCGGTGAAAGTATAAAGGTACAAAACCTCACCTTCGTTGCTGGGATATGATCACACCTAGGTTTCAGCAGGAGTTTCCCCAACCATGTACCCTCCAAAACTCTCATCAGGGCTCTCCCTGGGGCTCCTGGGCAGTAAGCAGGCAGTCTAGCCTAATTTGAATGATGACAGCTAAAAGCTGAGTGTCTTTACTGTTACAGGAAGGCATGGTCAGATTATTGAGAAGCTCATACCAGACTGGAGGTGGCCTTTTTGCAGAGACCTCTTGGCATCTTCGAGCCACCCTAGTTGCTGTAACCTGTTTGGCTGTTGTTAAAACATGTGTTTTGAAGACTAAAATTTAAATCTGCTGGACACTCCTGGGGGATGAAGTGGAGGTTAGAATCAGAAATGTCTTGAGACAGAAGAAAACAACAAGAGAATTAAGACGAACACAAACATAACCAAGCTTTTTCTGTGCTTTCCTGCTTGTGCACTGCTTGCACATAACTCTCCTTCTTTCCTGAATAATGAGCAAAGAAGCTCCTTTGCTCTGTGCCTGTGAAAGTCAAATGGAGATTTTCCTTTTTTAATATGGTTTTAACTGAAGTGAAGCACAGTATAATGTCTTTTCGTATTCAACCTCTGAGATGTTTGCAGAGCAAGGAAAGGACTGAAAACTTGAGTAGCGTTTCATTCAATGGCTCCCACCACAATGTGTAAAGACTGTTTTCTGTTTGTTTTTCTTTTTTTTTGTGTGTGTGTCTGTATATAGACAAGAGATACAGACATACCTACATATAGTCATTTTTTACATCTACACATTGATACACTCTGAGAAGGGACAGTTATAAAACCCTAAAATATACATGTGGAAATATAGGAGAACAAAACTAAATTAACAACCAAAACAAACCATAAATATCCCTGATCTCACAGTGTACTGGTATTGGCTGGGAAAGAGTTAATTTTCTTCATAGTAGCTTGTATGGGACTGTCTTTTGGATTTGTGATGATATCATGCTCAGCAATAAAAGCTGAGGCAAGAAGGAGGAAGGGGGGAAGTTCAGAGTGATGGCATTTGTCTTCCCAAGTAACCGTTACACATGATGGAGTCCTGCTTTCCTGGAGATGGCCCTAAACACTTGCCTACCGATGAGCAGTAGTGAATGAATTCCTTGGTTTGCTTTGCTTGCGCACGCAGCTTTTGCTTTACCTATTAAACTGTCTTCATCTCAACCCACAAGTTTTCTCACTTTCACCCTTCCAATTCTCTCCCCCATCCCACTGGAGGGGAGTGAGGGAGCAGCTGTGTGGGGCTAAGCCGTCTACGGGGTTAAACCATGACACACAGTGCAGAAAGTAGAACTAAATTAAATTGATATAGTATAATTTGATATATCCCTGTGCCTCCCGTATCCTTGGAAGAAGAATAGGTCACAACTTTACTCAGGACAAGTGTGATCCTGGCAACCCTCTCGCCTTTTTATACAACAGCAGCAGCAGAAATGAAGGGAAAGCAACGATTCTCAGAAATGGGAGGGATGGAGCCTGGATTGCTCGGTACCCACTTCAGCAGCAAAAGCTTACCAGACGTCCTTTTAATTTCATGGTAGAGAATGGATATTTCTTACAATATTATACACACAGCACTGTGAAATAAAAAAAAAAAAAATTAAAGAAAGGAAAAGACCAGTTGTAAAATTCATCCCAATGACTATGAAAAATAGGAAGCTTCCAGGAAGATTTGTAACAGTGAAACAGAGTAAGAAAAAAAGATGGAGATCAACTATGACCTTAACAAGATTGGGAGATTACTAACAGGGAAAGCCTATAGTAATTACTATTTAGGGTATTTGTTCTGTGTTTCTGAAGATGGATAATTTCTGTTTTGTCTTAAGAAAAATAAAAACCTAAATCTACTGTATTATTGATTCTGGTTTGTGGGGGTTTTGTTGTTGGGTTGGGTTTTTTTGGGGGGTGGTGGTGCAAATTAATCATCCTATATGATTATATGCTAAATCTCATTATTGGAAGTATCACAAATGTGCAAATGAAAACCTTCTTTGTTGAATAAAGGTTGCATTAGAAACCTATAAGAATAAGAAAATTCATATTGGGAGAAAAAAATGTGGTGGTATTATGGTTTTTTTAAAATAAATAGCTTCGATGTTTAGATTTTTTTTCCCCCGGAATATATGGAGATGGTACATACACATCAATTATCATAAATATTTCAGTTTTAAAAAATAAATATATATGCATTTTCATACTTCTTATAGTCTTGATTCAAATGCTATAAATCAGACTTAGATTTCTAAAATTTTCAAAAATGTTTTGAGTAGTTTTACCTACTGCTTATATAACAGGAGACTGATCAACCCTTATCTTCATCAATATTATTTATCAATGACATAATTACATATAAATAAATGAAACTGAATTACATCAGAATTGAACTAATACAATGATAATGCTATTTACCTGCACCTGAAGACTACAACTGTTCAATTTCTCTGAGGCTGAAATTAAACATAAGTTGAGGAAAGTTTTCAGAAGGCTCTTGGCTGAATCAACAATATTGTAAGAATAAAGGTCCTCAAGTTCAGTTTTAGATTTCCCCCCCAAAACTAATTCTTGAAATTTTCCATATGAGAACAATGTGTAAGGTATGCATAAGGGGCAGTGGACAGTGCATCTATGAAATGGCTTTTCTTTATAGATTTGTCTCATTAATTTTTACATTTTCTGAAACAGATCATGACCTTGCTCTGCTCAGTACTACTTATCCTGCTATAGGATGACTCCTACGTATTTTACATAAAAAGATATTTTAAAAAATCTGAGTGCAAAACCATGGGTTCTGACTTCTCTTGAAAACATAGCAAAGTTTAAAACCCAAAGAATTTATGTTAAAATGCTATGTTCTAATTATCCATAATTATGTCACCTCATTATTCACTATATTTTATGACTGTCGCTTCTTTTTTCATTATGTTATGAATTAACACAGAAAAATAGAAATAACTGAATACCAAGAGAAATATAAAATCTATTAAAGAACTAACTTAGAAACATGAATCTGTTGAATATTGAAAAGTTACGAGATCTAATTTAGCAAATGCCAAAAACAATATTAAAACAGTATTGGTTTCCATCACTTCCATGTATTGGTTCACTGTGAGGCTTGTAAATATAAATGTAAATGCTGTGCTAATGATTTTAAATAAAGCTAAAATCAAAGAAGAAATCACAGGAATAACTTACACTAACCAAACAAGAAATTATAACAAATAACACCACGTCAATGCTCCAGTGCTGTAATGATTTTAAATTAGAAAAGCAACATTTACAGAACAGGTTGCTCATTTAACATTTTTAGGACCTGTCAATGAGATCACTTTTGGCGTGAAACAGCCTATTTATTTTGATTAAAGGAAAATCTCTCAATGAAAATACTCTTGAGCAAATACCAGGAGAGGTTCTTGACTTGTTCAGTGCCTAGAGCATTCCTGCATATCACAAGGGTTTGAGAAACAAGCAAGTAGTGCTAGAGGATCTGAAAAAATGTCAATGCTGTTTGTAGATAGCCTGTTGAGGTTACTAAAGAATATTGTTCCAACAAAGGGTGGGAAGTTCAAGATCTGATTAACTCCTTGGCTGCACTGTTTGTAGTTATTTACAATGTGCCTCTTGATGGATGGTAAGAGTGCTCTCTCTTACTGAAATAAACTTTCTAATGAGTCATTCAAGCCGAGCAAAGCAGATATCAAATAATGCTTAACAAAGATTAGCTGGTTGCTAGGGTTTGGTTTGATTTTGTTTTTCTGTGAAAAACAGTCATGTCTATGAAGGGCTCTGTGCACTTGTGTCTTCGGAAACATTTGCAGGCAAGAGAAATATAATTCATATCAGTGATATAATGACTACAGCAATACAGTCCAACAGGTACTACTTTACTAAGTATAAATGTGTTATGCTTGCTATTCTCATTTACTTTGGCTGCTACAAAGTCTCTAAACTGACCTTGCAAGGAGGTAAGGTGTCATCTGGATGAGGAGCTTATCCTTCAGGGACAATGAGGGCATAAAGTACTTTCTTTAGTTACTTTTATTCTAGAAGTTAAAAAAACATAAGATCTTATATAAAAAATAAATAACATCAAGGAAAACATGAAGAACCACAGCATCATATTATTTAGTATCACATTAAAAGCAGATTATGGTTGTAAAAGTCACGTGTTTTTTTCAGAAAATCATGAATGTACAAGTACCAAGGTCGTCTTTCTGAATACAAAGGGTTTATTTTCCTGGGATATTTTTTGGTTTTGTTTTTCAGCTGCAAGCCAAACACTTCAGTTTGGAAATGTGAAAATATCCAAATATTTATTTAATTCAATATAATATAGATATAATAGATATTATTTGGCCAGTAGGTATAACCTGAAGAGAAAATAGGAATTTAAGATAACCAGATTATAGACTCAAGTCATGATAAAACCTGAGACAGATCCAATTTTGTGCAAGCCCAGAAGGGAAACAGGAAGTCCTTGTCATTATGCAAGTATATGACCTACAATTTCTTGTCTTTTTAGGACACTTGAAACAGTTGAGTTGAAAGTAACTATTTCTGTTCACACTGTTTAAAGGATAGATTGCTTAATAACTCTAATGTAGCTTATAACTTCTACTTTAAACAACTTGAATTCTTATTTGTTTCAACCATCTTCAATGAATGCTTGTACATTGACTGCCCAGTAAAAGGAACAAGCTAGTCTGCAGACCAAGTTGAATATTGTCCTTATTTACACTGAGGTCTTGATAACTCATTTTTTGGATCACGGGCACACAAGCTTCCAATAAAGATTCATTTGCCATTGTAAAACAATTATCTTTGATTACACAGAATTTGTTCCAGTCAGCAAGATCTTTTCAACAATTTGCAATAAAATGCTCAGAAAATAATTCACAAGAGCGAAGAAAAGTTGATTTGCATGCTGGAAGCAGATTATATCAGTACTATTTTCCTAAGATTAGGACACAAAGAACAAGACATATAATATTAGAGAGACCATCCCTAGTTAGCTAGATTTTCAAGAGATAGGCCAACATCTAAGTTTTCTCCACCACAGTGTAAATCACTAAAAGGGCTTGAGAGCTGAAGATAGCTACAATCTGACATATTGGATATGTTAGTTGTGCTTTTATTTCCCTGTCACACCAATGTACTTATGGATAAAAATGCAACTACATTATATCTCCTGTGGATGATTGTATTTTACTAACACATATTTTTTCAGAAACTTTTTGTTTGTACTTGTGAAAGAATCTGTTCTGAGTGTATTTGATTATCAAGTTCTGGAAATAAAAGCATCTGATTTATCATCTGACCAGTCACACACAAGACAATTCAAATTGCAATGCTTGCCAATAATTCAAAGTGTAAATCACATCAATATCAACCATGTGTTTAGTAAATCTAAGGAAAATTTAAAACGTATCTAAATATAATGACAACATACATTTCAGTATTATAAGCAATACATTTAAAGTATATACATAATGTGAATATACTGACAACATACAGTTCTGAATATTATTTTCATTGTAAGGTTATTATTAGAATAAATTCTTTAAATATTTAAACATTGATTTGCCTTGCATGGGTCACTTATATCTATACAATATTACATAATACAAAGTAGCTCTGATCATACACTGGCTATAGGTCCCACATGTCAATGTTCCTAATACTCACATGCTAAAAGCTCCCGTATAATTAATGTGTTCCTTGTTTTCCTCAGCAGAAGTCTATGCACTGTCTTACAGTTATCTTTATACTCCCAAATACTTCATCTTTTGATCTTCCTCTGCTTCAATTTTCTAGTGCTCTTGCTTCGCTCAGAAATACCTACATCAGTAGAAACATACCCATTTTCAGAAGTGCATTTGTATATAATATTCTTCTCCACTAGCTAAGCAGATATCTGACTTGTCTAGCCCATCTGCTCTTTCTTATTTCTGCCTCAGTGTTTGTCTTTTTATTCCCACCCCACCTTCTCACCTCACAGCCCACAATTTTTTATGGTCCAAAATAGACTTTATTGTAGTTCTGTCACTCATTGTCACAGAGATTATGCAAATGCATCTCTGGCCCTATATGAAGCTTCACTTTCTTCTAAGCAATATGACAGATGTGCTTATGGCTGGCAGCCATACCCTTAAGCCAAAGTAGTGATTGTTCCTGCCTGAACTGATTGGCCTTTTACCTGTAGTGTGTTTTCACAGGTTTTTAGAAGGGAGTTGGAGCCAGGTCTTAAGCAGGAAGGCAAATGAGCACCAGCAGCAGATGAAGATTAATATCATCTATGGATTTACATCTGTAAGAAGGTCAGAACTGGAATCAGGGAACAGGTGGCTAGAGAAGTTGATGACAAAATAAAGAAATACAGTAGAAGAAAAATATGTTGATTTACTTTCAATTAAAAAATACACTCATTTTTACTTCCAATAATTTACTTCTAATGCTGTATTATTGTTATTTTTTTCCTTTCTAGACTGTTATATTTATATAATTATATATCATTTTACATGTATAAAGGCTCAAATACCAATATCAAGTCCCTTAAGGAAATTAAGTTTAGCAATATAGCAAATTTACTAAATTTACAAAGAGTCAAAAAGTGTTAGTAGTGACACAGCATAATTACTATCTTTAATTTGAGCTAGCTTGGTGTTCTTCCAGCTATCTTTGATTTTCACAAAGGTTCAGTAACCTAGTGGCTATCACTCTGCAGCTGTGTGTGTTTATATACTTTGGTCTTTCACCACTGCTAATTTAAGACGCTTTCTGCTAAGGAACCACCATCAAGTTCTGCACAGAGCTTTAAATCTGACATGATAATATCTTGCATCTATGTTATGGTCAGCTAAAATCTGTCTTTCTTACTCTTATTTCCTGCCCACCTTAGTCAAATGTAAGTCTTCCTCCTTTTTGTTAGTACAAACTCTGTTTTGCATAGCTTGTCTGGCCTTCTGAGGAGCTAGTACCGCACTGCATGTCCACTCTACACATGCACTAAAACTGTAGTGTGAAAGGTCCCATAGTGAGTGAATCTTAGGATTTCTTAATGAAGCGTAGGTTTTAGTTTTAATATTTGTATAACTTAGGTAGAAAGAAGTTCTGCTTAAATACACACTGCAGCTCAGTTCATGATCTCTTGGTTTTCAAGTAAGTTTGTTTATCTTTCTTCTGTATGAAGTAATTCTGACTATCCAGAATAAAAAATATCAAAGCCCCATAATCTGAGAGTGTCAGTACTATTATTTTTCATTTTATTTCAGTGGTGCAGATAAATCCAGAGCAGATTTATTTGTGTAGGCAATAGAATAGAGATTTATCTCCTGCATTGGATCTATGTGTTGATGCAAGACCCCAAAAGAGGCAAAAGACTCAAGTTCTGTAGAAAGATAAGAAAGACTATTCTCTCCCTTAAAAGAGAGTGCCAGGGGATAAGGCTGTTTAAAATAGACAAGAAGAGTTAGAGAAAGGAAGTGTTTGGTTTTTTTTATAACTAACAGAAATGGAATTGAGCTTGTAACTGAGACTCAATTTTTTCTGAAAATTTTAACTTAAACAACTTGCCCTAGATCACATACAGCATTTCTGGCATAGCTAAACCCAGATTTCCTGAGAACCCTCAGTAGGAGAATTCCTCTAATTTAAAAACATCCTGATTTATCTTCTGAATATCCAACTGCTAAGAAACCACTTCTTAATGTTCTTCTGAAAATCCAGCCGAAGATTTTACTTGCTCTGTTTTGCATCTGCATATTTCACAGATGAGTGCAAAATCCTATTCCTTAGCCCATGTAATACACTGCATTTCTTTCTAGACAGTAGCCTCTGCCAGTAAATATTATGAGTCCTGAGTTCATTACTACATTTCACTCCTGTGGACTGAACTCTGTGAACCACTTTTCAGCTCATAAGCTTCTTCTCTCCAAATCCATTTCAATGTGTTAGCTCTGTTATTCCACATTTGACGCAACTGTGGAAATTTTAAGGCAGCTTTAGTTGTGGACATGTTTAAAATATTATCCTATCAAATATCATCTGTAAAGTAAGCAAATCAAAGTGATCTTAACACGGAAACGGAAACATTTTCTACCTGACATCATATCTGTGATATCCTCATTTTGCTTATTTAATGAAAGAGTAAGATAAGATTTATCTCTAGTCACTGTCTGTTAATAACTGCAATCTTAATTTAAGTTGTTTATACACTGTAAAAAAAAAAAGAGACATGAAATAAATTCTCCTTTATCTCTTTACGGTTGTTGGGGAAATAAGGACAAGAGACAGGTAGAGGCAATTTGTTTTTCAAACTCTGCCTGTAAAGAAGATTTTTTGTTTGGTTGGTTTTTTGTTGTGTTGGTTTTCTTTAGTGGCTTTTTTTATTTTTTTTTTTTTTAAGAAATAGTAAAAGCAAGTTAAAGCACTATATCAGCCTTTCTTGTCATGTAGGAGGGGATTCATATCACAAAAACCTCAGTGTCCTGGTTTCGGCTGGGACAGAGTTAACTTTCTTTTTAGTAGCTGGTACAGTGCTGGGTTTTGGATTTAGTGTGAGAATGATGTTGATAACACACTGATGTTTTAGTTGTTGCTAAGTAGCGCTTATCTTAAGCCAAGGACTTTTCAGTCTCCCGTGCTCTGCCAGCAAGCAGTTGTGCAAGAAGCTGAGAGGGAGCACAGCCGGGGCAGCTGACCTGAACTAGCCAAAGGGATATTCCATACCATGGAACATCATGCCCAGTATATAAACAGGGGGGAGTTGGCCGGGCGGCGCGGATCGCGGTTCGGGAACTAACTGGGCATCGGTCAGCGGGTGGTGAGCAATTGCATTGTGCATCACTTGTCTTTTCTTGGGTGTTATTTCTTTTTTTTTTGCAACATTCCTTTTCATTACTATTATTATTATTATATTTCATTATTACTATTGTTAGTATTATATTTTACTTTAGTTATTAAACTGTTCTTATCTCAAACCATGAGTTTTACTTTTTTTCCTCTTTCCTCCTCCTCACCCCACTGGGAGGGGGGAGGGGGAAGCGGCTGCGTGGTGCTTAGTTGCTGGCTGGGGTTAAACCACGACACTCAGGTAAATAATCTCAACTAGTTTTCCATTCTTTCTCTATAATCATTGAAGAGAAAAGTAACTCTGGAGGACAATTTCTTCTAAATATTTTGCCCTGAGGGTTTGTTATCAGCAAAAGCTGATAGCAACCTAGATTTCCACTGGAAGTTATGAACCTGCACTTTTTGCACCCCACCCTTCGGCCAGTCTTTTCTTCTCTCTTTCCTGGGTTTTGGATATAACACTCATTGACTTGTGGAGTGAATTGAACAATTTGGCGATCTGATTGCACACATGTATTTCTCCCTGCCACGTTCTTGCTTCCACAACACAGCCCAGTAGAAGCAGCAGAAAACATGGCAAAGGCCAGAAGGAGAGTGGAAAAAAATCACTGTCAGAAACAGCCTGATCTTAAATCAACCCAATTAACAAAATCAATTAATTAAGCAACTATGCCATAAAATTTTAAGCCAGCCTGACTGAGGGCTTCTGCCAAAGAGTGGGCACTCTTACACTTACCTCTGGCTCCAGCATCAATTCTCACTGCTCCAGGGAAGAGGCTCAGCTTAAAGCTAAATCAGCAGAACAGTGATTAGTTTTCAAGCTGCTCAGTCAAACTGGCTGCCTAAATCCTTTTGCTGGCACAAGAACGGGGAACCCACAGGGAAAGGTGGGAAGGGATGGAAGAACCCCTTTCAGTAGCAGCTTGTTCTTAGGTTCAACTCAAGTGAAACTTAGCCTGAAGCATCTCTGCTGGAGTCAAATGAAGTATGCTCCAGAAAAAACTCTCTGTTAACTCTCTCCAGAAGAGAAAAACTATACAACTTGTTTAAATTAGATGCATAACTGTTAAATATGCAAAGTGTGGTGAGGTGAATTTCAGTCTTTAGCCATTCCCATTGAATTCAGTGACTCAGGCGCCACTATCCAAGGTTGCAGATGTTAATCTAGTTCTTAATATTAGCAATTTGAGATCCAAATGGGATTGTTCATACCCTTAAGTTAATATGGGCAGAAGTTCTAACAGAACTGCATCCTCTGAGATTGATTTGTTTGGAGTTTTGTTTAAAATAGGGTATAAGCTGTAAGCTTCTTAGAGGGGGTATTATTGATGCTGCAATATTCCCAGTGGAATTCACTGGTTCCTTTGCATAAACAAAGTGACCCAGCTGCAATGAGCAACTTGAAATATCGGGGCTTAATCAATTATCTGGATACAATCAGATGACCTTGTACTTTCTTCTCTGTCTTTCAGGAATGTATTAAATCTGCTCTTGCATAGGCAGTTTAATATCAACCTGAGGTTTTTTTTTCTTTTTCTTTGCTTTATTCTGTTCTATAGCTTCTATAGAATATTGCAGATGTCATGTTTTCTCAAACCAAAATCTAAATCCTTATGGATGATGTGAAATAATTCAATGATATCAGAAAATTATTCAGATTTGGGAATTATAAAAAACATAATGTTGAGATGTAGTGTATTTTTATGACTTGTAATCTAAGAGATCAGTATACAAAGAAAACAATTTTTTACTTAAAAGAGACTTGAGTTTCATTCAAATTGGAATTGGTCTGAAACTCCATTTTTTGTTGCGTAAAGGGAGCTATTGTGTGTTCACTGTGTTGTGAAAAAAGTAAACTATATAAATGCAATGGCAATAGGATAGACCTGTGTACCTGTTATGGTACTTCATAAGAGCTTTTTCTACATGCATTAAATACTCTTCCATTGACTACAGTTAAAGTGGGGTTGCAGAATAAGCAATTAGTACTCATGTCAATGTTTGGGTTTTTTTAAGACTATAGTAAATGAGTATTTTTAAATAGGCTTACGTAGCTGGAAAAAATATATTTATACTTTTGAGAAAAAACTTTAAACAAGTTAGTCATTATTTTCTAAATTTCAGTTTTTCATCAGAACTTTGTTAATGTTTTGAGAATGTGGTGGGTTTACATGGGTGGCAGCAAAGCCTCCACCCAGCCACTCACTCACTCCTCCCAAAGGGATGAGGGAGAGAATCAGAAGGGCAAAAGCAAGAAACCTTGTGGGTCAAGATAAAGATAAACAGAAAGAAACAAGTGATGCAAAAGCAATCACTCACCACCAGCAGACTGATGCCCAGCCAGCCTCCAAGCAACAAATACTTTAGAAAAACTCCCCTCCCAGTTTTATTGCTGAGCATGATGTTCTATGGTATGGAATATCCCTTTGGTCAGTTGGGATCAGCTGTGCTGGCTGTCTCCACCCCCATCCCCTCGTTCACCCCCAGCCTACTCTTTGGGGCAGCAGAGCAAGCTACAAAGGCCTTGAAGCTGTTCAAGCACTGTTCAGTGGTAGCTAAAACATTGCTGTGTTATCAACACTGTTTTGGTCACCAATCTAAAACACAACACCATCTGAGATGCTATGAAGAAAATTAACTCCATAACAGCCAGACCCAATAGAGAGAGATTAGAAGATAGTGCTGAGATGTATATATTCACATATCCCTCAAAATTTACTTACATAATTAAAAGGGATCCTGAATGAAATATATAATTTTAGTGACAAAAATTACCTAGACTTTTTACCTTTGTAAGGATATAAGACCAATATTAATACAGTTCCTTTGTATTTAATGTAGATAAATATACATCTTCAGAAGGAAAATTGTACCCTCTCAGGATAGATCTATAGTTAGCATCTCCAAAAAGTTTAATCTGGCCAATTTTAGATATCTGTCTCATGAAATGCATTGCTCTCTGAAGGTGTCTATTTCTCTCCAGTGTGTATAAAGGGAGCCTGCGGCAAGGTAAGGTGTCTATAAGTTAGTTTTTATGTTAGCTGAATCCCATTTTATGTATGCATAAGGCTTCAAAAGCAACAAAAGGACAAGTCAGGGAGGAAAAAAGTTTACTGCTGCTTGCAGCTGGGCCTTGAACTGGAAAAGCTTGTTCCTGTGCATTTCAGCCCCTGGCTCAGCCACAAGCACTCCATCCCATCACTGTGGAGATGATCATTTAGTGCTGTCACCACAAATAACTTCAGTTTCACAAGCATGGGGGATGATCTCCACTCCTACACATTTTGCTACTTTGAAATGCTTTCAATATCCCTGGTTACAGATAAAACGATAAAAAAAAAAAAAGTCCCCCCTCTGGAGGCATGGGTTTTCAAACTATGGCCTTGACAACTGGATGTATCACTAGGAATGAAATGACCAATGCTTCTAGTCCCTGTGAATGGGCGACAGCAATCTGCTGCTCCTGCTAATCTCAGAAAACACATACATATTCTGATAACTGAAGCAATTTACTCATCTCATATGGGACTTGAACACTCAGAAGTAAACAAATGGCAATACTTATTAACAATCATGATTTACCATGATTTTGGCTGAGAAAGTATCATTAAAGAGAGGAACATAGTTTGGTCTCTGTTTCCTTAAATTAACAGCCATTTGCTATGAGTTTCTATACAGACTTCATTAGCTTCTCTGCTGAGGTAATTACTCCTTTTAGCAAAGAGTTGTATTTATGTAGGTAAATCCTGAAGCTGGGTGGGAAGCATCAAGATGATCTGCACTGGTGAGCAAAATGAGCAGATTACACAGGTGGAGGGCAAGCATAATTGATTCAGAAAAGTAGACTAAAAAAATAAACTAACCACATTACATTTTATATATCATACATGACACACTGGCCCTTCTTATCATCAGATCAATGTGTACTGCAATATTAGTGTGTGAGGCTCATCAGACTGCCAGATTTCTTAAGGACTGCTTTGTGTTGTGACAGTAAGAAGTCATAACAATTTGGGATTCAGAAGTGAGACCTCAGGACAGTTAAGAGGCTAAGCCATCTTTCTATCTGCTCTTTTGTTTTAGACTTACCTTGTGCCAAACATAAGCCTGATCAGAAAATCTCTCTGTGCTCAGAATGGGATTAAAGATTTATCTTTTTACATATTTTTTTTACTGCCAAGAAGAGTTCAGTATGGGCCAGCAGGGATTGAAGAAGAAAAGAATAAGGAGAAGAAACAGGCAGTGACAGAAGGAGAGCGAAAGAGATTAAAAGACAATTTTACCAAACATTTCAATTTCATTTATAAGGAAAAGTGAGAAATTTATTATTCTTTGTGTAGCAGCACAGGTAATTTTACCTGTGTGGGGTACCACAATGGTGGGTATGTCATTTACTGTTACATTGGTTACATGAAAATGTGTATGCTATTTTTTTGGTAGAAGTTTATATTTCTCTCACATCAAAGTGATGAGATTCCCTTTGTATTTTGCTTTTATTTTTATCCCAGTATGAGATTGCATTAAATTATCTAGTTCCTTTTGATTTTCTGAAGTGTATTTTGAACTTCTGCTTCAAATTGCATTCTGATTTCACAAAATGATTGTTAGTTTAATTTGAATTTTCTTTCTTCAGCATTTATACTAAACTTACAAGATTACTGGGGATTTGACCCAGGGAAAAATATGCACTTCCACCATGTAATTGGGATAATTTCAGAGACATATCTCAGCAAAGCCAATAGCTCAAGTGGGACTAGACTTTGATACACACGCTCACTTTACAGTTCTACTTTATTTTATAAGGAGTCCAGTAGAAGTGAATGGATGTGATTTTGATACACTTTTCTTTGTATGCTGAATAATAAATTATTCTGTCAGTTTTATATGCCTGGCTCCCAGAATAAGGTAATTCATTGTTTCATGGAAACCTGCTTGAGTGAAAATTAAATACGTCACTTTTCTGTCCTGCTCTTCATTGATCTGGAAAACAACTAGTTGCTGTCCTCCCAGTAGCTATCCTTTATGCATTTGAAAACCGGTATTATGGTCTAAACCAGCCTTCAGTTTTCTAGATCAAACAATTCTAGTTTCTTTAATCTTTTTTTTATAGAACTCCTTTTATAAGCAAGTAAGATTTGTCTTCTTTTACCACAGCATCTAAGTATCTTATAAGGTTGTGTAGTTTCTCTAATTGCTTCAAGGTTTTTTTTTTTTAAAGGGCTCCAAAACAAGACAAAATAAGACTACTAAAAGGTTTACCTTCCACATATCCTAGAGATGCAATTCAGAGCACCTATGTTTTCTTTTCTTTATCATATAAGAAAGGAAAACAGTTTCTGACGGCAATGGATACTCTTTAAGAAAGAGACTTCATGGAGGTTACAAATAATTCCCAGGTTTTCTTTTAAGGATTTATTATTGTTAAGGGGAGAGAAAATATTCAGCTTTCTTGTTTACAGCCATTTTCTTAATATACTTCAAAATGAGATTTGTTTTTTTGATTAACCTCATGCTTTTATTCAGGCTCAGCTTGATTCATCTATATCTCCATTTTAGATTTCCACATTTGATTTCTTTTTAATGTGGTATTTCTCCTACTTTTGTATTGAATTTACTTTTCTCAGTTTCAGCCCATTTCTCCAATTGATTATGATCATTCTAAATTCTAATCCTATTCTTCATATATTTTATAATCCTGCCAAGGTTGGTGACAGCCCACATATTTAAGTGTTTTTTTTCTGTTTCACCATACAAGACATTAATGTAAATAATAAATAGTATTTTTTTCCAAGACACATTCATTAGATATGCAGTGTAATGCAGTGCTAGATAGACATACTGCTGTTAGCTTTGAGTAAATTATGTTCCAAATCAGAACAGCTGTATCTGTAAAGCAAGTAATCAACACTGGAGAGGCTGCATTCCTGAGAATGCCTTTGAATAGTATTGCATTAGCTTAGCTATCTGTAACAAAGCACTGCATTGCGGAGTGGAGGTATGCCCTGGGAGACCTCACTTCAAATATTCTTCCAGTTTGAAAAGATAACTATTCATGAAGGGGTTTTTTTTAAGATTTATTTATGCATTTATTTATTTATTTTCAACTGGCTGTGCATCCATTTTACAATCATTACATCTAGAACACATTTCTCTGGTTTGCTTATAAGCTTATGTCAACAGCTTTTACTAAATAAAGATTCCTGTGGATTTCTATCAACTCTACCCCATCCCTCTCACTTCTCAAAAAAATGGAATTGAGATAGTTCTATATAGTTTGCTGTTGACAAATCTGTAATTTCTGATTCTTATTTCACTATTGTATTCTTTGTACTTACTCACTTTGTTTAATAATTAGCTAGCAGCATCTTTCTGTGTGTTGTTTTTATGTTCATTAGTATAGATTTTCACAGGTTCCTCTTTTCCCCTTTATTGAATACTTGTTTAACTGAGGAGTATAATTCAGTAGTTCTCTAATACCTAAACCAAACCTCCTTACTTCTCAAAGATTATAAGTAGCAGCTGAGAGATAACGAAGAGAAGTCCTGTAATTGCTCTAGTATAAATTGCTTCAAGCCCTGCAGTCTTAAATATTTCTAGATTTAGCTAAATACTCTTTAAACTGTTTTCTCTCTCCATTCTTGCCTATGTCTGTACCTACTTGTTGTTAATTTTAGTTGTGTTGAGCCTCTGGCCACAATCAACCTTTTTCATGAAGTTTCAGGGAAAAAAAAGGGGGGGGGGGGGAAAGCATTTCAGCCTCTTATGTATTATCTGTTTTATCTGCTATAATTCAATCAGCATTAAGTTTAGGACACTGCAGAAAGATGCACTATGCTTCATAGCACCCTGTGAGGCACTAGCTCAATACTGACCAAGTAAGGAAATAGCTATACTACTTTTAAAGTTGGGAATAAAATTTGCTTGAGTTCAATGGGAATCTTTACAGTGACTTCAGCAGAGTTTGGAACAAGAATTTAGGACGAGGTACTGGACCAGTCTTTAAGTACAAAATGTATATCAAAATTCCAGCTTCCAACCCGCTTCCAACCTTGGAAGTATCAATTATTGCTGATTTCTAAATTTTCCATGGCTAAGTTTACTGAATCTCCTAACCAACCTTTCTTTACCACCTCCTCTCCTTTATACACACAACTTCTCCCAACCTGAAACAAGGAGCCACAGGAAATAGCAGCAACAGGAATCGCAACCAAACTTGCAGTCTCAAGGCTGCGCCAGAGAGTCAGGCTGCTACTAAATGAAGGTCACACAAGGAAGACAGTCGTTGCATGATGGCAACATGATGGCAACCACTGTCAATTCTGAGAAATAAGGATGTAGGGATAATGCAACTTCTGTGAAGTGTCGCATCCTAATCCCATCAGCAGTGCTCTCGAAGCAGCAACAACAGTGTGACTCTGTGTTGGGTTGTGGGAGGCTGGATAAGTGGGTATGTTTGGATGTTAAGATAAGGAATATTGATCAGACTGTCTTTCCCATCTTTTCCAAGATACTCTGTACGCTAAACAGAATCATCCTGAGGGCAAGGGCCAGAGCCAGATGAAGTAACCAATCAGTTAGTCCAAACTGATCCATAATCTGGTTACTATGGCATTCTGATGGCTGATGGGGCTTTGGATCTGCTTTGACAAAGAGAAACAATGAGTTTATACTAGGTAGGTAGTGTAGATATAAAGAATGACTGTAGATATATAAAGCAGCAATGGAAACTCTTTTCTATCTTGGTGGAAAAAAAAGTATTTCATATTCTCTTAATTTTGAAAGAAATTAGATGCAGAATTCCAGGAACACAGGGCTTTACATGTAAAATGCAGAAAATTGTGTGTGCAGGTAGCACATACATTCCTTAAGGAAACTTAAATACTAGTAAGCCATGTATTGCCAGGGAGCATTCTCATGTAGTGAGCTCAGCTCTCTGTACTGTTAATTGCTAGAATGATCTCTGATAAGTTTTTGGCCCAAGTAAATGTTTACTCTCCTAAACAATTTCTGTGCATATTTCATGTGTTATCACAGAGATCATTTCTAACAGGTATTTTAGATGTGACCACTATGTTTGGAGGATCAGGGAATGCAATAGTAAGGATGCAGGTTATTCTGTGCTGGTTGGCATTAGTGTCAGGAATGTTTATGGGCATTGTTTCTTCCAATATTATAGGTGTCACCATACAGCTCCCTTAATGGAGACACAAAGCTTCCTCCAACATCACATCTCAAAACTTTGTCTTAGTTCAACAAATTTCACTTATTTGTTCTCTCTAGTCTTCTTGTCTTACACAGAAATCTAAACTCTTTCCCATTTTTTAGTGAGCCTACTAGTGTTAAATGTCTAATCACAATTGACTCGTTCATTTCAGACTGGAACAAAAAAGACATCAAACAAATCCGTCTTTTCAGTGCAAATGATTGAAAGCAACCCTCTCTTGCTGACTAGCTGAATCCTCTTTTGCTAGTCTTCATATACAATAGTAATTAAAAAAGAAACCTGTGTTTCCCTGATTGGTAGACTGTTAGAATACTGTTGAGTAGAATTTTCTTGTAATGAACAAGATTACAGGAAAAGGTATGTATATGAATGCAGGTGTTATGAATCTTTGGGTAAAAATTAGTAACAGGCTGTTGAAACAAAAAGAAAAAGAAAAAGAAAAACAACAGAAGAAAATATACTTCTTAATTCTCAGGTTCCAAAAAGCAAAGATTAGGCTGCATTGAGACGAGGAAAAAATGAAAACAACAACAAAAAAACCCCTGTCAGCAAGTCTATGAAGAACTCCAAGGAACAGATTCATCCCAGATTCTTCCCAAGTTTCTTTTTCCTTCCTTTCCATTCCTTTCTCCTTACAGTTGATTTTCAGCTTAACTCTTTGGCTGCTGTTTTTACTGTAGCTTCAGAGCTGAACAAAACATGACAGTTTGCTTTATAATTGTTATAACACATACTGTTTAACAGACAGTTACTATGCCAAGTACATGACACAATAATGTAGATTTTTTTTTTTAATTCTTATACTTGCTATTATGGAAATTGGTGAAGCAAGGAAAACATTGAGAATATGAGGTAATACCTATTCTATGTAATCTTTTATTTTATATAGTAATAGTAGATTATCTATAGAGATGGAACCAAATAACTATATCGTTGGTAGGAAATACCAATATTGCCTACACAGAGTGAAAGATATCATTTCTGGCAATTTTACTATCACATGGCCTTACAAACAGCAAGGTAGACATAGAAACTAAGGGAAGAGAGACAGTAGTGTTGGAAATGTATTATATGTGAAGATAAAATGGGTCTTTGTATGAAAATCAAAGATATTTTTCATGCCTGGGGAAAATACAGTAGAAGAAATCCAAACTCTCATTTGGGCCTGGTTTATATGACTGCATCCTGCCAAAGATGGCCATACAAGAAATACATTTATATTTTTCTCTCGCTTTTGATGGTGTGAAGCATAATCTAAGAAGCCACAGTTTAGTCTCTGACCATGCAGCAGAATGATGAATAAGAAGAAAATAACAGAATGTGCTTCAGTATACTCCAGGTCTGTCAAGAAAATGAACAGTTGGGAGGCAAGTATTGGTTGAGATCAGCTTCTGAAATGTTCAGTTCTCCTGGGTCTGTGAGGCAAGCTGACAGAGAGAATTGCATGCCTCAGGGATCACTGACAGAATTCCTGCAAGATGGACAACACCTGGAGTGGCAAACCAGGGTGAAACTGCATCAATACCTGAAAGTGAAAGGAAAAAGCTGGGGGAGATAGGGAAAGCAAAGGTAAGAAAACCGAAAGGTAGCAATTGAAAAAGTTAACACATATGAAATAAAATAAAATCATCCAATAAATGTCAGACTGTGTGGACCAGTTGTCAGAAATAAAATGTAACTCAATAACTGAAATATATATTTTAACACAGATGGCTTCATGCTGCAAGAATCAATTCAAGGGTGTGCAGGTATAGGGATTTGGTTTACCTCGTCAGATACAAGTCTCATCTTCGGAGAGGATGGCTTTATTGTGATAATAAATATAAATAACTAATATAATTAAAGAGTAACTCCATTGAAAACAACCGATTTACATCAGTATAGTATAACTACCCATGAGAATAAAATCAAAGTTCTGCATCTACATTGGGGTTTGGATTCTGAGTCACACAGAACAACAGCATGCAAGGGCTTAATGCCAGCTTTCGGTGGAGGCTTATATGTACTAGTCAGCCTATTTAATATGGTTTCACTGAGTTATACATAGAGAAAAGGAGTCATTTCAAAACTAGAAACTGTGTTTAAGACCCTAGTCTTTTAACAATAACTTTGCAGATATATTTCTATGTGCACATGTATCCCTAATGACTACTGGATGATTCTTATGGGTTTTTTGGTTAAATATATATATGGATCTTATTTCAGAACAGAATTGTTTGTATGCAAAGTCATACAGTATTTTAAAATCATTTCCCCTTTCTATCCTTGGGGGAAAAAAACAATAATGATAAGAAAATGGTTGATAACATTGATTTAGAAAAAGTGGTAGACTGTATGCCACAACAAGTTATCCACATGTATCCCCAGAAGGAAGCTAGCTGAGTATGGAGACTTAACTTTCCTCTTACCTTCTCAGCTGGGAAGGTAATACATTGATGAGACAATATAAGGAAGTTCTCAGTTCTTGCTGTTTCCATCCTGTAGTTAGAAAGCTTTATTCACCACTTTGTGTCTAGAACCCTACATACATCATGAATTAATAAAACATAAAGAAAGAATTTAAGCAACATACGGGCCTAGAATGTGCATCAAGGCAACCACTTCATGAAAGTAAACAGACATATCAGGATTGCACCACCTCTTGTTTCCAACTCCCTCCCCCAGTGTACAGCACTCTGTTTTGCAAAAACAAAAATCTTATTTTTGGAACTGACAGAATGCTTTCCTTTCACAAGGCATGGAATCACATACAGCAATGATTTGGGCTAGAAGGTTCATTTGGTCAAGACTACTGCAGTCCAGCAAGTTTGATTTCAGGACCCCTAAAACATTGCTTATGAATGGGTGTCAAACCCTAACATCAAGTATCTCTACCAAGACGAATTCCACTTCACCCCCTGCAACTCAGTCTTTTCCGTGACTATTAGCATAGCTTTTAAGTTTTTCCTAATATTTAATCCAAAATTCTCTTCTGCAACTGGAGCCCATTACTCCTCTTCCTGTTCTTACTGACTAAGGAGAGTAATTGGTCCCTGTCTTCCTTAAAATACAGCTTTTGGTTTTCAAGGACAATTATATGCCTTTTCAGTCTTTGGCTGTAGAATGAACATGCCCAGTTCACTTAGCCTTTTCTCAAATGTCTTCTTTTTCAAACCTTTTATTATTTCTTTGTCTCTCCTCTGAACTCTCTCCAATTATCTTTTTTTTTTTTTAAATCTGCTGCCCAAAACTGTGTGTAGAATTCCAGCTCAGTCCAGACTAGTGTGGAGTACAGCATAATGATTTCTACTCCTTTATTTTTATATGATACTTCTTTTAAGAGGACTTGAAAAGGGTGGGGGGAAAGTGATGCTACTTCTCTAACCTCTACCTTTTAGAGATATAAGGAAAAGAGAATATTCACATGTATTGGGTTGACATGCTGTTGTGGTTTAACCCCAGCCGGCAGCTAAGCACCACGCAGCTGCTCGCTCACTCCCCCACCACCCCTGGGATGGGGGAGAGAATCAGGAAAAAAAAACCTCGTGAGTTGAGATAAAGACAGTTTAATAGGACAGAAAGGAATGAAAAACAATGGCAATGATAATAATAATATGACAATAGTAATACTAAAAGAATTAAACTATACAAAGCAAGTGGTGCACAATGCAATTGCTCACCACTCGTTGACCGATGCCCAGTTACTTCCCGAGCCGCGATCCACCCCTCCCAGCCAGCTCCCCCAGTTTATATACTGGGCATGATGTCATATAGTATGGAATAGCTCTTTGGCCAGTTTGGGTCAGCTGTCCTGGCGGTGTCCCCTCCGAGCTTCTTGTGCCCCCTCCAGCCTTCTGGCTGGCTGGGCATGAGAAGCTGAAAAATCCTTGACTTAGTATAAACACTACTTAGCAACAACTAAAACCATCAGTGTGTTATCAACATTCTTTTCCTACTAAATCCAAAACACAGCACTGTACCAGCTACTAGGAAGAAAATTAACTCTGTCCTAGCTGAAACCAGGACACATGCCCAGGTATTGGTAGAGGGGGGCTGCAGGGGTGGCCTCTGTGAGAAGAGGTCAGGGCTGCCCTGTGCCGGACACAGCTGGTTCCAAGAGAAGGAGGTGCTCCAGGTGCCAGAGCAGATATTCCCTGCAGCCAGTTGAAGAGACCACAGTGGAGGAATGGAAAGGAGTATGAGGAGGGAGGAGCAGCAAAAAGAAACCTCTGTGTACTGACTGTACCCTGCCCCCCCATCCCCCTGCACCACTTGGGGTGGGGAGAGGAGTCTGAAGTGAAGGAGTGAAGTTAAGCCTGGGAAAGAAGAGAGGGAAATAAATAAAAATTATTTATTGTTTAACTTTTTGTTTTCCACTACCCCGATCAGTAATTAAATATTTGTTTTATTTGGCAATAAATTAATTTTCTTCAAGTTTCTTTTGCTCACAATGGTAATTGATAAGCTATCTCCCCGTCTTGATCTTAACCCATAACGTTCCTTGCTCCTGTTCTTCCTATTTTTCCTTCCCATCCCCTTGGGGGAGTTGGGGCGCAAATGAGCAGCTGTGTGGGCATTTAGCTGTTTGCCAAGCCTAACTCAGCACATCATGGTAGATTTTTTTAGGTTAAATTATGTGTATTTTTCTGTGTTTCTCATGTTTGGATTCTTTCAAATGAGAAATAATTATATCTAAAACAAACAAAGTGTTCATAGCACACAAATAAAAAGATGGCTTGAGTGACAGCTCATGAAAGTATCTTATTTATTAAAAAATAAAAGAAAAATAAAGAAAAAGAAAACCATTGAATAGGCTTCATCACTTTATATAGTGAGAAAAAAAAACATATTGTGAATATAACTCATATTTTGACAGCTACTTGAATCCGTCAGTATAACCAAAGAAGAAATTGCCTGTCCATGCATCTACATCAGTATTTTACTTTGGATCAGAGGAATACTTCTGCAATAAATCTCCTGATCATATCCACTTCCTGTACTTAGGTTCTCATTCTGGAGAATGCACATTTAATGCATTCAGATAAAAATAAACTCAAAACTGTGTTCCAGGAGCTCAATGCACTCCCACTCCAGGATGGTATTCAGTCCAGGGGACCAGACAAGAGCTAACTTGAAGTAAAGCATCCAAACTGTATATAGTGCAGATATTGGGTCCTCAGCATCATTTGTTTTGTCCAAGATATCTGCTCCTGTTATGCTTCACTACTTGCTGATATCCCTACAACTCTTACTAAGAGAGTATTTTGGTTCTCCCCTTCCTTTAACAGTTCAGTCCAAAGAGAGGCAAAGGGCTTTATTCATAAGACATACTGATAATCTTTCAAAGTAAATGTCCAGAAGGGGGAACAAAATGACATCCTCAGAATGGGAAATGAGTAAATTGCTGGCTGCTGATTTCTGATTACTATATACCCTCTGTATCGTTGACTCTGTAAATGCAGTTCTATCTAATAGGGAGAAATGTATGGTGGTTTCGGTAAAACATTGATGTTTTGGTTTGTTTTGATTTGGTTTGGTGTTTTGTTTTGTTTTGTTTTGTTTTGTTTTGTTTTGTTTTGTCAGGAAATATTACCTGCTAGGCTGCTTGGAGTTGATCCTCCAAGATCTATGACACCAAAGAAGGTTCTCATGTAGACTGCCATCTAGGGACTTCAACATCTACACTTGAAGTCTGCATGATGTGTGGACTGCCTGAAAGTCAGGAATCACTGAGGGTATCTGCCAATACAGATGCATAAAACAATTAACAAAGCATTTACCAAAGACTGAGAATTTCAGACTGGAATTGTGGTGTTCTCTCTGTCAGTTTCTAATCATCATTTGGGTCAAAACTACTGGTAGACAAAAAAATTCCCTGTATCTCTGAGGTTTACGGAGACTTCCTTATTGTGGTCTAGTTGTGTGCCTTTCCAAATCTGAAGGACTATTAGGTACTGACTAATATTTGCTGATTCCTGAAGACGTGATCTGGGGCAACCACTTCTGATCCCTCTTTCCATCATTACCCAGTAGATGTCCTCTTCTGTTATGCATATATGTAAAACTGATCACATAATAGCCTGTAGAATTTACTTATAATGTGCAGGAAGCTTCATTTGCACATTTTTAGTTTAGTGAATTAAATACGTGGTGTCGTATTTATTTTACTTATACCTTTATTTATTTTACTTCATTCAGTTGTTAAGGTCCTTTTAGGCATTGTCATGCATGTTATATTCTTGCTCAAATTCCACTTGAATTTTCTCATGTATCACATATACTGACTAACAATCCCTGAATTTCTGCTTAGTATCAGTGATGAGAAAATAAAACGGTGATTAGCTCATATGGCAGATTTAGTTTTGATGAGGTAGCAAAGCTTGCTTCTATTTTATTCTGATCAGGATCTCTGAGAGAGTCAGCAAGGGTTGAGAGGGCTGCCCCAGGAGTAGGGTATGTCATGATTTTTCTTTTGGCCTGTGTAATATTCCCACTTAGGGGAATATTAACATGTTAGATCCTCTGTACAACATTTCTCTTTGTCAGCATCTTGCTTTGAGACTTCTGTCCTTATGCTCAAAAAATGACACTTGGTGTATGACTACAGTGGCTTGGGGATTGGACGGATTCATCTTCTGTTTGTCATTCAGTAACAGATTCACGCTGAATCCTCCACATGCCTAAAGATAATACTGAAGTGGAAAAATTCTTTTTGACATTGTAGATCCTTTGTTTGTAAATTTTGATATCTGACACTCACTGGTCCGTGTTTTTCCAATTTTGATATTCAACATTTAACTGTTGTTTTAATTCCATGTAACCACTAGTCCTAAACATAGAGGGTTCTTGAACAGGTATTACTTTTATTTCCCCACAGATTTGTATAACTTGAAAAGAACCAAGGAAAACCCATACTAATAATATTGCCATAATTAAATAGATTTTAATGACAATTTATTACAGAAATATTAATAATAACAGATACATATATATGCGTAGATACAGATACAGATACACATTGTCTTTTAATAAACCATTTCTATACTGTATATCACGTGTGATAAAAATTTGTTGAGATTGCCAGGAACCCACATATGAGAAAACATCATTAGGGACCATCTGCTGAAGGATTTCCAATATACCATCAAAAGATGCTATCAGTGGCCTTGCAAATGAAAGCAAAAATGGGCTATCAACACAGATGGCCACTTTTTGATGAGTTTGAATGAAACCTTGAGAGGAACTAATGGCATAGTTTGCATAGGGGTCACACAGTTTTATCATGCATAGAACTGTGTATCAACCTATGAAAACTGCCCGTAACTGACCATGTAGTTTTCATTAGATTGCATATGTAAGTCCAAACCCAAAACAACTAGTTCCACTGACTCTGTACTTCAGAATGGGGAATGGGGAAATGAACATGCTGGTATCTTCTCCTGTACTGTTTTTTTTATGTAAGTCTTACTATCAGTAATACTAAGTTCTGTGAAAAAACAAATACAACAACAAAAATATCTCCTGATCTTAAAACACCTTCTATTCCAGAGGATCAAAGCTTTGTGCAAAACCTAAGGACTATGACTTCTGCAATGGAAGGGAAACAGAGAGATTAATCCCTTTACAAAAACAATACAAGGGTTAGGGAAGTGGCTTGTGTTTAGAAGACAGTATTGTTACAAGTCATACATAGTTTGAGAAAAGGTGGAAAGCAAGAGAATCTGAAGCTTCTTTTTCTCCAGAATAGATATTTTTCAATGTGGGTGCACCATGGGACATAATGATTGGTACACAGCTTTTTTAATCCAACTTTGTAAAAAGGTGTTGTTTCAAGGAGACTTCTTGCTGGAAGAATAACTAGTGTGTTATATGTTAGCATTCATCTCCAGTGGAAATGAAGACTATACAAATTGATCTAATTGTTTCATTCTAGTGATGGTCATATTATTAGCCTTAGGTAATTGTTAATGTACCTAGAATTTTGGAAGTTCATCTGGCTCCTGTTTCCAGTATGTTTCCAGGGCATAACTTCAGCGTATGGAGACCTAATGATACATGATAGGTGTTGCTGGATAACAACCTCTATCCCCTCTATCAGGGAGAGCTTTTGACGTCTTGTATGCAACCAGCTGAAGACTTCCAAATCTGTGCATATCTACTTGAAGAGCAGTTGTTAAAAATTCATCAAATGGTTGAAATGCCATGTTAAAACTATGGTACATTTCACCGGTGTTTAGAGTTCTTTCATGTAATGGACTATCTCTCATGAACATCATCAGAAGAGACATAATACCATCGAGGATTTTATATGATAAATGGGATAGAGTGAAAAGAGATATGATAAGGTTAAAAAAAACATCTTTGTAATTGTTAGAGGATTTTAAAAATTCTACCTGCTTACCATCATCAGAACTCTCTTTATAGATAATAAAAACACATTCACAGCAGACATTTTCTGGAATTATCATATCTGTAATATGTCTGAAACACAAACAAATCTAAGAACAGAGCTTGTCAATCAAGGGACACTATGCTTTCTCCTAGATAGGAATCATAATTATAAATCATTTCTAATGCCGAAATACAGCATAGAGTTAGAATAATCGGGCTTTGTGATCCGTACATCTAATCAATGGATTGCCCACAGGCCACTTGATATATCAGAGAGAACACAAAATAATGCAGCTTCTGGAAGAAATTTTACTTAAACAGAATAAAAATAACTTTTAACGGAAGTCTTTGACACTGTCTCCTAGAAGATCCTCGTAACAAGCTGTTGCTGTATGGGCTGGTGTTGCGGAGGCTCACATAATCCAATTAAACAGGTGTTAAACTCAATGAAATTTATTCTTTAATCAAAATCATTTAGAATTCTGACAACAGTAGTAAACCACAGGTTCAATGATGTAAGGGGATATTAATACTGCACAACTGACTTAAGAATTCTTAAGCTTTAGAAAGGATGACCCAAAATGCACATAGCACTCACCTAAAAGATGAGGACTCTCAACCTCGAGGAGTTTCCTTAGGCAGTGCCCAACCCAAGGGAAGAGTCCCCGACTGCAGACTTGCTGCTCTGAGGAGGACTGGCTCAATTTGTCCTCTGGTGGGGCTCCATTTATACCCTAGTTGGATCTGATCTGCGGTCATATATGGTCAACAGTTGAGAAGTTTCTTTCAACTGAACTGTTTCATTGGCTGAGGGTCTTGCCTTTTGATCAAAGTGTGTACATGATGGTTATCACTGGCCGAAGTGTGTATGTGACCACAGTCACCACGTGGGCCGGGTGGCTCGCCCCCCATACCACAGCTTCTAGGGGTTTTTTTTTCAGTCAAAGAGTTTCGGTCTCTATCAGGGCGGGTGTACCTGCCATGGCTGGATAAACAGACATTGAGGTGGGCTGAAAGCTGGCTGAATGGCCAGGCCCAGAGGGTGGTGATCAGTGGCATGAAGTCTAATTGGAGGCCTAGGTGTCAATACTGGGGCCGGTACTGTGTAACGTTTTCATTAATGAACAGGATGATGGGTCAGAGTGTACTCTCATTGGGTTTTCAGGTGAAATCTGAAACTCAGAGAAGTGGCTGATATACTAGATAGTTGTGCTGCCATTCAGAGGAACTGTGAAAGGTTGGAGAAATAATCTAACAGGGACCTTATGCAGTTCAAAAAAGGGAAATACCAAGTTCTTCATTTGGGGAAGGATAACTCCATGCAACTGTACAGGCTTGGGTCTGACCAGCTGGAAGGGAGCTTTGCAGAAAAGGACTGGGGATGAACAAGCTGACCATGAGCCAGCAATGCACCCTTGCAGCAAAGAAGACCAACAACAACCTAGACTGCATTAGAAAGATTGTTGCCAGCAAGTCACATGAGGTGATCCTTCCCTTCTTAGCACTGGTGAGACACATCTGGAGTGCTGGGTCCAGTGCTGGGGTCTACAGCACAAAAGAGACATGAACATACTGGAGCAAGTCCAGCAAAGGGCCACAGAAATAAATAAACGATTTGTCATATAAGGAGAGGCTGAGAGAGCTGGGACTGTTCAGCATGAAGAGGAGAAGGCTCAGGGGGATCTTAACAAGGATAAATACCTGAGGGGAGACTCTAAAGAAGATGTTCTTCTCATTCACATCCAGTGACAGGATGAGAGGCAATGGGCACAAATTGAAATACAGAAAAATTCACTCTTAAAAAGAAAAAAAAAATACTGTGAGGACCCAACAATGGAATAGCCAGAGAGTCTGTGGAGTCTCGATCCCTGGAAATATTCAAAATCTGACTGGAGATGGTAATGAGGAACCTGCTTTGGCTGGCCCTGCTTTGAGCAGGGAGCTTGGAGTAGACAACTTCCAGAGGTGCTTTCCAACCTCAGCCGTCCTGCATATCATTGCTGTCCAATATTCCTATCCCCTGGTCTGAATTTTATATGTATTATGTTGAAAAAACCCGAAATGTTTTGCATTCTTAATTACAAAAATTCTGTCATGTATACCTGATTTGTCCGTGCTGAAAGAGGTTTAGAGGTTATGGATGGGTACCAACTTAAGTATGAGTCAACAATGTGTTTTCAGTGTAAATAAGGGAAGCTGCATACTTGGCTATTTTAACAGAAATGTATGGGAGAAAAGGGGAAAATATTCTTCTCCTCTGCATGGTGCTATGGAGAGCACATTTAGAGCACTGCATACTTTTGGGTTAGTCCAGTTGAAGATGGACGTGGAGAAGATCCAAGGACTGCTATCAAAATGGTGAAGGGACACTACATGCCCTGTGAAGAGAGATTAAAGGAGGTAAACTTGTTTAGTCTAGCGATGAGAAGAGTAAGGGGCAATCTAAATGTTTCTCACAACTATTTTAATGGCAGCTTACAAAGATGATGGAGGCAGCTCTTCTTGGTAGTACCAGATCATGTAAAAAGGGGAAGAGGACACAAATTTGCAAGCAACTTTATAAGACTTGTCACGATGGTTGAAACATAATACTTAAGATAATGACTACGAGAAATATTTCCAAGTGTGCATGGAAAATTAAGTATAAGTGTTGAAGTCATGGAGTTATGCAAGTGATAATGAACTGCATTTTAGGCTTCCAAACTAGAAAACTCCCAATATATCTAAGGAAAACACACTGATCCTCATCTTTATGGATATTTAAGATTATGGTAATGCCTAAACTTTGGGTGAAATGGCTGGAGAGTTTTTATCTTAAATATTTCATGAGAACTTGGGGCATCAAAAAAGTGAGAACCAGTGTAAGTTTCTGCCAGAAGATTCAACAGATAAATATTTGTGGCCTGAATATTATAGTACATGCAAGTAATTCCAGCTAGAATGTTCAGATTTGGTCTTCAGAGAACAGAGAGTTCATTCCCTACAGTTTAGAGCATCATAAACATATGCACTACATAGTTATGCAAGTAACACAAAGGTAGTGAGATGAAACTGCAGAAACAACATTTGCACCACGAACGAACACATCCATTTCTATTTTTGATGACAATGAAAACCTTGCTGCTGGAGATTACATGAGGAACTCCAAGGGAAATATTTTTTTCATAAATTTCAGTATGGCAGGCTGCCAAGAGGACAATCCAGAAAGGATTTTTGAATGATAGAGGGCTGCATCAGTTTACAGTTTGGTGATTTTTTTGATCAGCTGAGAAGACACACAGCATACACGCTTCATGGAGAACAATAACATGGGATGATACAGAATTCAAATTTGGACAACTGTTCAGATACACCAGATCATTATTGAACAAAAGTTTTCTATGTCTACAGTTTATAATAAGTGAAACATGTAAGTTATATAAACTTGAAATTACTATACGGACTGTTTTATGTATATCCATGTAGATGTCTTTTCTTCTTACTGAAGCAAGCTGATCTTGCTGTGGGCAAAATAAAAATACAGTTTCTTCCTCCTTCACTGTTACTATTATAGCTAATCTGATATATGGCAGTAGGTCACCAGTCAAAGGCTATATTACTGCAGGCAATGAAGACAATACCTGACATCACTGTCCAAGCTTCACTAAGCTGGCTATGCAGTGTGTACAATTTTGAAGTGAAAGGGATATTTCATACTAAGGATCTTATGACAACATAGAGATCTTTATAACCTCAGTTGTCTTATAATGAGATAAACCACACAGAACAACTTGTAAGGAGGCTTAATGTTGTTCCTGAATAGAAGACTGATAATTTCAAACCTGGGCTATGAATGAACACCAGTTCAAACACCAATATTGTCTAATAATTCTGCATGGAGTTTTGGCACAAGATAAAAAGCTCTTATTCTGATTCTGAATTACCTTATTTTGAATAGTCTTCATGCAGCTCCCACTGGGACATACAGATCTGAACAAGCTCATAATGGACTGTTAGACCATGTGGACTTTGGTTGGACCCGGATTATTCCTTGGTTTTTCAAATAGCACTACACAGTTTTTTCATAGTAGTGATGTTTTGAAAATGTGACTGTATTTTCCCAGAAGATGTATAAATGCAGAAATTTGTCCCAGAAAATTTATAATATTAAATTAATTGTGACTATGCATTGCTAGGTGAACAATTAACTTAAGACTTAGTAAGACCACCTATGGTATCAAGCATCATTTCATCCCAAGAGCCACCTTACAATTATCAGTGCATCCTTTTTGAAGTACAGTGCTCTTTAGGCTGTTAAGGTAATGCTCTGTCTCATGTTTATAAAACATAGATGGGAGCTATGAAGTGACTATGTAGTACAGTTCAGAGATGAGTAGAGAAGAACTTGATCTCTGCTTAAGTGCATACATTTATTGTGCTTTAATCACCCTTTGGGCTAGCTCACTACAAGGGAGAGTTCATCTGCTTGGGAGAGTTCAAAAAGTGAATACTGGTTTCTCCTACATCTGAACTCCAGTTACTGTATAGGCAGCAATACAAATATTATAGACCTACAGATCAAGCCAGTAAAAAGAAATGTGACATATGACATGGGAGTAGTCATCTGGGAAAAAGAAATCCTGGATTTCTGATGCTGATTGTGTTGCTGCAGCTATTTCATTAACTCATCGGATACAAAACAGAGACGAAATGTGTATTTCCATGTTTTTCATGTAACTTTAAGAAACTGCAATACATTGTACCTAGAACAAATGAAATCAATTGATAAATTCATCTTTGTGCCTTCAGCTGGACCATTATTCAATTCCACCTAAACATACTTAGAGAGGCAAACACTTGGTTTCATATGGAAAAAAGAAAACCCCTGTACCTTGTTGCCTAGGTCACTACAACACTTCAGGTTATTGATGCCAGCCATTAGTTCTTTGCTATGTAAATAGTAAGGTCTTCAGGGATTCTAATAAGAGCAGACTGCAAAGGCAGCATTAGTGAAATCTGTTTTGGGAGTAAACAGGCCAAGCTTGGCTACTTGAAATGTTAAATTATCCAGTGAGATTTAATTCAATTTATCATCTTTCTATTCTTTTCAGAGATATGTTCATGTGTCCAGTAAATACATGTTTAAATTGGAAGAATTTAATGCAGAGAACAGATAAAATTCAAAAGATGAGGATCTAGAAAATAATTTATTTCGTATCAGACTGCCATTCTGTTTTGTTGATCTAGAATATGTAGGTTCTTGTTTTATGAACGGACTGAAAAAGAACATTCATTCAAGATCAATCATCTGAGTTGTCTCAACCAGACTTAAAGCTCCATTTCTTTGTCTTCCTTCCCCATTTCTGGACTATCTTCCCTTGAACAGTTTCACATTTTTAAAAATACAGATTAATTATATGGATGATTTTTTAACAGCAGGTAAAGTTACCACACTAAAGTGCATGACCTAAACTAACGTTTGTAACTAAATTTTAATTCATATTTCTTTTATAAATTTGCCCCCAAAACTACACTGTTTGTATTTCCAGTGGTTATACTGTACACTTTCATGACCATTAATCATGTTCTTTTATTAATGATGTTAGGTGTAGCGCTGATCAGTTCATTACTTCCCCCACTTCACCCCATCTAATCACACAGGCAGCTGAAATCATTTGGCACGTGCTTCCAGTGGAGTAAGTGAAACTCTTAGTTTCCTTTTCAGGGGCACTTTCATGTTCCACTATATTAACATTTTTATGTAACCATGAGAAAAAATGAAAAAGTAAAGCAAATGTGAATTTAGGCAGCAGCAAAGAACTTCCAAAACAACTACCTCTACCTACCCTAACCAATCATTTTTAAACTTTGCTTTTTGACTTTTGCAGAGCTCCTAGAATTTTCTGGACACTTAGGCCAATATGAATTGAAATTTGGATGGACAGTAACTTGCTGCTGTTGGTTAGTCAGGAGCACAGTTAAACATTCAAAAAATTTGATTGAAGTCCAGAGGAAAGAACAGGTGAATCTACAAAAGATGTTATGCTTTTGTTGCGGATGGAGTCATGCACTTCACTCATAAGAGAGAAGCAACAATATACTTTATTAATATAAAATAGAGAGTTAACAAAGTTCAATGGTAAATGCAACAGTGGTTTAACAAGATTTGATGGCAAGGTACACTTGAGTATTTACTGCCTAGAGGACAGGGTCAGACAAAACTCTCAGGGAGACCTCCCATTGAGTCATGAGGTTTGGAAAGGACCGCCTTGTGTTCCAAACTCCTTCTCAGAGGGGAGTTTAGGTGTGGCTGGATCCAGGCTTAGTCCCAGACTTGGTCAACGGTTTATGTCTAAAGAATTATATGTGCACAATCAATCCTTGTCGTGGTTTAACCCCAGTCAGCATCTAAGCACCACGCAGCCTCTCCCTCACTCCCCCCGGCTCCCAGTGGGATGGGGAGGAGAATCGGGAAAAAAGGTAAAACTCATGGGTTGAGATAAGAATGTTTTAATAACTAAAATAAAATATAATACTAACAAGAATAATAAGAAGATATAATAATGATAATAATAATTGTAATGAAAAGGGATATAACAAAAAAAAAAGAGGAAAAAAAAAGAAAAAAAAAAAACAGTGATGCACAATGCAATTGCTCACCACCCGCTGACCGATGCCTGAGCCGTGATCTGCGCCTCCTGGCCAACTCCTGCCCATTTATATACTAAGCATGATGTTCTATGGTATGGAATATCCCTTTGGCTAGTTCAGGTCAGCTGTCCTGGCCATGCTCCCTCCCAGCTTCTTGCACACCTGCCTGCTGGCAGAGCATGGGAAACTGAAAAATTCTTAACTTAGGATAAGCGCTACTTAGCAACAACTAAACCATCAGTGTGTTATCAACAGTATCCTCACACTAAATCCAAAACACAGCACTGTACCGTCTACTAAGAAGAAAATTAACTCTATCCCAGCCGAAACCAGGACAATCCTTTATATCATTTAGCGGAGATTTCAAAGTTTAGCATGCTATTAATCACTTACTAAGAATCTGCTGCAGCAAGGACTCTCTCAACCTCGAGGAGTAACCTTGAGAGGTGTCCCTACTCAAGGGGAGATCCTGGCATGCAGCCCACTGCTGTGCAGGAGAGCACAACGGGCCCTGGGCTACCCACTATTTATGGAGTAAGATCATTTACTTATAGTCATATTTGTATACCAGCCGTATTTCGGTTGGCACATGCTCAGCCAGCCCTTGGCTATTGTGTTGTTACTTGTCTCCCCTGAATCCACTTAGAGCCAAATGCAGCCATCACAACCAGACGTGTCCATTACAACCACCACTGGTGGTTATCACTCAAGCAGGGTTATGGGAAATAAAGGTCAGGCTGGGGGAGAGAGGGGGGAGCACACCATCACAGCTTTGAAACATGAACTATTTACAGACTATGACATCAGTGCCATGGAAAGCGGGAGTGACTAGAACAGTTTCTCCGAAGCTCAGCATTTGTACAAGACTGGAAGCTCAAAGAAATTAATGTGATCAAAATGTATTTTGATGCCCACTGTTCAGTGTTTCCATGCTGCAGTACTTCTAGGTAAATGTAAGAAACTGCAAGGAAAAGTATGAAAATGGTGTGGACTGGGGTCCTGAAAGTGGGAGAAATGAAGGTTGTGATTTAGAAATATCCCCAGCCCTGACTGTAATCTTTTAAAAGTTGTATGTGTCCTTCTACATTGGCTGTACTCCTAATCCATAATTCTTTCCAGTGGTTTACAAGGATTAAATTAGGAAAAATGTAATGCAATTCTCTAAAACAGGAGAGAAGCCTGCAGAAATTTCTTCCCAGGAAACTAGTATCTATTCTAAGAGTATACTTGCTTTGAAAGAGTGTTTCTCTGAACTGTTTTTGTCCTGACTAAATACTGCCATCCTGTACAAAAGCCGTTGTGTAGTTGATATTGCCCTCTCACATCTGAAGTAAATGGGCATTCATCTAGGTGAATTAAATGTTAACTTTGACCTGCTGAGGTGACTGGTGCCAGGGAATAATTTGTTGGGGAGTTTAGGATAGGTACTAATCTAAACTAATAAAAATATTTGTTACCATCCTGCCAAAGGTGGTGGGTGGATGAAACTGAACTGCTCTTGATAAGTCTATAAAAGTCAGAAGGAATCCACAAAATATTTAAGATTTTTTTTCTTGAACAGAACCTCTATGAATACCCTTTAATATTTTCTTAATTAGTTTTTGGGTTTTTTTTTTAATATTTTGAGATGGTAAAAAAAATACTATTCAAGCTTTCCAGAAACAAATTATCTTAAAAAAAAAAAAGCTAAAAAAATATAACTTGAGAGAAAAGAGGAGAAAGAAAGCACTGAGAGGCAATCTATTGTCAGGCTGACTCTTCAATACCCCTTTCTAGCACATATTCATTAATTACCCAGCTGCACAGTGAGACATGTTTTCTGGGAGGATATTTTCAAAGACAGATCCTGTAATACTGTTCTGCACTTCTTCAGTCGTAACACCATTCAGCAATTGTTTTTAAGTTATTAAAGAAAACCCAGTGCTATGAACAAAAAACCCCCCCACCACCAGCAAAAGTTTCAAAATACTCAGTCATATAACTTTACATTATAATGATAGCTCCTAATTCCAATTATATAAAGCAAATTTCAAAATGGACTTTCCAAACGTAAAGCCCATGTAAATAGGTAATAGGTAAAGCCTATTAGGAACCCCTCATGCTTTTTGCCCATAGGAAGTTAGACTGCTCAGGATTTACAGAAGATAGTAAGTCCTAATTCAGGAGCTCTGCCCTTTCTGAGTTTTATGTAACGTTAATGAATGTCATCACATGTATTTGCTGGATTAAGTACTTCAAAGGTATGTATTTTTTTGAGGTGAACAACTGGGACACAGTTTTATTAAGATATACATTTGGAATAACCATAATTATTATTGTTGTAATGTTTGCTTTTTCCATTCAGCATTTTGAGAGGGAGGGTACAGACACTGCATAATTGCTAATCTAGATGTGAATGCATGGATTTTGTTACTTCCTTATGTTTTTGGGGTACCTGTCCAAAACACTTTTTGGAAAGACCCACAATCTGACAATGGAGTTCATTTCTACTATATTGAATGGTCTTGGATCCCTGTAATGAGATCAAAATCTTGTACCATACTTGAAGCTGGAAATGGTGTTTATATTTGCAATTCTTCAGTTTTTCTGCAGTTTCTGCTGTAGCTGTTCATACATCAGGTCATTCTTGCATGTTCAGCCAAACACTTCCATCAAATGGGAAAGTTCACAAGGAAGCTCTTGCCTTGTATTTAGTTTTTGTAGGTTTTGTTTGTTTGTTTTTAACAGCTACTGTATGTGATTTCCTAGCATACACTTCATGAAGAGCAATCACTGAAAATTCATAAGGCTTTTATTTTCCACAGCATTCTCTATCTTATGATTATACTATTACTTAGTTGCAGCCCATATTTCTTGTTAATCTGTCAGTGCTCAGGCCTGTCAACATTATTACACCATATTTTATACTCATTTATAGGCAACTTCGTACAACTATTTACAATCTGTATGGTGTTCTTTTTGTGTCCTTTTGAGTAACAGTAGTAATAATATTTCTGTAATATCTAGAGATGTCAACATTTTAGGAATCTATTTTCTTAATAATCGTAGTGTTTGTAAAAACAAGGCCTTGCTTAAAATAGTTCATCATCCAAAACAAATAACTGGAGGAAACAAACAATGGACCGAGGAGATTTACCTAATGCCATAGAGCTTGTAAGCAGAAGATAAAAAATAGTTTCTTGGGCATGAGAATGGTCTTGCCATTTTTTTAATTTAAGGAACAAAAGAGAAGTCACTATTCAGGACTCTTGCTTTTCTGATGGCCATGTCTCATTGTGGCTGCATTTTGAATTTTGGACATCCTGCTGAGCCGTGGGGTGAAGCATTCTCAGTACTCCTAATACAGTTCTGGGAGATATTAAGTAATTCAGTTTTCATATCTGTTCAGATTTGGCTGGGTTGGGATTTCTTTTATTTCTTTCATTTGGTGCAAATGATCTTGTTTTATGGCACATGATTATGTAGTAGATGATGACTGAGGCTAATGTGATGGCTTTCTGCATAATCCAAAGTAAAAGAAAAAGGTGGAGGAAGAGAGAAGAAAAAATAATAGAATGTCTTGGTTTCCTTTGTTTTATTCTTGCCAGGATAAAAATATTAGCCAATTATTAAACATCATTATAACAGTTTCAGCAACGATCATAAAAATGAGAAACAGATAAAAATTAGCACACTAAAAAGACTATGGAACTCAAGGAAATAAGACAGTTTTGGCATGCCACTTTAGTTACTCATGTTCAGTGTACAGGGAAAATGGCTGAACTGTGGGATCAAAAGCTGTTTTAGTTAATTAATTGTGGGCCTATTTAACATGTTCGTTAGAGCAAGAAGTTTATTATTTGGCAAATCATTACTCAGTCTGTTATTTAAGCCTATGCAATGCAGACATTTGTGAAATTTGATGGTGTAAGGCACTGATATGAGAATGTGCTTGGAGGGTTTAGCATTATAGAGAAAAGTTTAGAATCTCTATATTAGTGAATGTTATTTATCTCTGTCCTTTCTTTTTTTAAGCATGAGAAGAATATACAGCAGACACAGAAACACTCAGGCATATAGTTTCCAGTTTTCTCACAAAAAGAAAAACAACAACAACAACAAAAGAATAATTAACTGCAGTGTTTGCAAATGCTGCTGTAGGTACATCATGGTTTATTGATATAGTTTAGGCAAACAGCCAAGCTATATGTTTTTTGGCTTACAATAACAAAACAACAACAACAAAAAGAAAGATCTAATAGATACTTTCTTCTTTCAATGTGACTTTCCAAGATTCCTCAGGAAATTAGTGCCAATTTAGTTACATAGAGGCCTCAGTTATGACTTCTCACCCATACTTGCCCTTTTTAGTTCCGCTGTGCTTCACCATACATAAGTACAGAAATTATTTATATTTCAGCTAACTTAGAGGAACTAAAAAGCCTCTCATTTACCTTTCAAATTCCCTGGATAATTGGGTATCCCAGATGCCTGCTTCTGTTTCGCCTACAGTGACTCCTGTGGAAGAGATCAGCTGCTCTCTTGAAGTCTGTGCTTTTAAATACTTTTTTCTGACTCATAGTAATTAATAAGATTAATTGAGGACAGATCAGACTGTTTTTCTGTTTTTCTTAGATAAACGAGATACTTGCTCTCTTTTCTCCTTTGCCTAAGAAGCTAAAACATATGTGTCTGATTCCATAAAGCCTTGAACATGTGTCTGAGTTCATAGCATCATCATAGAATCATAGAATGATTTGGGTTGGAAGGGACCTTAAAGATCATCTAGTTCCAACTCCCCTGCCATGGGCAGGGACACCTTCCACTAGACCAGGTTGCTCAAAGCCCCATCCAACCTGGCCTTGAACATTTCCAGAGGAGTTGAACATAACCTACACCATTCAGTAATATACTTCCATGTATAAGAACTACTGAATAAAATTTCACAAAATCAAGCAACAACACACTTGTCATGTGTGTCTATGTGTGGAACTCTTAGGTATGCATTGCAAAATCTCCACAGACACACATGGAGAATGCAAAAGCCCATTGGCTTTCCCTGCAGTAGTTTTACTCAAATCTCTGAGACAGAAGCCTCTATAATTACTCTTATGGGCTGTTACCATTTGAGCTGCAGCATGAAATTGTGAAAGAGGTTCCAAAATTATTAACAGTCTAATTGTAATTGTATGTATTTGAATTTTAAATATGCTTATTGGTCTGAATCATGAGTTTTATTAGGGCCAGACTGGAACATTTAATTGTAGTAAATGGAGGCTGTCCCTGTCATGTTTGCAAAAAAGCCCCTTAACCCAAGCAGGCAGCAGCTGTTTCCACTGCTGCTGGATACAACCTTTTCTGCACCATCAATTCTTATGCCTGTAGGAGACGATTACTGGTTGGGAACGTCCTCCTTTTTCACCCCTCCACCCCGAAAAGATATTGGAGCAAACCTTTCACCAAAACCGTGAACAATGATAACAGCTTCAGTTCAGAAAACAATTTGATCCAGGAAGAATCACAGATTCTTCCTTTGGACTAAAATTCAAACTATATGGACAAACTTTATGTACTAAAAGCCAAATTTCAAAACAATGGTAGTTTGATTCTGATATTTTTATTAATAAAGATTTTCTTTATTTGCCTAAAGCATTTCCATTTCATAAAGAAAAGGGTTCATTGGGATCCCTATGTTAGGTGGATACATTAATATATAAAAGTGTGAATCTCATGTAAACATTGATACAGAAGTGTTGGGGTTTTTTATAGGGATATATTTCTTACATCAATTGGGGCTAAAGTAAACCAGCATAGGCCTTTTTATGATTGATACTTGGTGCTTGATTGAGATAACATATCACCATACCAGAGCTGAAAAAAAAGCTGGAAAAAAAAAATAGAAAACATAAATAAAAAGGGAAATGTAATAAACATTAGCTGGGGATTTTCCTTTTTGTTTGTCTACTAACCTGAGCAAGCAGCCTTTTATTGTTTGGGGTTTTTTTTCTCTAGAAGTCCAGACTGCTTTCCTATTTATCAATACTGGAAAGGAAGGAACACTACAAAAAGAAGAAAAAGAAAAAAAAGGAGAAAAAAAGAAAAAAAAAGAAAAAAAAAGACAAAGAGCAGTGTAGTCTTATAAGTAGTAGGCAAGATGTATGTTTATTTCAGAGTGCACTGAGCTTATATTTTGTTTGCTTTTCTCTGAAAGGGGGTGTCTACTGAAAGCAATGCAGTTACTTGCCTAAGTTGCTTTAACCCCATACCAAAAATGCATTATATTCAAATGTTAATCTCTTCTTGCTGGTGAACTAGACTACATGCCATCATAATTACCGTTAAGTATTTTAAAACCTGCGTAATAGATTGCTATAATAGGAAGGAAGGCAGGAGGGTAAGAAGGCAGGAAAGAAGGAAGGCAGGAAGGGAGGGATCAAACGAGGGAGGACACGATGGAAGAACAATCCTTCAGGTAAATTAATGTAAGTAACTAAAGGTTAGTAAAGCTGCTTAGTTATCTACAGTGACCACATTGTCATTTTCTCTTAGTAAAAGGAAATCGTTATTATGATGATGCCAGTTCTAATAGGTATTTTACGGATGGACATAAAGACATTATATGAGATTCAGCTGTTAGTATCCTAATGCAAATCTCAGCGCAAACTCCTAGCCATCATAGTATTCTGAGTGTATTAAAAACGAAACCAAACCACACCAAACCAAACCAAACCAAACCAACAACAAAAGTAACCCCAAAACCAAAGCAACAACAACACCGCCCAAAACAAAACAAAGCAGCAGAAAAAAAAATAAAAACCCCACAGAGGTTGAGATCAGAAAATGGTTGACAGTGTCAATGTGGAGAGTTAATGTTTCTAATTAGAGCTTGATTAAAATCAAGACAAGAGCCTGATTAGTAATCAGATGGAGTTAAGGTAGTCCAAACTCATTCTACCTTACTTTAGGCTCTTTAATGAGTTGTTTAAGAATTTAGGATGCATCCTTTAGGTTCCCCCCAAGACAGAAAAAAATTTCCCCACCCCCAGAAATTGCTTAACTCCCTAGGAGCACACCCACTCCTGTATACTCCTGTCTCTATTCCCTGACTGTAGGCCAATATCTAGATTGCAAAGTAAAAATGGGCTGTGAAGAAAATTTTGCCTTGTGATCAAGGAGTACAGGATGTCTTGCATCATGCTGCTGAGAAGCAGCAGCATTCTTACTTAGAAGAAAATAGAGCCATCCAAAATAGAGCCAGGAAGTCAGCTAATGGATTAATAATGTTTAATTAAACAATTTTCTCCCTAGCTCTCTGTCATTTACTAATATAGTTAAATAACTGTACTCTAGATTCAACTCATACTCTGAGGGACAGCTCCTCTGACTGAGATACTTTACTATTGTAGAAAAAGGTTGGCAGTACTCATGGGGATAAACAACAAATGAAGGAAGAGCATATACCTGAGAGACAGCAAGGAAACTTTACTCAGAAACAAAGAAAACTATCTATGTAAACCGGCATTCTGAAAGAAGTGTACAGAAAGGTGGAGCATGTGGTGGATGGAGTAATATAATGCTCATGAAATTATCCTTAAAGTCACCTACCCTTATTATTTCTGATTTTAACTTGAAGTTCTATGAGTATCAGCTAAAGCACTTTTCACTGTTTAATTTTTCCTCTGTGTTGGCTTTAATTAAGGTTGCCCTTGGGGCAGCCTGTTCAACCTGACAAGTTTCAAAGTACACTTTTTAAACAAGTGAACTTTTCTCATAAGAGAACAGGTTTTCCTGATATTATATATTTCATGTGATGGGCAAGAGTAATAATATGTATTTCTTAGCAATATGTTTGCATGCAAGTAAATTCAGGAAAACTGAGAAGATATGGGGAAAAATACTTGAGAAGAAATGAAAACAAAAGATGTAGGTGGTTACTGGGTACTTCTTATGATGCTAATCTCTTAATTGGCTCTGAAAATAACTAAGAGCTTATATTACTTTTGACTATTGTTGGGCTAATCCAAGAAGAATGAGAATAATATCTTTTTGCTAAGGCAGAACTGGAAAACTAAGAGAAGAAAACTAGCTTGCCCATGATACAGAATGTCAGTACTGCAATTAATAAGTCAGTTTTCAGAATCAAGCACATCACAGTGATATTAGGCATCTCCTATCACAACATTCAAAATGACACAGTAAGTTAGAAACACAAGGCAATTTTACCTATCACATAGCATTTCTTGTTATCTTAAGAACCTTAATAAATTCTGACAGTCTGTCATCAAGCAATACAGTTTCAGGATAGCTTTTCTGGCTTAAGCTTTCACAGCAGCTGGAGTCCTACAGAAGGAACACCCACTGCACTAAAATCGCTATTCTTCCTGTTAATGTACTCCACAGGTTACCAACATGAAAAGCAGCTACAATTTTCAGTTTAAGAGTCTGATTAAACTATCACATACTGTTTGTATGATGAAAAACCTGTTTAAAAAGAATCTACTTCATCACTCCTTTCTTTTCACTGTGTTCACATGATGGGAAATCAAGGAGATGTGTGTCAAAAACTTTGCTTTCACATATTCTTCATTGTGCTTAAAAATTAATGTAATCAAGAGCTAACTGGAGTGAGTTTGCCATTTAGTGGCATGCTTTAATTTTTTTGTTTGTTTCCCATGCTACAGTTCAAAAGCCTTCAGTTTCTGTCTTCTGCCTTGTGTGTGAACTACACTTCAAGCCATCTGGTTGGATTTAACTCCAGATTAAAAGACCTAAATTTTTCTTCTTACATGTGGACTACGTATCAAAACTCACAGGACAGTTAATTATATAGTCAAGACAGTAAAGGAAATCTGTACATCTACTCAGCTCACTGTAGATATACACATGGATTCAGCTAACTACTTCTCAGTTCAGTAGCCCTCATATAGGCAACAAGTGCCATATCAGGTAACTTATGATGTCTGAGTCATCTTCAGGGGCTTGCAGATATCACAGAGGACCCATAGAAGACCTATGTTTGTGTGGTAGATGGAGACCAGATAGGAATCTCTAGATCATCTACAACAGCAAGCATGTCCGATGTGCACAACTAGAGTGTCATGTGTGATACACTTATTCCACCTGAATTGAGTCTCCACTGAGTATAATGACAATAGAAATTTAGGCAAGTTAACATGTAGACACCTGCATCTAGATCCCTAAATTTAGGTACCTTCAAGCTGAAGCTAAATTTTAGTTGTTGTATTCAAGTTATGTTTTAAAACAATAATATTTTCTATATAATGTAACTGATTCAATTACAGCTAAACATTCCACATGTCTTTCTGTTACCTTTACCAAATTTTAATTCTTGAAGTCTCACCTCTTCTCTCCTAGTGCCATCCTTTCTTCCTTCAATATTTTTTCCTAATTTTTCATTTTTCCATAATTCTTCATGTCTACAAATCTTCATCTGATCTCCTGGAAGAGTTTCATACAGTTAAATTTTTGTCTTTTTTTAAACTCCAGGAACGCATCTGTCTTGAAAAATAATTCTACTCCAGTTGTCATTGATTTCCTCCTTAGTTATATTCTAAATGTATTCTTTTATTTGTACCTAAACTTCCCAGTATACTCTAGGAACTATTTATGTTGTTACTACACCTGTACGGATAAATATGAAATAGTTTAATATGATAGGCAAAGGAATAATTTTCATCCTTAAAAGAATTGCTTAGGGGCTTCAGTCATCCTCTACTTCATAGTCATTCAGTGTGTTTTTGCAGTAAAATAACTGTTTGCTTTTGGTTGGGGCTGTTTGTTTTTTTTTTTTTTTTCTTTCCATAGGCTAAAGGAAATTAAATTATATGGCAGATCTTATGGGGTGGATAACAATATACTGAATTACATTGTCAAGTAACCTATGAATAGGCTTTGAATCTGTGTAGCAAATATAACTTTTCATAACAACATTTGTTCTGAGGCAAAGATACCAAGCTGAAATCTAGATTTTGAGAAAGTTTGGTTCTAGATGTAATTTTAGGAATTCAGCTCTGATTCTCCTTTATGTAGGTGGAGCAGAAAGCCACTTTTGGCTTCAAGGATAGAACAGAACAGATGTGGACAATGCTGAAAGAAGTATCCAACCATGAACATCAGTGCAAAGGAGACTTTATCAGCAAAAATGTGAAGTAATTGCTGCCCTTCATTAGAAAATATTCTTATTTTCATGCAAAAAGACAAAGCTAGGAGTATTTGCAAGACTCTTCACTATTCACTCAAACATTTCTTTGTTACTTCTTATTTTGTTTTCAGGCACCCATCTAGAGGCAATAAAATTGACCAACACACAGTAAATAACTGAACGTCATTTAGCTCAACCATTTGATAAATACTTGGAAAAGGCACAGTACCAGCAAGAGCTGGCACTAAAAGATTCACAAAAAGAAGAATATAATTGATAATACGGAACACCTTTGACAGCTGTCCTGGCTTTGGCTGGGATGGAGTTAATTTTCTTCTACAGTGCTTTGTTTTGGATTTAGTGTGAGAATACTGTTGATAACACACTGATGTTTTAGTTGTTGCTAAGTAGCATTTATCCTTAAGTCAAGGACTTTTCAGTTTCCCATGCTCTGCCAGCAAGCAGGTGTGCAAGAAGCTGGGAGGGAGCATAGCCAGGACAGCTGACCCGAACTAGCCAAAGGGGTATTCCATACCATGGAACGTCATGCCCAGTATATAAACAGGGGGGAGTTGGCCAGGAGGGGCGGATTGCTGCTCGGGCATCCGTCAGCGGGTGGTAAGCAATTGCATTATTGTGCATCACTTGTATTTTCTTGCATTTTATTTCTCTCTCTTTTTTTTTTGTTATATTCCTTTTCATTACAATTATTATTATATTTTATTATTATTAATTGCTAGTACTATATTTTATTTTGCTTTAGTTATTAAACTGTTCTTATCTCAACCCACGAGTTTTACTTTTTTCCTGATTCTCCTCCCCATCCCACTGGGAGGGGAGAGGGATGAGCAGCTGTGTGGTGCTTAGTTGCTGGCTGGGGTTAAACCATGACAACAGCTTTGGCCAATGTGGGAAAAAAAAAAAAAGTATGTTACACCAAGTACAAAACTTTTTCCATAGTGTACATATTACTTATGATCAGAATCAAGAAATCATAGAATCATATAGGCTGGGAGGGACATCTGAAGACCACCTAGCCCACCTCTGCACTCAAAGTAAGGCCACCTTCAACATTAGGCTCTGTAGGAACAAAAGCGTACAGATTTTGCAGCAAGATCTTATAGGAATTTTGTAAAAGGAACCTGAAAACGTCTTCGTAAATTCAAATTAGTACATTGAATGTAGTCCAAATTCCTAACCCCAATGCAAAGAGAACACAGCTATAAATCTTAGGTTATAATGCTAACTAGCATGAAATTAGTGCATAGTTATGTTTGACAGTGGGAATTTTAAAGATGTATAGGAATTAAATGTAAGTATGTGTAGCACACAGAACTGGAAATGTTGGATTCATCTCAGTTAATTTAGGCTCCAAGATTCTGTAAACTTATTTTTTAAAAAATCTTTCGTATTCAATACCATTATTTTATGGAAATTAAGATAAAATATGCGAGGCCATACTTATTTTCCCCCTGTTTTCCCACCTTCACAGAAAAAAGCTTCAGTTTTCTTTTTTTTGTTTGTTTGTAACAGTTTAGAACTTTTTCACTATTTATCCTTAGTTCTCCTTGAAGGTCAAGGCCCAATTAACTTTCGGTAACACTCTACATTTTCTACTACACACAAAAACAAAGAAAGCAGAAGAATCCGTGACCTGGTACCAGAAACACAGGAAGCAATAAATCTATATAGATAGAATTTTATTTTATACATACAGTATATGTATGTATGTATGTATGTATATATGTCTGGTTTCACAGCAGCTTCATTGAAGTTCATCTTTGGAAACAATAATATCCTTGGAAAAAAGTGGCAAATTCTACTTCCTTGGATAGAAGGAACCTTGGAGGTTCAGAGTGAGATGAATGGGGCAATTCATACATCTCAGAGGCTTTATTCTGTTTTTCTACTTGCCTCAAGCAGAAGACAGTTCATCAGTTTACAGTGTCTTCACGTGTTTGAGGTTATATCTCTTGAAACCATAGAGGATAGAAATACAATAAAAAAATAAAAACTTAGGATCATGGAAAACAAATTTTTAGCAAGTGTTGAATTTCAGAGTCATGAGAAACACACAGCTCTATTTACACCAAAATATACAGGCATGCATCTAGGGGACTTAAACCTAGAAATTGCTTTATAATTCTTCCAAAGAGTGTAGAAGCATGACAAAAAAACACTGAGTTATACTCAGCACCCACTTTTCATCACCTTTTTTTGTTGTAAATCTATTTCAGCCTCTTTCAACCCTTCTATTTCACTTAATAACTCATCTTTCTTTGATGTAAATGTTTATCTTTTCTAAGACCATAAAATAGGAAAAAGGAATAATCAAATTGTGTGGAGAAAATATTACTGAAAATTTGAAAATGCCAGGCAAAAAACATTTTGCTTTTAAAGATGAAAGCACAGACACTGTCATGTCTGTGAGTATCTTCAGCATAATAGTCTGTGACTTGAAGGTAATATGCAATGAGTGTGATGCAGAGGTTGTTATGGTTTCAGGGGCTTCTATGACTTTTACTGAATGTAAAATCCTACAAACAAATGTTAGACCTGATCCTGGAGCTATAACTCACCGAATGAGATAGTCTCCCTATATAGTGCAAACATGTGTGTATGTGTGTACCTTTATATTAAAACCAAAATCATTCATCCCTCCCATACAAAGAAAGCTAATCTTGCTGCCTATATGCTTTCAAGAATTCGGAATAATTGTGCTAACATAAAAAAATATTTTTTTTACTTAGTACCCACACATAATTTTCTTATACAGTGGCCACGGGATTTGGGAAGCTATGTAACCATCGCTATAATAAATGTTTTTGCTAAACAATAGAGAAACATTTAAAATTCTGTTTTAAAATTCTGTTTTAAAGGAACATTACCAAAGTTAGAGACAGCATGCATGCTATTGGTATTCAGTGGGAGCTGGGTGCCTAACTGCCCTTCATGCTTTTGAAAGTGTCTCTTTTTTTCTCCTGGACGTTCTAAGTAAATCAAAGTCAATGGAAAGTTTCTCATTTGGTTCAGGGGTGTTTAGATCAGGCCATAAAGGCTTGAATTTGTTCCTACTGGTGACAACATCAAAATCTGTTGACTTCTGGCTTCAGGACAAGTCCCTAAAGTGCCTTCCTTCTCATAACATGCACCATTTCCTTTAATACATTCATTTTCCGCAAAATGCTCACAGTTCATACTTGTATAGTTTACCTGTAAATAAACTATGTCTTTCCTATGAATTCATCATCACTATTACCACAGAGTTCTAAATTATCCTATTGTATCTTTAATGTTTAATTTAACATTCTGGTAGTTTTTCCTCCAATTTACTAGGTAGATTATTATAGTGCACAAAATACTCTTCCCCACCCACAACCCCTCCCTATATCATGCTTTCCATACACTCACAGAATATTTTTTTCATAACTTTCCTTCTCTTAAATGTCTTGTATTACACCCTGCAGGTAAAATAAGAAGGAAAAACTAAAACATAAAATGAAGAAAACATACAATGAAAATCCATGTTTAACATTATGAAGTATTTGACTCCTTTCCCACAAAAAATGCCCCTTTCACTCTTCAGTATTGACTGTATGTTCTTGAAATAACAAAAACAAGGACTATGTTTGAAATGATTGCTATTCTTGACCCTTTCCTCTCCTTGACTTACTGTTCTGTATCAAATTGCTTGATTATCTTATCATTCAGGGAAGAAAATACTCAGTTCCAGATGAACAAAACTGATTTTTTCAGTCAATGGCATTACAAGACTTTAATATTCATAGTAATTGGATTGAGCAAGAGGCTGAATGAAAATGATACCAAAAATATAATTCAGAATTTTTGTTTAAAAGTGTTTTTTATAAGTATGTGTTGCTTCCTTGGTAAGGGGTAACAGTAGCAGCATTTTGTTTCTTGCTACTAGCTCTACATTTATGAACTAAAACCATATTTTTGAGGGCACTCAGCAGTTTCTGAAAATAGTATTTATGATAATCTAAAAATATTTCAGCAAATAAGAACATAAAAACTATGAGCAGTAGTTAAAAAGCAATTATCATTCAAAACTAAAGAGATAATGGGTAATCAGAGCACAACTATTACAGACCTCATATCTGACTTACATGTAATACTCTTTTTATATAACTATTATCCATTGTATGTTGTAAAAATCAATATTAAAGTATTATCAATTATCATTGCTAAAAGAGCTTAACTCTCATAAACTTCAGAAGTGAGGAGCTCTGTATTTCCATTCAATTTTGCGCTCTTTTTTAAGTTACTCATAGAGAGATGTTGGGAAAGGGTATTACAAGAATTACCTTGTTTTGTTTGTATTGTTAACATTTGGAGAAATAAATAATAACAATAGTCTGCAGAACTTAGACATGTCAGAAATGTGCTCTCTCCTCAGGCCTGTCCTCAGAAGTGAAAGGTGTCAGTCATCTCAAATTCGTGATTTGGTCCTGAATGCAACTGCTGTCCTCAGCCCAATGAGATATGGGGTTTTGTGCCTCCTCACATCATTGGGTATACATTTTAAATTGCAGGATTATAGAATACTTAAGGTTAGAAGGGACCTTGTGAGGTCATCTAGTCCAATTATTCCCTCCAAACACAGCACAGATGGCCAACTTCCTCCTTGGCTTCACTATTAAAGCATAGCCAGCAGTTTAAAAGAAGTGATTATTATCCCATATCGTTGTGAAATGGAGTATTTCTTCCAGTTTTAGGGCTCCCCAGTACAAGACAGACATTGACAACCTGGAGCAAGCCACTGGAGAGCCACCAGATTGCGAAGTGGCTGGAGTACACAGTATTACAAGAAGCTGAGTGAGCAGGCTTTGTTCAGTTCGGAGAACAGATGCCTAAGGGGTTAACTTAACATTGTCTTCCACTATTGAATGGGTATTTATAGAGAAGATTTAACCAGTTTTTTCTCAATGATGCACAGCAAAAGGATGAAAAGAATGAATGGAAGTTACATCAAGGAAAATTTCCTCTTGCTATTAAGAAAACAACAACAAAAACACAGGGTGGTTAGACACTGGGCCAACTTTCCCGCAGAGATTCTGAAGTCTCCTTGCTCGGAGATTTTCAGAACTCTGCTGGACAATGCCTGAAGAAACTTAATTTAAAGTAGAAGTTTTCCCTGATTTGATCAGGTGGCTTATGGTCCCTTCCAACGTAAATTATTCTATGGTTTCACAATTTGATACATGTGACAAATGATGAGGGAGGAACTGTAGCCATTCCAAAATCTTCACAGACTCTGGAGATAGAAGGCACAAGCTGTACATCCTACTGGACTGATGACAGTGGTGGGATTCAAGAGCAATTTACAGATAGGAGATAGCAACCACTCACTGGCTGTCTCAGTGCTTCTCTGTAGCAATTGCCCAGGACGACTGTGGTCAGTTTTATGACAATCCCTGATAGCTTGCCCTGAACAAAATAAACAAAAGATGATTTCCACAGGTTTCCACTCTTATGCCAAAGACTAGACAAAGGTTGGTGAGACAAAAGGAAATCTAAGGGGTGAAATTCAACTTTTTCTGTATTATATTATTGCTGTAAAACCCTAAATTTAGCTGAGTTGGTATACTGTCTCTACTGTCAAATAATATGCCATTTTAATCCCAGATCCTGTTCCTCTGATTAAACATATAAATATTAGCTTGCTTTTGTATACTGTCCTGGAATAAAATAGCTAGTTTCCTCCAAAACAAAATCAGACGTAATTCTAAGGATAGTTCTAGTGTAAGGTTCTGAAAATGTTTGTTTCTGTCACTGACTATAGAAAAGATCCTGGGGTTTTAGCTCAGATGCTGACACTAGTGTTAGCAGAGATTAATACCATCCAAAATGACTGCTTCAAACATACTTTTTCTGTATGATGGACACTACCTTTATAAGCAGTAAGATGTCTCCAACACTAGAAAAACTCAGTGTGTGACTGTGATACAAGAAAAGACTTATCAAGAATCTAGTTATCTCTTTGTGTTCTAGATAAGGTCTGTTTTTCTTTGTTTTCTCAATTACTTTGAGTATAGTCAGAAGATTTGAAGGAGTCTAAGTGACTAAGCAAACATGAATTACAGTAAATTATTTGTAGAATATGTGGGAAATTTTGGCAAGTGATTATTTATCAATACAGTGTTTCCTTTCCTTTTTTCCTTTCCTTTTTCCTTTCCTCTTTCCTTGCCTTGCCTTGCCTTGCCTTCCTTTCCTTTCCCTTGCATTTTTCTGTGGGGTGGTTCTTTACTAGTGAAAATGCTTCTCCTTTTCATTTTTCAAGCAGAGCAATTCTTAAATCTGTCAGTACTTGTCTATGGAGCCATATGGGTTTCCATATGGCACTTCTTTTGATGACTGTGCCTTATTCAATACCTTACCCATGTGCATGTATGTGTAATCAAGTGTTTTATCTTTAATTTCCTGCACTGATGTGTGGAAGATAACTCTGAGTGTGTTAGCACATTTCTGTTTTATCTGTCTATCATTAGATTGGCGGATAGGATGTTCACACATTCTTTAATTGGGTAGTTAATTGGTCTAAGAGAAGATGTGGCAATATGAAATGTCTTCTGTCATGAGTAGCATGAAAATCTTCTCCTTGGTACTGACCATTTTATTGCCATAAATAAGTAAGTTGAAATTTGTCTTAAAGAATTTAAAGAACTAAATTGGAGAATGATGGAAACTGTGAAAAAACATTTAAGGGAGATTTTTCATTTCTGATATTGTTTACATGACTCAGGAATGTCACAAAATGTGAAAATTATTTGTTTAGAGTGCTATAAGCAGAGGGGATGGGTCTTTTTTGATGAAATAAGCATGACTTCCAACAAGACATTAACAGAAAAATGTAGTCTGAAATATTTCTGAAGATGTAAACCTCAAAATGTCAAATATTTCAGTTCAGCGAAAATTCATTACTTACTTGATACAAGTAGATGCGATTATGATTTCATATCATGACATTTTTCTACCAAAGTAAGGAAACAAAGGAAACTTGTAATTTTCTATGAAGCTAAATGCAATTAAAGATTAACAAATAAATATGCATATGTAAATGAGAACTAGAACTATTGTCTTGTATTTGTAATGCATAAGCCTTGACTATTTAGTATATTTTTTTCTTATAAGATAGTTTGGCTCCCTTTTACAAAGCCTTCAGGTGTATAAGGTACACTTTTCTCTTAGAAATCTGTTATAGGGAGTAGTGATTCTTGCTTTGGAAAGATTGTAGATGTCTACATTTGCTTGCCAGGAAAAAGAACTACCTGTTTGCAAAATAAAAATTAAGTATATTCCCAGTATTATGGTAGCCAAATTTTAGATTAAATTATTATAAAAAAAACTTATTCTATTTGAAAAGGAAAGAAGAAAAATGTTATCATTATTAATATTTTCCTGCGATTCTATAATAATTTAACCATTTACAAGGAAAATGAAAGAGTTAAGCATGACTTATAGACCCAGTCTTTTGCCTTTTCATTCTGAAGATGTGCATACTGTGCCGTGTTAGTAGCAGGCAGAAGGTGTTTGACAGCCGTCTTTTCCTCTGAGTAGGGAACAGTTTCTTCAAGGGAGAATAGTATCATAATCTGATTCTGAGGATAGGAGCTATGATGTGTTCTTGATTTAAGCTTGCTTTCAGAGTTTGAATAGGAAAAAAAAATCTTTCCAGTTATAGAAATACATCAATATTTTGAAAATATGTTTTAAAGCATTGCTTAAAATTTAATTTATTAGGGGCTACTAGGAAGCATGGAAGATAGTATTTCGCAGAAGGGAAAAAGAAGAAAAAAAGAAAAAAGAAAAAAAGAAAAAAGAGAGAGAAAAAAGTTATATTAAAAAAGTTGGGGGAAACTCGATTTAGAAATATTTGGAAAACCTCATGCGCATGCACACTTTGTAAAGCTGACTTTTTCATGCATGAAGATTGCTTACTGTGTATGTACATACTCAGTAAAGTTTTATTGCATCAGCTTCAATTTTGTATGCAGTGCATCAGTTTACTGTCCAGTACTGCATTGATCCACACAGCAATACTGAATACATATTTATGATGAGAGAAGGTTAATGGTCTTCCAAAACTCCCATTTTGTTTTAATCTTTAATTAATTTGGCAGAAGGGATAATATACAACTTGTCTTGCTTTGGGTGTTGGTTTTTTTTGTTTGTTTTGGTTTGGTTTTGTTTTTTTCCCCTTGTTTTTATAGGAACACACAGGAATAAAATCTCAACAATACATTTTCTCAAATAGTTCATTTGTGTAAATATTAGCCCATTAATATATAAACCTTCATAGTTTCCTATCAAACACAATAGCTCCCCTTGTCAAAATTTAACAGCTACATAGAAGATCTGCTGCAGTAAAAGACATTAATGGTAACAGTATAGTTTGGACCTGCCATTGTGAAGCTCTTTCTACTAAATAAAAACAAAAACCATCCATACACGTATCAACAATTTTATAGGCAGAGCTGGAAAGCTTTACTCAAGGCTTTTGATTTTTACAGTGTCTTTTCTTTATCTGATTCGGATCTCCACATAGTTTACCAAAACAGATTCACCGAAGTGCTAGCCCAAGTAAATGTTTGACTACTGATGTATATAAAAGTTCACACATATTAAAAAATGCATACACAAAAAAGGGTATATCCAATGACTGTGCTGATGGAAGAAGCTGCATAATCAGTCACCTTTCTTATGAAAAATATCACTCATACCTCCATCTACAGGACTAACCTATGCAGCAGATAATTACTATCGGTATTCTCTACACTGTAGTTATACAAGCACCAAACCTAAGGAAGATTATCATCTTTTAAAATTCTCACTAATAAATAAAAAGAGATATAGTTCTGAAATAACTGTCCTTGAAAGAAAAAGAATCCAGGGAAAAACAAACGAACAAACAAACAAACAAAAAACAACCAACCGAACAAAAGCCCCCACCAAAACACAAACCCATATTACTTCATCTATACTGTTCAGTAAGCTCTTCATCTGGTGTTATGTTTTATTAGAATAACTATATCAAGTTACAGGAACATTTCAAGATATCAAAAATGTAGGTTACCTCAAAAGAAGAAAAAAACACTTACCTTATAACATTTGGAATGGGAATTTGTATGTATTAACTTGTGTAATAATCACCCTATTTTTCCTTCATAGTGAATTCTATTTAGTATTTATGAGAAGAGAAAGACCATGAAAGATGCTTGTGTTGTGTGCATACACAATATATAAGCTCCTGAAATCCTTTAAAGGACAACAAAACACACTGGAGCTCTCTTATTTTCTTTTCACACTGCCTCTAATGCTTTGCAATTACTTAACCAATGAGGGTGTTTAATTATCCAAGATCTGCAGTCAGCTCTGTTTAAAAATAAAAAATAAAAAATAAAAAAAAACCCCTTGTATGGTATAGGAGTGAGATCAGGTCCAAATACTGGTCCCTTCTGAATTAAAATGTATGGGGTTTTTTGTTTTCTTGTCTTTTGTTTTCTATCAAAAAATTACCCTGCATCTATTTTTGCTGGGAGGAAGGAGGGAAAATGGAGGTGAGGAAAGTTAGAGAGAACAAGAGAGAAAAAGAGCAGGTGGCACTATAAATTTACAACCTTTTATTCAGTTTTTATCAGAAAAAGAACTGTCCTTACTGCAGTGATTGCAGTCTGAAATGCACTCCATCATTCCACTCTGAAACTCTGATAAGTCCAGATGTGTGATGGCCTTCAGCTCTAAATCAGGCTGTGCACTTCTAACATGACCTTCCCCTAGGCACCACAATGATATCTCTTTCTCTGACTTCCTATGCACAAATTGAATCAAGGTACTTTAGACATGTCTTCCTCAGCAACTTTACATATTGCATGGAATAATGGACATCAAAGATTTTTCAATTTCTGAATTACCCATTTCCCAACTTGGATTGTAATGGTAATGATATGTGTATTCTTTAGATCTGAACAATGAAAGGACTAAAATACAATATAAGAATACAGTATTGTGCATTCCAGGCATGGCAACTGAATAGCATACAAACTTCAGAAAATTCTTCTGCTGCATTTATAATCTCATTCAAGGTACAAAATAAACTATGATAAAACAGCAGTAGCATGCTATTCTTTCCACAAGCTTCTTGACTGTTTTTATTATTTTTTTAACTTCATTGTCTTTTCTATTGTACTGCACTATTTTTAAAATTCATAATCTGTATAGTTCCAGAGAAAGTCATGAGAAAGAAAATTTACAAGGTTTAGAGGCTGCTGCTTCTTTAGTACCCAAGCACTCTTAAAATGAACATTAATTTTTTTTTAAAACAAGTAATTATTGCTCAAACCCAGTCTCTTACAAGAACTCAGTTAAAGCCAAGCACCATGGGAACATGACCAGAGTTTTTCATTTGTGTTCCCTTCAATGGGCAGTAATTTTGTCCAATATGCTATATGTTAGAAACCCTCATTGCATCTATAAATTCCCCAAACTTCCAAGATGAAAGCACGGCTAGAAAATAAAGGTTCTTGGGATTATGTTAATCCCTGACTAGATTCTTGTTTTGATCTCCATCTGAGTTAGTGGGAAACATTCTGTGGGAAACAGTGTTCCCTACCACTTCCGTCTAGATCAACTTTATGTGCTTCAATTCGATGTTTGAGTTAATTTAAAGTTTTATGCAGGAAATGGTGACAGGAAGATTTGCTAACAGGAGCACTGGTATCTCAGTGAAATTTCAGTGGATTTTGTCATTTTAGCTTCAGGATAGAACTGCTAATTAAAACAACAACAAAAACTCCTCAAAAAACCTCAGCCCATTTTGTCTCAAAATCAAGCAGCTGAGGAGACCTGAAATCACTTTACTAAATGCCTGAGCAAAGTCCAAGATTCAAGGTTATTCACAGAAATCAAAATTAAACCTGGATATTTTTATTTCTTCCTAACTGATTTGATTTCCAACCTATTGGGGGGGGGGGGAAACAAACCACCAAAAAAACTTAAAGTGGATTCACATTTTTTTGTAAATATTTGTACCCACCGGGTTGCAAAATGACAAATCTGCTCTATGCCCTGGTGGCTGGACTCTCAATCATGAGATAGAAAACTGAAGACAAAGCTATAGCAGTATATTTATTCCACATTAATAGAAGGTGGAATGCTTTCTTCTAGAAAGAGCAAGCTTGAGCTCTTCCTTCTCCTTCCTCTCCTCCTACCCTTCAGAAAAGAAGTACTATCAGGAGACTGATTATTTGATCTTTCTCCTTTGTCAAAAATGGGAAATTTAGTGCTAAAATTTAGGACAAGAGGCTCAGGAAAAGCTTTAGTCAGTTGACTAGTCTAGTGTCTTGTTTGTTGTAAGACACTTCAAAAGGTCTTTGCTTTACCTGACTGCAGAGCAAGAACATTTATAAAATTTTACAGATGTTGTTCTGTAGAAAAAAAAAAACATTTCTTGCCACACTCTTAATTGTTGCATAAAGCTGTATAGGCAGTGCAATACAATACTGGTTCCTAGTGCCTCTGAGCACTGCCTGTTCTGTTGGTTTTTTTTTAATTTACTCCCTCCAGGTCTCACAACAGATCAGAGGACAATAAGCTTTATAACTGTTATCCTAATTTCAGATTATGATGGCTAATTTCTTCTCAAATAGTTAGATTCCAGCCGCTTGTGTCCTGTTCTGTAAACACCAATCACAAATTTATTGTATATTAGCCACTTCAAAGAGCATATGGCCTTACATAGTCACACATGTTACTATAATATAATGTGTGGGAAAGATACAGTAATTTTTGTATACAGTCATTCAAGGTAAATGCTATGACCAAATACTAAAATATCATTGCATGTATGTTTTATGTACATTACAAACATTAAACAATGATTTAGCTGGGTTTTCCCTAGACTGTAAGATTACTTCTCAAATTCGTATATGATGAACACACAATCATGACAGATTTATTGAAGACAAGTAATGTATAAAAACCCAGGAAGTTATATTTTTACTTAAAAGTAAATTAAAACAAGAAATTTAATGTGTGCACAGATGAGCCCAGTCTTTGCAAACAATAATCACTTACTGTTTAATTTTCCTGGGCTGGATTGCTTCATATCTTGACCTGATGAGCCATTTCAGCTATCTTCCCTACCCTCATATGCTTGACATTTTGTTCATTAGGATTGGCTTTCTTGATCGTCACAATACAAGATAAACTGTTGTATTAAGAGGAAATGATGGTGTCGCCTCTCCATAATTGAATCTGGAAGATGTATCTGCTGTTCTTTAGAATGACATATTCGGGAAGCCAAATAATCAACCTCAAGGGAACAGCTTTCTGTGCCTGAGAGATTCAGGTCGCCTAATACTTCACCAGTGGTTTTTGCAGAGAATGTGAAGCTTTTGTCAAAACAAGCCAGCTCACCTGATAAATAATCATGTCATATAGAAATATATGTTTTTGCTAAAAATGCTTTAAAAATAAGGTTTAAGGTACTAATTCAGAGAGAATGGGATATAGAATGGTCTATTCATCACTCTCTGTTGTCTTGCAAAAGCTATGTTCTAGGACTAAACTTCAAGTGCTCTTTTCTTTTGCTTTGTTTTTCCCTTCCAAGAGATAAGCACCATAAAAGAAGTGATACTTAAAATCAGTGTTTAGAAAAGAAGTCCTTATGTAAAAATACAATGGGATTTTTTTTTTAAGTATAAATAAAACAAACACTTACTGTAGTACGCATTTTTTCTATAGGGAAGGATGAAGGACATCCAGACAGGATTATCTCCATCCCAAATTCTCCAGCCTTGAAAAAGTATGATGCTGCTGCCAGTGACAGTAACTGGTAAGAGATGTGTAACACAATCTTCATATAATTAGAGAGAGTAGTTAGAATTTCTCTTAATTTCCATGTCAATACATGCATACATGCAAAAACTCTAGTAGGGGTTTTTTTTTTCAAATTCATATTGTGGTTATTTAGGAATAAGTAAGTTTTAGCTATTACATTCTGGATTTTTTTATACTTTCTTTGTAGTAAATTCAAGACTGCACAAGCCTTAACAATTTTTAACTTTTCATGTTTCCTAAAGTGTCTTTCCCTTCAGAATTTCAGTTTCATTGTTACCTGTATAAACAAAGGAAAAATTCATGATTTGATACTAAAAACTTTTATGATAATACAAAGCATGAAAAAAAATTCTTCATAATCTGTTTATAGACTAAAATATGAAAAAGATTATTCTGAGTTCATGTTACACCACAATATCACAAATGAAGGTTTTCAGAAAGAACTACTACCTTTTTTCTCTCTGGCATCTGGAAGACAATCAGAGTTAGAAATCAGTCATTTGTGACTTAGATGTCCTCCTTTACTAATATATGCATTGATATCTTCTTTATTTGATATTATGATGGATATTTAATTTCATTTTTCTCACCCTACTTCTCTTTCTCATCACAACAAACAAGATAGTGTGCAACATAAGTACATTGCTCAATAAAGACACTATAAAAACTTACCTGTGAACTATTTGGAGGATACCATTTTTGTTTCACAGCAAGAATCTCTGTTAGATTTCATACTCAGTCTCTTGCTCTGTGTCTCTCTTTTTCACTCAATTTCTCTCCCCCGTAGATTTTTTTCTACTTATGTTATCCCTTTGTCATAAAGACGTTGTCCTATTATGATTATTTTTCTTGTCCTTTTTCTTCTCTTTAAAAAGATCTTGGTTTTCTGCTTTTCAGATGCATGATGTGAATATATTCAGAAACTTCTTGGGAAAGAAATCCTATTGTGATAAAAAATTCCCAACTAAAATAACTGTTACTTTGAGCTGAAAACAAAGGAATCCAGTCTTGCGAAGTTGTAGTCTTAGTCCAGCAGATAAAGTCTATTCAAAGTCAAGAGTAAGCATCTGTAAGACTGACAGGTTTATAAGGCAAAACTTTGTGGTACATATAATCTTATTTTTGCTAGCCTAAAACCTGTTTCCTACATCTTACAGGATGCCCTTTTCCAGGTTATTTCACAATAATGTTCAACTGATGATCAAAGGAGTGAGAAAATCCAGTTCTTATACAACATGGCTTCACAGAGTGTCGTGGTTTAACCCCAGTCAGCAACTCAGCACCATGCAGCCGCTTCCCCCTCCCCCTCCCAGTGGGGTGAGGAGGAGGAAAGAGAAAAAAAAAGTAAAACTTGTGGGTTGATAAGAACAGTTTAATAACTAAAGTAAAATATAATGTTAACAATAGTAATAATGAAATATAATAATAATAATAGTGATGAAAAGGAATACAACAAAAAAAGGAAGGGGGGGAGAAGAAAAAAAAAACAGTGATGCACAATGCAATTGATCACCACCCGCTGACCGATGCCCAGTTAGTTCCCAAGCAGCGATCCGCCCCTCCCGGCCAACTCCCCCCTGTTTATATACTGGGCATGACGTTCCATGGTATGGAATACCCCTTTGGCTAGTTCAGGTCAGCTGCCCCAGCTCTGCTCCCTCCCAGCTTCTTGCACACCTGCTTGCTGGCAGAGCATGGGAAACTGAAAAGTCCTTGGCTGAAGATAAGCGCTACTTAGCAACAACTAAAACATCAGTGTGTTATCAACGTCATTCTCACACTAAATCCAAAACCCAGCACTGTACCAGCTACCAAGAAGAGAGTTAACTCTGTCCCAGCTGAAACCAGGACACAGAGTCACAGAATCACAGAATCACAGAATCACGGAATCACAGAATCACGGAATCACAGAATCACAGAATCACAGAATAGTTGGCGATGGAAGGGACCTCTGGAGAGTCTTCTGGTCCAACTGCCTTGCTCAATCAGGGCCACCTACAGCCAGTTGCTGAGGACCATGTCCAGACAGCTTTTCAATATCTCCAAGGATGGACACTCCACAACCTCCACAGGCAACCTGTCACCCTCACAGTGACACTGTGTGTCACCCTCACAGTGAAAAAGTATTTCCTGATGTTCAGACGGAACCTCCTGTGTTTCACTTTGTGTCCATTGCCCCTGGGCCCATCACTGGGCACTACCGAAAAGTCTGGCTCCGTCTTCTTTAGATCCTCCCTTCAGGTGTCTATAGACATTGATGAGATCCCTACTGACCCTTCTCTTCTCCAGGCTGAACAGTTCCAGCTGTCTCAGCCTTTTCTCATAGGAGAGATGCTCCTGTCCCTTCATCATCTTTGTGGCCCTTTGTTGGACTCTCTTCAGTATGTCCATGTCATTCTTATTCTGAGGAGCCCAGAACTGGACACAGGACTCCAAGTGTGGCCTCACCAGTGCTGAATAAACAGAAGGATCACCTGCCTTGAACTGCTGCCAATACTTTGCCTGATGCAGCCCAGGATACTATTAGTCGCCTTTGCAGCAAGGGCACCTTGCTGGCACCTGTTCAAGATGGTGTCCACCCAGACACCCAGAGCCTTTTCTGCAAAGCTGCTTTTCATCTGTGTGGATTCTAGCATATATTGGCGCCTGGAGTTGTTCCTCCCCACGTGCAGGACTTTGCACTTCTCCTTGCTGAACTTCATGAGATTCCTCTCAGCCCGCTTCTCCAGCTTGTCAAGGTCCCTCTGGATGGCAGCACGACATGGTGTATCAGCCACTCCTCCCAGTTTTGTGTCAACAACAAACTTGCTGAGGTGCACTCTGCCCCATCATCCAGATCATTAATGGAGATGTTAGACACGACTGGACCCAGTGTTCATTCCTGGAGTATGCTGCTAGTCACTGGCTTCCAACTAGACTTTGTGCCATTGATTGCCTGCCTGTGGGCTCAACCATTCAGCCAGTTTTTAACCCACCTCAGTGTCTGCTCATCTAGCCCAGACTTCAACAGCTTGTCTATGAGGATTTTATGGAAGACAGCGTCTCAGGCCTTAATGAAGCCCTGGTAGACAATGTCCACTGCTCTACCCTCATATGCCAAGCCAGTCACATCATCATAGAAGTTTATCAAGTTGGTCAAGCATGACTTCCCCCTTGGTGAAGCCTTGCTGACTACTCCTGATGATTTTCCTGTCCTTCATGTGCCTGAAAGTGGTTTCCAGGATTAGCTGCTGCATCACCTTCACAGGCTTATAACAAGACTATTTTGAAGAAAAAGACAATGCTGCCATTTTGAATGACTACCAGTTAGAAGTCTCAGAATTTTGTCTCTCACTCCAACAGCGATGTATTTCTTGTCAGGAGGAAGAAGTAAAACAGCTGAACTCTCTATATATCAGTTTCTATGTTGATGGCATGTAGCTAGATCGCAATACTGGCAGATACATAGGGCTTCATTAATGACTCAATTTACAGTAAAACTGAAAAAAATCCTCCATGTAACATGAGCATTTCAGAGCCATTCTGTTGATACCAGATCACTTAGGATGCAGCAGATTTTGATTCCACCACTTGCTTGTTTACCTTGATAACTACGTGTTGCGTACTCCTTCTGGCTCAAAATATGCAAAGGTCTTCAGTTAAATCAAATAATAAGTTTTGAGTAATTGAAAACTTACAAAAATTCATATTCAAATATTTTGCTTACCATGCTTTTAACTAATGAAATCTAAAAATTCAAAATGGAATTGTTTATCTTGCCCATAATACCTAACCCTAGAGGCAATGAATCTTCTGAAAGGAGGAATGTTTCGCAGACCTGTTTTCATATGAAATTTAAAAGCTGTTTCTAGCAGAGTTATTTTTAAGGTACGATTTTCTAGTTCTATTGCATATTTTATACTTTTAATGTGTTCCACGCCTAGAGACTTTAATGGCTGGTGAAATACTTTGCCCATACCAGGTTTCACCGTCTGCTTTGTTATCCTCCTAGTCTTTTCAGGTAAAAGGGAGACAGTACATGATCTTAAAAGAAAAAGAAATTGTTAATGGAAATAAAATGCAAAAAGTGAAAAAGATTCACTCTTCCCATATCCAAAAGCTCTTTTTTTTAATGTGTTTTATGTGTGGAGGAAAGAGGAGTGAATGAAATGTCTTCACACACTTATACACTAGATCATAAAGGAGCCTGGAATAATGGAGAAATAAATTGCTTTGGCGTCTGTATTATAAAGCTAAGCATACGATTGTGCCATGAATGTAGTCTCTTATAAAGAATAATTTCCTGTATTGTCATAAAAAAGTATGATAATCCATTAATATCCATTCACATCTCTGCCTTTCTGATGCAGCTACCTTAATGTGTTTGCAGGATTTTTGAATAACCATGTTAAAGAGGATAGATATGCTAAATAAAGACTTTCCAAAGGGAACTTTATACCATATTTGTTCCAAGTGTTCCAGGTACTTTCTTTCTGAAATGTATTGACCATTATCGGTGACAAGGTATTACAGGATATGCGCCAATACACTCATCTTTAATCTTAAATTCTTATGAATGTCATGCAAAGGTGAAAGACATGTGATGTACTAGGCTCTTTTCTTTTCTGTGAAATACAAACTCTCTCTCTGTACACTGTCTCTCCTCACATTTTTGTATCCCAGTTTTCACTTGGTTTTAGTCTCAAATAACCCCATTAGATCGTATTTCTCTTTAAAGCATGGAATTTTTTAGCATATTTCGTAGAACTTGTTGAAACTTTAAAAGAAAACAACCAACCAAACAACAAAACCAACCAAAATAAAGACCATATGTCAAAAACTATTGTTGCTAAATCAGTAGATACCAAATAAAGTAATTATTATTGTGTAATAATAAATAATACACAATGTTTCAAGTAACTAAAAGTAAGAAAACCAAAATACTTTTAGCTTATAAAATATATGTGTATAGCCTATTGGAAATGTATGACTTGAATACTGAAACATGCTGTGGTGGGTTGACCTTGGCTGGCTGCCAGACACCCACCAAGCTGCTCTCTCACTCCCCCTCCTCAACAGGACAGGGGAAGAAAATAAAATTAGAACACTTGTGGCTTGAGATAAAGACAGGGAGATTGCCTACCACTTACTGTCATGGGCAAAAGAGACTCAGCTTAGGGAAAAAATATTTAATTTATCATCAGTTAAAGTACATTTGGATAGTAAGAAACAAAGAAAGAAATAAAACAACATCTTCCTCCCACCCCTTTTCTAGGCTCAATTTCAATCCTTCTTTACTGATGCCTCTACCTCCTCCCCCATGAGCAGCACAGGGGGTTGGAGAATGGAAGCTGTGGTCAACCCATAACAGTTCCTCTCTTCCACTCCTTCCTCCTCATACTTTTCCATTTCTCTGGTGTGGGGTCCTCCGCAGGCTGCAGCATGGATACCTGCTCCACTGTGGTCTCCTCCACGGGCTGCAGAGGAATCTGTGCTCTGGCACCTGCAGCACCTCCTCCCTCTCCTTCTTCTCCAACCTTGGTGTCCACAGGGATGTCTCTCACACTTTTTTCCCCTCACTCCTCACTGCAATGCAGTGTTTTGCCCTTTCTTAAGTATGTTTTCGCTGAGGTGCTTGGCTGTTGACATCACAAGTGTCTTGCAGTTTGTCCTTTGAAACTTGCTGGAACTAGCCAGAACCGGCTGTGTCCAGTTCCAGCCAGCAGCCTCTGGCCTCTCCCAACAGAGACTACCCCTGCTGCCTCCCTGCTGCCAATGCCTAGACATTGACACCCAATACACCAGCAACACTTATTTAAGGGATAGCTCCAGATAGCGTAATAGTGACTTTAGAAAAACTGTATTGTGCCTCTATTTTTGTTACCTTTCATGTAGTCATATATTCACTTCTCTAAAACCTTGTTAATATATCACAAATATTGTCACTACAGAAAATCTATTTTAAATAGCTAGCCTACTTATTTCATATCAGATATCCTAGGAAGAGTATAGGGATGTTGCCCGGTTGTGTAGGGATAGGGCCAGGAAGACCAAGGCGCAGCTGGAGCTGAACTTGGCAAAGGATGCAAAGAATAATAAGAAAGGCTTCTACAGGTATGTCAGCCAGAAAGGGAAGTTCAAAGAAAGTGTACCCCCACTGATGAACACGACTGGCAAACTGGTAGCAACAGACAAGGAGAAGGCTGAGGTACTCAACACCTTTTTGCCTCAGTCTTCGCTGGCAATCTCTTTTCCCACATCTCTCAAGTGGATGGACCACAAGACAGGGACTGGGGGAGCAAAGTCCCTCCCACTGTAGGAGAAGATCAGGTTCGTGACCACCTAAGGAACCTGAATATACATAAGTCTATGGGACCTGACAAGACTCATCCCAGAGTCCTGAGGGAATTGGCTGATGTAGTTGCCAAGCCACTCTCCGTGATATTTGAAAAGTCATGGCAGTCAGGCGAAGTCCCCAGTGACTGGAAAAAGAGAAACATTACACCCATTTTTAAAAAGGGTAACAAGGAGGACCCTGGGAACTACCAACCTGTCAGCCTCACCTCTGTGCCTGGGAAGATCATGGAAGAGATCCTCCTAGAAGCTATGTTAAGGCACCTGGAGGACAGGGAGGTCATTCGACACAGCCAGCATGGCTTCACGAAGGGCAGGTCCTGCCTGACCAACCTAGTGGCCTTCTATGATGGAGTGACTACATCAGTGGACAAGGGAAGAGCTATGGATGTCATCTATCTGGATTTCTGTAAGGCCTTTGACACGGTCCCCCACAACATCCTTCTCTCTAAATTGGAGAGAGATGGATTTGATGGGTGGACTGTTTGGTGGACGAGGAATTGGCTGGATGGTCACATCCAGAGGGTAGTGGTCAATGGCTCAATGTCCAGGTGGAGATCAGTGATGAGTGGTGTCCCTCGGGGGTCCGTATTGGGACCAGTACTGTTTAGTATCTTCATCAAAAACATAGACAGTGGGATCGAGTGCACCCTCAGCAAATTTGCAGATGACACCAAGCTGAGTGGTGCGGTTGACAAGCCTGAGGAACAGGATGACATTAAGAGGGACCTGGACAAGTTTGAGAAGTGGGCCTATGTGAACCTCATGAGGTTCAAGATGGCCAAATGCAAGGTTCTGCAACCCCCGGTATCAACACAGGTTGAGGGATGAAGGGACTGAGAGCAGCCCTGTGGAGAAGGACTTGCGGATACTCGTGCATGAAAAACTGGACATAAGCCGGCAATGTGCGCTCGCAGCCCAGAAAGCCAACCATATCCTGGGCTGTATAAAAAGAAGCATGGCCAGCAAGTCGAGGGAAGTGATTCTGCCCCTCTACTCCGCTCTGGTGAGACCCCACCTGGAGTACTGCATCCAGCTCTGGAGTCCTCAGCACAGGAAAGACATAGACCTGTTGGAGCGGGTCCAGAGGAGGGCCACAAAAATTATCAGAGCGAAGGAACATTTCTCCTATGAGGAAAGGCTGAGAGAGTTGGGGTTCTTCAGCCTGGAGAAGAGAAGGCTCTGGGGAGACCTTATTGCTGCCTTTCAATACTTAAAGGGGTCTTGTAAGAAAGATGGGGACAGACTTTTTAGTAGGGCCTGTAGCAATAGAACAAGGGGTAATGGTTTTAAACTAAAAGAGGGTAGATTCAGACTAGATATAAGGAAGACGTTTTTTATGATGAGGGTGGTGAAACACTGGAACAGGTTGCCCAGAGAGGTGGTAGATGCCCCATCCCTGGAAACATTCACGATCAGGTCGGACAGGGCTCTGAGCAACCTGGTCTAGTTGAAGATGTCCCTGCTTATTGCAGGGGGGTTGGACTAGATGACTTTTAAAGGTCCCTTCCAACCCAAACTATTCTATGATTCTATGATTCTAAATAGAGCAATTAGAAAACCTTTTCCCTACAAGAAAATATAATAATTTTCATTTTCATATAAATAAAACTAGATTTTGAAATTAGTTACATATGGCAAAACATGTAAGTTAAACTTTTAAATGCAGTAATAACAATTTTTTATTTTACAAAAAAATCTTGAAACAATGTGCCAAAACAGTAGAAGATGAAGCATTAAATAATGAACAACGGGTATCAAACACGATATATTTTAGTTGGAATAATGTCTAAAAGCAGCTGGAATTTAATGCATCTTGAGAAACAAGTTGATATGCATCTAAACATTACATAAAGACAATGTAGTCAGCATCAACCTATGTTAATTTCATCTTGCTAATTACATATATCATGTCATATTTTTCTTTACATGACAACCACTTTAAAGGTATGAACCAGAAAAACACACACACAGAGAAAGTAAGAATGTTTTGGAAGCCAACAACCAAGTATCAGGTTTTTGTTTCAAATATCAACAACAGCATCAATTATATACAGCATATAGAGGGGTTTATTAGAACAAATGAAAAATAGCTAGCTATATCCAATTAAAGTAAATTATAGATATGAAATGGGGAAAAATCATGAAAAGTAGTATAGATATGAATCCACTCAATAAAGTAAGATCCTATCTGTGGTTTGGCATCCTACCTAACACATTTAAGCTTATTAGCCCATTCCTCTCTCCCAAAAGCAAATGTCATATTGGCACATTTTGTAACTGTGGTGTATGCATGAATGTGCATATTTGGTATGCAGAGCATTAACATTTCCTTATGGTTATCCAGACCTTTGTCAATTTGGGGGATCACTGCACTCCTGATAGCTCCGACTAAGTTAAAATAATTTCCAGACCAGTATTTCATGCTCAGTGCTTATACTATCTTCATTTGACTTCATTCTGTGCCAAAACAAGTCATTTCCAAATTCTCATTCAAGGAAATAAAAAACCTGGAGATTTTATCAAAGAAACATAAGTAACAGTGACACTTCTAACATTTTTCATTAATTTGGATATGGTTTTGATGAATCTGGTACTATGAGAAGATATATGAACTTGGAAGAGAGGAAGCAGTGATTCATGTGCCTTTTCATCATTCCTTTCTTCTACTTCATTTGTTTTTGCTTGTTTGTTTGTTTGTTTGTCTGTAGGGGTTGGCACATTTTCCATTCATTACCACATTTTCTTTGTCTTTTCCCTTTCTCTTGTCACTAGTTGTGAAGAGCTAAGAATTAACATTGACTGAGGCACTGGAACTTACTCTGCCCACTAGTGGTGGTATTACACAAACGTACCCATACTGGCACCAGATGTCCAGTCTTTTATGTGGTGTTACCAGAGTAGAGGTGGAGGTGCTTTTAACTTCTTTCGGGGAGGGAACATCACGTGACTCTTGTTTTAGATTCACTGGGCTAAAAGGTTTTGTATCTGACATCCCTAAAGTACCTGAGGCATCCACATGGAGCATGACATCTCTTATCTGAAATTGATTTGAAATTGATCTCAAGTTTCAAATTGCAACAGAATCATAAATCATAGAATCATTTAGGTTGGAAAAGACCTTTAAGATCATCGAATCCAACCGTAAACCTAACACGACCAAGTCCACCACTAAACCATGTCACTAAGCACCACATCTACACGTCTTTTAAATACCTCCAGAGATAGTGATGCAACCACTTCCCTGGGCAGCCTGTTCCAATGCTTTACAACCCTTTCATTGAAGAAGGTTTTCCTAATATCCAAGCTAAACCTCCCCTGGAGCAACTTGAGGCCGTTTCCTCTTGTCCTATTGCTTGTTACCCAGGAAAAGAGACCAACACCTACCTCGCTACAACCTCCTTTCAGGTAGTTGTAGAGAGCGATGAGGTCTCCCCTCGGCCTCCTTTTCTCCAGGCTAAACAACCCCAGTTCCCTCAGCTGCTCCTCATAAGACTTGTGCTCTAGACCCTTCACCAGCTTTGTTGCTCTTCTTTGGACACGCTTCAGCACCTCCATGTCTTTCTTGTAGTGAGGGGCCCAAAACTGAACACAGTATTCGAGGTGCAGCCTCACCAGTGCCGAGCACAGGGGGATGATCACTTCCCTAGTCCTGCTGGCCACACGATTTCTGATACAAGCCAGGATGTTATTGGCCTTCTTGGCCACCTGGGCACACTGCTGGCTCATATTCAACTGGCTGTTGACCAACACCCCCAGGTCCTTTTCCGACAGGTAGCTTTCCAGCCACTCTTCTCCAAGCCTGTAGCATTGCATGGGGTTGTTGTGACCCAAGCGCAGGACCCGGCACTTAGCCTTGTTGAATCTCATACATTTGCCCTCGGCCCATCAATCCAGCATGTCCAGATCCCTCTGTAGAGCCATCCTACCCTCAAGCAGATCAACACTCCCACCCAGCTTGGTGACATCTGCAAACTTATTGAGGGTGCACTCAATCCCCTTGTCCAGATCATTGATAAAGATATTAAACAGAACTGGCCCCAGTACCGAGCCCTGGGGAACACCACTTGTGACCGGCCACCAACTGGATTTAACTCCATTCACCACAACTCTTTGGGCTCAGCCATCCAGCCAGTTTTTTACCCAGTGAAAAGTATGCTCGTCCAAGCCATGAGCAGCCAATTTCTCCAGGAGAATGCTGTGGGAAATGGTGTCAAAGGCTTTACTAAAGTCTAGGTAGACAACATCCACAGCCTTTCCCTCATCCACTAAGGGGGTCACCTTGTCATAGAAGGAGATCAGGTTAGTCAAGCAGGACCTGCCTTTCATAAACCCATGCTGACTGGGCCTGATTACATGGTTGTCCTGTATGTGCCACATGATGGTGCTCAAGATGATCTGCTCTGTAACCTTCCCCAGCACTGAGGTCAGACTGACAGGCCTGTAGTTCCCTGGATCCTTCTTCCAGCCCTTCTTGTAGAATCAGCCTTACAGACAATGACACTCAAAAAGCTGCCAAATATAAATGTCAATATTAGGAGGAAGTGGACAGACACCACTAGTTCTATTGACTACAATTAGTACTTTGTTGCCTGAAATTGGAGTCTAGTGCTATTTCAGATGCTCTAGGCTTCTGTCTGTCATACCAGATGGGCCTCCTGCAGATCTTCTGTCATATCTGCCACTCCTGTGGCCAGGTTGCCAGCTCTATGGCAACTTGAATGGCATGAGACACTTAATGTGTGGGCAACTGATCTCGCTCAAGATCATCATTAGTTCTTAATAATGTAGACATATCTTGCATGTCAAAATCCTCATTTAAAAGCTTTTAGGTGCAGAGTCCTATTTTTAATGATGAGGTCATTTAGGCATCTATACAGTATAGAGTAGAGCAACCCTGGGATTAACAGTAAGTGCAATTTTCTGCTGACCTTTAGTAATAACAAGTTACTATCCCTTTTATAGTAAGGGATGACTCATTCCTCACCTCATCTACTTCCTAACTATCTATACAAAAGAGGAAACTACTAGGGACAAACTCTTTATTCTTGTTAACAACCTGGGCTTACAATACATCTCCAGGTGGGGTGGAAAAGAGCATGTAGAGTCCTTATTCACCCACTTAATCGTGCTTAGGCTCTGCAAAGAGCAGTTCCCCACATTACAGATTTTAAGAATGAAATTACTTGGTAGGTTATTTCAGATGTAATAAACTCTCAAAATCTTTTAACTTGGCTGCATCCTTAGCTTTGATGTTCATGAAGTAATGCTTTTAAATTTAATTTTCTATTTTCACTTAAACATTTTTGTAGTGTATAGATCGTTATAGCTTCTTAAAAGTTCATTTGTGTTTTAATAATCCATACGAGTTCTTGGCGTCTGTGTAGCAGGATCATGCTGTGAAATCTTAATTCTTATGCTATTATGAAAAACTAGTTTTCTTCACTTAAAAAATCTCATTTAGTTTCTTTAGAAATGCTTTTTGCCTTAATCACTGAAAGATCTCCAGGCAGATTATGTCAAATTGCCTTACTTTTCTCACTAATACAGGTAAAGAATAACTAAAAAGGCACAGTATTTATTTATGTTACTTCCTATGGAAAACATTCAGCACCTTCAAAACAGAATTAAGGAAAAACACAATGGACTGAATCGTGCTAGAAACATATACACACTAAATCTACTTTGCATAAAGTTAAATAATATAAGCTTGTTATTGGATGCATTTTAAAGCAGGCTCTGCCAAAACTTTCAACTGCAGGAACTGCACTGAATCTGTGTACTGCTCAATGCATCAGATATTAAATTCAGTTTACAGTACACAAAGTAACAGAAAAGAAAAAGAAATGTTCAGCACTCAAGAAAACATTCTATCAATCAAATTTGTAGATTGACTTCTTACCAGAAACATATACATAACGTTCTACATGATCTCAAACTTAGATTGTGCAGAACAGTATCTTGCAATAAAACATAGAATAAAAATAAGACCTAAAAAAGATCAACCAGAAAACATTTGGATGAAAAGATAAGTTATGAAAAGAAATGACGTATGAATCTCTTTCAGTTACAAGTGAGTTCCCCAGAACAACTCTTGTAAGCAGTTATATTACTATAAGAAGAAATCTAAATTCACAACGTCTAAAGTAACAAGATTTGAAGTCACAAGCAAGTCAGGTATGCTAATGTTGGGTTCTTCACTAAATAAAATCTTTAAAGTTCTTGAAAGACTGAAATTTGACTTCCTAAAATCATGCTTTTGTGCTGGACGCAAGAAGAAATTTTTCATTGGTTGTGTTGTGTTGTGTTGTATCCACAGTGTAATGTTTTTGTCATGATAGTGAGAAATAAATAAATATAAAAAAAAAACATTAGCTTTCAGTCTCAACAAAAGTACAGGACAGTACCTGAAAACGCTGGTTTCTTGCTGATGAAAAACCTGAAAGGAATACCTGCCACTTATATTTGTCAAACTCTATCTATGGAGATTTAGTAAAATTTATTATTTGTGTCTGGGGGAGACACCACAAGCTTGATTAGGGACTAACATGTCCTTGTTGTAAGAACAGTACAATTAATTATGAGGAAGATAGTACTTATCAAATATTTTACAGTTGAACAAAAATTAATGAAACAACTAAAAAGAGACAAGGGAAAAAAAGAAAAAAAGAACAAGATGAACAGCATATCTTGGCAACATAATAGTCGTAAAGTATATTAGAATATGAATACTCAGGTTCACTGATGTTGAAATTGGACCTTTGAGTTGGGATTAATTCAATTAATAGTACCACCAGAATAGGTATTTAGGCTAGTTAGGCATCTAACAACTAGTAGGACTCTTTGCAAATCAAGGTCTTACTCGTAATCAACAGAACAAGAGGGGTCAGCTTTGAGAGGTGAGTCATCCCATCTCTGAATTGCTTTTTTTCTGTTGTTTTTTTCCCTAAACTACATAAAGAGTCTGTGTGATTAGTTTTCTTTTTAAGGTTTTAACTTTTGAATAGCTATTGATAAAGGCAATGAATCTTATCCTTTCCCCTTGTTGATTAATTAACCTCTAACTGGGTACTTTTACTGGGGCTATCGTTGCATTAGATCTATTTTAACAGAATTGCAGAACCATAGAAGAAATTAGTCTGTGGAGGTCAATGGGATCCAGTTTGACTGTAATCCAAATTTTGTCCTGCTTTGCCATCATAGTACCAATATCCTATCTTATTTGTTTGTCTAGTCTTAGATTTTAATAAGATTTTTTTTCACTTTAATATGTTGATTGTATTGGGTGCAGGTGTCCAGATGTTGATAGCGGTGGATAGCAGGGCGGCTTCTGTGAGGAGAGGTCAGGGCTGCCCCGTGCCAGACACAGCAGGTTCCAGCTGACTCCAACGGACCCACCGCAGGGCATGGCTGAGCCCCTCAGCCAAGATGGTGCCACATCCAGGGAAAATGCATTTGAGAAAGGGCAAAACAGTGCATGGCAGTGAGGGGAGTGGAAACGTGTGAGAAAGAGCCTTGTGAACACCAAGGCCAGTGAAGGAGGGGGAGGAGGTGCTCCAGGCTCCAGAGCAGACATTCCTCTGCAGTCCCTGGAGAGGACCAAAGTGGAGCAGTTATTTTCCTGCAGACCATGGAAGACCACTCTAGAGCAGTTATCCACACTGCAGCCCATGGACGACCCCATGCTGGAGCAGTTGGATATTTCCTGAAGGACTGCAGCCTGTGGGAAGGACCCATGCTGGAGCAACGGAAATGTGTGAGGAGGAAGGACCAGCAGAGAGGGACTGTTATGGACTGACCCCAATCCCCCATTCCCCATCCTGCTTGCACTGCTTATGGGGGAGGAGGTAGAGGGGTTGGGAATGAAGGAGTAGGTTAAGCCTGGAAAAGGGGTGGGGGGAAGGTGTTGTTTTACTTTTGTCTTTGTTTCTCACTATCCTACACTTTTAACTGGCAATAAATGAAATTAATTTTCTCCAGGTTAATTCTGTTTTGCCCATGTGGTAGGCAATCCCCCTCTCTATCTAAACCCACACGCTTTTTCATCTTATTTTCTCCCACCGTTCTGTTGAGGATGGGGAGTGAGAGAGCAGCTGGGTGGGCATCTGGCAGTCAGTCAATGTCAACCCACCACAATGATAGAAAGAAAAGAAAGAAAGCAGGGACTACCAAGAACATGGTTGTTTATTTGCTCAGCTTATTTTTTTTTTTCCTTGTTTCCCCCCCTCCCCGCCAAGTGCAAAATGAAAGTCTTAGGATCTAAATTAAAGAAACCAAGATAGACGAATTAAATTGAGTAATTCTTATATTAGTCTGATTGCTAACTTATATAACAGTAGAAAAGAAATTACCTAGAGATGTATATGCAGTGTGAACTTTCAAAGCTTCAGTTCAGGCACTGAATCTAAACTAATTTAGTTGTAACCTTGGACAACCTTTGGTTTTTCCAGCAAGTTTTCAGAACTGTTCAATCTTTGAAACTATACTGTTATTTAAATATGGTTGCAATGTTCTTTCAAATAAGTAACTTTTATAGACCCTACTAGACAGAATGAAACACAATATTGCATAATGTTACATGGGTATATTCTTTATTATAACCCACCCCCCAAAGTATAGAACTAGTATTGTATTGTCTGAGAAACGCTTCAAGGTAACGTAAATTCAAGCTGGGTTGTAACTTAAAGGCTGGCAGGTTCATAAGCTTGCTTGCTCCACATGCCAGACTGTTTAACCATTATGTACTCTTAACATAGTTATTTTCCTCCAAATGTCCAAGTATTTTCTAGGTTTGTTTTTTATTTGTTCTGTGTTATTTAGAAGAATTAAGAGAAGAAAAAGCATAAAGAAGAAATTTGCCTGACTGCATTCCTAATCTCTGCATTTGCAAAAACAAGCAAATAAAAAATCATATATATCATCAGTGCATATAAAATCTAAATACCATCTGCCTTGGTGTTGGTTCACAACATTGGGACTAACTAAATGTGATACAAAGGATTCAGCATGTGTGCAATGTAATTTAATAAGGACTATATTGACTGAAATCTAAACTGCTGTTCTGAGAAATCTCAAAAAGTACTTCCTCAAAAACATTCATGACTAACTCCAGCACCATCTTAGCTCCTTGTTGGTGGTTACAGTGTACAAACTCAGAAGAATACATTTTTAACAAGGGCAGTTGTTTTTCTTTGGATTCATAAATAGTTCAACTTGATGGACTGATCAAAGTGTTTTAAAATATAAAATTTCCCTTAAAGCTAAGTACAGTGCAGAGATAATGAAAAAGTAAATTCAGTAATTTAAAGGTCAAACCCATCTTATGTCAGTAATCTGAATGTCAAATCCACCATTTCCTAAAATTTTTCCTCTCTTTTTCCTCTTTATTATATTTGTCCATTCTTTCACTTTGGCCATTCCTTTCTTGCAGTATGACTTCTCCATGGTTTGTTACTTCTCCCATCTTCTACCACTTTCTTTCAAGTACAAGAACAATAAGACTTCTCTTTTTCAGCTTTTTTTTCTTCTTTTCTCATTTTTTTCCTCTTCTTGAAAGGAACAGGAAATACAGTCTAGACAGTCTAGAGTATAGACAAAATACAGTCAAGTATTTCTTTTCCTTTCCTGAAATCATCCCAGGTGTTTTTAATTTTTATTCTCATTTTATTAGCTCATACATTCAGTAGCTTATCTCTTCATTTGCTCTTTTACTTGTTTTGAACTTCTCCTTATTTTTCAGTATACATTCCCTCCCAGCCCAAGGAAGTGTTGGGGAATGACAAACAGATCTTTCTGTCAATCTCCCATTTCCTTCTGAAAGGAAATATTGAATGCAGTCCATAGTGCAGCCCAAGTCGACATACAGACCGAGTTCAAACTAATGGCTGTACAGAGTGGATAGTCATGGAAAGTTTTCCCAGACAGTGGGAAAACAGGGATCAAAACAATCTGATAATATTGGTTGAATGTAAGTTGGAACTTGCATGTATGCCATGATATAAAACACAGACCCAGGGTTCAACACTTCCTAGTTGTATGTCTTGCTGAAGACAATGATTAAACCTGGATGTGCACTTTCTTTTGGAAAACAGACTCTGTGAGCCATTGGGAAGGAGCCATATTGTACCCTGGCTGGATGATCAGAGAACCAAAATTGTAAGGCACAGAGAAAATTACACAATTTTCCCACAGTGTGAACACAAATAATGAACCCAAAAATAAGTCAAATAATGTTAATGTTCTCCTTTGAACTTGACACATCTCAAATGAACTAGCAATCACAATGTCAAATATTGCTGAGGGATCCACAAGCATAAAAATGGATTAGTGCCCTCTATGTATTGACAGTATGAATCACCTATCAGTGCCATTAATGTTTTTATCTGAATTCAGATCATGCTGAGTCCTAAGTATTAGCTTCAGTTGTAGAAATATGTTAACTCATAAGTTTGCTTACAAATAAGCAGTTTTTCAACTAAGTGGTACTTAGCTTTTTCAGGATCTTCAGTGATGGTTTGTCATGGTTTAACCCCAGCCAGCAACTAAGCACCACACAGCTGCTCGCTCACTCTCCCCACAGTGAGAAGGGAGAGAAAATCGGAACGGTAAAGGTGAGAAAACTCGTGGATTGAGATAAAGACAGTTGAATAGGTAAAGCAAAAGCTGTGCGCGCAAGCGAAGCAAAACAAGGAATTCATTCACTACTTCCCATCAGCAGGCAGGTGTTCAGCCATCTCCAGGAAAGCAGGGCTCCATCACATGCAACGGTTACTGGGGAAGACAAATGCCATCACTCTGAACGTCTCCCCCTTCCTTCTTCTTCCCCCAGCTTTGTATGCTGAGCATGATGTCATAAGGTATGGAATATCGCTTTGGTCAGTTGGGATCAGCTGTCCCAGCTGTGTCCCCTCCCAACTTCTTGTGCACCCCCAGCCTCCTCACTGGTCGGGTGGTGAGAGAAGCAGCAAAGGCCTTGACTCCATGTAAGCCCTGCTCAGCGATAACAAAAACATCTCTGTATTATCAACCCTGCTTTCAGCACAAATGCAAAACACAGCCCCATACTAGCTACTATGAAGAAAATTAATTCTATCCCAGTGTTATAGAAGAAATTTGATTAACGGTATTCTCTCTGAATAGTCTCATTTAGCATTAGTGGCTTAGCATTAGCAGCTGAAGTAGCTGAAGACTTGGGCCGCAAGAGCTGACCAAGAGTAAACTTTTTTGAGAAAGTTAATACTGCTAACGAAGAACTAGCTGAATTTAGCAGATATGAGCAGAATGAAGAAGACAAAGATCAAGGAGACAATTCCAAGAGAATGAAGTAACTTCAGAAGAAGGCCAACCCAGTGACAGTGAAAACCAATAAGAAATCAAGACACCACTGACCAGAATTAAGTGATTGGTCTTGGGATTGGACTTGGGGATTGGGTGATGGGTGGTATGGGTATAATCGAGAGGCATGAATTGGGGTAGGGGTCCCTCTCCGGAGGCACCCAGCTTGAGCTGTAACCTGAGAACTAATAAAAGACTAATTGGAAACCTTCACTTGCACTTGGCATTCTCGGCAGGATCCTAGGGTCAGACCCTGTTATGGTGGCTGGCGTACGTTAATCCATAACACCCAGTCAAAACCAGCACATGGTTGAATTATGGTGTGTTCAAAACAGAACGGAATGAGACTTTTAGTGTCTTGAAACAGTGGCAAAATTTGTATATATACGTCTCACCTCACTGCAAATAATATTTACTGAGACTTTTATAAAATGATGTATTGTTTTTATTATGTTCTTTTTTAAAAGAAAGATAATTTGTATTTATCACGTGGTTACTGTTAACTTAGCATACCTCTAATGCACTGGTCAGATCTCAATGTTTATTAGAAGCCATTTTTAGCTCTGTAACTGCCTTTGTAAAATGGAGAATGCCTGCTGAACCATAAAGCAAAACAATTACATTCTAATCCTATCAGCTCCTTGTTCATATAAGCTTCCTTCCATTCTTTGTGTGTTCTCAGAAAGGATGAGAAAGATGAATAAAGGAGTTCAGATAAATAGTTAAATCTACTTCATTAATAGCGTTGGAAGATTTTGTCCTCTGAATCAAAAATAAAAAATCATATGTGATACTTGTCATCAGCGTTCCAACCTATATTGTTTGTATAAATATATCTTTAAACTGGCTAAAATAATTTTTTGAGGTTTTAAGGTTTTTTGCAATTTATTCTAATTGGCCAGACCCCCATCATCCTGAAAATTGCCCTTGACTACTATTATTTTCTTGGCAAGACAGGTGTTCTTGCACTGTGTGCAGCGGAGCAAGAGATGTAATTCCAAGGAGGATTTCAAGTGACTAAATCCAAGAGCAAAAGGCAAAGGAGGCATTGCATCAAATGAAATGGTGACAAAATGAAGTTTTGTTTGTAAGTTAGAGTGGAAATATAATAGAATGCAGAGCAGTCAGAGGTACGTACTCCATGCACAAAGGAATATATTACTTTATGAGCAAATTATAGTCATTTGTATTCTCAGCAAGCAATGGTGTTAATTGATATGAATTAACAAGAAATTAAAGTAGGTGCCACGGAAATTCTTTTTATTTCACATCTTCTTTCCTGTGCTTGTCATGTATTCTGTAAACTGCAAAGGTCTCCTTTCATGTAGCAGTTCAGACTGTACAAAAGGTTCAGGGTCCTGCTTTGCAAGTGATTGTCTAATGTTTGTCAAAATTCTGCTGGTGTGTGCTTTCTGGAATTAGGCAGCACACAGAGAACTAAACCCTTGTTCAGCTTCTGCATTTTTCCAAGTAAGTCTATGTATTGGGTTTGTGTGGCAAGGTTTTGGTAGCGGGGGGGGCTACAGGGGTGGCTTCTGTGAGAAGCTGCTGGAAGCTTCCCCTATGTCCGATAAAGTTAATGCCAGCGGGTTCCAAGACGGACCCGCCGCTGGCCAAGGCCGAGCCCATCAGCAACAGTGGTAGCTCCTCTGGGATAACATATTTAAGAAAGGGAAAAGAAGTTACAGGGGAGTTGCAGTTGCAGTGAGAGAGAGGAGTGAGAAGATGTGAGAGGAACAACTCCGCAGACACCAAGGTCAGTGAAGAAGGAGGGGGAGGAGGTGCTCCTGGTGCTGGAGCAGAGATTCCCCTGCAGCCTGTGGTGAAGACCATGGGGAGGCAGGCTGTCCCCCTGCAGCCCATGGAGGTCCACAGTGGAGCAGATATCCACCTGCAGCCCATGGAGGACCCCACGCTGGAGCAGGTGGATGCCTGAAGAACGCTGTGACCCCGTGGGTAGCCCGCGCTGTAGCAGGCTCCTGGCAGGACCTGTGGACCCATGGCCCCGTGGAGAGAGGAGCCCACACTGAAGCAGGTTTGCTGGCAGGACTTGTGACCCCGTGGGGGACCCACGCTGGAGCAGTCTGTTCCTGAAGGACTGCACCCCGTGGAAGGGACCCACGCTGGAGCAGTTTGTGAAGAACTGTAGCCCGTGGGAAGGACTCATGTTGGAGAAGTTCATGAAGGACTGTCTCCTGTGGGAGGGACCCCACGCTGGAGCAGGGGAAGAGTGTGAGGAGTCCTCCCCCTGAGGAGGAAGGAGCAGCAGAAACAACGTGTGATGAACTGACCCAAACCCCCATTCCCCATCCCCCTGCGCCACTCGTGGGGGAGGAGGTAGAGAAAATCAGGAGTAAAGTTAAGCCTGGGAAGAAGGGAGGGGTGGGGGGAAGGTGTTTTAAGATTTGGTTTTATTTCTCATTATCCTGCTCTGTTTTGACTAGTAATAAATTAAACTAATTTTTCCCCAAGTCGAGTCTGTTTTGCCCATGAAGGTAATTAGTGAGTGATCTCCCTGTCCTTATCTCGACCCACGAGCCTTTCATTTTATTTCCTCTCCCCTGTCCAGTTGAGGAGAGGGAGTGATAGAGCAGCTCTGGTGGGCACCTGGCATCCAGCCAGTGTCAACCCACCACAGTCTATTTTTAATAAAGATTTGGGATTGAAAATTGTTTGGAATATTGTCTCCTTTATGTTTATTGAATTCCACAAAGTCAAGACTAACATTTTCTCATGACACAATTCCTCATCCCTTTGTATCAGTATGACACACACCTCTACTTAGCTGTTCATTGTCAGTTGCACACTGCCCCCTTTTTTGGCCCTCCATTCCACTAGAAAAAAAAAAATCTCTGGTGCTGCACGGTAAACTAGGTCAGAGAAATGATCTGCTATAAAATAACTGAAAAAAAAAAAGAGGGATAGTGTGAAAGGAAGGAAGGATACATTTCAAGGTAGCAGGAAAAGGTATACAAGAAGCATGTATGAAACTATACCTTCAGAAGCAGAAAGTTCTGATACAATCTTTACTTCCCTCAAGTTCCTGTGCTCTTTAGCCATTTAAAACAGAATAATATAGCTGTGAAATGTTATACAAAATAGGAATAATACTTCTAATACTCTTTTCGTAGAGGAAAAGAAGTGTTCAAAAGCAAAATACAAAGGCTCAAGGTCACCTGTAGAAATTTTATTTCCTCAGATGGCATCTTGCAGCCTAGTTTTTGGGACAAGTTCTGCAAGCCATATTGACAAAAATGTGTTTCTGAATATCCTGGCCAGGGGCTGTTGTCATAAGCATTTCCAAATTACTGTATCTACAAAGCACTGAATTAATTAGGCATGATATATTTTTGGCATGTGACTGCATAGAATGTAGCATAATGTCATGAAATCTACCAGCCTGAACTGCACTGTTTGCAGAGGTGACAGTCTCATGGGAATATTTTCAGCTCTGAATGCATGCAATTTACCTTGAAAGTAAACTGCTAGCTCTCAGTAATGCAACCTCTTTTCTCTCCCTCTTTTTCAATAGCCAAGCCTGATAGGCTGGCTTTTTTTTTCCTTTCAGATCACACTTTGCTGCACAACTTAATAAGAAAGAATCAAATAAGAATGTCCCAGCTAAACTCCCAGCACATAGGTAAAAAACGAGAAAAGAATCTGAGATAGCTACAGTATAATAAACAGGAATGGTTGGGAAATTTAATTTAATTTCATTGTATGCTAGCTTTAAAATACCAAAAGAATACACGTATACATACCTGTGTGTATATATGTATATGTTTCATATACATATATTTGTGTTCATGCAAATGTATTCTTTTTCCTCTTTAGGGACTTGCTAAAGTACTTAATGTGTAACGATTTTTATGAAAGAAATGACAGTTTGTACAATGATTAGATGGAAGAAAGAATCTAGTTTGTTTCTAGTTCTATAGTGTTAACAATTGCTGTTTCAAGATGGTGATCTCAACAATATCAACCCTGTAATTTGAAAACTAATTTTGCAACTGATGAGCTACTTCAAACTGTGACCCTATGACCACTGCACAGAATCAATGATGTATTTAACTGAAGTACTAAATTTCACACTAATTGTTCTGTAAAACTTTACCTAAAAGACATCATTCCTGAGACAGATATGTATATAGATGTCCAACTCAAGAAAATGAAAATTTTCTCCAAGTTGATTGATTTATCTAAGTTGATACTAAACTTTATGAAATTATATTTTGTATTTTTTCATTGTTATTATTTACTAAACAGGTACACAATAAACCGCATTTCTAAAGAAAAATTTTATCAGAAAATATATTTTACAGGAATATGTTAATTTTGAATACATTCAGGAAAGAAAATTATTGAAGTAAATTTTTTTATCATCCCAATTTGAAATGTCAAATGTTTCATTTTAAGGAAGTAAAAATGCATCACTTAACAGTATTGTTCTACATTATTTTATACAGTAGGAAACATCTAATATTCTGTATATCATATTTTTACTGTATTATAATATTTTAAAATAGAATGTGAATCATTCAAGTTTCAAGCTGAGACAAATGTTGAAGTAATGACTTTTTTCTAAAGAATGGTTATTTTGTTTTCCTACCAACTAAATCGCATAGTTTCATTCTTCTAAGTTACAGTGGTACCAAGACTTGAAAGGTATCAAGGTAAATCATATCTCATTTCATACTTTGAATCATACTAAACAACGAGGCTCATAACGTCACTGCATGTTTTTACTATTGCTGTTACAATTATTATTAATAACAGGAATGGTGAGTAGCAATAGCGTAAGTACATATTTTTGTGTTGTTCTAACCATACATAGCAAAATGATGGCCTTTGCAAGCACAGAATAAAAGAGAAATAGATGCAGCAGATCAACAATTTTTACACAAGTAAATAATTTGATAGCACTGTTTAGCACGTAGTAGTCTAGGTTAGTAATAGTCTTATTAGGTCCACTTCCTATCTGTCGCCAAGGCTTTCATGTGTCTCTTAACAAACTTTTTTGTTATACATTATAATAAACTGTCTCAGCGGACATGTACAGACATTTCAGTGAACAACAGATGACAATAAAAAAGGCTTTTGAAAAGCTAATGAGAGAGCAATAAAGGCTGGCTTCATTGACAGAGCCAAGGTAAGCGTTAACATCTTGATCCCATACGGCAAACGGTAGGTTCCCTTAATGGGAAATGAGTAGTTTGCTTCCAATATATTGGAGAACAAGAAATCAAAAGAAGACTATAGGAAGAGTGATATTATATAAGTAGTACCGTGAAAAATAAAACAAATTTTAAAGCATGTAGATACTGCAAGTGTGTCAGGGGTCAAAGAAGGACAGCTGTCATAGAGACACAAAGTACTTGATGATTTTAGCTGTATGAAAACAGAAAACTATATGTTACAGTTGTTATGAATGTAGAATGTGTTATGAATGTAGAATGTGTAGACTCAGATGGATGTGCAAATCCAGAATAAGGGCCAAGTCATATATTTTGCACAGTATCCAGGCTTCTGTGACAGGAGCTGAATTACAGTTCTTTACAGTTATTAGAACTGCAGTGGGAATTAGTGCCTGCTTCTATACATGCAACATCCAAAAACTATATTAAATCCCACTGGTCAGCTGGTGTTGCTGGATTAGAAATATTCACTTCTTTTGAAAATCTAAAAATCTACTTGCTAAAGATCATCAAGACAAGGTACATTTTGTCAAGCTTGTAATCGAAAAGAAACTCTGCAATGTTATTTTTCTACAGTCCACTTTATTCTCCTTGAACCCATTTAGCTAATTTTTTTTTTATACCAACATATGAAACTTAAATGCATTACAGGAGGTGATATGTAACTGCTAAAGGACTCAGACATTAAAAAAGAAAAAAAAAGAAAAAAAAAAGAAAAAAAGAAAAAAAAAGAAAAAAGGACAGTCCCTTGCTTCTAAGTAAAAAGCTTTTGTCACAGTTGTGAATGGTCAGGCAGGGAGGGAGATGAAATAAAATGGCACATTTGATGAAAAGATACATCTGAGTCAGGATGAACCATCAAGATTCAACAAGAGCTACTCTAAAAATGATATTGATTCAATAAACATGTATGCTACCTATTATTTCCTTTTTAAAACAAAGATTAGAGATTTAATCATGTACAGAATATCATACTTAAGTTTAAAAACCCTTCAAAAGGGTATTTTTTCAGGTAATACCTCTAGGCACATTGTCATTATGACTCAGAAGACACTGAAGTATGAGACACTTCCATTTTTACCTGTGGATATCTAAAGGAAGGATTTTTCCAGTGTATGTTGCAAAAAAGAGCCAACTGAGCCTTAAGGAGGCTGAAGAGGAGGAAGGAGTGGATAATAATCACTCTAGTGCAGTGAGTCTGAGTGACAGACCAAATGGCTGTCTGTTAGTATGAGTAGGCCAGGGAAGAAGGCAATGGAGTACGGTTGGGAAAAAGACAAAAGCTCAGGTTTTTGAATGCTGAGTCTTGACAATTAAAAGGACAACTCAGACAATGTGTCAGGAAATAGTGGATGAAAATGAAATCAAGGTTGAGGAAATAGATTTGTGAGTCATCATCACAGTAGAAGCCATATAGCTCAAGACGGTGATAAGGCAGAGAGAAGAAGAAATGAAACTCTGAAGGACAAAATCTCAATAAAATACAGACAATGGGAGAAGAACAGCCAAAGGATATTTTGAAGGAGAAGCTGGAAAGGGAATTGGGAAATCCACAGGAGTATGGGGTAACAGAAGCCAATTAATGTTTTCAGTGCTTTGCTAACACCCTTTTGTTGGCTAGTATGTATTATTTCAGTGCAATCTGGTTTTAACAGCCTGGAAATCACAGGTTTATCAAATTAATGATTATTAATATTGACATAAATCTGGACAAGAAAAACTATTGTCAGGGAAAGTTGAGCTGGCAAGCAGGGAATGGCTGCTATTTCTGCCTAATGATAACAAGTTTCTAAAATCTTGTTTTTCTTGGGATTTATTTTTTGTTTTGACATACATACCTATATGCTCATTGGTATCTCCCCTTTCTGCTGCCATGTGCTGCCTGCTGCTACATGGATTCACTTTTGGCATGTGCTCTGCCAGATATTAAGTGGTTTTTACTACTTCATGCACTCGTCACAGTTTGAAAACGAGTTGACAGCATGGAGACTAACTAGGCTTGACTACCAAAGCACATTTAGTCACAGATATATTTGACGTGTGCCTGACCTCTCTGCTTCACATCAGTCATGGGGCGGGTACAGAATACCTGCTTCTGTTAGTTGTAGGGGAGCCATTTAAGCATAAACAGAGTTTAACTGGGCCCAACCCTCTGCCAAACTACCACCGTGGCCTGTCTCGCGCTGCACTTCTGCCAAGATCAGGGCTCTGTTCTGGTGTGGTTTTGATCATTTGGCTTCATATCTATCTTCTTTCCAGTTTTTTTATAGCTGGCCCGCTTAAAATATACATTGTCTGCAACAGGCATTGTATCCCTGAATAGCAAAATAGAGACCTTCCAGCCTGCCCTGAGACCTGAGGTACTAGTACAACACAAAAAGGTCAGTAATAGTGTAGTGACAGTAGGCTGCTTGTAAAAAACACAGACCAGCCTGACCAATCCCAGGTCCCACGCTGCAGACATTCCCGTGTTAAATCATCTGCAAGGAGAGTTCTCTTCCATGCTGGAGTTCATGGAGTTATCTGTCCTTTTGCACTGTGATTCAGTGTATCCTGCTTTGTCACTGGGTGTTGTCTTTATCCTTATGCCATTGCTGGATTGAGCGAAATGTAAGGTCAAACATCTTAGAAAAATGACACATGGAAAGGTGTTTTTTTCCCCCGTTAATACTAGAATATTAGGTTCCTCCTGTTAACTTTTATTGTAGAGTTATACCAAGGATGCTGGTTTATCACTTAGTTTAAACTGCATCAAACAAAATTTGTATTTAAAGATGATTATTTCTTGCGCTTTGGACACTTTCAAATCTGACAGAAATTAGAAAAGCATGCACCTTCAAGTGCTGACAGAGCTGCAGCAAGCAAGGAAGCAAATAGTCAATCTCAGTCGAGAACTCTGCCACAGAGAAAGAACATTTATACTGCAAATAGCAGTAGCTCATCACAGTCATCTGTTTTCTGGTTCTGTAGCCATTTGTCTGCAAACAAAACTTTGACATTCACTAAAAGGTAGTAAAGAAAATGGGGCAGGTAGGAAACATAAAGGAAGACCCTAGAGGACAATGTAAGGAAAGGTACAGTAGTTGACAAAGATAGCTTGGGCTCTTGATATGACTGGAATCAATTCTCCTAAAGGCCAAAATGACTCTTCAGTTCCTGGAATAGCCTTGAAGGGTTCAGATTTACATCTTGCTACTGAGGAGATACTAAAAATTGAGTTGTCAGTGTCTGTTGTTTGTCCTCCAATTCACTTAGGAATAGTTCTGAATAAAGTGAAAAATAGAGTCCCATAAAAGATTAGAGGGATGCCACTTTTAAATATTCACGTTAGATGTGTAGAAGCCCAGGCTTCTAATATAATTAAAATATGTAGAGATACATCTATACTTGGTGATTCAATTCCTTTTATAATTCATCCCTTTGTGATCCCTCTTTTGTATCAACTTCAAAGAAGCTTGGGTATCTCCATTCCTCACTTAGATATTTCTATTAAATGGGGTGGAACTGGACTGGAAGGGTCTGATTTTTGGATGTGATAGGTTAATTTTGTTTATTTTTAAACTCAATTTAGATTTTAAAGGAAAGTTTAGAGAGGGAAAGATGTTTTTGCATACGTCTGTGTTTATATATTCTTTAAAGTAAAAATATATACTCTTCCTGTTAAAGGTTGGTAATGGAAGCCCTATTTTTGTCTTCTTTTCTTGGAGCTTTTAAGCTATGATTTTAAGATTTCTTAGCAGTCTCTTTATTATTTTAATTGTATTTCTACTTAAATAAGCATGGGAACTTAGGCTAGCAGTGAGTGTATCAAAAACTCTCCACCTAAAGTCACACTTAAATTTAAAGCTCTGTAAGAAGAGAGCTTAGTGAAAAAAGCTCTGTTAGGAGAGCTTAGTGAAAAAAAACCTTCTAAAAATTACTGCTAAGGAGGCTTGTAAAGATCATGCTGAGCAGTAGGTCAAAAGGCCCAACCCATCAACACCTGCTAGAGTTAGGGAATTCACTTATCCTAGTAGGTGGCTACTTCTCTTCACTCATCCCTTTTGACATTGTTCTTTTATGTCGTTTGGACATATTCAGTAAGGTGATATAAGGGGCAGACTTTTCCTGTGCTTATCTGTATGTAGTGGAGGTATGGAGACTTGTTACTACTTAATAGGCCACTTTATTTGCACTTACCAAACAAGTTTGGCACCATGTAAAGCGAAGTGCAGGGTGAGAAGGGACTCACACCAACTAGATAAATTCTGTTTGGAATACTTCTTTTCTAACTTGCACAGCCCTATTGAAAGAGTTAGTATATCATTCAAGCCTTATCCAGGCTCCTGTCCTTCCATGGTCTGGCATTTTTGAAGATAGAGCCGGAACTCATTTAAGTTATGTTTTCTGAAGTTTGTATAGATGACATATTTAAAACTAGCACACATGAGGTCTGTATGAGTAAGACATTGTCCTAAGACAGAACAGAATCAAAGCAGCCTAGTCACAGTAATGAAAGCAAAGTACTATAAGATGAAAACACAGCCATTAACTTGTCAGTGACCTGACTGATGAGCCACTGCAAATAACTGATATCCAGCTGAAAATCCAGGTGAGAATCCATGTAAAGAATTAATTGCCTAATGGCCAGCAACGGATGTTGAAGAACTGACAAAATGTGTCAATCGTATGTTTTTCAGGAATAAAGGGAGAAATCTAACCTAAGCTGTGGATACATCCGACTTCTTACTATAGGCAGGGTAAAACAGCATATATATTCATGTAAGCATAGCTGATATAAAACTTTATAGGAAGTCATAATCCAAGGTTAAGACAGACACATGGTGCATTCATGTCTTTCCTTTGAATTCAGTGGAGATGGTGAGATTGACTGTGTAATATGCTAGGGAACTGTGGCCTAATACAGTTAAGTAATTTAATAGCTTGTAATCATCGACCTGAATGTGCTTTCAATAAGCCCATATTTTCATGTTGCCCACTGATTTTGTCCAAGTTGTCACATATGGCTATGCAGCTGCACAACCTCTACATGTGCTGGACCTCAAACTGTTGAGAGCTTGGATTTGCTTGCAGCAATGGCAGTACTTACAAGGTTAAAAAAAAAAAAAAAAAGCACTTTCCTAAATAGATAGATAGATAGATAAAGTGCTGGTTTTGGCTGAAGTAGAGTTAATTTTCTTCATAGTAGCTAGTATGGGGCTGTGTTTTGCATTTGTGCTGGAAACAGTGCTGATAATACAGGGATGTTTTCATTATTGCTGGGCAGTGCTTACGCAGAGTCAAGACCTTTTCTGCTTCTCACCCCACCCCACCAGCGAGGAGGCTGGGGGTGCACAAGAAGTTGGGAGGGGACACAGCTGGGACAGCTGACCCCAACTGACCAAAGGGATATTCCATACCTTATGACATCATGCTCAGCATATAAAGCTGGGGGAAGAAGAAGGAAGCGGGGGGACGTTCGGAGTGATGGTGTTTTGTCTTCCCAAGTAACCATTAAGTGTGATGGAGCCCTGCTTTCCTGGAGATGGCTGAACACCTGCCTGCTGATGGGAAGTGGTGAATGAATTCCTTGTTTTCTTTGCTTGCGCACATGGCTTTTGCTTTACTTATTAAACTGTCTTTATCTCAACCCACAAGTTTTCTCACTTTTACTCTTCCAATTTTCTCCCCCATCCCACTGGAGGGGGAGTGAGCAAGCAGCTGTGTGGTGCTTAGTTGCTGGCTGGGGTTAAACCACGACAGATAGCTAGCTAGCTAGCTAGATATTGCAGAACTGAGATGTGGAGTTAGATTGTACAGCTAGAGAGCTGGTAATGTGCCCATTATTTACATCTCTTTTGTGATATGCATAATCAGCAGCACAGGACCTGGAAGGTGCATGTGCCTTTCTCACATTGTTTTAAAGTTGTATTATCAGCCCAACTGTTATTCAACAATTACAGTATTAATTGAGCTCCAAGTGAACAAACTCATCTACTGTTTCATTAAAGAATTAACTTTTCCAATTAAAGTTTAGCTTTCTTTAGTCCATTTACATAGACATCATCCTAAAGCAAATAGAAGAACAATTTATCACCGTTACAGCTTTCTGAAACATAATCATGATGAGCTTATCCAATGTCAGAGTTACTGAAATAAAACTGTTATAACAAAATTGATTAGACAGATTTAAGGAAAAAAGAAGTTCAGCATTATTTGTATAATGAGATACTCAATAGTCAAGTTACAAAACAATTTGTAGTCACTAAAATGTTGATGTTTCAATAGTCATTGTCTAGGAAAGCCAAGTGTATGTATATATAAAATGAATTCTGTTACAGAGCACATACCTATGTGTGCCTTTGTAAAATACACTAAGACCTAAGGTCTTCTGCATTTATGTTGCTGATAATTAAAAAGTTAATATGGGTGAAACATTTTTGACTTACAATTTCCATAAAATCTTCACCTTTCCCAATTAAAGAAGAAATGACAGTGATGCTAACTGTAGAGCTCTGACTAATAAGCCACAAAATGCAAACTGCAGGACACAATTATTACTTTAGTGGAAAAGTGTTATGTAAAAGCTTGCAAGGCTCTAAGCGATACCAAATAAAGGTTTACTCAGTGAGAGGTATTTTGTCTTATTTATTCATCTTTGGCACATATGAGAGTATGAGATTTAGTAGACAGTGATGTATTTTGGAGAATCCATGTGGGAACAGTGATACTGAGCAGTTACTGTAGAAATGTTCTATTATGCAACCCTTATCTATCTATCTATCTTTATATTGCCCTATCACAATAATATCTGAATGCCACAGAATACTCACCTGTATAATGCCCTTGTGAAGTGTCAATAGTCTCATTTTAGAGGTGGGAAATAAGAGATAGAAAAATAAATCTTTTTTTTATTATAGATTACTTAGGTAAAATATGGCAGCTAGTTAGACTGAATTTTTATCTCATAAGACTTCAGTTTGTTACCTAACCAGTAGTTCATCATTCCTTATGTAGTTATTTATAATTAAATATAGATCAAAGCATAAATGAGATAATTGAAAGTGAGGCTGTTGTTTTCAGTTTGTAGAAAGGTTGAATCAAGTGTTCTTGCACCAGGTTCAACATCTATAACTGTGGATCTACTATAGATCTGGGAAAAGTGGCTCTCAATTTTATTAATGTGGGTTCCAGTAAACTCCCTTCTTTTGTTCCTCAATGTCTAACTTAGAAACAGAAATCACAACTGAATCAGAAGAGCTGGAGCTTGGAAAAAGCTCTCCTGGTTTTTTTTCTTCTGGAAAACTTTGAAAATTCTTTCTTGTTCTGAAAAAGATCTTTATTTTTGCTAACACTTTCATATTTCCTTCAGCTTCCCTCTATGTTACCATTTTTCATCCAGGTGTTCTGCATTTCAATACAAAGAAATCTTTTTATTGCTCAAAAAAAACCCCAACGTTTCAGCTTTTCTGTCACCATTTTTGAAAGTTTCAATAAAATCTGGGCATACAAAAAGGTCTAGCCATTTCCCAGGGTGGCAATTCTTCCAGTTTCAGATCATGACATTAGAATTCACCTTTGTTTTGACAACCTTATTTCTCTCAGCTGAGTGTTTAAATCTATCATAGTAAGGAATAGATGCACAGAGTTGTCTTGTCTCACAAGTGCATTGGGACCTTATAGGAGAAATCAGAAGTATGCACGCTTCAGGATACATGGCTTATTTCACTGGAGGTTTATCAAAATAGCTAGAAAGGGGTATGATAGTGGGAAAATCTGTGTTACTTAGGTGTTTATAAGCTTCTGTCCTCACTCTTTCCTCACAGCAGTCTGGTGAGGCAAATACCTACTCTTCCCATTGTACAATTACAGAACAAAATACTAAAAGTAGGATTATTTTAATTTTGGAGATCTAAAATTTAGGTATCTAAATCTGAACTATTACCCTAGACTTCCTACATCAGTACAGATATTGAGTCTATATTAAGCACATCAGCAGGGCTTTTATCTGCCTGCCTCTGATTTCACCATGACGTGAGTTGTACTTTGGGAATATCTGCTTCACTTTAGTGAAAACAGATGATTTTTGGAAAACAAACTCAGTATTAGAAATCATACATTTAGGTGACTAAGCCAGAGAAATGAATGCCAGCCTAGATCTGAAGCTTACTCTGAGAACTAGGCCAGCGTCCTCGGATGAGTAGTTTTGTGTATAGTAGTAACTGCTGCAGTGAACCTCTTTTCTTCTCAGTCTAGGTTGGGGAAAAAAAAAAAAAAAAAAACCCCAAAAATCCCAGAGGTCTAATAGGTAATTACCACTGAGGAACAAGTAAAAAATACTGTGTGTGCAATCTCACAGAAAGAAAAATCCACCAATGCTGTCAAAGTTCAGTTACTAAGGCCCACATTCACTTAACAAACTTGAGAAACTTAGCTGAGACTCCTTGAAGCTTGATGTTTCTACCCCATATTTCTCTTATAACTTTCTATATATCACTGAAGCTCCTCATTTAGCAGTCATGTTACCATAAGGTCAATAGAGAGAAAAAAACATCTTCAGATGTTAGTCAGACCAGCTAAATTCTTAAGTCATTTTCTAGATGAGCCTCTTTCTGTTTCCACTGACTACGGAAAAAGAGTTAAGGAAACTACAATCTCAGCTCATAGTGAGACACATGTTCTTTATCATAGGTGTCTAGAAGTTAGATGTTTAGGTCTGAGATAATCAATCCAGAGTCCTTCTCTAGCCACTGTAGAGCAGTGTGCACTTCTTTAAGGCAATTAATCTTATACTAAAAAAGGACATCGAAAATAGGTCTGACAAATCAGCCTCTTCACGTGCCTTTTTCTTGTCACTGAATATGAAGGGAGCCTATGGTGACCAGCCCAAAGTTATAATTATAGATATAGAAAATTACATGAAGTGAATTGCCCTTCTGCTAGGTGGCTAAAACTATGTAAGATAAATTGATGTATTGGACCTGGCTGGAATGGAGTTAACTTTCTCCATAGTGGCCCGTATAGTGCTGTGCTTTGTATTTGTAGCTAGAAAAGTGCTGGTAACACACCCATGTTTTGGCTACTGCTGAGCAGTGCTAACACAGCATAAGGCTGTCTCTCCAACCTAGTACCGGTAGACTGGGAGTGAGCAAGAGGCTGGGGGGGAACACAGCCAGGACAGCTGATCCAAACTGAACAAAGAGATATTCCATACCATTTGACGTCTTGCTCAGCAATAAAAGCAAAGAGAAAAGGGGTGGGGAGGGGAAGGGTGGGGTATTCATTACTAAGACGTTTGTCTTCCGAAGTAACTGCTATGCGTACTGAGGTCCCGCTTCCCAGGAAGTGGCTGGACAACACCTGCTGGTGGGAAATAGGGAATAATTTTTTTTTCCTTTGCTTCTACGCACAGACTTTGCTTTTCTTTATTAAACTTTATCTTGACCCATGAGTTTTTCTTCTTGTTTTCTCCCCCTGTCCCACTGAGGAAGAGGAGTGATGGAGCGACTTGGTGGGCACCTGGTGGCCAGCCAAGGTCAACCCACCGCAATTGCCATCCAAAATTTTTATCCAGTCCCCTTTAAAATCAATTAAAATCTCTTCACTGCCTTCAATAATTTTCAAGTCTGGCCTCAAAGAGTTTAGAATGTTTTTTATTGCGGTGCTTGTTCACTGCTGACTGCAGACACAGTTACACCGGCATGCAATGTGCATAGAGTGCTTGTGCTTTATCTAATAGCTAACACACTTTAAGCAGTTAGGCTGATCCATATAATTGAAATTGAGGAATGTTATTGTTTGTAATCTGTTACTTGTCATTATTTTTGATAGCCATTGTAAACCAGATATACATTTGTATATCTGGTAATATATACAGTAATTTATTATACATTGAAACATTTATTTTAGCTTTGCTAGATAAAGGGGAAAAGTGATCTATTCACTGTTTATGTGGTGAGTGACTGAAAAGATACAGTAAAAGCAGTATTATTAAGGACAAAGCAACAGGTGAAACATCTTTTTCTTAGAAAGTTGAATTAACACTGGTGGGAATACAAAATATGGAAATTTATTTTCCAATACCATTTTCAGTCATTCTTATTAGATATCTCAGAATCAGAAGGCTGAACTACAGAAGTATAAACTACTGCATTAAAAGAATGAACTAAAGTGTAGTATGCTTTCACCACAAGCTTGAATTAAAATCAGTGAAAATATTTCTTACATGTGAAAATAATAGGGGTTTTTTTTCCTCCTTTTTATTCTCTTTTAGTTTTGCATTGTTCTGTATTTCATATTTTAGCTTGGAACATAAGTAAAATGAAAACACTGTCAGGAGATATTGAAAAGTACAAAAGAATATTTCTGGCCTTCTTATACAGACAGAAACACTTTGGATAATTCGAATAAGTTTCAGATAAGCAGCCATATTTTTGGGTGCTCATTAGAGCTTGGTGAATAATTTATAACAAATAATTTAGTTGATGAATTTTAACTCTCTTTGGCTCACAAATTGTCCATGAACAGATTGTGATTTTCCTAAATTAGCTCATTATTCACAATCATTCAGTGAATAATTCCTGTGAATAATTCTTTCTCTGTAGCTAGTTTGTGGCCAGTTGTTGTAAACAGTTAACTTTCAAGCTGTTTTGCTCTGACATATAAATCCTGTAGAATATTTCTGCTTAACTGTAATGTTTGAAATCAAATTATCAGGAATAATAATGATAACAATAATAATAAAATCCTATATAATAAATGCACTTTCTACCCTAAGTTTCAGTTCTGTGTCCATCACTGTAATATTTAGGAGATGTCCTGCAAAATCAAGTTAATTTTCTCATACACCCAAAGTGAGACAAATCCTCATATATTCAAAAGATCTTGAGAAGTTTCTGAAAATGTTCATTTCTTGGCTTCCTTTGATTCAGTGTTCACCCATTCACTATGAGTGGGCTACATCAGCCAGAATCATCATGAAACATGAAAGCACAGGGAGTATTCTTGTGGTAGCAGTAAAATCTTTTAAATGATTAAGGATATTGATGGAGTAATTTTCCAAGCTCAAATAATAAATTGTATTAAAGTTTTTGAGTTTGGCTTGTCTTTCGTAATCTTGATGTTGGATTTTATTATATAAGGCCAATGCTGCATGAATAACCGCTTTTGAATTTTGAAAAAAATATTAATTGTTTAGCTCAGAATGTAAATCACATCTTTTGGGACTAAAAGAGGAGGGGCAGATGTATGTTTCTGAGTAACTTATGTTCTTGTATTGTCTGTATATTCTCAATTTCTTAAAACTGTAAAAATGTTTAACTTAAGCCATTTAGCCTTATGACTCTATGACTACTCTTATGCTAATATTTACTTAACAAGGGTGATGGAAAACCATATTTTCTTATTATATTCTTTTTTCTTCTTTCCATTATTCCATTAAATCCCTATTTAGTTTGAATCCTTTGTCAAAATGTTGTCACATAGCAGTATTTTCTTTATGAGGAGAAATGATGAAATGTTAAGATACGTTTTTAAGTGAATCAGCAATTTTATTTATTTGCAATGAATGTACAAGGTGAATTCTCTAAACACAGGCATAATCAAGGGAGAGGAAACTGTTCCACAGGAGGAGGTCTCTTTAAGTGAATAATCAACCAAAATCCCTCTTTCTTAGCTTCTTTTAGGAGTACTGATGCTTTTGAAGCTTCCTTGCTGCTTTCTGTATCAGCTTTTGTCTCCTAGACACCAAGAAAAATGATCTTTCTCAGATACTAAGAACCGTAATTTGCTATATGTTTGCCCTGGAAAAATGGCAGAGGTCAGAAGGCTCAGGTTATATTCAAGTCTCTGTTTGTCCCTGTGCTCTGGATCTCAAAGTGGTTTAGATATTGCATTACATGGAAAAGTTTAAAAAATGAAACCTCCTTAAATAAAAGTTAGCTGTAAGGAAATGACTACATACTGTAACAGATTCCACAACACTGTTCAGATTTTTCCAGGGTTTGATTGCTGAAATTAATTGGAGTTTTATTTGAATAACAATTGCAAGATCAAATCTCCAGTTCTAAGTGGTGGTTTTGCATACAATAAGCTCTCCATCCATTGCTATATTTAATCAGAGACATATAAGCATGCCACACTGTCAGTATAAAAAGGTACATTTTAATTTGCACACATTTATTTTTCACATCCAAAAAGCTCATGTTGTGCGTTAGCTCATACTCAGTAACTATCAGCTACAGAAAACTCAGACAGTGCTGTTACATTCACTGTCACTTCTTATTACCTTCAAGTACTTGCTTTGTTTTCTGTGCAGAACCTCTGCTCTATAGCTGTGTAGTTTTCAGTACCTAATACTACTTCTAGTAGTGGGGATGTTTTAGCATGGGTTATCACTCAGAAACTTTCAACAAGTTATTGCACAAAACTTTAATGAAGTCCTTTATCCAAAAAAGAGGTTTTTTCAGAAAAGCAGCAGCAATCCCAGAAAACCTGAATCACAAAAAGAAATCAGTCATTCACAAGGGCTGTAAAGTGGTATTAATAAGATGGATTTTTCAGAAATTATTTTAAACAAATTTTCTTGAGATGAATTATCTGAATTTTATGTTTCATCTTGAATATTTGGTTTTAATTATTATTATCTAGTTTTCTTATCTGTATTTCTTTAAGAAATGTCCCCTACGTTCCTAAGCTCAAAAATAATGTCTAAACCCATTTTTGTGAGAGTTCTGCTGTGGGATGCTGTATTGCAATGATGTGAACCATGAATTCCCAGTTTTCTGTATAGATTATGTTCAAAACAGTGTTCCCCAAAGAACAGAAATTCTACCTAGTCGTGAATATGATGAGGGTCCTAAACCTTCACTGACACAGCTTGAAAGAAGGAGAGTCTGGAAGTGTAATTAGGAAAAAAAAGAAAGGTTAAAAAAAAGAAAAAAAGAAAAAAGGAAAGAGACAAGCCAATAGGGTTTTGGAGAGAGCAAAACATATATATCCACTCAGAAATATAAGCCTATGGAGTCTGCTTACTTTATAGAACTATTTCCTTAGCCTGAGTAAAGGCATATATTTTTAAAACATGCACTGAAGGGATGACAGGAAGTCAACGAGTTTTTAAGTAGTATACTTAAATAAGAATCTACACTCCTTGAAGTCAACAAATATTTCAAACAATGAAAGAGTGCATATTCCACTCTTGTCTCACTGCAAAAGGGGGGAAAAGAACCAAATAAGAACATGAAGAAAAATTAGTTGTCAGGTTAGTTCTCAGGGCATGGAAATCAATGATTTGTTTTGTGCTTTTGCCTTGACTCTTTTAGCAGAAGCGCTTGCTTTCTCCCCATGAATCGGAGTTAGCTGGTATTATTGACATATCCACAGAAAGGCTGTAATTTTAAAAAAGTATAATACTTGGCAATGAGTTTATTTAGGGGAGCTTTTGAATGTCAAGGACATTTGAGACAGTTTGCTCATTTTAGGCTGTAGAATTTCAAGACATAAAAGGCTGGGAATAGATATATGTAATTTTTTTTGTCTAGCACAATAGACCTATTTTAACTCCTTTTTCTTCTTAAATTTCTATGTCTCATAGTATTCAGCATACCTGTCCTCAGAAAGTCCCATGCTGTACAGAAGAGCTACAGTCTGTGGCAGCCACTGAGTCTTCAACTTCCAAGTCCTTGTCTTAGTATCAGATTCATTATTATACAGTAACTTGTTCTAACAGCAGAGTATATTAAATGCTGAGTGCTATCCTCAATTATGTATATATTCTCTTTTGTTTATAGCAACAGGGCTATTTTTTCCCAAAACATACATTGGACCTTCCTCTGTGCCAGAAGAATGAGTAAGAGGTAAAAATGAACCATGTGTTTAACATGAAATTAAGAAATTACAAGAAGTACATCCTTCAGTGCATGTAAGATTTAGTAGGATCCTATGAAAAGAAGTCAGTGGAAAGAATGACTGATTTAATATATTATGAATCTCTGTAAAAGATTTCATCTTTAGGTTTCAATGCTATAGGAAAAGCTGACAGTCTAGACTCCAGAAAATCCAGCCAACTGTTACTTGTTCAACAGGAGATATGAAGTATAGCTGCTCACATTCTCTACATAGCTAAGACATGACGTAGTCTGAAGTCACTGACTAAAGTCAGGTTTTCATAATGTATTTTTTCAAGTCACTAAGGAAAGCCAAGAGCACCTCCTATAGGCTAATTCCAACCTCTTGCTCTACAGTCAGGATCTTTCCTGGGAACATGTTTTATCAGTCAGGTTCTTTACTTTCCTAGCAACAATGTCCAAACAATTATTAAGTCCTATTAACCTATAATGATTACTGATTCCCATTAATAAAAGCTGTTAATTTGTTTAATTGAAAAGGTTTTACTGTATACAATATTTCCTAGAGCTGTTTTAGAAAATTCAATAAAAGTACTTCATTTCCTCTTCGTTATCTGAATATGTTCATTAACGTTCCTTTGAAATACCTGCTATTGTTGATACCCCAGTGATCCAAAGAGTCTCACCAGTGTCAGAATCACTCTGACTACAAGAAAGAGCAACCTACTGATATTTCCCTTCCCAAAACTCTCAATCTATGACTAACCAAAGGGTCTTATTTTTCTCAGGTGATCACCTATTCAGTGAGCTGATGTAGCAAAAGATCGTTAGCCAGCTTGTAGCTGTTATGGTGATTCAGAGGATACCATAGGATGTACATGTCATCACTTGGCACGTCCCTCATATATCATCAAATGCAAGAAGGAATGCTTGATTAGATTCAGACGGTTGTGAGCAGGGACATGTTTGGTTGCCATCATTCAGTGCAGGTATCAGCATAATTGTTATCTGCTATGAAGTTAGAAGAACTTTCTGTTTTAATGGTGCACGTCCGATGCAGCTGTAATTTGTGTGCAGCATATTAGATGAAAACAAAAATGACTGTATTTGTTGTGAATAGTATCAGTTCTTAATACTCTTATCATTTACAGTAGCCAGGGCTCAGTATTCTGCAAAGGAGGTGATACAACTCACTGGTAGATTGCTTTACCTGAGACAGCACAGTAGGCAGTCTGAATTCAACCTTTGTTCATGGAAAGTAAATTACTTGAAAATAGACTGAATTGCACAAGTCTGAAGTTTTTAGGGAATTGCATAAATGCAGTTGGACTGACTTTTAGTATATTTTTTTTGCTGCACTGATGGAACTATCAGTTTTCTGAAGAGCGGACTTTGCCCACAGTTTGAACACTGATCAGAAGAAAGTTGCACAAGAAGTTCTTGAAAACGTAACTCCCTTTAATCTCCCTAATCTCTCTAAGTAGTTACAATTGTCATAATCAGTCTGTTTGCTTTTGTGCTATCAAATTTTGGGCCTGGATAACACAGCTACAAATACAGATGGAACCCAGAAATCCTTCCTATAGTATCCACCAGTAAAAATGCTTCTGGAAAAATCATCAAAGATACACAAGCAAGCCTTCCTTTAGAGGAACTAAATAAAATTTTGAAAATGTATTATAAGCATGTATATCTTTCTATCTTCCTGTCGAAAGAATTATGTTATATAAAGTTTCATTCATAGCAGATTTGTTTTATTCAATGTAGTATTTCTCACATTTCTTTGTGTCAAATACATGTACAGTCTTCTAAAAAAATCTTATACAATATTTGACTATAATATCCTGACATAGTGTGTTCTATAGGATGACTTCTTATAAGCCTTGTAAGAAAGTATAATATAGTGATAAAGGATTTATTTATAATTTAGATTCCCATTGGAGTCTGTGTAATCAACAATATTCCCACATATCTATAATAAAGTCTCTTTCTGTATGTAATTGATTTTAGCAAGCTAACTCTTCCATGTTGCTTTGAGTCCCTTAGGCATTGAAGAAAGAATGAAAGCAGTAATTCCCTACTAGTTGTGCTCTCTTTTTCCCAAGAATTAAAGAACAATTCACCCTACCGTTGAGGTTTTAACTTATGGCATGACTTTTGTTGTTGTTGTTGTTGTTGTTCGTTTCTTCTGTTTTAACTGAGGTCTCGTTACTATGCTATTTGAACACTTCAAGTTAAATTCTGGGAGTAATTTGGGGAAAGTCAGCACATCAGCTCTGGAAAGTAAAAAACTTACATTGCCCTTACCTTTCCTGTGAAGGCTACAGACATTGACCTGTATGTGCAAGGTCAAGAGCTACTTCTGTGAACCATTCCACCTATGTATCTTCTTGCAAGTGCGGGTACAATAGCAGAGCTCCAGGTACACCCCCTGTGCAACTGAAGTAGCATAGCAGAGAAAATATCTGTGTAAGAGTAAGACAGTTTACTTTCCCCTCTCTGTTTTACCCCATGTTGGACTCTGGGAGAAAATTTGGTCATTGGTTTACTCTTTTTATGAGTTTGAGGGAGCTTGTACAGAAATGCTTATAGACACGCTAAGGAGGAAGTGAAACATGAAAAGTTACTGAGTAAGGAATAACAAAATGCCCATTTGAGATGGCAGTATTCATCCCATGATGTACTAAGCATATAGATAACCATAAGAATCTTAATAAGTAATGCCCGTTATGTTCACTTTGTGTGTCTGTGTAGAAATTTCTGCCTTAGTGTTCTTTTTTATTTGGTAAATCAACTTTCTCTTGAATAAAGAAACTGCTGATCTGCTTTCAGCAAAGCACTCCATAGAGATGGATGGAAATATGGAAAATCTTCATGAAACATTGAAATATTTAAGCTGATTATAATTTTCAATGTTTGAAGTGCAACAACATTTTCCTTTCTTGTGATTCTTTTCCTCTTTCCCAAAGGAATAAATAACTTTGTGATTTATATGCATTCTTTCTTTCACTTTTCCTCCTTTTTGCCACAGAGAAAATGATAATAAATAATATATAGAACTCGTTATTCACTTATCAGTAGACAGAATTACTACTCTTAAAATGTTTAAAATTTCTACAGTGTTGGAAAATTACAAAGCTGCAAACAGAAAATAAAAACAGCCACCAAAAAAAGGAAAAAAAATCCTGCAAACATATTTGCAGATAACGATTCCTATTGCATTGAATGAGTGAAAAAATAAAGAGAAAATGAATAAAGGAAAGATTTAGTGAGGTGTTACTTTTTCTTCGTCACCATTCAAATATGCCAGATTTACAAGTAGCTTTAACTGTTCCAAATGAAGTTAAATGTTAATTCCATTTTGCTGAACTAATCATTACAGGTTTAGGAACAATTGGAAGTTTGCTTATTAATTTGGATTATAGTGCTAAAACGAATGAAACCAAATTTTCAGACTGATTTGTTTTTAACAAGGACAAAAAGCCAGAACTTTTTTTAGAATTTGTTTTGCAAAGAAGAGCGGAAACAAGAAAAGACACCTCATCGTGCCTGAATAAAATGTTCCAGAAGGAAAGCTTTTGGTAATGTCTACATTAATATTCCTAATATTCTTTAATTGATATATCCCATGTAACCCCTTCTCTTTCTATGATAACGAATCTTACTTCTGTATAACCTCCTTTCCTACCATACTTTTACTTATCTATCTTGTTCTTCTCCAGTGGGTAGTAATTTTTTCTAATGGCCATCAGTTTCAGAGTAAGAACATCATTCATTTTGCATAGGGCACTGAAGAACTATCAAATCATAATGATTTTCAGTCATTGCAGACCTGGGCCAGATTCAAGCCTAGTGACTCAGTGATGAAAGCCCCTGAATACTATTCGCAATTCCCTGAACTGCTCAGTTCCCATTAAATAAATGCACAATGTATTTGTCATTAGGACTCCTATCTTCTCATTCTAATTCTCCATATTAGAAGCTGTTGGTCTAAAAATAAAAACATATTTGCATCCATCAGGTAATTTGTCCTCTATTTGCAATGTTACATTAATATATCCACAGTTATGGTCAGTTAAGTTTTCCACTGCAAATGAGTGGTTGGAGGATTCCTATCTTCATTATTTTGTTCTAAATTCTAAGCAGTTTCTAGGTGAGATACTCATTTTATGAGAAAACATATTACAAAAATCAAAGAAAAACTCCAATAAAAAAGTATTTTTTACATGATCCAGGAAAAATAGAGAGCAATAATGGTCCAAACTAATTACAGTCGAGGGTCATCTGACATTTCTTTTGTGAGCTCCGTGATTCAAAAGTGTACCTTAGCTGTTTTAATTAACACTGGCACAGAAGTTGTTAGCCAGATACATTGTTTTGTAAAAAAAAGTTTAAAAAATTAAAAAATCTTAATCATTTAAGCCATTATTTAATGACCATATAACCACAAAATAATTATCTAGTTATTTTTCCATATAAACTGAAAGCCTTATTACAGAACCTGAAAGTAAGTTATAAAGTAATTGCTTTTGAACTACTTGGTAACTTTATGTATAATTGCTAAGTAATTTGCAAAATATGTAATTACAGTGGGCCATATGTTCCTATGTCTTGTGTGCCGCACAATGTGGAAGTGTGTCACAAAAGTGACTCAGAATACTTAAACCAGGGTGTAAGTACCTGAGCAGTATTAATGTTAAAGAAGTGCCTTGCAGAGAAATCTGAGCACAATCTACAGTACTTTTACTGATAAGCAACAGAAGTCATTGCTATTGGAAAGGTGGGAGGAGCCAGCTAGGAAGCATTTTGTACCATATGTCTGCTTCACAACCCACTGAAGAAATGTCAGAAGAACATTGCAAGTTAATATTGCCTGAGACAGTGATAACTTACAATGCACTGACAACACAGATTGCAGATGGCCAAATTACCACTACAAACACCTTCTGGCACCTGACAGCTCACCAGATGCTGGTGGGTGTCATTTGCTACTTAATCATGTACCTGAGGAGAGATTATGGAGTTCCTATCCAGGATTCTGTGGTATCCATATTAGTAAACAATCAGTAGTCCTGATGTAGGAATTCAACACAGTGCCAGGGTAAACAGTGTCATGTATGTGTGTAGATACCCTGACAAAGTACCTCTACTGCCTTACAGAACAAATGCAAGACTGGCTTAACTAATTGCTTTGAATTGGTAACCTTATTAACAATAAGGTTAGGGAAAGCTCCAAATACCAAATAACACATTTATAAAGTTGCAGAACAGCGAATCATCGGTTTCTGGAAATATCGCTATAAGTTGGAGACTTTTATTCCTTCCATTCAGAAATAGTCGTAGTGTATTTGCATGTGGCCATGTAATTGGAGTTGTTTGTCAGCTTTCGATTTCTAAGGTAAGCAAATTCTGACTACTGAATAAATGTTCTTCTAGAAACCTGAAAGTGAGAATATTCCAAAGTATCCTGGGAATTATACATGTGTTTGCTTTTCCTTTTCTATTTTAATATTTTATCCAACATTTTAAAATTATTTTAATCCTGTCTCCCAGTTGTGAGCTTATTCAAGATTTTGCCTGCCTTTAGCCATAAAATAAAATTTAAAAAAAGCTATACAGACTTCATAGAAACCAAATCACATAGCAACAGATCACCAAGGTTTTCATGAGCCTTAGTGCTTTCAATATGTACTCTCTACTGACTTTATTTTATAGATATTTACATAGGCTATTTTAGTACCTGGCTTAAAAGGCTTCAGAATTATTATCCAGCTTGCAGGGTAAAAATAACACATAATGAACTCTGAGAAATTAGTGATATACGTTTTTGTGATTCACAGATTCTTTTTCCTTTTCCTACTCAAAGTTCCTAAGTGACTACTATACTCTTTTCATTCACGTGGCATTGAATACAACAAGGGAAAGTTGGGATCCCAGAATCAATGCTTGGTTAACTGCCAGACAAGAAATTAGGAACAAAAGTTGTATCTCTAATAAAGAATATATGACTTGTATTTAGATTAATACAGTATTAGTATAGACCACAGTAAGACAGCTCGAAAGCTGCAAAAAAGCAGGAAGAAGGATCAAGTGATAGTTAAATGCAAAAACTGAGAAATAGAGTTGGCATTGCGGTGGACATGACAGAACCTCTGTCTGGACATCAGATACTGATTTTACATAGCAACGGGGAACCTATATTGAAGAAAAGATGAGAGTATGAGATTGGAGATAAAAACAAAAGAAGATCCTAGTCTAGTAACAGCAAGAAACCACACAGGAGCTGAGAAAGAGCGCAGGGATCCAGATTCCACTTCAGTTACAAACAAGTTTTAAAAAGCTTTGCTTAGCTGTAGCTTTGCATACCTAGATTCCTCATAATTTAGTACAACCTGTAGTTTTTTATAATAAAATCATACACCTAGTCACTGGTGACCCAATGTCACTGTATTTGCTGTTTAGAGTATGACTTTAAGCTAGAATAATGATATGTTCTCATTGTGAAAATGTACTTGCCTAGCTATCTTAAGCTACCATTTGTTAAATGAACTAGTAAACTGAATGGTGAGTGGACTGAAAGTGTTCCCTCAATCAGCTGGTCTGTTTATTAGGTGATAAGTTATCTCCCAATTAGACAGTCAGGGTCGGCCCAGTTGGTGATTGGTGAGCTTTCGCACAATCGACTGCCCAGGTTACTGAGGGGTAACAGCACTGGACTGATGTGTATCAAAAGGTAGCCCAAATCTTCCGGCAGTGTAAATAATTTATGTAAGCATAAGTAGATTATGTTTAATCATAGGGAAGGCCGCACAATATAAAGGTGATTAAAAATCACGTGTAAAATTCAATGAAATAAACTAAAGTAATGAGCTGGAGGAAAAATTAAAAGGAAAAAATAATTGGTCATGGACCTAATGCAGGGTGTGTCCGCATCCTACATACTTCCTGCAGTTCCTGTCAGTCCATCTTTAGTCCATCTAGAACTAAAACTGCTACAAAATGCAGTAAGGATTATCTGGTATGTGGGATGGATTCTGTCTGAAGAAACAACTGATATTACAATTGCTCATCTTGCAAAGGAGGTAAAGGAAAAGAGTAGAGCTGATCTAATCAAGAATGGCACTGAGAAGATGAATTGGAAATTATCATTCTGAATTTCTGATAACTGCAGAACTAGGGATACCATGAGGAACTTTTAGTCAGAATGCTTAGAAACATTTTCCACAAAACCTGCAATTAAATTATAATGTTTACTTTTCAAAGAAGTAAAAAATATCCCGGAGTTCAATAGAGAGTTAGACAAGTTGCTGAAAGATCAGTCTATAGGTAACTATTACACATTATCATCCAGATGAAACTTTGGGCTCATGAAGTTCCTACATCACTGATCGCAGAAAGCAAGGAGAGGGAAACAATCATTTAATACTTGCCCTGCTCCTTTTACCCTTTCCCTAACCATCTGTTCTAAGCTGCTGCTGGAGATGGTATACTTGGCTAGATGGGCCTTCAGCGTCATCCAGTACAGCTGTTCTGACATTCTTTTGTATTTATATACATGGTTGGTGTTGAATAATGAGTAACAAGGGGACAAATATATGGAAGAACTGAGCAGATGTCCAGATTTAAACTGAATGTTCATGAACTGTTACCAGAATCATAGTTTCTAAGGCCTGTGAGACTATCGTATGGAGTTAGGAAACCAACACCACATTTTCACAAAATCTCTGTTGCTGTTATAAACCAGTAAATGATGATGATGATGATGTGTAAAGATGTCTTCCCATGGCATGATAGACTTTTGTGTTCTTTTAGTTATTCAGGCTAGATGTCTGTTTTTTAATAGTTGGCCACATAATGGTTTAGCAAAAAATTTTGGTTTTGTTTTTTTATTACGTGGGCCAATGTAATGTAGAAAATGCACTTTTATAGGCTACACTTGTTTGAATCTGATTTTGAACTAGAGTGTGCTAGGCTGTTGCAGAGCATTTGTCCGGGACAAGGCAGAGAACCTTCACAGAATCACAGAATCACAGAAAGGCTGAGGTTGGAAAGAACCTCTGGAGGTCATCTTGTCCAACCCACCTGCTCAAGCAGGGCCACCTGGAGCCGGGTGCCCAGGACCATGTCCAGACAGCTTTTCAATATCTCCAAGGAGGGAGACTCCACACCTCTCCGGAAAACCTGTGCCAGTGCTCAGTCACCCTCACAGTAAAAAAGTGTTTCCTGGTATTCAGGAGGAACCTCCTGTGTTTCACTTTGTGTCCATTGCCTCTAGTCCTGTCACTAGGCACCACTGAAAAGAGCCTGGCTCCATCCTTTTTGTGTCCTCCCTTCAGGTATTTATAGACTTTGATAATATCCCCTTGAACCTTCTCTTCTCCAGGTTGAACAGTCCCAGCTCGCTCAGCTTTTCCTCGTATGTGAGCTACTCTTGTAGCCTTAGTTGGACTTCCTCCAGTATGTCCATGTCTCTTCTGTACTGAGGAGCCCAGAACTGGACACAGGACTCCAGGTGTGGCCTCACCAGTGCTGAATAAAGTGGAAGGATCACCTCCCTCAACCTGCTGGCAATGCTTTGCCTAATGCAGCCCAGGATACTGTTAGCCACCTTTGCAGCAATGCGTATTGCTGGTTCCTGTTCAACCTGGTGTCCACCAAGACACTCAGGTTATTTTCTGCCAAGTCACTTTCCAGCTGGTCAGCCCCCAGTGTGTGCTAGTGCATGGGGTTGTTCCTCCCCACGTGCAGGACTTTGCGCTTCTCCTTGTTGAACTTCATGAGGTTCCTCTCAGCCCATTCTCCAGCCTGTCGAGGTCCCTCTGGATGGCAGCACAACCCTCTGGCGTATCAGCCACTCCTCCCAGTTTTGTTTCATCAGCAAACTTGCTGAGGTTTTCTCTGCCCCATCATCCAGATCGTTAAAGAAGATGTAAAACAGGACTGGAGCTAGTATTGATCCCTAGGGTACACCACTAGTCACTGGCCTCCAACTAGACTTCCCACCACTGATCACTGCGCTCTGGGTGCAGCCATTCAGTCAGTTTTTAACCCACCTCACTGTCTGGTCATCTAGCCCATACACCATCAGCTTCTCTATGAGGGTCTTGTGGGAGACAGTGTCAGAGGCCTTACTGAAGTCCTGGTAGACAATATCCACTGCTGTCCCCTCATATACCAAGCCAGTCAAATCTTGCTTGCAGGTTACAGGACCAGTTGCAGAAACAAGCCAGTTGTAATGGGATTGAAAAAACAGGTGGCTATTACCTCTGATTTCCTTTTCTTGGCTCTTTCTTCAAACTTATAAGCAGTTAGTGGTTAGGTCTTATGGACTCTTTATTGTGCCAGATTATCCAGCTTGAGAAGGGCAGAGTTTAAAAACTCTAGTTTCTCTGAAGGACAAAATTGACAGGTTTCACAGCTCTGCAGTGAACCTTTGGAGACTTTTGCTGCTCTGTTCAGCTGATACCATACGCTACATTCCTTCACAGCAGTAGAGCTCTGAGTACTACCACATTCTCTCTAACTCCCTCAGTGAAAACTAGTAAAAAGAGTTAACATTAAAATCATCATTTTTTACTCACCTAACAATCTTCTAATTACAATATTTAAATTATCCTTATGCCTACTGACACTTCCTGCCTATTAAATTTCATTTCCTTCTTCTGTCTTTCCTTCCACATTTTCAAATATATTTCTTCTGACTGACTTTCTTTACTTCTCACTGAATTAAATAAACAATCAAATAAATAAATAAATAAATAAATAAATGTCTATATTAGAGACAGAAATTAGAATCACCATATCATTTAGGTTGGAAAGGATCTCTTAATGTCATCTTGTCCAACTCTCCCTGTTCAAAGCAGGGTCAACTAGAGCAGGTTATCTGGGACCATGTCCAATTGGGTTTTTGACTGTCTCCAAGGATGGAGACTCTACAACCTCTTTAAGCAACCTGTTCCAGTGTTTGACCACCCTCACAGTAAAAAAGTGTTTTCTTATGTTCAGATGGAATTTTGTGTGTTTTAATTTGTGTCCATTGCCTGTATCCTGTCAATAAGCACTACCGAGAAGAGTGTGGCTCCCTTTTCTTCATTTGCTCCCTTCAAGTATTTATATACATAGATGAGATCCCCTTGAACCTTCTCGAGGCTGAAGAGTCTCAGCTCCCTCTGCCTTTCCTCATATGAAAGATGCTTCAGTCCCTGAATCACTTTTGCTGGAGCGTTACTTGGTCCATTAAGTCTGTATCTTTCTTGTAGTGGAAGCCCAGAACTGAACCCAGCCCTGCAGGTGCAGCCTCACCAGTACTGAATAGAGGGGAAGGATCACAATCCTCAAACTACTGGCAACACTCCTAATGCAGCCCAGGAGGTTGTTGGCATCCTTCACTGTAAGGGTGCATTGCTGGCTCATAGTAAGCTTGTTGTCCACCAGGACACCAAGATCCTTCTTGGCAAAGCTGTTTTCCAGACAATTGCCTCCTCCATAACTGCATGGAGTTATTCCTCCTCAGATGCAGAACTTGGCATTTACCCTTGTTGAAATTCACAAGGCTCCTCTCCAGCCTATTTAGGTCCCTTGGAATGGTGGCACAACAATCTGGTGTATAAATCACTCCTCCCAGTTTTATCTGTGAACTTGCTGAGACTTCATCCCATCATTCAAGTCATTAATGAAGATGTTGAAGAGTATTGGAGCCAGGATTGACCCCTGGGGTACCCTGCTAGCAACTGCCTCCAGCAGGACTTTGTGCCACTGATCACAGACCTCTGGGCCCAGTTGTTCAGCTAGTTTTTAATCCATCTTACTATCCACTTACGTAATCCTTACATTGTCAGTTTGTCTATGATGATGTTATGCAAGACAGTTTCAAAGGCTTTTCTGAAGTCAAGGTAAACAATATCCACTGCTCTGCCCTCATCCACCAAGTTATTCACATCATTGTAGAAGTCTATCAAGTTGGTCAAGCATGATTTCGTCTTCATAAATCCATGCTAATTACTCCCAGTTACCTCCTTGTCCTTCATGTGTTTGGAAAAGCTTTCCAGGAGGTTTTTCTCCATCATCTTCCCAGGGACTGAGGTGAGGCTGACTGGCCTGTAGTTCCCCAAATCTTCCTTCTACCTTTCTTGAATATAGGAGTGATATTTGTTCCCTTCTAGTCTTCAGGTTCCTCTCCCAGTCACTATGACCCTTCAAAGGTAATCAAGAGTAGCCTTGCAATGACATCAGCCAGCTCCCATCAGGCCCCATTGACTTACGTGCATCCAATTTGTTTAAGTAAGTGCTCCATGACTTGGTCATCTTCTGCCAATGATAAATCTTCATATTCTTCATAGTAGAAGCAGTATAGCTAAATCTGTATGACCATGTAATATAATGTTTACAACTCCTTTCTCCTAACCAATGCATATGGATCCTATTGCTATATTTTGTCATATGGTAGGAGAACTTTTGAGTCCTTTTCAATATCATGAACTATCTGAAGGTGATAAACATTCTGTATGGTTCTTCTCAGAATTACTTCTCTTTTCTTATATCTAAGAATGCCCATGCCTAAATTAGCAACCTTGGAAGTCCAACAGCTATTTGGATATTATCTAAATGTAATGTGTTATAAAGAGGCCAAAGTAAAACATTTATGAAGCAGTAAATACAATATCTGACCTAGTGTCAGAAAGTGTCTAAGGTCAGGATCAGCCTAGAAATGAACAGAACATTAGGGGAGAGCAAGTAGGCTCTGAAACAAGTGCTGCATTCAGAGTCAAAACCAAATCCAAAAATTTCCATTCCATAGCCAAGGGCCTTTGAATACATCTGGTACCCAACATCTGACCTGCTATGACTTTGACCAAGTAGCTATCACAAAGAAATCAATCTTTCTTTATTAGTGAGAAGTGTGGCAGGTGTTTAATTCACTACACTTCTCTAATCAGTGACCGGAAAATAGTTTTTTTCTCATAATTGGGGCTCGGTGTTTTCAGTTATGATCAAAGCTCCTTTATTTGTATTCCTTGCCTAACAGAGCTGGTATGTTACTTCTGTGTGCATTTGTGTCAAAAAAAAAAAAAAAAAAAAAAAGAACATTTCGCCTCTTCCGGCTCTGTTAGCCAACTAAACTAATATTTCTAATTACAGTATGACTGTTATCTCACACTCAGATGAAGTGGACTTCACTGAGTTCTGGATTTCTTTGATAGAATGAGTTATTTTCTTATAAAAGGACATAGATTCTTAATAAATTCAGAGACTTCTAAAGCAAACACAATAAAAAAAATCTTTCCATTGCCAGGAACAAAAACACTATCATATTATAATATGGTACAGTTGCCTTGTAAAAACTACAACTATCTTGTAAGATTTCATTGTCTCACATACTAACTAAAATTTATAGTCTTGTGTGGAAAAAATAAAATTACAAATCACTTCTGAACTTTGCTTATTGTATTTTGAATCAAAGCTGCGTACTGTTATACTGAATGCCCTACTGACTACTACGCAGTTCAGTTTCATGTGCATTCCTTTGAAAGTCAAAAGGCATGAGGTAGATGCTGTGATGATCATACATCAACTGGAAAAGCCAGAATTATTTTTCAAACATACAATATTTCTTTTGAGGATGAACAAATCAAAAAGGAAAACAGCTTGATTTTTGCATCCCACATTACATTTACTTTAAAACAGCATCTTTCCAGTGTAAACTAAGCAAATAGTCTCTTTAAGACCAGAAGCTATATCAAATACTAAAATCTAAATTTTAATGTGATATCTTCACCATTGGAAGACTGAAATTAAAGTCCTCCTCAGCGTTTAATGGGCACATTAAGCCCCATGAGGCCTGAAATCTTTTAGAAATTTGTCTCTGAATCCTCACTTGTCATTTTTCTGAGAAGAATCTCACTTAGGAGGGATTCATTTGGACTTGATTTATAAGGTGGTGTGATGACAGAGGCTCAACAGAAAGATGACTTGAGAAGTTAAGCCATTAGTCTCAAATTTCATCCTTGTCACTCCCTGCTCTAGAGAACAACTTTCACTTTCCAAAACATACTTTTTGCAGAATAATTCTATTTAGCTTTTCTTTAGTTTGTCATTCCAAACACAAGGCATTAAAATATTAACCTCTGAACAGATCTTTCTCTGTTATGACCTGTATTCTCTGTCTCTCTGTCTCTTTCAAACCTATCTATATCTGTATCTCATACTTACACATGCTTTATGATAAACCCTGGAAAACAGAGACTGCTAACGGAAAAAGCAAAAGATAGTGTCCCTGACAAAGCCTAACTCAAATGAAAAAAATTCTGCTTCCTGCAACAGAAGGGGAGTAAGTCTGTGAGCATTTGGAATCCATTCTTAACACATATTAACAGCTAATCCTCAATGGGTGTTTACAGATCTCTTAATCTCTGTAGAGGGATTTCCTTTTCCTACTTTCCCACAATAGGAGAGGTTTAGGAATTTAAAGACTAGAATGTACTAATAATTGTTTGACCTTACTTTCACTTTAGCAATTATATGCTCTTTTGTTTACCTTTTACATGTCATATATGAGCTGAGTAAATTTCATTTTTTTTCAGAAATTGATTGTAGCCAAAAAATGTTATGGCTTTAGTATTTAAAAGTAGCTGCTTCAGTCTATATTTGGACGCTCATGTAAAAACACCTAGATTTTTCAGAGGTCTCTATCATCAGCATTCCCTTATTGACTCATGCTTATGTGCTTAATATCCGGGTGTGGGGGGAGTCAACATCTTTAAGGGTAGGTATATATAAACCATTTTCAGAGATCAGACAAATTAGATAAGATACAAGGTTACCAAATTCAAAACATAAACCTTAGAACATGAAGGATAAAACCATGAAACAATATTCAAAAATTTTTAATAGAAATTCTCCCTTATACTGAAGTTGACAGTTTTATAAAATTGAAATATTTTTAAAAGCCCATGTAAGAAGTAAAATAAAGATATGAAATCCTATTTAGGTCAGGTCTTCTCCCATTCTATTTCTGATACATCAATCACAAAGACGTAAAAGAGAAATTACACTCCTATCAGTAAGGTACTAATCAAGCATTTCTTTGTTCTGTCTGGGGTGAGAATGATGCTATTTTGCAATATCATGTCCTCTTCTCCTGAAGCCTCTGCTAACCTCCCTCCTTGGCTGTCTCCCTCTGACTCTTGGAAGGAAGTTTGCCTAACTGCAGACCAAAATCCTTTCACGTGAGGATGGGCCACACTGAGCTGGCCATACGTTTGCTGTGTGCAAATGGTTTAAGTTTGGAAGGCTTCAGGAGGTATCTAGCCTCAGGTGGTTTATTATGAGACTTGGCAGGTTTCCCTTGGTATGTCCGCCGGGTACCTTAACCACTACTGACAGTACCTCTGATAGATCTGCTTCTCATGCTGCAGAATAAGCATTTGCTCCAAATACCTCTATTTTCTGCTACTTTTTTTCAAAATCATGCTCAGATGCTCATCCCTATGACTTCTGACCATAGGAGCTTTTCCAGACAGGGTAATGCCTGGACACCAGGGTCTTCTGAAGGTTTCTTCAAAAAAAGAGGGGTGTCCCATAACTGGTCCAGAATAGTTATGGTTCATGGTACACTGAACAGAGGCACAGGCCCCAAAAGTTTGGAAAAAACACAGAGCTTTGCTTTCAGCCACTGTTCAAGCAGTCCTGGGAACTGCTGTACTTGGCTATGGACAGAACCAGATGCACTGCCTCTCAAATGCACTGCCTGCATGTCCTAGGGCCTCTAGTGTCTCAAGTTTCTCCTTCCAGTCACTCCAGAACTTTTCCTCCCCATCTCAGCTGATATTGCTGGCCAAACTAGGGAATGTGTACTTCTAGTCACAGCTAGGGAATTGTTTATGAAGTATCCCAGCATCCCACACAGGAGTGACTGTGCACAACACAACCTGACGCGACTGAGTTGTGCTGCAGGTCATGAAGATGTCCTAGAATGTTACTTAGTGCCACGACCAAGTGGGCCCAAGTAGCAGGACATCCAATTCAGACAGATGCCTACAACCTCTGATTTTACTTTTCAACCTACTTCTCAACTGACTTCTCATCATACAACTGGCATCAAGGATTTAAAAAAAACAGATCAGGATACTTTTAGGATATGATATCTCTCTGGCTTATAGAACTCAAGATCTATCAGAAAATGCATGCTGCTTCGTTTACACCCTCTTCCCATTCCCCATGCGGCTGATTAAATCCCATTCAAAACAGTACCTTTTTATACTCCATGTGCCTTATCGTGCCATCTTATATAGCATTTGAGAAAGCATTAAGCCCTAGTCCTGCCTAAGAACAGAGCAAAGCTCAACAGCCCTAATAGGCCATGTGAAAACCTGGTGTTCAACAGAGCCTACACAGGAAGGTTGCTTGACAGGGGTCAGTGATTTCTCTTTGACCTGTTCCCCTGTCTCTGCACAGGCATGGAGGACGTCAATATTCACCTATCAAATGTGGTATTCTTTACTTTCCTACACACTCCTGTATTTTTAAATTTCTAAATACATTTTGAAATGTAGTCTTTAGTTTCTATGTCTTAGTTCCTCCTATGCAAACCGGGATAAGGATACGTTCTTGTCTCTCAGAGGTATTGCATGGATAAATACTATGAAGATTCAGAGATGTTAAGACATTATGGTAACAGGAATTTTGATGGTTTTGTTATCAACTCTGTTACTCTGACCTTGTAGAAAAGGCAGGAGTGCCACACTGGGTTGGTGGTACAGAATAGTATATTAATAATAGATTTTTGTCTCATTTTCTCATTCCCTCTGAAAGGCTTCCACTTAGGAGATCTAAACAACTTCTTCATGTTGCTAGCTTTCTTCTTAATATATTAACAAGATCAGAGCTTGGAGAATACTAAAAAAAAATGCACCGCTCTTCATTTGAATTTTTAAATGAATTCACTTCGACTAATTTTGAATCCCTGCAGTGTGTGCTTTCCACATGTATTTTAGCAAATAGGCTAACAGGAAGACACATCCAGTAAAACAGTTAATTTTCAGGAACAGTTTTACGATATATACAGAAAATGAATCACAAATTCACCATTGTTCAAACAGGAAGCAATCCTACATTAACTACAAATATTATGCTTATCCAGTAAGGGAACAGAATACATATGATGTGAAATACTGAGATAATCTGTTACACCTACAGCACTTCACAAAAGATGCTGTTGTATACTTCCCACGGAGCTCAGTACTTCACAGGGTTTTGAAAAGTTGACAAAATATTATGTGAGATATCATTTACTTCTTCTGGAATAAAAGCATATATAATTTCTGATTCTTCTTAACTGCAAGACCCTGACTATCAAGGTGGTGTCAATGGCTCTTACATCTATTTTAAGGCCTCTTTGCAATTTAGAATCATAGAAAATGACAACAGTATAAATGAGATTTGAATAACGGCATACAAAGCTTAAGTGAGTTCCTGAATCCTGGAAAAGGCTCAGGTGTGTTATACATTGAGAATGTGTAAAATATAAATTTATGGGCCTATGAGGCCTGCATGCAAAATTATTTCTAGTTTATTCAAAACGCATGCTATTCAGTTTTTGGTTATTCCAAGTGTGTTTAGTAAACAAGAGTCACTTGTGAATGATATGTTCTAAAATCAAATTTAAGGGTAAACTTAATTATGTCCACAGATGGTGAAGCATAATTGATGACAGTATGTCAATGTAAACTGGAACTAGCTGTGTCTAAAAACATATCATCACTATCAACAAAATAACAACATTATGAATATTTTAAATGACTACTTTATAAAAAGGATGTGCTGGCAAATTCTGGTTGCCTCCATACATGGCCTAGTGTATGTCACTATTTTTGTTTATGTGAGTTTCTTTTTCATTCGGTACTACACATCCTGTTTTTATTATTGCTGCAAAGAATCAACAGGGGAAATATTTCGGTAGCAAGAGGAAAATACATAGACTACACTTTTCATGAAACAATAATTGGGGCACTGCCACCTGAATTTCATGGGAATTAAGCAAGAAAAATAAAAGAACATAACCTTCTTTCTGCATGATTTACCATCACCAACAGTGAAATTCTTTGTTGTTATTATTTCATTTGATAGCAGCCACTTCCCATTTACATAAGACAGAGTGGATGTAACAGTAGAAGAGCATAGGCACCTCCAAAAGGAAGGCAGAACATTTGTTCATTATATGACCACAGTCCTTTCAGGTGAAATTGCATTTCAGTGATCTGAACTTTATGTATGATTACCGGCCTTATGTGTTTCCAAAGAAACTCTCTCTATGTTGTTCATTTATTATAAAGCTGTGTAACTTGGAAAGCTTTATTACTATTTGGTTTTGTTCTCTTTCTTTTAAATATAGATTTCTCTTCTTATGATAAGTGTATTTTAGCATTTGACTGAAGACTGGTAGAAGATGAGAACACTGATTCTCAGGTAGCCTTTTGTATGACTAGTTGGGGTGTAGGCATGGCCTAGGGTGCTTGTCAAGAAACCTTAATGTCACCCTACCCTAGCTCTCTAGGAATAGCATTAGGGTGTTAAATGTTCTTAATCTCAGATTATTCTTGTCTGCTCAGGAGATGCTTTCAAAAAGCAAGTAGTTGTTTACCATATTTGTATAAACTCCCTTTTAATACAGAGAAATCAGAGGGAAAATGGAATCTGCTTCCATAAATCATTACAATTCTGATGTTCCTTGTTCATATCCTCTAATATAAATAACTGAACAAAGCAGTGGTTTGCTCTGTAAGGAGCCCACATAAGGGAAGTCCATAATAGTGGCATGGACTGGAAAATATGAAATATGAGAAACAAACAAGGATACACTCTTATCTTTGAAAACATATCTATATCCATCACTTCTCCAGAGGCCAGCTTCTAATTGGACCTGTTGTCAATACAAAAGATGTTTGTTAGTGTTAACGTGTCAGTACTTTGGTGCTATGTAGCTCTGAAGCAGCTGTTGCTGTTCCCAGGTGGACAGTACGGTACATGACAGGGAAAATGTTGCTGACGAAGTGTTGTTTGTAAGCTGCCATTGCCCTTGCAAGTTGTTACAAACAGCTGATTACCACAGTAGCATCCCTCCACCCCTGCATTTCCATTTGCTGGGGCCTTACCTTCCCTGAGAATGAAACAGAAAGATTTTTGTGGATTCTCTGGCATACAGCAAGGCTTCCATAATGGCCTCCTCCAAATGCAAAAGACACAGTGGGACTGTCTGTAGTGTTAATGCGTAAGTGTGCTTAGGGAAAGAATGTTTTAATTTAAATAGACTTTATGCTTTTTTTTTTATTACTAATAGTATGCTTTTATTTATGTTATACTTGTTTCCTGCCAGAGGAAAATTTAGATTTCATGAAGCAATTACAAGAAACACTCAGGCAGAAATAGGTTAACAACAAAGTGGAACAACTTTACAACTCTGAATACCTGATTAATTTAAAAAAAAAAAAGGAGAAGAATAATACTTATGCCATGAAAATATGAGGACTCTGGGAAAACCATTGAAGAAAACATTCCACTACAAGAAGAAATTCAATAGGCTAGTGCAATTTCCTCTGAAGAAAGCATGTCCAATGGATGCTATAGCCATTCAAGCATATCCCTGAGACTTCTGTGAATATAAGTTTATGCATCCTTGTTTAAATGGATTTTTTCTAGGGCTGCAAAATAGCAGCAGATCAAAGCAGCTATCTCATATGTTCTACTTGTGCTACGCTATGACTATATCAACTGTGATAAAAAAAAATAAACTGAATAAAATTTAACATCCATTATGAAATCTATGTTTAAAACAAAGACACCACAACATAAAATATCTAAGTCTACTTTTATTACCCTACATTCCCCATTTAAAGGATGTGATGGTTTGATGCTAACCTATGACAGAAGTAGAACCGTAAGACTTGCTCTAAAGTTCAGACGAAAGCAAGTTTTCAAATGTTTATGGATGTACTAGGTTTATGTGTCAAGGTTTTGGTAGTAGGGGGAGCTGCAGGAGTGGCCTCTGTGAGAGGAGACCAGGAGCTGCCCCCATGTCCAACAGAGCTGACTCCAAAATGGACCCACTGCTGGCCAAAGCTGAGCTGGTGGCACTTCTGTGACAACATATTTAAGTAACGGTAAAAATGTGGCACAGCAGCTGTGAGAGAGGAGTGAGAAAAATGTGAGAGAAACAACTCTGCAAAGACCAAGGAGAAGAAGGAGGGGGAGGAGGTGCTCCAGGCACCGGAGCAGAGATTCCCCTGCAGCCAATGGTGAAGACCATGGTGAGGCAGGCTGTCCCCCTGCAGCCCATGGAGGACTGCTGTGGAGCAGATATCCACACTGCAGCTTGTGGAAGATCCCACACCAGAGCAGGTGGAGATGCCCTGAAGAAAGCTGCAGCCCACAAAAGAGCAAGGTCCTGGCAGGACCTGTGACTCGTGGAAAGGAGCTCACACTGGAGCGGGTTTGCTGGCAGGACTTGTGACCCCATGGGGGACCCATGCTGGAGCAGTCTGTTCCTGAAGGACTCCACCCCATGGAAAGGACCCACACTGGAGTAGTTCTTGAAGAGCTGCATCCTGTGGGATGACCCCACACTGGAGCAGTGGAAAAGTGTGAGGAAGGAGTGGCAGAGATGAAGTGTTATGAACTGATCACAGCCCGCTTTCCCCATCCCCCATTTCCCATCCCCCCTGTGCCACTCGAGGGGGTGAAGGAGACAGAAGAGTCAGGAACAGGAACGAAGGAGTGAAGATGAGCCTGGGGAGAAGGGTGGGGAGTAGGGAGAAGGTACTTTTAGCGTTGTCACTGTTTTCTCACCATCCTACTATATTTTTAATTGGCAATAAATTACATTAATCTTCCCCAAATCGAGCCTGTTTTTCCCATGATGGTAATTGGTAAGTGATCACCCTGTCCTTATCTCAGTCTGCAAGCTTTTTCATCTTATTTTCTCTCCCTGTCCTGTTGAGGAGGGGGAGTTAGAGAGCAGCTTGGTGGACATATGGCAGCCAGCCAAGTTTAACCCACCATAATGGATCATGTTTTGAAAGCAATACCTCTGATGCGAAGTCTATGATCAAAAAGTCCATTTGCTACAGTTCTACTCTGTCTCATTGCAAATTCCCGTCACTCATATATGTTGGGATTGGCTAAATTATGTCTGGAGCTTCTTAAAACTCTTTACTGACTTTACAGGGCATCTATGGTGATGAGCTTTCTAAATGATTGAAGTTGCAAAGAAAATTTGCTGAGTCTTACAGATTCTTTGTAGAAGTGAACAGAATTGGTTTTAAATGACTCCTATCTCTTAGGGGACTATTGGACATTTTTCTAAAAGGCGGTCTTCTAGAGGGTGCAGTAGTGTTTTATTCTGTCAGATCTCTTATTTTGCCTGACAGCCACAGGTGCATGGATGATCAGAAAACCTGAGATGGGAATTCAGCGAGGACCAGCTTAGTGAGGATCAATTCAAACAGAAGTTTAGGGAAGCGAATTTCATACCTATGTATGAGACATAACATCCAACATTTATGATAAGGATTTATAGTAAGAAGTCCAGCTTATTCTGTCTATCCTGACTACTTCTGAATGTTCATTCAGCAATATGAACTCACCTTGGAAAGGGAGCGTTATCTTTACTAATGACATCCAGTAAGTTAAGCACTGTATACTTTGTGCGCTTTAGGCAAGGCATGAGGGCCAATGTGACCCACTGGAGTTAGTATAGGGTTAGGAGTTCCTGACTTCATATTCCAGCTCTCTTAAAGGCTCAATTTGTGTCCTACAATATGCTTAACACTGTCAGTTTCTCAGTAAGAAACTTCTCTGAAAAGGGTAGTAACTGTTTTTTAATCTTCCCAAGAGTGATGTGAGGATATAGCACTTGTAATTTGCAAAGCAGTCTGAAACTAAAAATCTATACTTTGTAGTATAGTACTATGACTGCTAAAACTATTAGTAGCATTTCATTCCTTTATTATGAATTCACTAACAGAAATCTGGATTTTGCTGAGATCTTGTAAGGGACTGAAAGAGTTAACGTCTGTCAATGTCTCAAACATTGTAGCAACCAAGGTACAGTCTGCTAACAAAGAAGGGGACATTAGCAAGAAGTTGGTTGGCATGGACACGGGATGTGCCGGAGGGTGTGCAGTCCTGTGTTCTGGCAGAACCAGCCTGGGAACCCACCACATATGGCCAGAGGCCACGCAAAGCTTATTTGAGGAGGGGGCTTGTAGCTCCTTGGAAAGTCCCTAAGAACACCACCCCAATAAGCCACACGTGCTCAGTAGGTGAAGAACCTTCTGGAACACTACCATATATGTTGAGAACTGTCTAGAATGAACCCATATAAGTCTTCAGGAGGTGTGACTGCGGACAGGGATTTAGACTATAAAAGACACAATTGCAAAGGGCCACATTGTGCGTGCCCGCCACTGGAGGACTACAACCCAGAGCAGAGACCATTGCTGGATCCAAGGGTGGTGATATCTTTCTTTCTCTTTCTCTCCCCTTTTGTATCTCTCTTTTTCTCTCTCTGTTTTCTGACCTTATTCTGGGCACATAAGGGTAATATCATTGTGAGTTTGTCGTGGTAATATCATTGCGAGTTTGTCAGGGTGATATTGTGAGCTTGTGGTGGTAATATTGCGAGTTTGTCGTGGTAATATCGTGGCGAGGAGTTTGTCGTGGTTATACTGTTTTGCCAAGCTACTATCCATTGTTTTCTGCCAAGTTTCAAGGAAGTTTTGAGTAAAGTTGTGATCTGATTGAACGTCTCGAGTAATTGTCATTGCTCTGGATTACTGCACAGAGAATCAAAAGGTTAACCTCACCCTCACCCACCGAGTGGGACGGGACAGATCTCACACATGCAATTTAGTAGAAAATCATCTACTCTGAGGTGAGTGCCAAGATACTGGGAGAAATTTTCACTACTAGATTCTTATACCTAGCTAAAATCAGGTTATTTTATGTAAAAATTTTGAGTAAATTTAAGCAAGTTGAAGCTGAAAAAGAATAAGTGTACCAAGAAGGTTCTTGATGAATGGTTAGTTGTGACACTATGGAAGAAAGAGTTATTGGCAATGTGGGAATTTAAACAGATAGATCTTAAAAAATTATCCAAAATTTCATGAATTTTCTAAGATTTTATTGCACTGTTTTAAAAAATTGCAGGTTCTGAAGTGCACATTTTTTACCTTTGGTATCTGAGATAGCCAAATTTTATTTGTAGCTGCCATTGACTTTGGCAGTCCTGCTTCATTTACAAGCTATTATGTGATAGCTGTCTTTTGATAAAGTGTCATTCCGTGCTTTTTGAGATAACTGGAGTAACTGGCAAAGAAAAAAGAGAAGGTACTGTATCATCATACGTGATGAATACTTTCTATTCCGCAAGCACAGAGAAAGCAACAAATAAAAGCAAAAGAAGAAAGCTTTCTTTTCCAATTCTGGTAATTTAAATAGTCAAATGTATTAGAATATTGTAACTGAAGCTTACCACTGAAATGCTTAGTTGATTACAAAATTTTGCAAAACAACAAAAGCTTTCAACCACCTGATTTTTTCTCTGTTTTGTAGACATTGGACCTATAGACCTGGAAATTTTTGCTTGCTAGGATAGCTTTGTTAGAAGAACATTATATTTATACTGTTAATTTCTACCCTAGAAAAATCCCTTAGAAATTTATTGAGGAAAGAATTCAGAATTCCTGTTGATTAAACTATAGAGTTTATTTTAAGCAAATTTCTTATATCCAATCAAAGACATAACAAAATTTGCACAGTTTATCTTGTGTGACCTGAAGCCAACTTACTTGCATGCATCCAGAGGCAAATGGCCAGTATTTTAACCAATTGTACTGTCCCATCTTTTCTGGCAGATGCTTTCTGTTTTTCTAGTTCATCTATTACTGTTCTATTCTGGGTTCATGTCTGCCCTTAATGTTCAATACAAAAGCTAATTATTGTGCTAAGCAGCTTTTCTAAAGGCTTTGCTTTTGCATCTTTGATGCTTCATGAACAGAATGGCAAATTAAAACATAGATAAATGATCCAAAATTGAAAACAATTGTTCTACTTATCATTTAATAATAAACACAAGACTTTTTTAAGAGAACATATATATTCAAAGACATTTACAAGTCTGCTATTCTACAACCCATGCATCACCTCCTCACAGATTTTTTTTCAGTAATAGCTACGTAATGAGCCTGTTTAGGATACTTCTTACTAAATGGTTCTAATCTATATAGGTTCTCATACCACACTCATCACCATAGTCTCTGAGCGCCTTCCAGTAGTGCATTAAGCAATGTGACTAACATCTGTCGCATATTTTGTTCTCTCATCATTTCCCCAGGGGGAGAACTATGTGCAGTGGAGTGTTTTGTTTTGGGTTTATTTATTTTTTAAGCAGTCCATGACTTGGGGGGTTATTTAGTCCACAGAGGGTCACACAGACGAAGTAAAGATTATTGTGAGTCACAGAATGGTCACAGAAAAATGTAAACAAGGATGAAATACTTACCTTGAACTGAGGTGTTGAAATGAATGTCCCAAACATTCAAGTACATCTATTGATAATTTTTCACCTGCACATACCCCAAAATTTCTTTCTGCAGCATCACCTTAAGAAATTATACAATATTTTACTCCTATCAGGTGGATGAAACCTGATCTTTTAGACTAAGCAAACCACAATATACACGTGGAGCTTTTGTATTTCACATCTGAGAGCTGATCTAGACAGGTTACTTGTGGCTTGTCTAAAAATAACTTGCAATTAACTTAAGCAGCTAGCTTGGATTATACTGCAAAGGTAGGGACCCAAGTCAGACCCACACTGACAGAGTGTTTTATGTTGCTTTCCATTCAGGACCACATATAAACTTAACTATTGGCTTTCTCATTTGAAGACAATAAACGTAAAGCAGATGCCTGCAAGTAAGCATGTGTTTAAGTACTCTCTTGTTTCCATGAATCAGGGCATAAAGACAGTAAAAGACCTATTTACATCCTTTATCCTATTTCTCAGACCATGTGCAGTTCACATATGCTTCCCTCATGGCAGATTTGATAGGATTTTTTTCTTTTCCAGTTGTTTGAAGTGGTTCAAAGTAAGGTTCAGTTACTTCTTCACAGCACAATTGCATAGCTTAGCCAATCCTAGCTGGCTGGCTGTTCCCTCTGAGTTCATTCTTACTCTACTTTGCCTCTTCTTAGTTTCCTGCTGTGATAAAGCAACTAATTCTTAAGACAATAAATTATTTTTCCATCTCAGGGGGGGAGGGAAGTTTAAGGTGAGGAGACACTTGAATGCATAAGTTAGAAGGCTAAGCTCTTGACAATCAGTCAGTGTCACCAGAAGGCAGGTGGGGCAGGAGTTACCTTCAGTGCTATGTGTTTCCAAGGCCTAATCAGGGCATCAAAGAACGTAAGTACATTATTTGTGAGAATGAGCGAGTAAGAATTTCTCACAACTGCCTGCCTTAAAGCCCACTAGACAATCTGTTTACCTCTTTATTCTGAGTCATAAAAGCATCCTTTGGCTTATGTATTTCACTTGTTTCTGAAAAAAATAGTTTATTCCCTCTCTTTCCCTTGGCTAATCTGAGACATCATTTGCAGATGGCTTTCTCACTGCCATGTTCCCTGTTGAAGTGTTCTGGAATCAGATATCTGACTCTTTTCCTAAGTGCTATTGTGCCTTTGTGCTTTCTAAACCATAGAAGGGCAGAACAAAGGGCAGAGAAGGCTTTCAGTGTGATGCTTATTTGAAAAGATACTTGGCAAATTTCTGGACATGCATACAGCAAATTAGAAGAGTGAAGAAAATAGAGTCTTTTGAATCTAATGATTATTTAAGATGTGCTCCATTGTACATACTAATGAAGTATCATTGTTTGTATTAATTTAAGTAAAATTCATCGCATCACTGATGATATTTATCAGCATGATACCGCTATGGAAATTTAGCTAATAAGAAAAATAATGAACCCCTGTGCAGTTTCAAATTGCTTAGTAGAAAGGATTTATTGTAAAATTTCAAATTTGTTTTCAAGCAAGATAATGTAAAATGTGCAAAATCTTCTTTATACTGAGTCACATTTATGTGCTTTAGCTATGTGTGTTGGAAATTCCAGACTCGTTAATACTTCATTTAAAGAGGTAAAAAAGCACATAAAATAATTAATTTAAATGTCATTAATCAAAATAAACAGGGTAATTACAGATATCAGAGAAGGCCATCAAGCATTGAAGTTGGGATACCTAAGAAATCCAGGAGTGAATTAGACATGTTCGGGCGGATGTCTACTTCCCATTTATTTTTACTAGTCAAAACCGACAGAATTGTCACTATTTTTTACTGCAGATGTTTTCAAATGAAATCCAGTTTAATCAAAGTTATCGAGAATTGCATTGTGTTATAATGTGAAGTGATTAAAAAAAGATGGAATTGGAATATTCCATAAGAATCAAAGGAAACTGTCAGCTTGCCAAGATGAAGGCCTACAAGAAGTGGATGAAAGCCTCAAGAAAGTGAGACGGTTCTGCCAAACACAGCCAGGTGTACTATGTATACATGTGAAGGGAGGGACACAGGAAAGGGAAAGAGAACAAATCATCAGGAATTCTTTGTGCAGTGAATATCTTGTTTCTCATGTAAATTTGTCCCCGTTTGTCTGTTAAGTATACTATATATATCTCTGCGTGTGTGCATATGTATCTATATGTGTATGTGTGTATATCTGTACACATACACTAGGCTATATTCTAAGCCTTTTTGGAGATATCACCAAAAATCCCTTTGAAGATTGACATCTCCTTAGGAAATTTCATTTTTGTCCTTGCTCATGACTGTCGCTTGGTATTATTTTATCAGCCATCATCTTAACTTAAATGTAAGCATTTTAATGAAAATACTAGTTTTGAGATGACCATTCAGACAGTTACAGTCGGTGAAAACAGCAATAAAATTTTCTTAGCTCCTTGATTATGCTTAATCAAGCTTAAACTCAATTGTGATCTGCAGCGTTTTCACTGAGAGTTGGTATGGTGTAAGGAAAGTGTTCCTGATGACATGCTGTCACAATAATCATCACTGTTATTAGAACAGGGAAAACGTTTTATGGTGGAACAATGTTCTGTCAAAAATACCAATTCAATGCAACAAAAATTTCACAGAAATACAGTGATTTTGTTTAATTTTCATGGAAAAGTATGTTTCTGGTGTAAAATTCAAAATTATTTGAAGGTTTTTCTTTTGTTGTATCTGTCCTGCAATATCTATAGTGTAACACAGTTCAAAACTAGTGTTATAATGTAATAGACACAGTGATGAAGCTCAAACAAGCTGAGGCTTTTCATCTAATCTGATCCAAACCTAACAAATTAATATTAGCAAATATTAGTATTTATATTTACTTCATACTTTTACATTAAAATTATTGCATTTTGATTTATTTCAAAACAGTTTCTCAATATTTTGATTTTTTAAGTCAATCAAGGGAAAAGAAAAAGTTTTTCCTACAATATTCATCTAAGTGTTCTCATAGTATGTTGTTCAACATAAAATTAGAAAATAGAGTTGTTCCTTGCTGACTATTTGTTTAGAGATGCTACAGAAGTGTGTGAAAGATTTACTTGTCTCCCCTCAAGACTGTCTGAAGTGGCTTCCCTATGTTCTGATCTATTATTTGCAATTATGCTGATGAAGAAAATTGAGAAAAAGAGATGGGATGATCTGCCAAATTGTTACTAGTTCTGGAAAAAAACATAGACAATGTGTCTAATATATGTCTTTTTTATTTAGATAATAAACTCTTTTATTATGTATTTGCACAATGTATAATGAGGCTTCATATTATACTTACAAGAAACAGCAATAACTTTTGTTTAATAATAACTAGAAGAGAATAATAATTCTATTAACTACAATACTCTATTTAATTATTTCAGTTTTAAAAGACTTACTCTAGTTAATTGCAGAGACCAAGAACTATTTTTCCTCCTTCATGTTTGCAAATCAACCTCTATTTTGGTTTCGATTATTGCTATTGTGCTGTTTGAGGATTTTGCAATATATACATTTAGCTTTCCTCATAAATCTCTCACAGATAAAGAGAGGCACTCAGTAACATACATTCACGCTTTTAGTGGTAGTCAGAACTCCTTGCAATTCCTTTTAGGTGTTGATTCCTGCAGTTCGTTATTAGTTGCTTCTAAATGTAATGCAAGTATTTACCTACATACTATACTGCAGATGAAATAAAAGGGAGTTTGCATGTTACTGGCCAACATATGTGTCACTTTCCCTTTCCCTTTCCCTTTCCCTTTCCCTTTCCCTTTCCCTTTCTTTTTTTTCTAATGTATTGGAATATTTGGAAAATATACTGGCAAATTTGCTACACTTCCTTGAGTGATGATAATTTCACTAGCAGGGATCATATGTCATGTACTGAGGTCCAAATGCATTACTTTCCACACAAACCTGATTTGTTGTTGTTTGTTAACAAAATTAAAGCTGGAATAATGAAGTCCAATGTCATTTTTAATATAAAAGCAATTCCAAGTGTAATAATTTTACATAGAAGTTACTTCAGAAAAATTCAGGCTTGATCAGAAAAAAAAAAGAAAGAAAACACAGTTTAATTTTCAGCATATCATAGAATCGTAGAATCATAGAATATCAGGTTGGAAGGAACCTCAAGGATCATCTGGTCCAACCTTTCTTGGCAAAAGCACAGTCTAGACAAGATGGCCCAGCACCCTGTCCAGCTCAGTCTTAAAAGTGTCCAATGTTGGGGAATCCACCACTTCCCTGGGGACATTATTCCAATGGCTGATTGTTCTCATTGTGAAAAATTTTCCTCTTGTGTCCAATCGGAATCTCCCCAGGAGTCACTTGTACCCATTACCTCTTGTCTTTTCCATGTGTCTCCTTGTAAAAAGGGAGTCTTCATTTTCTTTGCAGCCATCCTTTAAATACTGGAACATGGTGATAAGGTCTCCCTTAAGCCTTCTTTTCTCAAGGCTGAACAAACCCAGTTCTCTCAGCCTTTCCTCATATGGCAGGCTTCTCAGTCCTTTGATCATCTTTGTGGCCCTTCTCTGGACCCTCTCCAGCCTGTCCATATCTTTTTTGTATAGCGTTAGTATAAGCATTAGTTGAGCAGGTTTGAAACTTCACTCTCATTATTTGACTTCAGAAAACTGCAGAAATGCTGTCTCATGAAGCTCAATATGTCAAAGGAGTGATTCAGCATCACAGTATGTTCCTGGCAAACGAATTTTCTACTACTTTGCATGTTCTCAGTTTGCAGTTTGGGTACTGGTGGTATTATTAGCATATACAAAGATGCCTTTCTTATCTCAGGTAATGTTCAGCACTTCACTTTAAAGAGGGCTCTGACACCTTTCTATTTATACTATACATCTCTCCTTCCATCTTGCGCCTCAAAGGGTGAGGCTGACAAGAAATACTGTGTATGATTAAGTAATTTCATATCTCTAGAAGCTCATGACACATTCTCTGTACAAAAAAAAACCCCAACAAAATAAAGAAAGGCAAAACCAACCTCCCTGCCCCAGAAAACAGGTGAGTGTCTCTCTTATGAAAATACCTCATAGTCAGCAAGCTAGCTAGCAAACAGGAGCTAAAACATTTGTGTAAGATTATGTGTTACTGTGCTAAACACATCACAGTTTCTTGCCAGACTCTGCTGGATGTAAAAAAGCATCCAGTAAGACAGAGAATGTAAGTAACTTATTATTTCTCAGAATATGCAAGGTTAGGGTAGCTTCCTCGTGACTCTGCTCTGGTCCTATCCCTTAGGGTTCCCATAGCATTAGGAAAAGATTGTATTTGTGGTCCCTTCCTGGTTCTGTCTTGCTTGCCAAGCAAAATGACAATATGGGAGAAGGCATCATGAAAACAAAACAAAACCAGAAAAAAATCCACCCTATAAAAAGATGTAAGTCCATTCTCCCTGCTAAGGAGCTAAGTGTGGCATTCTGCTTCTCTGAGGCAGACAGTCTTCCTATTCAGCCACGGGATTACCAGATGCATGGCTTGGTTAAGTTCCAGATGGTATATCATGGAAGACTTCTCTATTTTGTCATTCTTCTTACATTCACTTGCCTTCTTATGTTCGCTTGCCTTCTTACGTTCACTTGCCTTCTTTCCTTTTCCTTTTACCACTTTTTTCTTTCTTTCTCTCAACTCATTAACCCAATGTTGGTGCAAAACTTTCTGGAATGTTACTGACTTCTAGCTGCTTAGTACATTTCGGATGGCCCAAGCAGAAACTTTTTGTTTTAATGTTTGGTTAACAACTTTTTTCAGAATGGAGAACTGTGCACACAGTCTTAAATAATTACTGATCAAGCTAACTCTGGAACTAGCTCGTGGAGAACAATTTATTCAATTCAACTCAGTACAGTATCAAAACTAATCCTAATTAGAATTGCGACAGGCAAAGGTTACAAGCTGAAGCATGGGGCCATGCTATGATAGCCATACTGATTCTCTGAAGTAAGCTACATTGTGCCACATGGCTGAAAATTTCTTTACAAACACTAAATCAGAGAGATCTGTTTCATACTCCATCTCAGTAGCTGGCATTCTGTGGCACTTACCAGTCTGCCTCTTCATACCATGTCAGCCTTTACTGCTGCAAGAGTGATAATGCTCATCCCATTCACATGTGTGAATTTCCAGACACAGGAGCTTCTTTTCCTCTCTTTCCTCTGTCCCAGGCTTCTGCATATGTATTTGAAGGTTACCATGACACTGAACAGAAGCGTGATATTTGGTAGCTCACCATGAAGAAAGATTTTGGGGCTTTTCTCCAGTCTTCAGCCATCCTGAGTTGCTGCTCCTTGTCTTTGATCACTTTTCTGGAAGTGATATTTATTTTCATTCAGGAATTCATAGAAAAAAGAGGTTGAAGTGTGTTATTTAGAATTTCTTCCCAAATGTAAAATTGTTTCCTGCAGTGCATGTGCATGGGTGGGTGGCTTTTATTTTTTTATTTTTTTTAATTTTTGTGTGTGTGTTTTTACTTTCCCATAGTCATCAGGAGGCCTAAGTGGTCCTGCTGAATTATGACAGGGATCCAGTATAGACGCTGAAGTTTACAAAGCCCAGGTGGCATGCTGACATGAATTGTAATGGCAGCTTGAGGGCTTGGTATGTTAAACATGATGAGGGGGTGGGTGAGGAATGAGGGTCTCTGTGGATTTGCACATCCTTCATCTGATCCCTTAAGCTTTCCAAGAGCAAAATTCATTAGGGAGATTAAGTGCAAGACCAAATGTCTGATGTGACAAGAGAGTGCAGCTGGATTTTTTCCCATTTGCCCAGCTCTGATACCTCAATATTAAATTGATTAGGTCATAGGAATGGCCTTATGGAACTTGTAAAATATTTAAAGCTCCAGCTTGGGCACAGGACATTCAGTATTGACACATGCAGTCAGCCTTCAGAAGATCAGCCTGCACCTGCTAAAGTACCACTTGTCTGGCTGACACCAAAGCTTTGAAGAGTGCCTGTTTAAATGGCCTAGATAGTATATGCTAGATAATTATCTTTTTAACCTGCTTGAAACAAGACTGTAGCACCTGATCCTGCACAAGACTTGAATCTTCTGAACCCCCTCAAGGCTGATTCCACACTGTTTGATTCTAATTAGTGGATTAAAAGTGAATGAAGCAGCAGACTGTTTTAAGTATTCTGCTCTTTTCCCATGTTTTATTCCACATGCACCCCAACTTAAATACAATCTGTAAGCATGCACAGCTCTAGGCAGATACATCGATTAGGGGATAGATGCAACATCTATCTTGAAAATATTAGCAATGGTGAGACCAATCTCTTATTTCTAGAAGGCAATCTGTAAGACCATGTTCTGTTTATACACAGGTAAAAAATATTTATTCCAGATTTGTCCGTCTGACGCTTTCACAGGCTAGATAATGGAATGCATCCTGAGCATGGTATCTCTTATTTCTCTCTCTCCTAATTGTACCCTGCATGGATCTTTAACAATGTACTGTATCTTTGAAGCAAGTTAGTTTCCTGGAGATAAAATTACTCTTCATATCTGTTCTGAAGGAAGAAATTAAATAGATGCACTTCATCTGTATGGGAAGCACTATTATGTTTGGCTAGATATGCATGGCTTTTATGCAAGAATAATTGGAGATAAAACTTGTGTAAGGGCACTGAGCATTTCAGGTGTAAAAAAAAAACCACATCAAAAGAAAACACAAACTGGTAGTCTGTGGATAGCACAATGGCACTGAATTGTTTCCTAGGTTGTTTGTTCATTCTAGTTTTCATTTATTAGAAGCTAAGATTCATTTGACTCAGGTTTAATAGACTTCCAACCACAGGAACACTGAGGAACCACCTTCTGAGGTGCTTACTGAGGTCATCAGTGAGACCTTTGAAGAGGGTGTCTTAAATTACAAGTGCTATCTGCAGAACTGAAATCAAAAAGGTTGTAGTGAATGTAGATACTAAGAGGATCTTATTAAAGCAAAGTAAATGATGAAAGAGGGGACCGAAGACATTAACCTATGTGATGGGGGGACCGTGACCATTGTGATGCTCAAGATTCTGCTTCAAGGGTTATATTGGCACCTATTTAATAAGTTCTATTGTCAGGTGAGAAGTAGTAAAGCAACTCAGCTTTGCAAAGTGTGTGGCTTCAGTGTTAGAGACACGGACCATTTGCCATTTCTTTGGTATTGCATTGAGGGCAAAAAGGAATGAAGAGGTGTCAGAGCACAGTCTCAGCCTTATTTCTGTTCTTGTTCTTTTATCATTAACCTGCTATCTGGAGCAGCCAGTGGGGTGCACTGCCTAGAAACTAACTATTTCAGAACTAGGATAGAGTCACTGTGGAGGAAGAGAGTTTTGACCCCCTTCTGTGGCAATGTTTTATGCGATCTGCTCTTCGCTTAGTGAAGTTAAAGGGCCTCTGTGTTAGAACCTTTTAAGTTCTAATTTAGTTTTTAGCTATTTCTATTAGTTTGGCTCCACTTTGTGTAAGCCATCTGAATGTTTCAAACATCATTTGAAATATGGGGCATTTAAAAAAAGAATGGACAACTGATGTACTTAGATAAACTGTCTAAATTGTGAAGGAAGGATCTTCCAGCTATGAGTACAGAATACAAACTGGGGTGACTGGCTTCTGACACACTAATTAGTAGTCTGAGTAGTGAAAATATATGCTGGTGAGATTCAAGTGGATTAGTGTCCTCTCCCAATGATACCAGTCAGAATGATATTTTCCCTTGCTTCACCTGATGCTTCAAATTCAGATAGCAGATGTATCTGCACATGTACAGCCATTTATCTGGTGAATGGAACATTACTTTGGGTAATATCTATTTGATATTTGTAAAAGTGTCTGTAACACTGTTAACAGTAACTACACCAGTCAGATCCCTTGGTAGACAAAGAAGTTCAGCTGTTAAAGGAATTTCAGCTAAGGTATTTTAAAATTAAGATTCATGAATAGGGTTATACTTTTTCTGTGTCTTGTTCAGTTGACAAGCCTGAAGGAAGCTAGCTTATCTCCAGTGTAGAAACCTCACTATCTCAGAAAAAGAGCATACCATTTGTGCTGAAACGATGAACTTATTTGAATGTGAGGGTATTTTCACATAACTAAAGTAATTTGGTTTCTACAGTCACTTCATTCTCATGTCTGAGTAGTTGTATCAGGTTGCTGACTGCTGTAAACATATTCTTGTTACCCTCTATGGAAAAGGGTGGTGGGACAGAGGACAACACGCTTTAGATACAGCCCAGGGCAACAGTAAGACATTTATTAAATCACTAAAGAATCTGAATGAGTTGTTCTAGTGTCAAAAGCGTGTTGTACTTAGGCAATCAGATTAGTTTATTTGCTAACCCTCTGTAACTTCTGAAATGGAATGCTAAGTTAAAACCTATAAATTACTCTTCTGAAAATTAAAACAAATAAAAGTTTACCGCAATTTCTGAGTGTAGGACAGCCTGCAAAACAGCTGTAAGTATGGATTGCTTTGCTTCCCACTTACTTCTAGTCTACACGACTGCACCTAGATATTTAGACATACCTAGCAGCACATTAAGCCATTAGATATACAGAACCTATATCCTATGCAAGTAGAGGCCAGCTGGGCTATAACACCTATGAATTATACAACTTGGGTATGCAGTACTCAGAATACCTCAGAGCTGCCCTCGGCAGACAGTATAGATACAATGAAATAAAAAATCTTCTCCCTGAAAGAGCATCCATGTTTTGTTTTGGTTCTTTTATGATCAGTTTAACTAGAACAATCATGACACCCCCCATAGCAGAAAAGAATATTATCAACAGGAGATTCAAAAGCTTTAAATTTCACTTGAAAAATTGGGGAGATAAACTGTGCCCAAGACATCATTGCCCAATACTTACTAATGAACTGCTGTAGGGTTTGCTTTGTATTTGCTTTGTGTTAGAAGTCAGATTTGTTTCGCTCTGTAGCAGGCACCTGTTGATAGCTATCTCCAGTGTTTCATTCCAGTATCTGCAAGTGGCACATCTCCTGCCGTGTTCTGAATTCAATGTACTGAGCTAACAACAAAACATACCTTTATATGACAGGCATTTGCTTTTGAATTGTCACAGTTAAAGGATTTGTGTGATTATATGAGCAAAACCGGAAATCTGAGCAGCATTCCTTTTTAAATGTATGTTCTGTTGATTATTTTAATTTCATTTTATTATTTGAACAAACATCTGTTTGTAGGCATAGCTTCTGATCTAAAGTGACACTGCTATATCTTTAGTTAACTTGGGGAAAAATGTTAGTGTTCCTTATGCAAAACAAAAATGTGGACGCTTCTGTTCAGAAATATAAAACACAGTTGCATAATTAAACAGGTAGTTATGTGCCCAAATGATGATTTATTTAGTTTGCTGGGTTTGCTTCTTAAAATCTACCTGTTCATGAACACACATAAAAACAGTAGAAAATTTTCTAGACAGAATGTTTATTAAACTGATGACACTGATAATCATGTTAAGGATTAAAAAGTACTTCTTACGAAATTTTAATTTCTAGAAACAGGGACAGTTGCAAAGAACTTCGCATACTAACTTAACTTACACTTACTGACACAACCCCAAACATTTAAAAGCTCTGAGGTGAACGCTAGACATCCAGCTACTCTGGCCCTGGTGGCTTTCTGAAATAGAGAATAGTGAATCTAGTGAAGTGTCGTCTGCCATAACTTACAATTTTATGTAATCTCTGACAACATAGTCATGAAATGCTCTTCAAGATTTAATATTCCTAAATTTAGATGCAGGTATTTTACACTTTCAACATCTCCACTGGCCATAGTGGAAGTTCAGAAACCTATCATCTCACATGTAAATATGAATGTGTAAGTGTCTTGCACTGAATCCTGTCCAAGAAGACTTAAATTATACAATCTCCAGCTACTTTGCATCTTTAAGTTGTCTCAAGAAGAGGAAAACATAACTGAGAAACCAAGAAGCAAAACTACTTGATAAAATTATTTTATACTAAAGAACATTTTAAGCAATTAATGCTTCTTTAGAAACCTGAGTCACTAATCTGTGCTTACCTTTAAAAACATATATACATGTCCGGTAGGCAGCATTCTTCATTAACATGTTTGCAGTGCTTTGTTAGCTAAAACCTTAATTCAAATATAGCATTACTACTTACAAAGCAAAGACAGAATTGGAAGCACATTTCTTAACTCTCACAGCCTTTTCTATTATGTTTGTCTATGCAGAATCTGAAGGCAGGCTTTCTCTGTCTAAATGTCGACATCTCCTTCTGAATATCTATGTCAAAACTAATTTCCCTAAGCATGCTTAATATATTTCTTTATGCTCCTATAGAGAGAGAAAGAACCAACTGTAGGGAACAATTAATCTCAGCTTAAAATAGAAAGAACAAATTGCTTCCTAAAAATGCCTCTTTGCTTCACTTGGAGAAACTATAAAGAGATTTTAGGGAGAGTGTCTCAGATGTAGACTTCCACATTACAGACAACTAAAGTTAGGTGAGATGATTTTCACTCTAAGTATCAATATAAATAGCTACATCACCATTTATATGAATGGCTGTGCACACAGAGCCAGTATACTTAAGTTTAGGTACATTAAAGACCCACATCATGAAATTATAGCATTTAGATGAGAAAGTTATGGTAGTTTCATAGCAAAGCAACTTTCTAAATTACTTTGATGTGAAGTTGTAAAAGTACAGTTTTGGTTCTAACCCTGGATTTTTTCACGCTTTCATAATCCACAGTGTTTATAGCTCTCATGGAAAAATATAAGGGTGGAATGTCAGTGCAGTGACTTTTCAGAACTTAATAGCCACTCAGTCCTGGTCTGTAGCTAAATGTATACGTACATCACATGCACGCCTACATCCACACATGGCCTCACACAGACATATATGCAAAAAAAAAAAAAGTATATATACGGTCCAAGGCAATACTTGTTGCAGTGCAGAGGCTTCACCTATAAATCCTTAGTTGCTTAAAATGAGGGCTTTCAGAAGCCATTAGAGGCATAATCAAAGACAGAATCGAAACTAATAATGCTGAAAGGACATAGTTGTTTAGCAATATTAAACAGTTTTGATGATCTGAGTTCTTTCAAATTTTTACCTAATTTCTAAATATCCTAAGTGTCTGAAACTTTCTCCTTCCTCCCCTTCCTCCCTCCCTCCATCTCTTTTTTCTATAGAATTCACTGAGAACTTTGAAAAGTTTTGATCACGTTAAACCTTAATCTCACATTCCTTAAATATAACCAGATTTGACTGTTGTCTGTATTTATCTATATAGAAACTTATAAGTGGGCCCATGACTTTCAAAGTACCAGCCATTCCTTCACCCCAGCAACTCATTGTAGTGCAACATTAATTTGTTATCAGACCTCTCAGTGAGCTTCTTGTAACTGTTCTCTCCCCATGGTTGCTTGCATGACCATTGTTCTCTCTTGTCCTAGAGGAAAACATGTCAGAGGTGGTATGTGGTTTTATTGTTTTACATTTTCCTTCTCTTTTGCTCATCACATTTTTTTTTCTTATTTTCCTCTTTTAATCTTACCAAGGCTTGTCTTTCCCATTCTTTGTCCAAATTCTACTTTTCTTATTCTGCTTGCTGTTTGGTTTTTTTTCTGTTTGTTTTGTCTGTTAATGTTGCTATGTATTATTTTGTTGTGATTTTCTTCCTGTGATCTCCACATGCATGACTTGAAAAGTTTGACTACTTTGAGTATATAAACAGGAATTGAATTATTTCTTAGATGGACAGAAGAAGTTAAAGTGAATTCTCCATCAAAGCAAGGATACCTATGTAGGTTATGTTAATATGTATACAGGTATTATGTAGGCATTACATTAATGATTACTTTATTATAAACACATTTTTAATCCAGAGCTCCCTGCATATGAATAGACAGAGGTTTCTGTACTGCTATGAACTGTTTTGTATTTCAAAGGAGTGTCCTTTTGCTTATTTCCTTAGTACTGTTCTGACCAGTGAGAAGGCTTACTGTAAATAGACATGCATAAAGCTATGAAAGTAGATCATTTTTGAAAGACTGTAATTTCTCAGAATCTGTGTACAGATATATTGTAGAGAATTTTAGAATAATACACTGATTCACCTGCCAATACCATATCTTTTTGTAGGTGCTGTTTTTCTTGATAATCCACTACCCTGCTGCACTGACTGATGATCTATCGTGCTGTTTCTTGGATGTCCAGAAATCCTGCAAAATGGCAGAATGACATACTGAGCAACTCTTCAGTAAGCACCACATGTTCAGTCAGTTTTATTTGTCCTCAAAGCAACAGATTCACTGTACATGTGATATAGAACCATATTGTGCAGGCACAGTATATCTCACAGGTATAAAACATTTTCTATTTAGTGTCTGCACAGTAGATTTGTGATGACATGCATTGAATCAACTGCTTACAGGCTTGTAGTTCTTATTGGCAGTCCTGTATTGGTCACAGGTTATACACTTTGTTGCTATTATTGCTATTAAAATGTAAGTGATTTAAGTGATCCGACTAAAATTTAGGTAGGTTAATGTCAAATAAGATTCCTAATGGTGATGTAGTTTCGGGTTTAATTGTGAAGTTATGGTTTTATCTCTATTCCAAGGATGATTAATTTTGCTGACACTAAACGGCTCATCATGACAAAAGTGTGGGCTTTATTTGGGTAGTGAAGTTCACCACATTGAGCTGAGCACATGAATTTTCACCTGAAGATACCAAACGTAGGAGAGATGGGATGGAAACGTAGAATGGTTAATAGCCAAAGCAAACTGTGTATAGGAAATATCCAATGAACTGTTCCTCTCCTGAAGCTGGGTGCCTACATCTCAGGTTTACAGGTAGGTGCCTCTATGAAACAAAAATGCAAAGATCAAAACTTCTTCCACTTTTAGAAAAATTGCACAATTTTTGTTTAAAAATGGGTCTTGCCTCTTCCACGATAACTTGTGTCTCTTTTTTATCCAATGACTGTTTAGGGTAAAATTCATAAACAGTTCAGGAATGGGACTACTGGTGTCCTTTTCCCTTACCAAAAAGACAGCTCTGTTTTCAAGTCTGAACAGTCAGGTTCCTTCTAATCTGTTGTCCTTCCTGCCCTGTGATTTTACTGCTTTCCTCTACAAGGTTTTTCAAATTTGATTCTTTTACCTTATGTTGTAGGCAGCAGACAAATAAAACATGGTACAGATCTTTTTAAAAGTGTCCTTTTGCAACTGCTCTACTTTTCGTAGAATAATTAAAAATTCACTGGTTTAGAGAGAGGGAAAATAAACGTCACTCTAAAATCTCATGGCACATGAGTGTAGTCTCGCTTCCAGACTCATTTTCAGTGCTGATTAGTTTCAATGGAGATTGAGGGCTTCTGAAAATACTATTGGGGCCTCTTTAATATTTTAGGCATCTACCTACACTTTAAAATCTGACTTACAATCTCAGTTTCTCTCAAACAAGAGCTGGGATTCTGATATTACAAATTTTTAAAAAAGGCTACATGAAATAGTAGATCACAATTAGGTAAGCTAGCTATTAAATAAGATTAGGATAAATTCTAACCACAGTCACAGTGATATAAATCTAGACTAGTTCTTTTGAGGATGATTAAGTTTTTGTGATTTTACAGTGCCTTTTTTTTTTTTTTTACTTTTATATCTTCAGCAATAATTGTTTTCTACAAATACCACCAGTTTTATATTATAGCAATATCAGACATATAAGAAACCAATAATTTTTTTTTTCGGAGAAGACCTTCAACCTTACTTGCACAGGTACTTTTTACTGAAGTTGGATATCTTTGGGGAGTAACACATGTTAGTGTAACTCAGGGCAGTAGGGACATTACTCGCATCTTTAACATATTAAGGGAAAAATTAAAAATAGGTAAAATTGATAGCTTAGAGGAAATAGATGATAGAACTATGCATGTTCATAATTTTTACTCCTAATTACATTTTAAACTGTTATATCTTAATGTCAACTTAATCTCTAATGCAGAGGGAAATTCAGTGTAAAAGAAGTACATGATTTTTTGAGCACCACACATACCTTACAATATAGAATAAAAGCACTTGCTAAGCAGCAAGGAAAATGTGTCACACTGCATTGGCTGTGGAAAGAAATTTCTACCATGCAAGAGTGGACTGACAAGAATAAAGAGACATGGCAGACAGAAAGAATCACAGCTGTCTTGAACTTTCAAATTAACTCCTTTACAGCCGAGTGGTTTCCATGGCACATCACTGTTACTCTGCATACATTTTTCTTTCTTCTTCTCTCTCTCTCTTTTTTTTTTTTTTACTTTTTAATTACTAACCAGAACTGATTTTTGGCTCTCTGTTAACATGGAACCTGATTCTGAAAAGTCCAGAGCAGGCTGTAACTGACAGAAATTGAGAGTGCTCAGGTCTGCACAGAGAATGGGAATGCATTAGAGCTGAACTGGACAAAACCTATTTTCTAGCATTTTCATCATATTGAAAATACAGTAGAACCTGATTTAAACCAGACTGTTCCACTTTTACTCCAGTGAAAGTGCACTACATTTAAAGTTAGAATAATAGAGTGATGAATCAGACCTTTCAATGTTAGAAACAAAACTAGCGCAGGAGGCCCATGACTCCTAAATTTATGAACAGCTGAATATGTTGAACTTGACAGAGTTATACCAGCTTAAAAATGTAACAGTACACCTGTGAATTAAGCAGAAAATTCACCTCATGTTAATTTTAATACATATTTAAAGTACAAATCCGTCTTTTGCATTGTATTTGTCTATTTTGTGATCATTTCTTTCAATGCCTATTAGAAATCTTTTTTTTTTTTTCCCTGATTTGTTGGGTTTTTTTCCTTAGCAGTCAGCCCCATGGCCTGCATCTTACAGGTACACATCAGTATCACAGTGCTCCAGCCCTTAATTCCACCTTTTTGCCCTGGCTTAGCGTAGCTACCCCCTGTAGACAGGAGGCTATGCTGAAGCCTTCCAGGCAGAAGTGCTGCAGATAGGTTCTTCCTGTGTCTCAGAGAACATTGGAAGATTTATTTATGTATCTTACTCCAAGGAGGTATGGTACCTCATGGAGCCCCTGCTGGGGTAATGAACTACACAGTATGCATTTTAGGGCTCAGCCAGCTGATACCCTTTCCTCTAAAGCAAAATCTAGAAACAAACAAAGAGACCACCCCCTAACAAACAAACAAACAAACAAAAAATCCTGTTAAAAGCATTTTTTCCTCTTCATGGAACAGGTTACTGTAAATTTCCTAGCCTGGCTTCTCATTGTTGTGAAGCATCCTGCCAGGCTTTGTCAGGTGAAGTATGCAAGGTGACTGATGGTAAGCAGCATGATTCTCATCACAACAATGAATGTGGCAGGCCAGGAAATTCCACACTGAATAAATCCCTCGTTCAGTCAAAAATATTAACTAGTTATAAATACTGACGGCACTGAATGGATTCTGCTGGCAGACAACCTTGTTCTGTTTTAGTGAACATTTGCAGTTTGGATCAAACCCTTGTTTTCAGTGAAGTGAACAGTAAAATTCCCCCTGACTTTAGAAAAATTACATTATGCCTTCTCCTTTCATAACTCAAAGATATTGTACGAAGTCCCAGAGTTCTAAGTATCTACTAGAATTTATTTGTAATATTGGGAGATATTATGACAATAGTTAAGTAAGTGGTACTTGTCTGTGGACAACTATTTTTCTTCCAGGGTCTCTGTCATCTTACTTCAGCCCAGATAATCTTTTCCCTTCCTCTCATATGTACCCTGAAGAAGAATATTAGTAACCACAGGCACAAGACTATTTGTTTATAGTCTATGTATGTATGTATTCTATTTGTTTGTCATTTGTTTCCAACCCATCTCATTTTCCATTCTCTCCCTTCAGAAAGCCAGAGTAATAACAAGGGAGTAGAAACGTTAGTATTAGAATATTCTGCATCTTCAGTTATTTACTAAAGTATTTATTTCACCTCTGCTTTGCTCAATTTTATTGAATGGATATGCCAAAGTTTACTGGAAAAGTAATATACAGTAATGAAGAATGTTTTTGTTTCACTGTTTTCCTTTCCTTCCTTGTTTCAGCTGTTAGTAGGATGTTGTAGAAGGAGACTGTTTTCCTTCATGCAGAAGTGCAAAAGTTTGATTAGATCCTCACTTGGCATTTTGAAATAATTGCTGTAACAACTCAGCTGTTTACAAAGAGGTGTGTGAGCTTTCTGTGGGTACTGTTACACCAGTTTAATAGATAGCTTTATATGGATGCTATTTGCTACATCCTTGACAGGATGTGGTGACTCTTTTTAGAACATTACAATGAAGTACAGTAAATCAGAATTTTGTCAGCGTAATTTCTTTTAAATGTAACTTTTTTTTTCAGATTAGTAAATCTTTTTTAAATCAATGCAAATTGGAAATGCTCAATTAAAGCTCAATTCTGATCAGGTTTACATTAAAAACTGCAAATACATATCTTATCTATCAAGTAAAAATATTTTCATTTATTTTTTACAATATAAAGGTAATTAAAATTATTTAACATGCCGAAATTTTCACTTACATAACCTCAGATGCTTGAAAATAAATTAGTTCATGTTTATGAAAGTTCAATGAAGTTGAGGGAGAAGGAAATCCATATATCAAATCTGATTTGATATAAACTTTTTGGTGATCTCCTAATTTACACTGAGAGAATATCATTGTTTCTCTCAAAAGTTTTTCAGATCTATAAAAACAGTCTGCTATAAAGTGTGTCCATTATGTTAGGTTAAATACGTTCTTTAACTTCTTCCTCTATATAAAATACTGAACTCCTTTTCTAATTTTCTATTTTTACAAAAGTTATGAGTTATGTATCAAAACTATATGAATTATGTCATCTATCCATTTCAGATGTACTGTTTTCAGCTTGATGTTTCAGTTAGAGAACTTTTTGTCCCTTAACTGTTTCATAATGATTGGACCATATATTAACCAACAAAATACCCACAGAAAATAATCTTTTTAATTAAACTAAAGACAAAATCATTGATCTTACTTTTATCATATATGTATATTGCTATTTTGCAATAATTTATTTCTCTTAAAAGAACAATCAACAAAGCCATATTGTTGCATTTATGCTTCTGATTTAGCTGCTAGCATGACAGATGACTTAATCTGTCTGTAACTCATATTAGGTACGTTCTTGACATAGTCTAAAAAATACTCTAAAAGTGAATGTTAGAACTATATGAGCTTTTTTAGCTTTTCAGTTGTGTGACTTCATGGTGATACCTCAAGACTAAGAAAAAAGTTAAATACTCTGAAACTGAAAGGAGATTATGAGGAGAAGTCTTCTGGAATAGGTTGAAAAAGAAAACAGGAATGGACAGTCTTTTTATTAAGGCAAGCCTTGAAGAAAAATGCCTTGCAGAAGTGAGAAAAATAATAGCAGAAGGTGATTGTAGAGAGAAATCAAAAGTATCAAGTGAAAAAGAGAAACATGTAGAAATGAAAATTTCTTATTTTATTATTTCGGTAGAAAAGAATAATATCTCAAACATCCATGAAGAAGATGGAACCCCTGAGGGAACGCTGCTCCAGCACAATCCCACAAGAATAAGTCTAAGCATACTGTTCTCAGAAATAACCAGAAGAATATAAAGAGGAGCAAGACTTATGCATTGAAGCACAAAAGCAATTTATAAACATGAAGAAGATTAATTTCCTTCAGAATTTACTTTCTTTGTAAAAACTAAGGTAAGCGCTGTTACTGAAGTGTGTTGAAATGAGGAACTGAGGCAAGTACATGACATGGCTCTGACTGAAGTTAGCACGGGAGTTTTACGCAAATGGCCAAGCATGTGCCTCTGATCAGTAGACGAGCAGTTAAATGTGGTCTGAGGTTTTAAAAGCTCGTTTTGGGTATCATTGAAACCAGTGGAAACTGAAAATTTAAATGAGCCTTAGTTCATGGAATTCAATAAATTCTATTCATTTCAGTAAGCATGTCACTCATTTATACAGTTCTTTACTGTTGTTCTAAGGCTTACGTGGAAAATCAGGAAGGAGAAAAATCAGTAGTGTTCACAGAGCTATCTACAAGTTAAGATTATAAAGTTATGCCTATCGACACATCTTGAATGTTAAAGGCACCTGGTCCTTAGAAAGTCTATGAAAGGATGGTGATATGAAATAACTTGAACATATGAATGCCACCTGAACGTTTCTGGCATCTCCCAGTTTGCTAGCAGGTGAGGTTTTCATAATCCTTTAACTCCCCTAATGGTCATCCAGTGTTCTCTTAATTTCCAGGACAAAGATCTTACGATATTTATCAGATCTGATGACTATATGTACTGGAAAACTCAAGTGAACCTTGCACTAAAATGTATATGACAATCATCTCCAGCAATACAATGCGTCGTTATGTGCTTTGACTGGCATTTATGCCTGTTAGTGTCTGTGTTTTCACTTTCCCCAAATCCAAGGGATACTTATACTGATAGGATAGAGCTATTCTTTAAAATACCCATAATCTTCAGTTTTCATGCCTAACACTTTTCAGAAATTGTGGTCCAGTTAAATAGAAAGTCAGAAGTCACATTTTGATATCCAGCTGTAAAAAGGAAAATTACAGTGCAATCTTCATACAGAGCAAAATATCTGAGTCCCTTCTTTAAGCAGAAAAATTAGCTCAGCCTTAACAGCAGAATGTAATAACTTCTAAAATGTGGGTTTTCTATTAAATTTTTAAAAGAGAATAAATTTTTATTATGTTCATATCCTTTGGGGGATATGAATTCTGACCATAATTAAAGGCTGGAATAGCTTGAAGATTTTATTTTCCCTTACATTCAGTTCCAGGTTAGATGTCCACAACAATATCCCCCTTGTAGCAAGTACGACGTACCCTAACTCATACATCCACCTAAGGTCTCTCAGTGGTTCAGTTTCTGAGAGAAATAGATTGGGAGGGAAGCAGAGGGTGAGAACTGGTCCTAGTGATTTATGTTTCAGTCACTGTTGCTATGAAGTGTTTGAGTCAGGAAAGACAAGATACTATTTTCTGGATGTGTCAGGCCAATAATTATCATTTAATACTCCTTTCCCTGAGGTCTCTTCTATGGAACAAAGGGCATTGACTCTTGTGGATGTTAATAATCGATACGGTTTACTCTGTTCAGAGCAATTTCAGTGGCTAATAAGGTTACTGCTATCCATATTTTAGTACTGGTTTTGCCTGTGTTAGTAACACTTAGCTGCATGATTAAACAAGCCCTTTGTTTGCCTCCCTCTCTCCAGATGGGTACTTGGCTCAGTATGACCCAAAAACAATTAGGTAAGTGATGTTGCTGTGCTATTTGCATCTGACCTTAGATGCCAGATATCCTGTATGCCAATACTGAGCTCAGATAAGCCTATACACATTGTGTGTGGGCCCTGAACTCTCTCAACTACACTTCTGATTTCCCCTATGAAATAACTAAGGTCTTGTTTGCCCTGTCAAATCATTTAGTTCTGCTGCCAGACGTGACTTTTACATGCCTGTGAAGAATTGCTCAGGAAGGTAATAAGGTTCTGCTCTGAGAACATGGGAGATTCACATGAAAGTTCTGGTTAATTGAACCCAAACCTCTAATTGAATCTGCAGGAGCTGGATCACTGACAACTAAAGTGAATCCAACTGCCAGGTTTAATTCAGCAGTCTCTTATGAACCACTCACTTCATGTGTGCAGCTCCTACACATCATCTGGATAATACACGTTATCTATGGAGGCAGGTAACCCTTGTGCAGCCTTAAATCTGCTTTGCCTTAAGTCTAGATTCTCAGCTATACTCTCTGATGGACACATGAAAGTGAAATACATCTTCAAATAAATTTTTTTCAGCAACGCTTCTGTGCTCACAAAACACTTCCTACAAGAACTGTAAACAGAGTGCAGGTTTTCAAACAATTAACAAGGAAATTACTTAAATCTACAATGACAAGTTCTAGAAGTGTAACTTTATACTCAACTTTGGAGCCAGTCCCTTAGGAACAGCAGATCTTAAAATGTTGATGTCCCTCAAAGCCTTTGACTTCTGTGAAAAACTTTACTCTGTGAAAATCACAATATAGATCTTTTTTCCTTAAAATGTACTTTGATCTAACCTTTTAATTTGGTTTTCCTTGTACTTATAACAGCTTTATGCATGATATATATATCATTTTTGTCTCTTTTTTCCTGTGTTTTCTGTCATGCTTTTTTCTGTGTTTCCTCATTCTGTCACAAACTACAATATAGTTCAACTACGCTATTGAATAAAGGATGCTACAAAACACCGCATTACAGTCTACAAATGTTCACATCCCTCTTTAATTATGCTGCTGTAACATTAAATGTAACAGCAACAAGCCCCAATATCTGTGTTGAGGAAGATACTTATCTTTCGCTGAATGATAGACTACATAACAGGGAAAATGGCTATCATCTTAATACGTGAAAATTTTCTTGTACCAAGGTCAATGTTAAGCAATATGGGATCTATCACACAGCTTTTTTTCCACTGAAGATTTTAATGCTTCCATTTATGTAAGAGAGAATGAAGTCAAATAAATAAAAGCTCCCTCAATCAAGCAAACAGAAACAAAGACAACTTTTTTTAATAACAGTGATTCCATCTGGTCTGTTGTTTATCATGAGAGAAGAATCTTCAATGGCTTGTTGTTAACTTCTGATCCCAGAAGAACCAACTTCATCTTACTTCTTTCCTTAATCCCTGGCAATTGAATTTCGGATAAGAAGGAGACTATCTCCTTGTGACCCATATTTAGCTAGGATAAATCTGTTTTATAAAGAACATGCAAGAAATCTCATTACAGTTCTTGGATTATGATCTGTTGCAATGTCTCTTGTCTCTCAAACTGAAAAAAAGTTCTCCTTTCTCTTCCCGTTCCAATCATATGCAAATAATTTGTCGGATTTATTCCCCTTTTCATAGTACATTTGTTCATTAAGCTTTAACACATTGTCTGTGTTATTCACCACAAAGCGTTTAGTTTCCCTCTGTTTAATCAAAAGTTGGAGGGTCCTAGGGTACCTGCTTTTTATGTTGCTTTTTTCATCTCATTAACTTCCTTTTCTAATTTACACTGGTACTCAAGATATACTTTTTGTACTGCTGCTGCAGCTAAGCAAATTATTCTACCCCTCATGACTGCTTTGGCAGCTTCCCACAAAACACCCAGGCTAGTTTCTTGGTTTTTATTGATATTAATTTATTCTGAAATAGTCTTCATCTGTTGCACAAATGCTGCAGCTTTAATTAGAGAGTTGTTAAATCTCCATACTTCAGATCTCCTATAATTCAGTATACCATCCAGAGACATAGACACCAGAAAATTATCAGGCAAAGCTCGATTTCAAATACCAGATGGTTACACATTACAATGTATCCTCATAAATAAATAAGAAGAATCCCAGTTTAAATGTAGTGGAACTAGAGTATAAAAGGTACTGGATTGCCTGTTTCAGTGTTGCTGTCGGTATGGATCAATGAGGACTAAATCTTTGCTATACCCTTTGCTCACTTGACTTTTAAATTGTTGTTTTACTAACAAAGGTCAAATCTCACATCCCTGTTTCAAAGTAAAGAATAACTAAAATCTTCACCTATTACAGCTCCTGGAAACATCTGCTGTTAGGTAAGAAAGGATCAAGAAAAAAACAAAGAATTTGAACTGTAGGGGTCATACGGATTTGTAATTGCAACAGGGCTACCTGTCATAAACCTTTGCATTATTACCTTTTTATAATAAACTCATTGATCAAAAGAAAGAGAGATTCTTCACCCCAATACTACTTTCTAAATTAGAAATTGTACTAAAAGTAATGGACCTTTTATAATGTGTCTGATTTGACAGAAATAAGCAAGACAACAATCAAACAGAAGGACAATCAAAACATGTAAACTTTATGTCATCAAAAAAACTCAAAAACAGTTGTACTGTTAGATGTGTTTCCCCATGCATTATACTTTTTATTCTTATTTTACGATTTCTCAGCATTAACATGCTGTGCAATCTTAATTCAGTTTTAAAGCGTGAATTAAAAAAATCTAGACCAAACCATCATTTTTGTTATTAAAAAAATATGAATAAATAAAATATAGAAAAACAAATGAAATGAATTAAGATATTTGGCAAGTGTTCTGAGGCTAATGCTAAACAGAGGAGATTCAGTAAAGTGTAGGAAATAATTGTAAGAAATACTCACATTTTTACTTCCAAAACTATTTTAAGTATGTTAATCCTATAGTATTAGTAGTATAATTAGAATACTACTTCAGAACAAGGATAATTAGGGAAATACATTTTAAACAACAATAATAATAAATAAATAGAAAGATCTTTGTAAACTACTGAATGATCATGTCACATAGATTTTTTCATACATACTTTGTATCTAAATATACGTTATTTTTTAAAAAAGCCTTTAGGCTCTCATGTAGTTTCTTCATCACTTCCATTAGGGAGGAGAGAAGCTCTCTAATATTTTTATACACAATCCAGTTTGGAATAATACCTGCCTGAAGTGTGGCAAATAACAGTGTGAGCAGATACACTGGGAACAGATAACAGTGAACAAAACGCCGTGACATTTCAGTGGAGAAGTGTTATTATTGGCCAGCAAGAGTAAAGCCTGAACTCCAAGTTTTCATGAGTTTCATTTCAGAAATGTAGACCTTCTGTATACACAGTCAGCAATATTTCACAACTGCTGTGGCAATTCTCTCACCTAATTCTGGTTTTCTAAAAGCTGCTCATTCAGCCTAAATTGTTAATCTAGATGCTTTTGTTGTCAGTAGAGGGAAAAATGTAACTCCAGAAGATAATTCATCCTGTACTGTGATAAGAGACAGGGCTCCTACATGTGGCTATCTCTTTTGATCTATTAACTTTGTGTTCAGTAACTATATTGGAAACTCAGACCTGAATTCAGCTGTTCGTTCACAGGTATCTAGGACCATTTGAGATACTATAAGGTATTCAGGACATCTTCAGGGAGCTGGCACAGAATCCCCTTGTAAGACACCAAAGCCTCCGAGGATATCACAAATGGCACCAGGTACCCACCTGAGGGCAGTTCAGTAGTGATCTTGGAGACTAACTCAGATGGGATGTCTAATGTTTGGATGTTTTAAATTACGTGCAATGAAGCCCACCCAAGAAGAAAACTGGAATATACTATATGCCTTAAGGAAAATGTAGACTGTAAACTAAACGAATTTGAATTTGAACAGAGTCAATTGACACATCTGTTTTCACAACAATCTTCTATTTTATTAGTCCTCAGAAATTCAGGACCTGAACTTAACATCCATCATATGCAGGTGCATGATATCTGCTGCGCATGACCATGAACTAGGCTATGAGTGGCTATTTGTATTCTTAAATGTCCTTAGGAATTGGCCGAGTGTGACAAATGCTTAAAATAAGTTTTAGGTACTCCTAACATTTACCAGCTCTTTTCTGTATAAATCTGGTACTATAACCACCAAATGTATCACTGTGGAGACTGACTTTCAAGAAATAATATGTCCTGCATATTCTTTTGCATAGAGATCCTCTAGTTCTTAATCTATCAGTTTGGTAACTATTCATTCCCCCTTGTGTTATTAATATTTTCTGTTTCACAACTGCAGGGGTGAACGATGACCTTAATCTGAAAAAGTTTATTTCTTGGGAAGCTCTTCATACTCTGGGGTGTACTCTTTTGAAAAGGAGCAAACCACTGACCACAGAAGGCAAGCTTAAATTAGTGCATATCCTCAGGGCAAACCTCCTGTTCTCTGCACTTGCCTGAAGCCAACACAGTTCTCCTGCTTTACTTAGTGGTGCAAACTAACCCAATTTCCATCCTCATGTATCTAAATAGCATCTAGGTGAAGACACCTTCCCAAACTTAATGTTTAAAACTTTGGCTAATATATATACATCTGTCCACCACTATGCCACCAGACTGATTTTGGCTTGAGCTTAACATAATTAGTTGATAGTAACAGACATTTACAATGTTAACTTTTATGTTTTAACAGTAAACTATTAGCAATTATATATATATACATGGAAATAGAATACTGTGAAATGTGGTTTTAGTGCTAGGTTTGGTTTGTTTCTCCAAAAGAGCTTTCAGCACAAGATATTTTTGAAGCATTTTCTTATGTATCTAAAGAAAAAAAAAGTACTAATTATAAAGTACTACCTAAAAGTTTGGGGATTTTCTCCAAGTCTGCTAGTACCTTTTCATTGATTCCAAGATGATTCCACGGATTTCAGGCTATTGGATTAATGTGGGAAATTTCCTTTTCTTTCTTTTCCTTTTTTTTTCCAGACAGAATGAATAAATAGTAGTTCCAGTTGAGAAAAGTCTACAATTGAAAAATTACATAATTCTGTGATAATTGACAATTATCTATGATAATAGCTGCATAGCTATAGATAGCAAACACTTTCTCCATTTCAATGTGGGCTGCTTTTATCATTTATATAGACTTAGTTTTCTTTCTTTCTTTCTCTTTCTTTCTTTTTTAATGAATTCATAGCAAAAATGTGGCCCTGATAATAGTGTCTTTTGACTCATAGAATCAAGATGGCAGAGGCAACAACAGTATGATCTGCATTGTCCCATTATTTTCCTTAAAATTTCCTCAGGGATAATGCAAAAAGTCCCCCAAACCAGGACAAAAAAAGTAAGTATGGATCTAAAGTGAGACTTAAGAGGAATTTAGGCACCCAAATTGTGGTCCTTTAGATTCTCCATAGGTTCCTGGAAAGTTCCTGAGAAACTCCTGAAAAGCCTCAGTTGCAACCATATATTTCACTACATACATATGTTCTGCCTGTGCACACACTTGGAAATAGCTTTATCTCATAACTAATGCTGAGTGTGTGAATCATGTTGCTATTGAAGGACTTGCTAGGAGAGGGAAAGGAGGAGTTTCTAGTCAAGTCATACTCAACACATGAAAATGGACTAAACCACAGTTCTCATTACATTGGACTAGAGAACCAAGTTCTAGTGATCAGACTTGGGAAAAAAAAATTTGCTTGGACTAACCAAGTTTTAATTATTTAAAGAACAGAGGAGCAGCTGAGAGAAGCAGGATGAAAAGTTGCAGGACTCTGGTATAAAAAACAGCATGAGAGTTGGAATACTTGTACAGAAGAAGAAAATAGGGGAATCTTGTCCCTCATATTTCTTCATAGTTAGTATACTGGCTTTGGAGACTGTGTCTGATGAGACTACTCAGTAGAAGGCTTTGTAGGGTCTAGTCCTTTTGACAAGGTCACTGCATCATTGATAATTGTACTACTCCTGTTTTGGCTGGGTTTTATTTTGGTTTTGGTTTTTTTGCAGTTCTGAACCTTAAATATCTTCTTAAAAAAATTCTGGGCCAGTTTTTGGGTGGACATTATTGTTCACACTGCCCAAGTTTGTTACATGGATGGGGCAACTCATGCCAGTAATGACTGATGAAACAGCCCTCAGAGAGCAGCATGTGGTGATCTTTATTGATTTTTGGGATTCATGCAAATATTCTGAAAATTTTACTCAAAACCTCTTACATAATAAACATGTATCACTCAAGAAAATGACCACAATTATATGATTCGGGTCCAGATTGTAGAAACCTAAAAAATTATGTATCCAGATGGTGGTTTCTGTGTATTAGTGAGGGTGTCAATTTCTAGCAAAAACCGTGAAGATTTAGTCATATGGGTTCTTGGTCAGTTACCTAAACAGAGGCATCCAAAACCATATAAGACATCTGTCGCAAATGAGTGATTTAGGTCACTTAAAGAATCACTGTCAAAGATATTAGCAAAAGTGATTTTTTTAATGTGAATTTCTAAAAGTGTGACTTAAAGTTCGATGACAAGGTTCACTCTATTACTTACTATATGGGAGAAACATGCAAAGGAAAATCAAGTTAGAATCGAATTAAAATGATTTACACAAAGACTGGACATGCAAAAGGGTAAGGGAGACCCTCCCGTTGAGTCACGAGGTTCAGAGTGGACCCCCTTACTTTCTAAACTCCTGATGGAGCTTAGGTGCGGCTACATCCAATCTTAGTCCCAGACTTGGTTTGTCGGGGAATGAGTGAATATGGATCCTACACAACTTTGAGGTAGCAGCAATTTAAAATTTATTAACACTATTACGGTAAACCACAAGATTAGGTTATATGACTTTTAACAATACTTAATCATCAGCCAATTATCAAAGTGATTTAATAAAAATTGTTATAATGAACACTACAAAGTTTCCTAAATCGAATCGCACACACACAAAGACACATATACCGATACAGAGGTTAACCTATGATCAAGATTTTTCTCTCTTTGCCAATTGTAGTAAATTATTGGTACCAAATGATCTGTGAAACTTCGTGAAATCTAATTGCAGTGAATTACTCACTATTCTCCTTCGTCAGCATTTGTCAGCAGGCGATCTTTGACCCCTTCTTCTTTGTTGGCATCTATCAGCTGACGGTCTTGGAAATCCTTGCAAAATCTACTCTTTGAAATCCTCACAAAAGCTACCCTGAGAGGTGTCCCAACTCAGGGGGAGATACTGGGTCACAGCCTGCTGCAATCCCGGAGAGCTCAAAGGGTCTCACTTACGATCACTATTTATAAGATCGCGAGATGATTGACTTTGATCAGTATATTTCCATTCTGGCCACAATTCTTGTCAGGTAATTCTGGCACCTTCCAGGGTGGGCCATGATCCAGGCAGCAGGAGTTTCAGGTATGGTTAGGTAGTGCCTAATCATCCTAACTCACTGTACCATAGCCAGGACAAGAAAGTACCAGACTGTCCCAACTCACTGCACTTGTAGCCAAAACAAGAACACAATGTTGGCTGGTCCTGACATCGCAACGTGGCCCAGGGTGTCTGCACCACCATGACATCAAAGAGTAGGTATCCAGGACATCTGCATGTGTTTGGAAACACCTCAATGAACCTACAAGATAGTTAAAACATTTAGAGCACCAGTTGGAGGTCAAGTAGAATACCTTAAAGCATCTAAGATAGACATGGTACATATAAGTGACTGAATTGAGCCTGATAAAGTAAATGTATTCTAGGAAGCTATTCAGCTCACAAAACATAGGTGTCTTATATCAGGGAGAGGTGAATAGCTCTCCAGACTCCATAAACTGTGTTGACTAGACTGCACTAGAAACTTAGACACCTGAATAGAGTCCATAAGTAACATAGGCATCTGCACTTAAACGACTTCATTTAGATATCAGCAATCTGGAGTTAAGTACTGTCCTTCCTGTCTCAACAGGAAAGCTCTTAGGAGAAGATGACAGAAGTTCCTCCACAGAAAGATTTCATTTCTGAAATTCTCTTTTATGCAAGCCTGATGATGGCCTCAAGTAGCATGAAATTTAAGAAATTAAATATTTAATTATTCAGACTTTTCACTCACTGAAAAATCCTTCATTCCCTAGTATTTAACTAATTAAATAGTAATCTCTGCAGAGGAAATTTCAATGACTTCTCACATTTTCATTTTTTCATGTTATAAAATATAATGAAAATGTAAAATCTCAAAGAAAATTGAAATGTATACTCAGGAAGGAGATAAGGCTTACAGCAGTGCTGTTTATTCATTAATCTGAATGGCAAAAATCTAACACCTTTACTGTGTTCCTTTTTAAAGTATTATTCATTTGCTAAAAGAACAAGGATAAAAAGTGGAGAGTGCAAATGGAAGATGCAAGCAAACCCCCAAACTATTCATTTTCTCTTTATCTGACTCATTTCTCCAGTATCAATTAACTCGGGAACTACTCTGTAAAGATATTAGTCATGCACTGCTGGAACAATTGACCAAACAGGCTCATCACAAGAAAACCAGCAGAATTACACACAGAGGCATAAAGCTGACCCAGTATCTACTACAGTCATAAAACTCCAGAACGTAAGATTTTTATTTTTTTTTTCCTTCCTCAGAACTGAACAGCAAGAAGGAATCAAAAAATCTCTCGGGAGGATGGAGAATCCCAAATGTGCATTGCACTGAGAGGCAGTATCCCACTCTTTCCTTGAAGTTCAGCATCGTCAGCCAAAGTTACATGTTTGAGAGGCAGTTCTATTCTGGGAAGTAGTCCAGATTCATTTATGAGAAAGTGAATCGTTCTATGACCAGCATATGCTAAACAACCTATTGTGCACAGGGTAAGGGATATTCTTCCATTTCATACATCACTTCATAACCTCAAATGAGTAAATACACATCATGTACAGAGCAAATACCACTCAAATAGCACATTGCAGCACTGAACCTGCTTTCTGACTACACATCAGCTGGTAAGTAACTCAAGTTTAGAGCAGGGTTGACTTGTTTGTTTGTTTTTTTTTTTTTCCCCTAGTGCTAGTCGCAGTGCACTCTTCAGTTACCGATACATTAAAGGATTTTCCCTGACACTACTAAATCTTCTATCACAGACAAATGATAAAGAAGTAATGTGATTGACTGAAAAGAGCAGCCCATTTTTGATCTAATGATAGAAGGTTCAGGCTAGTCATATGCTCAATTGCACTCATAAATTACACACTAATACTGAGCCACTTGGATGGTCACAGTAACTATCACACCCTCCTTGCTTGTCTTGCACTCAATTTCCAGAAACTTGCACATATTTTCCTTCAGTCTTATCCATACAGTGCACATCCTTAATAATAAAGAACACATATTCTCATCAAATTTTACTATTCCAGTTCTTGCTTATTTGTTCCAATCCACCCTAACTCAAGGATACACTATGCAGTTCAACTCCAAGTAAACATATCCATTAAATGCACTGAAAATTTTTATGAGGATTCTTCAACTTTGTTTCCAGTAGGAAAGAGACAGTTACTTCACAGCTATTTTGATGATTACAGTCACTTCCTTGTAAGTAAAGGTCAAAGCCACAGACCTCTTTATTTTAAAATTTAAGAAGTTCACACCATCATTCCAGTTATTTTCCTTCCAAATTCAGCTATTACCTCTCTCTGTGTCACAGTACAGACAGTCTCTTCTGAGGTATGCTCTTTGCAGTACTATAAAAACTAGTAAAACAGTAGCAAACCATCGATTCAGCTTTCTTCCCTGCAACCCACTAAAATCCTCTTAAGGGTTTTATGCTGCTGAAAATCACTATAATACTCAGCTGCCTTCCATTACACTGTCTAGGAAAAGGGAATTTTTAATGACTTGGTTGATTTTTCAGAGGTGAAGAACATTTTGGGTAAATATGAGACAGAAAAAATGATAAAGGCAGGTAGTTAATAGTAACTTAATTTTCATTATAATGAGGAAAGTAATTGTAAAGAAGGGTCTTAAAGTGATTTCTGAACATAAATTTGGCTATTATACACCTTGAACTCTTTCAGCTCTTACATACAAATCACATTCAGATGTTAGTAAACCAAAGCAGGTTAACAAAAATAAATCCATTTCACCTTGACTTTAAAACTAGTGAGAAGATGGTCAGTCTATGTTTAAGCTATGTTTCCTTTCTCTTCATTCTAGGTTTGAAAGCAAAATCTAGGCCTGTAATTAAATAATAAGTTTGGATAAAGAAAAAAATCATGATGGCACTTCATTAATTTTAATTACAGCAAATGTAAATGAATTGTGTGTTATATCACATAATATGAAAAAGACTAAAGATAGATATTATGAGTATTGTCTCTTTTCCAGAGCAGTTCAAAAGCAAGGAAAAGCAACACAGCATGAGATAGGCAAAGTTAAGATCATTCATGTGATGTTACTTATCAAAATGTCAAGCATAACCTGAAAACTTCCTGTCAGCAGTTCCAAAATGTCACAAAAAGAGAAGTTTACAAGGCAATGCAGAACCTTTTCCTTTAGACAGAGGTGTGATTTGAGTTCAGGCCTGTGAGCAAAGAAACAGTGTTTTAACGCAAGCTTTGAGACCAGATACCCTTTGTGGTATTGGACGGAACGCTTAATCCTCTGTAGCATTTCCTCCAGAGCAATATGAAAAGAATAATATTTACCTGAAAGTGCTGTTACCCAGATCACTTATCTAGGGGGACAAAATAATTGTAGGGCTAAGCAAGCAGAATTCCATTAACGTGACTACAACTGCACTTGCTTACCACAGCAGTGAATTTAACATTGTATGGATAAATGCCTCAGATAAGTAAGTAAGTAAATAAATAAATAAATGTTAAGTTTTATTTTTTCATCCTTATGTGATGCATTCAGACAACTGCAGTTCAAAACACCGACTCTAGTCACAATGAATATACAAGATACAGATCAGAGGCATGGAAATTTTTATTTAACAAACTTTGCTGGTATTATTTTCCTTGTTTCTGAATTGCTTACAAAAAATAAATCAGGCTTTCTTGGCATTTATTGTCTTGAATTATTTCTATAAATAATTCTTACTCTCTTGGTTTAATATGATGACTTGATTCCTTGTATCATCAAGTCTGATGATGATACTGAGCCATTTTTCTTGGTCTCATTACTCTTTCATGATATTGTTTCTATTCCTTGACTGGATAAATGAAACATTAGGAAAATAAAAACATAAAAATATGTTTATGCATTTATAAATGAGCTAGACTGAGGTAATATTGACTATCAAGCTCATCTGCTTGCCTTAAATATCTGGAAATTGTGATTCTAAGCCAAGCTAGACATCTTAGTCATCTTGTTTACTCGGTGAAGAGAAATAGCAACATTAACAGGCAGTTCCTGTGACATACCTTAAGGTCATACAATCATACAATCCTTTAGGTTGGAAAAGACCCTTAAGATCATCAAGTACAAACATTAACCTAACACTACCAATTCCACCACTAAACCATGTCCCTAAGCACCACATCTACCCATCTTTTAAATACCTCCAGGGATGGTGACTCCACCACTTCCCTGGGCAGCTTGTTCCAATGCTTGACAACCCTTTCAATGAAGAAAGTTTTCCTAATATTCAATCTAAACCTCCCCTGGAGCAACTTGAGGTTGTTTCCTCTTGTCCTATCACTTAATACTTGGGAGAAGAGACCGAGACCCACCTCACTACAACCTCCTTTCAGGTAGTTGTAGAGAGCAATAAGGTCTCCCCTGAGCCTCCTTTTCTCCAGACTAAACACCAGTTCCCTCAGCTGCTCCTCATAAGACTTGTTCATCTCAGATGAATTGTCTTCTAGAAGTTCTCTCCATTGACAAGCTGAATCTGCAACACATATACACCCCTGTTTAATCGCATTTAGATGCCATGCCTCCTGTGCTCTTCTTGCTAGTCCAGAACAGCACAAGTGTTTGTACGTCACATGCCATGTCTGCCAAAGCTGTGACAAAATAGCAGTATGGCATCTATTTTTAGCCTGGTATGATTAATTCTGTTGCAGACATCAAACTTAAAGAAACCCAAGATGGAGCTGAATATTCAGGAAGATATAACACATTTTATTTAAATATGTATTCACAAAACTGGACAGAAAAAAACCCCACACAGATCAAACTCAAAATTTACTCCAATAGCTATTTAAATAAATGCAGAAAGACAATATTAATACAGAAGTAATGCAGCTTTAGGCGAAATATGAGCTTTGATGAGATATATTGATAAGAAGCTGCATTCTGATACGCACTATGCAGTGTGAAGTTAATTAATGCACTAACTAGTCTGGCATAGCTTTACCTTTTTACATCAGCTCTAAAAATCATAAATCCCCAGTCCCTGGAGATTAAAACCTCAGTTACAAATGTTTGTCCCACATTGAAGAATATATACTTCTTTACAATCTCTACAAGATTCTAGGCTGAGAATAGCACATATAATAAGTTAGATATGTATAGAACAAACACCATAGCTCTTTTAAAGTTTATTATCTACTTCATGGAACTCTGTAAATAATTTGAGAAATACATTTCACTGCTTAGAAAAGCAAGAACAAGTAATGACCACCAAGAATTTCATTTGAAAAAAAAAGTAAATCTTAAGGGATGGTATTTGGGAAAATGCTGTATTTTTTGTATTCCACATTTCTCTGTGAAAGCAGAGCATTCTCGTATGTCCTTTATTCCTCTATGTGCTTAATGTATTCCTGGCAATGGATTGTTGCAATAAATTCTGTCTCCCTCAGGTGCTACTGTTCCATGAAGAAGTGAAAAAAGGTATTAGCTTCCTTCATTCTTCTAGACCAGAGAATAAAAACTTTGACCACTGGAAGCATATGTAGAAGGTAGTCATCAGCTTACTTTCTCTTTTTATGAACAGTATCTCACTGGGCACTAAAGGTTTTAATGCTGCATGAAATATACAGGAGGAATTAGCATCTAAAGCAACCTGATTTCGATTTCTATTTCTAATTTTGCAAACTGCTTATTAACAATTTTAATTATACAGGACTATTTGAGGGGAAATCAACCCATGTGTTCTTTAAGCACTGTCCCCATACTGATAAGCGATGGAAGACTCTAGGTTATTAGTTCCTTGACAACGCTGGACTGAAGTCATGATGGGGACTAGCTGACAGTGCAGCAGGGACATTTATAATCAGATGCCATAAAGCCTGGAGGGATGGCTTGCGCACTCAAGCCCCTCCAATATTTACGTTTGGTATTAAACACTTCAAGTGAAGATAATGATTTTGGCTCATTGCCCTTTGCCAATATTTTGAAACAGACATGCACCCATGGTCATAATAAAGGCAAAATTAACTCCACTGCAAATAGAGAGGAACAGTTGTGATTTGAAAAAAGAAATGTCACACTTACAAGAGCTATGTTGACACTATTTTTTAAGGAACATTTTTCAGACTTCAGGTCTATCTTCTGCTCAGGGAATAAACAGATAAATTAATGTGGTCTTTCTGATCTTGCAATAACTCTGCTAAAAGTTGGCAGAAGGCCCTCACTAAACACGATCAAGTTCCTCAGTAAGGGCAATAGTAATCACAGCTCCACATTTCGGTGGTTTCTAAGTTAGCTACTAATGAATAAAAGTACTATGACTTAGAGTAATGCATATTTCATGGCTAAGGTTGTAATTAGATATTTTTAAAACAATGACAAACCACTTGGTCATTGTTTTTTTCTCCAGTCTCAACTGCTGATAACCATGGTGCAGATAATGTACCACCTTATGAAAGCTATTAAACAAATTACTTGACTAGTACAAAGTCATATTCACTAAATAAAGAATTAAGAAATATTCCTCTAAAAGCAGAAACGTGTTTAAAAGGTACACTGAATGTTTTACAGACTACACTTGAGATGAAGCTGCCAAGGGACATAACATTGTCAAAGTAATGATGTCCTTTGTAACAGAATCTTAATTAATCACTATATATGAGAAGAGGAGTTGTGTAGCTTATAAGCGAGAAGCTGACTTCCACGAACACTTTTTCCCCTCATAGACAGTGCTATCAACTCCTTTTGTGGAGCTGTAGTCTGCTTCACTGTAGAGACTGAAGAGTCCCTGGAAATGTTGAAACATTGACCTTTGAAGTAAGAGAAACAATTGTGTACTTTGTATTCCTTTCTAGAAATTATTATTGTTATTTCTTGAATAACAGCCTGCAAAACCAAATTTTCCAGTTTTCATTTCCTGAATTATGAACTCTGTGACAAAATGTACCTTCTTGCGGTTAAAAATAAATAAATAAGTAAATAAAATTAAATAAATAAATCATTTAACTAAATCAGTTAAAGGCATGACAAGAAAACTACTTTGACATCTGTGTGACCTTTACAATTGATTAGTACCAAATAGGAAAAATCATAATAATGTTGTCCAAAAGGTAAGTTTTATTCTCCTGTCTCAGAAAGCAGGGAAACTGAAGGATTTCTGAACGAAAACTGATGCAAAGACAAGCTTTCCCATAGTTTACAATTAGTCATTGTCATAAAACTGTGACTGTTATCAAAAGTTGAACATGGTTTTTTTATTATTATTTTTAAATGATATATAATGTGGATGGTGTATGAAACCTTAGGATGCAGACTGTCAGCTTCTAATTATTAAGTGTTAAAGCTTAGTGGTAAAGACTCTGTACAGCAGGGAAATTTGCATCTTCTTTTAAACCAGTGAGGGCAGGTCAGTGTCAGTGATAAAATATTGAAGCAGATGATAGGTTTCAGATGTAATCTTACGTAACAGCTCACAGGTTCCTTAAAACTCACGTATAGAACCAATAACTGCTTCTTTCTTGTCTTCATTTCTCTGCCTTAATAAGATCTGGAAATACTACTGGACCTTGTAAAAAATTCTAAATAACAAAACTCTGTCAGAGTTGTAAAGGCTTGAATTCTGCCCATACTGTTCATGGAACTGAACAAATAACCCCTCTGCAATTACATTGTAGTCTCAACACTAACTCCTAAGTCTACTAACACAAGCTTTGTAGATTAAACAGTAAGATTAATTCCTATGTTCCCCAGACATTGGTATGCTGAAGTAAAAGAGGCATGAGGAGGTGGTACAGTTCATTTGTAATGAATATAAGATCCCAACATAGAGACATTTTCACCATCTGAGAGATAGAAGGGCATCTTTTCCAAGATACTAATACGTCATTGTATCATTGTTCTGTCATGTTTTTACCAGCTCTAGGTAAAAATAAGGAGGAAAAAAAAAAAATTAATTACAGGAAAAAAATGCTTTGAAAGATCAATTAAATATTGTTTTAATTGAAAATATAAAGTTCCACATCAATTGCCAGCTGGTTTAAAGCCAAAGTCTGATTTCCTAAATTGCATCAATAGAAACACACATTTAGTTTGGAACAAAGTCAAAACAATTGGTTTCATTAGGGTTTTTAGAAGAGTATTTCTGAAGTGTACAGGAGTAATTTTATCACTTCTGATTGGAAAGGAAACAAGACCATGGTCAAAATAGAAACAAAGCTGTCTTCACTGCAGGCCTCTGGAGAGTGTTTGGTTTGGTCTATGTTAAATGTTTATCTTAGGATGAGAAAACTCTAACTCTTTATATTTCTTTTTTCATCTCAATTAACTATAAAGAGAAGAAAGTTAGAGTGATGATCTCAGTCATAGATGTCTAAGTTTCAGAAGTTTAGAGTTAAATGAGATGAATCTTGTCCAAGATGCACATTTTAGGTAGGACTCATTTAGCGAATCATAGATACCTAGAGTGTAGACATCTGTGTGTAAGCTAGCTGACTAGCTGTCTGCATAAAACATTACTCCGCACCTACAAACTTAGACAGAAGGAAAATCCTCTCATGCAGGCTACAGAATTTAATTTTGTGCAGTTACTTGCTAGATACCTAGAACAAGGAACAAGCATATGGTTATCATATCTCAAACTGAAATTAAGACTATTTCTGCAAGAACCTTCTGGTACTGTTCACAGTGGTTACAACAAAAGTTCATATTGCAGTAGTTTGCAACAGGGAAAATCCTGTCTGTCTCTTTGGCTTATCCTTTGAATTTTTTTTTTAATGTTTAAAAATATTATGAAATGGTAAGATGCTAAAAACTCTGACTGCTGCAAAACTAAGGTGGAAGAACTTTGTGCCTGAAATCATTCTGTTACTTTTCTGACATTAGACTTCCATGTCACGCGTTAGTAGAAACTTCTAAGCATGAAGTCATTAGTCATTTTGAAACATGAAGAAGACCAATCAATTCAATTACATGAGCTGACTTGCTAAACTTTCGTTTTGCTTATATAAAAAAAATAATAAAAATTGAGCCACACCAGTAACCAAGCTACCCAGAAAAGAAATATATGCAATATTATACTTCATTCCTGTGGATTTCAATTCACTTTCACAAGGTAAGCAGTGTCAAATATATTGGATGGGTCCACTAGAACTGACTGTGCAACCTAATGTTCCATTAGTTTCATAGAATATCAATTAAGACAGGTTACCACAGAAATTACGAGAGAAAAAACTCAAGTGAGTTAGTTAATCATATTTACAAATGGCCCTGTCATATAATAGCTCAGTTTGGCCTTGGTTTCTTTGCATTTAAAAAGAGCCATCACATTAAACCATTGATTCACTAGACTTTTCAAAAACCTTTTACTGTATTTTATGACTTTATATTACACGCATTTCCTTATAAGCACTTTTCTTACAAGTCTGTATGACCTTCTCCCATTTTAAAATCCCCTTTGGGGATATTGTATATCTTATCTCAAGTTTAAGGGAAAGTATACACGTATCTGCATGAATACTTTTCTGTATGTTTTGCATTCATTCACTGACTTCAGTCTGTCAGCCATAAAATAATCAACTTGGCCCTTGGTTCTCCAGCTGGAATATCATGCTCTTCAAGGCTCAAAGCACTTCAACTCTTTAGATCAGTGTTCCCAGGACAAATCTCTCCTCTTTCTCCTACGCCACCCCCACCCCCCACCTTCTCCTCTCCTTTATTCACAATAAAAATTTTCTCAAAGCTGTTTTTCTCTCACAAATTAGTTAAAGGGCTAGAGGTGTTCCAGGTACCACAGAAACACACCATTTCAAATCGTCTCATTGCTGAGGTGGAGAAAAGTGATAAAGTTGGAGTTTCACCTGTCATGAAACATCTTCTCCTCTGCCAACTGGGATTAATTTAAACTCGTCATGTATTTCCACCTTTCATTTTTATTTATGTTGTGAAAGGAACAGCTGGTGAGTACTTTCTTCCACTATGGTTTTTTTCATTATTATTGAAAAAGTAAAGTATTATGGAGAACAAATGATACTAGATATGCCCTAGCAGCAGTCGACCAGCTGTTATTGCATTGTGAATTTCTATCCAGACTTCTGAATTTCATTTAATAGTTAATTAAAATGGGAATTAGGCCTTGCCTCCTTCCCAGATTGTGGTGAATGACGGAGTTTTGTTTTGGGCCAGTGATGTACTTGGCTTTCACTTGTCCAGGATATCACCTTGGATAGACAATTGGTGTACCCCTGCATTACCGAGCCTTTAAAATGAACTAACTAACTAACTAAATAAATAAATAAATACAAGCATTTGAAAGCAAACAAAGGAAACAAATCTGCATTATTTAACCGTGTTAACAAGATGGGGGGTTTTTAAGGCAAATTTGATTTATCAACAGGAGGCCTGAGTTAAAACATAGACACATACTGTAGCTGTTAAAGTTCAAGCCAGGATGATGCTCTGAAATGTATGAGGATATTGGAAATGTCCCACATTTTGTGGCTTTTCTGGGCATACTGCAGCAACAGCTGAATGGTTCAGCATGCTGATTTTGGACTGCTGAGGATGAGTAGCTGGAACCAGAAGCCAGGGTCTCTCTTCTGTATATGGCTCTCTTCGGTACCTGCCAAAAGGGAAAGGAAAATCCTTCCAGGAAAGTTTGAAGGGAGCAGCTTTCAGCTGCTATGTAACCTTTGTCTGTTGAGACTAAGGAAGTGTTTAATATCTACATAATGCAGGCAAAAAATAAATGTGTTTGATTCATGCACATTTTATATATGTGACGTTACTTGACTCGCTAAAACTTTTATTCTATATAGGTTAGGCCTAATAATAGCTTGTAAGATCATTAGTCATACCTAGGTTAAGAGAAAGAAATCTGACCAAAACTGATGTCCCAAGCAATGTGCATCTGGAGATGGAAGGCAGAGAGAAACATTCCTTGCTTTTCCTACCTTGCAATAGTTGTGCCATCACTCTTGTCACCTTCTGGGATTTCTACCACATATGCTCCAAGCCAAACAAGTATGCTATATCTTAAGAATATTTCTTTAGTAATTTATTTACATCTATTATTATTTGAAGAGAAGCCAGGCTGGGAGACAAGTAGGGCCACTCAGAACAATCAGGAAGACACTGCTGGGTTATTTAAGCAATGATATAAATAATGATGCTTTTTCAACTCAGGTAAATACATCTTAAAAAAAAAAAATAATTTAAATTCCAAATTCAGGATGTATGAAATAAAAAATCCTCTACTATTTTTGTGGTTTTTATGTCATTCTAGAGGTCTTTGAATCAGGACATAGAAAGGTAGAAGTTTATGCCTCCCTAAATCATTCTATTGACTGCATTTGTTTTGCATTTGTTCTTAAATAAGTTGCTTTAATTTATTCTTACATTGACAAACATCATAATCACCACAAAGAATATTGTTACAGGATGTTTTAGGTGCTTGCACACAAAGCTGTTCACTTCAGGTTTGTAGAAAGCCTTATTCATCACTGGCATGATCAAGATGAAAATAAATAACAAACATCTAATAATGTGCTATGAAAAATATTCTTATTACCACTGTTTTATGAAACATTTTATCCCTTTCATCTATCTGCTCTATGTTGTAACTTAAAATTTTTAATACATAACTCATAATAAAGTCTTTTTTCTTTAAACTTGTTTTCAAAGTTTATTGGTAGCAATACCTGAGAGGAAGTCCCTTCTTTATGCATGGACTTCTCAGAACTAAAAAATACAAAGATGTCAGTAGTCATAACCAATAACAAAAAGATGGTACTTGTTCATTACAGTTACCGATAAAGTTAACTAGAGTAATACTGGTTGGTTGCTTCCCCACCCCACCCCCCAGAATAAAAGGTTTTCCTTAGCAGAGGAAAAAAAAAATAAGTCTCATAGTTGAGCTGTAAGATCTGAGGACTATGGCAAATGTCTGCCTAAGTACATGAGAGAATACACAGAGCTCTGTTTCAGTTGGCTCAACCACCATGTCAGTGGCTTAAAGTTAAGGAACAAAGGAAACATATGGAAACAAGATGATGTTAGCCTACAAAGGGAAAGAATTTCTCTCTCACTGAAATACTGAAAGGAGCAACCTGTAAAAAGTCATAGACTGACACAGCTGTAGTCACTCCTGAACTCCAGTGAAGCAACAGCCATATTATTATCGCAGGTTCATCACACAAAACCTGGGTTTGCTTTTCTGTAGTATTTCTGAAGAGCAGAAAATCCTTTTCTTAATTTTCCCTATTCTAAAGACCACCATCTTTGATTAAATGGTACCTTTTCATTCTGAATATCAGCAAGCAGATCTGTTCTCTCAGTTCAGCTGGTGTTCTTTCAGAAAGCAGGTGTAGGAGGATAGTAAGAATGTTATTTCAGATATTAAAACAGTTTCTGGCTATAATATGAGAGAAATCAAGCAATAATTCCAGCCACTTCACAGTACAGGAGAAGTGTTAGCATTCTGTCAGCTTGTTCCATTACTTACTTTCGAGCTATTAGCCATTATGTAAACATCAGTTCATTATCATATAAGACATTAAGTAACCCAAACAATCCAGTTATTCTCAGCCATACTGCACAAGTTCTACATAATCTATTTACTCATATGGCTCCTACTTTCCATGCTGTTGCAGATGCTTTACATTTTTCCCCAGTAAGTCGTCATGCCACTGATTCTTTACCATCATGTTTTATTTTAGTGTTTGCAACTGTACCTGTAGCTGAAGTAGCAAAATGGTAGTGCATTTTCCAAACTCACACTTGAAGTTCTAGCTTTGCAAATATAAAATTATCCCAGGCATCTTTTGGGGATTTAAGACTTATGAAAGCTCTTGACTATTTTTTCAACATAGATGTGTGCATAAAATCTACTTACTGTAACTCCATTGGGTTAGAAATATGGTTCAATGGTAATAATACAACAAGATTACAAGTAGAATTTAACTGGAAGGTGAACAAATCAACAGTGCCAAGTCTACCTTTTTCTCCTGAAATGAATGGCAGACACTTCTGTATTTTCCTTACTCTGCAGAGTTGACCAGTGAGCTGGTAAGCTGACGGCATCTTTGAGCAGCCTGTTGAGCAGGAAATAAATGACTAAGAAAGCGGCAGTGCTTAAGAGAAATGTTTGTGTGTCCACCACTAGTGAGGTGTGAGTTCACAGATCACTTTTCCATGTAACCTATGAAAGACCAAATCAAAGCTTTGTTTTAGTCATGTTAGTAGCGTAGGATGCAAAAGTTTTGCTGAATAGCAAAACCTTATTTATCCTCTTCTACTAACTACTCATATCGAGTTGCTCCTCTTCTATTACAAATCTCTGTTTTCAGTTGTAAATCAGCCTTTCATTGTACCCAGCAAGGAGGACAGGTACACTAGAATATTCAATACGCTAGTGAATTTCCCTATTAGATTTCCTGAAACTAATTAAAGGATGAAATTATGTCTTCAAGCTATACAGCCTAAAATATTAATATCCCTCACCTTGTCTGCTCAAAAATTAAGAAATGTCTGTATGAGGGACAGATGGTGGGAAATGGGAAGGAATGCATATATACATGCAATGCATGTACAGAAGGAAAGAAAGGGACTATCCAGTGCTTTGAACTGCCACTTGATTGGGTTGGGTGTGCTACATTATCTATATTTTTTTCAACTCTGACATATGACCTTTTTCATCAGAGTCATGACTGAGTTTAACCTGAAATCTAATCAAATTAAATTCCTTAGTCCCAAGAAAACAGCAAGCCTGCATTATGGATGCACAATGCCAGCACATTTAGTCATTTTTAGCAGGAACCAGTAATTTACTAGCACTGGAAAAAGGCAGTCCTTTCCCAGTTTTAAAGATAAGATCAATAAATTAAAGCTGTTAGGTACAGAACAGTTGGAAAACCAAAGTACCAGAAAATCATGCAGTTAATTGTGAAATAATTTTAGTTCTCATATTAATAATATCACAATACCTCCACAGAAGAATCATATTATTTTCTTTTTTGCTTTTAAAGAGGTTTTTATTTGTTTGTTTGATTTTTTCCTGATCTAAAATCTGGCATGTGACAACTGGCAAGAATGAGGAATTGTAACTTCCCCAGATTTCCCACAAATGCTGATCAATGTCACATCACATCACAGAAGGATAGGGGAAATTCCTAGTTAAGTCAACTACTAAAGAAACAAGAACAGTTGCAAGGAACACAGATTACACAAATTCAGAGTGCGAAACTCTGTATGTTATATCAATAGCAATGGTTGGAAAACATGAATTATGTCCTGCATGTAAGGAAAATAACCATGACAGGAAAGATACAGTTTCACACCCTTACTTGAAATCAGGCAGAACACTGTTTGACTGATTGCAATGGAACTTGTTGGGGTGGCTTTGTCAGGTAGAGGAATGATTTTTTGGGGGGCCAAAGTGAAAACAAGCAGCACATTTGGCATGGCCAGTATGGTTTTGGCTAAAAGAAGTTCATGACCTGCAAAGGAAAAGGTGCAAGACAGTTACAATCAAACAGCATAAGAACTTGAACCATGTTTTCATATGCTGTACTTGAATGCCTTAGTTGTTGATCTTATTATTGCTTTGCTACAATGGGAGTCTTCTCTCATCCAGAAAAGCAATCCCAAATCTAATTAATCTAATATCAATTTAACCCTTACTTAAATTTCCTTGGAAAAGTTTTCTTTCAAAGATTTGGAATTTTCTGATAAAAGAGGTATTTTGCCAAAAAAAATTCCACAGCCAGCTCTACATTTCTAGTACCTCCACTACTTTCTGTAGATATATAATACCAATTCTTTTTTATCCTCAGCTAGAGCTTTTTTTCCCAAAATAATTGTTTTATATCCACAGTTCCACTCTGTCAACACACTTGATAATAAAATAAAAAGAAAAAAAGAAGGCTTAGCTCAATTTCCTCCATTATTGTAGCAGTGTCCTTTGTAGAGGAAAGGGCAAATGTGAGGTGCATACTCACACACAGATATGTACATACGAACATAAGAAATATATTATTATCCAAATGCCTTTGAATGAGGGATGTGTAATTAATTTCCTCTTCCCTTGTGCCTGATTCTCATTTGTGTCTATTTCTTCCACTTGAACCCTAGAATTGCAAATGCTCCTTTAAAATGGTAGTAACTACAAACAAAATCTGAACTGTGAGTTCCTTAGGTTTGTGATTGCACTTTTACTTAATTTCCTGGTCACTGCTGGAGCTGTGGCTCAGTGTCCAGGGAGCAATTTGGGGGAGGGGGAAGGACACTGTGCATCTTCTTCAGCAGAATTTGTGAGTTTTCGCCTCTGGCATTCAGGTTGGAATGTCCCTTCTGATTATGGTCTGCTGCAAAACTCCTGAGGATGTGACCGTACATTTCAAAAAGCAGAGAAAGTGGATGTTACTTCAGATTACTTCTCGACTTTCTGAGTTAAATGTATGCTAGAATAATGAAGGAAGCTGAGTTAAACATCTTTTCTTTTTAACACTTAATACATAACATTCGATATGCCCAAGTAACACAGGGAATATAAAATTTCATTTAAAAAACCCACCACCAACAACCCTTAGCTTCCATAATTATAAAAGTGCTTTTTAAAAACTTCTAAGAATGCAATTTCTTGATTTTTGTCAGGTATTTTGAGCAAGTTTTCTTTCACTGGAGACTGAAGGCCTTAATGAGCTGGGGTGATTTTTGCTTTCCTAGTTTACCTTTCTTCCTGCTGCTAGTATGTAGTAATAGTGCCATGTTTCTACTATTTATTAGAAGTAATTTCAAGTTCCTGCATGTTTCCTGATTATTCTCATATCTTGATTATTATATCAAGCCAGTTAAGCAAAGACGCTTTGAAATTTTCCGTTTCAGCTACCATTCTATTAAAAGAATAGACATTGTTTCCTTATATTTTTCAGTTTAGAACAACTATATCAGTTTCACCACCTACACTCCCATATGTATTATTTTATAAGTGTCTGTGAGAATTCAAAACTGCCTTGTAATGCAGTCTTTGGGAAACCAGGTATCAATTGAAAAGTATTGCCACTAAATTTAAAAAATCTCATCCATTACCCAGCTTCCAGAAAACAACCTTGAAAACCTAAGAAATGCTAGCCTTTGGAGATTGTGGGGTACATATTAATTTATATTAATATCTCTTTCCAGTACTCAAATAATTTTAAGGAAACTTAAAACATGAAAAAAAAAAAGAAAAACCCACCAACCCCCCCCCCCCCCAAAGTAGCCTTAATCTAAATTTTTTGACTGCTACATTTAGAGACATCTTAATGTAAATGGAATTTGGAAATCTCGCTGCCATTGTAAAAGAAACTCGGAGTTAAGCTGCTTCTGAGTTTTGAGACATCTAACAGAGCTTGTATCCCTTGGTCTCTTATGAACAAACTGGTCTTGTTTTACAGGTAAATGATACTTCTGTCTTCCTATAGATAACACAGTGTGCACAAGGGAAGACATATTATATGTTGCTGTAACCGTTCTCTTCAGGAAGAATTTTGTGGTTGTGTTTTTCAAGAATGCTTGTACCAAGAGGGAGCCTAAGGGAACTGTGTGGGCACTGAGAGCTAAATGACCTGCAGGTAACAAATGCTGTTACATATATATTACTTTTCTGTGTGCAGTGAAAATGAACCACCTAAAAACATAGCCTTTTGTTGTTTTGGTAGTGGCTGTTATTTTTTTCAGTGGAAACCAGCCATTGTAACATAAACAAATTACTGACTACTATTCAGCATGCTACATGTCTACAAAATGCCTGTAGAACTTACTTTACTTGAAGATATAATAATCCTTCTGTCTTGCAAAAGAAAGCCCATGCAATCACATAATAGTAGTTTAATATTTCCCATTAAAACAGTTTGTGAACACTTCTTATCTCATAAAGACAGAATGCAAATACGAAACTGATCCCACTGTTCTTACGCAAAATCCCTTTAAATTCAATGGGACTTCTGTACGAGAGAAGACTGCAAGCTTGGACCGACACTAGTAATGTTCAGTGATCTAAACAGACAGTGAAGCTGTTCAAGATTTTTGTTTTAAGTGGAGTAAACATACAGCCTGCTTAGCAGACAGAAACCTGCGTTTTCACTAAAAATACCTGCAAGGCAGGCCAGCAGTTAACCTTGCAGATTAAAAAGAAAGAAGGAGCTACAGGAGGGTAGTTGATCCATTCTGTCAAAATGCCAGATGGCTGTAACTCTTTGCTTTTGTATATTAAAAGTTGCCCAAAGGCTTTTTTTCTCTTTTATTTCCTTCTCTCCTTGTCTAAAACAACATGCTGGCTCCACTGCTGGACAAATGCAACTTCCTACTCCTTCTGCAAAAAGAAATAAACAAACAAACAAACAAAAAGGCTTTTATGGTAAGACTAACATCTGGTGTCAATAAGATTTTGAAGAGAGTATCACTCTTGGAAAGCATCTCTTCACCTTTTCTCTCCAGTTTAATTTAACAGATAGCACATATGCTTGAACTCTCTTAAATCTGCCAGAGTGTGTTTGGTCTCAACTTTACATTTGTCTTAGAAAATACAGTATAAAGGGAAAAATCAAGTTCATCAAGCAGAATAGTAAACTTAAGTATCATCTCCTAATCTGTCATCAGTTTTACTGATAATCTTTTTTTTTTTCCTTCCACAGCCCAGTCTGAAGTGCCCATGGGTGATTAGCCTGCTGGGATACGCTAAACACCATTCGAGCATGATATTAACTAATAAATAGAGAAAATCCCATAAGCCATCTATTGAAAATGAAAAAAAAATCTCTTTAATGTCAAGTCTGACCAATAAAAATCACACTGTCACTACTTGAGGGAACTACAGAGAAACAGTTACTGTATGGGACGTATGCTAAGAGGGTTTTGCTTATGCTAGCTTTAAGACACAGCATATCTCATTTTAACTTTTTTGCATGATACATACTTTATAAATCCTGAAAAAAAAAATTTAAAAATGTCTTTGTTTATTTTTAATAATTTTTCATTTTAAAAATATTTTATTTTTAATATCTCTGCTAGTATTTAAAATGAACTTAAGACTATCCAGAATAATACTTCCCCTAGTAGCTGCTAAAATGTAATTCCAAGGGAATTCTTGAAAAAGTTTATAAACACTCTGTTTAACAGCCTTAATGAACTTACATTCCTTCAGTTTCTCTAACAAATTTTCCCACCATTTTTAATTTTGACCTCCAACAATTGGCAATATAAACCCAAATATTTTATCACAAGTTGTTTGACATTAGCCAGGTGCCTGAGAGAAATAAGCAGAACATTGGCTTCTTTCTCTTTTCACATATAAAGGTCTCCCAGCTGCGGCCATTGTCTGTAAACCAGAAAAATGAAGAAAATGTAAGCCTGGTACAACGTATGTCACTCCTTGGTGGTACCTGGGAGTTAGTCTTTCAGCTATGGAATGGTTCAGCAGAGCACTGTACTACACCAGAAGACATGTGAGAAAGTTTAGACTTTTAGTGAATTACACCAACTCTTGTAGCTTAATTCTGTGAGGTTATATTCCAGATCTTTTTTTTATTTGTATGTGTGTGTTTATTTATAAGGATAGTTTGTGCTTCAAATTAAATAGTATTCAAATTTATTTTAGCAAGGTGATAGCATTTCTTTTTCTTATATATTGTTCACATGCATTAGAAAGTTAACTTTTTTTTTTTAAGTAGAAACTATCAGAGAACCAGTGGTATTTCTCATGGGATTGCATTTCCATCTAAAACCTAATAAGAAGTCTGTTGAGAGATGGCTGTCCTCATGAGAATTCTATCTCAATATTTTGACTAAGTAGAATTGGCTAACTTGGTATAAAGTATTGAAGTTCTGAAATTATTATTCTTGCCAGTATTGTGACCTAGAATTAATACTAGGACTTCCCCCCCCCCCAATTATATGAGAGTAGACAGCTATGTTTTCTTTAGCAACTAATTTAATATGTAACTGTTTTAAAAGAATACTTAGAATATTGCACAAAAAATAACTGTATCCTGACTGATGCAAAGTTTGTATTTCAATTGTGTTTTTTCATAGAATGTAAGCTGACTAAAATACATTGCAAGTGTATTTCTTTATAGCTGTGTACCAATTCTTTTGCGCATTCTCCCACTCTCCCTTCAAAAGACAGGAATAACCACAGAAAGAAGGAAAATGGAAGAGGAGGAAAAATTTTCAATTCTAAGTTCTTACTCACTTGTCTTGGTCTTCCTTTTGTATACTTGCTGTTATTTCAGTGTTGTCATCTACAATGCCACCAACATAGCCTGTAAGGTTGAAATGTTTGCTTTATTATGGCTAAATTTGTCAAAAATCCTAAAACTGAGAGACTTTCTGGAATGTATTTTGTGGAAGAGCTTTTGATATAGTTCTAACTGCTGTTGTCAAAAGCATTTTTCTAATTGTGCAGTCTCAAATAGTCTTCTGCCTATCAATTTTTGAGTAAGGGATATTGAGATCAGTGATTTCCATTGAAATATATCATAACACACATTTCATTGGAATATGAGATAGCATCACGGCAAAACATTTTATTTCGGAAAATAAATTATATGTGAATAACAGTTAATAAAATAAAAATAATGTAACAACAAATTCATTCAGTTCTGACTTAATTCATTAAATTTTATTTTTTTAAATGCAGTTTGGAATTCATTTTAACTTCATAGACTGGTACCATTTCAGGCAATATTTTTTTGAGAAAGAAAATATATAGTAAATTTACTCATAAATTAAAAACATGGTAGCTCTGCTTTTATGGATGAATAGCAAAGGTTTCTTTATGATACAGTGATCGTACTGTCCTACTTTATCTATTCGAAGCTTGAAAATGTGAAAGAAAGCCACAGACATTTCTAAGAGAGTAATGAATCACATTCATCCGATTATTATGTTTTTCAACCAATGAGTATCACATGATGTTAGAGAGAAATTTATTTTTAGTGCAGTTTCCTAACATGATGCCAGATGCTGTTAGTAAGTATGATATTAGCTGAATATCAGCTCATACTCCTTCTTACTCTTGCTGTCTGGATTTGTGCACCTTGTCTTATTATAGTTCTTTTAAGAAAAACTAATAAACATGCCTTATTATTTATTTTTTTAATTATTATTCCAAGAAAATCCATTAAATATCACTTCTGCTGGTTTTAATTTTTTAAATTATGTATACTATTGGAGGGGAAAGCTCAAAATAATATTTTATTACCTAACATACTTTATTGTTATAAATATTTCATTCTTACATTTTCCTTTTCACAGACTCTATAGTTTCATTAATAAAATTCTTTTTCTCTGCAAATAGTCCTGGAAATATATATCAGTAATGTACCTTCCCTGTTACTCAGTCTAGCAGGAATCTGTCTTAATCCAAGCAACAAAGTATGGCTTTTTTGCTTTGGTTGGGTTTTGTTTTTATGAAAACTTTACCTACAGTGACAAAAAAGCACATGTCTCTGGTTGGAGCTTGTATTGAGTCTAGCTGGGATGGAATTAGCTTTCCCCATAGCAACGCATATAGTGCTGTGCTTTGCACTTGCGTCTAGAATGGCATTGATAACACACCAATGTTTTGGTTCCTGCAGAGCAGCACTCGCACAGCATCAATGCTGTCTCTCCAACCTAGGGCCAGTAGGCTGGGGGTGGGCAAGAGATTGGGAGGGGACACAGCCAGGACAGCAGACCCAAACTGACCAAAGGGATATTCCATACTGTATGACATCATGCTCAGCAATAAAATCTAGCAGAAAGGAGGACGGACGTGGGGGAGGGGCAGATATTAATTATTAAGGTGTTTGTCCTATTGTGGAGGGGAAGTGAGAGAGTGGCTTGATGGGTACCAGGCAGCCAGCCAAGGTCCACCCACCAAAGAGCTACAGTCAGAAGAGATGTGGAGGTAGCCACTTACGCTAATGAACACATACATATTAATTATACCTCATTTTAACTGTCCTTCTACAAGAAAAACAGATATTTTCCTTTGAGTTTGACCACTATGTTATTCATCACAACTGAGCATGCTTTGCCATATTTTATGCATAATATTGTCTGTTCATTTTGTTAAACCAACACTTATATATGGAAAGGCAGTATTAATACGAAAAACTCCCAACCACTCTATTCATATATGATATCTTCATTTGTTGCCAGATTACATGAAACTGAATAAACAACCAATATAGGCTATTTTGCATGCTACTTGAGGACTGCTACCTGCACTCATTGACTGAGGAAATGCTACTTGTGCTGTTTCTCACTGCTACTGTTTGATTTCATGCTTTATTTGGTGATATAATGCTGTTTGTTAATTTTAGGTCTTTTTCTTTATTTTCTTCTCTCCAGTGTACTACTGTGTCATTTACTGTGTATAAACTCGCAGTTGCTAAGCAGAAATTTCTTTTATGTAATTGGGGCCTTAAGGCCTTCATAGAGTCTGCAGTAGGGATTTAACTCTCAACTTTATATTCCTTCCAACTCATAGTCTTCAAAACTCTCTGAGTGTGTTTATGTTATGACTAAATTAAATTCAGTCAACATTACACATTTGTTAGAGATCTACTTTTTCCCCACTCCCAAACTTACAATCTTGTAGCTAAGTCATTCTTAAAGCCTACAATACCATCTGAATAAAGAATAAATTAGGCAAAACATGTCCTGAAATACTTATAGAAATCTCCAACTTATGTAGTCACTGGTATTTTATATATGTTATGTAATGGATACAGCATTCATATCAGAGGATAATGAAATCTTTTCCCTTCCAACTGTAACTGTGGAAGATATTAAAGAATATCTGTTAATTTAAACAAGCTTACATATGTGAGTCTAAGTTGCATCTTATAATGATAAAAGAGGAGTCCCATTAGACCCTTGGACCATCAGTCTTAATACACACCCCATACCACTTGATTTTTTTTTTTATATTTATCTGAAGGAAAAATATAACAATTTCCTAACTAAGTTGCTACAGAGACTAGGGTAAATTAAATAGAGGATGATCACTGGTACTGAATAATTTTGAGCATTTGGTGGAATTCATGCAAATAAACTATGCACTTTAGCATAGCCATATACAAATCAGATGTCTAGGAGCAAAGAATTAGGGCAACACCTGCAATTACTAAGACATAAACCGTGCGTAGCAGATACCAAGGTGAATGTGAGTTCTTAGTGGAGCCAGTGGCCAAGGAGCTTTTTCTTCCCAATTTTTACCTGTATTAACAGGAGAAATTAAAATAGAGGTAAATTATATTATCTCTGAATTTGCAAGATAGAAAGTATTTGCAAGAGACCTGTATGTGACTCCATGACTGCGATATTTGTGACTGATAAAAAGCAGACTATGGGGAAACTAAATTGTGGGAAGGAGATTGCTTTGTAAATTCTCTTGCACTGTCTTCAATCTATAATCAATAAATTCTTCTGGTGATTTTTAGAGTAATTTTATGTTATCTACAAAAGTAACTGAGAATATTAAGTCAATAAACTTAAAATAACATATAGGAATAACAAATACGGAGTGTTAAGATTTTTGAGAGTGCGAAGAGTTATGAGACCACATTCTCACCATATCAAGGAGGAAATCCACATATTACAGAGAATTCAGAATAGAAATATCTAAATGAGTAGTGACTAAAAAATGAAAGAGCTATGAAAAACTTGAGAACAGTCTGTTTAGTTTAACATGATGTCCTGGTTTCAGCTAGGACAGAGTTAATTTTCTTCCTAGTAGCTGGTACAGTGCTGTGTTTTGGATTTAGTAGGAAAAGAATGTTGATAACACACTGATGGTTTTAGTTGTTGCTAAGTAGTCAAGGATTTTTCAGCTTCTCATGCTCTGCCAGCAAGAAGGCTGGAGGGGGCACAAGAAGCTCGGAGGGGACACCATCAGGACAGCTGACCCAAACTGGCCAAAGAGCTATTCCATACCATATGACATCATGCCCAGTATATAAACTGGGGGAGCTGGCTGGGAGGGGCGGATCGCGGCTCGGGAAGTAACTGGGCATCGGTCAACGAGTGGTGAGCAATTGCATTGTGCACCACTTGCTTTGTATAGTTTAATTCTTTTAGTATTACTATTGTCATATTATTATTATCATTATCATTGTTTTTCATTCCTTTCTGTCCTATTAAACTGTCTTTATCTCAGCTCACGAGGTTTTTTTCCTGATTCTCTCCCCCATCCCAGGGGTGGTGGGGGAGTGAGCAAGCAGCTGCGTGGTGCTTAGCTGCCGGCTGGGGTTAAACCACGACACATGAAGAGGCTTAAATAGCAATTTTAGCATCACGTTAAAGTATATATAAGGGAAATAAAAACAAGAGCACCCAGTCTAATGGGTGTGAATAAATTAGTTTCTATGACAGAAATTGGGGTTTTGTACTGCTGAAAATGTTAAAATAATTTTGGATTTTTTTACATGTTACTTTTATTCTGTGGCTGTATTTGCGTGAGCAAATGCAAAAAAATCCACAATCAGTCACAGCCAGCAAAAAAAAAAAAAAAAAAATTCTCACAATCAACAGGCAAAGGGACAAACTAAAACACTGAAGTATGATCAGGCTTTGACTGATATTATTGCATGCTTCTTGCTTCTCAAATTGTCCGAGCTCTGTTTCAAATCCAAATTAACATGTTCCATAATCCAAATTTCTGCCACAGATGCAAATTGCACTGAGTGAAAATACTGGTTACTTTGTACGTAGTGCTCTTTATAATGGAGTAATAATTTTCTGTTTTATTTGTCAAGTATTTGTTGAACACACATTGATGTATGGAATTAATGAGATTAAAGGACATTAAAAACTGACTTTTAATAGAATCATATAATTAGGAAAAAATCTGTTTTTCACATTCTGAATGTCTGGTACTGGCTTATAATAATGACATGGATTATTGCATGCAACTTTAAATGCTAGAGGCTGACTCTAGCATGTAAAAATGTAAAGCAAAATATGTGAAAAAGTATGTCAAAAGAAACAGCATAATTTATCCAAGAAGATGAGTTTTCCTTTTTTTTCCCTCCCTTTTTTTCTTTTTTTTTCTTTCTGTTTGCTACTATAAAGATGTGATTATGTGTTATGAACTATTCCTTGCCCATATGGCATCTGTCCATCACATAGTATATTCCATATTATGTCTGTAACAGCTGATTATTGAATTAAAGATAGTTCTTGATTACGCACTGATCCTACTTGAGGACTTGAGAACTTGCTTCTTTTGATTACTCACACCAGAACAAGATCTTTTCAATGAATCTTTCATTCCCATATTATTGTTGTGGACATCAATCATTAATTCATTCATTTATTAATATTTTCAGTCAATGTGTATGTGTGCATAATACTTATTCCAAAGGCCCCATTAAGATATTTTCGTGGTTTAACCCCAGCTGGCAGCTAAGCACCACACAGCCGCTCGCTCACTCCCTGCCCCAGTGGGAAGGGGGAGAGAATCGGAAGGGTAAAAGTGAGAAAACAACTCATGGGTTGAGATAGAAACAGTTTAATAAGTAAAGCAAAAGCCACGCACGCAAGCAAAGCAAAACAAGGAATTCATTCACCACTTCCCATCAGCAGGCAGGTGTTCAGCCATCTCCAGGAAAGCAGGGCTCCGTCACATGTAAAGGTTACTTGGGAAGACAAAACACCATAACTCCAAACATCCCCCCTTTCCTTCTTCTTCCCCCAGCTTTATATGCTGAGCATGACGTCATATGGTACGGAATGTCCCTTTGGTCAGTTGGGGTCAGCTGTCCGGGCTGTGTCCCCTCCCAACTTCTTGTGCACCCCCAGCCTACTTGCTGGTGGGGTGGGGTGAGAAGCAGAAAAGGTCTTGACTCTGTGTAAGCACTGCTCAGCAATAACGAAAACATCCCTGAATTATCAACCCTCCTTTCAGCACACATGCAAAACATACTGGCTACTATGAAGAAAATTAACTCTCTCCCAGCCAAAACCAGCACAGATACCTGTGTCAGTGTTAAAGTGGACTTTATGGAGGCTAGGTGTGGAGCCCAGTCAAGGGAGATGATTGCTTTGTGAATTTTCATGCAGTTTTATTCAGTCTGTGATCCACAAATGCTTTTGGAGATTCCTAGGATACATTTATATGGTCCGCAAAGGTAACTAAAAAAATCACCAAGCTTATAGTCAGATATAGGAACAACCAATACCTGATAATCATAATCATAATCATCATAATAATGGCCCACAAGCCTAAGAGATTGAAAATTCCTGTTCTAGTTTACTTATTTGCATTCATACCTTATTTTCCTGCTTTTGTGAAGATATTTGGAATTACTAGTTAGACATTCCTTCAGTCCATTTTTCGTATAAGAGGAATGGGTGTCTTGTTCCTAATATTTCCCTGATAAACACTTTTACTTACTTATGTTTAAAGCCTTTTTCTGTTTCATGATGCCTTTTTTATGCTTTGTGCTATTTGCCTTTTGATTGGTTTTAATTTTTACATTAATATACTGTATCTTACCACATAGATAAGGTTTTTTATGCAACTGAAAGAATATCCTTAATTATTAGCTATGTCAAAATAATACAACATCTGTAAGGGCCCAGGATTGGAAAAGCTAAATAGTAGATGAATGCTTGATCCTTTTAATGCCTTAGCCTACCTGGACACTTGTAGTCCTTAAAAGGCAGAAAAACGTTTGTTTGGTGCTGAGTGCAATGGGAACTCAGCTACGTAATGAAAAACGGTCTTCACTAATGAGGAGTCTCGTGTCTAAACAAAGAGGGAAAAGATGCACAGCCAGAGAAAAAAATGAGATATGCTTCTATGATCATAAGATTTGTGACAATGTTATGAGTACAGGATGTCCCCTTTCCAATCTTTTGCCCTACTGACTACAAAAGGCACTTTACAGCCTAGTTAGTACAGTGTTTTATGGGGAGGGGGTGCCCTAAAGGGATACAGAAGTAACAGAAAAGAAGGCTTCATTTTAAAAGGCCAAGTTGTGCTAAAGGAAAATATTTTTTTGATGAAGTATAGACTTCATCATATCCTACAAACAGAACAAACAAAATGAGATATTCAAAGATTTCCTGTGGATGGTAATAATTACAACAGATTCAGCTGCATATTTTTTCTTAGGGCACAATAGTGTTTTAAATTAATAACATTTATATGCTAAAGAACTAATGGAAAAGAAGGAAAAATAAAAATAATAATTTAAAATAGATAATTTTTTTCATAAGGAATGTTTTTTTTCCTTAGACTGCTGAAGAGTATTGAGACGTATCATTTTAGCATAGTGTGCTTCATTATTTCTCACATTTGTTCATGCCCTACTTAATCATATCTATTCATTATAGATCTGTTCATACTCTTTCCTTTGTGATGAGTCACGGCATGAGTGGCACCAAATGTCCTCTATTCTTTGTTCTGTGGAGCCATTGTAACATAAACTGGATCCTTGCATCATTATTTTATTACTTCACAACATGAAATAAATGCCACAAAGAAGTGGGCTTACCCAGCAGGTAGTATTTCTAGAGAAATAATAAGTACTCAAGGAAGACAAGGAGTTCTTTTCCAACAGAGTTATTGTAATCAAACTGTTGGAACTACCACAGGTGGAGCTGTGTTTGTTGCCAACAGATCTTCACCACCTGCAGCAAGTATGTTGATCCTGTAATCCTCCTACCAGGGTTTCAGCTGTCTGTGATCCAAAATGTGGTTTGGACACAGTACAGCTGTGTAACTTTGGCTTAGACTTCTGAGAAGACAGAGATGAGAAAAAGCAGTGAGAAAGTATACGAGCTAGAGCCATGCAAAATAACAGAAGTAAAAATGCAGATAAAGATGAGACAGTTTAGATAGTAATAGCAAATATTTAAATGCTGATAATAGTAGCTGAAGGATTCAAAATAAAAAATACTGGAATGAAAAGTGTTAAAACCCTAAGAGAGTCAGAAGAAGAGCATCTCACCCGCAAAATGGATCAACCTGTATAACCCCTTCATTGGCTGCCTGACCAAAAAGGATGGCAGTGTCTCGTTGGAGGGTGATGAGATTAACATTTAACCTAATAGTGTGTTAGTCCTGCCTGTCTCATCTGTGTATCAGCTAGTGAATAAGTGTTTTATACTCTTACCTGGTACATACCCTGGTTATGGCATCTGTTTGGATACAGTTGATTGAAAAGAAGTGACACAGAAAGGGAGGGTGACAGAAAGATAAAACTTGTGCTTTCATTAGTGTGATTCTTAACACGGTGGCTGACTAAGCTAGAGATATTTTCTTTTATTTTAGAATGTTTCTTGGTTTCTGTATTACAACTTATACTCTTAAACAGGCATCCACTTCTCAGTAGTGTGATGTAATGTTACCACAAACTTGTGGCTAACGGTTGGTTTACCCAGTTTACTGTTAGAATGCAACTTTTCTTTTTTTTTTAATACTAATGGTTTGTGTGCTCAGAAAAACATAGTTTTTGGTATACTTCTATGTATCAGAAAAAATACAAGTTGTATTCTACCAGACTAGCACTTGCTTTAATGCTCATGCGTTTCGGTAGCCTTCAAGGGAAAGTCTCATGAACTCTGACACACAAAAATACAATGTGTCCTATAAATTGAAATTTGAAGTTACCAGTTTATATAAGGTATGCATTCCACTAATGTGTTGCAAGTATATATTTCACTTGCATATGTATTTCATTCTGTACAGCAATATTAATATTGTTTCATTATGAAGCATTGCATGCTACATTGCTGTTTTGTGGTTCATGTAAACTATTGTCTTCTTTCAGGTCTTATTTCACTGAAATTTTAATGAGTGCATGATAACTTTGGTATAAATAAAAAAGGAAAGTTGCAATAGATAAGGAAGGAAGCCAACCTGGTCCAGTTTTACTGCAGGTCACTTATAGCAGCAATCAGAATGCTGCTTGCTAGGGAGTAAAACCTATCATTTTCCTAAGTAGTCACAGACAATAGAAAGCTGGTTTTGATGCACTGCTTTAGTTTTACTCCTTGCAAACAATAAAAGTTGCTAAAATTCTCTATAGGCAACAGAAATCATGGCAGCATAAGCTTATCTTCTCATTAAAGAAGTAAAAGCAATTCATGTCCCTCAGTTGGGAGAGCACATTGTAAACTGAATTGAACTACGGTTGATTTGGCACCATCTGAAACTGATGTGAGACTGCAATGGAGCTGCCTGGGCCATAGAGAAATTATTCATAGATGGGTTTTTTAACACTTTCTGCATTGTATTTTTATTTCATCTCATTGATTTTGTTCACATCATAATAGTACAGTCAGGAGAAGTTCTGGAGATTTTGGGCCTGTAACTAAGACTTTGTTTACCTAAAACATATCTATGACAAATAATTGAATTTATGAAAGAAAAAGAAAACGGGTATCCGATTAGAGAACAGAAATAGTGTTTGGTATTCTATGTCATCAGCCATAGAACTGAAAAGATTAATTCTGGATACATTTTACATCATAAACATCTTACAAAAAATCTACATTTCTAGACATATCATTATTCAGTGAATGACACATGCGTCTTTCAGATTCAGTAAGTAGTTAGTATTAGCACGTCATTGCAGCAAATCAGCTCCGCATTTGTTAGACTTGATAAATATTGTGAACAATGAGCAAAGCTGTTCTATGTCTTACTTTTCACGCTCTGTCTTGTATTTTCAGGTCCAGACTGATAGTAACATGTACTCCCTTAGGAATTTGTTGAAACTTACACAAATGGATAAAACATATAAATGCTATAGTTTCTAAGGAATTTATAGTCTTGTGTATGAGATGAGTATTAAGGTAAAATTTCACCCTTAACAACTGTGACTTTCTTCTCTCTAGAAAAAAAATCTGTTAAGGCATCAAAGTAATCTCCTCAGCTGCTACTAATAGTCCACTGCTTATAAAGAATACTCCTTTGTATAATTTATTTCAATCTACTTTCTTTACTTTTCTGCCATGATTCTATTTCTGCCTGCTTTGTGAATATGTAATAGAGAACTGAAATCTGTTTTCTGACACTTCCTGCTCCACCTCTTCAACTCTTTCCTCGGTACACCTATGCTATGCAAACACATTAGATTTCTTTCTTTATACTTGCTAATATCTTCCTCTCCTTGTTTTTTGAATACCGACATGTGATACTTGGAGTTTAAGAGGTTAAAAATATTTCCCTAGCCCATTGTATTATCACCAATTTTCATTGCTTTTCTTCCTGTCTGAAAAGGACAAAAATAAGATAGTCACTGGGTTCACAGGAAAGCAAGCAACCTCTTGCATAGTGTATAACTATGCATGCTAGCACAGCTAGCAAACTTTGGAAAGTGAAAGAACTTAGAGACTAGATGATTAATCTTTCAACTGCTGAATGATGTGCCATATACAATGCATCAAAGAAATGTGCTTCTCTAGTACAGCCTGATATACCTGGTGTACTCTGACGTTTCCTTCAAATGCATGGACGTTCATTTGAAAACTATTGCCAGAGGTAGAACTGTAGGTTTCAAGTTTAGATTGGTGATGGGTGGGACTCAGAAGGTTTGGAATTTCGGTTTGATTGAGATGAGCACCTAAATGTTCACAGGCTTAGCTGAAGCTTATTAGGACTACACAAGCCCCTCAAGTCTGAAAAATTGAGGCAGAAATCTGAAAAGAGGCTGTCTTGTCAGATTTTTTAGCAGTCTTAGTCTTAGAAGAAAATGCCATGAGAACAGCTTTTCACAATATTTTGGCACCTCTGCTTCCAGCCCCAGACATAACATGGCATTGAAAGAACACGTAGAAGCATAACCCCTGACTGAATTAAAAAAGAAAATTCTTTGAGTTTAAGAAGTGAGACAATCTTTGCCAATCTCTGGGAATATTTTTTTCCCTCTCTTGAACTCATTATCCACTCTTTAGCCAGGCTCTGGAGAAAAAAGATGCACACATATTAGCATATTTCATTAAGTAAAAGGTAGTCATTGTTTGAGTCCTTGAGTAAACTCATCTTTTAATGTGATGAAGAGCTACAGCTTTATCCTGCAGTTATTTCTTCAAAAGCATGTGACAGTGTTAGTGGGACAGTCATGTTTTTCTCAAACAGCCATGCTGCCGTAAACATTTATGCTAAAATGTCAAGAAGACATTTCATTTTCAATATTTTTTTAATGTTCCACTTCAATTGCTAAGTCAAAAACAGGAAACAATGAATATTTCACTCAGCTCTTCACCCAGATCTAGTTACTTTTCAATCAAGTAAAAATAATTAAAAACAAAAACAATGGTTTGAATTTCAGAAGACTGTTATACCATGATTAACTTTGACTAAGTTTTAGGGATGTGGATTATGCACTTGCCATCACATAGCAAAGTGGAAGGACTTAATTCTGAGCTTCACAACTCACAGAGATTTCCAGCAAATGCCTTCCTGTGGTCTGTATGATTCCTTTATGTACCTGGACCATCTCATTTCTGCTCTGCATTGTCTCTTGTATGTCTCCAAACATATGTCTGTAGTAATTGTTACAAATATTATCATATAATTTAATACCATAGAAGTTATAGAAAATAATAAATTGATTTGAAAGTTATATTTTGTTCACTAAGGACACAGAGATAAATTATATAGTAGCTTAGATTTGAAGAAAAAAAAATTGAGCTATATCCTCCATTTCCTTAGAGCCTTTAGAAAGAACACTCCCAGTTGAATCACGCAAATAGTTGAAGGCTGTGGGGGAAAAAAGAAAAAAAAAAGAAGAAAAAATTCTGATCTGCAATAATCAGTTATGAAAAACTAGCATTTAGTTTACAAAGTATTTTTTATCCTACTTAGCATCTAATGAATGACTTCATTTATTACAATTTGATATATAATAGTATTGAACACAGTGCCATGTGAATCATAAACAGATAAAAAAAGAAAACAATATTTTACATTAGGTTACTTACTTTATATTTCATTTTATGAAACATGTAGTACTAACGGCAGCCAAATATTAAGATATTTGTTGAAGACTGTTATACAGTTTAACTAAAACATTGTGTGCTAAATTCACACCCACTGCTTGATAGCATATTCAAGATTTTATATCCCTCTCTAGGAAAGAATACATGCAGCATACGCTAACATGTGCAGGTTAGAAGAAAAAGAGCTCATATAGACATTTGAAAAAAGATAGATAGGATCTTTTAGTAAGTAAGGAGCCAGTTGCCTGTGAGAAAATCCTAATACGTTACAACAAAGGAACCAACTAAAAAGGATTTACCTTACTCATACAAGTAAAGGAACCCAATGTTTCCAGACACACAAAACATTGTCAAAAGAGCTGATTTTTTTTTTATAAAACTGGCTTTTTTAAGTCCTTTTCCTTCACTGAAATATATTGTTCATCAAGAAAAGAGTATATTGTGTTGAAAATCTGAGTTCAAAGACCTTTCTGTTTGACTAAGAGGTGATCTTGCCATGCTGTATAACTAGATACCGTATCCAAAGTATTAGGTTTGAAAAAAAAACTTTCTGCTTTATATCTATATCTTCTACAGTTATATACGTATGTAATTATACATTTCTTTCTTCTTGTACTGAAGCAGAGAAGCAGCTATATACATTGTCTGAATATTTTATTAAATGAAGATAATCTTTCTTTGGTCAGACTTAGGTGTGGAACAATAAGTAGTAAAAAGGAAGAAAGAAGCTACTGACTGACTCTATATGAGATACTGAGAAGAAATTTAGATAATTCTTTAGACAATTAGAAAATCCTTCATTATAATCCTTCAGAAAATCCTTTATTATATTTTATGATCAGGAAAATAAAAATCCCTGAATGTTTCATTTTCTTTTTTTTTTTATTTTTTACTTTTTTGCCTTCATTATGACTGATTTTAGAAATTAGAAATATAAATGAAATTAAAACATGATGAGTATTGCAAAAAAGAAAGATACAAGTATGGCTGCAGGCTAATGCTGTTTGCAAAGTAGACAGACTCACTACTTATGGTAATGGTTTGGAAGTAGGCATTTTTCTCATCAAGTGAAAATTATGAAATGGATGGAAATTTAAAAAAATCAAGAAAAGAAAGAACACACAGCAACTGTTTTATTAGTTAAAATAGGAACAGTCATTAAGTGCTTTCTCAGGCAATCCTGGTCAGTCCCTACAAAGTCTTTACAAATAGTTCATAAGTATTTTCAGCGAGCAAAATTTTTCATAATCTTAACATATCATTTAAAAAGTGATTCTTGGTTTAAGAGGAAAGGAAAAGCTGACCAATATATTGTCAAATCTTTTAAAAATTAGTTAAATCACGATAGAGAGGAAAAAACAGAGGAAAACACACATCTTGTGCGAGAATGTTCAGAGACCTTGCACTTATTTTAGTAAGACTTACAGATCCACACAAAGATAGTTTTTAGAATAATTTCTCAAGAGAGAATGTAATGAGATCAGCCAAAAAGCTAATTCTCACATAAAAGAGAAAGGAACAAAAAAAGAAGAAAAATATGTCCAATGAAGTCATTAGACACATGAAAAACCAGCAAAGCTAGTTCTTAACTGTTCCGTTCTTAAACACACTAATACAACTGAAGAATCCATCTAATTTGATTTCTGAGCTAAACCTAAGAACCCTGCTAGTAGCTTTCATGCACATACCTGAATTTTTGCAGGAAGATCAGACAGTACAGAGCAAATAAGGTGTTAGAAATGCAAAACCATAGAAAACATAAAATTGTTGCATGTTATTTCCAAGGTAAGCATGGAAAAAAAAAAAAAGGTGAAGGACTTAGAGACAAAAACTGCTATTACTTTTGCTCATGATTGTCTTAATAAGATTGTATATCAGAAAAAAAACACTGTAACTGAAGAATACTGCAACTTCTTGCTAACTCTAAACTATATTATTCTAAATTGTCTAATTTCAAACTATAAGCTGTCTCATTTCAAACTTTTGTAACTCAACTTTGGTATTCCAAAAGATGTTGGAAGAAAGAGCTTGGGTTCATGCTACCAGTTACTGTGAATTCAAGTTTGAATTTCTTTGGTCCATCTAAGTTTTCTCCAGTATATATCTGGAGGCTATCAAGTATACCTCTACATTCAAGGCAGATTTCACTTAGACCAGGTTGCTCAGTTTGTTTTTCAGTCTGAATATCTCCAAAGAAGGAGATTTCACTGCCTCTCTGAGCAACCTGTTTCTTTTGACTTCATTCGTTGTGGTTTTTTCCCCCTCATACCTAATTAGGATTTTCCTTGGTCCAGTTTGGGTCCATTGCATTTCCCCCTGTCTGTGCACCTCTGAGAAGATTCTGATTCTGTCTTCCTTGATGAGGTAGATGAATACAGTAATGCATCACAGTGTTTCCCAGAGATGCCATGTAGCTTTCATTAGACAAACAAAATGACCTGAATCTACCCTAGAAATGCAAAGCTGTTATGAATCAAGACTGTGTGAGTTATATGTGTCACTGACTGTACATGCACATGTACTACATATACAGATGCTAGAAAAGAAACTTGTGTGTGGTGGCAATACTGTAAATCAACACTCATGAGAAGTTGTGAAATGCATACTGCAGAAAGTGGAAAGAGAACTGGAGCACCATTCCTCGCCAGCCCTGGAATAAAATAGGAATGGCTCCTTTCACGAAAATTGACAAAGCCACCTCATTATGCAGACTACTCCTCAGGCTCATGACATCTAGGTGATTTGTCAGACATGATCACTGCAAAGAAGCATTTCATTGGACGTGGCATATGAAATGAGGTATAAGTTGCACATGATAAATTTCAGGTTACTTATGCCAAGGTGGTCAAACTTATCAAGTCAAAGTTCAGTTATCTTCCATCACCATCTACCACTCCAGGCAAATGGAAAAACTGAAGCAGCAAATAAAGTTACTTGATTCACTTAAAGATGTCAAAAGAACAGAAAATAGTGTATGACAAAGAATTCTTAAATCAATCTTACAGAGTATGACAGTAGGAGTATGTTACAATTCCTGATGTCAAGAGACAGAGATGCATTGATGCTGGTTGCCTTAGCATTATTAGACATGTTAGGTTTAGAAGGAGAAACAGACAAGTGCGCAAAGGCCAAAGACTGGGCAAAGGTCCAGTGGTAAAAGACCGATCAGGTCTTCCCACTCTCAGATTATTTCTTTGTAACTGTTTCTTTGGGAGCAAGCTACTTGTGTTGGCCAGATAAATCCCTATTTCATAATGGAACACTGGTTAGACTTCTATTTAATTGTTGCCCCAAATAGCCCTTAACTAACAAACAAAACTGAATGTAGTGAAGTTTCTGCTTAGACATTTTCTGCTGAGACATAACAACCAGGATAGTCATGTAACAGGCTGACAAATAACTAATAGAGATCAGAATGGGATCTTAAAACGCTACCATGGCCTTCATAGGAGACCAAAGTGCAAGACAGACTCCTGACTTAACCCTAAGCAATTGAACTCACTGAAAAAAAACCCTAAACTACACGCTATCAAGTTTTTGTGGGTTTGTTTTTTTTTTTTTATAGATGCAATAATAAATAACTTCCCCGCAGGGGCATTGTAGTATGATTATAGTGGCATGTGTACTAGTTTAGAGAACTACATTTCCAGCTGATAGCTGCTGGGAGAGAAGATTATACTGAAAAAAAAGTCAAAACATTTCAGTGTTTTGAATCCTATCTTTTATATCTTTGACCAAAAAAAAAAAAGAGAGAGAGAGAGAAAATGTAACTGTTAAACAACATAAGATACAAGCATAAGGATAAAGTAGCAAATATTGTCAGCTGACAATATAGTGTGAATTCGTACAAAATTACTAATACTTTAGGAATATCAAATGTTAATGGATGATGACCTTCAATTGTTATGTCTAAATTGGCTGAGACAAGAGGAGGGGAAGGGAAGGGAAATGTGAAACACTTGACAAAATATAATATGATAACACAAGCCAGCATGAAGATTGTGAAAAAAAAGTGAGGGTTCTCTAATTTCTAGGCCTCCGTAATGTTTATAAAACTTTATCATTCATTTACCTAAAACTAGACATAATAACTTTTTTTTTATTGTCAGCAAAAAAATTAGACAATGAGAAGGAAGTATTTTATTTTTCATGCAGTCTTGAACAAAGCCACTAAAAATGGCTGCTAAGAAAGTTAAATGAGTCAAACCATTTCCATAGATTTGAAATTATCTAACAAAGCTATATGTAGTCCATTTTCTCTTTGCCAATAGTCTCATAGTGATGGGTCTCAATAATGTCTTTTAGTGGTATATTTCTAATGTTTTAATGGTAATATTAAGAATATTCAAAAAGAGAATTGCACATTTTGATGATGACACACAGCCCTTCATTTTAATCAAGACTTGAGTACTCTGAGTAATTTTATAAGGGAATATGTTGTTGGTAATTGTGAATCAAAGTATGTTGGAGGTGAGAGTTTGGACCTGAGAGTCAGGGTAAAAGTAAGTTGGAATCCTCTTTTGGAGAACTCAGGGAACACATTAAAAACATGGTGCAGTTAAAAAATAGTAATTTAAAAAAAGTGTGTAAATTGAATTGGAAGGATAGACCTTATTTTCTTCTACCACATCCAGATGCGCACCTGGTGTTTCACCATCTGCCACTACGTCATAACTTCAGAGTCATCCAAACCTTGCAACATGCTGATACTAGTTCCTCAGCACCAAAATATTTGAAAGTTTTAAAAAACTTTTCTTGAAGAGGTGAACTGAAGCACCATCTTTTTCCAGGAAGCAGAATTTGATCTGGAATAGGCTGAAGATAAGCAGAACAGTCCAACCCTGAGACTGGTGTTGATGGCATGAGGGAATCTAAGGCTACATCTTCATTAGCAATTTAGGGCATAAGAGAGGGGTTTTTTTCTTGCAGATTTGCTTTGCATCCACACTTCAGGTATAAAAGTGTGGAACCAAGGTAGCAGTGCAAACTGGGAAGCCATCAAGACCAACCCCCTTGCAGCAGGGCTGATAGGTCCTCCAGGCTTCTGCTCATGCATAGGGTTCTGTTACTTGTAGCAGTTGATTTGATCTTCACTGTCAGTAAAGAGGCAATGCAGACCTGCAGTTCTAAAATCATAACAAATGACTTCTAATCAAATCCCTTTCTTTCCCCCTTTGCATTATTCCATTAAGCAATGCACAAACACTCTATGAGTACCTACACTAGATAAATAAAACTGGATAATACTAGGTATATCTATTATGAGCAAGTTTGTACAGTAAGACTTGACACACTGCATTATCCAAGCGCATTATTCAAGGATACTAAGGGCATAATTCAGCATCAAATAGGTTAATATTTTTATCTTGTGTACAATCTTTATTATTTTGTTAATGAAACATAATTAGCTGAGCCTTTGAAACACAAAACTTGCTGAGTGTTCAGAAAAAAATATCATGGGGCGCAGAGCATGACAGGAAGAAAACGAGGTCCAGGGTCATGGAAAACTATATGAATTATAGAAGAAAAGTATTTTATTGCAGTTATCAACATGTGAGAACAATGACCTGACTATCAGTAATGTAGTAAAACATAAAAAGTTCATATATACAAAAGCAATAAAATTCTGTATAAAAATAAACATTTTTATAGTGTTTAAAGCACTTTTATTATGATTGGAAATATGCAGGTGTTAAAATATTGGTAAGTTTTGACATTGTGTTACTACTGTTTAAGAGAAGCTTTAGAAGCCTTAGATTTTCTGGGCTGATGCAGAGAAGATTAAGTGTCTGCCACATATATTAAAGATTAGGCCCTGTGACAGGCTCAAAGTTAAAAACATCACGTATCCTGAATCTGCTCAAATGTCCATCAAGAAATCTCACTAAGTCTGCAGTTAGATTTTGATTTAGATATAATTCCGTTGGATAACCCTTTGCTCAAGACAGATCTTTAACACTGGATTTTTAATAATCCCATCTGTTTTCAGGAAAAAAAGGAGAGTTTATGACCTTTGGAAGAAGAGGCAGGCCACTCAGGAGGACTACAAAGGTATTGTGAGGTTCTGCAGGGAGAAAATTAGAAGGGTGAAAGACCAGCTAGAACTTAATCTGGCTACTGCCGTAAAAGACAATTAAAAAGTTTCTATAAATGCATTAGCAACAAAAGGAGGGCTAAGGAGAATCTCCATCCTGTATTGGATGTGGGGGGAAACATAGTGACAAAGGATGAGGAAAAGGCTGGAGTACTTAATGCTTTCTTTGTCTCAGTCTTTAATAGTAAGACCAGTTGTTCTCCAGGTACCCAGCTCCCTGAGCTACAAGACAGGGACAAGGAGCAGAATGAAGCCCCTGTAATCCAAGGGGAAATGGTTAGCGACCTGCTACACCACTCAGATACACACAAGTCTATGGGGCTGGATGGGGATGTTGGTCAACAGCTGGCTGAATATGAGCCAGCAGTGTGCCCAGGTGGCCAAGAAGGCCAATAGCATCCTGGCTTGTATCAGAATAGTGTGGCCAGCGGGACTAGGGAAGTGATCGTCCCCCTGTACTAGGCACTGGTGAGGCTGCACCTCAAATACTGTGTTCAGTGTTGGGCCCCCCACTACAAGAAAGACATGGAGGTGCTGAAGCATGTCCAAAGAAGGGCAATGAAGCTGGTGAAGGGTCTAGAGCACAAGTCTTATGAGGAGTGGCTGAGGGAACTGGGGTTGTTTAGCCTGGAGAAAAGGAGGCTGAGGGGAGACCTTATTGCTCTCTACAACTACCTGAAAGGAGGTTGTAACGAGGTGTTGTAACGAGGTGCTGTTGGTCTCTTCTCCCAAGTAACAAGCTATAGGATAAGAGGAAACGGCCTCAAGTTGCATCAGGGGAGGTTTAGCTTGGATATTAGGAAAACTTTCTTCATTGAAAGGGTTGTCAAGCATTGGAACAGGCTGCCCAGGGAAGTGGTAGCGTCACCATCCCTGGAGGTATTTAAAAGACGTGTAGATGTGGTGCTTAGGGACATGGTTTAGTGGTGGACTTGTGTCATGGTTTAACCCCAGTCAGCAACTCAGCACCACGCAGCCGTTTCCCCCTCTCCCTCCCAGTGGGGTGAGGAGGAGGAAAGGAAAGAAAAAAAAGTAAAACTCGTGGGTTGAGATAAGAACAGTTTAAAAACTAAAGTAAAATGTAATACTAACAATAGTAATAATGAAATATAATAATAATAGTAATGAAAAGGAATATAGCAAAAAAAGGAAGGGGAGGAAAAAAAACAGTGATGCACAATGCAATTGCTCACCACCCGCTGACCAATGCCCAGTTAGTTCCCGAGCCGCGATCCGCGCCTCCCGGCCAACTCCCCCCTGTTTATATACTGGAAATCTTACGGGATCGGGCGTTCTCAGGGTGGTATGGCCATAGGCCATGGACTTGATGATCTTAAGGGTCTTTTCAAACCTAAACAATTCTATGATTCCCTGTATCATACATGTTCTCAGTAGGTGACAATTTTTCACTATTGCCTATGCTAACAATTCATAAATTTTGATATTAAAAAATGATTAAATAAGTTAAGCGGTTCAGAATCATAAAAGCAGTACTTTCAGAACTACTTATTAATATCTACTGCTTTTATTCAAGTATTTATGACCTACATATGCAATGTTTTGTTGTTTTTTTTTTTTAGTTTAATGCAGATAGATCAACCTTTCAGTTACAGACAAGGATTTGATTTTGCATCAAGCAGATAAAGCACCCAAAGATGATTTCTGCCCTGATCAGAACTACCTACACTACCAGTATAGACAAAGCGCCCATGTGTGCAATACACCTACACAAGCTCCTCAGAGGAGGCTGTGGCATGCTATTAATTCAGAAGCTAACCAGCAAAGAGAGAGAGACAAGTGACCAGTTCATCTCTTCCATTTCATACCAAATCATCCATTAAGAGCTGCAGGTGGAGGGTACTCTAAGGTACAGTATTTGTGTATGTCCATTCAGCTACTGTTTGTCAACTGCATGTAAGAAAAATGTGGTCTTGACATAACATCTTATAACAAAGCAATGTTACCTAATGAACACCTACAAAAGGCTGAAGTGGTGGTCAGGAAAATGAAATAATTCTGAAACATTAATGGTTCGACAGAAAGATTGGCTTCAGCTTTCAGTAAGGCCATATAGACCACATTCATCAAAATGGTTTAGAAATATAATTTTGGGCTTCCGTAAGCTTGTTATGTTTGTGAACACATCTAGTTTTACCCTCATGTTACCAACAAACTTGATTCTTTTTTTTCCACATGGATTCTAGCCACTTTAAGTTACATCTTTACCACCTTACAACTCAGTTACTGGAATTTGCTAGACTACACCTGAATGTGAAGAATGAATCAGAACTCAGAATGCAGCTGTCCATATACAATCCAAAGACAGAAAAGAATGAAAACAAAATGGTAAGGACAGAAAAAAAAACCCAAACCAAAAAAACCCAACCAAAACCAACAACAACAAAAAGAATACCTGAAAATCATAGAAAATATATATTATTTCTCAGAGCATATATTTTCCGTTAATTGGCAATGGATTTCCAAACTGAATGTATTTGCTATGTAAGCAAATGGATGTAAAATAAAATTCCTATGCTCACACAGAAGATAATATAATTTATCTTTGAGTTCTGTAATCAGTATATTGTTACCTATTTCATCTGCTCAAGGTAACCAAATAGGTTTCATAAGGAAGATTTGTTTAAGGCATATATGGGCATAGCATAGCATAGCATAGCACAGCACATTTAGTTGTCACGAATTAATGGCATCCCATATAGTACATCTTTATACGCATTTTTATATGGAAGAGCTGTATAGCCTAATACAAAGTTTTATGTTTATCCTAAAGAATAAAACAACTGTTCTCAGAACCCTTAAGGTTTTGGATTAGTTGTGTATTCTTTCCTTCCTTGGTATGTTTTCTGAAATATATTGTGTATGATTTGTATCAAACCTTGGGTCTTATATTGATTTTATTCAAGGATTATGGTTCGTCCAACTTCAAAGTTGTTATCTTGGGTCTCTAAAATTTCTGAAATATCTTGCCAAGTTTTGGAAAAAAAGCCCAGCGTAATCCCAGATCAGACACAGTCTCATGTGTACTGCTCTACAAGGAAATTGGGTGCTTGCAGAATGCTGGTAATTTAACCAAGTCTCAGAATAAACATTTCTAAAAGTAATATTGACTTATAACAAAACAGTTTGTTAAAAAAAAAAAAGTAATTTCTGTTGTTGTTTTGTTCAATTTTTATCTTTCCCTGCCTTTCTCTTTTCTGCTGAAATAAAACAACTTTTAAGCTTGGACATTTTATTTTCATGTTTAAACAGATGGCTAATAAAAGCTTATGCAACTCAAACATCTCACCTAACCATTAATCTTCATTTCAGAGCAAGTGCTGCACATTTGTTGACACAATTCTATAGGGACTTTGTGAAAGAAAATCCCAGATACATCCTCTCCTTTAACTTAAAAAGTTTACCTTTACTTTGTCCTACTGCAGCCTTACTTTTTAAAACAAAGTAGAAAAGGAAGGACTAGGAAGGGGTGGGAGCGGGTAGGCAGTGGAGGAAGAATAGCTGAAGCTGAAGCGAAAGATCCCAGTGTACTAACACTGATTCTGACTTTTAATTTGTCATAATGTATCCAAAATTTTTTTTTTTTCTTTCTTTCTTTTCATTACAGTGAAGTCCCTGGTTGGAAAAAATACAATCTACAAATTCTGATAAAGCTTTGCAACTTTGAAAATGGTAATGAGAAGAACAAAAATCCTTCTGACACCCATTTCTACACTATAAATATGTGTTTTGAAATTAAAACACTTAAGTATGGCATTTGGATAACATAGTAATAAATCAAGCTTACTAGTTCTGGAGGTCAGATGGAAAAGGAAGTGATTGTAAGAAAAGTTTATAACTAAAATCTGAGGAAATTAATAACCTTTGCTTGCCTGAAAAAAAGGCATACTTCACATATCCTTGTTTTTTGTTTTCTGTCCTGAAAAAACAGTGTTTAGGGAATTACAGACAGCATTTCCTGTCCTGACTCTCCTGCTAAGCAGGACTTGGTGGATTATTTTGATTAAATTCTTGATTCATTATTACTTTACTATAATGTTAACATTTTTTCCCAATTAATTAATTTCTTTCACTACAACAAATGGAATAGGCACTTCAGAGTTCATGTTTGTACAGCCTAAGCTCAAGGCTCATTAACTAACAGATCACTAATAATGCCCTTTTTCCTCCATTTCTTGTTATGTAGGATGTCTTCAAATCTTGGTGTGCTCCACACAAACCCAAAACCTATTTAACATCGGAGATTAGCAATTCACAGAAGACTGACAGACCTTGTACCACCGCTGCAGGTATATAGCTATAAGAAGGAAGCAGCAGGACAAGTGCTCCAGAAAAGACTCTGTATTTGGATAATCCAGAAATTCAAAGTCTGGCTTTGAGATTATTAAATGTTAATGCAAGAGACGTGGGTCTTCCAGCAGCTCAGCATTTCAGCTCATGGCTGAACCAGGCTTTTGGCGTTCATCAAAAAGTAAATGTGACACTCAGACTACAAAGTCACACGTGATTCAATTCCTGGTCCTGTTTGTACTGTTCTGAAGGAATAATAGGTTCACATCTTTTGTTATAGATTTCCCAGAAGTCCCTCTTCCGCTGCTTTGCCACAGTCTGCGGCATAGAAGAATGTATTCTAGCTGTCCCGTGATAATGTCATCCGTAGGGATAATATTGAAGAAATCAAAGGGCTCTACTGACTTTGATCTGACCCAGGCCTAGAAAATGAAAACACAACCCAAAAATTATGTATTGCTAGGTTTTTATTTCTTCTTCTTGTTGTCTGGGATAGTTTCTCTAGATATGCTTCTGCTTTAGAGAGTGAAAGAGGGCACTGATGAAGGTGGAATACTCAGTTTGATAGCAGATCTTCGAAAATCGGAAGAAGATTTACTTCAAAGATCCAATCTTTGGAGTATCTGCATATTTCTACTATTATCTGCTTATTTCTTATAAAACAATCAGTGGTGAAAGACAACCAAGCTTATTCTTTCTTGAAGAGTGTTGTTTAAATATTAATTAAACATAAGGCTTGTTTAGCTGGTACTTTGAAGTCCTTATCAACTCATGGAATCAGAGTCCAATGAGAAAAAAAAAAAATACATATCACAGTTTGCTGGGGGTTTTTGTTTCTTTTCTTTTTTTTCTATTATTTTTGCAAGGCATATACATTATTGTAACCTCATTTCAGCTTTCTGACAAATGTAACAGTAAAGAAAATAAATTCAAATAGATATATTTATTGGCAGCTAGCTTTTTAAAACTTGAAAGATACCAGCTTGATGATGTCCAGAAAGCATTTTTGGTAGCAACATATGAGTAGAAATACTGTCTTGTGCCACTGTGTAGGTTGGAAAATCTTAAGTATTAACATACTATAGTTTCAAAAAACATAAATTTGTTACCAAAGCAAAATATTAATCCTATAGAGTGCTTAATATAAAACTCACTGTGCAAATTTCTCCATTAAACAGTATGTGTAGGTTGATGGAGGTGTGATGCTAAGAAAGAAGTAGTTTGTTTCCCATTAGATGCTATTCAGAAGGCACTGTGGTTTTAATACACTCCTCTGATCCTCATTTCTAGATTTATGCTCCCATTCATGACTTGAATTTGGAGTGATTTGTATCCCAGAGTCTGCAGATTTAAATGCACTACATTTGCAAAATTGTTGTATTATGACAAACCACCTATCGGAGATGGGTAAATTAATTCCCCCTGTTTTGTTGATGTTGTTTTAATATCTGATGTGGAACTTAACTCTGACATATTACATGACTGCTTGTCTAAAAATCTACTTCTATTAATATCATTGCATTGTTCTACATTATAAAAATGTGATTTAAGAAGAACACATTTGGCTTTCATCCCATTTTCCACTTCCTTTTGAAATTAAACTTAAAAAATCAGTAAGTAAATAGCCTGAGTAAAGACGAATCCTATGCATTTTGTTAACCTAATTATTTTTGTTTAATTATGCAAGTTTCTTGCATACTCATTCTTATGCTTGTAATCTTTCAAGTTATCAAGGGACCTGAACTAGTGTTTCCTGAAGCAAGATGGATGTCTACCATTGCTGTAAAACTATGGAGGCATTTAACAGATCAACCATTGTGTGGATAAGAATAAGTAGATCCTCTCTGTTTGCAAGACTGATGAGTAAAAAATGAATTAACGTACTTCTCTGAATGGCTGTCCTTTAGCAGAATCTAATTAGTTAACTTGGTCACTTAAATATGTGATGGCTAATTATATTAGTTTGTTTATGGGTATTCATGAGGAACAAAAACAAGACTGCGAGACCAACTTTGTGCTGGCTGTTTTGTCCTGGGAGAGTCCAACATCCCAGACTGAAAAGAGCAAGCACTCCTTGACTATTGGTGTCAAGGATGTGACTAATTTTTTTTTTTTTTTTAATCTAAACTGTGGTTCTTTACTAAAATTTCTTACTAACAACAGCATTGAAATTAAAATGTGTGTTTTATATGTGGGTGTATATACTTATACAAAAAAATCACTGAAGAAAAAGTTTATTGGAATAATTTTCTTGTTCTAGAACTGTACAATAAATGTAAATGCTTCCATTTCTTATAATTACAATGTCCTATCCGAATCCTGGACAAAAGGTTGAGGTACAAGCAGGGGCTAATTCTTACACATACTCTGCAGTATCAGCAGGCTATTTGTTAATTTACAAAACAGTAAAGCCATGAGCTGTGATAAAGGTGTAGATATTTGGTATTTACTGAGAAATGCAGAATCAGCACTTTTCAGGGAAATGCAAATATCCCCCAACAGACAACATACAGTTTTATGCATTTGCATTATACGAATTTCATCTTCAAGTAGGATGTTCTTAATAACCAAGGTTAGGTATATATATATATTTATGTATGTAGCCCAGAACAAGATTTTCTGTAGCAGGATATTGTTTTGTTCTTTCTTTGGCTCTTTCTAGCAAACCAAGCTTCTGATACTGGTTGGAACAATTTTTACTTAAAAAAACAATATAAAAAAAAAGGCTTATTAGGTATGGCCCTTTTGAACAGTATCTGGAGATACAGACAATGCTAGTAAATAAATGCAACCCCTTAATAAATATTACATTCAGAATATGAAACTATTTTTTTCCCAATCAATAGTAATAAATACTTCAGTAGTTATCAGTGTCCTCCATCTTCTTCCAGAATTATAGGTAGTTTGTTGTTTGGGGTTTTTTTGGCCTAGTATAGCAAATGTTGTCTATCTTTTCCACAAGAAACTACATCTTTCATCCATTCTTAGTTGCAGCTAAAGTGCAATTCAGCCTTATTAGAGTAAAAAATCTAATGAGTACCATATTACATCAGAAGTGTGCATCTAATAGAGTTGGTTTCTACTTTTGAAATTCTAACTGCCTTTGGACCTTAGCTGATAGATACTTTTCCATCAATTTATTTGGGAGACTATTAATATTAAATAGAAATATTGATTGATTGATTGATTGATTGAAAAAACTTTTAAAGAAATGTTCCTTTTATAAGGATTTTCTCAGATTGATGAATTTCTGTTCAGAAGCAAAAAAGACAAGGCTAGGAAGGGGATAGAAAACTCACCTACCCATTGATTTAAGGAGTCTTTCATTCCCGCTTACTTGTCTGCATATACATTTAATCATTCATCTAAATTGCATCACCTCAGAGGACAAATTTGTTGGCCCAAGTTGTACTGTATAGTTTCCTGATTCTGGTTCCCCTAGAGGATGAGCACAGTTGTCACAAAAGACACATGAACCTGAGTCTACAACACAGTCGATAAATCTGCTAACAACTGGAAACTGACTGTTTTAGGCTGATATTCCATATCTACTTGTCTTGAAATTTGCACATGAAAAGTAATATTTTCCAAACTTATATAGTTTTTATATTTATATCTCTACATAATGTGAGTACTGATATGTGAAATACATATATGCATGTATGCATGTGTGTCTTCAGTGTGTGTGTGGTTTAACCCCAGCCAGCAACTAAGCACCACGCAGCTGCTTCCCCCTCCCCCCTCCTAGTGGGGTGAGGAGGAGGAAAGAAAAAAAAGTAAAACTCGTGGGTTGAGACAAGAACAGTTTAATAACTAAAGTAAAAATAAAATACACTACTAACTAAGAATAATAATAATTGTAATGAAAAGGAATACAACCAAAAAAAAAAAGAAATAATACCCAAGAGAAAAACAGCGCTGCACAATGCAATTGCTCACCACCCGCTGACCAATGCCCAAGCCGTGATCTGCGCCTCCCGGCCAACTCCCCCTGTTTATATACTGGGCATGACATTCCACGGTATGGAATAGCCCTTTGGCTAGTTCAGGTCAGCTGTCCTGGCTCTGCTCCCTCCCAGCTTCTTGCACACCTGCTTGCTGGCAGAGCATGGGAAACTGAAAAGTCCTTGGCTTAAGATAAGCGCCACTTAGCAACAACTAAAACATCAGCGTGTTATCAACATTATTCTCACACTAAATCCAAAACCCAGCACTGTACCAGCTACTAAGAAGAGAGTTAACTCTGTCCCAGCTGAAACCAGGACAGCCACCCGGTTCTAAATGGGACTAGCTCTTCCAAATGATCTTTTCCCCTGTTGCATTATACTAGTACTGGTGGGATCAACAGATGTAGGTTGATAGGGCACTATCGGTTAGACAGCAGTGTTTCCATGAAAATTTGCAGAAAAGGGCTTGATTTTCATGAGACACTTTCCCAACACAGGTCTGTAATGAACTTCCCTAACACTCCCATGCCATGTATCATATACGCCATACCATGGGCAATGCTGCAAAGGTAATTTAATAGAGGGGCTGCGATAAGAACGAAGTATTTTTGATGAAGAATTCTTGGAGTCAGGATGTCTCATAACTCACATTTCTGTGTGGAGTGGGCTTTGCTAATGGTTTGATTTTATCGCTGTCTTTCATTTGTTTTCTTTTTGTGACTTTTTAAAGTTTCCTTGTGACTCATTATAGTATTATCAGTAAACTAGAATCTGAGCAGCAGAGCTTTCATGGAAGATGTGTGTGTAGCTGTAAATGGATATGTATGATTAATAAAATTATGATCATAGTGTCAGGGCCCAAAGTACACCCCCACACTCTACAATCTCTTTCCTGCCCTCTCAGGAAATTTTTCTAATCTTCACTTCAAAATGCTCCAAATTTTGAAAACCTTTCTGAAGGCTACTCAAAATGAATTGAAAGGACTTACAAAACATTCAGCATTTAATCAGAGTAAAAGTTGAGGCTGCCTTTTAAATCTTTCCTCTGATCCCGCTGCAAAGCATAGAAATTGTTTCAGAACATATTTCTCACAAATCTGAGGACTGTGGTTTCAAAATCATTGGCCTTTATGTTAGTTAATGTTTTTAGTTTGCTTGTGGACAAACACTCTCAGCATAAACACCGTCACAATTGACAATCTTGATGACTGCCTCAGCAGGACAGCCAGAGAGTTAATGGACATGAAAGCTGAAATGGTTCAAGTTGAGATGCACAGATCTATCCTGTTGGTAGAGCACTTCTGTTTTTTCAAGTGCTACAGATGGAATCTTTTATTAGAGTTACAGGGAAGAGCTTGTTCCTTTGTTTTGTCTTAACCAGGGAAAATAAGCGATTGTAGGGACAGGAAACGAGTTTTCTGGCTACTGGTTTTCTGTGGTAAATGATATATTACTAATGTAATTGCTAAACCCTAAAGTCTTTTGGAATGATAGCCTATGGCATACAATATGATAGATTTGGATAATAAGATGCTGTGTTAACTCCTTTTATATACCACAAATCTCACATAATCAGAAGTTTAAAAGTAGGCATAAAATGTAACATAAACAAGCGAACAAGAACATTTTAGAAAGAAGTCATTTGATGTTGTTTTCCATGTCACAGTAGGTCTGAACATAAGCCTTCTCTGTGCAACCCAGAAGCTTTAAGCAGAAAAGCTTGATGTGTGTGTGGGGCAGCTGAAGGCAAAACATATAGTGCCTGAGGCAATCAGCAGTATCTCTGAATCCTCTTGAATATTTCTGAAAATGCAGTAATTCAAAAGTGCATTATGAAAACTTATATGAACTTCACTCCAGTTAGAAGAGTAAAAGGTGGTGTTACCTCATTTCTGCATGATACTCAGAATTGTATTTGTCACCCAATGGACACAGGAATTCTTCAAAGCAGTCTCATGCCTCAGAAGAAATATCTGAGAAAGAAAAATATTTATCATCTCTGTTACTTCTACACCAGACGAGAGCTCAGACCACATTACTGAAAAAGAAGGCCCTTAGCACTGCTTTTCTTCTTCACAGAGCACTCCCAAAATTAGTCAAGGAGCCAATAAGTGGATGTATTGTTCTCTGTTCTGTAGTGTAACATAAGACTGGTCACTGAAATTGCTTTTAGAAATGAACAAGATCCTGAATAGCAGAGATTTTCTGTCTGTCTTTTTCTCTTTCTTTCTTTTTTTCTTTCTCTTTCTTTCTTTCTGTCTTTCTTTTCTTTTTCTTTCTCTCTTTCTTTCTCTCTTTCTTTCTTTGTTTGTTTCTTTTTCTTTCTTTGTTTCTTTGTTTCTTTGTACTGGATGTCAAGAGACAAGGCCACTGCCTCCAGCAGCTTTAGCCCAGGACCCTCCTGCCCAGCTGCGGGAGCCCAGCCCGGTGTCCTGGTGCCCCGGGGTCTCTGCCCAGGCTGACGGATGTGGCTGCTGCTCTCCTGTTTGCAGATTCAACCAGTAGAGAAGCTACTGACCAAGTAGTGTGACCGAAGACATTTTTTTCTGGCTGTTGTCTTTGTTAACACTAATTGGTCAGGTTTTATGTCCCTGTGTGTTTGTCTCTCTCCTTTTTGTTATCCTCCCAACTGAGGAAATAAACATTCTCATGCTCCAGGTATACATACCAATTAGTACAAATGACCAGGTTTGTTCTTCTCAGGACCTCCCTCATCATGTGTTGGTCAGGTTTGTCTCTGTGTGTTCTTGTTTATGGCTCCTTTGACCAGAGACCCTTAATGGAGCAGACACTCTCCATCCACATACCCTTACACTGTCCACTTCAGAAGGAAGCTCCTACAAGCCACCAACAGGAAGTTCTGGTCTCCAAAAATTGATGGAAACATCACTGAAAGTAAATTCTAAGGCATCAGCCAAAGGAACAAAGAAGAAAAAAAACCCAACCCTAAACCAAAAACCAACCCCAAAAAACCTTCTTGATGTAAACAAGAGAAGGGAAAAATTAAAGAAAAAACTTAATTTCCCACACACTGGTATGTTACTGTAAAAGAATTATATTAGAAAGAAACTACAGCTATTTTACTTGCTTTAAGGTGATGGTAATGAAATTCCCATGAAAATAACTTTATAGCTTTTTTTTTACCTCAGCAATTACCCTAAACATTGAAATTAACCAGTCTGCCCAAGCTGGTAAGAAAACAGAAACATAAACATATTGTGGTTGCCTAGGGCTTTCAGATAGCTGATAAACAGCATGACAAAGAACTGTCTTCTATGCTGGATTCTAAGCTCTGTCCACTATGTCAGCTCTTAATTGGTGTCACCTCCACTTTTCTGGAACAAGCAAACACTGTGCTTTTCTCTGTTAGAAGCTTGCTTTTTCATATGTGATGACTGAAATATAGCTCACCCTGATTCAGCAGTGATAAAATGCAAATACCCTTGTAAGACCTGATATTCCTTGTATGAGATGTTTTTGAATTGAGAGAAGATTGTTAGAAGGAAATAACAAATTTGAATTTAAACTATGTGGTTTCTTTCTTAGCCTTTTACTCATTTAGTACCTAAGCTAAATTGTAAAGGGAGAGGGAGAGGTGGAAGGGAGACAAGGCAAGGTGAGGCAAGGCTAGGCAAAAAAGAAAAAAAGGAAAAACAGAAAGGAAAGAAGAGAGAAGAGAGGAGAGAGAAGCAAGAAAAGAGAATGGAAGGGAAGCTCTATATTCCAAACCAAGTCTTGCTGTAATCAGCTGTATTTTTAGAACTGAATCCCATTGGCTTCCAGCAACAGCTCATCAAGGGCAAGCAGTAGAATGGAAGAACTCAGGGTAAGAAGTGTAAGGTTTAATTACTGAAAAACTAGAATCCACTGAAACCATTCAGTTTCCACAAGCAGAAGAGATATCAGTATATCCGCAAATAAGATAGATATCAAGATGGTGAATAGTGATTAAAAAGAGTTTTCAGGAATATGTGAAACATAACAAGGTGTGCTGGTTTTGGCTAGGGTAGAGTTAATTTTCTTCATAGTAGCTGGTATGGGCTGTGTTTTGGATTTGTGCTGGAAACAGTGTTGATAATTCAGGGATGTTTTCCTTATTGCTGAGCAGTGCTTACACAGAGTCAAGGCCTTTGCTGCTTCTCACCCCACCCCACCAGCGAGTAGGCTGGGGGTGCACAAGAAGTTGGGAGGGGACACAGCCAGGACAGCTGACCCCAACTGACCAAAGGGATATTCCATACCATATGACGTCATGTTCAGCATATAAAGCTGGGGGAAGAAGAAGGAAGGGGGGGGACATTCGGAGTGATGGCGTTTGTCTTCCCAGGTAACAGTTATGCGTGGTGGAGCCCTGCTTTCCTGGAGAAGGCTGAACACCTGCCTGCTGATGGGAAGTGGTGAATGAATTCCTTGTTTTGCTTTGCTTGCGTGCGTGGCTTTTGCTTTACTTATTAAACTGTTTCTATCTCAACCCACGAGTTGTTTTCTCACTTTTACCCTTCCAATTCTCTCCCCCATCCCACTGGAGGGGGAGTGAGCAAGCAGCTGTGTGGTGCTTAGTTGCCAGCTGAGGTTAAACCACGACAGAGGGGTACAGGAAATAGTTTCTTGTAAGTATCTTGTACACGGTTTCTTTAATAGAGTTCACAATCAAACTAAAAGAACATCTAAAACTTGTAAGTATAACCCCCCCACTTATTGGCATTTTTCCTTTTGGATCTGTAATAACTAGTTGAAAACTGTGCAAGTATCTTAAATATGTTTTTGGTGTCTCTTCTGCCTCTAAAAATTATAGCATAGATCAATCTCCTTTATGTTTCAGCTAAAAACTAAAACAGAACTAAAAGTCTTGCGGCAGAAGAATGAACAATATTAAGGGGCTGAAGACATGTATGTATAACTTCAATCACAGCTGAAACGCACGTGACCAGGATACACAAAACCTTTCCCAGCAAATCATAATTTTGCCAGAAATGAAGAGAAATGCACATTGCATGTATGCAAAATAGATTGTGATGTGCAATTACATAGAAAGTGTTTTCAGGTCCAAGAGTCAGTAAGAGCTCTTTCTTAGATATTTAAGTAATACTAAGATTATCAGTAAGCAGACAGCAAAACCATAAGTATTGGACCTGGTCTCTGATGTCAAGGAAGGCCTCACTGTTAGTTTACAGCTCATTTCAGCTGTTTGAAAAACCTTTATGGACCTGATAATCTTTGCCTGATAAGAAGTTATTTGAAGTTGAGCAGTGCTGATCAAGAACTTCTAAGGTCTTGGCAAAGAATTTCAAAATTCTTTTAATATATGTTCAATATGTATGATTTCCTAAGGATTGTTCTCTCTTGCTAGATTCATTCCTTCCTCATAAAGAGAAAAAAATTAGGCTGCCATACTTACATAATTTATTAACATTTGAATTACTAGTAAGCTCTTTGTTCTCAAATGCAACCCCGCAATTACTCAGAACATCAGAAAAAGGAAAAGATGTTATACAGTGTTTACAGAAATCAAATCCAACAAGCAAAAGTAGCATGAAGTTTGGAAACACACTCTGAAAGATAGTTTTTCACTACTGAAGAGGCCATTGTTGTCAACATTTACAGCAATAAAAAATGGCATAAGATTTTCCGAAGAAGAATTCAAGTTTTCACCTCAAGGCTTAGAGATTTCAAAGTGTCAAAGATTTCTGTATTTTTTCTTTTCTTTTAATGCCAGAACATCTAATTTTCCTTTTCCTCTTCTATGTTAGATCCAGAGCTACCTGTAAGGAAGCTTTCTAGAAAAGATAAATTTTGAACATAAAGATCAGCATGCAGGATTTCAGGCCAAGAGAAACAATGAAAAACTTAAAAACCTCAAGTAACAGGGTCTTATGGGGAAATATCAAGAAGCATTAATAACTGCTCGCCCAGTTATTTGGTCTTTACTACAGTAAAATCTTTTAAGTAGTGGCTGTTCCTAAGTATGTATTTGTACAGTGTTTGCACAATAGATCCCTTTCATTATTGGAGTCTGAATAAATTTCTGTAATACAATAAACAAACAAATAATAACAAATGAGGAGTGTGCAAGGAGGAAAACAAATATAAAGTCCTGTGACGTTATTTTTAATCCTATGATATCTAAAATTGCTTTTTAAACAATTTGTAACATTCAGGAAATGTACAAAAATCATTTAAAGGCTGATGAGATTCTCAAGGGTGAATTGTACGCAAGTATTCTGTTTGCTGTGGGAGAATCTATCAAAGACTATGCAAGCATATTTAAACTTGCAAGGTGAAAAATAACAATATTCTGTGCAAATGAGCTTACAATCCTTAAATTCATTTTTAATGGTAAGATGCAATTGAACTCTATTTTCTATATTTTAGTTGGACTGCTGATGATCCTCAGTGACCACTTCTGGCATAGATTAGGTTTCCTGTAAAAGATGAGCATCTGAAATTAAGTCAGCAATATCAAATGCTGTAATTTAGTTTTATCCCATTATTAAAGATATAACAAGGATTATATTACAGGCTATTATTGCTTCATGCCATGTTATAGAACATTATGTTCCATCAGCGCACGAGTAATCTGTATCAGGAAAGGACATAGTAATGGTGATGTACAGCTGGGCAAGCAACCAGCTTTGAGAATTTCTTGAAGGCCAAAACTGTATGAAGAAATTTTTGACAGCTGGAAAAATACAACAGAAATATTCAGATATATATAACGGCAAACAATTTTCCTAATTTTCCTCATTTTTTGAAAGGGGAACAAAAGAGAGCTTTCACAGATTCAAACCTTGGATTTGTTTTTATCCTACAAAACATTTTATGGAGGCACAGAATGCATAACTGAGCTAATGAAATGTTTTAACTGACTCCTCAGTTGGGTCCTTCTCTTACACTTTTTTGAAATGTGCTTTTACCAACACCCTGCTGTGCCAGGATACTATTAAATCACTGAAAGAAACAACACACACTGGGAAAAGAGAAATGGAAGGGAAAGGAAAAGGGAAATTTAAGGTAAAATAAATGAAAATAAAGATGGGTTCGTGAGATGCACATTACCAAAACAACTCATTTTGGAACCGAATCCTGCAATGCAAAGGCAGTCAAAGGATGAACTCCAACAAGGAAATATTTAACAACTTCCTATATGTAATATATGGCTTTATAAATGGTGTTTGTATTTAGAGATAGAAAGTTAGAAATTACTTTGATGAGAGCTATCCATGTTAGAAATCAAACAATACATCTTTAAGCTGAAAAATATGAATACTTTCATTATCACAAACCCTGTGAATAACTACACAGCTAGACATACAAGTTTTAGCTTCGTAGTGATTAAGCTTTCATTTGATAAGAGACAACTTAACCTTAACAGTTTATAGAGCTTTTTCTCACTGGAGATATTCAAAATTAATATAAAGAAAACAGATTACATATATTAATAAGCTACCAGTCTTCAGATCTCTCAGAAGTATGACTAGGAACTAGGAATAACAATTACTGTAGGCACCAGCCCCAGGGACAAAGAGTCAGCTTTTAATATAACTGAGCTTAAACAGGATCTAATATTTTAACCTTTCTCATATTTATGCTTACATCAAAAGTTTGAAGAATTATTGGACAAGACTTGACACAGAACAGGCAGGGGCTAAAGTAATGCCCAGGCATATGTCAAATGGCATTGATTGGACACATATATTTTGCCCCCTTGTATAGTATACTGGGCTTGATTTACTGACTAGAATTAGCTATTTAGTGCCATTTTGGACTCGCTACAATATCCAAGTCTTTTTCATGCAGCTGACAGCTATGTCTCAGGTCCTCCAGGAGACACACTTGAGGAGTGGCAGCCAAAGGCCAGATCGGGTACCTCAGATTTAGATAGCTGAGCCAAGTCCATATGTTGCAAGTAGAAACCTACAACTGGCTATAACCTGGAACTGGATTTCACCCCTGCTACTCTTCCTGTCTCTTACAGCTACTAGGAGATTACCGAAGATAAACCCTAAGAAACGTGTTAGCACTTAGAGGGTTATCAAGAACTCTATTGCTCTAAAAATGTTCATAAACTGGGATTTTTCTACTGATATAACTGAAACATAGCTTACACTGAAAGTTAAATTATGTAAGAATTTAATTAAGTTATATAAATTATAAGACACAAGATGTGGAAAAGAAGGATCAGGAAGTCACTTTGAGCAAAGATTTTCAAAAGATAACAAAAGAGGGTGCTAGCTCACAGGGGTCTCTAACAGGCCATAATATCAACAAAATTGAGGTCCATAGAGAAAGATTAAAATTCAGATAGATTGTTGCTATAGAAAGGGGCACAAGGGAGGAAAAGGTAAAGTAAACTATGTGATTGGAGCTATTCAGCAGCTGTTGCACCAGGTAGACCTGCCCCTGATCAAAGCAGTCTGGAGCAGCAAAATAAACCTGGTGTATTAACCATACTAAATTGTGCCTGACTTGCCCTGGTGTTGACAAGGGGACATCTTGAAGGAGGCAGTGGACAGATTAAACTTGCTATAACAAAGCCTCCTATTTATTTATTTATTTATTTATTTAAATCCTTAGAGAAAAGGATAAAAGGGATAAAATTACTAGATTTGTAAAGACTGTCAGTTGAAATACAACCACTGACATGTTGCTAAAAAAAAGAAAAGTCGAATCCAACCAGTATAGCCAAAAATAACTGGTCAGCATAGCTGAAGTTTTTAAAAAAAAGTTTAATCATTCTATGTGAGGAAAGTAAGGGAAGAGACCTGCTGCTTGAGAGGTTTCATTCAGAGAGATGAGGAAGTTCACAGGTGCAAATATCTCTGTAACTATGACAACAGTCAGAAGCTCGTTTGGGGAAGTAGGAAGCCGGGAGCTTGGCTACCTATCACTGCCTCCAGCAAAATTTTTTAAAAATTTATTTGTTGCACATCCAAAAGTATTTCAAGCCAATTCAAAGCAAAAATTAATCAAAATTTCAGTGAAAAGGCTAGAGAAAAATGCTTTAGGCCAATTTTCTTTTTTTCTCTTTTTTTTTTTTTTTTACATCAAAGGAAACATTTTCTCTTGATCTTGACTATTTGAATATTCTTGAAAATTAAAAAAGGAAAATAATGCACATACACACACAAAAATTCCAAACGTTGGGTGGGCGGGTTTATTTGGGGGGGGGGGGGCATTTGTTTTTCCTACTATAAATAAGTCTATATGCATTTAGAAAGAGTTAGTTTTCATTTTGTAAAAGCTACATTTTTCAGGAGAAAAAAAGTTTTGTTCAGAGATTTTCATGTACTTCTAGCCCGAAGTGTATTTGTAGTTCACAAAACTACAGAAAGAAATTATCCCTGCTACCCCCCAATAAAAAATAACTGATTTTTAATCATTATTTGTCCACTTTCAGCTGATGTAGCCTAAAACGAATTTAGTGATAGTCAGACAAAAGGACTCAAAAATAATGCAACTTACTTCTGACTTCATAGGTCTGCAACTGGAAAGTAACAACTAAGTATGTACATTAAAATAGCCTGATTCATCATCTTCAAAGAGACTAGTTGCAAAGAGAGACAGAGTACATTGTAAGTTTCATTATAAATATGATTTTATATTTCCTAAGTTGTGCTTTAGATTTTGCTATATGTTAACAATTCTACTTTGTATGTCTGTGATGAATATGCATCTGCTATCAAATTTTAGAAAGCCGGTATTCAATCTCATTACAATTGAAAGCTGTAAAAAAGGACTGTTTTCCTAATACCACAGATAACCTGTTTTATGATAATTTATTAATTTAAGGATTTCTTTTAATCTTTTATTTTAAACCACAAGAAAAAATGTTTGTTTAATGAAAAGTTTACTGGGCTTTTAATGAAAATGACTTTTGGTCTATGTAAAGAAAATTTTATGAGTCATGATATGACTATGTGTGTGTATACATAACATAAAAGCTATAATAATTACCAAAACCTTCCATCAAGAAAGGTATTTGGCTATTTTAACAGTAAAAATAATTTTTAAACGACCCACTAAACTAGTGTTTTTTGAAAAAGTTTTCTTCCTATTTAGAAATCTTTCATGAACAAAGGCAGTCAAACTGTGTAGCTTGCTTTGGGTAAATAATTGACATTGCTGTGTGTACTCAATAAGCAAGATAATAATCAATATGCCTAAACATCACGAAAGCTATTTCACCATTAGGGTTAAGATCATGAGCTCCTCTTGCTTTAACTAAAGGCCTAGGCCCATTAATTTGCAGGATTAGAAGTCTCTGATTAAGTTTGCAGCCCAGTCAGTTGGTAGGGATGGGAACTCATTCCCTAGAGATGAGGGTCTCAAAATTTAGTCTCTGTGAAGAATGTAAATATCACCATGATTAATGTACAGATAGGCATGTACCTATATATTTCTTAATACCTTTTTGTATGGAGAAACAGGCAAGTTTTTCAGTAACTGCAAAAGTTTGTTTCAAAGCACATCCCAATTAGATTAATATTGAATCATATACCTAGTCCTTTGGTATAATGTACAGCCTAATGTTTCATTCCCCCTTTTTTCCTCCTTCTTCTACCCCTAAGACAGGATTTAAAAGACAGATAATCAATCTATCTTGTCGAAACCAAACATTTTTAGTAGTACTGTATGTTCCTTCAGTAATAGTCACCTCCAAATAGTTGTTTGTTTCAACAGACAGAGTTTTCAACTCTGGACTCTTAATGTTTCACTCTTTCTTTCATGGGTTTTTCTTTTCTCCTGGATGTAGAATTCTTCTCTTTTGGGGCACACTGCTACTTGTTTGCCTGTTTTTAGCACCCAGCTAATCTGCAGAGGCATACAATACAGGGGTATTCATACTTATCAATTCATATTTTCTTTTTGTTCTACTTACATTTCACATTTTTCAGTTCAAATCTAATATGATTCATGCCTCAGTATACGTTTCCTTCATTCATTGTACTGGTAATGATCTTCTTTTACAGTTTGCACATGTAGGGCTGTTTTATGGATCTGGTTCTCAAGGTCTGCTACCTTAAGGTGTATTCTCAAAAGTGGTATACTGTGAAAGGAGAGATTTTATTTTAATTTCATTAAACTGGCACTACAATTGTAGATACAGCAGATATAATGTGTAAAATGTATATGAAATACATATAAAGTTTAAAGATGGTACCTGGGGTTGTTCCTCCCCACGTGCAGGACTGCACGTCTCCTTGTTGAACTGCATGAGATTCCTGTCAGCCCATTTCTCCAGCCTGTTGAGGTCCCTCTGGACAGCAGTACAGCCCTCTGGTGTCCTCCCAGTTTTGTGTCATCAGCAAACTTGCTGAGGTGCACTCTGCCCCTTCATCCAGGTCATGTAACAATGTGTTTGATAAAGTTTTCAACCATTTGAACAATGTTTTTTCTTTAGATTTCCTGACAAATATAAAATTTTTAGATATTTGGTTTAAGACATACAAAAGAGATATTTGGTTTAAGACATAAAAAAAAAAAAGAGATTGCAGGCAGGGAGAGTTGTATTTGTTTATTTCACAGTATTACAAACTCACTATTATGCCAAAAGAAACAGAGATTATTGTCCTTGCCATGCAGAAATCAATGTGAAGTAAAAGTCATGTGGTTCCATGATGACATGATGTATTCATTGTTCAACTTCAGAATAATGGATAACCCACCTTCTAAAACAAAGGTGCAAGAGTCATTTTCTTCATAACACAGCCTTTCTCCACATATACCTTGTGACCACATTGTTGAAAGCATCCATGAGAAAAAAAAGGAAATAAGATCTGATGATTTAACATGTCTTTTTGCTGTATTTTAAGATCTTTATCATTATTATAGAAAATGAAAAGCTGGAAAGCACAGAAGACAGAAGGAAAGAAATAGTGGGAAGTGAGAACTGTCTAAAAAGAATTTAAGGGGGGATAATGAGTATTGCTTTTAGAGAAAAACAGGCTTGGAAAAAGGGATGAGAGAGGTGAGCAGAAACAGAAAGTGTTATGAAAAGAGATGACATATTAGCAGCAAGAAAGATAAACAGGTATGTGATGATTAGTTTCTGATCCCATGAGAAGATGGAAAGCCTAAAGACCTTTGTTCCCTGTAAGGGCAACTAATGGAATTCTGGAAACTAGTTCTCCAGATCAAAACTAGATCTTAATTTGATTTGATTTGATGTGACTTCCCTCAGAGGCCAAATTCGCTGTTACATTCGAGCTTTGCTTCTTGATGGGTAAAAGTGGATATATGAATACCTTTCATTATCATTGTGAGGCAAGCTAGTAAAAAAATACCACTGGTAGCTTCATTATGATCATTCATTTTGGCAAAGGTGTACTGAAACCAATTTATTTAAATATTCAACCTTCTTACCTTTTTCAAACTGAATATTAAACAATAGGACAAATTTAACACTCATCTACTCTTCATATATAGCTCTATTAATCTTGCCATCTTCAATGGGATATGCAGAATGCAAATCAGCTATCATTTTGGCTTAATGGAGAAAGTCCTATAATTCTTCAGAGAAAGTTCCAGTCCTTCATGTGGAAATGTTCTTTGCAAGCTGGTGCTGCTTTAACTGTTTATAGCAAGAATGAAATGAGGAGTGCAAGCCTTATAATCTGTAAGAGTTAAATTATTACCTTTAAGTACTTTTTAATGTACGTGCTCTATGTTTTGTTAAAGAATCCCTTAGAATCTCCTACCAAGGGGAGAATCTCTTTTTCCTTCTAGATATGGAATGCATAGGAATAATCACTCCTCTAGAAAGTCTGCAGTCACAATAGACCTGCATACAGACAACCAGAAAAGAAATGTCTTAAAAGCAAGGCATTTTGTATCTGATTTATTTTTATTCTTTCTTTAAATATTTCTACAAACTATTACCTGACATTACTTTCAGTATGAGTACTTCACAGATGTAAAGAAAGCGTCAGCTCTTAGATAATCCTAAAAGAAATCTTTCAAGGCACTGAAAATTTTACCATATTATCAGCAGGTCTTTTTGCTTTGAAAAACTATTTGAACTCCTTTCTTATTTTTGCATCATTCAAATAATTGCATATTGTCATTTTATTTCTTTCTATTGAGGTTTACAGGGATTTTAAAAATCTTTAATAGCATTTAATTAAAATGACAAAGGTTTATTTAATTAGCATAAAACTTAAAGTTCATGTATCAAAGGGGTATTAAAAATATCACATTTTAGTCTGAGCATTTACATTTAAATAAGAGGGACAAATCCAAATGTCCTGTATTTCTCTCAGGTTGGAATATAGGCAGAGCTGAGATCCGAAGACCTCAGGCAGAAATTCAGACTTCCTGCCAGACAATGAAAGCATTTAAAAATCAAGAAGCCCTTCCTTTGGTAAGTGAAAATGTTCTTCAAGACCACTAAAGATTTGTATTATTACATCCTTTTTTTTTTTTCCTCCTCCTGAGGAGCCTATCTGACTCTCACACTCGATTACAATCTATATTTAGTCAGAGACTTTCTTAGACATTGATTGCATCTCCAGTATAGCCTGAATCACTAGTCTTACTCTAAGCATGATGAACGCAAATATGATTGCACTGAAACTCATTAAAAGTAGAGATGGCCACTTTTTTTTGCATAATAAGCTCATGATTAAAGCATTTGCCCCTCAGTCAGAAAAGTGAGTGCCTGTAGACACAATATCCACCATGCCGCAGGACATACTGGAAAGAAATATTTTCCTGCTGAAGTTATGTCTCTGTTCAGCCAGGACTCCAGTATCCCTAAAGTCAGAAGGAGAAAAGGTTAGGGCCATGAGACAAAAAAGACAGGAAAGTTCTTCTGTTCTGATTCCTTTTCTAGAATGATACCGATTCCTAACCAGTGCTGGTCCATTGTGGGGTGTATAAAATGTTGTTTGGCAGAACAGAATGGTAATAAAGAATCTCCTGCAGTTTTGAAAAGCAATAGAAACCATCTAACTTGTATAGATGCTTATTTTATGCACTGAAAATTCAAGTTGCCTTTTTAAATATTTTTCAGGTGTTTTTATGTTACGTATTTTAAAATTAATTAATGTTATTTCTTTCTAATTTATTTGTTTGCAAAACTATTTTCTGTGCTCAGAATCCTTTGAAAAGTTTAGATATTATTCTTATTCTATGACACAGCATCACATACATGCACATACACACAAATTCCTACCCATATACGGAACCACGTGTATTAAGAACTAGAGAGGAGTCTGTGTGTGTATATCAACCTACTTAAATACATATATATAGTGTTGGGGTAGCTAAATTTGGCCAGCTACTGGAGCATCCAGTCCCATAGTGAGGAGTCCTCCTGTCACAGCCCTGTAGATACAAGGTTGCTTTGGCTCCATGTGCCCAGATGCAGTCAGTAGTGAGGCTGAGCATATATTCCTATGACTCTTTTTGGTGACTTTAACTCCAGGGACAATGGCCTGATCACTCTTCTTGATTTTCTTAGGAGTAACAGAGTTAGAGTACTCTGTTCTTCACAGATTAGGTTTCTTGGTTCCTCTGGCAAGCATTGCTCATTTGATCCTCACGAAGTCTTTCTAGTTAATTTGATTAACTTTTAGTCAGATAGCCTATATATATATATATATATATAAAAAAACATATATACACAACACGCACATACACATAGACTCAAACCCTCAAAAACTCTGTAATATCTTGGATGATGTGTTCAGGTCTGATCTTTCACCTCAAAAAGGGTTCATCAGAAGTATAAAAAGGTTAACAAAAATAATCATACATATGCAATAGCTTCTGCAGAAGGAATGCTTAAGTAAACAAAGACTTTTCAGCCTGGAAAAACAGAAGACTGTGAGGGACTATATCTAGAAAGTTGTGAATGTCATGGAGGAGGTGAATAGAGAGAAATTGCTCACTTCCTTTAAAACAAGTAATAGGTATCAAATGAATATGACAGGTGGCAGGTTCAAAAGACGCAGAAATGGGTACTTCCATGTGCAGTGTGTAGTTAAATTACAGAGCTCAGAGCAGTAGATACTAAAAGTTTATGTGGATTGAGAAAGGAATTGGGCAAAATCATGGAACAAAACCAATAGCCGTTAAACACAAATATACTGAGCTGCTGGAGGCTCGAAAGGCGTTCTGGGAAACAACCACCCAACACTTGCCCTGCTCTTTTACTCTTTTCTGATGTTCTTGCATTCTTTTACCAAGTACTTGAACTCTGCTACTGACAGAGTACTGGCCTAGATGGGTATTTGATGTCACCCAGGTTATTGTTTCTATGTTTTTAAATGTATTTCAAAGTTGAGACATAAATTAACTTTACATGTTATATTGTTCTTGTGCACCTTGAATATGCAACCAAATGTTTGTATTTGATTCTTTTTATCCTAACCTAAATTATGTAGCACAGCCAGATTACTAGGAACAAGAATTCTACAATAACTTATCAAGGTGTATTAAAATATATTTATTTAATTATTTTAATATTTTGCATCATGTTAGATAAATAAATCCACCAAATGTCTTTCTTAATAATCAATTTAAAGATGACTGTTACAATATAATTTTGTTTTGAGATTCAAATTGGGTTATATAATAATGATATTAACAAAAAATATTTAGCAGGTGTTTGAAATATGATATGAATGCTCAACAAATTAAAAAATGAGATGGAAATGAAGTACTATGTTCCCGTTACACTAGTTTTTCCATTTTTCCCATCTTTCTGTTTCTCTCACACATATAAACATATAAAGCTGTTTACTCAGTTGTTGCACAAAGTCTGTAAGGTATAACTCCCCCGAACTCTAGAACAGAAGTTCTAGAAAAAAACCTAGAACAGCCAGAACAAAAATCCCATACGATGTTAATAGTGAACTGTGAAATAAAAGGTAATATTTGCCCCCCACTGCCATTTTGCTTTCTTTCTGTAAGTGGTGACTGTCCTCTCTTAAATTGATGGAAGCTCTGATTACATACGATGCTGAGGCACAGCAAAACATGTTTAGTTGCAGTTTATTAGAGCATGTTCAATGACTTACTGTGATTATATCTAAAGGTACAGATCACACCCAAAGCATTACTGAAAATATGTAAAGGCATAAATCATCTTGCAGGTTTTGAAGGTCATCAGATATGATCCATGATCCCTAAAGATATTTATTTTTAGGTAATTTTTACTGCTTAGTTTTGTTCTTTTTCGCTGAGGTCCCCCCCCCCCCCTTCTTTTTTTCCTTAAACATGCTTGTCTCCATGGAAAACCAAACAGTTAATAATTAAGTTAGAGTCTGTACACTGCTAACACTGATTTAAAGATCAAGCTTCCTAATTTCACTGAAGTGAACATCTAGTTTTACATCTGAAAACCTGAATCAATTAAGTAAATGTTTAGGTTATTTAGCTGTCTGCAAGTGATGTATCTTCTTTTTTCCTTTTCTCTGAACTGAACTGTACAGTCGTGTAAAGATTGCAAAGCATGCCCATGTTTTATGTGCAGCTTCTGAAAGACTTTCTGTTCTGATGCGTGGACTAGACTAAAAATGTATTAAATCCTTCTTAATGGGGATAAAACCATTGTAGGGACCAACCTATGCAGTTTATTAGGCTAAAATCAGTGGTATTTGATGAGAATCTAATAACTTTTTATGAAAGGTTAGGAATTTCTGAGCCTTACCAAAAGTTCACCCAGTGGGATAAAATTCCAGTAGGAAATTATTTTTTATTAAATGCAGTGGTATTAATGTGTTCCATGGTACACATGTACAAGCTAGGGGTATATTATGGGCTTGGGCACAAGTGATACTAGGTAGTAAGGCTGAAAGATCATAAATCTTTTTCCTGACTTTTTATTTCAAATACCAGATAATAGAGGTTGCTGCTGTAGCTCATTGTAATTGTATCTTTTCTGAGAAATGCAAAACTCTAAGAAAACTAATTATAAGGTACCTTTCTATTCTACTGATTGTTGTAACTGAATATGTGTGTGTGTGTGTGTTATACAAATTAAGGAACTAGAGATCGTTGTGACAAGAATCTTCAGAACACTGACAAGTCAAGCCAGTTTTAAACTTTAAAACAGAAATTTACTGAATTAATTCATTAACAGCACCCTTCATGCCAATAATTAATTCTTATATGTCATTAATAATTATTCCTATGCAGATGAAATTATTAGTCTTTAATATCTCAAATTACCTGTGAGTACAAAATGCCACAGAGGTGATGCTGCACAGTTGGTGCTGATGACTGCAGTCCTTGGTGGTCCTTGGTCACCAAGGTCAGGGTGATCAGACTTGAGAACTCATTGACGAGAGAAGCCAGAACTGAAGTGGCCTTGTCTTCTTTCTTCTCTGCTTTTCCTTCCTTATACCTGTTGTTTTTATGCTATTTCACCTCCCAGCTCTGCCAAAAAAATAAAGGGAGGGCTCATCTGCTCCTGATGCTGCTTACCCTGTTTGTGGTTTTGTCAGTCAATATCCTAATGTATTTGGAAGGATGTTCTGCTTATTCTCAGTCCCTTGTACTCATCTTGTCCTTTATCTGGCAAAGTTTTAACACTTGGGAGGGAACATTTTAACACTTGGCAGTCTCTTTGATTGGACCACACACATCTTTCTTTGACCATTTAGCAGTCAAATCGCTCGCATGCTTCTACCAAATGCTTATATGTCATATCTGACTCTGCCATCATGGGTATTACAAAATACGTATACACTGTTGTTAGTTACACTATTCTAGCACACTTATATATAGGTCCAAGATAAACTAATATTAATTATGCCCTGATTAACACATTTAAAATGTATAAATGCCACAGCCTCTGATCTGGTTACGTGATATTTTTGGATCTGTCCAACTTCCTTCTCAAGGTTCATCCAGGTTGCAGCAACATCAATGTTTTAATCCACATCAGGTGTATGTCACTGAAATGAGTATTCCAATTATTTCTGCTTTTTTCTGGTTTGGTTCTCACAATGGAGCAGTCTAACATGCATGAACAGGATGTCTTTCAGACAAAAATAAACCTAACACACTGTGGTTAGAAAGGGTCAGTCCCTCAGACCTGGCTAGCATGATAGTATGCTACAAGTTGGAGGGGACCTTTGGATGTCATCTGGTCCAGACCCCTGCTCAAAGCAATAGCAACTTAGATCAGGTTGTTCAGTGCCTTGTCCAGTGAATATCTCCAAGGATGGAGATCCTAATCTGTTTCAGTATAGGACTAGCCTTGTTGTGGGGGGCGGGGAAAGAAAAAAAAAAATCCTTAATAACTGATCAGAATTACCCTTGTTGCATTTTGTGCCTGCTGCCTCCTGCCCTATCACTATTAATCTCTGTGAAGGATATCGCTCTGTCTTTTCTATACTCTCCTGTTAAATAGTTGAAAACAACGAGATTGCCCCTAGTCTTCTTTTCTTAAGAATGAACAAATTCAGTTCTCTCAGCTTTTCCTTGCATGCACTAGAGCTAATCAAACTGATATATTTGGATTTTAGATCATTTACACCAAAAGTTTTGCTTGGCAGATCCTCACCTTTTTGGTCTATACTGCCTATTTCAAGAACCCTATCTGGACCTAGATCTTAGGATTTTTGAAGGATGTAGCTACACCTCTTGCACTAAATGGTTTTAAATTTTAAATTCCAAAATACCTAATGGAGTAGAGAAAGATCATTAACAATCTTCTACAACTACACCCTGAGTAATATTGGAAGGGCCTTTGTCCAGCCATACTTAATTGTGAAGGAGTCAGAGTAATTTCAGAGTTCTTTAAGAATATATTACAACTGCTCAGAATTCTGTAGTTCATTAGTGTTTGAGTTCTTTTTCACCTTTGTGCAACTCTTTTTTTCTTCAAATCAGTGAAATTATATTATTTGAAGAAAAATATTTATATATTGATTATTGCTGCAGGATACAAGCCCAGTTGGTTAAATGTTTTCTATTCAGTTTTTGGTTCTACTGAAAATAGGTCAGAGCTACGGGAATGACCACAGAAAAAGAGAAATCTTCAGCAGCCTCTTATGTTCAGCCTTCCTTCCTGTACCTCTGATTTTTAAAAGAGGGCTAAATTAATGAGTGCAGTATGATTAACATTATTTATTACAATTCATGAATAATAAATAACTGGAAGGATATGTCATTCATTTGGATATGCTAAGAAATCTTCTACACAAACTAGTGTCTTCTAAAGCATGAGTAATAAAGCCAAAGGCCAGCTTTTTGTAACCACTCCAAGATGAACAGGTAATGAATTAGTGTATAAGCAAAATCTTTCCCATGTCCTGACCTGTGTAGCTATGTGCAGTACTGCCACAGTTAAAGTCAATTCATCAGCACAATAAAATATTTTTAATTTTAAAGGCAGTTAACTGCTGACTCATCTTTTGAAAGGATGTGATAAATTTTGCATGCTTTAAAACCTCTGAATCACAAATAGATACATTTCTATAAGATTGCCTAAGGAGCAGATTGTCACTGGTTAAAAGTTCACAAGAGGTGATTTTTCTGTAAATTTAAAATTGTGAGATTTGGAGGTTTTATGGTTGGTTTGTTGTTTCCATATCCCCAAAATAGCTGTTTCAGTACTGTGAATAAAAGCTTGTTCCCAATATACTGACTTTGGTTTCACTTTGGGAAAGGGAATTCATGAGACTTAATTGTGGTTATAAATTAAAATACAAAAGTTAGTTTTCCTGTAAAAATATTCAATGTAAAGAGTTTACAAAGGGATACAGACTTCTTCAAGCTAAAGATCCACATCAAGCATGAAGGATGGACACTGAATTACATGACTAAATCATTAAAGGAATGAAAATGTTACTATACTTACAATATTATTATATTTTAAATATTATTACATTATAATATTAGTAGCATCAATTTCTAACAGATATCACATGTGGTATCACATGCACACCAGAAGCAGTATGACCTTTTGTCACTGTACAAAAGCCTTGCAAGCACTGGCACCACTACATTTACCAATGTGCCATTTTCTTGTGCCCCAGTCTTTCAACTGACCCCAATCTGTATTCATGCAGAATAAGAATTATTTCACTGGGACTGTTAGTGCATTCAGCATCCTGCTTACAGTAAATTGTTTACAAGATAAGGACCTCACCAAAGACGGGGATAGATATTATCAGCCACATTTTTGAAGGATATGCATGTACCATCGAAATTGGGGGGAAGGATTCAGTACCTTTAGAAATTTTACTCTTTAAAATTATACAGGAGAGAGAAATTAGCCAAGAGATATAAATCTTGATCACTGACAAAAAACTCTTATCAGTCTATAAGCTAAGCCCTCAGTTGTAGTGCTCTTTCACAGTATTTACATTCTGACTTTCAAGAAATAAAGTATTTTATAAGGTGGCAAGTTTCTTTAATGAATGATTATTTAAACAAGATATTTAAGAGTTTTAATAAGCTTGTCAAACTTGGTACTTTTCTCTGTTTCTACTACATAATGAAGTCTTTCCTGTGACTGCGGCACACACAAGCAGAATTTTTAAATGAGAGACCTAATTTTGGCAGGTCTAGGTCTAAGTCCCTTGGTTCTCAAGAGTCGTCTTTATTTCGGGTTCTATTAGTAATGTACGATGCTAACTCATGTCCAAGCATATCCCAGAAATACCTCCTGAGATATTTAGCCATGTCACTTTGAAGAATACTGAAATGAGCCATAACAGGGCCTTTCTCTATTTTTTTTTTGATTCTTTTAAATTTCTTGCTCTGACATAACCTTTGAAATAGATATAGCCATATGAAGGGACTGAATAAAAAAATAGACAAGTTTTGTGAAAAATGAAAGCAATGATAATTGTATTCAAATCCTGCTAAGAATGAAATCCCACTGATTTTAATGGGATCAGAACTGGGCCCCACATCTCATCTAGTTAAATCCCAATATTGCAACAAAGAATGGTCATTGTTTTGAGACCAGTTTAGTACTTGAAGTGGGGTCATGCATGCATAACATGATGAGCTTCATTCTAAGCTCTGAATTTCTTTGCATTAAGTCAGGTAATTTACAGTATTTGAACAGCTTCTGCAGTTGAAATGAATCTGTCTTTTTAACATTTAAATGAACAGTAGGAATAGAAATAACTGGGTACTGAAGAATGCACAGTAAACTGTTGAGCAAAGGATAGAAATAAGAGAATAAATGGGTTTTGCAAACTGATCCTTTAGTCTAATGAAGGATTTAAAAATACAAAATAAAGGAACATTTCCCATGTATTCACACTGCTCATAATCTCTGACTGAATTCCACTTCACATTCCTTCCACCTTGTTCTGTAGGAAAAAATACCATCACTGGAGTTGCATCAGAAATGAGTGGCTGGGTGCTAGGAGCCAAGATGGGAAAGTAGAATTTGATAAAGAAGCAGTAAAATTCTCTTGGTGTACCACAGAAGTCACACTAAGTAGTAGGGTTGCATACAGACATGCCTTCTGCCTCCCAAGAAGAGAGGTGTTGCTCCAGCATCTTTTTTTTTTTGCATTTCACAAACATCACTTGAAAGAAGAGCTCTACAGATAAACTTGATTTATTCCTTTGTGTTCTCATATTTGAGATTAAACCAGACTGGGCAGATGGGTATTTAGCAAGAGTCTTCCAATTCAGTCTCATCTGAACATGTCTCTTCATAAATTTCATATTCACCAAGGGGGAAAAAAAATGCATAGACACACACACAGAGACTTGTGGCTCTGCCAGTCTAGAACATGAATGATAATGGTGCCATGGAACTGTTGAGACCTCTACAAGAAAATGGGGAAATGATAGATGTGGAGATCAGCTGCAAACATGGAAATAAGAGTGATGATGTGAATCAGTGTTTTTCACTTACTTAAACTATTTCTTGTTCTACTACCACATAGAAACACCACTGTTTAGGATGGAGTTGCCTAAAACAAGTGGGAGGGGAGAAAGAAAAAAAAAAAAAGGAAGAAACAAAGGTACTTCCAGAGATTTTCAAAGGCAAATGGAGTGTTTAATTATTCAAGGTAAAGCCATTGCATTATTTTGTCCTGATGCTGCTATCAAGGAGTTGTTCTGTCTTGATATGCTTAGTTAGGCTGTCATAGTTTACACATTACCTTTGTCTTCAGGTAGTAGATGTTTTTTATTTTGCATGAGGAGTAACAATAATTTTAAGCGATCTTTAGGATGGTATTTAGCTACTTTTATTTTAGTGCTCCAAAGAAAAACTTTCTAATGAAAATTAACTTAAGGGAATCCATGATAAAAGATGGAAAGGGATAGTCATCGTCATTGTGGATAACTTCGCTCACGTTTATTCTCCATGAAATCAATAGGATAAAGGTACTAGCATGCATAACTACTTGCTAGATATAAGTTGTAGTTAGCAACCTTGATGCTACAAAGAAGTATTGCTATTGTGGGAATATTTGTGTTAGAATTAAACTTTATAGCATTAAAATATATCTTATAAATACATTTTCTAACATTACCCTCCTTCAGAAACCCTACATGTTAGTGATTGTAACTTTATTTGAATATATGAGACTGGAAATACTAACTGGATAAAGTAACTCACATACACAGTCAATAACAAAATGGAACTGCTAGGACAGCTTCTCAGGTCTTATCAAGATCAAGATAAATAGAGGAGGTTAGTATGTGCATCCAAACATGTTTTAATAGTTCACTTTTCATCCTTCTTATCCATCACATAGATTTACACATTTGCTAGTACAGAGTTTTCATAGCCAATAAATAATAACAGTTCAAAAGGCTTTATTTCAGAGGTTTTAATGTGATATTGACAAAGAAAAAACTTTTAAGTGTTTTCTATGATGATGTGTTAGAGCATAATCTTCTAAGACAGTGAACACTAGAAATTGAGGGTGTTCTCTTTTAACTCAAATATTAATGCTCTATATTTTCTGAAGCAGAAAGTTGCATACTCTGTTCCCCATGATGAATCAGCGTTGTTCAAAAGATCACTGTGCAGGATGCATATATGTTGCCATGGACCATTACAGCAGACTATCATGTGAATGTGTGTTTAAGTAAGTTTTGCAACACTTTATTTAGCAGGTTATAGCAAATAATGAACCTTATGGACCTTGTATGAGATACTACACTACTAATGACTTACTTATATTTATAGAAAACTGGAACCTATGTAGATAAAAGCTCAATTCAATATTTTTAAGGTTCTAGTTTCTAAACTACAAATGTTACTCAATGACTTTCTATTAACAATAGAATTTGACAATTAGTCTGAAACATTTATTATTTACCTTCTTAGTTTAAATGCATAAAAGTACCCTTTATGCTCTAGAATATGAAAATACAAGGATTTCTCTACTAACCCTTATCTATTTCAGCCAATAATGAAATTGTTATGCTAACTGTGGTCTTGATACTGGCTGTTGAATACCGTTGCTGCAGCAATAGTAATTTTTCTGTTTAGGTAGTAAAAAGTAAAAAGGGAAAGTGATTGCTTTTCCTATTGTTTGCCCCTCCTCCCCAATCCATACTTTTAGTCAGGTTTAGTCTAAATTATTAACATATATCTATAAAAGGTGTGTCCTTTCCTTTTCATAACTGCACGTTTTAACTAAGTTAGATAAACAAAAATCCAGTGGAGTTTTTGAGGAATATCTACTTGAAATGAAAATTCATCTAGAAATGCATAAATATTATTTAATTACTATTTTCATTTATATCATGATATCATTCAAATGCATTACTCCCAAATTCCTAATGCTTTCAAGTAGATCCCAAGTGGACATGTGCCATGTTACACTCATAAGGTCTTAGCTTCCTTCTATCTAGTATTTCATCTTTAAATCTAAAAATTAATCTATATTGTTTATAATAGAATATGTATTTGTAATATAATGCTGATAATTGTATTTGGGGAAAAAAAGCAAAATAATTTAGTGCTACGGTGTGTGCTGCCTAGGTAGAGCCCCAGAGAAGTCATCAAGGTTCAGGGTTGGTAAGTGAACTTGCTCATATACAGCCTTAGGGCTCTGGAAGATTATTTGCTAAGTATATGATATTAAAATTCTGGCAAGTATCAGTTCTTTAACATATCAGCATCAGAGTTCCATAAAAGTTCATAATTTATCTCTTGAGGGGGAGTCATTTTTGGCTATAGTAATGTATTTCATCATCATTATCATAAATGAATATTTCATTCCCCCCAAATTATTGTATAATTTATGAGGGTAAGATACCACCAAGTGCACATCTACATATACTAACTCATACTTCAAAGTGTCCCATTTATTACATTGGGTTCTAAGTCTGTCAAGATAAATAAAAATAATATGCTTTAACCTCACAGATACTGCTCTATCTATATCCCAAGTAAAGGAAAAAAAAGATAAAATAACATATTTATTTTTATCATTTTATTTTTTGCACATGGTAATTAAATCACTTCATATACTATAAATTACATGAACCTTACCAAATCATCCAAAGACTTCAAGACAAGCTGATTTTTTTCAGTTGTAAATCACCAAGGCTGCTCGCATTCATAGGTAAGCAACACACAAGTAGTCTTTGTGTTCTGCTTATGCTTACATTAGTGCTGTCCAGTTACTTATGCTGAGGTGACATACAAAACGTTAAGTTGGCCTGCGGCTGGAATTTTGGGTCACTTCTGCTGCTACAGACAGAGCTCTCAATATGATTGAATGGTTTCTTACCTTGATCAGGGATGACAATATTTAAAATGTATGTACAAATATATGTTTGTATCTTTCAACGTTGAAAATAAAACGTTAAAACAAATATTAAGTCTAGGTTTGATCCCGCTAGAAACTGATAGAGGTTGTTAACAGAAAGCAGAATAAGTATTGTTGCAGTTTCTCAGTGCTCCGTAGATACTAAAAACGTAAGGATAGAAAATGCAGCTGGCTTGTGGGCTGATGAGAACATTGTGCCCAGTATACATTACAGAGCATTTGTTAACTTTTTAATGATAGCATATAGCACTGAAAGTTGGCTAAATAACACAAACAACTTCTTCCACACATAACAACTGTATGTAATGAGGTAGTTGGAAAAACACTCAATTTTTTTGCTTTTTCTTACAGCTTTTGGAAATAGAATGTTAACTTTAATCTATTCCACAAATCAATGCAATCAAATAATAACTTGGTTCTTTATCAATCTTTTCTTATAGCAGCACAGGATACATGTTTTGGGGAATTTTTTTATATCCTTTTCCATACCACTATTGAGGAGAATATTTATTATTGATAAGGTTTGGAAATGATTATCACATCATATCATAGCATAGAATCATATCATGGAATGGTTTGGGTTGGAAGGGACCTTAAAGATCATCTAGTTCCAACCCCCTTGCCATGGGTAGGGACACCTTCCACTAGACCAGGTTGCTCAAAGCCCCATCCAACCTGGCCTTGAACACTTCCAGGGATGGGGCATCCACAACTTCTCCAGGCAACCTGGTCCACTGCCTCACCACCCTCACAAGAAGAATTTCTTCCTTACATCTAATCTAAATCTACCCTCTTTCAGTTTAAAGCCATTACCCCTTGTCCTATCACTACATGCCCTTGTAAAATGTCCCTCTCCAGCTTTCTTGTAGGTCCCCTTTAGGTATTGGAAGGCTGCTACAAGGTGTCCTTGGAGCCTTCTCTTCTCCCAACTCTCTCAGCCTGTCTTCATAGGAGAGGTGCTCCAGCCCTCTGATCATCTTTGTGGCCCTCCTCTGGACTCACTCCAACAGGTCCATGTCCTTCTTATGTTGGAGGCCCCAGAGCTGAACACAGTACTCCAGGTGCGGTCTCACCAGAGCAGAGGGGGAGAATCACCTCCCTCAACCTGCTGGTCACGCTTCTTTTGATGCAGCCCAGAATATGGTTGGCTTTCTGGGCTTCAAGCACACATTGCCGGGTCATGTTGAGTTTCCTGTCAACCAAGAGCCCCAAATCCTTCTCCGCAGGGCTGCTCTCAATCCACTCATCACCCAGCCTGTATTTGTACTTGGGATTGCCCCGACCGATGTGCAGGACCTTGCACTTGGCCTTGTTGAACTTCAGGAGGTTTGCACGGGCCCAGCTCTCAAGCCTGTCAGGGTCCCTCTGGATGGCATCCCTTCCCTCCAGCATGTCGACCACACCACGTAGCTTGGTGTCGTCGGCAAACTTGCTGCGGGCGCACTCAATCCCACTGTCCATGTCGTCGACAAAGATGCTAAACAGCGCTGGTCCCAATACCGATCCCTGAGGAATGCTGATGCTGAACCTACCAGATCTGTGATTCTGGTTTGCTTCTCTTTCTGTCGTGGATGGAGTGACGCAGTTCACTCGTAAGAAAGAAGTAGCAATATGTTTATTGATATAAAAAAGTGATTTAACAAAGTTTGATAATAAATGCGACTGTGGTTTAACATGATTCGATGGCATTGTACACTTGATTATTAACTGCACAGAGGACAGGGTCAGACAAAACTGTCCGGGAGACCTTCCCATTGAGTCATGAGGTTCAGAAAGGACCCGCTTGCATTCTGAACTCCTTCTCAGAGGGGAGTTTAGGTGCAACTGGATCCAGACTTGGTCAAAGGTTTATGTCTAAAGGATTATATGTCCACAATCAATCCTTTATATCACTTAGTGGAGATTTCAAAGTTTAGCATGCTATTAATCACTTACCAAGAATCTGTTGCGGCAAGGACTCTCTCAGCCTTGAGAAGTAACCTTGCGAGGCATCTCTACTCAAGGGGAGATCCTGGCATGCAGCCCGCTGCCGTGCAGGAGAGCATTGACTTATAGTCATATTTACATACCGGCTACAGATGTTAGTTTATTCCAAATTTGACTTGAGTCGGACATTGACCAGCACCATGGTTAGGCGGGCGCATTGTTCAAATTAGCCCTTGGCTATTGTGTTGTTATCTGTTTCCCCCGAATCCACTTTGAGCCAGATGCAGCCATCATGACCAGACGCATCCATTACAACCACCACTGGTGGTTATCACTTGAATAAAGGTCAGGGTGTCGGGGGGTGCGGAGCATACAACCACATTCTCTTCTCTCTTGGTTTTAAGAACTATAAAATCTCTCTATTATTCAGCTACTGACATTTTTTTACTATTTATTTGGCACTCATGGGATTCTAAGTACATCAATCTCTTTAATATCACAAATAATTCACTTAGCAGTAATAGCCAGCTTTTCTCCACATTTTTTTCAAAATCATTAGACAATTTACCACACATCTTAGACTTTCCCTTGGAAGTTTGGTTAGAGACAGAATGTATTTCATTTGGACAACATTTATTATCTAATGTCCTCTATTTTTACTCAGTTTATTTTGCATCCTTTGAGAGCACTAAAAAGTATCCAATATCTTTACTATTTTTTAACAGTGGAGGTGGAAATGTCACTAACAGTAATGTAATATTTCAGTGTTTGCATAATTTCTCATCTTTTTTACTACCTGTAGTTTTCTAATTCCTAAGCCATTCCTTTATTTTCCTGCCAGAGGCTTGAATACCAAAATATGTAGAAGTATAGACAAGGGATAGCCATGTTCTTTATCTCATATGAAGGTATTAGTGTACCTAACTTCTCTGAAATTGCTTCTGTGTAGTAATTCTACCCAGCACATTAAAAAAGACAAATCTGCTTCATAGCTTTGTGACAGCTTTTCAGAACCCTATAGATGCACCACAAACAACCAGAAAACCCAGGCCTCCATGAGATGGTTGAACAGCATTTGAATATTTAATATTCCTATTAATATGGTCTAAAAGCACTGTACATGATAGCCAAAATATAGCTTAAATTTATACAATGATAGTTCTGAAATTTATTTAAACCATTATAACTAAAACCTAGGTTTGATTATTTAAGCTACTTCACAAGTATATTTGCAGTTTTTTCTAAGTTTTGTTAGCTTAGCTCTATGTATTTGTGGCTGTGCGTTTCTCTTTGCTTCTGCACAAATTGTTGTACCTCACTACTGCTTTTCTATTTGATTGAAAGTATAAATTTGCTATTCCATAAATAAAAATTTCTTTGCTATTTAGAAACTATTACATACACACAATGTTATATGGCACTGGATAGATTTTTAAGTGACTTGACTACATCCAGCCTAAGGAAAATGTAGAGTAAACAGAATATTTTTGGATACTTTACGGTGAATTATTTCAACATGCTTTTCTATTCTAGGAAAGAATAAGAAATATTTTTCAAACATTTTTAAAATCTGTCTCCCATTTTTTCTTATCTCTCTTCATGCCACTTTATGAGGCCATGAACAGTGAATTGGTTTGTTTTGGGGTTTTTTACCATAAGTGTTTCTTATGCTAACTTAACACTTTGTGCCTTATGCTGGAGAATTTGCAAACCTTCATGACCTTCAATGTAGGGGATAACAGTCTATGTTAGGGAGCACTGTACAAAAGGAAGATAGTAGTGTTTCTATTTAACAAGAACTATACTGCAAAACACAGTTTTCAAAATAAAGTGAAAAAGGGTACAATATTTTTTTCTCTTAAATGCTATTTGAATTTATAATACAATAATGATATGCAATGTAAAATCTACTCCTAACATCCTTTAGAGTATGTAAAATAAAATTTTAAAAAAGGTGAACTGAGGGTCTTTCTATGATGATTGAATAACTTTTTTAACTTTAAGCATATGAATTTCCCAGTTGGGATTTAAGATAAGCCTGTGTATAAGTCTTTTTACAGAAAGAGCATTAAGCGACTCTGTGAAATAAGTAAGCATTGCTATGCCTGTATTACTGCTAGAGAGACTCATACAGAAATTGAATAAATGACCTGTCTGAGGAGGTTCCTGAAATAGAGCCCTCTTTCCACTTCAAGTCTTGTGTTCCAGCTACAACACTATCTTACCTCTGCAGGAAATAAAACACTATTTTGAGCAAAATATAGTTAACTTGTGAAATTCACTGCTGTAGAAGACTGACCCAAATAGCTTACTGAAATTCAGAATGAGACTGGACACTAACAAGACAGAGGCCATCAGCATTGATCCTCTTGTTCCATCTTCTTTTAGCAGAATACCAGGGGGTAGTGTGCCTAAACCTCCTCCTGAGTTTCCAAGAGCAACTCAAGCTGCTTACTTTCTAGCACTGTTTCACCCTCAAGGTAATTAAACTTATTGAGGGTGGTATTCAGCTTGACATTAAGAAATGACATTCAGCTGCCCACAGTACCTTTTGAGAAACTCTAGAGTGTCCTAAATATCCTAGTTGGGCTGACAGATATGACAAAAAATGTATAGGAGATCTGTGTCTTTCAGGAGTGTTCTTTAGGGTTTTGGACATTTTAGGTATCTGAAATGCCAATAGACGTCAGTGCATTGGGTGTCTAAATGTAGAGGTCTACTATGTGCTAGTGTTTACTGCATGTCAGTGTCTTCAGGTAAATGAGGTGTCTAAATTTCTGTTACAGGCAGTGTAAATCTAGAGCTCCAAGAGCAGTTGTTCCAGGAGGTTATGAGATTCTCATGAGTCCCCTGTCATATCTTCCTGCCCTGTATGGATGGCCTGATAGCCTAGGTTGCTTCAAATTACATGATGTGCCACAGTATAGGAACCCAGTTGAAGTCCTGGAAGTTTTCTCTGATCGTCTGAAAGTCTCCTGGGTGTGTAACTTCAGTAATCTATACAGGTACAGGCACTTTTCTTCTACCAAGCACTCCTTTGCCATGGAGTTTAAGTTTCTTTTTCCTTGTTCCCTTTTCCAGACACTCTTGCATTCCTGTTTTTACAGGAAGTGTCCAGCTTTGAAGATATCCTAAAGCACATAGGTTCAGACCACCTTAGGATGGGAGTGACTTGGAACTCACATATTATACTGAACGGACAAGTGTTCAAATCACTTCTGTATTGCACAAACACTATACAGGATGCTGCTTATGCTATCTTCCATTTCAGTATGTTTCTGTCCTCCAAAAAATACACGGAAAACTGGTTTTGGGTGGAAGCGGATATTTAGCATTTCTCTCCACAGCCAGTGAGGAGAGATGGATATATACTGTGGATGGTTTTCTGTCCATAGAGGTACTTGTCTCCATTTTCTTCATTGCAAATGCAGGAGCTTGTAAACCCTTAAAATAGGTATCATTTCTCTATTGTTAGATAGTTAATGTAGGTGTATTTGTATTCTTTTAAAGCTGGCATGGTAAGTCCCACACAATTTTTTTACATTTCATCAGCTATAATTAGCATTGAAAAAAATGATAGGTGGATGGTTGGTTCATTCTAATGTGCAGGTCAGCTATAAAAAGTGAAAAAAACCATCCTTACCTTATTTAACAGCTAGATTACTGTATTGTACAGATGACAGTAGTTACCCTGGACTGCATTATTTCAATGACATGACCTTTAGATTCTTCATCCTCTTTGAAAGGATCTTCCAAAGAGCAATGAGACATATTACTGTCTACTGCTCTGTCTCTGAGGGAAAAATGAGTTTCTTTAATTTATTGAGATAACTTTCCCTGTGAAGCTCTCATGGCAAGTTTCTGGTCCTTTGTAAAAATGCATTTGTTCTTGATTAATTGCAATTTGGGGAATAAAGTCATGTACTCTGTTCTGCTGGCTCTAAATTCTGATTCTGCTACTTAAATCCACAGAAGCATTGTATCTAGATGGACACAACGATTCTTAATTTTACTTTGTGTGTGTATGTGTAAAGATTTTTCCATCTTTTTTTTCAATTTAATAAAATAGTGATGTGATTTTCTTAGAATTATTTTTTAAAATGTTACTCTCCAAATTATTTTGCCCTAAGACTATGTATAGTAAGCATGACTGATGACTAAAGACATTATCTGGGTATATACTGCTGTGACTTAACTTTGATATTAGTCCTTTTTTTTATACATTAGCCCTTTTTATTTCACTTTTGTTATACACTGTTTGGGAAAAAAATTACCACTACTAAATTTTCACATTTTCCTAGAACTGATCCATTTTGAATATTGTGAAAGAATATTAAGTTCTTTAATTTTGCTTGCAGGTAAGAAGTAGAACTCACATACCATGGCAATACTGTTGTAATTCAGAAATTACTTCTGTGACTGCTATATATTTTTAATTAATAAGGGGAAGGCATCATCCTGCCTATTTTATTTGCATCAGTACATCAACTTCTTTATCTGTAGAGTTATAATCATTGATAATTTAAACTGGAAATATCCTGTTCTTAATTTTCATTTAATTGTTTTTCTATCTATGTTTTATCAAAACTGATTTTACTATAAACATAACTAAAGCAGATAAATAGGAATGGACAAAAGAGGTTATATATGTCTGCAATTACATGTAGGAGTACTCCATTCCCACGTCTAGTCCTATGACGGGGGTGTACCTTCAAGCTGGATTACGAGAAAAGACATTGAACATTAACTGGAAAAAGGATTTATTGTCCAGCCACAAAGTATTGCTAAAGCTTCTTCAAATTCTTAATCTTAAATTCAGAGTTGAAAATTAATTTAGAAAAAAAAACCAAAACAAAACCAACACCAACTCAACCCAAAAAAACCCAACCAACCAACCAGCCAAAACCAACAACCAAACCCCAAACCACTGTTCTTTTCTAGGAGAACATGATTTGATAGTTTTACAGTAGTGGATCAGGAAATGTTGATAGGTTACTAGCCCAGAAGGCTAATAATCTTCTTCCCCAAACTCCTTTGCCCTTGCCTTGCTGATTCTGTACCAGAATATAATTTGGTACTAGAAAAATCAGAATTTGGAAAGGCAAATCTTTGGAAAAGAGGAAAGCAAAATGAAAAGACTGTCCTTAATTTAAGTTCCATCTGCTTGTTTTTGTGTAATTGAAAGTTGTAGAAGATATTGTTTGAATATAAACAAAGGCAGTTTTCTGATGCTGTCTGGAATAGTAATTTTGATCTACTGACACAAACTGTGAAACTTTCCCTTGTACAGGGGTGATTGTATGATACTTTAATTTAGATTTTAAAGGTAAAAAATTAGTCTCTTTTGAGTTAAGATTTATGTAATTACTGATTGAATAACATGAACAGTTCTTTTTGATTTTGTTTGTTTTCTCCACTTCTTTCCCCACCAAAAAATAAAACAATTTGAACTTTGTGATTCCTTATCCTTCCTAATTTTTTGTAACATATGTCCTCTTTAATTATATGTCCTTGTTTAAGGGAATAGTTGCCAGAGAAATGTCTAAAATTTCAGTCTTACTTCACAAATATTTTCTTCTCCTGTCCATCATATCGTTGTCTCTGAGAACTGATAAACCTTTCATAAAACACTTCTGATTAGTGCCTCAAAATCCTGCAAAATAAATAAATAAATACATACATACATAAAACAAGTCATGCAAAAGAAATAATAACTATGTCAAGGCTCTTGCTGCCCTAGAAAAAAAATGTTATGTTATTATCATACTATTGCAGTCATTGGCTAGTGGAGCTGAATAATGCCAGCAGTCTACATGTAACATATCAGATTTTAGACTTGATTTTAAGGCTAGCAAGAGACATTGATGTATAGTAGGGAATAAAGTCTTGAGTGAGAGGGAATAATATACAGCTCAAAGAAGGTTTAGAAAGATCAAAGGAGCCATTACTGGACCAGCATTCAAACAGCAGGAAGGGAAATATGGTGTTCGTCGTTCTCCCAGATATTGTGGAAAAAGCCAGTGAAGGGATTTATAATGCAAAGCAAAAATCTTAAAATCAATAGGATGCTTTAGTGGTATTCACAGTAGTGCCTGCAAAGTATGGGGTGGAGAGGTTAATTAATCCATTTAAGAGTCTGTATTTTGAATTCATTTGAGGTTTTTTGCAGTAAGCTGGAAGACCAGTTTACAAATCTCTGTCTGGGAGGTAACAGAAGCAGGTATCAATAGCTTTGAACTGGTGCATAAGTGGATCAATTGCTATCAGGAAATCTGCTTTTAATGACAGTTAGAAAACTTTGGTGATATTTAAATGCTTTTGAATGGCAGAATAGATTCAGATGTCTTATTAACCTCATATAACATTTCAGAATTACACTGATTTGAAACAAAATTAAAACTGAAAGATTGGGAAAATACTTTCGTGTTAATTTTAAACATTTCAGCCATCTCTTAAATGTAAGAAGGTATTTTACAATTTATAAATCTACCATAGCATAATTAATGTATATTTGTATAATGCACTGGCATGCTATATATGTTTGTTTACATTTTTTCAGTAAATCAAATATTTTTATCTGAATTTGTTAATAAACTAAAAATATACCAACAAAGATTACATTCAAATAGCCACCAAGAAACCTTCACATTAATCACAGTCACTCAAGGGAGCAATAATCATGGTCTGATAATAATAATGCTACTTAATTACTATTTGCATTCTGTCTGAAAAGATCAAGGATGAAATATGTCACTTGTCCAGGTGATTAAAAATACTCTAAGCCTGGTTTTACCACAATGGAGAGATGGATTTTCTCTCATGAGTAAACATCTTCCTGGACAGCCTTTCCCATTTATGAGAAAGGGACTCCTATTCATATAAGTCAGCATTTCAGAGAGGGAGACACTGCAGTCTAAGTCTGCTACTGTGCGCTAAGAGACACGATGAGATGCAGAATCGCTTTTTTTATTTGTTTGTGAGTGTGTACACTCTCTTAGAAAAGCAGACGGTGATTGAGATAGTCAGCTTGTCTTTCTGACAGCATCAAGAGGTAGGGTTGTCCAGCACTGCCGCTCAACACCCACACCAGAAAATCATGAAATAAGGTAAGATAACAAAAGAAATTGCAAATTAAAAAAAAAAAAAATAGTGGATGAAAGACTGTCTTTGTCTTTAGGGGCCAACCATTTTCAACCTAAATGATTCACATTTTCAACCATTTCTTTGCAGTTTTGAGGGGTGAGGAAATTTGTTCCTTTTCAGGAGAAGCTAAGTTTTCACTGGCGATTTCGGCAAAATATTTTTGAAAAATCTCCCAGACTCTGAGATTCACCAAACAATATATGGCAACAATTGGTTAGGGAGCAATTAGTACAAGGAGAAAGTGTATCATTGTACTATTTTACAGGCTAAATCCTGACTATGCCATTTCAAAAATTTCCTCAGCCCTCAGATTTCCTTACTCATACTGAGAAGCACCCAGCAGGAATCTAAAAGACTCTGCAAAAACCTTAACTTGTTCTTTTCTTTTGTGTTTGTGTGTATGAATGTTAATAATATTTTGCTATATTAGTTCTAGCTTACCTCCCTTCCCTTCCTGCTCATTCTCTGCTATCTGAAATATCTAAATAATGTCACCTCCGTCAAGATTTTGTTAAACTTCTACCTATTCTTCCCTTTTAAAAATAACAGTGTTATCCCAGGCTACTCTTTAAGGAAATAAAGATTTATTTTTTCCGCTTTTCTGATAAATTACAGATCTGAGTGAATTTATTTACTGAGTGAATAAGAAAAAATATGTTATGAATTTGGGTTTTGCAGACAGAGAAGAACAAGCTGAGGTTTGTGCAGGGTCTTTTGTCTGTACTAGAAGTAGTAGGATACATTCTTTCAAACGGACAAATTCTCCCTTCTTGCATAAAATCACAGTAAAATGCTTTGGGAAGAATTTCTCTGTAGAGGTCAAAATAGATGGATTATTCCATCCTGAAGCTGTGGAGTACCAAAAGAAGTAACTGCAAAATGTCACGGCACTCCTTGGGTTTTCGTAGCCTGCACAGCTGCTACTCCACACTATTTTCAGAGGGCTTGATTAGTGAATAAATTCATAGATTTGCTTTCTATTTCACAATAGTCTTCCACTCTTTATCTCAAATTAGAAATGAGTTCATGTGTTCATGAATTACAGAATGGGGAAAAGTCAAGGCAATGACTTTTGCACGGCACTGCATTCCTGAAATGGTGATTTTGTACTGTTTCTGAAGCAGAAAGAAAGAATGCTGAAATTCAATAAAGCAGAATGAGTAAAAAACAAAACTCCCACCACATTTCCTAAAGGTTTCCAGTTTCATTTTCATGTGCAGCTCTATTAGTCCTAATGAACTCCATACAGATGTGAGCATCAGTATCAGTCAGAGGAACAAAATGATTATCAGGACAGTAAACATCGAGTCTCTGATCAACTGCACTACCAGTGGCTTGCAACTGAACATAGCCAAAACATAACAAAAAGGAATGATCATTAAGATGCATTCCTCTGAGCATGCAGATAGCAAGCACAGAGGTCAGAGAGAAGTGAAGTCTGACTTCTTATTGTCTGGATCAGAGAGAAGGGCAAGCCAATACTTACAGAATGCAATTGCCCAAGCTCCTGGTCAGGGGTGATATCTGTCTGGAAGCTATCTGAGATCAGAAAACCCTCCAAATTTTCTGAAACTTTAAAAAACTTTTGATTTATGCATAGCAGAAAATTATGTAGAAAAGTGAGGACTCCAGATAGATCAGTTTGGCAAATGCACTGATTAGTTTTCTCTAAGGAAAATATAAAAATTAGTTAGTGTATTATATTGCATGAGGTGCAGGAAATAGTAACTAATACAAATAATCCTCACTTCTTTAGCTGTTTAATTTCAAAAATTATGGAGTAGAAAGTGTTATGCACTATCTTCAGCTTATTTGGTGTTCATTTTCACAGAATGAATATTGCGTTTGTCTTTCATTTATTCTATGCTTTGTTTGCTTGAATTTTTGAGGAGATAACTTTGGAGTAATTGTGCAAGGTAGAGACATAACTTTTCTTCCTCACTGATAACATGAAGCAGAAACTGAAATGGCACCACATTTGGTTTTATGTTGACAGAACAATTCCACATAGAGTTTTCAAAATCTTGTTTTGTGCTTTGCTACCAGTTTGAGCACAGAAGCCATGCTGTAGGAATAGTTAAGCAGGAGTACAAGGAAATTCTCCAGGGGAATTTGAAGGTTTTGGAATATCTCTAACATACCTGCAAGCTAACCTGTGGCTCAGTATTTACAGTTATGTTTACTGTTCTGAGAAAAAATTTCTTCAATCAAATTAAAATTTGTTGAGTAAGAATAATTATTTACTGTAAAATGTTTTTAGGACTATATTCGAAGATTACTGAACAGAGCATGGTTATATGGACAGGCAAATATAAACCAGAGTTTTTGTTCTGTGGTGAATTCTAGTAATATAAGACTCTCATGGGCATACTATGTGCATTTGGGAAGTAGCATTACACACTAGTAAGGACAGTAATGCTGTAGTCCCAGGTTCCCAAATAGCAAAGAAATGGCTGAATTTGAATCTTTCTTGTACTGCCAGACATTGCCTAAGGCTCAAACAAAACTTTGACATTCAGGCTACCATTCTGTTTTCTGTAATAGCTACCTAATTTTTTTTCCTGTAATTTTATGTTTCTTTCTATGAACATAGACTATTGGCATATTTCTAAATCCTTCCCCTTGCTTCCAAATCTAGAGGGTCAACGGACTGGTTTTCATTAACTTGAAAACATATGTAATTACCTTCTTACATGGCACAGAGAGTTAGAGAAGTTGTTGTAGCCACCTTACCAAGTGATCATCAGCATCTTCTGTTTCTCATAACAGACTTCAAACCCATTCCTAAGACTGTAAATAAGCTTAGCATTTTTCATTTTCTTCCTTCCAAAATTCTGTTTCATAAGATGGATGTCCTTACTTTTGGAGGCACAAGACAAAATCTCCACCTGCATATCCAGAAATAGATGCAGTATTGTCCCAGCCTTCCTACTGGAAATTATTCCAAACCAAAGGGACTACCTGACTTCTGAGATCTGAGACAGTAAAGCTGTTTGCTAAATTACATGTGCAATGGGAGTATTTTCTGCATTCTACCACACCCTCTATAAGCAGAAACAATATTTTTTTTAAAACTGGGAAATATCTACATACTTTCAGGATGGGCAAAATCCAGCACTGTTCCAGAATGCAAGATACTCTGGAAAGCAGCAGGCTTTTGAGACAGACCTACACCAGCATGTTCATCCTCCTCCTCTTCATTAGTATTGCCACATCCTCTTCCTAGAGCAAGTACCTGACCCTGAGCCAGGTTTCTTTCTTCAGTACCACATTCACATGATGAAAATTCAGAAGAACAAGCTTTCCTATTTTCCTTCTCCAGTTTTTTTTTCATCAGAAAACAGCTGGTAAGCAGCTTTATACTGAGATGTCCCAGCCTCAGTACAGTTCTCAGAATGAAGCTTTAGAAAAGGTATCATCACCTTAATGTTTTCATGAGTAATATCAAGAACAAGGTTGGGGTTTTTTTCTTCTTTTTTCTTTTTCCTTTTTCCTTTTTTCTTTTTCCTTTTTCCTTTTTTCTTTTTTCCTCTTTTCTTTTTTCTTTTGGGGCCTGGGACAAGTGTTGTATCCCAGGATGAGTGGATAGAAAAAGATATGGTTATTGCAAGGATGAAGTGAACCTGATGTATAATTGCTGCCTCATAAAAACATTACAGCCAGCCAGTGCAAGGACTCTGAGGGAGATAGCCTGACTGTCCAGCTGTGCTAAACAAGTTCTCCAAAGGCTGCTGCTTTCGGCGTGCTGTCACTGAAGGTGAGCAATGCTCTGGTCAGGGACTGCGGACAACATCACACAGATAAACAAAAGTTTAGTCACACAGAGAAGCCAGCATGAACTATGACTTCAAAGGTGGCACTCATCTCACCTACTTGAGCCATCTGAAAGTTGGATCACTGGACTAAGCTAGCTGTCTGAACTCCTTCAAAAGTTAGCGGAAGATGAGTGAACTGAATGTGTCATATACCATGATCCACATGTGGGAGAAATTGAAAATTGCCTAAAATTAGACAGTCAAGCTAAAACTGTAAGATACATGTGAAATAAGATGGTTGCTTCAATTTCTGAGAAATTAATAAAATCCTGAAAAATATTTTTCAAAAAAGTTTGTGTAATTGGTAAAGATTCAAAAAAGTATTTTATATGAGCAAACTAACACACAATATTTTCTTTAGAGAAAAAAATATTTCTTAATTAATTCTAAATTATTTTTCACTAGCTCTAATTGTAATTTCTAATGCTTTTAGTTTACATCTTTAGTTTTGAAAAGTAAAAAAAAGGGATAATTTTCTATACATTAGAAGCATTAGCTATGAACTGAAAATATCACATGAAAGAAATAAAGCAAAGATGACAACTATAACTTGTTTCTCTAAGTGAAAATTTTTGTATAAGTATTTTTTCATCTCAGATGTTTTTGGTTTTTAAGACACAAAGTGCAGCAGTTTATCCTAAATCAGGAGTCACATATTCCATGCTCTTTTAGACCAAGTTTGTATAACATGGAAGGTTTTAACAAAGAAAGAGTTCAATAACTGTTACTGAGATAGCCAAAACAAGTAGTAGTGGTAATATTCAAGCTAGAAATAAAGGAATTTCTTTCTGGTATTGAAGATAAAGACGAATTGAAATAGACTGTGAGGGAGAAGGGCAGAGCAATTGGGGATTTCTCACCTATCCAGAACAGTTTGACAGACATGATCCTGCTTTAGGGCTTGGGGATGGAAAAAATGACTGGTCAAGATCACATCTAATCTTATTTTTTGTTATTCTATTTTTAACAAGAGGTAAGTAAAAACTTTCCTGTCCTCTCCTTCACCCCTCCCCCTCCTCCCTGAAAATTCATATTCTTGAAACGTGTTCTTCCAGTGCCTGGAGTCAGTGGTGGATATTTAAGCTCAAAAGATTAGACACACAATGGAAGAGTCAAGAGTTAAATATGGATAAAAAATTATTAATAGACTCTCAAACAGAGGCTGAATGGACAAGTCATTTCAGAAACTATTTTCACTGAGCAAACATCCAGGCGCTGTTTGGTGTACTGGATTGATTGGGATTAGAAGTCAAGGTGGCCTGACTGAGCTACAGGCTAATAGCTAATAACAAACATTCATATTCACTGTGATGGTAGGAACAGATGAAACATCAGAATCCGAAAGAAGCTACTTGAAAGTATCTTGTGTATGTCTTTGACCTCTGTGTAGTAGTAAGTGGAGAATCCACAGTGGCATATTTAGATATCAAATAATCACATTCAGCTACTGTTTACAATACAAGAGTCAGCTGCAAACATACACTGCTGCCTGCATAGAGTCTGACAGCTTTAGCACTTCTTATCTAGCCCTCTGTTCCTGACTTGCAACGTGAGGATTCAAAGATGGAAGAGATACTCCTTGGATCATCTAATTTGTCTGCACTCATTACAAATTTCCTTTTCTGCCTCTGAAAGCACTCAGTCCATTTTAAAAAGGGAATCTTTGAAGCACTGAGGCTTATCACGCAGACTAAAGGAGACTGAAGTAACATTCCTCAGTAGTTGTAATCCCACAGTTCTGCATCATTCCCTTTAAACTAACCGGTAGAGCTCATTCTTGCTCAGGTGAGGAATTAATGAATACACAGTTCTATTTTTCAACAGTGTAGCTGCATCTGTTACCTTTTATAGGTATTTATATGCTTCTTTTTATATAAATTATAGTTTATTTATGTGTATGAACTGTAAATGTATATTGTATATATTTCTATATAAATGGAGGGTTAAATATAAATCTAAGTTCATAACTTAATGGTTATGTTGGTTATGTTGGATATGGTATGTTGGATCCATTTTTTTCCAGATAGCCAGACTAACATTAATAGCTTTCCACTTCTTATACTTTAAACAGAGCATCTGATATTTTGAGTGCAAGTTTGCGTATTCTGGAAGGTTATGGTCAGGACACAATACTGAATAATGGTTCTTTTATTACCACTGACCAAGCTTTCAGCAATGACTCCTGTAAGGTGGTATATGCTTTCTCCTTTCTTGGTCTGATGTCTTTTGGAAATGCAGTGACAATCTTAGGAAGGGAGGGAGGGAGGGAGGGAGGAATACACAAACTTAAGTAATGCAGAAAGCTTTGCATTAGATCTATGTAGTAAAAGTGAAAACTTGTTTTATTATCCTGGATTAACACTTTTCCACAGAAAAAAATCTATTTAATATTTTGATCCATGTTCTCGTATTTACTGCCACCATTAGTAGTTTGTGTAAAATACATCTTTTTAAACAATTTTTTCTGACAAAATGTACATTTTTAAGGAAACCACTATCAGTAATATTTTGATGCTTATTGCTTTAGTCTTCTTATTATTAATTAGCTCATGTCTAAATGCTTCAGAGATGGAAATAACTAAAAAATTGCTAATTATTGGTGATATTCTGCTCTTGATGGGTTCTACAAACTTTCTTCCTTATTTTTTGGGGCTTGTTTTTTCTTCAGTTATTTATACTTGCCAGCACATATGAGTACTTCAGACAAAAAGAGCAAAGGAAGACTGATATGCTAGCTACAAGGTCAAATAAATGGATGAAAATATGTGTTTTCTGATAGACAGCTGCACAAAACACTCTTACCTTAGAACTGTTCATATGGAACTAATGGGCAAGAGTTTCTAGTAGGTAAGTTCAGTACAGTTCTGTTGACTTATCTGGCTGGACACACATTAATGTTTTTACCCTGCCTTTATAGTATACAAACAGTGATGCAATATATGAGTCAGATCTGACTCTACATATGCCAGCGTCATTCTTGGAAGTGCTGGGAGGCTTAGTGCAGGCTTTTTAACCATCTTCATGTTAACCAGCTCAGATACTGTCCCACAGAAATACCTATCAGGGCCTATAATCTCACATAAAACTGTGCTTGTGAGAGCAAATTAAGAAGCTCAGAGTGCTTCAAATGGTGCATTTTATCATGGAGACCTCACTGTTCACTTCAAGGCTTCTGGATGTATAGTTGCACAGCATATACAGGTCCATCAGGTCTAGGCGTCTTCTTGCCTTTTTTATCCATTCAGTTAACAGGGCAGATTGTGGGAATTAGCTTTTCTCAGCTATGTCAAAGCCCGTCTTGACTGAAGAGAACCTGGGAGAATCAGGAGTTGGAGAGCAGAAGGAAGAGAGATTTAAAGAGGACTCAGAGGATGAGGTTTATTTTAAAGTCTGCCTTAAAAAGAACAGGTGTTAGTAATTTTCAACAAAAAAAGCCTTTCATACTTTATACACACATTCCCAAATCTTGTACCTAGTAACACGAACTTCTAAACTTGCTACACAAAATACTTTCTCTGTTAGTTATTGTAATTTTAATAATTTGTTGTATTTATGGATTTCTCTGATAATAAGATTTAAATGGTTAACTGAATGACAAGGATTTAAAAGTTTCCAGTGCACTTGAAAAAATCCTCTAATAACCTCACACAGACAGTGAAAGCTATAAAACAGACTTTTTGATAAAAACTTGCTTGAGAATCAATGCTTTTACAAAGTCCATAAAGTCACTTTGCTCCTCTTCCCCCAAGAGAATGATGAATGAAAAGTCCCTTTGAATTCTGCTCTTTTGTATTCCCTATCACCAATCAGCAAATGGAGGCAATCTAAATTAGGTATTCATGAACAGCTATTCCAGAATAACTATTCCTGAATAAACACGTGTGAAAACATTTCTTATTCTAGAATAGCTGTACTTTATTTCTACTTGAAATAATCTGCCTTTGATCTAAATGGGAACAAATCACTCATGCTGAAATAAAGTCTATGGCTTGGACTGTTTGAAATTTGTTACTGAGCTTTACAACTTAATGGGAAACATCTTTAAACATAAACATGTTAATATTGCAATAGCTGTAGGTGGTGTATCAGCCCAATAGCAAACAGATCCAAAGCAGTGAAAAGGTTCAAAGCTGGAGAGCAGTTATAGCATACACAGTTTCTAATCAATGAAATGAGTTCAAACTGTGGTCCAGAAATGGTAGTCAGAATGTAAAAGAAAGGAAAAAGGAACAAATTTCAGCCTCTAAACCAGGACATTCAGTTTTACACACTTTACCAGACCCCAAACCCAGTGAAGCCAAAGAGCTTCTGTATAGGGAATGTCAAAGCCATATTGTTTGTCATACAACGTTAATTCAGAACATATTGGACCTACCACAAGACACCTTTCTTAGTCTGGCTTTTTTAATTGGAATTTCAAACAACCAAGTTGAACTAAAGCTGTCATTTTTCATGTTCACATTCATTGCTAGCGGGTAACAAAAAGGGGCAATACTTCTTAAGTCACCCATATACCTCCAGATCAATTATCTCTTTTTCTCCAAAGTATGTGGAACAGTATCAGAATTACACTACTGATACTTTTAAGAGAAACCATTAAAAATATTTGAACAAGAGAAATATATGAACTTTACATATTCTAGGGTGTTAAAAATCAGTCAAAAAGATCCCCGATTAATTACATTTCTAAATTTCCTTTCACATTAGCTGTCTTTGTGACTAATCTATGTCCAGTTAGCAACAGGAAGTCTTTGAAGTTGAGATTATTTTCTTTAAAATAAAATAAAATAATAAAAAAAAGACCTTACCTTCGGAAAACAAAATTGCTCTCATTTGTATAATCGTCCCTCTAGGTAGTCAGCTATTACTTCTAACTGTGGAACCACATTATGTCTTGGTAATACAAATACTCATTTTCTTGATTCAGAACTCCTCTGATTGCAGCTACCAAAGCCTGTCTGTGTTAGTTCAAGAGCTGGCATCACTTCATATCGCCCTGCAATATGATTCTCTCAAGAAATAGCTTGGAACCTTCTAAATTACTTGAACTTTTTTATTATTATTTTAAAGCATCAAAACTGTACCTGATTAAACTGATCTGTTACAAAAGAGCTGTTACCTTCTGAGTTTGACCTCTCCCTGTTGTACCTTCACTTTAAAACATATGAATATATTGTAAGAGATAATAGCCCCAAGGTAGAACAACATTGGAAAGATCTATGCTTATCAAACTACAGTAAAACAAAGAAAATTAGCTACTGTTTACATAAAAGAAATTGGATTAAGAGATTTGATATGGTCCATTTTGTTTAGAGAAAGCAGTTACTGAGAAATAAACTAGGTTAAGTTCACAAACAGTGAAAACAAAGGCAAAGGGAGTTCCAACACAATTTAAAACAGTAGAGATTGAAAAAAAAAAAACAACCCATGAACTTTCATGAAGTTACGTTTTGCATTTGAAGTTCATGAAGTATTTAAAGAACATTAGAAATCTAAAGGCTCGGGGTATTCATCAATAAATACACTTTTTGGCCTTTCTGAAGTTTAATCTCTGGCTATTTGGTTATTTTCTTCAGTAACCTCTGTGCTAGATAGAGCTTCCAAAGAAATAATCAGAATTCCTTAATGGATGTGATGAAAGAATGGGGGAATGAAAGTCTTTATATTGAATAGTAGGTGTTGTAATTTTCAATGAGAAAGAACTACCTTTCTCCCTCAGATCCCACCACTCCCTAGTATCTTTCAGAGAGTCCACAGACAGAACGCAGACAGTATGCAGTGTGATGGATACCTTTTTGCCCATAAGAGGGCCACTGCTACTAATTTAAAGCTTATTACCCCTGACAGCAATGCATCTGATTAAGCTCTTGGAAACTTTTTGAGAGTAGACATAAAAATTTGTTTGTTCCTCCAACTAGTTCTTTTACATGACTTTATTTTTATTAACATTACAGTCTTTTTGCCCAAAGCCTTTATGTAAGCATACTGGTTTCATTAAGGGTTTTTTTATCCTTTTTTTTCCCTGTCATAATACATGCTTTCAACAAAGTCTGAATTCTGAATTACTGGATAGGCTTTTGTGCACAAGCATGATGGAATAATTTTCTCCTGTAAGGACGGCATCCCAGTTAGTAGAGAAAAATTAATCAATACAGAATACAGAGCAAAACTCCTTCATGAAGTTTAGTAGTAGAACAGAGTTATCACTAGACAGGAGAAATTTGGTTGAATAGCTGATCTTCCATAATAGCAAAAAAAAAAAAAAAAAAGTAGTTCAATCACCTCAAAATTGCATAAATGTGTAAAAAGTAGCTAGGACAAATCTGTCCAAACAATAAGATTTAAAATGGTTTATGGGCAAAATGAAAAAAACCTATGTGGATGCATCTCCAGTCTTTACTTTATCCTAACAACTCAGAATTACAAAAAGCCTATACAGTCCAGTGCATGACAGCCATGATTTCAAAGATTACAAAGTGCCAGAGGAAAGCTTACTTGCTCCTCTTTAGGAAGACTGAGCAGGCTGCAAAAGACAGAACAACCCGGAGAGTAGAATTCCATTCAGACCTACATCCAAGGATGTGAGGTGTTCACGTTTCTGAGTGCTCTTCCACCACGGTAGTAGAGGGATAATAACTGGAGTCACCTCTCTGGCTTATTGATCTATGACATATTATAAACTCCATGGAAGTTCTGAAATGTTGCTGACTTGCAAGTAAAAAACCCATCATCCAGTAATTTCACTCTATTTAAATTAGTTCTCTTATGCAATTAGCTTTTATTTTTGCAGTGCTTTTCTTGCCTTTAATGAAGAAAACTTAAGTCACAACAGCAAAGAAAGAGTCTGAACTTACATCTGAGTCCTATTTCCTTCAGAATTCCTAGCTATCATGTCATTGCTGACATTTAATTTCTAGGAATAACTGGGATGAAATCTGAAAGATAGCCTGTTGTAGATCAGCTTCAGAAAAATCAATTAATAGCAGTGCCATGAACCAATTCGATCCGTAATAAGCCTTTTTGAAAAGTTATGCTTTTCTTCTGCTGAACCTTTTTTCCTTTTCTTCCAAAATAACACGCAAACCTCCCAAATTATCAGAACTTCCTATGTAAATCATTACTGAAAAAGTAAATTTTCTTGTTCTTCATAATGTACCAATGAATGGTTACATGATAAGATTTTTAAAAATAATAAGAAACACATTCCCAATTACTTTTCAGCTCCACATGTATGCATTTTAACATTTACAAAGGTAAAGACAATAAATTTGGGTTTGATTTGCTGTGTTTTGGTAAGAAAATCAGAAAAAAGTTATTCCAGCTTGACAGAAATTAGCAACTTAAAAATCTCCAGTAATTTATTTACTCACACATTACCCCAAAGCTAACTACATAAATGGTATTGTGTGTATCTATCTTAGCCAATAAAAACAACATCTCTTGATCTGTTTGGACTAACAAGGACACACCACAGGGTCCTTGCATAGAGACATACGCCAAACCTTTGTGAGCCAAATCAGTCTGAGTGAAAGAAGGATGGTGCATAGCTAGTCTTCTCCACGAAATTCTATTCTGGGTTCTTCTGTCAGCAGCTGACTTAAAATACAACTCATCAGGATACAACACATCTTTATATACAAAGACACAATCTGCATTTGTGCTCTTGGTCTCTGCACATAAGTAACAGGGTATTCATGAGATCTTGAAAATTTTGTGCAACAACAGGAAATCAAAAGAAAATAAAAAGTTGAAACTGGAGGTGATAGGGAATGTAGAGTTACCAGTGTTGCACAGTACAGTTACCAGCAGGAAAAGGATTTTGTGCCAACCTAATTAGACAACAGAGTAACTATAAACCTTTGCACTGATGTATACTTGGAAGTATAGTTCTGACTAAAAAAGGTAAGTAAAGCATTTAATTTTTCAACCTTTTCATATTTATGTGTAAATTATTAATGAATTGAAAAGACACAGGTCATAATTTCCCCATATTTTTAAGCAGTATAGACAGGATTTGGAAAAGAAAATGTTCGAACAAGAGATGTAAAGAATTCTTTAACAATTTTTTTCCCACTATGTGTAAGTATAAAGAAGGCATTTGACAGAGTGGATTGTGTTTAAGTTTATGAGCAACGTTAGACATAATCAAATGATTATGTATAAAACATCCTGTGTACAACTACTGTATTGAAATCTCTTTCAAAATTTTCTGGTGTGTAGATTGGACTCCCCCCCAGCTTCCCCACCTCCCCATCCCTCACAATAGGCTCTTTATTAATTTGGGATTCAGAAATATATTTCGCTTTTAAGTGGAAAAATGAATGTAATTGATGAAGGACTTTAGGACAGGAATAAGAAAAAAGAAAATAGTTTGATATGATAACAAACTCTTTGTTTTTCCAGGAAAAAACAAAGAGCTTGCCATGTATTCCAGGAATGATACTGCAGTCTGTTCCAGACAGATGGATCCCTGTTGACTAGATCAGAATTTTGATGCCTAAATATGTAAGGATGATATTGATTTTTGTGTACCACGGAATTAATTAGCAAAAATGATAAAGTATTGCTTTACTATTATCAGCAGTCATGAGGTCTTCTAAACTAAGTAAATTTCTGCAATTAATTGTATGAGATATGCAGGGAACCTCTTTAATAAACACTCAAAAATATTATGAAAGACAATATTTACCCCCTTGTACTACTGCTGTGAAACAGCATAATAAATTGGAACAGGTTGCAGTTCACTAGGTGGGGTAGACTGAAAATCCATTAGATTAATTACTTCTCATAAGTATAATTATGTTTACAGTATCCTACATTTCTAGATGTCTAATGGGCTTCAAAGAAGTGCAAGGTATAATTAAAAACTTTATCTGGGAAGGCAAATCATTAAGCTTAAAAAGAAAAATTCTTCCAGCCAAGACAGGCAACAGCAGGCTTCATTTTCCCTAAGTTGTAACTGTGTTATCTAAATAAAGAGCGCACATTCTGCAAACCATAGCTAACAGTGAAATCACACTATGGTTTAACAGTGAAAAATATGTGTTTGAGAAAATCTATAATCCTTTAAAGTGGACAGTTTCTTAGTGAGTCTAAGCTGAGGGTGCGATTGTTGTTTATACTGAGTAAATATCTGGTTCAGCAGTTTTAGCCAACTGAAAGTGCAATGATATATGTTATTGAGTTTATATATAGTGAGAAGTCATGAAGAGTAGATAGACTTGCATTGAAGGACAAAATATAAGTTTGATTAATCCTGAAAATTGGTTTAAATAGCATAAAAATATAAAACAGAGTTAGAAGGGAGTTTGAGAGGTCATCTAGAGAAGGAGACTTACTCTGCCTTAAGTTTGATGTCTAAAAATTCATAATCTGGATTACATACACTAAACCCCCTCTGTAATTAGCAGAATGAAATATACACTCACAATACATTATATTCTAAGAAACAGAATCAGGTAGATAATATATATGTATCTCCATCTCATTAAACCTGTTTCTCCTCAGGGTAACTGTCTGATGTATTATAGATATCTAACATTAAACAAGATGAATCTCACCTCTAAAAATCATATCTTATCATACTGTTGAAAAAATTTGTCAAAATACTTTTTGTCAGATATTTGTCTAAACTTTCCTTAAAAATCTCCATTTCTTTCTAACATGTAATGATGGTATAATGGTTCCAGTAACCTGTTACTTTAGACAAATCCATTTTGTTTCTTCAGCTCAGTCCACTGAGAAACACCATTTCAAGACTCTGGTGTACTCAGATGCAGTCACACACAAAGACTCCAAAATCTTTCTTAGAAATACCTTTTATAATCTTTTTAGTCTCCCATTTACACTATTTTTTCACAGCGTCTAACCTAACATCCTTAGAGTGTGCAGTTCTTTACATGTTACGTATCTGATAGATACACTTCACTGGATGAACCTGGAGTTCAGCTCACTAGGTCTGGACCAAGAGAGAGAACACCTCTGCGTACAGTGACACAGGATATTATCAGCTCTACCTCCACTTGAATTTCATCATACTTGAGGTGATAGTTTCCCTGAAATCACAGTGGAGTCACTGCCTTTTTCTAGAAAAATGGGACAGGAAACAGGAAAGCCTGACTTCCAATTATGGCAGATTGCTCTAGAAGCCAATGCAGACTACTGTGTACAGATCTACATCTAAATTATGGGATCCAGGAGCACTTCCAATCTCTAGGAAACAAGTGATTACAACAAAAGGATCCTTAGTATTTTTTCAAAGGAAATTTATTCCTCTCTGCACACTTTCTTTTCCATCCCCTGTCTCCTTACACTGGTTTCTACTGGAAGAGAAACCAAGTGAAAGGGCAAGAAAGTAGGTGTGGTTTGCTCCAGCTGGTGCATTGATGTAGAAGATTGGATGGAGAAGTTGGACTGTAGCACACATTATAGATCATATTGTTCCTGCAGTTAGATGCAACCTTCTAAGTTTATTTTAAGATCTTTGCAACTGCAAATACAAAAGGACACCTGCAAAATGGTCAAACACTTTCCTAGATCTGGCAAACAAGATCTTACTGCTTTGCAATTTTAAGTCTTGGAACAAAAACTAGAATAATCCAGGCAGCAGGATCGGGAATCCTAGGTCTCGCTACGCCAAACCAATCTTCAATCAACATACTATTTTTCAATGACAGTCACAAGTACAGTGATATTTCTGAATGTAACCCATGTAATCTCACATTTTAGCTTGACCACAACTAAATCTTGGGTCTCATCTAGAGACTTTTGAAGTTGCGTAGTTACTTGTCTTTCTATTCACATATTTTTATTCAGATTCCTGGCTCCCCTTAAAGAATACTGCTTTAAAAGGAGGTTGGAGATGAGGTACTTGTTGAGGAAAAAAATAATCCAAAATAGAGGCAACTTCTTTTTTTTCTTTTTTTTTCCTTTTTTTTTCTTTTTCTTTTCTATACAGATACTTAACAGATGACTGAAAAACAGGTAGACGGAAGAAAAAAAAAACCAAACCAAACAAAACAAAGAAAAAAAGACCCATTCAGGTGGCTTTTATTTCTAAACTCATCACTATTATTTCTCACCATTGTCCTTACTCTTTAATGGGAGTATGATAACATTCAATGTGTTTATTAGTATTATAATCAGGCCATTCTCTTGTTTAGAGCTGCTGAATGTGTTTATATTCTGAAAATAAATTTATCAATTTAATTTAACTAGAGACAAAGCAGGCCATTGATGCTGCCCCTTCTCATAAAACTGTCTGTTAGTAGCAGTCTAAATTGACAAGTAATTGACCTCCTTGTGTCCCTCTCAGGAAAAATGTGAAAACTGACTTAACCAGGTTAAGATATGCAATCAGATTGATGTGGGGGTATGTTTTATCATCTGATTGCATATAAATGTCAGATGCATTTAGGATGAGCATCAAAAAATAAAAGACACAGAAAAAGAACATCCTTCCTATAGAAAATATTTGTTACTCTTAGAGTCTCAAAATCAGAAAAAGAATGCTACAGACAAGTATCAGGTTATACTTCTGTGCAAAATACTGCTGTAACCTCAGTTCATTAAAATACACTGAGTTCGTCACTGATTATTAAAACAAACATTCAAATCATGCTGAATTCTACTAAGATCCCTCCCTAGGATATTTTCATAAGAAACAATAGCGTCTTAGATTCTTCTGGTGCTTTGTCTCCATAAATATGTTTAAAGCATACTGACCTCCAAGCAAAATTAAGGGATATATACTAATACTGAATTAGGTTTACTATATCAGATTGTGGGGTCTGTTGCTACTGAGAATATCTTCTTTTCAATAATAAGGAACCTTTAATAAGGAACCAATGCTGGCATGTTCATTTCATATTTAGGTATTGGTATTCTAATTTATAATGCTTAACTTTAAAAACAGGCATTTGAAGAAGGCTATGATTAACTTCATTATAAGACATGACCCATAGAATGAAAGCCATTGGTATGAATTGAGAAAAGGTCTTAATCTGATAAATTGATACAATGTGTAAAAGATATGAATTCTAGATCTAGTCAAATTGTCCATAGAAATAGTCTTGATTTAAAAATTGCTTCAAATAGGTCTCTTCTAGTTTTGAATAAAATAGAATAAAATAGACTATTCAGTTGGAATGGACCTACAACTATCATCTAGTCCAACTGACTGACCAATTCAGGGCTGACCAAGTTAAAGCACGTTATTAAGGGCATTGTCCAAATGCCTCTTAAACACTGACAGGCTTGAGGCATTGACCACTGCTCTAGGAGGCCTGTTCCAGTGTTTGACCACCCTCTCAGTAAAGAAATGCTTCCTAATGTCCAGTCTAAATCTCCCCTGGTGCAGCTTTGAACCATTCCCATGCTTCCTATCACTGGATACCAGGGAGAAGAGATCAGCACCTCCCTCTCCACTTCCCCTCCTCAGGAAGCTGTAGAGAGCAATGAGGTCGCCCCTCAGCCTCCTTTTCTCCAAACTAGACAAACCCAAACTCCTCAGTTTCTCCTCATAGGACATTCATTCCAGCCCTTTCACCAGCTTTATTGCCCTCCTCTGGATGCATTCAAGGACCTTAACATCCTTCTTAAATTGTGGGGCCCAGAATTGCACACAGTACTCAAGGTGAGGCTGCACCAATGCTGAATACAGCGGGACAATCACCTCTTTTGACCGGCTGGTTACACTGTGTTTGATGCACACCAGGATGTGGGTTGCCCTCTTGCCTACCAGGGCACACTGCTGACTCATATTGAGCCTGCTGTCAACCAGCACCCCCAGATCCCTTTCTGCAGGGCTGTTCTCCAGCCACTCCTCTCCCAATTTAAATTTGTGCCCAGCGCTACTCCATCCTAGGTACAGAATCTGGCATTTGGACTTGTTAAATTTCATCCCATTAATCATAGCCCAATGCTCCAATCTATCTAGAGGCATTTTGTCCCTCAAGAAAGTCAACAGCACCTCCCAGTTTGGTATCATCAGCAAACTTGCTAATGGTGCATTCCACTCCTGCATCCAGATCGTTCATAAATATATTGAAGAGGACTGGCCCTAGAATTGAATCCTGAGGAACACTGCTGGTGACTAGTCGCCAGCCAGATGTAGCCCCATTCACTACAACCTTTTGAGATCTGCCCTTCAGCCAGTTCTTCATCCAGCACACTGTGAACCTGCTCATCCCACAGTTGGACAACTTGTCCAGAAGGATGCTGTGAGCGACAGTATCAAAAGCTTTACTAAAATCCAGAAAAACGACATCCACTGCCTTCCCTTCATCCACCAGGCAGGTGACCTTATCATAGAAGGATATCAAATTGGTTAAACAGGACTTTCCCTTTGTGAACCCATGTTGACTGTGCCTGATGATTGTGTTATTCTTTAAATGCCTTTCAGTAGTACCCAGTATAGTCTTCTACATAATTTTTCCAGGAACTGATGTTAGACTAGCAGGTCTGTAGTTCCTTGGGTCTTCCCTCAAGCCCTTTTTGTAAATTGGAATAACATTGGCTAACTTCCAGTTAGCAGGAACCTCCCCAGACTCCCAAGACCTTTGGTAGATGGTCGAGAGGGGTCCTGCCATAACATCCGCTATCTCCTTCAGTACTCTGGGGTCAATCCATCAGGCCCCATGGACTTGTGAACATTCAGCTGGTACAGCTGGTCCCTTACCATTTCAGTGTTCACAAATGGAAAATCACTGTTCCCACACTCATAGTCCTCTGACTCAGGGGACTGGACAGCCCAAGGTCTATCGGTATTATTAAAGACTAAGGCAAAAAATGCATTGAATGCATCTACTTTTTCTTCACCCCTATTAGTCAGATGACCATCTTCAACAAGTATCGGTCCAATGTTTTCTTTAGACCTCCTCTTGCTATTAACATACTTAAAAAAGCCCTTCTTGTTATCTGCAACAACACTGGCCAGTTTCAACTTTAATTGAGCTTTGGTCTTTTGTGTCTTCTCCCTGCATATATGAACCATGGCTCTGTAATCTTCCTGCAAAGCCTCACCTCGCTTCCAGAGATCATACAATTTCTTTTTCCTCTGGAGCTCCATGAGGAGTTCCCTGTTCAGCCAAGCTGGTCTTCTGCCCCGCTTGCTTGGCTTAATGACACAGTGGAATTGCTTGCTCACACAGTGGAATTGCCTGATAGACAAAAGTCGAACTTGGTGAATAAAAGACCACTTTTGGTCATCTCTTCCACACACTGGCCAGGGTTCAGATTGCTTAGGCTTCCTTGGTTCATATGGCCACAAAATAATTTTCCCAAAATAAAGGACACTGCTAAAAACTAATACACCTTATGGTTAAACAGTAAGTGCTGTGACCTGCTACTCTCAGGATATCTTAAGTACTTTACAAATATGCTGACCACTACTTGCATGAGCAGGGCCAATAGAACTGTTTTGTTGTCAAGATGGAAGAAAGACACTGGAAGTGAATATGAGTGTTACAATTAAGACTGTCAAATATAGGCAAAAAAGGTAAAGCCAATTTAGATAGGAATTTTTTCCTTTTAGTTGAAAAACTCCAATCTTAAGTAATGTATCTAGAATTACAGTATTGCTGAGAAAGGTGTAGAATACAAAGCATTTAAGATCTGGGTTTTTTAACCACACACATTTGCAAGAGACTTCACTGTAGTCCTCATCAAATGGCATCAGGATTTCTTTCAGACTGTTTAAAAAGACTGTCTTGGTCTTGTTTGTTTTGTACTGTTTTATCATCTCGCAGTATAAAACAAAAGATTGTGATTTTCTAATTATAAAACTAATTAACTCTCACAAAGTAAAGGACCTGGACTTTAGCTTTTGAGATATTTCTGTAGGTCTAGAGCACAAAACAATTAACTATCTAATCTCAACCCCAAATTGTGTATTTAGAGAACAGGGACCTCCCCTGACCAGCCTAATTATAAAGTTTTACGAAATGTAAAAATAACTGTATTTGTTTATATAGGTATAGATTTCCTGCATGGTTTTCATTTTTTTTGTTCATCATGTTTATTAAAGAAAATAATTAAAATGTGTCTTGCTCATATATAAAAGTTTTATTATTGCAACCACAGATTTGAATGTTTTGTCCTCAAAATGATAACAGTAAAACAGTAGTGAGAATTGCTGTGTTTTGAGTTTGTTGTGCTTTCTGATAATTTTGTCACTTTTTCTGTCTCCCCTTTTTTTATTTTTTTAAGTTGCAAGGGCTTGGTCATACTTTAAAAAATACAAAGCCCTATTAATGTCACACTTGATTGACACATACAATGCAGAAAGCTCTTTTATTGGCTGTCTATAAATGTACAGTTTTATATTCTTTTTCATAACTTCCTTGTCCTTGCTTTCTTCTCCTTCACTGACTACTCATTTTATAACTTTCCTTTTACACTGTTTTAGATTTTATAATTGAGTGTGTGAACGATGTTGGATTAATAAATGCCTTGGAGACAGAAGTCTATTTTTTTTCCAGAAGAGCAGTATATCCTCAGCGTACAGTTTTTATGGGATTACTGTAATCTTTCTTCTCCCTTTATTTCCTTGTTTTATTCTCTGAAAATCACTTTAAGGAGTCTTTAGAGATTGCCTCTTCACACAAATATCAGGAATATTTCTTAATACTTGACACCACCTGTTCTAAATGAAGCACACTGAAACCTACACATAGAAACCTAGACACTTTTGAGTAGTGCTCAACAACAAAAAATTGGGGAGAAGAAACGTGAGAACATGTGTTGATAGCCACTTGGTTAGTTAATTATTTTTAATTTAAAAGAAATCTGTCATTTTAAGAAGAAATGCATGAAATTTAAAAAATGCACTTTTTAAAAAAAATAATGGAATGGAAAGGGAAGACATGTGAAGGAAGCCACAAAAATATATAGTTCTATGCAAATAACAAGTTTTGATCTCCTTTTTAGCTTTTCTAAACAATGTAAAAATAGTTGGAAGGAGCGGTCTTGTGCATTGGAACTGTACAGAAGACTGAACATTAGGATAGTCTAAAAAATACAAACGTGGAGTAAATTGGAATGGATTTCTGAGAAAAGGATGAGAAAAGTTGAAAAAGGCTAGTGATAAGTGGTGCAACAAAGTACTAAAACCTGCCTCAGCTATAAATATACTTCTTACGACCTACAAATTTTCCTATTCTTAATGTCGCGTATAGAAAACTCCCACACTACCAACTTTTTATAAAGCCTGGTAAAACACAAACACAAAAACTTAATTTTCTTTTTGCTATGTTTTCTGTGAAATGGGGGGGGGAAGAAAAAAAAATAAAAGGTTTGAGGTTTCATAATTTTGGATTTCCTAGTAAATTATTTAGTTGTTTGGTCATTTTCTGTATTTCTACTTTAAAAAAAATATATTTAGAATGCAGAATCTGCTGAAATGTCAAACTCTTTTGATTTATTAAATAATCTGAAAAATAGACTTACTCAAAGCTTAATCTATAGACAGGCAAAAGCAAAGAGCTGGCCCATTATTTTTAGACCAGTTAGGAGAAAGGTGAAGTAAAACTAGTTAAAGCAAAACCACTGTTGAAAAAGAAGCCTTCAGGTTTAACAAGAGCCAAAGTATGGCTTCCTATACCCATACAAGAAACAAGTAGAAATCAGGAATTATCACAGTGAAAAGCATTTCTTCCAGGACTCCATGTGAGATAAGCACATATCATATAGTAAAACATATAATTGAACTGGAAACACAAAGGAGGAACAAACAAAAGTGAGATGGAAAATATATATATGTACTGAGGAAGATAAGATTTGTAGTAAAAAGACCATAATTTTATATCAAAAAAGGTTGATTTGAGAGAGACACATCCCAGCTTGATCACATCACAGTACTTCAGATGGTCAGCAAGACTTGTTATTTGGGTGATCTAAACATTATTTTATGTCATCTGAAAAATTCTGCTCCCTATTTCAATTTTGTTTAGGAAATAGAAGGCAAAAGTATGTAGCAGTGGTAGCACATTGTTAGAGAAGAAAACTTCTGACTAAAGACTAAAACATATTCTTTTCAATAGTGATTCTGAGATGCACTTATCTTTTGCATCCAGCTACAACTTTCATGAATATCCTTTGTTTAAATAATGTAATAAAAAAAATAGGAGACACAGGGGAAGTAGGAGCTGTCATCCCATGTCGCAATATCTACAGTGAAGAGGTAAAACCTAGACTCAGAAAATAACATGCATTAGCCTCTTCAGAGTAATCAGATGGCAGAAAAGAGATGTCATTTGGAATGAATTGGAACATTTCGTAACTTACTCTCTCTCAGTTACCCAACCACTGTCTGGTGCCTACTTTCAAGGTATTGGAGAGGCTGAGATAGGGGCCTGAAATAGGCAGCCTGAACTGAATTTAGATTTCAAGATGGAGATTTCTGTTCCCATGGAATTTCACAGCTTCTAATATCACTAAGTGAGAAATTAAAGCTAAGCTCTTTTTTCACTTGAAACTAGCAAGGAAATCATAAAAGAAAAAAGATAAAACAATAGAAAAAAGAGTGCCAAAATAAATTAGTATGTTAAGGTCAAATGTCCATTCAGAAGCTCATTTTTAAGCCAAAATTTTGATGTGGAGAAATACCATGCATGTCAGTGCACACGCCTACATCTCTACAGTCAGCTTAAATGAGACATTTTCTAGTAATTCCCCTGTCTTAATATACTGTTTCCAATGTGAACAGTTTCAACAGTATTATACTACTAAAATACCACAATGTATTAAAAAAAGAGAAAATGTTCCTTTCGTGCACTTCAAGGTATCACTTTAAAAAAAACACACAAAAAAACCCCAAGAACCTTTCACAGTCTCTAATCCACTCCATGGAAAGAAAGTAATGGGATTAGATCACTATCAGAGTTTCTTTCATTGAGTTAAATGAGCTGAGTGTTACTGAAAAGGCCTATGCTCTTCAATACAGAAGAACATGGAAACACTCTTGTTGGTGTTACAGTTAGATGTCCTCATTGTGCTCATTGTGTTTAGTCATGTCATTACCAAAACCTTTCCCTCACCTAGGCTCAAAAATCCTAGTATTAACAGCTGATTAAGACTATATAAAGAACCAGCAGTCTGAACTAATTTTCTGTCTGGAATTTTAAATTGTTGGCTTCATTATTAAATGACAGCCTCTAATTTTGATCCGCATTTCACAGCAGTGTTTCTACCATATCTGAGAAAGTTCTTTTATGTCTTCATTTTACAGTTCAGCCATTTCACAGATATGCAGTTCATCTGGTTTAGATGTCCACTGCTGTACAGTGACAATACATAATTCATCAAAATGTGTTAAATCTAGTAGGATTATTTCAAATATATGAAAGGATTTATTAATTCATTTCTAGAAGGATAATTTATCTTTAATCTGATTAAAACAGAACATTTAAATTAATCAGTTATACTAGCTTTAGGCACATCTATTCTCTGTGATTTAGTTTTAGCTTACAGTTTTATCACACATATAGGATCATTGAAAATGTAATATGGCAGGAATTTTTATTGAAAAAGAAGATTCATCAACATGGAAAAAAGCTACCATTGAAAAGCTGATGATCTCAAGTCTAAACTTTCACTTTATACACCATTTACATACGTTTCTAGCTATAAAAAGTCATAAACATACTCTTTCATATTAATTTATGATGAAAGCGATAATTTTAATCACAAGCTAAAAAAAAAGACATTCTTAAATAACATTGTTATAGATTATTTTAAAATAAACGTCAGTTTCCACGTAAACTTCCTCCTAGTGTTTCTGCGAGATTCATTCTTTTTTTTTTTTTAATAGGGACTTTTAAGAAGGGATTTAGATTTGACTGAGCCTCTCCCAATGGTCTTAATGTGTACTGACAGGATCAAAATTAAATATTTTAATCTTTATATAACATCTCCCTTATTTAGCTACATTTCCTACAAATTGCATTGCCTGCAGTGTCATGGCTCTCCTCCTTTGCCTAATTCCTGAAAGGTGACAGTTTAAAGTAAATTTTATTAGGTATTAATATAGCTAGAAAACAGAATATCTATGGTTCAACCTCTACTGGTTGACAGCTTTCTGTCTTAGGTACCAGGAAATTTCAGATATCATGTTACCAAGAAAATAACAACAAATTGGTAGAAGTCAGGGAAAAGAAGAAAAAAGTTATATTGGGAGCTGGAGGGAATGACTTCAGAGTAATGATGAACAGAGCTAAAAATAAAAGAGTTTAGCTAAACAGTAACTAAAGGGGTTGAGAGAGACAGTGAGACAGAGAGGGAGAGAAAAGAAGAGAAATTATTTTATATGGAAAACAGGCTATCCTAGAAGTAATGAGGTGAGATTAACAAATGGAAAGTTTAGACTGAATATCAGTAGATATCCTGACAGGGAGATGTATTAGGATATGGAATAGTCTCCTAAGGGTAGTGGTAGAAAATTCATCATTTGGCTTTTTCAACACTAGACAGGACAAAGCACAGGCAAAAATATAGTTGGGAGAAAATCCTGCCTTGACAGAGAGATGAAATGAATAATCTAATAGGCCTTTTCCATCTCTAACTTGTTGCTATGAAACTGCCAGAAAAGACTAAATTTAATCTTCTCAGTGTCTTTTATTCTTTTACAGATAAATTATCTTAATCTTCTCTGCGCATTTTCTGCCTCTTCTGTCTCCTTTAACACAGATTTAGAAAGGATATTTAAAATGTTTTCATTCTATTTCCTCTTCTTCAACTGTTGCAGGTTAATTTTAGTTCTTATATGAACAAAACATGAAAATGAATAGTGGTTAGCTGGGTATTAGAAATGTGCAGGAATTTTTCATTTAAATGTTTTTGCTTGGAATTGTCAGGATTTTCACTAAGCTTTTGTAAATTTTAGACTGCAGTTCCAATTCAGACAAAATTAAAAATAATCTCTAATCATCTGCCATGTTTTGAACATTTTATTTAGAAATTATAGTAAAAAATTGGTTCAGGCAAGCATTTTAAAATATCCAAGAGTGATACTGCTGAAGAAAATGTAAGTGTCACTGAAATCTTTCAGGCAGTATATTTTACTGTTCTCTTACTGTTCTTGATTTTGTTTGCATTTATATGTGCTGTTTTCTTTCAGCAAAGGGGAATGGCAATGAATGCTTTATTCTCAATGGATCATATAGACGTGTCACAGTGAAGTTACCAAGCAAGTGTGCCACAGGAGATTTGGAAGTGACATGCCACAAGAGACAGACCACGACTTTCAGAGAAGGTGCTGTGAGAATCATAGCTTTGTCCCCCATGTCAAAATAGAAAACCACAAGGAGAGGAAAAAATGATTGTTGTGATGTGCCAGTTACGTAAATGGAATTAACAGTGCGATTCATGAAAAAAACCCTACAGTGTTGTTTCATTAATGGCTTTTAATTACTCAATTTTCTGAAAAACTCTAGTTGCTCTTGGAGGCCAGAAAGCCAAGTGGGCTTGGCAGGTTTTACTGCTGACTTACTGAGCCTGAGATAAGCAAAGGTCATAATTCATGGAGGGATTAATTATTGCTAAATTGATGATACTCTGATTTATTGCAAGACTGACAGTACTCTTTTATTTACACAAATTTTGAAAGACTGACTTTAGTTAAAAAATGGAAATTTTCCTTTTGTCTTTCTTTAAACAGCAATAATAATAGTTGAAAGCTGTTTTTCTATTAACTTAAAGAGGATTTGTGGTTTAGCGTTTCAGTTCATGCCATTGTTTAATAGCTAGGATAGCCAAACAAAATCTGAATTTACTTAGGATTTGCATCTTCACTTTTTCACCATATTTTGAATAGTTAACAACTTACTCAAAATACTGTGTCTAACATGCTGTGTAAATCATTTAGCTCTGGCAAGAGATACTTTCTACATACAAAAGAAATACTTGAAAGCTGTGGGTTTGATGAGATGTTTTACAACTTGTTTTACTATGGTAATTGAATAACAGAATTCAAAATCTCTTTAAGAACTTAGATGATATCAACATGACTGTCCTGGTTTAACCCCAGCCAGCAACTAAGCACCACACAGCTGCTCGCTCACTTCTCCCACCCAGTGGGATGGGGGAATCAGAAAAAAAAAGTAAAACTCATAGGTTGAGATAAAGACAGTTTAATAGGACAGAAAAGGAAGAAAATAATAATAATGGTAATAATAATAATAATAATAAAGGAATTAGAATATAAAAAACAAGTGATGCACAACGCCAATTGCTCACCACTCACCAACTGATGCCAGTCAGTTCCCAAGCAGCAGTCCTTGGCCAGCTTTCCCCCCAGTTTATATACTGGGCATGATGTCATATAGTATGGAATATTCCTCTTGCCAGTTTGGGTCAGCTGTCCTGGCAGTGTCCCCTCCCAGCTTCTTGTGCCCCTCCAGCCTTCTCGCTGGCTGGGCATGAGAAGCTGAAAGGTCCTTGACTTAGTATAAACACTACTTAGCAACAGCTAAAAACATCAGTGTGTTATCAACATTATTCTTATACTAAATCCAAAACACAACACTATATCAGCTACTAGGAAGAAAGTTAACTCTGTCCCAGCCAAAACCAGGACAACGACATATCCTATAATACACTCCAGGCATGAGGAAGGGTGAATAGACTAAATAAATACTGTTAGTAGTTTTAAGAATTTGCAGCCATTTGTAATGGCTACACTGATAGTACAAACTAAAATACAGTAGAACCTTTTCTCTGCTCCTGAAGACAAGTGGCAGAGAATTTCTCTCTAACTACTACCTACAGTTAAACTCTCTTCTCCCCTTAAATAGAATTACTGCTACACTTGGGAACAAGATGGCTCATCCATGGCTATCCCCCAGTCTGTTCCTAAGCAGTGTATGGACAGCATCAGCTGTCATGAAACAAAACTTACAAAGTTGCCAGGGAGTGTGCTTAACTACTTTCCACTATGCAGATATTCAAGGTGTCCTACATTTTTGGGTAACCACCTTGCAATACCTTTGCTGTTACTAGGATTTTGAAAATGCTAAGCAGTGGAGCATTCACCTCCTTAGGATTATGCTCAGGATATTTCAGACTGGGCACTTCAAATCACTCAGTTCTCTGAAAACTGTTTTCCTTTTAATTTGATAGGTTTTAACACATATCTATGTTTTCTCCTGAAGACAATCATTTGATATTTTGTGCCTTTTCTTTCAAATCAAAAAACAGAATACAACAGCGAAAAAGGAGGTTTTAAAATAAATAAAAAGCAAAGCATGAACATCAGAGAAAAATCTCAAAAGAATGCCTGCTGTAATAATACTTGACATTCAATTACTCTGTAATTCTAGGAGATCTACCACTGCATTGCTATCTACACATATGCATAAGTAGCTACCCTGATTAATGTTAGCACATGAATGCGAAAAGAAATAATGATGATTTGTAACTTGTTATAAAGGCCTGCCATAGAAACTTGCTAAAAATATATGAAAATTGCTGGTTGTTTAAGTGAGGATGGCACTTTAAAATGATAGCCTAATCATTATTAATTCTTTTGATATATACTGTATTATCATTAATCCAAAAGAGTTCTTTTGGAATTAGTGAAGATGTCATACAAATTTCTAACATTAATTCAATGGTAATTACTTGGAGCATTTCTGACAAATAAACTTAAGAATGCAGTATTGTGTTTCAATTTTCAGTGCATGTTAAGATTATAAGTAATGGGAAATATTTTGTTTCTTTTGGAAGTAATAGGAACATGAGTAGGAAGCTATATGGGAATAGTACTATAGTTCTAGGCTACAGAAAGTCCGAGTCATGTCCACTTTATTGGTAAAATCTTCAGAATGGTGTTGTGAGAACCATCTCCAAGCGTGCTGTTGGTAACTGTGTGTCTCTTGTCCAAATACTCAATTCCTGCTTTAACTAGGTACACTAGTGCAGGGAGGCTGCAAAAGTTCTGGCAGCTTTTCTTGAATAACAATCGATACAAAGATTGCTTCAGGAATACATATGTGACTTCCCAGTTGTGGTTATCTTGCTATAACATATGTGTGACTGGTCTGAAGTTCTTTTTGAGGAAGACAGGCACAGACCTCATAATCATCTCTCCTGGCATGCTGGGAGAAGTCTTATATCAGCCTTTTACCCTGGGGTGACTTTCATTCAGAGAGACTTTATCAAACGGCCAAATTCCTGATATTTTCACACAGAAAAGGCTGGACATTGAAAGAGATGCAACTTTGCCTTCAGGTACTCACCTCATTTACAAGAGGATTCACACTCATAATTTGCATGTTATCTTACATGGAAAGAAAAGTAGGTAAGACAGCTGAGAATTTTCTGTCAGTTTGGAAATACACCTTGAAATTCATATGATTGTGTAATGGCACTAATAATAAAGCCCCATTTAAAAATTAATAAATATCAATTTGTTACAGAACTTTTTGGGATATATAACAAAGATGAACAAGAAAATCATGAGTCTTGTTGCATTCAACACTTATTATTTCATTCAAAAAGCAAGATGTTTTCCTGAATCCATTCTTAAAGCTTATATTGAATTAGCAATATGAAAAAAAAGGCAAAACTACACCATACTGCAAGGAACAGAATGTTCATGACATTATTAAAAACTAGGAGTGATAAATACTGTGTTGAATCACTAGCTTCCTAACAGTAAACAGGAAATTAAAAATTTCAATTAAAAAAAAAAAAAGATGGATGATGCAAAAGAATGACCACAGTGGTCAAAGCTAGAAAAAAAAAAGAGCTCCATGGAACAAAGTGGAATTATGAAGTAAATACCATGACTACTATACATGGCTAATGCACACCAGTGAGAAAGATTAGGTGGCAGTAAGCATTTTGTTTGGGGATAAAATGTTACTGGAATCTTCATTAAGTCAAATACCTAGCAATACTAAATTTATGAGATATGACAGGGTATGAAGTAAAACACTTGCCTTTAATATGTTCTCTGTGTTTTGTATAACTTGTCAAAGGCAGCGAAGATTTCAGATGCAATTATCTGATTAAACAGTGTTGATACTCCTGTTTTTGATCTGTGGTCTAATTCTATCAAGTAAGTGATAGCAAAATATTGCAGCTGCTGAGATTTTTCTAATGACACATCCCACCATTTATCTTGTCCCGCACTTGACAGATGGGTCAGAGGTTTTAATATTTATTCTCTCAATTTTCTTTTTTTTTTTTGTTTCATGTGTTTGAATCTTATTCTTTCTTTTAGATTTGGTTTTACTTGCATCTAGCATAATTTTAAATAGTATTGCCCTTATGAATCTGTGGAAGGCAGTCATATTTGAAAGTGTACAAAACATTATTTCATGTAACAGTAAATGTGTTGCAAGTCTATATAGTATTACGTATATTGTTCAAAATTTTCAGTTTGGTCATTAAAGCTGAAGATTACTAGTGTAAAATTCTGAAGCTCTTGTTTCCTCTGCAGGTATTGAATGCTTAGTGTGACAATGTCCACAATTATGGTTTGTTTTCACTTCTAACTGAAAACAGCAGAAAACAGCTAACAAGCTGCAAAATATCTACTGCCAAGTAAAACTGTACTTATAAAGAAGAAAAATACGATAGATGGATTCACCTTGAAATTAAGATAACTAAACGTAGACGTCTAAACGTAGGTGTGAACATTTGAACTAAGAGTCTAATGTCCTATTTAAGTCAATTGACTGCAATCTTAGCATACAGTTGTCTAAATGTAGATGCCCATGCTCTTTGAGATGATGCAGAGTACTCAAGACACTTCTATGGACCTGGCATTTATAAAACAGGACTTAATTTTTGATGGGGCAGCTGAAGACTAGTAGGTACCCCACAACACCTAAAAATACCACTAAAAATGTATGTTTACTCAATTAATCCAGGCCATAGTCAATACTACCAATGTAACCTACAGAGAATTCAGCTCACCATGAAGTAGACACTGAGGACCCAACTCCATGCAAGCATCTGGAGTCATCTGAAATGCCCTAAGGTATCTCAGACATTTTGATGGAGTTGGCAGAGACGACATACAACCTATGAGATATTCAGGCCCTTCTGGAGTGGCAAATGGAAGACAGGCGGAGCACTCTAAGACTTCCCAAATGTCACTAGACTCATGTATGTGCATTGACAAAAGATTCGACTTCCTGCTGTCTGGTCAGCTGAATCATATTCTAAGCTTTTTGTACTGTTTTTGAAAGTCACTCAGTGAAGTTGGCTAAATATAAAGATTTACTGCCATCTCACATACTGTAACTTCTGCCACCTAATCTCTAGCTGCCTGAAGCTACTCAAGATATATACATGGTTTGTTTCCTTTAATAAGTAATATGAGATCTATCAATTTAACAACTGCTTTAGCCTCAGTCATAAACCTTCATTAAACTTTTTCAAGTCTTTTTTTTTATATTTACTTACAAGAAACAAAACAGATTATGGAAGTAGGTGGAATTTATAGAATTATTTTTAACTTTTATTTTCCTTTTCACATTCCCTTTAACTTCACTGTCTCCTGTATAGAGCTTAATTGTCTTTTCAGATGCACTTATAGAAGGTGTAAAATGTTCATTTGGAAAGAAACAGAAAAGTACTCAGTGGAAATGACCCTGTCTGATCTAACATGTTAAAAACAGATCTTAATTTTTTAAGAACAGCACAGGCAAACTCTCTCAAGGATAGAAAGGGCAAGCAAGACAGAAAACACGGCCTTTGACACTAACTTGCCCAAGAGACAAAAACAGTGACTTAACACACTTAACACAGTTTGTGCTTGCAAACTCTTAGGACCTTTTTGAGCCAAGATCTGCCATCCTTAGGAAACCCAACTGTATTTACACATAAATCATGTAGAGTTTTGTTCAATTTTATTTTTTTTTAATCCCTTATAAAACAAAGAATAGAATGTGAAAATATTTCTGGAACTACAACCATACAGCATTTTATCTGAAAATATTGAGGGTGTTTCTTAGATAACACAGGCTCATTGGAATTCCTGACCCACTTGCCACACTACAGCACAGCCACCTATTTGAGGAGCACTAGTAACCACTGACAGCAGTTGGTGTGACTTTTGAGAATTTTATGGCTGCTTACCTCTAACTGCTGAATTAATAGAATCTATTTTTCCTCAGCTTTCACCATAGAAGCAGCTGTGGGTCTTGGAATACCTGGAAATCTGGTTTACTGAAGCTTGTCTAGGGACCTGAGCTATTCCCAGAGGATGTATAAATCACAGACATTGTAAAACAGAGCTGAGAGCCTGGAACTTGGAAACTGGGTATCCTATTATTTACTTTTTCCCAGAGTACAAGTCAGAGAGCTTTAAGATTGCCTTTTTAATTAGGAGTTCAGAAGCTGACTGAGCAAAGGGCCAGAAAACAGGGGAGCCAGTTGGCTGTGGGAGTCTAGAAGCTTTGGAGTTCCTAATCTAAAGACATTTAGATAATGGGGAACTGCACTAATATACATCATGGCAGTTGAACAATTAGGCAACTTATAAGAGAGCAATTTTGGCAGCTACTTCAGAAATCCTTGAAAATGAAAAATTCCTATTAAATAAAAATTTATTTGAATGAAAAGCCCCAAAACATGGTATGTATTTTCCATTAATATTATTGTACTAAAATACATTTGGCAATTTCATCCATTGTCGTGGTTTAACCCCAGCCAGTAACTAAGCACCACACAGCCGCTCGCTCACTCCCCCCAAGGCAGGACAGGGGAGAGAATGGGAAGAGTAAGAGCAAGAAAACTCATGGGTTGAGACAAAGACAGTTTAATAAGTAAAGCAAAAGCCACGCACACAAGCAAAGCAAAACAAGGAACTCATTCACCACTTCCCATCAGCAGGCAGGTGTTCAGCCATCTCCAGGAAAGCAGGGCTCCATCACACATAACTGTTACTTGGGAAGACAAACGCCATCACTCCGAACGTCCCCCCCTTCCTTCTTCTTCCCCCAGCTTTATATGCTGAGCATGACATCATATGGTCTGGAATATCCCTTTGGTCAGTTGGGGTCAGCTGTCCCAGCTGTGTCTCCTCCCAGCTTCTTGTGCACCCCCAGCCTACTCGCTGGTGGGGTGGGGTGAGAAGCAGAAAAGGCCTTGACTCTGTGTAAGCACTGCTCAGCAATATCAAAAACATCCCTGAATTATCAACACTGTTTTCAGCACAAATCCAAAACATAGCCCCATGCTAGCTACTACGAAGAAAATTAACTCTATCCCGGCCAAAACCAGCACATCCGTAAATATTTCCAGGTTTACATTTGTTTTGTGTCATGCTAACCTGTGATTTTACGAGAAAGAAGAGTGCACCTTGTTACAAAACTTTTAACTTAAATATACTTATGTGTACTACTTTTTCCTACAGTTTTTAAATACTTCTACATATCATTTTAAATACAGGGATTGAATTAGATTTTATTACCATTATCATTAAAAAGATGAGATCTTTGTCCAGCTGCCATTCACTTTCATATGTGACAAAACCTAGAGCAAAAATGTTTGGTTAAATTATTTGCTGGGAAGAACAGCATTCTGCTAGTGTAGTTTGTCAAAGGACAGTGCATGAAATAGCATGAAATAAACCCAAAGCTGTCCTGATGTTGTAACTTTCTCATGTACCATTCTGTTTTGAAGGTATTTAAACACAGTTTTAGAGAAGACAAGACCTGACACGGCCATGTCACTATATCCTATGATGTCACTATATTCTTTTCTTGACCTCACTTATTGACAGTGAAAATGATATTGCCAGACAATCATTTTGCACCTGGAGATACTGAACTAGTTCATGTTAATGTAATCCATTTCATATGATACCTTCAAGCTTATGAAAAGCAAATAAAAGAGATTATTCTGCTGTTTGGTCTCTAAAGAAAATCTCAACTTTCAAAGACATAAATAGCTTGAAAATTATGTGATAAGATTTTCTTTAAAAAATGCAATTTCCTGGCTTGATTAGTAACACAGAAATCATAGTAAATATCTATGAAACAATTATCTTCAAAATAGAGATCGTGAGACAAATGTTGAACCGTCAAACAACCTCTGGAGATTCATTAACAAAAACTGAAGATGTTGAGTGGAGATACTTGTCTCTATCAGTATTAGAAATCTAAAAGTTAGTATTTGGACTAATCTGCCTAGGTCTTCTCTATAACCAGGAAGGAAAAATAGAATTTCTAAGAAAAATAATGTATCCAATCCTAAGAAAAAGTGTATAAGATGTGCTGAAGCACCTTGCACACATACTTTTTTCCTTTCTAATGATTAGAAAACAAGCCTGTATGACTAGAGCAGACATCTAACATTTGGATTGTTAAAGATCGGTGAAACAAATCCTATACTTCATCCAAAATACTTTCAAACTTTTTTTGAGCATGAATAATTTGGAGTACCCAAAAGAAACTATGAGTGGATAGTACATTATAGCTAATCAAAAGTGGAGAGTGTCCTGTTCAAACTTGGTATGTACACCATTTTGTCCACTTGTTTAAGTGTAAGATGACCTATGAGAAGATCAGGCTGGGCGATGAGTGGATTGAGAGCAGCCTGGAGGAGAAGGACTTGGGGGTATTGGTGGATGAAAAACTGAATATGAGCCGGCAACGTGCACTCGCAGCCCAGAAAGCCAATGGTATCTTGGGCTGCATCAAGAGACATGTGGCCAGCAGGTCGAGGGAGGTGATTCTGCCCTTCTACTTTGCTCTCATAAAACCCCACCTGGAGTACTGCGTTCAGCTTTGGGGCCCCCAGCATAAGAAAGACATGAATGTGCTCGAGCGGGTCCAGAGGAGGGCCACAAAGATGATCAGGGGACTGGAGCACCTCTCCTATGAAGACAGGCTGAGAGAGTTGGGATTGTTTAGCCTAGAGAAGAGAAGGCTCTGGGGAGACCTTATAGCGGCCTTCCAGTACTTAAAGGGGGCCTACAGGAAAGATGGGGAGGGACGTTTTACAAGGGCATGTAGTGATAGGACAAGGAGTAATGGTTTTAAACTGAAAGAGGGTAGATTTAGATTAGATATAAGGAAGAAATTCTTCACTGTGAGGGTGGTGAGGCACTGGAACAGGTTGCCCAGAGAAGTTGTGGATGCCCCCTCCCTGGAAGTGTTCAAGGCCAGGTTGGATGGGGCTTTGAGCAACCTGGATTGGTGGAAGGTGTCCCTGCCCATGACAAGGGGGTTGGAACTAGATGATCTTTAAGGTCCCTTCCAACCCAAACCATTCTATGATTCTATTATTTCTTCTCTTGATTCAGCAGGCAGCCATTAAAAAGTAATTTTATCCTATTGTTTAATATACTGTATGGAGACAATTTGGATCCTACACTCCATTGTCAGTGCAATGAAAATAACAATTCACAGTACATTACCCAGTGAGAGTACTCATGTATGAAATCTCTGGGCTTGTGTACTTAAATGAGTGAAGTTATTGTGATGAAAGTGATTAAAGTGTTGAAACCAGTAGGTCTGCAAAAAAAAGATTCACAATACAGCCTGTTTCCTTTTAATATGGTTACTGCTGAACAGGCACTCCCATTCTGCTCTTCTGTCCCCAGCTACATGTTCTCAGTGCCTTTGCTATGCAGATTTGAATATTTGGGTGGCCTTGAGAGGAGCAAGAGTGAATTGATTTGCTTGATAAGTAACTATGTTTTTTGCACTATGTGTCTTGGGATAGATTCCCTGACTGATCACCATTCGACCTCATGGTAGCTGAGAAAGCAGAGGGAGTGTGCAATGAGGGAAGAGAGGGAAAGAAGCCACCCTTTTTCCTGATAGTCTACACTCATACCAGGTTAACTGACGATGCAACCATACCTAAAGTTAGCATTTCAGATCCAGTTCCATGCATATCTTCATCTTACGTGATACTTTTAGAACTCAAGTGTCTCAAGATTTAATGTATTAAGTGCTGAGTAGTCTCAGTAGGATGGAGAAAAAGGCTAAAAAAGAAGGAAAAAAGTAAGTTAGGATCCTGGAGACCGACAGTAGTTGATTGGGAGAGATTAATGGGAAAAGCTGCAGTATGTCCACTAGCTGAGCCTTTCAAAATAAGGCCTTTTGCACTGTCATAGCGATGATTAATTTAGGCAGATGTGACAGGAATGGAAAGGAAGAAAGGGGAAAATGCCAGCAGCATAAGGGACTGAAGGAACTTACTGTTTTTAACAAGGGCTAACAAAGAAGTGAGAAGCAGCTAGCAGATAGCTGATGAACAAACCAAAATTACTCAGCAGCTGGGAATGTGGGTAGACAGGGGAAGCAGGTCCAGAAGATACTGGAGCAAGTGCTACTGCACAGTAACAAGAATGGGTTTGGGGGTTACCTGAGGACCAGCTAATAATAAACGAAGGCTTCCTGAGCCTTTGGAAGATTTTCATGGGAGCAGGATGAAACTTGTTGCTTTTAGAAGGCCCTCAGTAGCTTTGAGTTTTGAGGGCTTTTGTACATCAATCTTGTACTAAAAAAGAGTGGCCTAAATCACAGTATTGCACACTGTTAGCTGTAGTCCTTAAGAGTTTCACAAAGAAGTATCTTTGAGTACTAAACGTCAGAAGTGTCTCTGTGCTCTGTTACTATTTAGCTCAACAATTTATATGTCCATCCTGTTGAAATGTTCACATGACCAAAAAAAAGACCTTCTCAGATTTCTGGTCTCAAGTTGATAAGTAAAAAGAATTACTTAATCTGTCATGTTATTGGTATATATGAAGTTTGCACAATTGTAATTCATGGATTTTAACCAAATCCTGGTAAGCTGAGGGCAAAGGTATAATGCTTTTAATGTCAGCAGGACAGATTTTATTTTTCTAATGGAAAACAATTAAAAGTAGTAAGACATTAAAAATTCTCAGTGACTAGATAACATATTGCCCAACCAGATCATTAGTGTCAAGCAGTGTCAGGCAGATTTGAAAGGCTAAAGCAAGCTATGGTGAATCAAACATCAGATTTCCTGCCACTTAGGAAAGCATAACGTATGAAACACTGAAGGCAAGATGACACACTTCAACCAAAGATAAACACTTTTTTCTTCAGATATGCCAGAACAGGAAAATGTTTTTTTAAAATAAATTATTCCCAATTCTAAGTTACTTATATAAAGACAGTTAGAAAATTACAGAATAAGCCCCTGAAGACCAAGTGTAGTTGTAGTTTTTGTGGATGAGGCAGTCAACTGTTTTCCTCACAATAGGCAGAGGAATATATAATCCAGCTGGAGCACAGACTTTGGTAAGACTGAAGTAGAGGATAGGTAAGATTATTTCAGAGCAGCTTTGGAAGTATGCTGCTGGAATTCACTGACTAGTTTGAAGAATAGTTAGTGCTAAGAATAATAACATCAGTTTATTCTTGAAATTTGGAAGAGGCCCTTTTCATGCTAGAGACGAGTTCCACATAAGGAAAGAACTTCTTCTATAGTTAATGGAAAGAATTACCTTTTCCTGAAGTTTTCCTCCTATCATCAGACCTTAAAAACAAGGAAGACAGATTTTACCTTAACTGATGTTATGAAGAGGCATTTTCTAGCACGTTTTCTGCAGTGGAAGATACAAGTGAGTTAGTTATCCAGTCTTTTGCCAACACAGGATTTTTTTCTCTCTGCTCCTGATACTGTTGTGAATCTGTGTGTGCTGACTCTTTATTCACAGCAAATTTCAGTTGCAGGTTGTGGCAGTATACACTATTCCCCATTAGTGCTTTTTTTTAGACAGTTTTGGAGCATGAATTAATACTTGTTATTTTAAAAAAAATCTACCATGACATCTGAAACATTTGTTTATAGTCTTAGTGACTTGGCATGCCCTGCTTTTCAGGAGGATGAAATTACTTGCGTAGTTTATTTTCCAGTATTTTAGTAGGAAAAAAAGGTAAATTCTTCAAGCTTTAAATAATCTTTCACCGCAGAATTTTCATTATCCATACAATCTTTCCCTCTTACTAAAACACATTGCATCACATGAATTACTGGTTATTTGACAGGAAACAGTGTGCTAATTTATACAATATATTTACTACAATTTTAAAAGCTTATTTATTTATTAGAATGTTGAAATTAAGGGATGCTATGCTATGTTAAGAATTTCAGACCTGACATTTTTCTCTTTGATTTTACTAATTACCTGTGTATACCTATTAGACATAGCCCATCCTTAGTGGTGAAGACCCTAAACTTTTTCCTTTCACTACAAGTTAGTCCTTTTTTTTTTTTTTCTTTCCCCATTAATAATCCTGATTCAGACTTCTCTGAAGACAAGGCATTCAGTTTTACTACTCCATTAGCCTAATTTGTAAAATGATCTCCTACCAAATCTCTAGTTATGAATATGACATTCTGAATTTAAGTTTCTTTTAAATATGTAGCTATTCAGTCATCCATTTAATGATGCACAATTGCCTACATTATTGAGTTAGAATCTGAAATCTCAGTTTAAAGGGTTTTTTAGATTTTTATTTTGAATATATTTACTTTGTACGGTATGCTGTGATAACTTAATTGAATAGGCTAAATAATCTTTGCAGTAATATACTGTGTGAAACAAAAGTGTCACAGCAAAATATTTTCTTTAAATGATGGGCAGTTAACTCTATCAAAATAATTTATGCCTAGAAGCATAAAGGGAAAGATTACCAAAGGCAAATCACATTACCTTTCTCTGAATATAACAAAATAGTTTGCATGCAGCTAGGAAGATATTCCCTAAAGTACTAAAGATACTGAAACTACACAGAGAAACATCAAAGACATTAGAAGTAATTTTTATTGCCATATAGAAGCTGAAGGAAAGAGTAATAGTCAAGTCTTCCAATACCACCTTCATCTTTCAAATAATAAATAACCCATTCTTCTCTTTTGAGAAGCACACTCAGGAGAGATGAAAGCTTAAATAAAACATCTTTCCTGCTGACAGAAGTATTTTTTTGTATAAAAATCAACCTAAAAAAAGAATGTGCATGCATTTTGTTTCTAATGCATTATGTAGATTTGAATATTAGAGATTGTTACTGAGCTATAAAGTAGAATTAAGAGCAGTGTTATCAATAATAAGAGGAAATAATTGGATGGGTTGACCACAGAGCCTAGGCTTAACACTTAAAAGAAAAGATAACAGCAAAAATAACAAGTATTAATATTAATTATGGGAAAGTTTTTCTTAAATAGGATCTAAATATCCTAAAAATTTTCATATTAATCTGATAAATATGGATTAATTTTAACTTCATGTAGTGAGTCTCATAGTAGCAGGAATGAGTGCTCTGTTATTTGCTTGAGCATCCACTGGATAGGATCGTCTTTTTGATCTTTTTCATGATTATTACAAAGCATGGACAATGTGCTTGGCAGTAGATTTGATCTAAAAATCTGTTTAGTCACTTAAAGTCTTTTCATTGACCTAAAACTGACCTTTTAAAGCACAAAACAAATACAGTACTTGTTCAAAAGATTTTACCATCCAAAATGCAAGCATAGGCAGGAGAGATTGATGATTACTAAACTAATTTGGCTAATTAGCTTGAATTTCAGGGCAGGGTGGGGATCCAGCCAGAGAACCATAGGACTCAGTATGGTCTCATATACTCATATATATGGTCTCATAGTATGGTTTTTCTGGGTATGTTTTTCAGAAGAGGTGCATCATAAGCCTGACCTCAATGGTGAAAGTTCCCCTTGTATGTCTAAATTATGTATATGTCAGCCCACAGATGTCATTCAAATACTGTAAGCATGTAAATTCAGTCTTTAAGCATGGCCAGAGTGCAACCTCTACAGAATGCAGGGTCTCATGTTCATACACAGCTGATGGGGCACTGAAGTAGAGTCAGACAGAAACAACCCTGTATGGTTTAACACTTTTTTTTTTCCTACAGTTTTACCCTAGTCCAACTAATCTTTTCACTGACAATGACTGATATAGGCACTGTTTTCAGCCAGTAGTATGGCTACTTGTTTGCAGGGGAATAAATATTTATCCTAAACCGTTCTGGACTGAGCTTTTTTATGCCATTTAGTCTTACAGCTGGAGAACATGGCCTCTTTTAATTTACAAGTACAGATCTAGGCTTAGATAACCAAATGCTATTCAATATTAAACTAAGGTGGAAAGCATTTGAATTTATGGAAATTAATCTGTTCCCCTTCCCATGACTTCATAATAAGATTGATAAGAAATGTGCTGAGAATAATTCAAGTGAATTTTAGAAATAACTGGAAGGTGTAAAATTCAAATTATTATAGTAATTCAAACTATAGTAACTCTCAAGGAAATGTCATTTTAGACTGAACTTTTAATTTTTAACATTTATCACATTTTAGTGCTGAGATTTTTAAGTACTTACTATTGGCTTAAACTCGTCTCTGGAATTCAATGCAAATCTTACTTTTTTTCATCATGAGAAAGTCAGGGACGATCTGGAACACTCTTGACAACTCCACTCTAAATGCATCCTTAAACCTGTTTACACCATGAGTATTTTCTTGCTGAAACAATACAATCCTTAATATGGTAAATAACCTGGCTTCATAACATTTCTTTCTGGAGCCAGGGAACAGAAGCAAGTTTGATCAAATTTCTGAACATATAATTCACAATTTGGACAAACCCATTCCTTCTGTGAGAATAGATTAGCAATAATCTGAAAGGCTCAACATTCATTAATCTTAATTATCTGTCAGTTCTTTCTTCAGGTTAAATATACCACCAATTTCTTTAAGCCAGCACTCTGACTTTCTTTGCCCAGTTGGAAATAGAAAAAAATTACGCTTGTTTTACCAGTATATATGTTTGTGTATGTACGGATAAGGAAATAATCCAAGAACACATCTGCAGTGGAAATCATCTCTAAGATGCAAATGTCCACATCTAAACCAGCCATCTTAAGTTTCCTAGTGTGCAGAGAAAATAGGAACTTTTACAGCAAGGGTCTTTTAATCCTGAAGTAGTTGTCTCAACTAAGTCTTACGAATAGTTGCCCTAAATTTACTTATTCCTCTCCATCTGCCTGGTAGGAGGGTTTGGGTTGCCCATCACATACATGTCTACAATGTAGCCATGTAAAGCTTGAAACCTAACACTCTCCTAATACAAATACTTTCAGTATACTCTTAAATTGACTAAGGTTTCTGAAAACTCAAAAATAGTCATTATTATATTCTTTAATGCTAGTATTGTTTCCCTGTTGCTTAAAATGATTTTCAACACATCCATACCCGTTTAGAGCTAGGTTAGACACGTCTGCGCTACTTTGTACTATGCAATGTGGGCCTGCTCTGAGTGGAGAGGTAGTTTTTTTAGAATACTATGGACTTGGGTAAGGCCAAAGGTGAAACCAAGATGTTAGCATTGTCAAAACAGTATAATTCTTTGAGCAGATGAAAACAGAAAGTGGACTATGCTCAGTTAGACTCAGCAGACTGCTCCCAGCTCTGCTAATCTTCTAGGTGGCACAGAGGAAAATTATCAAGTTTGAATCATCAGAGGTTTTGTCTCAGATCTTACTGCCCCAGCTGCATCATCCTTCTCCCTCCTTAGGCAGCTATGGCCAGCTACCGTAGTGAGGAGTGCAGAAACATTCAGCGTTGGCTACGTAGCTGTCAGGACCTGCCTGGGCTTACCCAGCCTGCCGGTGCAGAGAGGCCCAACCCTGGGTTCCCAGGACTCCACAACGCACACCGACGCAGAGGAGTTTACCTTCCAAATTTCCTCACTTTATTACAGTATGTGCAGCATGGGAAGTTCTCAGAGAGAGAAAGTCCATTTTGGGCAAAAATTAAGTCAATTTTATATCACAGAGTCATGAAAGGGCATTGAACACCATGACTTCAAGCAGCCAATACATGCTGTTAATTTCTATTTTTCACCTGGGACAGCCAATATTTAGATTTAGATTTAGACAGATTATGGTGTTTTCTGTTCTCTCAGACTGATTTTTATGTTTCCAGGCTGTTTTCCTGTTCTTGCGGTTACCGGCAGTTACAGATGCTTACTTTCTCAGCGTGTTTTCCCCTTTTTCCAGACTATTTTTCCTTTTTTCAGAGGGTAAGTTGCCCTTATATTTCCTTCTTTTTACGCTTATCGATGTTATCCCAGGATAGTCTCTGGTTTCGAGGTTCCCAGTTGTACTTCAAAGATGCCAGCTGCACTTTTCAAGGATGGTTCTGGTTCACAGGCCTAGTTCCCAGGCTGGCAGGCATTTTCTCTGTTAGTATTTCAGCAGACATTTTCTTCTGTTCAGTGACTTTCCCCTTCTAACCAGGTCACCTTTCTGGCTGCTCACATCCATAGCTTAAAAGTCTTGGTTGAGTTAGTTACACTGAAACTGAGGTTTCACCTGTTGTTTCTTACCACCTGTACAGAAGTACTGAGGACTTGTGCACAGCTGTCAAATAAATCTGGAGGAGGATATGTGACTTTATATCATTTCTGTTCCAAATAGGAGGCTGACTTGCAAAGCCTTCTTGCCGCTCAGCAAAGAAGTAAAAGTGTGCTGGCTTGGGAAAGAATGTGAAGAATGGAGCATAAATTTATGCACTCTCATTTAAGTAGTTTTGAGGAAGAATTGTGCCTCAGAAAGACATAATGGAGTTCTGCTCCAGAGAGGAGCCTTTATCAGGAGGCAAGAATTTGCTTGACTCATCGCAAATTATGTTCCTTTCCCACTGTGCTTAGGTCAGCCCAGGCTCTGCCCACACTCAACTCTTTTACTGCCCACAGGTATAGGTAAGGAAGAAAGGAAAAGTTATTACTTCCCCTGGGCCACTGCTCTCCGAGGCAAAAACTGCTCTGTAAGGTGAAGGGTCCTCAGTCCTCACTTTAAAATCCTAAAGCCAACACATCTCAACACCCAGAAGGATCAAAGTTTTCCATCAGTGTTAAGAAGAAATTATCAGCAGTTGATAGCAGTTTGATCTGTTCCATGAATCTGATAGAAAAAAACCCAAGACAAATGAACTTCAGCACTTCATACTGATGCAACAAATAAAAAATAGTAAGTATATTCATTGGTTAATTCCAGAAACCATGCATGTATAACACTTCATAAAAAGTAGGCAAAATGGTCCAGTGATATTTTGTTATGCTCCATGACAAAAGGGTTTTAAGTGTGTCCTTTAGGTACAGGTTAATTTTAATTGATAATGGCAATAAAGCACAACAATCTCTGCAATCAGAGTAAAACATGATAGGAAAAAAAAAAAGACAAAAAAAAAGATCTCACATGTTTTCAATGGTGAACTTTTTGCAGTCTTTTCGTTTTAGTATGTAAATTCAATATGGTATTTCAGTACCCTGTGGTATCCTTGTAACTGCTAAAATGTTAAAGCTTAGTTACTTTAAAATAGCTGTTACTCATAATAGCTTTTATGATCAAGACGCTTGATCATTAGAAAATGATCACACCTAAAACAAGCTAAAAACAGCTTAGGCCAAAACAAGCCACAAAGAAGTCCTGAGGTTGCCGGATCAACATGATGCCTGTACCCTTCTATAAGTAATGGCAAACTTACTTATATTTAGAGGGCTACAAAATAAAAGTGCCTACTGCCATTTGAGAAGTCGATGACAGAGGTGGCAGAAATGACACAAACTCTTTTCTGGAGCACGTCAGAATCCATACAAGATGCCTGATATGGCTAAACATATCTGTTGAAACAATTGAATGTCACCTTTACATTTGTTCAGCTGAGTATCTCTTTGTACTCTATGCTCTATGATAGCACACGAGCATACTCTGAAGGTGAAATGATAGCAGAAATTTTTGTGCTTTATTATAATTATCAACTAAAGTCCAGTGACTTGGACTTTGCTTATAACTGGAGCTTTTGAATACCAAACTTACATCTAGACCTCTGTAATAGGTGCCTAAATGTAGGTAGCCTCTTTTCAAACTGAATTACATTACTGAACTTAGAGTAACTACTAATACTCCAAAGTCTGTAGCTGTTTCACAAGTACTGTGTCATATTCCCTAGCTTTGTGGAGAAGTCTTGTAAATTCCAGGCAGTTCTATTGCTGCAGTCTAAAGCAGGCAAACTAGATCCTACACGTTATGTCTAGCAAAGATTTCAACCTATTTTTGGCAAGTAGATTACTGTCAAATTGAAAGATGCCAAACACGTCAAACTAAGAACTTTTAAAAGTTGTATATGCATAAAAAGGTATCAAAAGAGGGCTTTTATTATTTGTATTTATAAATAATTAATTCTTCATAAGCAGTCTCATGCCTAAATTCCTACATAGAATTTAGCAAATGCATACATTTATGCACCTGTGCCCAAGTATAAAAAATACTTCATGTTGGCTTAAATCTAAAACTTTAAGTGCTCTGAAGCTTTCAAGTCTAAAAATTTTGAAGTCTTCTTAACTCCAAATTTCCCCGATTGAGAGCATTGATACAACTTTCCAACGTAGGCAGTAAGCCTGCGTGGCCTCTTGGACCAGCTTACATATAGCTGGTTTCTAGATGACACTTTATGAAAAGGCACTTCCCAAGGCACTTTCTGAAAAGGTGCTCCATTTGATATATCCCACAATGTAGCCCCTGGAATCCTTTTTTTCTTGTTGGAAAATCAGAATCCTTTCTGACTGTTGGGTCATTTTTCCTTACCAAACAGAGCTGGTGGTGTTTAGCGTCTTCTGCCTGTGTCTGTCTATTCCATTTGAAGCAGTAGCACATGTCTTTAGGATAGACAAGAGTTATGCATCAGTGATTCTGCTTTTGCAAAGGAGGTAGGAATAGGTGGAAAAAGTATTTCTAATCTTCATCTGTAAAATTACTACGCCTCTTAAAAAGAATGGTTAGGATGTGTGTTTGCTAATACATACGCCATTCTGTCTGGAAACAATGAAATTGGGTAACAGATAGACTAATGAAAGGTCTTATCTAGTATTTTTGTCCAGGTGACATTGTTGATTCACATGCAGAACAAGTTTCTCACTAGTATTTAGGATGAGAGAGCAGTTTCAACATTTAGAGGTAGAAAAATACACAGCAAAGGCCATTGAAGAACAAATTTTGCTCACTTGTTCTCCTTTTATCTGCACTCATACCTCTGCTTTCTTTGGGTGTTTTTTTAATTTGTTTGTTTGTTTGTTTGTTTTCGTCATATTATGGCAGTATTGCTGACTGTTGACAAAACATTGTATGTTGTAAATAACCCCAGGCCATCACTTGCTGGTCTGTGGAAACTCCATCTCCAGACTGTCCCCAAGGTTCATCCTTTTTCTCCCTATCCCCTAACAAGAGTGAGCCTTTCCACTTGGACCACTGCTTTGGCTGGAGAAAACATGCCCTTCGAAACCTCACAGCAGTGGCACAGGGAGACCTGCAGAAAGAGGGTGGGACCGACTGCAGATGGCACCGGCACAGGCATGAAGCATCCAGGGAAACATCCACACATACCTGTGACCAAAACCAGCTTGGCAAAGCTGCTGGAAAGCAGCTTGACAGAAAAGGCCCTGGGGATCCTGGTGGACACCAGGCTGAACAGGAGCCAGCAAGGTGACCTTGCCACAAAGGCGGCGAGTGATATGCTGGGCTGCACTAGGCAAAGCATTGCCAGCAGCTGGAGGGAGGTGACCCTTCCCTGCTGCCCAGTGCTGTGCCCAGGTCTGGGCTCCTCAGTAAGAAACCACCATGGACATACTGGGGAGAGCCCCTCAGTGCCCCTCTCTGCCCCAGCATGATTGTTGGGGTCAGAATGGGATGCTGTGTTGACCCAGCACTGGCCCTGCAATGGCCCCAGTGCCTGCAGGGACGGCGCTGTGCTGGCTCTCCTGCAGGGGAGTCAGGCTTTTGCCAAGCAGCACTGCCTGGCACTGGGACCCCCCTTCACAGCCTCACTTAGGCTGGCTGGACAGTATCCTGAGCCCTGCCAGCATGTCCCACGTGATGCTGGTCCCGTCCTCGGCAGGATGGGCCAGATGAATTGCTGCCGTGGCTCCAAGTGGGCTCCCCCTGTGGCTTGGGGAGATGCTGGCACCGCCGGGCCCTGCAGCAGCCACCTTTCTCATGCACAATGCTGTCTGCTCTGCAGGGATGACCCTGGCCCCGTGCAGCAGTGCGTGCCCATCCCAGCATCACCCGAGCAGCTGCTCCACGAGAGCATGCGGGTGACCCAGGGCCACACGATGAAGAAGAGGGACCTCTTCCTCTTCAGGGATGCCTTGGTCATCACTGAGCCCAAGTAATACCCACAGACCCCAGCTGCCTTTCCTCCAAAGCCCTCACCCTGGCACCAGGGCAGGGACACCCAAGGAGCAGCCCGAGACCCCCAGGTCCCTAGTGCTGGATGCATCCATGTCCACACCCATGGCAGGCATGCAGTAGAGGGGAGCCACCGGTCTGGTAGCAGCCAGCATGTGCCCCCAGGGCAATGCCCGTGGCTGGTGGCTGCCACCGCAGCCTGGGGGCCTCCCTTCCTGGGGCTCTGTGCAGGGGACATGGCTCTGCTGGGCAGGATGCCCTGGGACCCCCCCAAGGAGGCCACCTCGAGGTCACTGCCTGCCGCTCCTCTCTGCAGACGTGGCAGCACCCACTGACCCCAGCTCTGCCTGGCCCTGGACCAGCTGCAGGTGCTGAGCAGCGGGAAGGGGACGGCTGGGGATGCAGAGGAAGAGGAGGAAGGCAGCAAGCACACCAACTCGCTTGTCCTTGTCTCTGGCTCTGCGGTTCCTGCCTTGTCACTTTCCAGTGAGTCTCGGTGCCATGTCCCACAGCAGGGATGGGCAGCGCCTCTGTCCTGCCCCACAAGGCTTCATCCTGCCTCTGTGGCTGTCCCCACGGGGCAAAGCTGTGCAGGTGCCCGCCTCTGCCCACAGACTGGGGAACAGTGGGGACTCAGGCTGTTTCTCCTCTCTTTCTGCAGCTCCCGGGCGGTGAAGAAGCTGTGGGTCAGCACACTCCGTGGGTAAGCCCTGCCTGGCAGTTCAGTCTGGGGGGGTCAATGTTCACGTTGAGGGGATGCCTCAGGAGTAGTCGTACACAGAAACACTGCTCCCGAGCTGAGGAGAGGTACCCTCATGGCTGCGGGAAGCTCTTGGGCAGAGCTTGCAGAGCTGCTTCGCCCAGCTGTGTCCAGCCGTCACCTGTCCAGCCCCATCCTCACCACTGCTGCTGCTCTCTGCTCGACTGATGGGCAGTGCCTGGGTCTTTCAGGGTCACTTGGAAGTGCTCCCCAGGTTGGTAGGAGAGAGAAAAGGTGGCTTGGGTCTCACAGAGCTCTTTCTGCACCCCTTCCCCCTGCACAGGCCACCAAAAGGAGTGGAGGGAGCCCGGGTGACCCAGCGGCCCTCCATCAAGCTCCTCATGAAGGAGCTGAGGTGCTGCAATGATCTGAGTGTCCCTCCTGTCTCCACTCTGCCACCAGATGCTTTCTCAGCCCAGCATCAGGTGCATCACTTCTCACCTTCCGCTTTTTTCCCCTTGCCCAGACGTTGACACTACACACCAGCAGACTGGAGAGGCTGGTCGAGGGCTAGGCAAAGGTGAGGATCGCTTGAGCTACTTTTGCAGGAAGTCCCCATGTCCCAGCCTCCCCCACCACTGGCATCGTGCCCTGCTGGGCACATCCCCGGTTGCTGGCTGCAACAAAGCCTCTTGGCCATCCCCACCTCTCACACATTGCCAAGGGCCAATGCAGCGCGCCAGGGGCCCTTTCTGCTGCGGGGCTGCTCAGTGAGCTCAGTGCATTTCTTGCAGGCTGGTGCAGAGCAGCGGCCACCACCAGCCCTGTCTGGCAGTGAAGGTGGACTTGGCCACTCAGCAGGTGGGTTTGGAGAAGATGGGCAAGACAGGTCTTCTCTTGCAGGAGGACACTTGTGCTGCACTGGCTGCTGCTGCCCTTCTTGCAGGGCTCATCCATCCCCATTGCTCTGCAGCAGGAGAGAGCTGAGCCCCCAGGGGCCCCTGGTTCCCAAATGGCGTCTCTCCCTTGTGCTCGGCGGCAGGGGGACAGCACTGAGAGGGTCCGGGAGCGCTCACCTGGCGGTTCTCATCAAGAGATTTTGCTCTGTATTCCTTGGCAGCAGGCGGGATTTTGAGGAGGAGGAGGAGGGGGTTGCCCTGGCCCTTTGCACAAGCGAGGGACGTCAACCGCTGCAGAAGCACCTGGGCAGTTGGGCTCTGGTGGCAAGGGCTCTTCGGACGGCCCTTGGCAGATCTCTGCAGCCAGGATGGCATGCTGCCCCAGCCCATCCAGGTAAGCAAGCCTGGCCAGGGGGTCCCCATCCCTCTGGCTCTATTCCTGAGAGCTGCTGTCCCCAGCAGAGGGATCCCGGGTGGGGCTTGGGGACAAAGCCGGTTCCTCGTGTCACCCCTCCATCCTGCCCCAGTGAAAGCAGAATTGTCAACACTTGCTCCTGTCCTTGAGGCAGGTTCACCTGCCCCAGGGCCTGTCTTCAGCCAAGCAGCTGTCCTCCCATGTCCCCTGCAGGACCTGCTGGCTCTCCTGGAAGAGCAAGGACCCTCCACAGAGGGGATATTCTGGCTTGCATCCGGTGAGCACATCTCAAGGGAGGTGAGGGAGGCCCTCGACGGTGACATGGAAGTAAACCTGCAAAGCCAGCCCGCACACCTGCTGGCCATCATCTTGAAGGTGAATTCTGCTGACCTGGAGCCTGGCAGCTCCCGGCTCTCTCAGTGCTGATGGGTACCTGCAACAGCAGGGAGCTAAAACCCACCCTCCTGCTCATGAGCTACAGTGCTGGAGATGCTGCCTGTGCTCCCAGCAGGAGTGTTCAAGGCCTCACCTTGGCATTGCAGGTCTGTCGCAAATGAAGGGGTTTAGATCACCTAAAGAATCACCATCAACGATATTAGCAAAAATGATTTTTTTTTAAGTGAATTTGTAAAAGTGGAACTTAACAAAGTTCGATGACAAGATTCACTCTATTACATGGAAGAAACATACAAAGGAAAATCGAGTTAGAATCGATTTAGCATGATTTACACAAAGACCGGAGATGCAAAAGGGTAAGGGAGACCCTCCCATTGAGTCACGAGGTTCAGAGTGGACACGCTTGCTTTCTAAACTCCTGATGGAGCTTAGGTGCGGCTACATCCAATCTTAGTCCTGGACTTGGTCAACGGTTTATGTCTAATGGAATTAATACAAGGGTAAGGAAAACCTCCTGTTGAGTCACGAGGTTCAGAATGGATCCCCTTGCTTTCTAACCTCCATCTCAGAGAGGAGTCTAGGTGCAGCTGGATCCAAACTTAGTCCCAGACTTGGTCAATCGTTTATGCCTAATGGAAAAGATACAAAGGGTAAGAAAAATCTCCCGTTGAATTACTATGTCTATTTGTCGGGGAATGAGTGATTATGGATCCTATGTGACTTTGAGGTAGCAGCAATTTAAGATTTATTAACACTATTACGGTATACACAAGATTAGGTTATATGATTTTTAACAATACTTAATCATCAGCCAATTATCAGAGTGATTTAATAAAGTTTGCTATCAATGCTACAAAGTTTCCTAAATCAAATCGCACACGCGCACAAACACACACACACACAGATATAGAGGTTAACCTATAATCAAGATTTTTCTCTCTCGGCTAATTGTGATAAATTATTGGTAACAAATGATCTTTAAAAACCTCGCGCAATCCAATTGTAGTAAATTACTCACTATTCTCCTTCGTCAGCATTTGTCATCGGACAATCTTAGACTCCTTCTTTGTCGGCATCTATCAGCTGACGATCTTGGAAATCCTCGCAAAATCTACTCTTCAAAATCCTTGCGACATCTACTACTTGAAATCCTCGCAAAACTACCCTTAAAAATCCTCGCAAAATCTACCCTGAGAGGCGTCCCAACTCAGGGGGAAACACTGGGTCACAGCCTTCTGCAATCCTGGAGAGCTCAAAGGGTCTCACTTAGGACCACTCTTTATAGTATCGCGAGATGACTGAGTCTGGTCAGTGTATTTCCATTCTGGCCGTCATTCTTTTTTGTCAGGTGATTTTGGCACCCTCCAAGGCAGGCCATGATCCAAGCAGCAGGAGTTTCAGGTACGGTTAGGGAGTGCCTAATCGTCCTAACTCACTGTACTATACCCAGGACAAGAAAGTACCAGATTGTCCCAACTCACTGTAGAAGAATACAATGTTGGCTGGTCCTGACATCGCAACATGGCCCAGGGGGGCCTGCACCACCACAAGGACTTCCTCCAATACATCCCTGCCAAGCTCCTCGATGTAGACCTGTACGAGAAGTGGATGAGCACCATGCAGAAGACCAGCAGGCAGGAGAAGCTGACAGGACTGAGAGAGTAAGTGTGGCAAGCAGCCTGCCTGCTCCACAGGGACTGGCAGAAGCCGGGCACTTGTAGAGGCAAAGTGATGGCCTCCTTGAAAAAGCCATGTTTTCTGCTAGCCACCTCTTGCTGCTGTGAGGTCGGATTTTGGGGGAAATGGCACAGAAACACATTTCTCTCCTGGGAGCACTTCCTGAAGGCATTGGAGGTTTCTTCATGAAGGGACTCTTGCCAGAAGGGCAGGGAGGGAGGTAGCAGTATTTCAGTGAAGGCAGTCCATCTGCTGCAGACCCGGCGTGGCCAGGGAACCTTTCCTCTGGTGGGCTTGGGTGAGATCAGCCTGGGCAACGAGTGTTGACAACGTCTACTTTATTGTGTTCCTGTTCCCTCAGGGTGGCCAATGAGTTGCCCCACACCAACCTCCTCCTCCTGAAGTACTTGCTTGGCCTCTTGTTTAATATCAGCAAAAACTCTGCAACCAGCAGGATGACTGCCAGCAACCTGGCCATCTGTGTGGGGTCAAACTTACTCAGCCCTGCTGAGGAGCACACATTCCCTCTGGAAGTGCTGATGCAGGTGAATGGGAAGATACGCTGTATTTACCAGCTGGCTATGGCCTTCCAGGCACACCTGAGCTTTGCTGTTCAGAGGTACCTGGCTGCCTCCTTTCTTGAACAAACGCTCATGGGGTAGCTGCCAGGAAGAGCAGCCCCACAGCTGCAACTTTCTGCACAAAAACAAGGGTCAGGAATGGGAAAGGTTGTTTGATCCATTTTCAGCCACCTGGGTTGAACCCCATGGTTTGATGTGTGCAGGTGATGGGCCTGGTGCAGTTCCTCATTGAGAACAGCGAGGAACTCTTTGGAGAGGAGATGGCTGGACTTTCCAGTACACCAGCCAAGGAGTCATCAGCACCAGTAGTTGAAGCAGAAACAGCAGAGGTACGTCAGGTCCACAAACGCTGTGGCAACATGACTCGTGCATGAGGCTATAGTTCCTGATGTAAAGCTGAGGCTGAAATGTACAGGGTCTTCTCCTCACCAGGAGCAGAGATCCTATGTGTTTATGTGTTTCAAGAAAGGACTTCCTTCTTGGTGTGGACTCAAACCCTGTGAAGGGAAAAGCAAGGTCATCCATCAGCCTGCAGCTCGGCAAAATTTGAGAGAAAGGCAGATGCAGGTTGGCCTTCACCCTTTGTGCAATGATCTTGTTAGCATTTGCTCAGCTGAGCTGTCCTGTCAGTAGCTGTCACCTTCAGAAAAGTTGAGCTGAGATCCTCCTTCATCAGAGCTTCACCAATTCTATTTTGGGGTGGGGGACTGTGCAAAATGTGGATAATGCAAACCAATCCAAGTTATCTGCTTTTAAGTGCCCAGGTAGCCATCTGGCAAACAGTAGCTTCCTCCTCCAGGTAGGTCCTTGCCACCTGTTCATGTCTGCATGTCCATTGTAGGTGCCTGTACAGAATTTTTGCATGATAAATGTCTTGCTAGATAGAAGAAAAAAAAAAAAAAGTTTTGTGCTTATATTATGTACCCTAAAGAGTGAGGACTCCAAGTAATATACAACATGACTACTTTAACCTGTGGCAATTAGCCAGTCGTATTCCAGGCTTGCTGTTGTACTTCCACGCAATGCAAGAGAAACAAAAAAAGCTACTAATTTCTTGTATTGTGACATAACTACTGTGGGTTAAATATGAGCTATACAGAACACTAAAATGCCTACTGATTGCAAAATGGAGCTTGCAAGAGCAGTAACATCGAGTACTAATTATTCAACAGTCCATACAAAAATTGTCACATAAGCAGTCTCTACCAACAGACTACTCTTTTAAAGATTTAATCTTTTTTTAAAAAAGTGAAAAACAAACAAGCAAAAAGTAAGCTGATGCTATTCGATGTTCTCCTGGAAATCTTTCCTCTTGAAAAGTAGAGGCAGGACTGTTGGCCACAGAACCGACTTTGACAGTCAAACATCAATGTACATAAATCCTCTGTGACAACACCAACGTATTACATTCCCTATTATACCTCCAAGGACTTCATCCCGAAATTGTTAGCATACTGCATAAGTTAGCCTGTATTTCCAGCAACTAGTGCCCTGTTCACCTGTGAAAATTGGATTGACTCCCCCCCCCCCCCCCCCCAATACGATTGGAAAGATATTCTGGGGCAAAAAATATAGATGTATATTGCTTGTTTCAGAGTTCACAAAAAAACCTATTAGGATGCTTTCAGTATTCTTAGCTTCAAAAATAATCTTCCACTTTCTTTACAGGAAGGCTGCCAGTTTTGTCATTGAACTGCGTCTGTACTACAATGCTCATTGTAATTGCAAGATCTTGAGAAATAAATGACAGCTGTATCAGCAGATCAGCAAACGGCTCCTCCAACAGCTTCTGCAGCACTTCCATTGATGTACCAAATTTAGACAGAAAAATCTCACATATAGTCCTGGCTAGAAAGGCAAGCTGCTGATGACAGTTTAGTTACAGAACAGGAGTGTGAGGGGCATTAATTTCCTTTTGACCTTGGCACCTCAAGATCAAAGTACAGAGTTCTCTTTTTGGAAGCCTCAACAGAATATTATTCACATCCTAATATTGATCCTGTAGCTCTAGGTCTCTTTATTTAAAGGAAGACTTCATTTTTAAATAAACATAAAACAACTTATTTGTCTTTCTCTTTTCCTTTTTTCCCAATTCTCTGGAGAAAAAAACCGATTTTTTTCCTACATGTACTTTACTTGAGATTGAAAGAGAATGAAACATCAAACCCATGACGATTGATAGTTCGTTGGGTATTTTTTAAATGGAAAAGTAAAGCCATTTTTGTTATGAGAAGTGTCTAGTCTTGACTCAGCTACTCTGTAAATATTTTTTCTCAGTTACAAGTAGTCATCAGGATTGTTCTCGCAGACTTATCTTAGTATTACAAAGGTAAACAGACTGGCTGTACCATGTGCCCTTATATCACAGTATTTATTCATCCAGACTGAGGAACTGAGCAAAGTGCAAAAAACTGTCTTCCAGCTCATACTCACTGTTTTCTTACTTCAGAAATCATGATATGCAGTGAAGTGAAGGGAGGGTGCTGCTGTAGCCCTGGACTTGCCCTGGGATTGAGCTGAGACAATCAAAGCTAAGAGTTCAGAAGTGCCTCGTATCTGCCAGTAAAGGCCTGCCCGTAGATAACTTTGAACCTCAGACTAGTGACCTTGAAATGGAAACTCTGCTTAAAGGATAGTAGACATGCATAATGCTCCCTAACTTGATGTGCTGCACAGTGTCTTCTACCCCTTACAGCTTACTTCAGAGGGAATGGGTTTGTGTCAGTGATTTGGTATAAATCTGAAGCTGCCACTACAGAGGCGACAAAGGATTGATAATATGATTCACAGACTGGGTCTATCAACTGCAAACTGAACTGAGGATTGACCTTCAATACTGTTGTATTTAGAAACGCTTTATTTGGCCCCTAGCTAAAACAAAAAAAAAACCCCAAAAAACAAAAAAGAAAACCAAAAAATAAAGAAAATCAAAGAGAGAGAGAGGGAGAACTAGCTTCATTTCTGAAAGATTCAAAACAAAAATACTGGTGGCAGCAATGACAGATTTCTGAGATTATGGAAGAAGTGGTATGATGTGGGCTTCTACAAAAACATCTCCCTTTGGGCATTACATTTATATGCATGAGCACTATTTTATTTTCAGTAGCAGACAGGTGTCTAATAAAACATTTTAATAATTTCTAAGAACATGAATCCTGCAACTGATTGAAAGCAGAATCTTTTACATTAGTAGTATTGTGACATGCCAGTAAAATCAATAGAAAATGTGAGTTTTATAAATACAGGAGTGATTATGAATGTATTTGAACAAGATCCCAATACTAAGCAAACTATGCAAAATAAATCTGTTGCAAATATGCATGAAGCAGAAAACTGTCACCAGTTCAACCATCCTCTCCACATGCTTTACTTTTCATACAGATCAATTTACAACACACATAACATACGATTTTGGACTACCAATTCTTCATTTGCAGAACTGCCAATTCTATAGGTCCTGAAAGCTAATATCTCACAAAAAAATATATATGAGGAAAACTGCAGGAGCGATCTTACATCTTTTATCCAAAAAATTGGTTCCTTTTACATGACTCATCAAAATGGCAGACAACTTATCTACTAGTTTTCTACATTATTTTTTGCTGTTGTAAGGAAACCAAACAGTTCTGAGAAGTGACTGATGAACCACAGAAACTTGTGCAAGTAGGAAAATTCATGATCATAAGATTAGGCACTGGGAGGAGGTGTGACGGAATGTAGGACCAGGATCTTCCCCTTTTCAGCTGAGTTAAAATTTTTTGTCAGTATTATGTGAGTACATGCCATCTCGTTTGACTACTCTAAAGGTAAATTGTGTAGAGATCTGTGAAAAATCCCTCTTTCACACAAACAGACCAAACAGATAAGCACTGACTTTGCAGTAAAATGGTTACTGCTAGGCATCTGAGTTAACACTTCAGTGTTCTGAGGATTGAGGATTACTTCTAGTCTTCTGATACATTTGAATCCTTTCATGTCACTAAGAACAGACATATTAAAAGTAGTATATAAAAAAAAAGGCAAGAAAAGGAGTTTTGATCAGTAAGGAAGCCTTTTGATGATACAGGGACATTGCAGCAATACTAGTTCATCCTCCCTTCACATCAAAGTGGAGATGCCCTGCAGGTCATAAAGTTGGTTCACTAGTGAAGACTTAACTCCTAACTTTGGGGAGAGTTGAGGTTTAGAGATGAATACATCTTCTCTGTCTGCAACTGATCTATTTAAACTATTGTTAATTCTTGGCTGCTCCCAATCAGGTGCCTCCTGCATAGAGTTGTTTTGAAACTTCAGGTTTCTTTTTTTCAGGAAGATTTTTCCTCCAGAATTTTGCGCTGTCATTTTTTTCTGATATGCATGCCAACAATATATAATCTTAAGTCCAACTTTTCAACATTGAGGTCAAGAAAATGCAGATGTTGTGTCTCACAGATGTTTACATATTTAACGGTGCTTACATCTCAAATCTACCCTGATGTTGGCTGTTGGCAATATGTTGACAAACCACAATATTTGATCTTCTTTTCCCTTCTCCAGATCATACTGCTTAACGTTACTCTGACTTCAACTTTATAGAATCATAGAACAATAGAATCATTTGGGTTGGAAAAGACCCTTAAGATCATCAAGTCCAACCATTAACCTACACTGCCAATTCCACCACTAAACCATGTCAATAAGCACCACATCTACCCATCTTTTAAATACCTCCAGGGATGGTGACTCTACCACTTCCCTGGGCAGCCTGTTCCAATGCTTGACAACCCTTTCGGTGAAGAAATTTTTCCTAATATCCAATCTAAACCTCCCCTGGCGCAACTTGAGGCCATTTCCTCTCGTCCTATCACTTGTTACTTGGGAGATCGACACCCACCTCACTACAACTTCCTTTCCAGTAGTTGTAGAGCGCGATAAGGTCTCCCCCGAGCCTCCTTTTCTCCAGGCTAAACAACCCCAGTTCCCTCAGCTGCTTCTCATAAGACTTGTTCTCTAGACCCTTCGTTGTCCTTCTATGAACAAAGGAGTACGTTTGCCAAGTTAAAACCAAGCAAACAAACAAACAAACAAACATGAAGCTATTACTATTTTCAAGTCTACAGAACAATAACTGTTGTGGCTACACGGTAAAGAATATCTCCAAGTTTCAGGCCCCTCTACGCTATAATGCAACATGCTGAAGTCACACTGCCTTACGTTTACAAGAAGGTGCCACAACTTTTACCATCTTCCTTATATCCTTTGCAGCCTCATGAAAGAAGATGTGGGATGACTTTTTGTTGGCATGCAGGACACAAGAAAGTATTCTACATACAAGCTTCATGCCAGATCAATGCCTCATTTTGTATTACCTTTCCACATGAAAGGAAAGGCTTGTGATTTGCCTAAAAAAAATAAAAAAAAAAATCTTTCTTAGCTTTAAAGAAACCTGAACGTTAAAAAAAAAACAAACAACCAAAACCCAAAAACTTTATTATAGTAAAATTTGCAGCTTATTAAATCTGATACTAGATTTTGAAGTGGACACAGGGAAATGATAGCATAAAACAGATCATTCTGGCTGTGATTCTAGTTCACAGATACGCTTTTTTCCATTTATTTCCTTCAGTTAGCAAACTTTTAGGTCCCATAGTTGGATAAAGTTGGGATTCAGCTTGGTTCTGAATACAAGTAATTTTCATTGCATAATTGTTTGTGATTTACCAACAAATAATTTTGGAATTATTTATTCCAAACATACATACATAGAAATTGGCACAATGTATGTAGTTCATTAGCAGTTCTTAACAAAGGTTATGACAGACAGATACTTTTCTGATTGACAATATGTTAGAAATGACCCCAAAATACGAGTGGCTGGAATGAGAAGGGCAAGCCTGATTCCTTTTTTGTATCCATATACGCCTCATTCTGCTTGGTTTTCTTTGTGCATCAGACCAGCCTGTTAATAATTGGTTTTCTTTTCCTCTCACACAATGCAAGGATGTAGGTTAAGCCATTGGACTTACCACAAAGATGTCTGATTGAAATCTCTTGAAGTCAAAGTGCCTCCCTCTCACAATATAACCAAGTACAGAAAAGAAAAATGACAAAATAGAATGCAACGCATTTCTTCTTTGTGAGGATTTCCATTCATTTCTATTTCCAAGATCTCTCTCCTCACTTTAAAGAGTTTGGCTGCTGCAAAAGTAAGTGCTCCATCTTAACAGTCACCACACAGTTGTGATTCCATTTTGCCTGGAAAAAATTACCATGTTCTCACCAGTCAGAAAACAAAGAGATCTTCCTCTGTCCATATTTCACTAGAGAGTCACTATTGCTAGTGATGTAACATTTCTACTGTTCCTTGTGATGTAACATTTGTTCCAAAATACTTTTTCAAGTTCATGACAGACATATGAGTGCAATGGTTTGGTATGATTACTCATCTACCAAGTGTCAACCGTACTTCACATTGTTTGTGCCAACTATTCTCCCATACAGAAAGCTACATATATGCATATTTAAACAAATATACACAAACACAAACACAGTATATATATTAATTGGGAAATATTCAGAATAATTGGAAAAAAAAAAGAAAGGAAACATCATAGACTAGTGCAGCTGCAATTAGTAGTTTCACAAAATGTGAAAAGTGCAGCTCCATCACCTAGTTGAGCAGGCTCTTAAAGATCCCAAGGGTCAGGTTTGTTCACAGGGTGGTTTCTAAGGTTTAGATTGTATTTGGCAGTTCAGCAATCAGAAATTGATCCCTAACACTCCTTCCAGCATGTTTTGGACCAGAAGAGTCAGGCTGCTGCAGGTAATAGAGATGTATCAGCAGACCTACTTGGGAAAGCCTGTACAGCCTCTTTCTTCCATGTACCTGGTCCAGCTAAGGGCCTATTGATTCCCTTCATAAGCAGTACATTTCATCAAAATCATCCCCACGCATGCAATTGGTACAACACAAGGAACATTTATTGTGCAGTCTATTATTGTGGCTCAGTGAACCATTAAGAATGAAGTGAATCACTGAAGCAAAGCGAGTTGAACTACAAAATCCTGAAATTAGTAAAAAAATGAAAAGATGTTTAGGCTGAGGGATTTTTATTTAATTTTTCTAAAAGTTCTCTCTTTTGTGATGCCTCTGACTAATAGCAAATCATTTTGCTGCACTTTCTTCACTTTCACCTTATCTTCACATTTTTAACTTTTGAGTGGCTCGGGTATTTAGGACTCTCTCCAAAGCCTATTACAGGGTGTCTGCTGTGTTTTGATGCATGTAGTGTTGCAAAACAGATTATCTTGATTATCAACAACAGGTGGGATAGGCCAGGATATGGCTGTGCTCACTTTAGGGAGCTGACATGGCAGTGTGGGGGCTGGAGGCTCCCTGAGGGAGGGGAGGCCGGGAGGGGGGGGTCTCCCCATGAGGTCTGTCAGGGGCAGGGCCTGGCAGCCAAAGCTGTCCCACTGCCCCAGCCAGGAGCAGGGCAGCTGGGGGGTACCAGGGCAGCCCCAGCTCCGGGCATTGGGCACCTCCATGAGGATGCGGACAGACCAAAGCCAGGCCAGAACATGGGCCTGCTGGCCCATGGCTGGGCAAAGCAATGGGTGCGACATGTCAGGGGAGGAAGCTCAGGTGGGCACTGAGCACAGGAGCCTCAGCTTAAAAGCATCTCCCAAGGAAGGAAAGGGGAGCCCCTCTGAGGCTTCCTAGCAGAGATATTTGGGGAAGCCCCCAGTGAAGCACCTTCTAGCTCTTTCTTTCATGACTACCAGCAACACTATCTCTAGTTTGGTGCTGAGCCCAGACAGCTGTACCCTGGGGAGGAGGGGACTCAGGGGTATGACACTGACCATTACTTCTAGAAAAATGAAACCATCGTGTTTTTATGAGTAGGCTGACCACAGACCAGCTGAAATAAGAAATTCTGGACGATCAAATGAGTTTAATGGCTCCATTAAAAAAGAAAACCTTCCAAAGCAGTAAAAGCTTAAATAATATATGAACCCCACAGCATCAAATATGTAAATATATAAAATTCTATTTCTCTATCACTCACCACAAGCTAATTTAGTACAATTTACCATAAAGCTGATAAACAACTTCAGAAATAATTTACGAAGGACTTGAGTGTGAACTGCAAGCCATGTATATAGCCAGAAAGGTGATGCAAACTGCCCGAGGTATTAGATGTAGCTAGCAGATCAGAAAAAGATCCCATGTGAAATGAGACAAACAGAGATAATCTCTGGCATGCTGAAAGGAGTGTTAAGAGAATGCAGTAGGTATGCTTTCCACACCTTGAACAAGGATGACAGATGCTGAAGGATTTTTCTAATCAGACACTCACTCTCTCACTTCCAGTGCTCAAAATAACGTGCAGATGTCAGGAATTTCTTATGTATTGTAAAGGGAATAAAAAGTGCTTGCGTTACTAGCAAAAATCTCAGAGGGAGAGTTTGTCTAGTGTCCCAAAGGCTGCAAGTGTAGAAGAGTAGTATAGAAACTGCAAGTGTCACAAAGAGAAGAATGTTGGAAAGAAACCTGAATTTAGGGTATTGTCTCTAACATGGGACAGATAGTATTATATGTGATCTGGGGATGCCATAGATGAACTCACAAAACTGAAGCTGAACACAAGGCAAAAAAGGCCAGGCAGAACATTGTAAAAAATACCCTCCATCAGCAGTATCAGGAAAGAAAAACGGAAAAATCATCCTCTGTGTGGCAATCTGAATCAAAAGCAATCAGGAAATGCAAGTACTTACCAATCAGTAAAGTGCAGCTGAACAGTGAAAAAGAACTTCTGGCAGATAAATGCTTCAGCCTCCTGCACAAGGACTTAGTAACCTCGCATCAAGCTCTTCCACCCTTCCTCAGTGCCGAGCGTCATTCTCCACTACAAATAAAGCGTGATTCTTTGTAGGTCAGAATGGCAGAATGGGAATCTGAATGATTTGTGATGCTGAAACAAAGAACAGTTTACCCTCGTCACCGGTGGAAATACCGTTCAAGTAATCATGGTTTGTTACAAGAAAAATCAGTTGAGATGGAATTGATCAGATTTAAATGTAAGCTTTTCAAAGTTAGATGTCTATTGTTAGCGACTTACTGGAGGTGTCTTTAGAGATGATACAGAAAAGCAAGCATCTCCAGAGGGTGATTCTTTCACCTATTTTAGACAGCAATGTTAGAGCAGATTAATCACTCTGTGATGATGCCAATTCCTCTCCATTGACTCTAGAAAGAAACTGTCTGATGACTGTAGACTAAAATGAATGACTTTTAGATGGTCTAAAGTTAGTGAGATGAATCCTACATTAGATTAGCAAATTAAAAGAATAGGAATTTTGCCCTCCCCGTCTGCACATAAAGTGAGTTAATGGATTAGCCAGATAATCACTAAGTGAAAACAACTAAATCTTCAGGAAAGGTCTTTGAAAAGAAATGTGCTGCTTTTCTTAAAAAGTCATGAAAAATTAAGATTTTTCTTTTTCTACCATGTCCTCTCAAAGCATTCTTCTTACGTTTATTTTGGGATCACATCTCTCCCGTGAACTTAAGATGCTTTGCATGTGACAGCAATATTGATACTAACAATATTGCTCATTCAGGAATCAGCTTTTGTCCTGGCTGCATAATTTAATGGTGGTACAAGAAGATTGCCTCGATGTTTGAGTGCATATATTTCTGTATTTGTCTGTCAGTGGTCTGTAGTAAAAGTTTTTAATTGGATTATCAATTTAGGCCAAATCTGACAATGGTGATCTCTTTTATTTATATAGCTAAATCAAAAAAAGAGCTAGAATTCAATCCCTTGCTGTAAGACCAAGTGGCCCTGACTCACGTATACAGTGTTTATAACTAACCTCATCAAGAGCAGATGTGTCTAGCAGGGAGATCTAGTTGGAGCCATGCCAACCAGAGCCTTTGGGAGAGCTACTATTTAACTAATCAGGGATCCAATACCTGAACTTATTCCCAGAAGCTTCTTTTAATTACAAGTATAGACCTGAAGTTCCTACAGGTTTTATGAAAGGAAGCATCTGTTGAAGGAGACCTAAATCACTGGTTTTAGTGACAGAAAACTTTTAATACAAACTTTAAAAGCTGGAAAGTCACAGGATATAGACCTTTACATATTCTGTTTCTCACAGTAATACTTGGCTTATTTGATGACTGATCATGTTTTCTGCACACATCTTAGACTTATTGGGTTTATTAGCCTTTCTCACATTCAGTGAAAGACTAATAAAAAATAAATATGCTCTGGTAATAATGTGGTGTAACTTTATTCGCATCTCACATTTTTGTTCATGCCGAGATGTATTTTATCTGAATAGTCCCTGAGATTTCAGATGGGACAAACTGCTTTACAGTACCATCATTTTTATCCATGGATCTCAAAATACTTTTCAAGGGATAAAATAATTGCCAGTTTGGCTAAACTTATCACACTGAGACTTTATGTGACTCATCCAGAGTCAATAATACCAACAACAACATCAATGGCCTCTCAGTAACAGTAAATCCACTGGGAGACACGCGTTGGAGTCCAGATGATCTATTCAGTGAATGTCTCCTCTACATCAGAAATGCCAGGAGTGGCCTGCTATGTATGTGTCTATGAATACATCTGTGCATGAGCATGAATGCTGTATAGTATAGTAATAAATAAATATTATGCATGCACAACGTGAATTGCCACCTTGTAAGTAATTTCAGGTAGACATACAGTGAAGCCTTGCTGTGGATCTGAGTCTGCTTGCTTTTGTGGGTTTTATTCAAACCCTTAGTGTATGCTGAGCACAGGGGTTTTTTGTAGCTTAATGTGCTAGAGTTACTGCTAAAGCTTCTTACAAAACAAAGAATCAAAACAGAAACGCCTAGGGAGAGGAACAACAGCCAGAAGGTGAGACAAAGACAGAACATGAGAAGTAATCTCAGTTGGCAGGTCCAGCCAGCCACAACAGAGTGATAGTGTGGAAATTTGTTGAGAGAGATTTTCAGGACACCGCTGTACACACAGAAAACAGGGTATGCTTTAACGCAGTTCAAAGCACAGCCCTCTACGTTACTGCTGCTCTCAAATGCCTATGCATGGCAGCAATAGTTTGCCCTCATGTCATTTATACTTCTATCTAAACAGTAGCCAGCCATCTTTGTGCACTTAAAATCTGCTGGAAGGGGAGGACTGTGCTTTTAAATATAGTTGCTTCAGTTGCTTGCAGTATTTTCCAAATAGTAAATAAATCTAACATTCTAGGTAGTGACATAAGTTACCACCATTTGTTTGACATGAGCTTTCAAGAGTGAGGGGCGAGATGTTTTCACAGAAATATTTCCATTTGTCCAAGTGGAGGCTATATAAAAAACAAACCAAAATGAGGAAGGAGTAACAGATAGCTGATTTACAGCAGTGGATGTGTATGTGCCATTGTGCAGAATTCCAGGAAGCTGCTTCCGCACCAAACAAGACTTGGATCTACATCAATTTGCAGAGGTGTATGTGCTTATTCTGTGTGTTTTGGCACACTTCCTAAAGGCAGTTTTGGGGCCTAAATTCATTGAAAGTAATGGAAGCTAGATGCATAAATACCTTTGAAGACTTAGCCTTGTCTAATTATATCCTATGAAAACTCTGAAGTTATAACCATACTAGAAAATTAAACAATGCCAGGCAACATTCCCATGTACTGAAACATAATCGTTTATATTGTTAAATTTTTAACTTAGTCTCTGGCATGATTTTGTCCTGTGCCAAAGGATTCTTGGCTGTGGCTCATGAGTTTGCACGGAAGTAGGATCATTCCCAGGACGTACTGTCGCAGAAGCACTAGAGAGATAGCGATGTATTTTGAAAGTCAGTTTTCTTTAATGATATCAAAATGCAACAGTCAAATTGAACAGGACTGTTATGTTGTATTGAGGTATAATGGCCAGATTAAACAGGAATATTAGGTCATAAACACTGCAACAAACACAACTTATTTACAGGTTCAGGATGTCAGTTGGGAACTATCACTACACGAACCGTAACCAAAGCTAAGCTTAGAATGATGACTCAAAATGCACAATCACTCACCGATAAGACGAGGCGCTCACCCTGCAGGAGTTTCCGTGGGCGGCATCCCAACCCATGGGGGGAGTCCCCAGCTGCAGACCCGCTGCTCCGAGGAGGACTGGTTCGATGTGCCTCCAGCGGGGCTCCATTTATACCCGAGGTCAGATCGGGGCTCGTGGTCATATGTGGTCAGCGGTCTGGAAACTTCTCTCAACTGAGGGGTTTCACTGGCTGAGGTGTTTTTGGCAGGCTTGGGTAGCTGGGGTGCGCGGCTTGGGGCACTGTGTGTACGTGACTCCAGTCACTGCGCGGCTGGCCGGCCGGCTCGACCCCCAAACCGCGGCTTCTAGTTTAACTCTTTCCTTCCAGCGGTCGAGAAGTTTCGGCCTTTATCGGGGCAGGTGCACCTGCCACACTCCACCCCATGACCACAGTCACGATCCGACTGGTTTCTTTGGAGTGGTGGTGCAGTCACCTCTTGCCTCCAAAGTTAAAAGGGAGCGCAGTTTGGTGAGGATTGATGCTCGTTGTGAATCATCATTTTGTTGGCTATTTTACAATTATAACGGAACACCTATTGAGGCATCTACTATTTGGGTTAGTTAATTACAATCATTATCAGGGATTACAAAAGACTGGTTAACCATCCTGATAGGGAAAACCCGAACGCGCTGAAAATCTTTCCCAACCAGTTCATGTTTAATGCGGCAGCAATTGCCTCTGAGTCCTTTGCTACTTTCCTCATTTTGTCAGTTTGGGTTCAGAGGGATATGGATACATTTGGGATATAAATGCAGCAGTCATCTACTGATAAATTCAGCATTCCACACACGCCTTGTTCCTTTAGCAGCATCAGGTCTAATACTGCTTGGTGTTGGGCAGTCATTTTGCTGGTGTGTTGTAATTGCTCATTGAAGAGTTCTAAGCTGTTAGAGGTAGAATTGGCAAAAATAGACACTTGCACAGTTAGGTCATGAATGGCTTGTCGTTTTTTGACAGAGGCAGTCCCCACTCCGAACATGGCCTCCAGCCACCATCCCTGTCGCATTTTTGCTCTTTGCCATGTTCTCTTCTGTAGCGGTTTGTCCTGGTTTCGGCTGGGATAGAGTTAATTTTCTTCTTAGTAGCTGGTACAGTGCTGCGTTTTGGATTTAGTGCGAGAATACTGTTGATAACGCCCTGATGTTTCAGTTGTTGCTAAGTAGCGCTTATCCTAAGTTAAGGATTTTCAGTTTCCCATGCTCTGCCAGCAAGCAGGTGTGCAAGAAGCTGGGAGGGAGCAGAGCCAGGACAGCTGACCCGAACTAGCCAAAGGGGTATTCCATACCATGGAACGTCATGCCCAGTATATAAACAGGGGGAAGTTGGCCAGGAGGGGCGGATTGCTGCTCAGGCATCGGTCAGCAGGTGGTGAGCAACTGCATTGTGCATCACTTGTCTTTTCTTGGGTGTTATTTCTCTGGGCTTTTTTTTTTGTTATATTCCTTTTCATTACAATTATTATTATCATATTATTACTATTCTTAGATAGTATTTCATTTTACTTTAGTTATTAAACTGTTCTTATCTCAACCCACGAGTTTTACTTTTTTTTCCTCCTCCCCACCCCACTTGGAGAGGGGAGGGAGAAGCGGCTGTGTGGTGCTTAGTTGCTGGCTGGGGTTAAACCAAGACACGGTCTTATCTCCCGGGGGCTGCGATCCCACCACTTATGGGGTATAGGCCCTTCTCGGTAAATGGGACAAAGGGAAGGCACAACTAATGTGCAGGCCATCCCGGGAACAGTTGGGTATAGCCAGGAATACAGATGGCCGTCAGAACATGCCCACGCTAGATTGGGAGGGGCAGGCACATAAGATGTTTGGCATATGCCCTGTATGGGTATATGAGGAGGACAGTCTCCATAAGCATTACATTTTAAGGCAATGGGCCATGCATAGCTGGTATTACTACACAGCCAGCCATGTATCAAAGCTTCCCGAACACGGGGGTCTAACCACAACAACGGCATTTTATCTATGTTCTTGCATTGGATTTCTGTTTGGTAATCCCAAAGTGGGGATGTTTTTACCGGTGGTGCCCCATTTCTTTGCCCAATCCAGTCAGGTCCCCATGTGCAATTGAGGGGACATTTTTCCCAGGCCCCCTTGAACCCTGGTTCTTGACAAGTGTTGGGGCAATCGCTACCATTATGCTCGTGGTGTTTAATACACCAGATGGTGTTTAACGGTTCAGTATATTGCAGGGAATGGTTGTTTTCCATTGGTCGTTGGGTTCAGTAATTCCCCAGGGAACATTAAAGTATGTCATTGTACCATTAAAACTCCACCCCGTGGCTTTATCAGGGGGTAGTGTGAGGGACTGAAACAGGTGTTAATGTCTCAAACATTGTGATGGAACAAGCTGAGACCTGCCTAGCAACAGCAGACTGCAAAGGCAGGAAATTGATTGAGTGCACCCACCACTGGAGGACCATAACCCGGAGCAGAGACCATTGCTGGATCCAAGGGTGGTGGTATCTTTCCTTTTCTCTCCCCTTTTCTTGCATCTCTCTTTTTCTCTGTTTTTCTGATCTCATTCTGGGCACATAAGGGGAATATCGTTGCGAACCTGTTGTAGTAATATTGTTGCGAGATTGTCGTGGTTCTACTGTTACAAGTTTTGCCAAGCCACTATCAGCTGTTTTCTGCCAAGTTTTAAGCAAGTTTCAAATAAATTTGTGATCCGATTGAACCTCTCGAGTAATTGTTGTTGCTCTGGATTACCGCACAGGGAATCAAAAGGTTAACCTCACCCACCGAGTAGGACAGGACATTAAATTGGCATCACAGACAGGATTCTCTGTGGGAAGCAGGAAAGAGGTTTCATAAAAGGGGATTATCAACCAGAGTGCTGCAGAAAGGAGAACTGATTTTCAGTTGAAGCCGAAATCTCCAGCAGGAGATCATGGCAACCCGGGATAGGCTAGATCTTGACTGCTCCCCGCTGTTGGATCTATTAAAAGATTATAAAGCTTGCCCGACCCCGAAAGGGTGTAGCTGGGCAGAGGAACATTGGCAATCTCCGGCAACTGTGGCAGAACGGGTAAGAGACTTGGCAAAAAAGAGCAGGTGTAGGCTTGGAAAAGGGAAGGCTGTGGTTTGTGGTGTTTTAGAAGCGGCATTGATAGCTACCCAAAAAGATAAAACTGTTGTTAAACAAGCTGAGCAAGAGGAAAGTGAGTCTTCGCGAGATTTGGTAAAATCATTGCAAGCAGAATTGGAAGTAGAGCAGGTGAAACAGCAATAAGCCGAAAAGGCGTTAGCCGATGAGAAACGAATAGCAGAAAACTTACAGGGCAGCTTGCGGGATGCCTTTGCAAGGGAAAGGGAGTTGAAGTTGAAACTGGCTGGGTGTGGGGATGATCTGGAGAGTGAGCTGGGATTTTGCAGCTTACCGAAAGACACCAACTTCATAGGCAGAAGTCGCCCCTCACTACCCATGGAGGGAAATGGAGGCAGTAGCGAAACCTACTACTACCCCCAAACTCCAGCCACTTATTAAAACTGAAGTCATATATGATGGCAAAGACGGTGAACCCGCCGTTACTACTAAAGAGACACCCTATACAGATACTGAACTGGCAAAGTTAGAGAAAAAATATAGTAGACAGGACAAGGAAACTGAGACCGATTATGTGTGGAGGGTCTCTGACTGGTGGGAATAAGGCTTTTGGAAGAAGAGGCTCAAGGGTATTGGGGTCCGGAGGTATTTTTGACAGTGGAGGACAACTGGGAACCCTGACTACCTGACTCACTAAAAATCTATGCTGTACAAATTCAAGACTGGCTAAGAGACATTGTGGCTGGAAGGCCAGAGGCCAGACCAGGTCTCACTTGGGGCGAGATTGCACAAGAATTAATTATGGCCGGCGCGTGGGATTTGTCAGGAAAGAGGGGAAGGCACAAGCAGTAGTCTGCAGAACCGAGACAGAGGAGATAATACCTCGCCCCCAAAATAGAAATCTTGTGGGAGGAGTGTCAAGAATCAGTTGTGGAAGGAAGGTCTAGAGAAAGGCATTTCCCGGGAAATAATGGTTTACCCCTCCCCAATTTGCAGCTGTTGGTAAAGATGTGGAAACTGGTAGATAGGAGTCAGCCAGGAAAGGAAAACAATCCCATAGCCCCTGTATTTCGGAGAGCGGACATTCCCATGGCCCCTAGAGAGGAATCACCTGGCCCTCCAAAGTTAGGAAACTTCTTGCGCCATCCCCAGCAAGTGAGCCCGGGGGGTGGCAAGTGGGTGTATTTTAAGACGGCTCACTGAAAATGGGCAGGGGGACCTATTGGTAACTTTCCCCCTTGGCCCTTTCAAGATGCCAGTCACTTTTCTGGTACACACAAGAGCCCAGACATCAGCTCTCCGGGTGGATGTGGCTAGCTGCTATGGAATAGTTGCAGATAAAAAGCAAATTTGGGTCACAGATGTTTTTGGAAACTCTAAGCCACAGCCAACTGCCCGAGTCAGGTGCTGGCTGCCGGGAGATACATCCCCTGTTGAAGTCACAATGATATTAGGCTCATTGCCTACAAATATTTTAGGATTGGATTTACTGAAGGAGAGACCGTGGGTGGACTCGAAGGGAAGGGAATGGAAGTTCAGGTTCCCTGCAGCCTCAGTGAGACTGTTACAATCAGCGCCTGCGCTCCCTCCGTCAAAGATAGTCAATGTGAAACCCTATGTCTTGCCGTTAGGGGCAAGAGAAGGAATTACCCCTCTAATAGCTGAGCTGCGGGAACAGGGGATAATTATCCCAACTCACTCACCTTATAACTCCCCTGTGTGGCCGGTCCGTAAACCAAATGGCAAGTGGTGACTGACAATTGATTACTGGTGCCTGAATGCCAATACGGGTCCCTTAGCAGCTGCAGTGCCTAATATGGCCGAGCTGATTGCAACCATATACGAACAAGCCCACCAGATCTTGGCAACTACTGACGTGAAAGACATGGTTTTATGGTTCCCTTGCAAGCAGCAGACAGAGATCGTTTTGCTTTTACCTGGGAAGGGGTGCAGTTCACCTTTACACATCTTCTGCAGGGATATCGCCACTCACCGACCATTGCCCACTACACACTGGCACAGGAGTTTGCCCAGGTTACCCCTGAGGAGGGAGTCAAAGTACACCAATATATTGATGACATATTGATTGGTGGCCCTGATACCAGTGTAGTGGGACAGACCCAAACAAAAATAATTACTCACCTGCAGAGTTTGGAACTCCAGATCCTGGCACAAAAGGTGCAAGTCCCATCCTCAGAGGTAAAGTTCCTGGGTATCTGGTGGAGGGGTGGGACAGTATGCGTTCCCCCTGAAACCCTGACTACCCTTGAACAAGTGGGAATGCCTGGGAACAAGAGGGAACTCCAACTTGCCTTAGGCCTGCTGGCGTTTTGGAGGAAACACATTCCAGATTTTTCTATCATAGCTCAAACCCCTACACGATCTGACACGCAAAAGGGCCTCTTGGGATTGGACCCCTGTCCATGAGGAAGGCTTAAAACTGTTGGTTTTCGAGGCTGGGGTATACCAGGCTTTAGGACCGATACACCCAACTGATCCCCTCCGTATCGAATGGGGTTTTGCCATTCACGGGTTATCAGTACAGATGTGGCAACGTGGACCTGAAGGCCTGACTCGCCCCATCGGGTTCTATTCATGAAGCTTTAAAGATGCCGAAAAACGATACCAAATTTGGGAAAAGGGCCTTTTTGTAGTTAATCTAGCCCTACAGGAAGCCGAAAAAATCATAAGGCAACAACCAATTATTTTGAGAGGGCCCTTTAAGGTCCTGAAGCCAATACTGGCTGGGACCCCACCCCTCTGCAGGGGTTGCACAGCGGGAAACAGTCAGGAAATGGTATGCACCCTTAGATCACTATTGTCATGCACAAAAGATAGAAGAAGGGACACCTACAGTACTTCAAAGACAAGAGTTACCCGATAACCAATCCAACCAGGATACCCCTCCTTCCCTTATAAAGCCAGCTCCTCCATTCGAACCTCATTTGAAAAATGTGCAGTTTACCAACACATCCTCAAAAAGGGAAGAAAAGGTATGGAAATACCAAGCAGTAGCCTTACATGTTGATTCAGGGGAGCGGATTGTAACAGAAGGGGAGGGAAGTGCTCAGGTTGGAGAGTTGATAGCAGTTTGGAGTGCGATAAAAAGAGAAGCTGAGAACAAAGAACCAACGTTTATTTATATGGATTCATACACTGTATTTAAAGGATGTAAAGTGGCTGCCCTTCTGCGAATTAAATCAATGGGAGGTTAACCGCATACCTGTGTGGCAAAGAGAAAAATAGGAGGAAATCTTAAAGGTTGATAACAGGGGACTTTCTTCGTGGGATGGGTAGCTGCACACCAAAAGGGGAATCACCCAGCCCACACTTGGAATAATAAGGCAGATTCAATAACCTGTTTAGCTACAATGGCAGCAGAAGGTGAAGAAAAGCGGGAGCGCCTGTTAGAGCAGTTACACGTGAGACGCGGTCATTCAGGAGTTAAAGACCTTTTCAAAGAAGCCGGTGGCAGGGGCTGGCCTGTAACTTGGGAACTGTGTAGTACTATCATTTCTGCTTGTAGTCAGCGCCATACCCAATTAGAGAGGCATCCCTTGCAAGAACCCCCTCTCCACTTATGGGATGGGAAGGGCCTCTGGGAGACCTCGCAAGTTGATTACATAGGACCTTTTAAGAAGTCGGACAGGAAACAGTATGTTCCTGTCAGGGTGGAAGTGGTGTCGGGACTTATCCAGACTGCGGCCTTTGCGAGAGCAACTGGGGACAACATGGTGAAAGGGTTGAAACTGTGGTTTAGTTACCTACCTAAACCCCAGTCAATCCAATCAGGTAACTAGCCATTTTACTGCCGGGGTGGTTCAGGAATGGGCGAAAGGCGAGAGAATACAATGGACATTTCATACCCCCTACTATCCTCAAGCTAATGGGATAGTGGAAAGAAAAAACAGATTGCTGAAACGCATCCTTAAGCCCCACAATTCCAGATGGCCTGCACGACTCCCCGATGCCGTAGTGGAAGTGAACAATTGCTGGGGGGTAAACTGCTGTCCCAATCTCACCGCATTTTGCCCCAAACCCCCTTCCCTGCTTTCAGGGAAGAAGGAAACGAAGGACTCGATAAAACCACTCCACTTCCCAGGACAACCCATTTTGGTAGACTTCCCAACAGTTGAAGTACCCTTAACCCTGAAAACTCCGCTTAATCTCCACGCCTGGGTAGCCACCCAACGCTCACAGAAGCAAACACTGAATTAACACTAGATGGATTGTGCTGTCCTTTTAAACCTGCCTTGTTCTTGGTCTGCGTATTTACAGGTCATTACAGAAGCTCTTACGAGCCAGTGATTGTTTGTATTATTTGTGTAGTTCTTTTTATTGTTTGTATGTTGTAGCAGAGCACGATGGAAACGTGCAAATTACCGCACAGAGAATCAGAAGGTTAACCTTACCCTCACCCACCGAGCGGGACAGGACAGGGGCTTATCAGGCTTTGGGCCCAGTACACCCGACAGATCCACTCCAAATTGAGTGGGGTTTTGCGATCCATGGGGCATCTATACACATGTGGCAGCGTGGACCAGAAGGTCTGACCCACCCATTGCGTTTTATTCCCGCAGCCTTAAAGATGCTGATAAACAATAAACAATCTGGGAAAAAGGCTTTTTTGTGGTCAGTTTAGCCTTGCAGGAAGCCGAAAGAATTATATGGCGACAGTCAATTGTCTTCTGGGGACCTTTTAAGGTCTTAGGGCCTGTATTGGCTGGCACCTCACCCCCCGTGGGAGCTGCACAACGCAAAACAGTCAGGAAGTGGTATGCCCAGTTAGAACATTACAGTCACATATGTCAAGTGGAGGAGGGGGCACCCAAGACACTCCAAATATAAGAAGGATCATTTGCTTCCACAGATAAGGAAACCCCTCCTTCCTATATAAAGGAAGCTCCTCCATTTGAACCTCACCTGAAAAATGTCTGGTTCACTGACACCTCTTCAAAAAGAGAGGGAAAACCATGGAGGGATCGGGCTGTAGCTCTGCACATTGATTCCAGGCAGATTATAACAGAAGGGGAAAGGAGCGCTGAGGTGGGGGAACTGATAGCAGTTTGGAGTGTAATAACGAGACAGACAGAGAGCACTGAACCTGTGTATATTTACACGGATTCATATGCCATATTTAAAGGATGTACCGAGTGACTCCCCTTTTGGAAGCAAAATCAATGGGAAGTAAACCAGGTACCTGTCTGGCAAAGGGAAAACTGGGAACGGATATTAGCTGTAGCCAAGCAGAAACCTATATGGGCAGGATGGATGGCCACCCACCAAGGGGGAAATCACCCAGCACACATCTGGAATAACCAGGTAGACTCACTCACCCGCTTGGCTACCCTGGCAGAAGAGGGGGAAGAGGAAAACTGGGAAAACCTACTGGAGTGACTGCACGTCAAGTGTGGTCACTTGGGAGTCAAAGATCTTCTCAAAGAAGCAGGAAGTAGAGGGTGGCCCGGCACCCGAGAGCTGTGTAACACTGTAATTTCTACCTGTGGTCTGTGCCGTACTAGACTGGAAAAACACCCTTTACAAAATCCTCCACTTCATCTGCAAAATGGGAAAGGATTATGGGAAACATGGCAGGTTGATTACATAGGACCTTTTAAAAAATCAGAAGGGAAACAATATGTGTTCGTGGGGGGGAAGTGGTATCAGGACTCGTTCAGGCTGGAGCAGTAACACGAACAACCGGGGAAAATACAGGAGAAGAGTTAAAAATGTGGTTTAGCTTTTTACCTAAACTTAAGTCAATTCAATCAGACAACAGCAGTCACTTTACTGCTGGAGTGGTCTAGCAGTGGGCAAAAGTTGAGGGAATACTGTGGATATTTCATACCCCCTATTATCCCCAAGCTAACAGTACACTAGAGAGGACAAATGGTCTCTTAAAATGATTCCTGAGATCCCACGACTCTGGGTGGTCCACACAACTCCGGGAAGCTATGACCAGAGTAAATGACTGCTGGGGAGTTAATGGATGTCCACAAATCACTGCACTTTGCCCTGAGGCTCTATCCATACTCCCCAGGGAGTGTGAGACTAAAAACCCTGTAAGTCCTCTTCACTATCCGGGACAACCTCTCTTGGCTGAATTACCTGCAATAGGACAAGTACCACTAGTCCTAAAAACTCCAATTAATATATATGCATGGGTAGCAACTGATGCCCACGGGAAAGAACATCGAATCAATACCGGATGGATCGTTCTGTCTTTTTAATTACCGACTCAAAAGAATCGGGATTTTCTTTTATTCTTTTAACAGGTCCAAGTACCAGAAGCAGATTTCTCCTCAGAAGTTGAAGCCGATGTTGGTTTTGGGAATTTGGGTTACTGTTGTATTGTTGTGTCTTATAGTTTTCATATTCTGTATCTATCATTATCGCGAACGCTGTTTTGGAAATTTGCAATTTAGACCATTATAACTTGTTTTGGTATCTGTCCTGGTTTTGGCTGGGACAGAGTTAACTCTCTTCTTAGTAGCTGGTACAGTGCTGGGTTTTGGATTTAGTGTGAGAATGATGTTGATAACACACTGACATTTTAGTTGTTGCTAAGTAGCGCTTATCTTAAGCCAAGGACTTTTCAGTCTCCCGTGCTCTGCCAGCAAGCAGGTGTGCAAGAAGCTGGGAGGGAGCATAGCCGGGGCAGCTGACCTGAACTAGCCAAAGGGGTATTCCATACCATGGAACGTCATGCCCAATATATAAACGGGGGAGTTGTCCAGGAGGGGTGGATCGCGGCTCTGGCATCAGTCAGCGGGTGGTGAGCAATTGCATTGTGCATCACTGGTTTTTTTCTCCTTCCCCCCCACCTCCTTTTTTGTTATATTCCTTTTCATTACTATTATTACATTTCATTATTACTATTGTTAATATTATATTTTACTTTAGTTATTAAACTGTTCTTATCTCAACCCACGAGTTTTATTATGTTTTTCCCTTTCCTCCTCCTCACCCCACTGGGAGGGGGAAGCGGATGCGTGGTGCTTAGTTGGTGACTGGGGTTAACCCACGACAGTATTGCTGGGGAGCAAGCAACCAAACCATGATTGTTGGTATCAGTCTGTGCCAGCAGTCATGTACTTGGCTGCTTATCCTGTTCTTCTCTGTTCATGGTAAAACCTGTACACCCAGACACCCCAAATTTAGCTTGGGAACTCATTCAAGGTTTCATCCAGATGTGGGGGCACCAGGATAAGGGCCTGTGTATTGCCCTACCTAGATCAACCGAGGAAGGTTTAAGGTTTTTTATGTCACCTGTAAATTTGTCGTTTGTATTTAATATGACCAATGCCACCTCTCCAATATATCTACCCACAGATCGGACTTATGGGAAGGCACGGGTCGACTGGGTACAAACCCCAATGTTAGGATCCCCCTGGTATCAGGTGTGGGATAAGCCCCCTGTCCTAAACACCACCGTTGAAATGGATAGCGCAAGATGTAAATGTACCACACCAGCACTAAATGTTACCATTCTTTCTCCAATAGACGGATTAAACCCTTTAATTGCGAACCACAAGGGGAACATTGCTGCCAGTAACTTTACCTTTGCTAAAGCTACTAGCAGTTACCCCTGTACAGTTTACCCCTGGGACCCGCTGTTCGACCCCTTGACGAAACCTGATTTTTATGAGGCAAATCATTCTGTTCGATGGGACCCAGAGTGGTGTATCTTAGTCCCAAATAAGACCTCTATAACCCCTCAGGATAGAAAAAATTTGATGTGGGCTTGGTCAAAATCAACTCTCTCACAACCTTTTGCCAACCCTAAATTTAATCCATCTATCAGAGAGGCCGAAAGCCCCCTTTTTAACTGTTCTAAAACGATCACTTGCAATTCAGGACCAGGGGATCCACCAGAAACTTGGCATATCAATAGTCTCAGAACCTTAATTAGAGATATATGTACATGTTGGCGATATCCCTCTGAAGGATGGCAAAATAATGACATTACTTGTAATACCATTAATGGTGATCTTGCGGGAAAGTGTGGATTGCCCTACACCCATTTGCCCATACGAGGGACAGCACTGAACACCGAACCTGTTATAACCATTATGAATTTTAAAGATCAATATACCTGTGAAACCAGCATTTATCTAGCCCCCTTAGGATTGGCTTGGGGGTGCTCAAATGGAAGATTTTATTCTTATTTAACATTAGAATATCACGGTGGCTTAAGGTGTGGATTGGGTATCCCTTCTCTGTGTCCATCTCGTGTTTCTGACTTTGTGATATCCTCCCAACAATCACGTAGGGAGACAAATAAGCCTAAAACCCATCCCGAGTGAGCGATTAGTGGAGTTAAGACTCCTGATTATTACACTGATGGACAAATAGCTTCATTAATGTTTAAAAATATATTTTCCCCATATGTAACTTTGAAACGACACCAGTTTGTCTTAGAAAATATTACCTGGCAGGTACATCTTTTGAGTAACTGGAAAAGATACGCTTTTGGAGAATTGAATTTGCAGGTCCAACAGATATGGAAAATGACCCTTCAGAATTGCCTGGCTCTGGACATGATACTGGTCAAGGAAAATGGAGTTTGTGGAATGTTAAATCTCACTGATGGAGAATGCTCTATCACCATACACAACGCCACTACCTCAACAGAAGAAGCTTGAGCAAAGATGAAAAAGACAGCAGATCAAACAGTGGAACTTTTCCAATCCATGCAGCCAAAAGAGTGGTTTGGTAACTGGACTCCGAACTCTTGGTTGCAGAACATCCTACCATCCTTGGGACTTATGGGATGGGGGGCTTGGTTAACAAAAACAGGATTAACATTAGTTGTTGGGTTTGTATTTTTAATGATCGGCATAGCCATTGTTCAGTGTATGATTACCCATGCCATATCCTCTCTCTCCTCTCTCTTTTCTCCCTCGTTCGTTATGTAAGAATCGCCACCCTACAAGATGAGACCCACAAGGTGGTGTTATGACAATTGATTGTGAATTCTTAGTTTTGATGTTAGGATGTGAAAATCACCAACCTTAAGGAAACAATGTTTGAGCCATGGGTTGGTGTGAGGGACTGAAACAGGTGTTAATGTCTCAAACATTGTGGTGGAACAAGCTGAGACCTGCCCAGCAACAGCAGACTGCAAAGGCAGGAAACTGAGCGCGCCCACCACCGGAGGGACCATAACCCGGAGCAGAGACCATCGCTGGATCCAAGGGTGGTGATACCTTTCCTTTTCTCTCCCCTTTCTTGTATCTCTTTTTTTCTCTCTCTGTTTTTCTGATCTCATTCTGGGCACATAAGGGGAATATAGTTGGGAACCTGTCATGGTAATATTGTTGAAAGATTGTCATGGTTATACTGTTACAAGTTTTGTCAAGCCACTATCAGCTGTTTTCTGCCAAGTTCTAAGCAAGTTTCAAATAAATTTGTGATCTGATTGAACCTCTCGAGTAATTGTTGTTGCTCCGGAGTACCGCACAGGGAATCAAAAGGTTAACCTCACCCTCACCCACCGAGCAAGATGGGACAGGTAGGAAGAGGTAATTACATTTTGCCTTCTATATTGAATTGGCATTTATTGCGCCAGGTGACTAACTACAGATGGTGTGAGTGTGACCTCCATCCTTTCCATCCATTCCCCAGGCCCAGCTGTGATTATCACGCTGTTGCCATCAAGTTCAAGGGTTAGTGATATTGCACAAAGATTAGTAGGGGGTCCGCAACTGACTTAGGCGTGGGCAAACAGGCTGTTATCGAAGTTAAGTTTACCATATGCGCGAATCCCACTAACAGTTGAGTCACCACGTTGCTGTCCAGATTCCTGTTGTCCATGCCCCCTGTTGTTGCTGCTATCAGCAAGAGTGTCCGAACAGTTTGCTGTTCCATGGTCCTGCAAGAGAACACAAATTGCACCTCAGGCCTCCGGACCAAGTCTCAGAAATCAGGAATTATCCATCGAGCACTTATGTGATGGGCCTTCCCATTCCTAAGGCCTCCCAGGCATGCAAGCCTCTGGGCTTTGTCGGGGTCACAGGTACAATGCCAAGAGAGGGCAGTTTTACCATGACGGGTTGGCCTGCCTGTATTTCTGTTGGGAGCCAACTCCTTTGATTGTCAGGTAAGGGGATGTCGCTTGTAAACGGTTCAGTAGGGCAAAAGGCTTGAATTTTTGGTTTCCATAACTTCCTCAGCGGTTGTTAACAGTAAAGACTGCTTGTGGTAATCGTGTATCCCAGTTGTGACGTGAGACATCAGCATGTTTCTTAATTAAACCATTGGTGCATTTGACCATAGCATTAGCTTGGGGGTAATATGGTGTGTGAAGCACCTATCTGATACCTCCTCCTCGTGCCCAGTCCTTTACCACAGTGGCCATAAAGTGTGACCCGTTGTCACTTTGGATACATTCAGGGGTGAGTAAAACACTAAACCATTCTTTCAGGACTCGGACTGTTTTTTCCCCGGTAGCGGCATTAACTGCTGTAGCCACAGTCAATCCTGATACCACCTCTACTCCTACCAAGATCTATCTTTTCCCGTGGGACAGTTTCGAGGGCCCAATATAGTCGACTTGCCAGGTGCTCCAAAGGGCCTTTCCTTGTCTAATATGTTGGGGAGGAGCCTGGTTTGGGTGGTTGGCTTTAAGTCTTGACATTGTGGGCAAGCAGTAATGCCACACATGCAACGTCCCTAGTAATTGTTGTAACTCCATTTTGTTGTTTGGGATTAGTGCCTTCTCTATGGTGGACAAAAAGTCATCGGGCACTGCTACTGCTCCAGCTATCCACCAAGCTCCCAGGAATTGAATTTCCTGTCCGGGACCTTGACATTTGGAAGGCGGCACGTCCAGCCCATTCTTGGTTAACAATTCCCATATGGCTTCAGCTGTTTGTCTCACCTGTTCTCTCTCATCCCCACCAATTAAGATGTCATCTATGTATTGATAGATATGGATGCCGGCTGGCACTTCTATTGTATTAAGGAGTTTAGCCAGGGCATTGTGGGCAATGGTGGGTGAGTGCATCCCTGTGGGAGGCGGTTGAAGGTGTATTGTGTTCCCTGTCAGGTGAAGGCAAACTGGGGTTTGTCCTCTTCCCTTAGGTGAACCGGGAAAGACATATCCTTTATATCTAGGGTAACCATCCAGGGGTGGGCAGCAGCCTGTATTGTGGTCATTATGGAGGCTATGCTTGGGACGGCGGCAGTCAGTGCCAGGGTATTATTACTCAGTTTCCAGTAATTAACAGTTAAGCACCACCATCCATCGGGTTTGCGGACTGGCCAAACCACGGAGTTATAGGGAGAGTGGGTTCGGCTTATAATTTGCCTCCTCTCAAGGTCATCAAGTAGTTCCATAATACCCCATCTTGCTGCACTGAGCAGAGGGTATAGAGGAATACAAGTTAATTTGGAGTGTGGTAGTGCAGGAGCAGTTTGCAGAACTCTTACGTCCATGGCTTCTGCCTCTCTGCTTCCACAACTCCACATCCTGCTGCCAGGCAGGCACCGCTGTCTACCTGCTAGCACATCAAATCCCAATATATTTCCCTTGTAAGGACTCAAAGCCACTTCCACAGCCGTCATTCTCTTTTTCCCCAGGTAGCCAGAGTTGAGTTCGATCTATGGGATGTTTCTCTGCCACCCCCATCACACCTATTATGTTTATAGTCTTTCTCGATGGTTTGATTCTTAGCTCATCAGCTTGTTGTCTGCTTAGAACGCTAATTTGGGCCCCTGTATCAATTAAGAATTCTAAACTTATTGGCCTTGGGCCCACAGGGATATGTATATAAGGTTCCTTATCAGCAGACCATTGGCAGGAATTTACCATGCGGAGTGAGCGGCCTGAATCCCAAACAGCAATCTCTAGTTTTTTAGTTTGTTTAGTTCTGCTTACAGAGGTGCAAAAGGGTTGGCCGCAGGGTGGTGAGGAGGGGCGGTTATCTCTTTGCTTCCCGGGCCCTTATCTTTCCCCTCCAGCAATGTCACTAGCCAGCGGACGTGGTTGGTGGGCTGTCCTGTCCGTGCAGCATTGTTCGAGGTGCCCCTAGGGCTAATGCCTTTCGCCAGAGATCACTCCTCTCCAGGTCATGGGCTTTCTCAGACTTCCTTCGAGAGGGCTCAGTCTGTCGGGGGGGGGCGGGGGAGGGAGTCTGCTTCGGAAGAGAGTTTCGAATAGTTTGCCGGACCCTCTTGTTCCCGTTGGCGCTGCCACCCGATCGCTCCACCCCATCTCACGCCCATAAGTAACTAAACGGTGCAGCACTTCCCCCCAAGTAAGTACGTGCTCTGGATTTTGGGGGCCCCGCCGGTTACGTTCTATGGTCCCTTGAATCCTCTCCCTGAGTCACTGGACATGTATTTTTAAAGCGTCCGGTAGTCCCCTAAATGAGAGGTCTAAGGTGCCTGGGGTCCACCGGTGCAGCCATGGGTATCCCGTGCTGCCCCCTTTCACACATCGCCTGAACACAGGCGGCTCTTTGCACTCCTTCCGCTAACTCCGACAATCCCTTTAACCGAGGCTCTCCTCCCTCCTTGGGGTCCACACCCCCAGCCCAACACGCTACTCGAGACGTTATCGACCGACCACCCGCCGGCCCATCACTCAGAAACACTCCCGGTCCCCAATACCCATTCGCCTCCTCGTCGCTGACCAGTATCCGATCTTCCCCCCGCCCCGTATCAAAGAAACTCTCCACAAGTACTCCGTTTCGGTTTCGCCCGGCTTGCGCGAAAACCTGGCCTGGAGTTCGCTAAGCTCGGGTCTTGTCCAGGGGGTCGTGCGAACGGTAGTGCGGGGGTTGCCGCCATGGGGGCCCGTATGTCTCTCTGTCTTAGTAAGTGGCCCCACGTCCTTTTATTCCAAATCCTCCACCTCCTCGGAGGCCCCTTCCTCCGGCTCTCCACAGTTATCTTCATTGGGGTCTCCCCAGATGTCCCCCTCCCATTGCTCCGGGTCCGGGCCCGTAATCGACTTCCGGATTTGGACGACACTGGGGGGCTTTTCTGCTTGTGCTAGTGTTAGTTCAATCCTTTGTTCTAACAAACACCTACGCTCCTCTTCCCTCTTTATCTTTTAGGCAATCTACCTCTAGCTATTGTTTTAGATTTTTTTCTTCTACTTTTTCAAAGTATTGATAATGATCTTGTGCCCAAGTGAGGCAGGCGCCAAGGGCAGCACACACAGTTCCTTTCCCCTTGCCATCCCGACGTTTACGGCGGCATGGTTCTGTTCTCTCCACGGCCGCTGCTGGGTGGGACCGCTTCTCCTTCACCCACGCGAGTCCCAGGGGAGAAGGCGCACAGCCGTGCTGCTGTAATAGTTCCTCGGTCGACATCCTGCTGACTACACCAATTACTGTCGCAGAAACACTGGACAGATAGCGATGTATTTTGAAAGTCAGTTTTCTTTAATGATATCAAAATGCAACGGTCAAATTGAACAGGACTGTTATGTTGTATTGAGGTATAATGGCCAGATTAAACAGGAACATTAGGTCATAAACACTGCAACAAACACAACTTATTTACAGGTTCAGGATGTCAGTTGGGAACTATCAGTACACGAACTGTAACCAAATCTAAGCTTAGAATGATGACTCAAAATGCGCAATCACTCACCGATAAGGCGAGGCTCTCACCCTGCAGGAGTTTCCGTGGGCGGCATCCCAACCCACGGGGAGAGTCCCCGACTGCATACCCGCTGCTCCAAGGAGGACTGGCTCCATGTGCCCTCCGGCGGGGCTCCATTTATACCCTAGGTCGGATCGGGGCTCGTGGTCATATATGGTCAGCGGTCTGGAAACTTCTCTCAACCGAGGGGTTTCACTGGTTGAGGTGTTTTTGGCGGCTCGGGTAGCTGGGCGCATGACTTGGGGCACAATGTGTATGTGACTCCAGTCACTGGGCGGCTGGCCGGCTCGACCCCCAAACCGCGGCTTCTAGTTTAACTCTTTCCTTCCAGCGGTCGAGAAGTTTCGGCCTTTATTGGGGGCAGGTGCACCTGCCACACGTAGTTCTGGGAGAGATCACTCCCAGGACGGGCACCTTGTTCTGGAGCGTAAAAGAGTTTATTAGTGGGGACATCATAGGCTCTTGCAAGCCAACCAGCCACAGTGCCAGAAAGAGGAGTCCTGCACAGGTTTCATAGATGTAGCCTGAATGGCTCTGGGAGAAGTTAAAAAGCAGAGCTGAAGGCTCAGAGCTGCCTTTGACATAAGAGAGGAATTCCCTAGGGAACAGAAAATTCACAACATTTCTAAACAGGGATGAGAGAAGGACAGACTGGGAAAAATCATGTGCGCCCCACGGTAAATCTTTTGTGGCAAAGTACAAATCCACTCAAATTCATGATTTAATTTGAAATGACCATCCGTTAGCTTGCAGATACTTGAGCAATAAGAATGAAAGTGTATGTGCCTTTCAGGAGGGCACTGAAACATGATGAAATATTTTGGCAATGACAGGGCAGGGGGAAATACCACACAGTACTGTGCATGTCAAAATCCTGAATTAGTTGCACTGCTGAATCTGGCCTCTTATTGACTATTCTGTGTATATATATTACAATACACTGTAGAAAACGTATCTAATAATAATCAATATTATCCATATATATCATCCATAATAAAAAAATATAGGCCATGCTGGTTTGATTTTTGTGCTCCTTGTTTTTCAATCCTAACACAGTCCCTAAAACAAGCTGTTCTTTACTCTTGAAGTCCCCTGAAGAATATGCACCTTCTATGATTTTTCTAGGACTTTTATGAAATGTTCTTTTGTATTGTTTGGATCGTTTACTGTATGCTGAAATGAAAATCAGTTTTGGATGTATATAATTGTTTTTACTGAGATTGTTTAACTGGTTCATCTTTATCTTTTTTATAACATTGCACATACAATAAACATATGGCATGTTTATTCCCAGATTTACTTATGTTCTTTTTGTGTTTTGTTTTTTTTTTTCCATGATAACATTTTTGGAGTGTATTAAAGAAATAGAGGATAAAAGCTTGTGTTTTATGGGTTAGAATATTTTTAATTTTCAGATACATCCTTGGTACAAGTAGAAATTTCTAGACCAGTGAAGTTGGCAAATATCGACTTCTATTACAGCATTCCCCTAATTTTTTTTTTTCCATTTTTCAGTACAGAAATTAAAGGCACGATCCCACTGAAATTAACAACAGAGCTTTCATTTATGTTAGACCCTTGTATAAAGAAAGTTTATTCTGTAATAGCCCATCGGTAAGCATAATTTCCCAACAAAACATTTAACCATGGCAATGTACAGTAATCTCCACATTAGTTTTTTCTGAATATAATTATCTAAGGTAAAATTGATCATACAAAAATGATCACCTCTGATCTTTCATCAATTAATGTTGAAACTTTTTTACTTCCATTCAGACTATGGAAAATCAGGTTATAATACGATTTACATGGACATTGTACTTTAGAAACAGGTTTTAAAGCTCTTTGAATATATATATATCTAGGGTAAAAAAATGCCACTTTCTGCTTTTTCATTCAGGAAAGGGTTTACAAGTCTGAGATCTCTGCCAGAGGAATTCCAGGGATCTATAAAGGCTGTTTTAAGAAAATACTTTTACCTGTAATGATTTCAAGAGTTCCAAGTATTATTTGAATGTTTCAAAATATCTGTATGTTTTATTAATTTCTTAAGAACATGGTGCATTGAAAGATTGATTTAACATGTGTTTTTAACTAAAACCCAATCTTTTCAATTCAAATAGATTTGCCTACTTCTACTAGTAATATTCTTTCAGCAGTTAGCCTGACAAGTCCCCAAGACCAATACATTTTTGGAAGGTTTACTAAATTCTTTTCCGCTAGGGGTGTTTAAACATGAGAGGTATCATGGTGTTTCCTGCTCCTTTAATATGCTTTTCCTTTCAAAGAGATTCACAGAACATACATTTTTCTTCACAAAGATTGCTTGTATTATAATTTCTAAGGAAAGGTCTTTGTTTCCCTAACTATTCACAATCTTGTAATGTTTTAAGACTATTTTGACAGAGTGCATGGAACACTACAACAGGTCAAAGACTTCCATGATACAGCCCTATTCCTTGTTGAGGTGGTTAATAAAACCTATTTGCGTGGTAAATGGCCAGCTAAAATTAGCTTGCACTGTAAACTCAAGTGATGACAGTTCTGCATGCTGTTCTGCACCCTGTGATTTCTGTTCTTATTTGTCTTCAGTCACTTTATCTTTTACACTTATACAAAATATATTTATGAGGAAGGAGTTTATCCCTTTGTGCTAACTGGCTTTCCAAACTGCTTTCTCCACATGCTGTTGTAGGAATCTATTAGCTGCTCCACCACTTACGTGCTGCTGTCTGCTTAACAGATTTTGCATTGTTTTCTATCTTTTGCCAAGAATAAGAAACAATAAAGGATACCAATGTTAAAAAAAAAAAAAGGGGGAGGAAAAAAAAAAGTTTCTTTTATGTCCAATTGCTATTCTCTAGGTTCCAGGAAATGTCATTTAACTTTCTGTGTTTAATGTGGTGACTACCCAGGAGCTTGGTGAGCCTGGCAGCCTTGGCAGGCATTCTTGACAGCTTGTCAAGCCTGAGGCTACTGTATGTTGTCTTTCCTCTCAATAATTAATAATTAATTAGAAGCCATGATTTTTTAATGATGGACTGATTTAAATGTACTGGTTTTGGAGGATTTGTATTTTTTTAAAACATTCATTTTTTTGAAAGCAAGAAAGAAAAGTAAGAGGAACGATATACATGCTTTCAAACAAGTCAGACAAAATCACTGGAGAAATAAAGGCCTACCATACACATACATTCATCTGCATATATAAGGATGCATTTGCACACAAGGAATCTAGTCCCTGCTGGCCAAACACAAGTGACTAAACACCTTTTTGCAAGCCCAGAAAATCAAACACAGCCTGAAGCACCTCATTTAAGGATTTCCCATGCATACAAAGCACAAATCCCAAAGCAGTATTTTTTTTTTTTTCTTAATCAGTTGGTATGTTCTGAGGAAATGTAGGAAAATTATGGCCCTAATTTTCAAAGACACTACAAGGAGCCACAGAACAGAGAAGGGAAAAGAAAAGGAAGCCATTGTTAATTGATGTGAATCCAGCGTGCTCCCAGTATACTTCATTTCCAAGTATATTATATATTACATATTATACATTACATATTATATATTACACAGTACACGCTATGTACTATATACTGTATATTGTATGCTGTATGCTGTATGTTATATATTATCTCTATTTCTATTTTGTATAGTTCCCCCTACATTTCATTTAGCCTTTTGTTCTCTTCTTGCAGAGGCCCAAGTTCAGTGAAGACTCTGGATGTTGCTGAACTAGTGGCAGAAGTCCACAATTGCCCCTTGGAGCACAATCTCCAGCCTTAAATGGAACACCTGTGCTCCACACCCAGTGCCTAAGGAACACCTTTCAGAACAACAAGAGGCCAGCCCAAATGCACCCAACAGGGGAATGCTGGGAACAGCTCTGGATGAAGTCCCTTCCACTGTAGACATTAGATGCTTTGTTACCAAAACCTGTCTCCCTGTATTCAGGATTCAGAAACTAATCCTACAAAGGGGTACCTGCATGTTTCACCAAGACACGATGTCAGCTTCGTTTCCAGGAACAATTCATCCACAGAGAAACAGAGCTTCTCCTGGGTGATACTGTTCCCTTGTATGTAGATGATAAAATATCAACAGAAGAGAAGTGATTTCACGCTATGCACAACAGCAGCATGGCAGCTCCCTACCCAGCTGCGGTCCTTGTTATACTAAGCCTCCCTGAGTGAAACTATATTTAGTCTACTAAATACAATTCTGTTTCTACTATTCTTGGGGGAAAAAAAATAAAAATCATCAGTATTAATCGATATATTTATTAACTTTCAGACACCAGTACCTTTTTATAACTATTTAACATTTGCAAAAGCTTCTCTGTTTAACTGATATTAATAAATAGCACTACATATATAAACATCTTCTCCCACACCTTCAGACTTGCCAGCACTGTCAGTAATAACCACCTAAAGGGTGATCCAACCACAAACAGAGGCATTTCCACAAACATACAGTCTGTAACCGGAGACTTAACTGTGTTAATCATCAGGGAATGTTCTAACAGAAAAGTTCAACACGGGAGTAGAAGTATTGTCTTTTAGGTTATTTTAGTTCTTCTCTTACTATTGTTAGGTGGTAAATATCACCAGATGATGATGGTGTAGAAGTTGTGATCTCTTAGTTCTTTGGAGAGGCATCCTACAAAGAGAGGAAAATCTATCTGCACAAAAGGAGTACCCAGTTTACCTCATTATCTAAATTCAGTTGCTGAAGCTGAATTCCTTTTGGGGACAAAGACTCAGTTTATGGATTGAAATTTCTGAGGCAAATTAATTCCTTGTTGGACCAGTCTAGCTTGTTTGCCATTTCATGTGGAAATAAATCTCAAGATCTATCCAAAGTCCATTGTCATTTCCCCTTACAAGAATTTAAGGTGTCAGTTTCCAATGTCGTTACGGTCACTGCTTGGTGAAATGATGGTGCAGCCGTGAGGATCATAGAAATACCATTTTCTGACAAAAAGCGGATGGGAATAGGTCTTGACAGGTTGACTAGCTTATTTCTGCCCAAAGTCAGTAGCGACTGTGCCAACGTTGTTCTGGACAGTTGCTTTTATCAATCTGTTCTCAAAAACTTCCAGTGATGGGATGGGACACGGACTCTAGATGATCTGTTTGAGTGCTTCACTATTCTTACCTCTAGGGGAGATTTCTGGTTTTGTGTGTGTAACCTAAATCTGCCTTTCACATCATTCCTTCAGTTGATGTCACAGTGGTGTCAAAAAAGATCAAAATGTCTCAGAGAAAATGCTTTCCTACACCTCTAGCCAACATTATCTAGAACTTCCTGAAAAATGGTGGCATATTGTTTTAAAAATTTTAGCGTGTGTATTTGTGCAATTGTTTGAGTCTGTAATACCTGGATTGTGTAACTGTGTATACATGATGATCTTGTACAGATGCTATGGATTATGCTATGTGTGTGATCCATTTCAATGCAAAATAATAATAAAAAATACACAGATTTTATAGCCCAAGGGGTAAGTAGTATCTGGCAGGTTAATTAATTGAACAGTAATCCAGAAGGAAATGTATTCCAACGGAGACAGTGGAACACTGTCCCTTTCCAATTGATCATATTTAGTTAAGAGGATTGGCAGTTGTCTGCAATTCACTCAGGTGCTGCTTTGGGCAGGGCCTGTGTAACTTAATCTAATAGTTCTTTTTCTGCTTTGATGTTGATAAAGGCCCCTGAAACTCATCTTCCTTAATTGTATTATAATAGAAAGAGTGCCCTAGGGACAATAAAAAAGGAACAAACCCCAAAAGACCGAATCCATTTACTACAATCGGATTGTGTTAGGTTATGTGATAAAAGCTCATCTGCACACCCACAAACGAGCAGAGAGAGACAATGGCAGGTGGGGACCCAAATACCCTGCCAGACTACTCCCAGGCCCATCACAGGAGCCATCAGCCCATCAAAAAACCCATCTCTACAGAGGATCACAGGAGTACAATGGCAGATATGGGGAACTCAAATTAAAGACTCAGAGGAACAGATAGTTTGTCTGTGCTCCTCCCAAGGGCTATCCCAGAAGACCCTCAGACCCAGCGTCCAGGGGTGAAATCCATCAAGATGTGTGAACACCAGAGCACCTTTTGGACTGAGGGGGGTCACTGCCTAGAAGTATGGGACACATTATGACATGGGAGGAGCATTTTGGGATCGCACAGGACTTCTTATGGGATGTTTAGAGGAGGAGCCAAAGGCAGGAAAAGGGGTGAATCTAGTTGATATGGGGAGGAACAAGCATGGGAAAATAGAGGGATGGGGGGACAGAAATGGTTTATCACGTGTAAACATTTGGTTGCTCGGTAAACTAGCCTGCATGGGATCAGGGCAGTCTGTCCTATCTTCTTATTAAACTCCATTTCTAACTCTTTCCCTGGGTGAGGGACTCTCAATTTGATGTGAGTGTGTGTAAGGGCATCTGAGTGTCAGCAGCTGGAGTGGGACCTCAAGTCACAGGGCCCATAAGTGCAGCAACTGGAGCGAGTATGGATGTGCAAAGGAGTTTGCAAGTGCTAGTGTGGTGGGTTGAATCTGGCCACCAGCTGAACATCCACTCTGCCTCTCTCTCACTCTCCTCTCCCACAGAATGGGGAGAAAATGGAAGGAAGGTGAGACTAGTGGACTGAGATAATGACAGTGTAACAGGGAAAGCAATAGCTGTGTGTGTAAGCAAAACAAGAGGAATTAATTCACTGCTTCCCATCAGCAGGCAGATGTCCAGCCACTTCCTGGAAAGCAGGGCCTCAGCACACCTAATGGTTACTTGGGAAGTCAAACATCCCCCCTTCCTCCTTCTTTCCTTGAGCTCTTTATTGCTGAACACGGTGTCACATGGTATGGAGTATCCCTCTGGTCAGTTTGGGTCAGCTGTCCTAGTTGTGTCCCCAGCCAACCTCTTGCCCATGCCCAGCCTATTAGCTTTTGGTGGGGAAGGGGACAGAAAGCCTTGACATTGTCCTGCACCTGGGTCAGGGCAACCCCCGGTATCAGTAGCAGCTGGGGGATGAAGGCATTGAGAGCAGACCTGCGCAGAAGGACTTGGGGGTACAGGTGGATGAAAAGCTGGACATGAGCCAACAATGTGCTCCCTAGAAAGCCAACCGTATCCTGGCCTGTATAAAAAGAAGCGTGGCCAGCAGGTCGAGGGAGGTGATTCTGCCCGTCTACTCTGCTCTGGTGAGACCCCACCTGGAGTACTGCATCCAGCTCTGGAGTCCTCAGCACAGGAAAGACATGGACCTGTTGGTGCAGGTCCAGAGGAGGGCCACAAAAATGATCTGAGGCATGGAACACCTCTCCTGTGAGGAAAAGCTGAGAGAGCTGGCATTGTTTAGCCTGCAGAAAAGAAGGCTCTGGGGAGACCTTATTGCGGCCTTTCAATATATAAAGGGGTCTTGTAAGAAAGATGAGGACAAACTTTTTAACAGGGCCTGTTGCAATAGGGCAAGGGGTAATGGTTTAAACTAAAATAGATTCAGACTAGATATAAGGAAGAAATGTTTTACAATGAGGGTGGGGAAACACTGGAACAGGTTGCCCAGAGAGGTGGTAGATGCCCCATCCCTGGAAACATTCAAGGTCAGGTTGGATGGGGCTCTGAGCAACCTGATCTAGCTGAAGATGTCCCTGCTTATTGCAGGGGGGTTGGACTAGATGACCTTTAAATGTCCCTTCCAACCCAAACTATTCTATGATTCTATGATTGTGCAAGCACTCTTAAGCAATTGCCAAAACATAGGTGTGTTATCAACACTGTTTTAGCCACAAGTGCAAAGCACAGCACCATATGGGCTGCTACGAAGAAAGGTAGCTCCATCCCAGCCAAACCAAGTCCAGCTAGGGAAGATCAAGCCAGACTAGCTGGTAAGCAGGCAAAGTGGCCTGAGAGCCAAGGGTGACTAAGTGAGACCACAGGAGGAGCTGGCTATCGGTGGGACCAGAGGAGTCCTGGCCAGAGAGACTGCAGGGTCTGGGGGTGTCCAGAAGTGAGGGTGGGAGTTGGGGAGGGGGTGGGTGTGTGTGTGTGTCTCTCTCTAAGATGGCGATCAATAGGGGCTGGCTACTGGGGACCAGGGAGGTCGCAGTGAGCTCTGCAAGTGTGTGCGTGCATGTGTGGGGTTGAATGAGGTGGTCTGTACCAGCAGTTGGTGTGGGCCTGCTGCCTCTGGCATTTGTATGCCCAGGTGCCAGCAACTGGGGAGAGTGGGATCCAGGGACTGGGCAGGCTGAGGTTCTGAGCCCACCTGCTGGAGGGATTCATGCTGTACATATGTATGTATATATTCTCACCAGTGGACCTTCATACTGCTCAGCCAGTGAGGGGAGCCATTCGGGTTGTCTGTGTTCAAGTGAGTGCTGAATGTCTATGTCTGTGTTGAACTGTGTTACCGGCCATGTATATATGTATGTCTGCGGTGTACACGTGTGTTTGTGCCTACTGGCAATACATGCTCTGCCTCACTACTGGTTGGATTTGGGGACATGGAGCTATGGCAGGCTCGCCTTTCTTGGGCTGCCAAGTCCGGGCCTATTCCCCTAACAGATTACTTCTTTCTACCTGATGGAAACATGCTGAAGAAAGGCCTATAAAGTTTTCATGGTCATACAGATATTTGCTGAAGTAGTTTCTGTCAGCTTTTCCAAGGACATAAGTCAGTGGAAAAGCACGTGTACAATAGAAAATAGAGAATAACTCCAGAAGATCAGATAGGTACATATCCTTGTTAATTGAAATCAGGAACTTTTCTACATTTGTTATAACATAAAGAACACACCAAGAAGGAGTTGAAAGCTGTGTAACAGCTCTTGAATATTACATTCATAAGCAAGAGCAAAAAATACGTCATAGCTGTATAACGGGCAAAAGACTAAGTTTACAAACAAATACCTGTATATGTTTTTTAAACAGTTTGTTTCGTCATAGTCACAAAAAAAAGTTGAATTATGTGTTATTGATAAGGTTACCAATCTTCTACCCACGTAACTAGAAAATTATTATCTTTTATTTTGATCAAAACCCCATCACATTTTAATTCAGAAGGTTTCAGGCAACGTTATGCTTTTCTTTTCTCAGCTCAAACTTCTGTTTATAAGGACAGCTGCTGTTGAAGCCCATGCTTATCCCTGCTGGTACTCCTTCATCACTGTTTCCACTTTCTCACCAGGTAGAGTAGCCCTCTGTTGACTTTAATAGCTAAGCAGGGAATTTCTGGGACAAGCATAAGAGGGTGGAGGGAGGTTAGAAGTTGGAGGAGGAAGAGAGAGGATAAAAATCAGAAAAGTATTGTGCCTATTCCAAAAGCATCCCTCATATACCCACACTGAACTTGCTCTGCCCAAACCTTTTATACTTCTTTTGATCCTCCTCCTGACCTTGCCTATGTTTCTGAGTCTCAGTTCTGAGCTCCCCAGCCCCATTTCTTGGCCTCACTTCTAAGCTTTCTGGTTTTGGGGCTGTTAGCCAATGCTTAGCCTATTCACAGTGGCTATGAATAGTCTGGAGCTATTCACAATGAACACATGCCTGACAAATACCTGGTGGACAACTATTTAGAAGTTGTTGTTGTTGTTGTTGTTGTAATATCATCATCATCATCATCATCATCTTGTGACACCAGGTTCTAAGATATACCCGGTTAACATTTTTGGTGTCTCTCCAACCACAATGAGTAGAAATCTACTTCTGTTTTTAAATGTAGGTCTGGTAATTCAGAATTAAATAGAAGGTAAAAATAAACATTGGAACACAAAATTGGCAATATCAAGGGATACCCAGTTAATGTAAGCCCAATGCTGAAGTCAAAGTCAACATTTTCATTTGGACAAGTGGAATTAAAGGTCTACTTCCTTTAACCTTAACCAAATCTCTGACTTGCCAGACTAGCTAGCTAACCATCAGCACAGAATGCATGCCGAAACAGTTTTAATAGAAAGACAACGAGATTCCTTGGACTAGTTCTCCAGCATACAGATGTGGAAACACATCCAGCTGAAGTATCTCACCACTATTACTTTGGAGGAATTCTTTTTAGTCAGCAACAAATAATACCAAATACTGCCTTCACTGAATCTAGAAATCTAATATAAAGCAACCCTGACTGAAATCAAGCCAACTGGGCAGAATAGCAGGATGCTGCTTGAGGAAGCCTTGGGTAGGGAAGGAATACAAGATAAATTGGAAGAGGCTTCCCATAGAAGACACTGACCCTAAATGTCCCCAGATTAATAGTTTGTAGACAAGCAAGGACAGAGAACATCTGATTCCTCATTTTGCTTTTCTACCTCTCCTCTTCCAAATATATGACTCCTGACTTCAGTAGAAAGGGGAAGGAAAGAAGAGAGTTCTGCTCCACCATTCTGAAACCTGAGGGGTTCTCATACTCTTCACCTTGCTAAAACAAAACTTCACTGGTTGACATAGTGGGTCTGTAATTAATGTCCAAATGAGATAAAACAAAAGTCTCAGTAAAAAGGTGAAAGGGCCTGACTTTTTTAAAAAAAGCAGTCATAAGGCTTTGGTGACAAGAGTGAGCCAGCACCTGACAGATCAGTTAGTATGTCAGTAACAACAAACTAGCAGGTGCAATATTAATAAAAGGCACAAGAGGACCCTGAGCTCTGTGCATCATGCCATCAGCTCTCTGGATTGTGCTGGATATTGATCATAAATAAATAATTGTTCCATTCTGCTGTTGATTAAAATGTTAGTAAAACTACAAATTTACACGAGCAGAATCTAAAACCATACCAGAGCTACGAAAAATCCATAAAAGGGGTCAAACCATTTTTCTCTCCTGCTCAGTCCTTCTTAGATTAATACCACCTTCTTGTCATATGGAATTTCAGAAGGATAACATATCTGAAAGATGGTATTTTAATTTTCCATCTACAAGTAACAAAACATTCTTGTTGAGCATTTGTATTACATTGTACATACATTTGTTTTCACTTTCTTTAGTATAAGAGCAAACATGTACAGCAAAGTTTATATAAATCATATATAAGTTTACTTATATAAAAATTTAAAGGAGGTAAAAATCACTTTCTTTATCAGTAGTGAGTCACTGGACCAGATTTACTGTACACTTTACTTCCCTTTGTAACTAAAAAAAAATTAGAAGGATGAAGATTTTTTTTTCATTCCTAAATACTGAAGTACTTTTTATTTTCTCTCTCTCAAGGTTCAGAATGTCTTCTCTACAATGTGAGTTCCTATGGCCTCTACTTCAATGAGCAAATGGCAGGTTGATCCTCTTAAAGTCTATTCAGAGACTTTACATGAAACTGTACAGTGTTATACTGAAACCAGCTGGCTGTTATGTGAGGTGGTAACATCCAGCTGAGAGGTAGCAATAAGTAACTGGTGGGCAGTGTTATCTTAAAACGACAGCCCTTTCTGCAATAACACTGGAATAGTGGCTCACATCATTGCCATCTTTCAGCAGGATTTATTAGCTCTTGTTTAGAGAAGCACCTGCATGGTTAAAGAAGTTTGGATCAGAACTGGCTTGCGCCTGCTCACTTGGTATGTGGCTCACTTGGAATGCTGTTTTTCACTGCTTAAATGAGTAACATAAAAGTTAGTTATTGCAACAACTGTCTTTTAAATTCCTAAGTCATTTTTTCAGAATTATTCGTTCATACTGAGAATAATTCTAATTTGTTATGGAAAAAAAAAATCATATTATAGTAATCAAATCCATGAACTTAAATAAAATAAGCATTTAAAAAAGTAATTAATAAAAAATTGCTTTTATTTTGGAATAAATAATACATTGATATGTAAATTAAAAGGGGGGGGAAAAAGTGTTTCTGGATAAGCATTCATTACGTAAAGTGCCTACCACCAGAGTATCTGGGTGCTCATTTAATAAGGAAATTGAAAAAAAGAGTATGGATTCACACTGTGCACAATATACAAACTGAAATGCAAACTTTTTGGTCATTGTGTGGGGAACACAGATTTTTTTCCTAGCCAGTCAAAAATGAAGGGCATTTTTTGTGTTGTTTTGACTGAGATAAAAGCAAAAAAAACCCAAACAAACCCCTTCTAAGTCTTCCTTGAATACAGTAAAAGGATGATACTTTCCTAGAAAAATTGCAACAATTTGAGGCTTTATTTTCTTTTTTTTTTTTGGGGGGGGGGGGTGTGCTTCTTTAAAACTTGTCAAGAAAGGGATGTATCACCAAAGAATGTGAAAAACTAAAGGATCCTGTAAAAAGAAATATTACCATTTATTTCTTTTAATAAAAAATGTTTTCTCTGTATCCAGTACTATTAGAAAAGGGGAAAAAGATGTTGCATAGCCGTGTCTTCTTGATCTCTCTTTTCTATTCTTCTCAGTTATACATGTTAGCATTGCAGCTACAGCTCAACTCTCCAAGATTTTGACCAGTTGCCTTTGATTTCAGTACTGCTCAGCTGCATCAACCAAAAGGCCAAAAATGTGGTCTGGAGTTTGAGGTGAGGAATGGTTACTGTGGTCTAAGCCTTGTGCTGCTTTGTCACGTGAGCTGGTAGAGTGCATTTCTGATACATGGTTACCCATTTTTCTCCTTTGGCAAATAGGATGGCTGAGATTTGAGATCCACCTAACAGCAATCAATGAATTGCAAAATAGTGACTGCAGCTTGCTGGATGAGAGATAAAAGGAGCTTTGGTTGTGAGCACAGGAAAGAAGGGGAACTGTTACAAGCAGCCTTCACGGAAATTGAGCTTTAAAAACATGAAAACACTAAATGAACCACGTCATTACCTGGGGAAAGAGGAGGTAAAAAATCACAGAATAGATGGCTACAACAAAGAAGGAACATTTTAGATTTGTTTGTTTATTTATGTGCATGTGTTTTTTGCCATCTATGAAAGGTCTGAGTAGCACATGGAAAGAGATAGGGTAAGCTGGGATTCAGCTCAAATAGTAACTGGAATTTAGAGAAAACACCAAAAGAAAGGTCTTGTAGTATTTCTCTGATGGTTCTTATGTTCCTTTATGGCTTCATTGGACTGTTAATTTGTTTGTTTTACAATAGTGGAGATGACAAATTTTTTTCTGTCTTTTGGGAGAGGAGGAATTCTTCTCCAGCAAATGTTGACATCTCGGTTTATCTATCTTGACTATGTCACGAAAAAGAAAAAAAAGAAAAAAAGAAAAAAAACCCCAATAACACATTTAGCAGCAATCTTTAAAATCAAAGTAGGCTTGAGGCAATCACAATGACTGTCAAATTTACATGAAAGACAGCAACTTTTGCATTAATTTACAGCATTTCTCCCCTACTACATCCATCTTAAACTTAAATGACAGTTGTTATGAACATGTTCTTCTTATCACGTAATCTATTTCTGATAATAAGAGTTTTTTAAGCTTCATATTACTTCAATCAGAAAATGAATGAATTGGACTTTTGTAATATATATGATCTGTACTTACTACAAGGCTTTATTTCTTGAACAAGATACTGAATTTACTCCTTCAGAAGATATGATTCATATGTCCTGAAGACACTCTACCTTGTAGAATAATTATCATATGAATTTACTAAAAGTTCACTGTCATATCTTTTTTGTGTTCGAAGCAGTGATGTGAATTATCAAGTAAAAGACATTACCGATAGTGAAATCTAATGGATAAAATTGTAGTTCTTTCTCTCTGGAAAAGTTCTTTGCTACCTCTCCAAGATTCTCATTCTCATTCATACAGTCCTTTAAACAAATCTATAAAGCAGGAGGCAGAAATTGTGCTATGGCAAAATATATGTTCTACAAAAAATGCAATTAATTCTATGTCACGGTTGATCAAATGCATTAATTAACATAACCAACCCCCCAAATCGAGGGAAGGCTTTCCATATCAGCATAGAAGACATAAGGCAAAATTCCTCTATCTAATTTTTCTGAATCGTATTCAGATTATTCAGCATTAAATACAGGGTAAAAGAATCCAAACTATAAAGAAACATAGTATTTTTGCTAATAAATGAAAGGAAAAGAAGACCTCTAAATTTAGTTGATTTAAATAGGAAAAAGGAACTGGACAAGGGCTCCCAAATCATCACATCCAGTACTCTGATGTTACTGTCAACCAGATATATGGATATGTGCCATACCAAATAATGTAATACCAAACATAAGTATTTAAAAAAATATAAATAACCTTCCTGATCCCAATCATATGGTTGTCTCCCCTGAATTACGAAATTGACTTTTTATTAACAATAATAAGGACACCTTTGGGCTTTTAATACATTTTATGAGAATGCCTTTCAAACTATCTCAGAGATCAGTCCACATTAAGTCATGCTCAGATCATGCTATTTCTCCATAAAAGTGAATTATGCGGGGGGGGGTGGGGGGGTGGAGAAAAAAGAAAACAGAGTATTGTAATACTTACGTGACTGCAAGAGTGGTATTCACCTCTAGAGTGTGGGCATTTTCGGTCATAACATTTGTCTAACTGTCTAAGTGTCATTATAGTCAGTGAAGATTTAGTAAGTATAACAGATAAATTCTAAAGACTTGATTGAGTCCCCTCAACATAGGCATCTAGTGCTATTTCAGATGACCTGTGGTATCCTATCCAGTGTCCAGCTGATGCTCAGGGACTTGAGTCTTCTGTATGTGCTATGTCAGCTCTGACAGCTATTATGACATATCATGTCTGTGACAGCCTAGGTAGTCAAATAGCACTAGACATCCAGCACTAGACAATGCACTTGATCTGTAGGTGTCTATTCTCTTGACCTGAATCTCACTCTAAGATTTCAGGTTTCAAGAAAAATACTAAACATCAGGACCATACTGACAAATAATATGGCAACATGCACATGTGTAGTATGTATAGGTCTCTTATAATAGAGATAATTCACCTCTCTGAGCTGAGGCAGGGGGGCATATGCCCTTTAAGTATGATACTTAAAATGTTACATATGATAAATATATGAAAAAATGCTGGTTAAAAAAATGTCCACCTATTTATTTTGTTTTCAGTAATCTACCAATGTGAAAATATTTGTAGCAGATCTACAAATTTCATACAGAAGTGTACAAATACAAAACTATAACCCTATATACACAGATGTATTTTTTCTCCTGTGCTTCCTCATCTCATCCCCACATTCACAATAGAATAACAGCCTATTAATAAACCCAAAGACTAGTAGAAGTCTAGCAGCTAAATTCCCATTTCTCCGTATTTTTGCAGTCAGCAATATGTCTAACTTATGCCCTAGTACCTGTGGGGAAGGCAATCCAATGGTTGGAATTCTCTTTTTTCCCTCAGCTGGAAAATTACAACATATGTTGTACAGATCCCTTTGCAAAACAGGATTCCAGCTGATATCCAGAAAAGATGCAACGATAAATAAATTATTAAATTGTCCACCATGAGGTGTGCTCAACTAATGATGCCAGAGAGGATGTCATAGTAAATTGCCAGTGGGTGGCAAATACTACAAGACATCTGCCTCCCAGTAAGTCCTCAGAGGCAAATCATACTTGGGCAGATGAACAATACAGGGAGAAAGGCGTGAAAAAGTTTCTAAAGGGCAAGGTAAACTCACATTCCGCTATTTGAAATGTTCTTTATGCCACATTTGCAACCAACTAGAGAGGTAAAATTTCACGTTATTAGGAACTGGGGAAACCTTTGAAATAGCCTATAAGGGAAGGATGAGTTCCATCTAAAGCAAATAAAACTCAAACCTAAAATAAAGTTTATGGGGAAGTTTTGAACTAAAGACTGAGGAAAATCCAACAGGTGTACAAGGGTGAAGTAGTAAAATCTCTGCAGTATTACAAAACCTGACAGGACAGAAGTCAATAACGTTCAGGAAAGTAAAAGATAGGAGCAATCTCTATAAATAAGATTCTATTGAAGCAAAGCACGTAAAAAACTGACAACCAGAACAGGGCCAAATGTTTAAGTGATTCTATACAAATTACAGAAATGTAAAGAATTAGCTGGCCAAGATGAAAGTCCTGATTTTAAATAAGAGTATTGTCATATTAGGAATTGAAGAGGTATCTTGGAAGGCTGATAACCAGTGCAGCACTGTAGCTTGGATGCTAGCATACAATTTACATTAGGAATGACAGAATAAGTTGTATGTGTGGAGGAGTGGCACTGTATGTTAAAAGAAATATTAGATTGAAATACAGAAATACACAGAGCAAATTAACTGACAAGGAACATCAAATTTCTTTGTATTGAAATCCTGTGCCCAAATAGAATAGTATAACAGCAGGGCTGTACTATCAACACCTTGGAACACTTAGATATGAAAAACTGGGGAAAAACATTTTTGCAGGTGTAAGTAATGACTGCTAAATCTGATAAATTTCATTAATGGAGTCAAATAACATCTGGCTTTGTGTTATCAGATTATTTGCTGTATATGGAATTCCAGAAAGCTTTCTGGAAAGATTCTTGAAAAAGCCGCTACTGTGTTTCATAGTATCAAAGGGAAGTTGTACAGCTGGATTAATAACTACATAAAAGAGGCAACAAAGGACTAGATATATCGTCTTTCCCCTGCTGGATCCAAGTGTAGGAGAATTAACAGTGAAATTTCAGAGTCATTTCTGCTAAGACTTGTACTGGTCAATACATTCAGAGGATGAATAGTTAGATGATAAACCTTACTGATGATGTGCAATTACTGAGAGCTATAAAAAAATAAGTCTGTCTACGAAGAGTTGCAGAAGGATCTTACAGGGCTAAGTGTCTGTGAAATAAAATGGCAGACAAAATTCTGTGTTGACAAGTGAAAAAAAGTACACATGAGGAAGAACAACAGAAACCGCATGTACACAATTATTTGCTCTAAATTAGCCATTACCACTTATGAAAGAGATTTTGCAGTCATTGCAAATCATTTTATTAAGAAAAACTCAACCCAAAACATATCAGCTTGAAGCTGAGTAGTAGCCAAAAATACAATTAGAATGCTATGAATCATTAGGAAAGGAACAAAACAGAAATCATAATTACCTCACTGCATAAATCTAAGGTGGATTCACATTTTGTCTACCAATTATAATAAAGACTTTCCTGCCTCAAAAAAGGATATAGTAGAACAAAATTAGTGCAGGGAGAAAACGCAAAATGTCTATAATTATAGAAGAGCTTACATGTGAAGAGAGATTGAATAAACTAGGATTCTCCAATATGGGGGAAAAAAAAAAAAAGGACAAATGGGATTATTATATGTATCTGTTAAAAAATGAAAGCCCTAGAGAACTAAAGAGCTGTTGTTTAAAAATAAAAAAAAAATCTTAGAACTTTTGGAGAAAGAATAGCCAACCACACAATGAGAAAAAAGTTTTGTTTTGTTTTGTTTTAAAAAAAGGAAATTTGTATTCACCTTTCATGCTCTGAGGATGCCAACAGACTCTGCAACCTCTTCCCCCCTCCTAGGGTTTTGGCTGCCTGTGCTCTGGGCCAGCTCTGATATGGTGCCGCTGTAACCTTAGGTCAGACTGCTGGGAACAGAGCTGTGTGAGAAGGAGCTGGGGAAAGCATTAATTGTGTTCCCCCATCCTGTGCTTCAGAACTCCATTTAAGCTCACAGCCTTGCCCTTGCCTGATCTACCTTGCAGGTGTACCTGCGCCTGGCCACGTGCCTTGGTAATGCTGACCTGCTAACTTGACTGGCTGGCTTGGTTATGGCCCTGCTTTAACTAAGTTTGGGCTTGCTTGTCAGTCGTGGCTGAAACTGGTTATTGCCACCTTCTCTGCTCAGCTTGCTTAAGTACAGTGGGATGACCCCTTTCATGAGGCCACTGCCCCTGCTTGCCTTGCTGTCCTCCTCAGCTCTTGGCTCACACACAGAAAATAATATCACAGGGGTACCATGGAGGGCAGAAAAAGACCCATGCCTAAGCACAGTGTTGTGTCGATATGAACAGTTCCTCTGCTTATGACAGAGGATGAATTTTGATACTGCTTTGTATAAGCATTGGACTGCTTTCTGTAGAGGACTGGGACCAAACCATTTTCATGGCCGAGGTCTACAAACCCTTGCCTAATTGGTAAATACTCTCTATTTATGTTTTCTGTTTATATATTTGATTTTGGTAGAAGGTGATTGATTAATCTATCTATCTACCTGGCTACCTACGTACCTATCTATCTATGCACCTATTTACACATATATATAGATACATAAATGTATGTACAATACCAATTGTGATTATTCTCCATTATGGTGCAGTATTTCTTGATGCCATTTAGTGAAGTTTTTAAACTTTAATGCATTTTTCATATGGTTCCACACAGATTCCAAAAGCTTCCTCCAGTCATTCTGCAGTTGTCCATTGCCAATTCTTCTGTGTTCAAATGCAGCTTCATAAAACAGAGTCTTGTTCTGACCAGGAAGATAAACATAACAACCTGTCACATGTAATTTTATATATTTTTTTTTTTTTTAATAGTTCTTCAGTAACAAAGAAATAGTGAAAAACAGATGAAAGAAAGCACTATAGGTGATCATTTTGTTGGGGGAAAAGGTTGGTTTTTTAGAGCAAAATTGTGAACTCTGGGAACAAACAAAAAAACTTAGGGAAAAACATGCACACAAACTTTGGTAACTGTAACTACAATTTTGCTAACAGGAACTTCACATACTGTGGCATCCAATGCCTTATAGGGATTTGAACCCAGTTCTTTTGGATCTTACCTGAAATCTTTAAATTATACATTATTGGACATTCTGGAGAAAATGTCTGTCTTTCAGAAAGTGGAGGCTTACACCTGAAAAACTTTTTTTGCAAAAAATATTTTTAAATGTTTCATTTTTCTTAATTCAGTCTTTTCCAAAACAAGCAAACCAGCACTACCTGATTTAATTATTTTTAGCTAATTGTAGTTATTTTTTTAAAATAGGTAATATTCAACCTTAACGTATAAATAAATACACTTTGCATAAATTTGAGATCAAGCAATAAACATTATAACCATATACAAAAGTCAAGCAGCACTACGCTTACCATGAAGAATATTTTCCAACATATGACTGTTAATGACAGCAATTGTTAGAGTAACCTTACACCTTTTTTAAATTTAGATTTTTGAAAAATACAAGTGACAACAAATCTTATATAACTATGCTGTATCAAGCAGTAGTCCTTGTATATCAAAAAATGCCTGTTCATTGATTTTTAAACAAACACCTGTTCAGAAGAACAGGTTAACAGTAGTAGGATAACGATATCTCTGTGGAAAGTATGGCTTAGTGAGCCTTTGCAAAAGATGAAAAATTCTCATATAAAATGTTTCCGTGGGAGAGGGTTGTTTAAAAAAATCTACTTGTTCTGACTTAAAATGACTGATTCACACTACTGTTGATAGACTAACACAGAGGTTAATATTGAGAACTGCCGGTATACATGGCCTTCATTAACACCATATAATTATACTGAGATTTCTTGAGCTTGACTTGTCAGATAAGATCTTATCTAGATGAATGGTTTTTCTTGCTTTGAATGCTTGAATGAATCTGAGAGTCATTTGGCACTTGGCAGCCTACATTATGACATGTTATCAGCCAAGTAGTGCAAAGAAAAAATTAATTATTTTAAAGAAGAAATACATGATAGAAATATTTTAAAATGTAACAATAGCTGTGTTGGCTCTAAGGAGAGAAAAAAAAAATTACAAAGCAGAGACAAGTCCAGTGAAGAAGAACATCTTTCTTCAGAAAGTTGCAACAAGGTTACCTATCAGTGAACACAGCTGTCAACCATCAGTCCCCTGCTGAAACATTATTTGGAGAAAGTTAAAGTAATTCATGAAATGTTTCATTGTCCTCCTCCCCATAAATTAATGCAACCACTTTTGCTGTTATTGTCATTGTCTTGAGGCTATTTCTTGACATACTTTCTCTCAAGGGAAGTCAGAAGACAAATTGCATGTTGAGATAAAGTGCTGGAATACAATTTTTTTTTCTATTCCACCTTAATTTCACCCTCATTCTGTGGCTATCTCATTCACCAGGTTACCTGATGTTGGGCAGCCTCAGCATAGCACAGAAATGTAGTTGTTGTTTTGTAAGAAAGCTCAAAGACTTACAGGAGTTTGGCCACTGTTTATAGAAGAATTATGTTTAAATCTAGTTCAGTGATAGCAGAGTAAGTGACTGCCCTTGTGTATAAAGGCACATAACTGAGATTCGAAGGCTTCATTTGTTGATTTGCTGTAGGCACTTTGTAAAAAAATTACCATGTCTACCCTTTAAACTTGTCTGAACATAAAGCACATAAAGCATATATTTTGTTAGGTTTTTTGTAACTGTACTTATATTGATGGACTACTTACTATACATGCAGTTATGTCTCTAAAACATTTTTATACCGATGTAACTGATGGGTTTTCTATGTTTTTTATTAATGCAGATTAAAATATAATATGAATTAAACACACAATAGCTGCTCCTAAGTAGCTTCTTGTCTAGCCACTCTGACTGCCTTTAAAACAAGAAAATAAAATGGTCCAGGCCCTTTCTTCGTCTGTGAGTACAGATGGTATAACAAGGGTCGCACATGTACAGCTGATCTTTCTTCCCACTCGACAGGTAAGGACAGTCACACGGCACATTAGGACTAGCACCTGGCTGGTATATCTCCTGAACCATGCCTGGCTCTTGTCTGGGGAGTGCAAGCTGCTACAGAGCACAGCTATGCCCGGCTGTGTGCTATCAGTTGAGGAGTCAGGACAATCAAGGACCAGCACTCAATCCCGCGCTTCACTTCTATGCAGCTTTGCAACCCTGCTCTTCTGGAATATGTTCCTTTCTTACTCTCCTCTGGGCAGTCCCAGTGATGACTGTTAGGCTCCTGACTAGGGATCCTTCTCCTGAACTAACGTGGCTATTATGCTGGTAACAGTGCTTTATTTGCCTACCCTACAAACCTAGATTGAGACCTACAAGTTGCACTGTTTTTCTCCTTCAGCACTACTATGTCAGCATCTTTCTGTCCGTCTCTGAATATAAATTTTAGAGAACATGCATACTACAATGAACAACGGTCAGATTTCTTCCAGGCTTGTGGTCTGCTCGAACTACTGGGATCCTGTTTGTGGTCATGATCCCTAATTTTGGAACCTCTGGGCTAAACAAAATCAGAGAAGACTCTTCTCAGAAAGAAAACAAAAACTATATTCATTTGCACAATGAGTTGACGGGGAGCAATTCTGTGATGCCAGAAACTGTTTCTTTAGATACCAGGATCACAATAAGCTAAAATAAATATTTCCACCATCTGATATTGGTGCTTGCTGTAACTCTTTAGAGACAGTTAAAGCAGCAAAGCTTTTAAGTATGGACATTCCTAATTTTCCCATTTCTTCCATGTAAAAAGAATGTAATGAAATATCTTTCTCCATATCCTCTCTCAGTCTTCATTGAATGTCAGCTTTTTAGGACAGGGACTAAGTTATACCCTGTCTTACTTAGGAGTCTAGCTCAAAAGGGGAAACAAGCATCTATTGAGAATTCATAGTACAACAGTCTAAAATATACAAATATTTTAAGGCACTAAAACCCCAAATAATGGACAGATATATTTTTCAATGCTAGCATGCTGCAATGTGTGTCCAATAAGGACCTGCTCGTATACGACAATCTTATCTCTAAACTTATAACTACAGTTAAAATAATCACAAATGCAATTTGATAATCTGTCATCATACAGTTATTTCAAAATTGAAAATAACACATATGCTTCCTACTATTATTATTTAGCCCTTAGGTTAATTGCTTATGAATGATAGACTAAGCCACTAGACCTTATCCTCTTGAGAGGATACTAATGCCCTTTTGTCCTTTAATTTAATGCAGTGTTTCTTTTGGTTTTAAAGAAACAAATACCACAACAAAAAATAATCTATTGATTTTTGTGTACCTTAAAATTGTGTTAATTCTCACAACTCTGTGGAAAGTTAAACTAATCATCGAAGAGAAACATTGAAGATGCTGGTTGAACCTTTTCTCTCTATCTTGAATTTTCCTTATCCACAAAAAACAACAGCTGTCCACTGTAGTGATTTTTCTGTCTCTCTTTGTGTTCCCTCAGACCTTCCAACCTAGACCAAGTTACTACACTCTTGTCTTTGCCTTATTTTTGGGGAATTTTGCAAAGTGACTTTAAAATATTATTGAAAAAGAATTCAGACTTTATAAAGTGTGGTCAGACTACAGCAAGTGATCTAGATCATAACCCAAACTATTGAAGGAGGTGACAGGTATTTTGAGTCCTAAACTGCATTTTGTAGCAGTGCTGTGTGAGACTTCAAACAGAAATTGTGCACCTATAGCAAAACTACCGTAAGCAGTTAACATTTGCCACATGCACCTGATAAGTACTGTTAGCATGCTGTTATAAAAGTTGTTTTCAAGTCATTGCTGTCTCTTGTTTTAACTGATTGCTGTACTAGCAGACTGGTGACTGACAGTGAATGACTGCAGTCAGCATTGGCAACTAGCAAACATCTTTGTAGTGGGGTAATATTCGATGTGGGGAAAAAACTAGAATAAATTGTCTGAAACAGGACCTTGCACCAGCAAGTAGATTCTTTCCAACTCTGTAATCCATTTGGGGGATTTAATCTGGTTTATTTCTATATTTATAGCTAGATTAGCTATATCCAGATAGTTGGATTTTTGGACATTTTGCCAACTTCCTGGAATTAAATGCAAATTTCCTTAATTTCTCAATATGATAAAAAGTCTATTTAGTTTGGGGATCTACTCTCCAAACACACTCTTTGATGCATGGTTAGGACAGTTTTATGTTTCAGTGACACTAAAACAGGCAAATTAATAGGACCTTAAGAGATTTGTTAATCAAACTTATGAATTGTGGATAGTTAATAGTCCTTAGCAATACTTGACATTTGGAGTATATAGCACTTTACAAACATTCAGTAATTACTGTCTCAACATCTTCAGGTGCTAGGAAAATCATTTTAGCATTAATGTGCAGACAAGGAAACTGAGGCAAAGACAGCTGTGCACTTTTGGAAAATCCTACTGATTGGAAAGAGGTAATCTCACTGCCCACAGTGCATTGACCTGGACATTTACAAAAATAGTAAGGAGACATTGGCAAGGTGATACTGTTCTGTCATTTTGGAAACTATGCAATGTAATGCTGTAAAGTCTGTTAATGAAACTTCTATGTATTAGTTGTAAGAATTAATTGCTCACCAACAATTTCTGCTACCGGTGAAGAGATACAGGCTCAAAGGGAAATCCCGTTCATCTGCTTTGGGTGGGAAAGTAAAGAGGGATTTTGGAGTATACATTGTAAAACTAGAAAGTCAGAATTCAAACAAACAAACAAACAAGCAACAATAAGAACTGTAGACATTTTTATAAATGGTAAAGAACTAATAGCTGTGGTAGCCTATGTCATTACTAGGGCAAGTTTTGTTGGGTTTTTTTGTTGTTCCGGTTTTTTTAAGAATCTTTTGAAAAGGGAAAGTAATGTGTACACACTATTGGCTATAGTCAGCATTTAGAGAACTATTACAGTAAAGGTCTGTGAACATATGAATAGTCTCACTGATATCAAATAGATCATTCACATAAGTAATGATGATTTAAATATGTAAATTTTCAGGACTAGCATGTGGGTTATGCCATCCTGAAGTTTATAGGAAAAATATTCTGTTGGATACATCAGACTCTTGGGTTTTAATTTATTTTTCTCTAATATTTGTTTCTTTAGTGTTCCATTATTTTGCTTTGGATGCAAATTATTGTACTGGAAAGAAATTGCCAGGAAATAATTATGAAATGACAACAAAAAAGATTTTACAATAATTAATTTTTGCAATGACATAAGCCTAAACAACTCTCTCTGATAGAGCTGATAAGACAAAATGATAAAATTGAAGTAATGTGAAGTCAGCTAAAGAAACATTAATGACATTATAAATATGAACTTCAGCTATAATTCAGAATCAAATATGACACTTGCTTTATATTGAACTATATCTATTTTAATAGTTACTGAATATAAGTTCTGCTTTTATGTTGTCATTTTTAATATATTCTGAGGGGTTTTTATATATTTCTTACTTCTTGAAAAAGCCAGATGCATTCAAAAAAAGAGACAAAGATATACTATCTGAGATCTCAAAAAAATATTTCGTTAGGATAATTCATACTCTCCTTTCTCGAAGACCAGTTTCACAAGATTTTTCCCATAACTAAGCAGGATTTAATCTCTCAAGATAAAATTGAATCCTTCAAAAACCAAGACAGATAAGACTAATGAATTTTCCTGGTAAGGAAGACTTTGAGATTTCCATTTTTTGTAGAAATTAGCTAAAAACCCCAACCATCATCACCTTTACATAGTGGTGGAAATTTTACTTTGATTATTCTTACATACTTTGGCTAATTCAGGTGAACTATTCATAGTAAATAATTTACTGAGTGAATTTCAGTTTGCTTTTTCACTCATTTAGTGAGTATTTTAAATTTTCTTTTTTCCCTTATTTTGGAATTACTTGCCAATTTACCTTTTATTACTTTGCTGCATAACTTATTAAAAAAATAATCCGATAGGTCAATTTCTGTGGCAGTGTTGTAGTTGGCATGTTTGCTTTGATTATGCCTTAATTTTTACCTCATAATTAAATATTCATAACTCATGGTGTGTGATATCAGTATGATACTCATTCTGATTTTGGAGATTAAGTTGAGAAATGTTAAAACAAGATGAGAAAACAAAGGGGTTTGCAAAACAACTATGTGAATAAATGGAGAAAAAGAAAAGTTTTACAACTTTGTTCTTTACATTCAAAGAACATATTTGGATATATTAAAAAAGTGCTTGACATGCTTTTTAAATTTTGTTTGTTTGTTTTATTTTGCAATATGCACAGCCTGCAGTTATCTGTATGATGACTACACAAGTCAAGTTGATAAGTAAATATTACAGACATACATTGATCAAGTGAACATGGAATCTTGAGTTATCTCAGCAAAATAACTAAAGGAAACTAAGACAAGAAATTGCCTAATAACATGGATATCCATTTGTTTGACAATGAAAAATCAACTGTAACAAACAGACATATTTTCAGTACTGAAAGAGATCAGCTGTGTTGTCAAAAACTTATGTCTGATTAAAAAAAAAACCTATATAAACTATATCAAATAATTAGTGAATTAAAATAAAAATAACATATTCTGTGGCATGATCCAAAATGAAACGTATTCTTTTGATTTTTGTCTTTTTTTTGTGGTTGGCCATCTTTTACTGAATATTTGTCATTAGTTTTCCTCTTCTTTGGATAAAGGGGAAGAAGACAGAAAAACAGTTAGGGAAACAGTATATTCTTTCTGGTCATATCGAGAACTATGAAAATTATTGTAAAATCTCACTTACTTGATTTACTGAAAAAAAGGGGCACTTGGCAAATGAAAATAAAGTAATATTTTTACATGAAGAAACAGTGTGCTTCATCTTATACTTTTGAGGAAGAGTCCAGCGTAATATAAATGGCTTTCTGTGCATCAGTTTTGGGTGAACACAATGGCATACACAGATTCATAGAGAAAAAGGTCAGAAGATCTATGTTGACTGTATAGTACGAACTCCTGAACCGAGTTCAAGGCTGCAATATTTGGTTCTGTTCTCTTCTTTGCTTTTACATACAAGATTTTCAGAGTTTTTTACTGTTTTACGCACAATTTTATATTAGGATCATTTCCTCATGGTAGAAAATGAACTGAAAGCAAAATATACAAAAGCATCAAAATTGTGCTTTGGTGGGTTCAGCTTTTCTTGTTCTTTTCATTCATGACTGTGTTCACTATCCCTTGATTCACCAAGTGTTAAGAGCAAATTTTGCAATCTAATTCTTCTAGGTAACATGGTATGTTACTTGTAAGAAATATTATTTAAAAAAAAAATCTGTTTTGCTTTCTTGCACTATCCAGTGGAAAGCCAATTTCCAGATCTAGGGATGAATAACTAGAAATTCAACCAGTCCATTTATTTTTCTCTGCTGAGAATTTCAGGTGCTAGTTTGTTACAATACCTGTAATAATAAATTCTTTGCTATATAATATAAGGATGTTTTATCTGATTGTTTAACAGCTAATTGGATGCTGTGCTATACTTAAAGAATACAGGTCCCCACATATCTCCATAGTGCTCTGGAGATATACCCCATATCTCTCATATCTGGTCATAATTCAAAACCAGAATTACTACCTAAATCAGGAAACCTCTAAAATACGTATTTCTTAAATCAGTGAGAAAACATGGTTTAGTTTTGACTACATCTAACTCTAAAACGTCACTCACTTCAAAATGTCCCTGCTTCTTGTTAAGTTTAATAAGTACTTTATGAATGTCTCTACCTCCTACAAGGCTGAATGACTGGTGTATGGAGAGCGAGTATGATCTTTCATAAAGTGCTTCAAAACAGGAGAGAGGTATTGAACAATTACCATGGTTACAAGTTCAATTGTTACCATCCAAAACAACAGTTGAAGCTAAAAAACCAATTATTAATGAATTATTAATGAATATCTATGCAGTATGCAGGCTAACAATAAATTTAAAATAATAATAATAACAACAACATCTAAACCTAAGCTATTGTTGTAAATGTCCTGAAATCCCACATGGCTCATGCAGAAGTCAGAAGAACCAAATTCTCAATTAGAAAAGGCTTAACAATAGATGGAAAGCTGACATTAAAAGTTGAAAATGTCATGAGTTATCATCCATTCCTTTGCTCTACTTCTTGAAAAACAAAAATTAAAACAAATAAAAAACCCCCACAACACCACAACAACAAAAGCCACCCCAAAACCCAAAAGAAAAATAAAATAATATGGAAATAATGAAGGTACTAAAAAATACCATCTGAAGGTGGAAAATCCACTGCAGATAGTTTAGGCAAGTCAGTGGTAGTAACAGGGAAGGGGGCAATAGGACACATTTAGATTATAGGCAGGGTCAATGTCTTGATCCGGGTCAGAAGAGACTGAGGCATACTAGAACTACATACAAGCCAATATCTTCTGTTGGTTGGGCTACTACACCTGACTTAATTCCTAGTTTAAATTCCATTTAAACATAAGAAAGAATTTGTTTATGCTGAGAATGATCAAGCATAGGAAAAGTTTTCTTAGAAAAGTTGTGGGGTTTCTATCCTTGGAGGTATTCAAATGCCGACTTGACACAGCACTGAGCAACCTGCTCTAACTGACCCTGCTCTGAGCAAGGGAGTTGGACTAGACTACCTCAGGAGGTCCTTTCCAGCCTCAACCATTCTGTCATTCTGTGCAGTTTTAAGGCCTCTCCAAGGAAAGAGACTGTCTGCTGGAGTCCCTGCCTTCACAAAAGGCTGTGATATAATGTACTGGTTCTGGATAGGGTAGAGCTATTTTTCTTCATAGAAGCCCATATGGGGCTATGTTTTGGATTTGTGATCAAAACAGTGTTGATAACACGGGGATGTTTTAGTTATTGCTGAACAGTGCTTACACAGTGTCAAGGCCTTTTCTGCAACTTAAGCAAAGGTTTTCTGGATCTTTCATTTACAACGGATAAATTCCACAGAAGTCACATTTTAGGTTCTTAAGGTGTCTTTGGGGATCTCATCATAAATTGTTACTAGTCATTCACTTTTACTTTTCTCTATATGTTATCAGGGCTACAGGAAATTATTCATGATATTTAATCCTTTTGGAGCATTAGAAAGATAGCAATGTCTGTTCTTCTGTCTCTACCATCCGAACTCATTTTAATGGATTCCCACACATAATTTGTGTCTTCAAAATAGAAAACATAAAACAGACTCTTTGGTGTCTGAAAGAACTCTGAGGCACACCTTTATGTTCCTAAGCAGAAAAAAAGAAAAAAAAAGAAAAAAAAAAAAAGAAGGAAAAAAAGACAACAAATAAATAAACCAACTCTGAAATCTTGGAACATTGTATGCATTTAATATATATAAAATATTGATTTATTTTTGAAAGCTAGTGCCATGACTGAAAAAGTCCCCCATCTACTGTGCCCTTTATAGGAGAGATTACTATGAAAGATCTCTAAATAGATCAAAACTTGTATTTAGACAATATCCATTGTTAGAACTTCTTTAAATGTGTCTCCAGTATACTCTCTGGACCACAATAAAGCGAATGTGACATGATTATGTGAAATATCACATAATGTTGAAACACACTTTTCTTAATATTCTTCATGACAAAAGGTAGATACATTTGAAAGATAAAATTGGTACTTTTATCCATGAATAACAAATATCACTTAGAAGACACCTTCTCGTCTAGTTGTAGTAGTCAACTCTATAACAAGTTAGTCAACTCTATAGCAAGTGATCCGAAGAACATCCCCTGTTTGGATATCAGAGATGTTGAAATGCAGGACAGAAAAAAAAAAAGAAAAAAAAATGTTTTATTTTTCATTTTAAATAAATTTTTAACAAGTCTTCCTCTATAAATCTGTATTAAAATATAAAATATAAAACATATATCCAGAAGCATTTTGAAGTATTTTTCAATTCATTAAGTTATAACTAGATAGCACACTATGATTTCTAGACAAAAATACCATTGTTATGTAACAGTTCAATTATGAAAATTATAGATAAAAGTTAAACTGTATGTCTGTGCATAGTAGACATATAATATTTGGCCACACTACTAGTATGGAAGAAATATACTACTACTACCCTGTTCTGTCTTCTAACAACATAAAAATGGCCTAAGTTGCTTAAAACAACAAAGAGTATAAAATGAAACAGTCAATTTCATATTAACATTTGCAGGAAATAAATTATTCTGCTCTAATACTGATATTTACATGGAGAATAATTAATAATACTTTCAGTGAACTAGCAAGGAGTCTTATGGAAACTTAATTCATAACAGTATTACAGTATTTAATTGGGTGCTTCGTTGTTAAAATGAATAGGTATTAATTAGACGTGATAGATCTCAAACTGGACAAGAGACTTTCTTGGATTCCCAGGGTAGCTAATGAGATTTTTGGTCTCAGAAAAGTGAAAGAGAGTTTACAAAGGGGTGTGCAGAAAATTAAGAATTACTAAGTGGTTTTGCACAAAAACTAGGATGCCGTTTCTCAACAGCATAGACAAGAAGCAGACAACAGAACACTTAGAATTTAGACCTCAGCCAAATAAACTTTATTTTTAAAATTTTAGTTGTTTTATTAGATTAGATACCTGTGTCAATTAAACTCTGAAGTTTGTTTAATTGTTGTTGTAACTATTAAAGGATGGCAATCCTAAGAGGCTTGGGTTTTACAGACAGGGCACTGAGACACTAGGTTGAAATAGCTGTGGAATTTGTAACCTGAAGTTATGGGATCAGTACACTGTGAAGAAGATGAGAAAGACTGGAACTAAGGTAGTCAACAGAAAATGCTAAGAAGACGGCAAGGATTAAGTCCTACTCTAGAGGAAATTTCTTTCTCCTCTTTCATGAGCACTCAGCTAACCTGAGCATGTAAACCAGACTATTTCATTCTTGTAGGACTAGCTGGAGGAACTTCCTTCTAATATCCAACAGACAAGTGATTAAAGCACTCAGTGTCGATGTGGAGTGTGTACATGCAAATTAAGTATTTAATGGGCTAAAGAGATGGACAGTAACTGCCTTCACTGGCTGTTCATCAGCACACTCACACACAGTATGTGACAGGTTTCTATCAAAGCCACAAGTTTCTAAATAAAACTGAACATCTTTCGAAGGATAAGCACAGATCTCCATATTAAATCACAAACTATCTGGTGACCTAGGTGACCCCTAAGAAAGAGCAGATGTGGAGAGAGATCCCAGCTCACAAAGAGGAATGAAAGGGACTGGAAGTGGAAAGTCTTCACAAATAAGTAAGTATTTGTAGAAATCCTTTAAAACTAGCTCTGAAGTTGCAGACATTGTAAAATGGAAACTGATAATATTTTTTGGAGCATATTAAGATTATTATTTTTTCTAGAATAGGTTATGAAATTGATGCTTTATTCAGAATATATAATGAACACCTAGAAATCATAGATGATATTTTTCTCACAATCATTTGTTATGATGGCATACTTTGTCATGAGTAATCTTTCCCTCACACCATAAAGCTGGTCAATATTTTTTTTCTCTCCTTATTGGCATATTTGAGCTCCACAAGAGCTCACTCAGTAAGCAGTTTAGAATTATCTTTCTGAATAGTCTGCATTTAGTCTCCATTGTCTCAAGTTTGAGGGTACTAAAAAAAAAAAAGAGAGAAAAGAAGCAGATATATTTCATTCCTTTTGAACCTTCTTATGTTGTTTATATGTCCTGATACTGCAGGATGACTCCTGCAGTATGTGCAGGCATCAACTACAGGCACATCTAACAGCAAATGTTCCTGGTCACCAGAGTTTGCATATTAATCCTATTGTATTGGGAAGAAATTAACTGGAAGAAATTTGAGGTTTGGTGGTTTTTTTTTCCACCAATCTGAAAACATCAGTGCTTTTACACTTGTGCTGTAGGAATTACCTTTGTGGGCAGCGTTTCACTGCTACAGCAGTCAGTTCCATAGGATAGTACTATTTTTCTGCTACAAGTTAGCCCAGAAACAGTAGACAAAGTACAAGACGGCTTTGGCTTTATCCCAGGGATATATGAATTAGTATTGATATGGTACATATATTTCTACCCCTGAAGAACTGAGAAACAGAAGAATTAATTCTGATCATTGGATTCACCTGTGCTGTTTAGATCTGCTTTTGGATCTGCAGAAGTACACACTGTACCTTAATGTGGCTTAATTACTATGTCACGCTCTAGATGTGAGTTTTCTCCACCCTAATAAATTAAGGATATGTCTGTCTTGCGTGTCCTGAGAATACGTTGCCAAGATTTTTCCTTATGGTTCAGTGTTGCAATTTATTAGTGCCGAAAAAGAGCTGTCCCCAGTATAACTACCAAAACAATTGGAAGAAGATTTATACGTAAGATTTTTATAACTCCCTACCCTCCAACTGGATGCTAAAAATTACCAGTGAAGCTAAATTTTTTGCTTGTAAAGTTCTGATGTTGTGTATACATATAATTGTCTAAAAATCAGTGTTATTGGGATGCCACACTTGAGCGGTACATAAATCTGAATATTTTGTACAAAGTAAAACTTTTTCTGATCTGTTTCCATGGGCTATCTGAATAGGCCAATGGACTCAGAGCAATCCTCCCCCTCTCAAGAAGATGCATATTTTGTTCTTTCCCCCCCCACCCCCAGTCTTGGACCTCAAGTTGCTATACTGGGATAATTAAAAGGAAAATTTAATCCGTAAGGAAAGTCTAAGGCAGGAATGTCTTCAGCTGGAGTTGCTATCAGAGAAATTGTGCTGTGAGTCCAGATCTGAAGTTTTTAATGTTAAATATTTTTTGAGACTAATGTACTTAGAAAAGAATCTTAAGGAGCACAAGCAGTTCTGAAGCACATTTCTAAGTATAGTTTTGACTTTTTTTAAAGAGAGAGGGAATGAGGAGTCTAATCTGAATTAAACGGTTAGCTTTCTTGTAGAAAATATCAGTTGACTGGGCCATAATAGTTCTTTTCAAGCTATATTCAATTATCTGTTAAAAACAGCTCGTACATGGCATGTGTAACATAGTATTCTGATGATCACAGACCTCAAATGACTGTGCTAAATGGACCTCTTAAAGGACAACACATGTTCTTTTTCAGAAAATAAATAAATGGTAGAGTCATCCCACAGCAAGATCTACTCATGTTTGCAGGCAACAAATTACAATTCTCGTATGAAGGGTTCTGTTCCTTGTTGGTTTTATGACCTAGCTACAATTACCTGAAATGGCATAAATGACACACACAAGTCAGAAATATTTAGTCAGATGATAGGGAACTTAAACTGGTTGTAAGAATATTTTGGATTCAGAAAGGTTTTCCTTGAGTAGAGATTTAAATGTCAACTATGTTGTTTCCAATCAAAATCAGAAAGTGTTATCCCTGAACAGCTTTTTACACCATGAAAAATTTGAAAACTTCAAAATATTTTGGATGAAGGAGGAGAGACTTTCATACTCCAGAATAAGGAGAACATTCAGAAACTCACTTGAGGTGCAGAAGATAGGATTTCTTATTGGACCGTGTATTTGACCACAAATATCCACACAGCATAATAGACTTATTTTTACTTACCATCTGGGGGTGCAGGCTTCTCTTTTTTTCATCAGAAATGGCTAGAAAGGTCTGAAGTTTGTTCAACCGAAAATTAAACTGCAAGGTCTTCTAATGGAGGTGTGGATGACGGTAAAATACAGTTCAAGAACATTTTCTTTTTCATTCACTGACAGCTTGGACCACCAGAAGGAGTCAGTGATACTAACAAGTAGGTGAAAAACAAACAAATATTTAATTTTTGTACACTGAAATAACACTGGTAATAGGAAAAATGGTAGCACAAATAGAGAATTCCAATTATATCTTTTTTTAGAATCTGCGCATTAAAAGACCAAATGCAAAGGCAGAAATAATGCACAGATTAATGCACAGATTGAGGCTAAACACCAGAATACATTTAGATATATTTGTAAATTTCCTGTAGTAGATACATATCTTTCTGGAGGTGCAAGAGGTCCCAACAGAAAAAGAGCTATAATGGCACTTCAAGAGACTGAGGAGTTCAGTGTCCGCAAACATGTAAAATAGAAGGTAAGGAACAGGAATTAACATCAACTAGAAAACAAAGGCCTTAGGAAAACCGTTAGTAGATTAGCATATACCACACACCAGCAACCTAAAACTTACCTAAAAAACTGCTAGTAAAACGGAAATCTGATCATGAGCATTTTATTACTGCTGCAAAAGTAAATTCTAACTTTTTAAATTGTTTTCTATTTTACTTATGTTGAAGAGGTAGGAGGGAAATACAGTAAAGACCATTCCCATATAACTGGCTGTTCTGAATAAAAAGTACAATATGTTGTGAATAAAGATCTCGTGTGCTGACATCTTTACCTGCATGACTTTGTGTATTGGGTTTGTGTGGCAAGATTTTGGTAGTGGGGGGCTAGAGGGGTGGCTTCTGTGAGAAGCTGCTAGAAGCTTCCCCTGTGTCTCATAGAGCCAATGCCAGCTGGCTACAAGACAGACCCACCGCTGGCCAAGGCTGAGCCCATCAGCAAGCATGGCAGCACCTCTGGGATAACATATTTAAGAAGGGGAAAAAAACTGCGCTACAGCAATTGCAGCCAGAGAGGGGAGTCAGAAGATGTGAGAGCAACAGCTCTGCAGACACCAAGGTCAGTGAAGAAGGAGGGGGAGGAGGTGCTCCAGGCGCCGGAGCAGAGATTCCCCTGCAGCCTGTGGTGAAGACCATGGTGAGGCAGGCTGTCCCCCTGCAGCCCGTGGAGGTCCACGGTGGAGCAGATATCCACCTGCAGCCCGTGGAAGACCCCACGCCGGAGCAGGTGGATGGCCAAAGGACGCTGTGACCCCGTGGGAAGCCTGCGCTGGAGAAGGCTCCTGGCAGGACCTGTGGCCCCGTGGAGAGAGAGGAGCCCACGCTGAAGCAGGTTTGCTGGCAGGACTTGTGACCCCGCGGGGGACCCATGCTGGAGCAGTCTGTTCCTGAAGGACTGCACCCCGTGGAAGGGAACACACGCTGGAGCAGTTCATGAAGAACTGCAGCCCATGGGAAGGACTCACATTGGAGAAGTTTGTGGAGGACTGTCTCTCATGGGAGGGACCCCACACCGCAGCAGGGGAAGAGTGTGAAGAGTCCTCCCCTGAGGAGGAAGGAGTGGCAGAAATAACGTGTGATGAACTGACCGCAACCCCCATTCCCCATCCCCCTGTGCTGCTGGTGGGGAGCAGATAGAGAAAATTGGGAGTAAAGTTAAGCCTGGGAAGAAGGAGGGAGGGGTGGGGGAAGGTGTTTTTGAGATTTGTCTTTATTTCTCATTATCCTACTCTGATTTAACTGGTAATATTTTTTTTTTTCCCCCAAGTCAAGTCTGTTTTGCCTGTGACAGTAATTGGTGAATGATCTCCCTGTCCTTATCTCGACCCACGAGCCTTTCATTATATTTTCTCTCCCCTGTCCAGCTGAGAAGGGGAGTGATAGAGTGGCTTTGGTGGGCACCTGGCGTCCAGCCAGGGTCAACGCACCACACTTTGTCTAAGAGTAAATGATTACTATTTCCAAGTGAAATTTCCATCTTTAGAGTTGTTAGAGTATATCCATGTATGTATGGGTGTTTTGGGATTATGTTGGTCCACATGAGACTATATATTCAATACTTAAAGGTGAAAAAGTAGTGTCTTTTGGAAAATAAGCCCTATCTGGGGCTTCTCATTTTGGATAAGTGAAAATTTCCTGCCAGAGGCAGGTACGGTAGTTGCCATCCTCTTGCTTTCAGCAAAATAGTAAGCTGGTAAACAAGAGGAAAGGGGTAGTTCTATTCAAAGGGTTATACATGTATGTGTGTATCATGTACATCTACAGAATAAATATCATGACTGTCCCCTGCTGAGAAAATCATCTGCCCTAAAAAGCAGAGGTAAAGAAAACTTCTTGAGTATAAGCACAAAGGAAATTTCTTAGAAAGACAAAGCTTATTGATGAAAGAGTCAATGCTGAAGTATATAAAGGTCTCCTGGTTATAACTGATGGAAGTTCTTCCTTCTTAATGAACTATTTGAATTGTTAAGGAGCATTTGACATCACCAATCATAATGTTATTTCAGTCTGATTACTGTCTGTTGTGGGCATGGTGTTCAAGGATGGCTGGGGATGGTCAGTCTCCTATTTCTCTTGTATAAAACATAGCCATCTTGGGTAACTGCTCTAATTTAGATTCAGGTATGATGAGAAATATTTATATATTGTATAATAGTGCCGTACTTTTTTCCTAGCATATTTTATTGCTTTCACAGGGAGATGAAATGTAGGTTCTTTTTTTTTTTTTCCTTCCCATGTTAATGAGCTGTGTAAGTTAATGGTAGCCAAAGTGGGCAGGGGAATGTGGTAGTCTAGATGCTGTGATTTGTCTGCTCTTTTCTCTGTGTATAGCTACAGCTCCTGCCTCGCAGCAGACTTTGTTCTTCCTGGGAGACCATATATGAGGCAACATGTGTTAAGGCTGCCTACAGGGTGGCTATGACCGTGAGTTCTGACTGCTAATAAAATGTTCACACTACTCTTATATCTAAGTTGTTTGGTAGCAAAGACAAGTGGATTGCAGTAGCCTTATACAGGAAGCTATGATTTTTTTTTTAATGGAAAAAGAGGAAATCTGTTGTTTCAATTGAAAAAGAATGAATGTACTCTTTTTGAATAGTGTCTTTATTAGTAAGCAAATGAAAGATTTTGGGAGGAAAAAAAAAATCACAGTTATTTCTAGCAATCCAAGTCCAGGGAAGAAAAAACTGGAAGTGTGACATGGAAAATATCAGTCTGAATGTATGTAAGTAGTTAAGCTGACCCTACTACTTTAAGAAGACTGAAAATTATAAACAATAGGATTTTTAAGTGATTAAAAAGTGAACAAACTATAAATACTGGCAGATATTTTTTAATTTTTTTTTTAGTCATCACATCTCATAGGTCCTTCTTCTCATACTTTTCAAAATTAAACTTTGGTGATCAATGCCAAGGTCTCCAGAGAAGTAACATTACAAAAGTCTGAAGGGCTTCTGCGTCACTGCAAATATTTAGACAGTATCTTTGCACTTGAGGTATTCCAGAGATGGCTCAATCCCAACAAGCTTTGATAAATCTCATGCTACAACTGTTGTAGTAGGAAGGACTTAATTTTAGCATTTCTGAGGTTGTTTCCCTGTCTTTATTTCCCTATGTGCCTCTTTCCATTCCCTGTTTTTTTGCTCTTCTCCATTCCCTTTCTCTCTTGGCTTCTGACCTAAGACAGAAATCAATTGTATCTTGCAGCATATGGCACTAACACATTGAGATGAGACAGCTCATCCACCCCTGACCAAACTAAAGAGAACCAGGAAGAGAAAGACACCTGCCAAACTCATCCAGATGGTATCCCAGACCAGGGAAGCAGGCCAGGGCCCAAAGCTGCACTGATTATGCCAACCTACCTTCTCAAGGCTTGCAGATATACCTGACCTACAGTGACCCCTGTGGAAAGTAAATAAAAAGTTCATTTTTTGAATCTTTCTCATTCTGTTTTTCTATTGTTTCCTTTTTTAAAATAAAAATAACTCTCAAAATAACATGTCCATATCCAGTGGAGGAATTTTATCCTTTTAGTGGTAAAAGAAAAGAGTTTAATAAAATAAGAGAAACTGAGATCCATTCTCTGAAACAAACCCAGTGTTTCTTACAAACATTATGTATGTTCAATATCTAGTCTAGTTTAAATACTTTTATTTTATATTATTTTATGTTATTTTATTTTATTTTAATTTTGTGCAAAGACAGAATGAGTTAATGGTTTTATTATGTTGGGTCCACTCAGCCCATCAAATAACAGTATACTCAGCAACTACCTTTTCTGCTTTTTTTTTCCTTAGTAGAGATGAGTAGGAGGTGAAGGTGGTAAAAAACGAGTGTCATTTTTTAGTGTACGTGTTAGGAAATGATCTGAAAGTTAATGGATCTGGAGAGCTTGAGGGTTCACATTTGACCTGCTTATAGCTATTGGTTCAGGCCTTTCACAGTCATGTAGCTGTTGAAATTCAACAGTTATTCTCAGTTTCTGGTAGAGTCAGCATCTATTTTTCCAGCTACCAATTTAATCATAGATTTTGGGAGTCTGGATCCATAAAGAGACTTAAGTATCACAATGCTGACTGTTGCGGAAAACCTAACTTTTAGCCTTCCTGCTAAACAGTGGAATCCACAACCCCAAGTCAGATTTACAGGTTCTCTATCCAATACATAGAGAGAATTGGGCACATAAAAACTGGCTTTATAGAAACTAGTATTCTCAGTAGGAGACTGTCTAATCCACCTTTTGCAAAATATGAAGGCCAACACATTGTATATATGTGTCCTTACTCCTTTCAGAATTAGGTATCTTCCTTACCTCAGACATTTATCTGTGATTTTTATCTTAGATTAGTACATGCATAATTAGTCCCAGCTTCATTTGAGATCAAATCTGAGAAAGGGGAAAAAGTAGATGGGTGGAAAAGTGGATTTTTTTGGCAGCTAGAGAAATTTAGTGGCTAGAGACTTGGTTGTGAGGTACATAGTCTAAATCAGTTTCTTATTTGCTCCAGTCAGCTCTCATACGAGGACTCATCTCTTACTCAAAGGACCAGTTATGACATTCTATCAAGCTGAAGTTGTGCCAATACATAAAATAGTTTATCATGTCACTGGGAGAGTAGCAAGACGCTTATCTGGTGACCAGGACACTCTGTTCTGAATCCCAAGTTCTATTACCTGCTCCGATAAACAGTTGCTAGTTTTATACACTATAGCATGACTTGAAAAGGACATTTCCAAAAGGACTGAATTTCAAATAAAATCAGTTTTTCAAAGGAAGAGAAAATCCTAGGATATCCAAGAAGAATGAAGTGAAAGGTGAGAGGTGGACTCTTGAGTGAGCTATGAACTATGAACTACATGAACTATGGAAATTTCAATGAAATGTTACAGTAAACATTTTTTTAAAAGAGATACTGGCTTTTGCACATGGATATGTAAGATGAAGAGGTCAGAGTATTAAAGTACCTTTTACAGAACAGACACTGAGGGAGATAAGTGCACTGGAAGCTGAAGACAGACATAATTGTCACTAGAGATGCGTGTCTATTTTTAATGAGAAAGTGTACAGAGAAACATGGCACAGAGCATGTACCTCATTCAGTCGTTACAACAGGCAGCTATTGATGGGCCCTTGATTAAGTACAACCAATTTGATAAGAGATTAATTAAAGTAACTGAATAGTCAAGAATTAAATAATTCTCACATTTCAATGTTTTAGGGGCTCTTAGGAGAAAAAGAAAGGGACGTTATAAAAAACTTGAGGAAAACTTTGGTAGATCACCTAGGAAAATATTGTTTTATCCATTCCATTCTTTTCTCATTAGTCACCTAATTTAGTTATCAAGCCCTGAATAAGGGGCAATGTCTAGTATCAAACATAAAGGAAGCAGTTTGTGACTCGGAGGTCTACAACTTGCCTTATGGTGTCTTGTTTGTTTCGAAAGAATATCAGGGCCTTTAAATTGTCATTTTAGAGTTTAAGATGTGTAGGAAAGAGGGTGAAGGAAGTAAAATCTGTCTGCCAGAGTCTCCTTAGCATTACTGCCGCAAGGGATTCAAGTGCAGTCCTGAATAGGACCACTCAAAATAATGATCTTCTAATAACAGCCATCATTAAAGGCCACAGTGAGAGCACTCATGATCACAGCTTGTGGCACGTGTAGAGCAAAGGGGACGCATATTGTTAGGCTGCTAATATATATCCATGGTAATTCACATGCAAGACACTGTTCTTCGATTGCCCCAGGCTACATGTGTCTTTCACTAGGGTGAACGTCTAAGACAGCTTAGCCTAGGTCTTCCTCTTGCCTTGGGCAAAGTATTTACCTTCTGTAATTATGTCTCTACTTAGGAATATGAGCAGAGACACAGCTCACCTCTGAAATAAAAAGTTTACTTTTTGCTGAAAAAAGGACTACCTCTAGTTAACTCTTCTCAGGGAGGTCCCTCAGTTTTAATAAGCTAGAAGATGGACAGAATAGCCAATATCTATCAACCTTTTAGTGTGAGATTACCTACAGAGATTTTCTAGTCTTGCAACAGATTTTCTCCATCCTGCTGAAGAAGGCTGGCAGTTACACTGGAGGTCTGTCATTCAAACTTAGCTGACAGTTAATGAGGAAACTCAATTTTTCTCATTTAGAACAACTATGTGATATTTTCCATGTCTGCTGAGACAACCTAGCCCATCCTCAGTCTTAAACTTTCTTCTAGACTTTCTTTGATTTTCCACATCTCCTAATGTTTTTCCATTATCAGTATATTCCCCTTCGAAAATCAGGCATATGCCGTCCAGTTTCTCTGTTTGTTTCTTGTGTTCTACAAGGATAATTAAAACAAGCAAGAAAACAGAAACAAGGTTATCCACTTTTTTCTGCTAGAGGGTAAGCCAGATTACTTCTTTTCCATGTAGTGTACAAGATGTGAGACGAGATGGGACCTTTCTTAATGAAGGCACATCTGCTTCACCATTGATTGAATGACCTAACAAGATTACTGCTGGAGCCTATTCCTTCCTTAAAAGTTAGTTCACGCAGACTGCTAGAAGTATAGACCAGCTTTCCAGTTCTGTAATCTATTGCAGATGTCTCTTTTCCCTATGGACAAAACACAAACAGAAATTTGTGTAGTGTTACCGTGATTCAGTGTTCTGCATGTAATAATGTTCTAAGAGAACATCTACAGCTACAAATACATGTACACTCCTATACATCTAATGTACACTTTCATACATCTTAGATGTTTGCATCTACAGTTTTTCTTTAATTAGAGTTGCCTCTACTGCAGTGATACCAGTAAACTGGTAGACATATAATTCACCATGTTAAGTCTATATTGATACTTGCAGTTCTTTAACATACTTCTCAGGTTCTTGTACCTGAAACCAAGGAGGAATATTTTTTAGACCATAGAGGAATGACTTTTAGGCAATTACATAATGTATATGGCTTGCATCCAGTTCTAAAAAAACCCCCAATATTAAAGCTGTTAATGTCGATGTTGTAGCTGCCAGAGTCTTTATAGAACAAAATATTTGTACATTGTCTGAATGGTTACTTAATAAATTTTAGTTTCTGTTGTCTGGAGCATCTGCACAGCCACACTATCTTTTTGTTAAAAAAAGGGTTTGCAAGAACTTGAGCTTTGCTCAAGACGAAAATAAAAAATTTGTCATTGCTGCTCTAAAGCTGTTAAGATCATTACAATCAGTAGTGTATTCTGATGCCAGAAAGGACCGTATCCTCTTGTATGATTCTTCACTGTATGAGGCTGGTGCAGTACTATCACACAGTACAAAGATGACTGCTGAACATATGATTGGTTTTATGTCCAGAACCATATCCAGCAGAGAGGGTGTATATTTCACTTGCTAACAAAAGTTGGATGAAGTTTTCTGGAGAGCAAAATGGTTCATTATTGCTTATTTAACTGCCACTACACTGTATGTACAGGGCAGAAAATGCTCCAGATTCCTTATGCAATGGTTGTAAAAAGATCTGTCTTATGTCAAGACGGGTCATTATGATTTCGTTTGACTGTTACTTTTACAAATACATGACACCCCAATGCGTAAAAGAACATTTTATTATAACAACTAAGTTACAAGTGAAGAACTGTAAGAAAGAAGATTTCTCGATGAGATGTTGAATCTCTGAGTGCTGCTTTGGCCAGTAAGCCATACCTCTTAGGTTAATCAGTTACTGGTAGGTTTGGGGGGCAAATATGGTCCATCTATCATACCACCTCACTGGTGAATTTAGGTCTAACTGACAGTGACTGAAATTCAGGCCTTGTGTGTCTGACAGAGAAAATGCAGAGCTATATCACTAGGTAGCAGAAAACAGAATGGGACTCCTTTTAGTGGTCCTGTGAATCTTATTCCTGAGAACAGAGTTGTCCAGAATTACATGTATTTCAGGAGTGCCTCTTTGCTTCAATTTAGTCAGAAGGGAAGACGGTGCCTGAGTTTCACTGGGATGGTGCACTGAGACTTATCAGCTTTAAAGCTGTCATGCTGTGGAAGCCTGCAGAGGCTCTACAGATGAAGCTATGTAAGTCTGACATTTGCTGAATACAGTCCTTAATGATCACACTAGATCTCTCTGAAGTCATTTGTGATCTGAAAACTGAAAAAACTCTGTTAAGCGAAAAGGTAAAAAGCTGTAATGAAGATAAGAGGCACCCAACAATTCACATTCTGCATTTCTTGCAAGAAAGTTGTTGTCTGTGATCCCAAAGAACTGAGTGTTATGTCAGTTTATCTGAATAATTTTACAAACAAAATAACAGAGCTAGGTTTGCCAATTTAAATTCTGTCTCACATTCCATTATCTTCTCAATATATAAACAAACACCAAGAGGAAGGCCAGTTATCTTGTGAATCCTATTTTGTGAATACACTGCTTGGACTGCAGCTGGCTCTTTACCTGGAAAAGAGCAAAGAAAGGAAGACAGGAGAAATGGAAAAGTAATGTTTGCATCTCCATTTCTAAAGCATTTCTAAAAGACAGAATTAGGGCAAAGACATGGGTAAAAAGTATTTATGCTCACTGTAGCTGTGGTACAAAAGAATAGATCCTTCAATGTCCAAATGAAATGAAAAAGAATTTGAGCAAGGAATCCGGGGGGAGGAGGGGGGCTGTGGTTTTTAAAAGGGCTGAAAAAAGAATATGGGAGTAGCAGGTCTTAATTAAATGATTCATAGTGAATATTAAACTCTTGATCTAGCCTTTATCAGCTGGTGAATCATTTGTGGCAGATTTTTGCAGAGACTTTGTTTCTTTCAAAAACGGAAAGTATTATGTCAGGAAAAGCATCTGAATAGTATTACTCATGATTTTATTTGCTTCTCTTCAGTTTATGTATTTGTTATTGTTTTCTTACCCTATGCCTTTTCAGAGTACTATGCTGAGACAAATGGATACACTTTCCTTTTAAGTATGTTTTTCCTCCTCAAAGACTTGTTTTGTTTTGTTTTGTCTGCCTGGGAGCTGCAAAAGAAACAACTTGTATTTGAGCACAAAGCAATAATAAAACCATTGTACTGTTAGATGTGGTATTCTTCGAGGAGATGATGCTACTGTATATTTGTGATATTTGGGACCATACTCTAGAGAAAGGCCATGCAGATTTTTTAGATCAAAATAAGAATAACATTGCAAAAATTAAAATTGAAAAAAGAGGATTATCTGAGACAAAGATGTTGTCGCGAATGGAGTGGTTTAGATCACTTAAAGAATCACCATCAAAGATACTACAAAAGTGATTTTTAATGTGAATCTGTAAGTGTGACTTAACAAAATTCGATGGCAAGGTTCACTCTATTACTTACTGCATGGGAGAAACATACAAAGGGAAATCGAGGTAGATTTAATTAGCATGATTTACACAGAGACTGGACACACAAAAGAGTAAGGGAGACCCTCCTGTTGAGTCACGAGGTTCAGAGTGGACACGCTTGCTTTCTAAACTCCTGATGGGGCTTAGGTGTGGCTAGATCCAATCTTAGTCCCAGACTAGGTCAATGGTTTATATCTAATGGAATTAATGCAAAGGTAAGGAAAACCTCCCGTTGAGTCACAAGGTTCAGAATGGATCCCCTTGCTTTCTAAACTCCATCTTAGAGAAGAGTCTAGGTGCGGCTGGATCCAAACTTAGTCTCAGACTTGGACAATGGTTTATGCCTAATAAAAGGGATATAGAGGGTAAGGAAAATCTCCCATTAAGTTATTATGTCAATTTATTGGGGAATTAATGATTATGGATCCTATATGACTTTAAGGTAGCAGCAATTTAAGATCTATTAACACTATTACAGTAAATCACAAGATTAGGTTGCATGATTTCTAACAACACTTAATCATCAGCCAATTATCAGAGTGATTTAATAAAGTTTGCTATCAATGCTACAAAGTTTACTAAATTACATCCTACACACACACAAACACACACACACAGAGATATAGAGGTTAACCTATAATCAAGATTTTTCTCTCTTGGCCAGTTGTAATAAATTATTGGGAACAAATGATCTTTGAAACTTTGTGGAATCTAATTGTAGTGAATTACTCACTATTCTCCTTCATCAGCATTTGTCAGCTTAGACCCCTTCTTCTTCGTTGACATCTATCAGCAGACGATCTTGGAAATCTTTGCGAAAGCTACTTTTCAAAATCCTTGCGACATCTACTTCTTGAAATCCTCGTGAAACTATCCTTAAAAATCCCTGTGAAATCTACCCTGAGAGGCGTCCCAACTCAGGGGGAGATACTGGGTCACAGCCTGCTGCAATCCCAGAGAGCTCAAAGGGTCTCACTTAGGATCACTATTTATAGGATCGTGAGATGATTGACTTTGGTCAGTGTATTTCCATTCTGTCTATCATTCTTTTTTGTCAGGTGATTCTGGCACCCTCCAAGGCAGCCATGATCAAAGCAGCAGGAGTGTCAGGTGTGGTTCCAGGCAACAGGAGTTTCAGGTACAGTTAGGGAGTGCCTAATCGTCCTAACTCACTGTACCGTACCCAGGACAAGAAAGTACCAGACTGTCCCAGCTCACTGCACAAGAACGCAACAGTGGCTGGTCCTGACATCGCAACATGGCCCAGGGGAGGGGGCTGCACCACCACAGATGTACTAAAAGTATGCGTGCCCTATGTCTTAATGACACTAAAAGGGCAATGTTTCAAAGAAATATTGATATAACAATATACTTTTCAATGCCATATCACCATCTCAGCAGCAGCATCAGTGAGATTTACTTCATATCATCTCTTTTAGGTGTCAGATTTAGCTTCACTGTTCAGTAAAAAGGAAAACTAACTTTTCCATCCCACCTCTCCATACATACCTGCAACTCTCTGTGGGTGTCCTTCTATATTGTAACCACTGAAAATGCCACTTCACTGCTTGCTGATTTCTATACAGGCTATGTGGAGGATTCAAACAAAACATCAACATTTTGGTTCAGAGCATTAGAGCAGTTCTGAAGTGAGTTCCCTGGTCATACCACAAGAAGTGTGTTTGTTTGATACACACAAAGAGTATTTTTGGCAAGTGCAACCAAGATTCCTTCTGGAGGAAAGTAAACTGGGATTCCATTCCAGTTGCTTACCAAATATGCATCACAGATTCATAAGGATCTGAGTCAACTGCTCCACACTACCATGAGTTTCTTCAACACACATCCCATCCAAAGATGGGATGTTCATCGATTACAGAGCTCTTGAACTGATCTTCAGGTGAGAAGGTACCACCAGGACTGCTGTTTGACTGCATGCTCACACCTGAGGTCCTGGGATCACCATATAGGTAAGTTTTAGGAGCCTGTCTAGCACTGCTTTATTGTTCCCATTTCTCACTAAGGACAAGGGCACATCTACAGATACCTTTCCAGCTTGCTCCCTGCCACAGATTGTATCAGAAACCCCCTGTGTGAGCACTCTAGTTTCCAACCTGCAAAAAATTGTGGTGTTCTTCTGTACCTGTCATTATTACATGTGCAGAGGGAGGGAGGAATGACAGCCCTGGTCTCAGAGTTGCAGAGAGATGACACATGGCACTGAATCATAAAGGCTATGTTGTCTTTAAAATCTGTCCTGGTTCTCTGAGCTGTGAGGGGATCTTCTGCCTGGCATTTAGGTAAGTCAGAAAATGCCTGCCCAGCCTGTGCCCTGTGTGAGTCTAATTCAGCCCCAGTACTAACCAAGCCATAGTAATACAGTTACCACAGACTCCTCTAAAGACCTAAGCACATGGTTCCTTCCCTTTTTCAAAAGCAGTGAGTTATGAGCTGATGATATGATGGAAGAGCCACACATAGGATGGTTTTCTGTCATACGGCCTTTTGAATCTGCCTACAAACTAGAATAACAAGCAGTGGAGAGGGTCTTTTTATTCAGGATACAGAGCAGTTAGTGGTAGAGTTAATGTTTGCTGGTTGTAATGCTCCTCCTTCCCCCTCCCTCCCTCCTTTTTCATCACTTACAGAGTCTCACAGGACACTCCAGCCCTCAGTGGGCTACTGGGAGTAAGCAGTGGCAAAACAAACCTGCTCCTGGGACTTCACTGAGTCATGGATTTCTCTTCATGTGGTTTTGAGTAGCCACTTCAGGCTCAGGTGGCTAACAGTTTGCAGGAACATCAGGTGCAGGTTTTCATCTCTAGTTTTAGTAGGCAGCCTGCAGGTAGAGGCTCAGCTGTGGGTCGTGAGCTTCTTTGTGGTCAGGTGAAGAGGAAGGCATGTTTTGGCACATTTGCAGACACACTATCACTTCTAATGGGACACAGTCTCACTGCATGCTCTATTGTTACTTGGTTTGAAATCAGAAACAGCGAACTTTATTATCAGTAAGAACTCCAGGCTGTTGATTCTGAAAAGGGCATCATTATGGTGTTTTGCAGTCTTTGTGGCACACATCCCAGACTTGGACGGGCAGTTACAGGGTATGGAGCAGAGTCACGGAAAACACAGGCTGGGTGACCCTGCTACCTTCTAAGACCTCAACCACTGTACTTGGGAGCACTCAGAGCAAGACATTTTTATTTTTTTACTTTTTTTGTGTATACGTGTGTGTGTACTCTTCTTACAGAGCAAGCTAAACAAAAAAAGTAAGAGATTACCATTACTGTGGGCATTACCTTTTTTTATAGAAAGCACCATATTTTTGAAGGCACTTGCGGTATCCTGCTCCACCCCCCAGTTTGTGATGCAGTTTAACTACCTTAGATTTAGACAACCAAAGGTACACTCCATTTCCACCCTATTAATGTTTATATTTCCCTTGTCCAGGTACAACCTTATGATCTGTTAGTGAGGGGAATAGGTAGCATTTCCCAGTGAACCAGCAGGAACCAAATACGGTGAATTATTGTGTCCATCCTTTCAAAGAAAGTACTAAAATCCCCACAAATTTGAGGAACCAATGTGTAATTAACCACATTGAAATAATCCACAAATTTATCAGTGGATAATTCAATAGATAGTTCCCACACAGTTTAAAAACCCATGGAAACCAAAACCTTGAATTTTTTCTTGATGTTATCCATGTTATTCAAACAAGAAGGTTTGGAGAATGACATCTAAAGTCTTGACCATTATTTTGCCCACAATAGTGGATTTAGTGACCTTAAACTGTTCAGGCCACTGATCAGTAGGGGTTCAGTGTTGCGGGGCTTCACAAGAGGGAGGGAGAGATAGTCACTCCCTTTAACGTAGGTATGATTTTCTGAAATGCTAAGCCGTGATAGTGAAGTAGTAGTAGCTCACAGTGCTGTCAACTCACAGAAGAAAGCCTACACTGCCCCTGCAAAAAGAGTATTATTTCATTCGTTGCTAGTCATCCCATATCCCCAAGACAATTGAATGCTGGTGTGTTAATTGGACATGAGCAGGAATAGAAACAGGCAAGAACACAGACAGGAACAGAAACTAGGTTCATTTCCATTTGTGAGGTTTTATTTGAGCCATGTTGGAGTGGGCTATGATATGCTACTATCATTTGCCTGACACAGAAAAAAGGCCAGTATGACACTTTGTAATGTGGTGAGAGTTTGTGGAATACCTTTACTTTTTATAGCTTTGTATCATATGTAAGATGGAAATATTAAGTCTAGGAGACAGAACTAATCTATCCTGAAGTAAAACCCCAGACCACATAGAGTGTGCTGTAAGGACAGAACTTCAGTTTATTCACTCCTCCTATTGTACCATTAGCAAGTAATTACCTGCTAATGTAGACCTAGCCAATGAAGCCTGGAGGCTGTGTTAAATTTTCTCTTTGGAAATCCTCTCCATAGCCCTATCTTCAAACCATCTAACTTCATATGGTTCTTTGGACATGAAGAATGATCCCTGTCACACTAGAAAGAGTTAGCAGTGATAATGCAAAATAGGCATGTCAGATCAGTTATATTCATGGAGAGGGCCACTCTCTGAAGGACAGTGAGAGTAACCAGCAGGGAAAAATATAACTAAAGAAATTCTTTTGTAGTCCCCTTTGCTTTTCTCTTTAGTCAACGGAATGGGAAATATATAACATTTCTATTCTTAGCCATACAACCAGAGTAGTCCCTGCCATTAATAAAAATTATTTACCTGTGTCTAACTGTAGCTTTGTTTTTCTGCCCATCATCATAGTGTCCAAACATTGTGCAGTTTAAGCAGAGCTTTGTAATGAGGACCATAACAGAACTTCAGAGAAAAGCTCTGTCTTTCCTATTATCTTTTGATAGGTAATAAAACCCAAAAACAAGCAAAAAAAAAATCCCAAAATGTTAGGGGACAAATTCTGTTCTCTAGTAAGCTTGCAGGTCTATCTCTCACTGAAGTTAAGAGTCACAGGTGCACATAGGAGGGTAAAGAGATGAGATCCAATCTATATATAGCCCTTCTTGAATAAAACTGCTGTCAGGTATTTAAGATGCTCTCTTTCCAATGTTTATTCAGAATGTATTTTTGGTGCAGCTGGGAATATTATACTAACAAATAAGCAAGCCTGAGTAATGAGAACATAGCACAGCTGATATTCTTGAGGGTAAATATGAGAATTTGTATCATTTCTAGTACAAATGCAGATATAGCTCCCAACACTGATGTGTGATGAGTGACTAATGTCAGCTCAACATGAAAGACTGCAAAGGCAAAACAAGTTCTCTGATCATGAATCCTCCTAGGGTATCACATCATCACTTAAAAGCCTTGCAGTTTCTGAGTAGAAGAGGACTGGCTAAAGGTCAGTTATAGATTTATTTATTGACAAATGTTCTGATGATTTCAAAGCAAAGCTATAGTAAATATTTTTCTAATATTCTCATTTTCTCTCCAGTAAGTTACTATTTAATAACTGTTGTTTTATGGGCAGAAATGTGTTGTCTACGAGTAGGGGTGGGGAAAGCCCACATCATAATCAAAGTATGAAGTAAATTTGTTCAGACTATGAAATACTAATGTTAAGAAGGAAGTGGTTAAACAACACACAGAAAATAGGGTCAAATTCTTCCAATTGTTTTGATTTGAATCTGGAGCATTTTCACTAACTCTGTTTAGAATATTCTGGAATTAAACATAAAAGGAGAGAAAAAAAGGAGTTATATCTGACCACTGGTCCACGGAGGAGGGAGACCAGATCTGGTACCAGCTCAGTATTAGAATAAATCTGGGAATTACTCCAGTGAAGTTCAAGAGAATAATTTGCATCTGGGTATATCAACACATCAGAGGTCTAAAGCTCTGATCTCTAGTCTAAATTAGTTTTTGACTTGGACTGCACAAATGTACTGGGAATAAAGACACAGTACGAACCCTCTGTAAATATCCCAATAGGCAACAGTTCTTGGTCAGAATATGCAGATTTAAATCAATGATATTCATCCTATGAGCTCATCTTGAGCACACGGAGAAAGAGAGTGGAGGAATGAGAAGACACCAGGCTCTGTGGTTTCCCCATAATCCTGTATGCTGGAGTTAATAAGGAAACAATAGTAACCATCAAGTAGTTTAGAACGGAAGTAATTTGTTTCCTTAGAGGAAGAAGAGAGCAGAAACAAATTTATTTTCTTCATCATTGTTTTGGGCAGGGCTGAAAGTAGACAATCTGCACATCCGGAAAATGAACAGCTTTCAACACTGTTAATGAGCTTGTTACCCTCTATCTTTTCCTAGGCTGTGTTCTGGTCCCTGTTTCCATTTTAATTAATGTAAAAATTCCCATTTACATTAAGAGTATAGTTATTTTACATGTCTGTGTCCTCTTATGTATTCTTTTTTTTTTTTTTTTGAGTTTCACTCTTCCTTTCACACTGAAATGCTATAGCTACTTCAATTTGTTTCATACATGTATTCTTAAATTACAAGGAATTTGCTCATCAAGGCAGATTTGCAGAAATTTGCAAATCTTTGGAATATTCCCAAATACCCAAATGGATTTTGTGGCTTTGACAACAAAACTGTTTGTGCATAGAGCTATGAGTAAAACTGAATTTTTTAATGGTACATAACAAATCAACAAAGAAATACTTTTACGATATGGAACCATGACATGTTACTCAATTTATAATTCATTATACCATGAAACTAAAGTTTTATGATGTCATTAAAATGCATATAAAGTAATAAGAAATCAACATTTATCAGAAAAATAATGATTTGGAAACAGCCTCGTAATAAGGCAAATAAATAAATAAGCGTATCATTTTTATATCAGTACAGTAACAATAAAAGACAATGTCTGAGATAAATGCAACAAAACAATGAAAAGAAAAAGGCCCTATAATCATGTCCTTGATTAGAGAAGAATTGTAACAGCTCCAATTTTTCTAAACTCATTTTAAAGTCTACTTTTAGGTTTTAATTCATACAAAGTTATTTGGTACTTGAAGTGTATACAGAATATATTGGTATTTGCTTGTCATTCAGTGTTGCATTTAAATACCATTCTCTAAAAAAGAACTGAGGATAAATTCAAGCTGTTAGTTTAGTGCCTGTCAGGTTTTGTGAATATTATCTATCTAAACATTTTGAATGAAGTACTGACAATACAACACACAATTCTGCCATCCTTCCTCACACATGGAAACAACTTGATCCATTGAAAGTTCCACTAGTTCCAGATGGGCTTCTCACAGAATAAAATGATCCTTAGTATATTTAAGATTGAGGGAAAAAAAAAATCAGAGCTACTGAGTACTCACAGTGCAGATTAAAAGGGGCAGTTCTAAAGACCAAAGAACAAAACAAATGTGTATGCTCTGTATAATCATTCAGAGAAATTGTGGAAAGCTGAAGTTTAACACATTTTTACTTTTTTTGCTTATCCTCCCCCCCCCCCCCAGCACATATCAGGGAATCATATATCATTTAACTAAGCATACTCTGTAGATATGACTTTCAAATTAAACTGGAAGGTTCATTAACCATTGATACAAAATACAACATGGTTTTTTTCCTCTATGAAATCTTAAAACAAAGATGAACAGAGGGATTAATTTCCAGAACTACGTAACAAAATTTGGGTTACTCACCCAGATACCTGTATGAAAGGTAGATATCTAATACTTTAAGCATCACACTCAGTGATGTCTGGAGAGTGATTTAGCTAACCAGCTGCCTACTTGCAGGGAGATGTAGAACTCCTTAGACTCCATTAATTGTATTGACTAAATCTTCAAGGAGGGATTCAGTTTCTCAAACACAGGCATTTTGGGTGTCATCTCATCTTACTGCAACTCTTTACATTTTGTTGTATAAATAGTGCTTTTTTAACACAGAAAATAAAATTTTGAAATAAGAGTATCAGTAACCCAAAACATTCTTTTTTTCTTTTTTTTTTCCTACATCTAGATCTGCCAAATCTTGCTAGTGAGAGCCCTGAACTAGGATGCTGCCACTCAGCATCAATAACAGGATCACTTCCTGTGACTGTCACCTAATACTATTCTCAGGGGACTGTTTTGCATACAATAAAAAGGTTGCCAGTTATCGTGGGTCATTAATCAGATATTTCTGACAGTTAAAAGTATTAGTCTTCATATCTAAGCAAATATTTCTGTAGCTTCTTGCTGGAATTCTGTCTCAGTATGTGAATTAGAGGATTTCAGGCTGCATATTGGGGTGAGTGAAGACAAATATTGCCCTGAAGAATGTGATGGAGAAACCTAAACCATGTATCAAGTTGTGTAACCCCCTAGATACCATAATTAATGTTTTATTATACTGAGATAAGAGTGAATAAATGATAAGCTTTACTTAACATATTGAGCTGAGAGAAGGGTCAGGAGTTTGAGGGAAAGTATCAGGACTCTAAATGGAGGAGGAGGAGAATTGAAGAATAATCAAATTAATCTCTAAGACGAGATATTATATGTGGTAAGTAATCTCATATTTAATTTTTTCTGCTGTGCTAGGATATTGGGCTGTCTTTCAGGCCCAGGAAAATTGCCCCCAATGGTAGTGGAAAAGATAATGTAAAAATATATAAATATTATAGCAATAATGTAAAACCGTACAATTTTATGGCCATTTCAAGGTCAAAAAATGGACCAAGGAGGAGGCTAATTTTTTTACTGCCTCTTTCTTCTCTCTAATGCACAGACAGCCATGTGCAGATTACTCTAAGCACACTACTTCAAACTCTGCTTTACAGATGGCAGGGCAGAGAATGGTATCAAAATAGATCACTGCATCATGAAATGATACCCCAGTGAAATGACAAGAAGTTATGCATTAATTACAGTTCTGGTGGGATGGGTAACTCAACCAATTAAGATATGAGCTCAGTTTTAATGCATATTTTATATTCAGAAAGAAAAGGGTACCAAAAAAAACTCAAAAAGTGTGCCTCAGGTAAATAATATGAAGCTTTGAGGCAAGGCAAATTCTGTTTTCCATTACACAAAGGAAGGGGAAAGCTTTTCCATACTACTATTTATGTGCATGTCTAAAATATAATGTGTGGCTAATAAAACATTCAGGAGCAATCATACTACAGAACAATGCAATAGTACATCTTTATCTTCAGGGACATCAGCCATAGAAAAGGATGTGCACTGTGCATCCATTCAAGCAACTTTGTTTTCCTTTCTGATTGAGTTTACATGCTGAAAGCTGTTACCCCAAACAGGTCATTAGTGTCAGGCAAAGAGTTTGAAATGACTTTTTTCCCCCTACTTTTTCTAACAATTTTTCTGCAATGCTCACAAAGTTTGCACTATATTGCTGTTCTATCTGCAACATTATAAAGCATTTAGACCTTACGTAGTTTTAAGCCCTTTGTAATAATCAAATTGCTTTTAAAAATCGCTGCCCTGTGTTCTCTGAGTTATAAATGAAACAGCTTTATGTTAGCTTAGAGTAAAAAGATATCTCAGGATATTTCAAAATATCATGAGATGATTACTTTTTTTACTGACAGTGATTATGTGAAAGCAATTCCTGAAGTCTAGATAATCACACACTTGTTTTGTGACTATTTTCGCAGCATATGGTTCCAAAGCTTTAGTTAAAGCTGGTCTGATGACTCGCCTGCTAGCACATGGCACTACCAAGAGGAAAGATTTAGGTTAGTACCTCAGGCTTACTAGCACAATCAAAGAGGTAAACTTAAGTGACAGCAGGATTGTACCGTCAGTGTGACTGACTTACTTAAAAAAGAAAGAAGATAAGTAACATCATTGTAAGGAAAGCTTTGTCCCAAAATGAAGGGCTCATCAGAAATTCAGCAGTCCCAGAGGTCTAATACTTTTTAATTTCCAGCAAATTTAGACTTTTACTGGTGTACTGCAAAGCATGAAATTGTTTCAAATCTTCTCAGCAAAATAGTTGAATTTTTAACACCCTGACTTTCCAGGGTGAGGGCCAGCCAAAACTGTAATGCTCCTCTCCAGAGAAAAGGGAGGGAGAAAAGAAAAGGGTGGAAGATGTGGAACAAATAAAGAAGAAGGAAGAGGGACAAGAAGGAGTGCCAAAAATCCGTCATGTTTTTCCCACTATTGCCATGGAAGGATAAAACCAACAAATTATGCTTAAACCACAGAGCATCTGCCACCTTCTGTTTCCCCACCACATCTTTGGTAGCAGCAACCAGCTTGACTTTCTAGGGCTCTGGCACAGGCAGAGGAGGGAAATGACTTGTTTGTCCATCTCCAACGATGTGATCCCCTAAGCAGCTGATCACTCTAGCAGTGCCTAAAGGTGTCACTGGCAAGGTGTGTGTCATAAAAGGAGTGAAAATATCCTTTCCATCACTTGACAAATAGGAGAGGCACAAAAATACGTGAAACAAAAAGCCATCATTTCCAGATGTGACAGTTTCACATAGTTGTTGGGACCTTTTTCCAGTAGTGAAACGGATATAGTAGAAATTACATGCCATGTGAAGGATCTGATTTCATATCTTTCTCTAGTCCATCTCCAGGATTCTACAGCCAGGAACTTATTTATGTCATCCTAAACCATGTCTGACTGAACCCTGCGCAACCCATTGCCATTAGCTTTGGCTAACTTTTAACAAATGACAGTAGAAAAGAGTTGTATATAGAGTAAAGCCAAAGACTGTTTTGACTACAATACAAGGATCTCTGGCTTTCACTAATCAGCAACTAGTACAGTTATAGACATATAAAATCAAGTCCAATAAAAATGCACTCATTTATACAAAGTGGAACAGCCTTAAGAGAGCAATTACGAGAGATTCTTCCCAAAAGTCTCCAGAGAGTAACAGAGATTTTACCCAGTTACTCCATGTCCCAAGTGAGAGCTGTAATATCTCTCAGATGGGAACTGTTGCTTTGGTCTGTATTTATACAGTCTACCACACAACTCTGTTCATTTATAAGTAGGAGTATGAGATGCTACCGTCATATAAGTAAGTATAAGAATAGCTACCACAACACAGACACATGGATACCTTTCTTATCATGTATGTCTGACTATCTTTTGTCATGTTTCAAGGAAGTTTTTTGGAGCTAGCAGTGCAAACAACATGCTTCCTATTGGACAGGTCAGTACTTACTGCAGTAAAGCTGATATTGGCATGACAAGATGCTTTTGCGGGATACACTTAGGGAAACCTGCAGCTGTAAAATAGGATCTGTACACATGGATGGGAGCAAACAGGTCCAAACACACTCACTGGTCTTCCGTGATATCCAGATATAAGTCCGCTTTTGTCCAGAAGCCTTTTAATAGCTGTGTTAATGTGACACTGGCCTTTGCTCTGGGCATAGCTCTATGCTGAGGCTTGCTTGTGGCCAGCTCAGATCTGTATGCTCTCACCCACACACTTTGACTCCTAAGGAAGTGGGTATCACACTTTTGCATTCATGTGATTTTTTCCCTTGTGTTTATAAAACAAGATACAGTATGAAATGATAAAATACAAGAAGAGGAAGTAAAATAAACCAAAACAAAATAAAGTAAAATAAAATAAACCAAAAATAAAGCAGAATTAAATTAATATTAAGGCCTGGTTTTCAGGAATTCATCTATCCCTTTAGGAAAAAATGCTTGATGCACCCTTAATAATGTAATCCTCATTGGAATCATTAAATGTTTCTGAAAATATAACTCAAAGGCATTTTAAATCAGGCCTATTTCTTGTCTTTCTCTTGCCTTCCCCATACTTTGTAATTACTCTTTGGGAGTAATACAAAACTTTAGGAGTAATGCAAAAAGAAAAATAGGGTAGAAATATATTATGAAAGCAATTGCTTACTTTCATCCATAATTTAATTAGAAAAGTTCCTAAAAAATCTAAGGGATCCAGTGGGGTATTAAAACTTCTAAGGTAACTGACCTTGGAGAATTCTTTTGTTTTACTTATTTTTTTCTGATTTTCCAGACAGAGTTCTTTGTCCTCTTTTTGCCTTCATACTTATTTAGCTGCCAGAATACTACATCTCTATCATGTTAACAATAAATTGTTATGGTCTTTTTGTATACCATAAGCTCTTCATTCACATTTCTACTTAATTTCTAAAATGTTTTGAGATATTAAATTAGACATTTTGAGATTTTTGAGGGGCTTTGATTATTTGTTTATATCTCTATTTTTAAGAAATACTCTTATTTTTAAGATCATCTCAATCAGTGAAAAAAAATTACCCATGAGTCTCAGTGAGCTGTTTAAAGCCTACCCAATTCTGATGATAACGTGGTATAAACCCTTGAAGTGCTGAAATAGTCAGCTTCCCTTATTACATGACGTGCTGCCTGAGGATCATGGTAAATTGATACATGCATGGATGAGGACCTTACTGTATAGAGGTAAGTAAATAATGTTGACTCTTCTGTAGCAGTTAAATAATTTTTGTGGATTTTTTTTCTGTTGCTTTTATTTCTGATTTCCATTCAAAGAATTAGATCTTAAAATTAAGCCATTTTGAATTAAGTTCCAAAGTGTGAATTTATAAAAGATTGTTTTCATAAAACCCAGACAAGACATTTATCCTTCCTACACTAATTTTGTCAATTCCCTGATATGAAAGCTGGTATTTTCAGACGGATATGACAGTGACAGTTGACAGTGAAAGCAAGAAGCTGACCCACGGGGAGGACATAATTTGGAAGAAGTATCTATGAAAGTTTACAAGAGAAAAGTGGGCGGAAAATGATGAACAAATTGTTTGAGTCAAAGCTAGCAATACTTCCAAACAAGGCTGGGGCAAAAAAAAGTACAAGTCTAACAGGGAGATGAATGAAGACAAACAGGACTTCTTAGCAAGTACTGTTTTTTTGGTATATGTATCAGCCGAATCTAGTCTCATGGCCTTGATCCTCTTTCTTAAGCTTTCCTGACAGCCTTTGTTTAGGCTACTCATAGGCTGTTCATAGGCTACTCATAGGCACAACGAATTAATTACAATAACATTTACATTTCAGGAAATATTTTTTTTTTTTACCAGTGGAAATTGAAAACCAAAGCATTCTCTACAGAGGTAAAAAGGCATGTAAGTTCTTATATGGTTTGGATATTTTAAATTAACCATTGCATTTTACATATGTAGTTTTTTTATATTCATAATGTCCTGAGCTCATTCATTCATAATTTCATTATTTCTTTACTTCCAATAAAGGAGGGGGTCGGGTAGGGGAGGAACAGAATTAGTACTATTTGTTCCATTGGCACAGTCATATTATCAGTCTTTGTCCCCATTTTCTTTTGATAGAACTTGGATAAGTATACTTTTATTTTTTTTTAAATCCATATCTACTTAATTTCTTTGTCCAAGAAGTATGAAGGGCTGTTTTCTGAAAACGGACTCTTCAGATACCAGTTTGCATCTTTATTTCAATTGGAATGCCTTTGGCCAGAAATTTGTAGTAATTTGGCTTCTTGCATATAAGCATGTGACTAAATATTTGGCTCGGAGCTGGTGTTTCATCATTCTGGAGCACTGTGACATTATGGTGTGTTACATGATATAATGACCTTATGGTCTGACATGACGAATTATTCACTCCCTGTAGAAAAAGTAACGGCTTTTAGTTTGCACTGATTATAAACCGACCATTTGCTCTGCACATAGGTATTGTACTGCCGCTACTCAGAAAATGCATTGTTTAAGCAGCTTCATGCATTTGGCCAGTCCTGCTTCTGAGCGTTAATAGCAACTTTATAATTTAAATATTACGAACTCGCGGGCAGTTCAAAGAAAGTTTACCTTCTGTCATAAGTCTACAGGATCTTCTCTTCCAGCCACTGCTTCTGTTGGCTAGTTCTATTAAAGAGTACAGAAATACCCAGTATTTTTAAGGAATTTGACTTTAGCATGCTAATTCCCCAAACAGTCATTCAAAAATAAATAAATTAAAAGGAGATAATTTATATTTAAACATGTATTTCTTAAAATCCCTTTTATCAGATTGTGGAAAAGCAATATGATTTTAATCTGTGACCTTCACACAAACAGCTTGTTCCAGAAGTGAGCTAGGATTTCAACCTCAGGCTAGAAGAAAAAAAAAAAGAGATATTAAGCAAGAAGTGCTTGATCTAAACTCATAGAAAGCAACAGGAGTTTTCAGCTGGCTTTGGATCAAGTTCACAGTTTTGTTAGTGAAGGATACTTCAGCTGATGTTTTTTACATTACTGGTAGTAGAGCAAACTCAGCCATGACATATAGCAATTCAGTAAAAGCATTTAAACCGTTAGTGTGGCCTCTGCTAGTCCTACGTTCTCTGCAGCAGTGACCACACAAAGCAAGCCACAGTGTGTCTAAGTGCATCTAAGCCTTTGAGTGTGAATATTTTTATGCATTTCTGTGGCTAACTACTACTGTTGTTCAAAGGGCATAAGAAAAAATAGTTAGCCTAAATAGTGAATTAATTTTGACCTTTGTCTTTTGTTTCTTAACCCAAGGGAAGTTTTTAATGTCTGTCCATATTCTTCCTAGCACACCCAGATTCGTACTGCAGTTTCCTGGCTCCTCTCTTTTACTAGACTGTTGATCAATATTGATTTCAAATCTATGCTCTGTGAGAGAATAATTATACTTTTTAAAATATGCAAATAATCTTGGGAACAGACACATGCTAAAGGAAAAAAGAAAAATTCTACAATTTATTTTTCGTAGTGTAAAGATAGAAACTTATTGGGAGAGTGCAGCTTTTCCATAATTAAAAATAATTTTTACTGTTAGGCAAATTTTGGCTCTCATCAAAATCCCCCAAGAAAACGGGGGTATCAGTAGTCTCCAAAAAGAAGTTTCCCCACCCCATTAATTTAAAATGATTCAAAAAAACTTTTTTAAAAACATTAAATATAACTGGAATAATTTTGCCTTTTTTTGCGACGTATTACCTGGAAAAAAACCCAATTAAAAGTTTGCTTGTTTTAGAAAACTCTAATGTATTTTCTTTAATCGCTTTTTTTACAGTTTTTTTCCACGAAGTTGTGTTCTGTGTAAAAAAAAAAAAAAGTCGTCTAGGTTTCTACATCCGACTCAAGGAGCCACACACCATGGTGTTTATTGCATTAGCTACTATAATATAACATGGGTTGACTGGTCTTCATAACTTCAGAGGGAGCAGGATATCAGTTCTGATTTTTAACATTTCTCTGCTACTGATTCTGTCACTGGCTAAACATATAATATCCTGTCTTGATCTCCTTTTCTTTAGAGCAGTAAAAATTGTAATGCTTTGCAGGCGGTGGGGATCCCCCTTGCTGAGGGCTAGTGCGCAGGCAAAGGCGCATCATCCTTCCCATCCCTGTGCATACCCCTGTCTGGTGTGTGACAGTGTTTGGCTTTGTGCTTTCATGTGCACTGTCTGTGCTTAGCACTGGAGAGAAGAAAAACTCACAAAGATTTTTACTGAGGGTTATAAAATTCTGGTGGGAATGGATCCTGACACCCCCAAGGCAAGAGCTGCCCTTGCTTTTGAGTAAGAATTATAAATGTCTTCCAGCAGGGGTAAAGTCTGCCTGTCATTTTGGCAATCAAACAGTAGTTCAGTAAGGCATTTGGAAACATGTAAAGTGTTGTGCATCCTCCTCTCTCGTCTGAATCAGCGGGAACTTTCCTATCAGTTCCTAAAGCACAAAAACATGGATGATTGGTGCTATTTATAAAGCCATACTAATTAATGCTTATGTTTAGACAACATCAACTCTGAGGATTTTTCTTTCCCCTTAGTATTTATTTCATGATTTATGTATTTTTCTCCCCAAGGCAATGAGGATCAGGTTTTTTTGGTAGGAATTTCTAGGATTATTTTATTTGTCATTTTTAAAAGACTAGTGTCATACCTGGATTTTTTCCAGCCTCTTTTTTTTAATCCTCTGATACCTGTCCCAATGTCCATGACTTTTCAGAATAATTATTAACAGTGGCTCAGTGAGCTAATTAGCTAATTCCCTTTGGGAAGCCTGAAGAAGGCCAAAAGATTCAAATGTTGGTTACCTAGAAACAAGAAAAAATATATTAAAGTAAGTTTTATAATTCTGTATGAGTTTTCTGAAGACAGAATTTGTGTGCTTTTGTAAAAAAAAAATCAGCCTTACTTTTTAATTATGATCAACTTTTTGCATATCTCTATACTCCATACAGAGATCATTTTGACAAGCATAAACATACACTTTCTTGATGAAAATAATTTTCTTTTCATGATTACACTTGCTGACTCCTCATTACTTAAACTGCTAGAAAGGGATCTCAAGGGAGTGGCTTAGTCTATTCCCTTAAGGTCAAGAGCTTCACAAGTGGATGTAAGTAATTGAGTTATAGGGCAAAGATGAGTAAAGCTTTTAGGAAGTTAGGAAGAAAAATCCTCTTGATAAAGAAATGAATCTAATTTACAGAGTGTTATTTTAGTACATAAATTGGCTAATTATATTGTATCTCACAGGCAAATTTCCTATTAATTACTAAAAATGAGGGACCAATTCTGAGCCAGTTCCAGGAATCCTTTTATCACAGAGTGGAGGAGTTAGCGGTTCAATAAAACTCAGTGTGCCCTGAAAATGAACTTTGAATCCTGTACAGGCTTGCTTACTAACATTTTGTCACGTAAGTATAGCTAAGTAGTTGGGATGGCAGAGAGTTGTGGTTTTCTAGGGAGAGTACTTGTAGCATTCTGGGTGGAAATTTTTCTGAACAGGTGTAGAAACGTGTTTACATCTACATCTCAACTCATCATAGGGAAATCACTGTAGGAAAATGGGTGCTTTTAGGTCACCACTCATCCCACTATAAAGTACTTGTGTAAGATAAATCAGATGAATCCTGCCCTACAGCTTCTTCTGACTATAAAGGAAGATTAAAACAACGAGCCTCATGTGGCCATATCTGTGTGGGACCTTCACAGAGGGTTTAATTTAGTTATGTTAAACAGGGGTACATAATGCCATACAGGTTCATCAAGGGAATTCTGCATGGGAAAGACAATTATGAGCCTACACTATATCTGTCCTTCTCTGGACAATCAACTGGATTTCAGCTGGTATACCTAAGGTATCTCTAATGAGACTATGTCTGGGTGACTATATTGATCTGATAACATCAACTGAAATGCAAACACCCTCTCCTTAACTGAGAGTTATCACATTGCTTCCTGGCACATTTACACCATATCCTTTATTGTCTTTGAGTCTTCTGATTCAAACCTCTTGGAAATCCTTACGGTCTGTAATTCTGCCCAACCTGTAATCATGATGATTGAGATGGGAGGAAGGTTTGTGCTTTTTCTCCCAGCTCACAATATAGTCACCTGAATAGCATTGCACTGCTACAGTAAGGATAGCCTGAAAGGAGACTACATGTGAAGGAAAGAATTTTTATGGAAATTAACCAAAACAATACCATCTTTAAAAAAGTCAGCCGCTTGGGAATTCATCTCTAAGCCTGATGGTGCTATCTTTGTCATTGTCTGATGTGCCAGTCACTACAGAACTAAAGAGCCCGCCCAGGGCTAGGTAGGCTTATCTGGAAGCTAACTCTTTGACAGTAATGCCTCGGTCATTGCTTTTGGCTTTCTCCGATTCAAGAGTGGAAGCCAACTGATACCGTAAGTAAGTTGTTACTGCAAATTACAGTGTTAAGGAGCCCTCATCTTGAAAAAGGTTTCCACAGAGATAGATGACAAAAAATACACAATGAAAGATCAATCTTTATTTCAGAAAATATAGTTTTTCCTTGTTACTTACACTGCTCCCACCAAACATTTAAAACATATGAATTCTTAGTGAATATTTACCAAGATAGGAACTTTTACCACTGGAGACAGTCTAGGTGTATTTATCCAGTTAAAGGTCCTGTTTCTAGCCATACAAGTTGTACCTGAGTTACTGTTTCAGGTTTTGACCCTTACGAATATTTTTGTTTATCCTCTAAAAATGTGTTGCTTTCCCTTAAATGTAAGATTTCTAAAAAACAGTGAGAAAGAAAAAACAATTACACTTAAGAAAAAATAATGAGTTATTTGCTAAATAACAGAAATGAAATACTTATGAAAAAGTGCAATGTTACTCACAGAAGTCAGTGGGACTACCCAAAAGATAGAGTACTCAGTTTCATATATAGTCAATATCACCTCATAAGTGGGATAGTTTCAGAATATTAACAAATGTTTTAACTGCAGAGGTGCAAAGGAGAGACAAGATTATGGAGGTGTGGTAGATAAAGAAGTGATAAACCATATAAATTCACTATACAGGAGCAGTAATAAACAATAAAGAGTTAAAAAAGTCAGGGCTTATTGATTTAGGCCAAAGGAGGATTTTGCAGTTTTTCACCATGAGACAGAAAGAAAGCAAAGGAAGGGAATATAGGTGTTAAGGAGATTGAGGAATTTATTTTTAATAATTTCTTGCTAATCCTTTCTCTTCCATCATGAATCTAGACAAGAGGTAGTAAATAGTTTCAGTTTGTTAGCCACCCAGCCACCCACTTGAATATATAAAATTCATTGTACATTATTCAGAGACTCAGAAATGCAGAGCCAGAAGGGATCATCAGATCATCTTGTTTGACCTGTGCTATAACCCCACAGAATTTTACCTAGCTGAGACCTATAATTTATGCTTGAATAATACATACAATAACATTTCTCCTACAGCTTTTTCCCGAATCTTCTGAGAAACAGATAGCCTCATTAAAGAATTTTCTGAACTCCTGAGAGATCTGGAAAAGCCAAACTGCCAAAATCTTAAGACAGAATAGTACCTCACCATTAGTCCTGAATAACTATGGCTAAGTCAAGGTAAAAATGATTTTGATGTAATTATTCATGTGTGCAGCATTCAGAGGATTATCTCTTTGCTTAGTGAAATGTGGTCCGACTTTGTAGTGAGCCAGTGCAGCAGACCATGATGAGGAGACAGTGATTTCAAGCAGAATTTAGGCAGAGTTTAACCACAGGTTTTGGTTGTAGAGACCCATATGTTAGCATGAGTGACCACTGTTTAACCTGAGCACATACTGTGGCTGCCTTTAACAATACCACCTCTATGTCACAGAATCATAGAATTATAGAATAGTTTGGGTTGGAAGGGACCTTTAAAGGTCATCTAGTCCAACCTCCCTGCAATGAGCAGGGACATTGTCATGGTTTAACCCCAGCCGGCAACTAAGCACCATGCAGCCACTTGCTCACTCCCCCCCACCCAGTGGGATGGGGGAGAGAATAAAAACCAGCCAACCAAACACCAAAACTCATGGGTTAGGATAAAGACAGTTTAATAGAACAGAAAGGAAGGAAAATAATGATGATGATAATAATAATAATAATAAAATTACAATAATACTAAAAGAATTAGAATATACAAAACAAGTGATGCACCATGCAATTGTTCACCACTCGCCGACCAATACCCAGTTAGTTCCTGAGCAGTGATACACCCCTGCTGGCCAGCTCCCCCCAGTTCATATACTAGGCATGATGTCATATGGTATGGAATATCCCTTTGGTTAGTTTGAGTCAGCTGTCCTGGCTGTGTCCCTTCCCAACTTCTTGTGCCCCTCCAGCCTTTTTGCTGGCAGGGCGTGAGAAGCTGAAAAATCCTTGACTTAGTATAAATGTCACTTAGCAACAACTAAAAACATCAGTGTGTTATCAACATTATTTTCCTACTAAATCCAAAACATAACACTATACCAGCTACTAGGAAGAAAATTAACTCTATCCCAGCTGAAACCAGGACAGACATCTTAACTAGATCAGGTTGCTCAGAGCCCCGTCCAACCTGACCTTGAATGTTTCCAGGGATGGGGCATCTACCACCTCTCTGGGCAACCTGTTCCAGTGTTTCACCACCCTCATTGTAAAAAATTTCTTCCTTACATCTAGTCTAAATCTACTCTCTTTTAGTTTAAAACCATTGCCCCTTGTCCCATTGCAACAGGCCCTGCTAAAATGTTTGTCCCTATCTTTCTTATAAACCCCCTTTACATATTGAAAGGCCACAATAAGGTCTCCCCAGAGCCTTCTCTTCTCCAGGCTGAACGACCCCAACTCTTTCAGCCTTTCTTCACAGGAGAGGTGCTCCAGCTCTCAGTTAATTTTTGTGGCCCTCCTCTGGACCTGTGCCAATAGGTCCATGTCTTTCCTGTGCTGAGGGAACCACTTGTAAAAGTTCATTTCTATGGAGATGGGCAAGAGCGTATCACTCTCAGAGCATATCACTCTCACTGAATCTTAGTGTGTCATCTAGAAAGTTCAGTATGGTACAGGTAAAAGATTGATAACTTTTTTTTACTTGAAAGAATATTCTAGAAATGTGAAGAATAGTGAGGCCATCGAACTTCCCCATGGATGGTAACTCTGCACAGCATACCATAGTCAACGAGGAGGGGCTTGTCAGATGCTACAGGAGCATCAGAAGAGACGTAAGATTTCTATCACTTTCCTACCAATTCTGTTTTTTATAGAATAACTCATTAACTAGCCTCACGTGTCTGTGCCTTTCTTACTGAGATCCCAAAGGAATCCACACCACCTTGGTGTAAAAAAAAGACCTTCATGACACACACTGTTCTTTAAAGTTTATCCAAAATGATATTAAAAACTTCACATAACCATTATGGTCATATTTATCCCTCTTCCAAAAACTGCTTATCAACTTTTCCACATTTTCTTCTATGTCAGTCCTTTGCTCATCTTCCACAGTTCATCCTCTGTCCTTGATTTACTAGTCATGTCATTATTGCTTTCTCATGTATATAATTTTTGTTTGTTCTTCTATGAAGAACTCTTTATCTTCCTCTAGTTTCTTGTCAAACAATTTTTCTCCTTTTTTCAAACCCTTGTTATTGGTCTTTTCTTCTGAAAGTAGCAACATGAATTACCACAACACTGGCAATTTTAGAGAAATTAAAAGCAGTAATGTTTTTAAACATCATTACATATAAATCTGAAAACATATACATTAGGAGAAAAAAAAAAGTTTGGCTTTGTACCAAACTTTCAAACCTTTTATTTTACAAGTTTTATCCTCTACATTTACCTATTTGACAAAGGTTAATAGATTGGAATTGAGAAGGAATGTTCTCATCCATGTATATTTTAAATTTGTCTTTTTTTCTCAGATTACAAAAGTAGTACTCTATATGGGAACTGAGTAAGCAAACAAAAGAAGGTTTTGATCAAATTGATTTATCTCTTTGAATGATCCACAAATATTCTACATGGAATAATAATAATGATAGCTAATTTATATTACAAAGCATGTCATTTCAGACTGGGGAAAAACTGAAAAATAAAACCTCCTTTTAATTTTTTTTTTTTTTTACTTAAGAAGCTCATTGAATTAAGCCTTTTCCTTAAAGGAAACCACATTGTCTAATTACTTTTTTAATGTCCAAAATTTAACAGTCAATTATTAGTAAAGAACTTGCTTGATAAATCTTGTTATACAACAGAACAACCCTATTGTCTTCTATATACATTACCTTTCGAGAAAAGTTAGTTATGCACAATAGTATCCTACAAATTTTGAGATGAAGCAAAGCCAGAATTCTGTTCATATTATTCATGCATGACTTGTGGTGCACAGAACTGTAACAATGCAAGCCATTTTGCAAAGTCTTTTAATGTTGAACTGGCAGGACCACTTTCTCAAGGGCTTTTCTATGCCAGCTCAATCCTTGATCTCCTTTGTGTAGAAATGCCAAGAATATCAACTTTTGTTTATGAGTTCTAATAGATATTATTTTCCATTGGAGAGCACGTCTGAAAAGAGCGTGTCCCCTCAAATTCTTTGTCTCTTGTAGCTCTTAGCATGATACTGAAACATCAGAAGTAATTAAACAAAATGATATTGTAAATCCCAAGATAAAAGTGTGACTAATGATTAATTCTTTGGTATTTTGTCAAAACCCTCCTCATAATTTCAAAGCTCTAGTTAATATTCATGTAGCTAATTCTCCCTAAGTAGATTTTTCTTTCCACTACTAAAATGTTTGTGTGCTGATTAATAAATAATTTCTTAAAGTTCTAAGAATATGGTTTTAATAGTTATTTTTCTTTAATATTTTGATCCAAGCTTTGGTTTTCAAAAGTATATTTATTTTGAGATTCACAGTAATGAATTAAATTTTTACATATATATGTATTTCATTCTTGCATCAAGAAAATGAGTAAGACTTACTTTCTGTAAAGGTATAAAAAATCCAATGCTGCATTTTATATGGCCCTGAGTAACACCTCAGCTAAAAAGCAGGTTTTGTTCAAAAAAAGAGCTTTCAGAACTATGTTTCTTAAACTATATGTGCTCAAAGAAAACAGATACAGCAAATGCAAAATTTAAATATGCTTTTCTAATATATACTAATTACACATGATACTATTACCTTGCTGACTTTTCAAATCCCCAGCAATTCTTACATCTCATTCTGTTGCACATGATTTATCTGTTGCTCTATACATAGCTTTGAATTCATACTACAAAAATAGGCAGTCTAATTCAACATATTTATTTGACTACAATACTTACAGCTAAGCAGGGCTTTTAGTAGTTCATATAGTAACAACATCCACTGGGTATTTTTATGGACATTTTTTATCTATCTTGAATTTTCTTCCCTCTGTTAGTTTTAAGTGAATGTATTTGATGGTCAAGTTCCAACACACCCTCCTTTTTTATTTTTTATATTGATTAGAATTTTCAATATGTATGAGATGTCAAAGACACTGAAATTATTCAGCCTTTCAACCACAACTATCAAAAATTAAATTTAACATTTAATTCTTTGCACTGCAATATGAAATCAGGAGAATTTCATTTTATTCCTTTGGATACGTGAGTTTATTTAATTTGCCCCTATTTTGTTACTTTAGAAATGCACTTATTTTCTAGACATGTCAATAAAAATGTAAAACAACTCACAGTACTCAGTGACCACTGTGAACAAGCAAACAAGATGAATTGAATCACACTATTTTGCATGCATTTCAAGATGTTACAATGTGCTGTTATAGTTCTGCTGACATTGAGGCAGAGACAAGTAAGACCACAAAAATTGCTAGATACATAATGCAATATCTTGCCTATTTGCTTAGACACCAATCCAACATTTATAAGTAAGGAATCATATTTTATGGGACAAGAAAGTTTTAATTTTTCAATAAGAGCGCATGTGAAATGAATTATATTATGACAACATAGTGTTTCGAATGAGTACACATGAGAAGCCTGCAGACTGCCTGTAGCTTGAAGTCCCAGTGCTGAAGAAGAATGTGAATTTCTACCAGTAAGAGGTGAAAGCCAGTGCATGATTCTTCTCATTCAGCCTTGGAGACCTACCATACAGATATCTTTGACTGAATTGCTCCCTATAAGCTCTTTTCCTAATTAGAAAGGGAGAGGAATAGACACTTCTAGGGAATGAAAGTTGGGTTCTATTTGAGACATCAACATTAAGATAAGATAAACTGTGCCTTTGAAGTTCCTGTTTTTCTCTGTTGATTATAACAGAAGCCTAGGGTGGAAGCTCAGATGTAGATGCCTAAATAATAGACATCTCTCTTCCAAGGCCCAGAGACCTTAGAGAGTACCTTTCAGAAAGCTGTAATTAATTTGGGTGCATAACAAATTGTTCCTTTACCACATTTACTCATTTACAATTTTTCTCTAATCCTAGTCTGATTGAGGTTGCTTTTGATTTATTCCATAGAAATCCCCCTGGCAAGCTATGACACAGCTCACTATCTCAGGAATATCGAACAGGAAAAAAAAAAAAAAAAAAAAACACCTAAATAGTGATTAATTTTTAGAGACATGGGGATGTGGAAAAGAGCTGGAGCATGTCCCGTGTATTGTATGTATGGTCAGTCTAGAAGGGATTAGCCCTACACACAAGCCATTCTGTATCTGGAGGCCAGGATTGATCCTGGCATTAATGCCTTAGGCAGTGTAGAGGTCACCAGATTAGTACATAAGTATTAGGGATAGATGGGTACCTAGAGAGAAATTCTGTCTGCCTACATTTCGACACCTGTCAGGACAACAGATTTGTACAGCTCAGCAGCAAACTATCTCTATTTATCGACTTTATAGAGAGCTTCTGGAAAAATGATTCAGACAAAGATTTGGGTGCATGTTATGAAAGTATATATCTATATACTTACATAGTTCTGCTACACATCTAGCGTCTACTAATACAGCTTCCATTACTTACAACTGTGCTAGTGTGTAAGTTTAGGTCAAAGAAAAGTAAACTTTCTTTATTTTGCTTACTGAGAATTTCTAAGCTATTTGTTCTTCAAACCTCATGTCCGTTTACCATGACTGGCTGCCATTTATCCTATTTGTCACAGTTCTCCAAAATCTCTAAGTATTTAATTACACAGACAGATGTCTAGAGGTACTTTCAGAAATGCTAAGACATTTATTTTCTATTTAATTCATTGAGAATTAGGTATTTTGAAAATCCTATCAAACATCCCCCCAAAACCTTAGTAAGGATAACAGAATCAGTTCATGATCAATGGTGTTGGTCTTCAGCTAGACAACATCCTCCTGCAAAAAACGCAGTTTTTTGAAATTCTTCACAAATGTCCACAGGAATAAGTCCCTGAAGGTGAACCAAAAGGCATAATCTGTCCCCCAGTAAAGGGAAAATATATGGTAATGATTCTGTGTTTATAACCAGCTCTTGTTTTATAATTCAGTTCCTCAAGAATGGGCACAGAAATATTTGAGGGATTAGTTATAAAATATATTCTGTTTCTTATGAAATCTGTTCAGTTTTATAGGTATGAAAAGAGGCATCAGACATAAATAAAGCAAGAAATGAACAGTTTTGCAAATGCTGTGTATAAGCTACAGTAGCAAAATTCTATTTGTGCCCAACTGCAGCTTCTCTGTTAAATGTCAAGCTCTAGACTCCAACTCAATATAAGGCTACTTGATAAGAAACTTTGGCAGAAGCAAGAGAAAACAGGCATTTGGTGGCTCCTAGAAACAGCACCACCGCATTTCCTTTATTTAGCTCCCAAACGGGTAAATCATTTTAGCTGCTAACACATCACCAGATAGAAAACTAAAAACACGGCACCTGTCCTTAGGCACTCCTAAATTAGGAATTATACTTTAGAGTAGAAAGTTAAGCTCCCTGTATAGTCAAGAGGGAGGAGAGTCCTCTAGCTAATGATTAACACTACACAAAATCTCAACCATAATCTTACGGTGCCAGACTTACAGTCACAGATGATGTTTAGGTTTCTAAAGTAGGCATGCCATTTACACTGGTAGGTTGGTAGCAAAAAAGTTGTCCCTTAAAGAGTTTCTTGTTAGTAGCTAAGGATGAAATCCAAAGAGCTAATGTGGTTGATATATAACTCAGCTGAGATCTGAAATCCAAACTGAGCAACCTAGTGAACATTCACTTAATGGCTTAGAAGTCTGCAAGTTTGTATGCCAATCTGTTGTCACCACAGAACCTACTTAGAACATTATGTTTATAAACTTGCCAAAATCCTGAGATCTGAACATCTAAGCATTATCTTGTGCTTGTGAACTTGCATAAGTAGAATTCCATGTTCCTTATTCAATCCTGAACGAATTAGAAAAAAAATAAAAATTATTCTGTAGCTCAATGATGACTGAACTCTTATGGGGCCCATCTTCTCTATGCCATTTCTTATTGGTTGACTTAGGTATTTTCCTGTACAGCATGTTCCCTGCTAGAAAATCAGCTCATGTGGCCGGCCTCTTTACAGAAGAGAGATCCAAGGGTGTGTTTTCCCTACAGAGTACCATAGGATACAAATCTTCTCTGGGCTGCTCCAAAAGTAGCGTTCTAGTCATATGACAGGGCAGTAATGTACAGAGATGCTACATGAACTCTACTTGGCATGAATTATTAGCTTGAATATTTCACTGCATTCTTGATGAACAGATACTGACTCCAGTTCTAGAATTTATCTGGGCAACAGTAGATCAGAACTGCTTGCCCATATCGCGCAGCATGATGCAGAAAGGCATTAACATTTGCAATTTGGGAATGTGGTTTCACTTTCAAAGCCCTGGCGTTTAACTTAACTTTCTTTTTAGGATCTGGCTTTTATTATTTAGCAAGCTGAACAGTTAGCAGCCTTCTATCTTTTAGCACACAGAGCATGAGAAGAAATGATCCATTAGTACTGGGAGAAGCCACACAAGTCAGTGTGAAATTCATTAGAAAGTAAAGGATAGCAGACTAAAATATTAGTACTGTGTTGGATAGCATACAGTATGCTGTCTAATATTCAGTATTTAAAGATAGCACCTAGTTGAGATGGACACCAAAAAGTAGGCTGAGCAATATGCCTTTTTCTCCCTTTTTTTGGTAACTGAGTAAACAATATATACTACCTCTTGATTATAAAAGTTCTGCAATATAAGTATTAAGTAGCCTTTTGCATGTTAATGAAATATCAGCTGGTATTAAAATTATATTTTATTAGCAGACACCAAACTTATATGTCAAGATATAACTTTTTAAAAATATAAAAAATCTAATACAATTCATGTGATGTATTGCCAATTTTACATCCAGACTGAAACAAGTCTTCAGAGATACATTCCATTTGCTGCTCACTAGCGAGCTATTTTTTTATTTTAACAATATATATAATGAAAAAGAAAAGCAAAACATCTCCTTGTAGATGGTCTAAGTACTGTGTGTGAAGTGAGACTATTACTGATCTTATATTAATGTGCCCATCTCTGTTCAAATACATTGAGGAAGATGAAACTATCACAGAAATAATTTGTTACCAATTAAAAATGACGTTAAGTTCCTCCAGATGATTTTTTAAAAGTGCAATATTATTTGGTTTGTGATGTGGGTTTTTTGGTTTTGTTTTGAAATATGACTATAAGAAAGTGATACCTCTTCCTTTAAAATTTACGCTTTTACTTTAGCAAGCTCTCAAGTTACATTTTGTAGCTGTTGCGTATCTTAGTTTGGAAAGAGAACATATCTTAGGAGATGAATTGTGCGAATTCCTTCTTTGAAATAATGTCAAAAGAGTATTTAGTAGAGTTCTAACAAATTATATATCCATAAGCCAACTGGAGTCAGTAAGATTATTGAAGTACCTTGAGGGGATAACCTGAAGACCTCTGCTGACAATGCAGCCTTTTGCTATGACAGAATGTAAAGCCTACAGCTGATCTGTAGATCTATTTGTATTTGGAAATGATCCTGTGTATTTTTAAAATCAGTTTTCAGATAACAGGCTTAAGTAATCTCATCCATGTGATCAAGGGAATTGAGGGCACTGTTGAAACTGTTCTCCTGAATAATTATTACCTGACAGCACACACAAATTCTGGTCTTCTCAAGTATTTTTTATCCAACCTCTGTTACTCTCAAAGGGCCTACATACACTTCAGGAACTAAACTTCTGAATGCAGTGCAGCATTTTTCCTTTGCCTTGTTATCTAGGAAACAAGTTACCCAACAGCTTAATTGTTTAAAATAAACTATAAATCTTTGCTTAGAAAAGAACCAGGAACTGAATAGATCCAGCACTACAGAATGGTCTGGGAACTTCCAATGTTTTCCTTATGACCACCTGACATATTTTGCTGTAGATAAATACTCCCTCAAATTTTAGGAAAACAGCAAATGAGCAAATGTTCGATACAAGTGTAATAAAGCACCTGGATATTAGTGGCTTTTATTCTCCATCTTTACTAAGAAGGAAGTTAAACTGACAGCCTTTTCAAAGGGACAGATCACAGGCAAACACAGATTTGATTTTGCATGAATGTCACTCACAGCTGAAAGCCTGGGACTAATGCCATGTATTGGGAACTCAAATATTATGCAGTTTATAAGAAGCTAGAATCAAAGCACATGACCCATCCTAACAGAATTTAGCTGCTATTAAAAAGGATGCTTTCAACAGTCAGTAGCTTCGGTTCCTTCAGCAGTTTGTACAGCTTCTAAAAATTCCACAAGCCAGCAACCATGGAAACTTACAGCTTTTTCTCCCACAAGAAGCCAGTATTTTCTTCATCTGTTTGCTCCATGGCAATTTAAATGAAAATCATCTTCTTTCTTACTACCTTTATCTCATTTCTTTATAAATAGTATTAGGTGTGTCTTAAAGATTTATTTTCAACGACACTTAAAACTATCTCCCCATATAATAGATCTGAAATTATTAGGCAAAACTGTGCACACACATCGATACTTTTTTCTTTATTTCTGCTTATTATATTTGAATACTTTTAATGAAAATTATACATTTTTTATATTTCTTTCTAAATTAATTACTAAATGTTTATTCTACATTGTTTTCTGAAGTGAAGAGGTCTAAAAAATCTATAATCTATTAAATATTTCCTTATAAAAATTATTTTTGAAACAATTCTTAAATTCTCCTATGAGTTACAATGTAGCAGTTTGTTTTCTTTTTAATTCTCTTCTACATCATGACAAAGCAAATTGAGGTGCATTCCTGACTGAAATGGGCTAGCATCTCTTATTTGGAATGACAAGAACTTCACTGAAATCCACAAATTAAACACTTGGACTTTCAGGAGCATGTAAAACTGAACAGATTTCCTGACTATCTCTTGTAGGCATAAATCTCTTTTTACTTGCAATCAAGTAGGATCTCAAAAACCAACAGAATCTAGTGAAATTGTTTGAAAGACTTGTGAAGGAAGTGTTAGCCTAGCTCTTTCATACAGCATGACTTGTCTTCAGGTAAGTAACATGCTTCCCTGTGCTACAGACTCCTTGAATGTATCATTTAAATGTGGGATGATTTTCTGACAATATAGAATCAATATAATAGTTCCTGTGAAACTTCCACTGCAAAGAAGTGCACATGTAGCACATGGCTAGAGCTCCACTAAATCCAGTAGTCGTCAAGTTGCTATACTGAGTTTTTGGAAAAGCCAATGAGCAGGAAGTGCATTTTCCTTTCATTGAAGAGAATGGAAAGGAATAAGGCAACTCAGCATTCCAATTTTCTATTTGTGTTGTGCACTTCTCAGGGTAGTAAAGCATCTTCAATGCTCTTTTTGAAAGTATGCTTGAAATGATTTTTTTAATAGGCACAGCACAAATAATTGAGAATTTTAACAGAGAGAAAGACAGTTGTTAGCTGAAACATTGCTTTAATATATACTACCTCAGTTAGCTAAAGCCCTATAGGTTCACAAAAGGATATCAAGAATTTTGAATTATTCAGATCCCTGGGTACAGTTAACTGCTTCCAGAGTCCTGCGGTTAGTGAAATATTCACTATCGTAAACTATCCGTGGATAACAGAAGTTACTCATATTCAGCAGAGATATAATCCCTTGAAAAATATGCTAGTACTTTGTATTTCTCCAGTTCTGACAGAATTAACAGCCATCCAACATCCAAGAAAGAAAAGTAGATGTCTTTATAATTCTGATGATATACAGAGCAATGAATCAAAAGTGAATAGACCATGGGGTTTTTCAGTTTTGTTTTGTTTTTTTGGACTAGATTCCTTTATTCAAGTAGAAGGCAAGATAAGATTTTTAAATAAATGCTGTGGATTGAACCATGGTGATTGAAATATTGATTTCTTTACTACACTGTCTGTAAACTGACGATTTAGAGTAACCTGGAGTAAACTTTTGTCAGAAATGTGAGATTTTATTTTTTTTCTTATATCACCAATTCTGTGGCTGCAAAGACATGATCAGAATAAGTTGGAAAAAATCCATCTATTTCAAGAAAAGCAAAAAACAGAAAAAAGGTGACTTGGACCAATTGAGGAAACAGTGGAATAGGATGACAAGAAAAGGGAGGAGAAGAGAGACCTCATAATCAACAATGCAGGGCTGAAAGTGGCCCATCCCAAGGGTATAGATGTAAATAAGGAAGTGCCTACAGGACAACATTACAGGGGAAGCTCTTGCACCTTTTCTGGGAAGTCAGCACAACCGGGTGCCTCTCTAAAGTGCCTGTACAGAGCATGGGGAACAAAAAGAAGGAATTAGAGGTCTGCATGCTGTTGAAGGGCTATGATCTCAGTGGGATCATGGAGATGTGGTGGGGTAGCTAATAGAAATGAGTGATGCCATGGGTAGATACAGTGTCTTTAGGAAGGACAGGACAGTGAGGAGAGGCAGCTGCCCTTTTGTGAGAAAGCAGTGTGAGTGCATGAAGCTCTGCCTAGGAACAGGTGATGAACAAGCTGAGAGGGTATGGGTTGGGATTAGAGGTCAGACCAATGTGGGTGTCATCATTGTGGGTGTCTTCCAACTAATGAAGGAAGCATCACGTTTGCACAATCTGGTCCTCATGGTAGACTTAACCATCCTGATATCCGCTGGAAGGGAAGCACTGCAGAGCACAAGCAATCAAGGCTTCTGGGAGTGCACTGATGACATCTTCCTGACAGAGGCAATTGAAGAAGCAAAAAGGTGCTTTGCTGGACCTGATACTTACAAGTAAGGAGGGACTGGTCAGGATCGTGAAGGTCAAGGGCAGCCTTGGCTGTACTGATCACAAGATCACAGAGTTCAGGATCCTGAGAGAAGGAAACCAGGCACAAAGCAGGATCATAACCCTGGACTTCAGGATAGCAGGCTTTGACTTGTTCAGAGATCTGCTTGAAAGAGTCCCATGGGATATGGTCCTGGAGAGGGATATGGTCAAGGAGAGCTGGTTGATTTTCAAAGAATTCCCTCCTCCAAGCTCAAGAACAGGCAGTCCTGATAAGTAGAAAATCAAGTAAAGGCAGATGGAAGCCTGCATGGATGAACAAACAGCTCCAAAATAAACTCACACATAAAGAGGAAGCCTACAAGAGGTGGAAGCAGGTTCACGTAGCCCAAGAGGAATTTAGAGACACCATCAATGCAATGCAGGGATGAGGTTAGGAAAGCCAAAGCCCATCTGGAGTTGAAACTTGTGAGAGATATGCAGGGCAACAAGAAAGGTTTTCTACAAGTTTATCAGCAGCAAAAGGAAGATAGGAAAAATGTGAGTCTGCTACTGAATGGGGCAGGGGAATTGGTGACGAAGGAAACAGAAAAGACAGAGGTATTCAATGCCTTCCTTGCCTTGGTCTTTACTGAGAAGATGAGCTTCAGGAATCCCAGGCCTCTGTGACCAGTGGGAAAGTCTGAAGCAATGAAGACTTCCCTTTGGTGGAGGAGGCTCAGATTAGACAATATTTATACAAATTGAACGTACGTAAATCCACTGCATCTGATGAGATGCACCCATGAATATAGAAGGAGCTGGCTGATGTAATTTGGTACACCAGATGATTGTGCTGCCATTCAGAGGGACCTGCACAGGCTGGAAACTTAGGCTGAGAGAAATCTCTTTGAGTTCCACAAGGGGAAATACAAAGTCCTGTGTCCAGGGAGGAATTCCCCCAGGCACCAGTACAGGCTGGGGGCTGACTATCTGGAAAGCAGCTCAGCAGAGATGGACCCTGGGATCCTGGTGGTCAACAAACTGACCATGAGCCAGCAATACACCTTTGTAGCAAAGAAGGGTAATGGGATGCATTAGGAAGAGAGTTGCCAGTAGGTCGAGGGGGGTGATCCTTCCCCTCTGCTCAGCACTAGTGAGACACAATTGCTGTGCTGGGTCTAGTTCTGGGCTCTGAAGTGTCTTACCACCCTCATTGTAAATAATTTATTCCTACCAAGAAGGAATAATTTCTTTCTTAGAAAAAGTAGTGTCTTACTACAATACTTTTTCATCTAATACAGAGAAAAACTTCTTTGTGTAGTCAATCCTTTTATTTTGCTCTTCCAGTTTGACCCCCAATCCATTGCTAAGAGCTTCATGAGCAGAGCCACGTAACCACGAGCAACCCCATTGACTTCTGTTAGTCCTTATAGTTATTGAGGTTCACCTTTTTCAGAATTTTATGCAAGATTACATCATTAGTATTAATTATAAGAAAAACTATTCATTTTTAATAGCAAAAGTGCTTAGAGAGAGGGCATTATAGAAGTCCACTTATTTCCACTTACTAAACTATTTTTCAAAGTTCAGTGCAAGGTAGGTACTTCATGGCAATAAAAAATAGATTTAACAGCAATTCCAAATGTATTATTTTTAATTAATAACAGAGACCTCAATAAACTTACAACATAAGCAAAACTTTTGTAGAAATAATCAAAGCAAAATGTAAAATGACCTTCATATCCATTGACAAATAAATCTCTGATCTATAAATCACATGAAATCTTTTTATTGCAACTTTGTTAGCAATTTTCTCATATGGCTATCAGCATAACAGCAGAATAAGCAATCTTGGGAACTCTTTTGCAAATATTTATGAGTGCTCATGTTAGTTTTGTCCGTGGATAAATTCACCTGACTTTCTGTTTACCTTTTCATAAAGATGCCTCCTGGCTGGAAGAAAGGTAATGTCACCTTAATTATGTTCTTGCCTTGGTAGCATAAATTATTTGTGCTTTAACATATTTATATTTAGCCTTCTCAAGCTTTCATTTCTGTCCTCCAGTGTGTGAGCTCTGTGTAACTATTAAAGGAAGCACAGTGTTAAGGTGTATGACCTGGCAGTGTTTACTGTTTTTTTTGCCCTGTCATATCTGTTTGTAACATAGATCACTGACTCTGAGCAGCTATGTTAGCCAGCCCAAGGAGATGTAAAGGCGAAACTGTTCTTAGTAGCTTAAAGTAGATTAAGATTTTATGCATATCAAGAAGGTCATTCCAGTTGCTGCATCTACTTTACCATAACTGTACAGCTCTGGAGATTGTCAGCAGGCAATATGTAGTTTGTCATAGCTAGATCATTAAAACGAAAACTGTCATCATGGGACTGAGTGTCAAAAAAGAGAGTACCAAAAGTCATAATGCACCTCTTTCCATCAGCCATAGGAACTGGGAGCAGCCAGTAGTTCAGTGAATGACAAGACTGGATTCCAAACTGGTGACCCAGTAACTGAAAAAACAATTTCTTCTACTGTGCCCTTTTCCCTGAGTCAATATTAGCAGCATCAGCTTCTCAATTAACTGTAATTCCCTGCGTCAGGAGTCAGAAAGTTACAGAATTCGGATGCTTCTGGAGCCATGGAAAACATGCATCACTGCCAGCAGCAAATCCACCTTACTTTCTAGACTGATACAGCCAACGTTTTGGAGTCATCAGTTACTGAAATTTGTTTCCATCCAGTGCACAGTAGCTCCTGTAAAACAGTTGATAGCTATGCCCCCACTTCAACTTTCTGGACAGTAGCTTCAACACCAGGAATTTAAACTTGGCCCCATCGCTTCATTCTGAGAGAAGTGGTACCGCTTCAGAGAAGAAACAGACCACATACACCACACAGACACACAGACACAAACATAACCCCCCACATGCAGACACATGCACACACACAGAGGGCCTCACCTGCTGCTGTCCAGAAGCTAAACTTCTGATTCTGAACTTGTCCGCTGCTTTCCCTGCTAGCTCTCTGAACCGGTCACAACACTGTCAGTGGTGAGGAATAGCCATCTTCAGAAGGAAAGTCATCTTGTCTTAAATGCCTCTGTAGGATGACTAGACATAATGTCTCAGGATTATATTACCACTCTTATGTAGGTGACCAGCTCAGACACCTAATTTGCTGAATTCCTCATGTAGGGCAGATGAGTTCCACCCATGGCCACCTTGCTGTGAAAGGACATCTTCTCCAGACTTCTCAGTGGAAACATTTTCCAACGTGCAGCACTAACGATTCACGCTTTTTTCAGTAATGTGCTTTTATGCACAGTTTGCAAACATGGACAAGTTACGGAATATGCAGCTGAATGGCTAGTCACAGTCAACAGGAATGGGGACAGATAGCTAATGTACGTGTTTTCAAGATTTAATTTAATAGAGAATTTTATTAAATCAGTAAAATGGTTGCATTTCTTAAAAATATTACATTTTCTTGTAAATAAAGTGGGTGTACCATTAAATTATATGTCTAATACAAGTCTAGAAATGCCCAGTTTCTTCCATTTTCTGTATGCTTTCAAATAGAGTTCTCTACATTCTCAACAGAGCTTCACATTGTACATTGCTCTTTTTTCTGAAGAAGAAACTATCCTAATTTAATATATCCTAAACTATCCACCTCAAAATTAATGAGTTTGTATGGAAAAGAATAAAAATCAGTGTTCTATGGCAAGGAAATAGGGGAATTATTTTATTTATGTTTTATATAAAATCTTGATCATACATGCTGAATATTGATTGTAACTGCAATTGCTTTGGAGGACTTCTGTTTTTTGTGGGTTGGTTGTTGGGGCTTTTTTTCACTTTTGAGTGTAAAGAAAGAACACTTTTGTAGTAAAATCTTATGAACTGCTGAAATCTGAATTAATAAACAACACAATTGGGCAGAAAAAATAAAACAGAAAACTCCATCTGTATATGTACATATGGTTTTAAGCTCAAAGGAGGGAGGAAGAAATGAATGTGTCAGCTATGTCCCAGTTTTGAAGGAGTCAATATTTTGGTTGTCATTGTTTCTTATGGCAGTGAAACAACAGTTTTCCTATACTGATTTCAGTTGCAATGTCATGCAAAATTGCACACTACAAGTCCATGCCAAGGAAATTATCTTTCTTATGACTAAATGATGTTATTTCTGATTTTTCTTGAAAGCATCCTGATGAAATACACACTTGATTAGAAAAGAGAGTACAATAAATATAGCATGGCCTCATAGTTAAAATGAAAATCATAAAAACATGCACACATGCATTGTTACAGTAATAACATCTACTAAACTATTAACTGGCTTTACACCTAATAACAATGCCTGAATATTTCTCAAAGATTGCATGATTTCTTTTATCGGATTCAGAAAACAGTCATTTATGACTTCTAATTGAATAGGAAGTTGGGATCATTTGTCCGTACCCTGTTTAAGCTTTAAATATAGCAACTTTATAGTTAAATGTGCATTTTTCTGTGCTTTTTTTTTTAACATTCCTTTTCTTTGAGCTTTTTGGGGCTTGTCAAAGAATACACAGGGGCTGTGTATTCTTAGGTATTCATTTAGTCTAGAAAAATGACTTAGGTGTTACAAACACAGAGTTATGTTGAACACTGGTTCCTATGTCTAAAGTTAAAATCTTGCTCTAGCATCCGCTCCACTGTCAGCTACCTCTGCAAGCACTTCTGCCCCTAAGAGACTTTTGGTTTTTTTTAATTTAAAATCTCACAAGCAAACCGAAATTTGACTCTCAACACATTTTCTTAATTTCCTCAGTCTTGCTTAACTCTCCAGTATTTCAGTCATTTTTCCTTTCTAGGCCAAAGTCTTCTAAAAATCTCAGTCCAGTTAGGCATACTCATTTCTAACATTGACTGGATTGGCTCAATAGCAAGTGTGGCTGTCACTTCCTTTTCCAAAAACAGTTGAAAGAAAAGATATTAGGAGTTATCAGAAATTAGTCCTTGGTATAAAACATAAAAACAGTCTGTGAGTAGAAGGCCTCCCTAATAATTGGTATAGATACTGTGCTGTATTTGCTCTTTCCTTTTACCACAATTATTTTTTCAGAAATGACATGAGTTTAGCATGATGTATGGAGAGAAAGACTGTTACAAGGGTTGAGATGAAAGGAAGCCATACTCTGTGACTATCTGAACTGGTCACCTAATTCAGTCCTAATAAGATGGACATAAACTGTACAGTGATTTTGAATTGTCATTCATCTGTGTTCTCATCACAAAAAACAGAGCTAACTTTTCTTACCTTCATTGTTGCTGAAGGAGGTATGGGGGACAAGAGGAGACAAAACACTAGAATAACACAATATCCTGTGCATTAAATGTCTTGTTAATAATTTTAATTTCACTTCAAAGAGAGAACCAAGACCTGGGTGGTTAGGACACACCGTAGACAGAAAAATTATATAGGCTGAAATACCCTTGGAAAAAAACATGACAGGTTCTGGAAACAAATGTCTTATTTTCTGGGAAAAATTTCTGACAGCTGTGTAAAAACACAACATTTATAATAAAATATAATGTCAGCATGAATAACATCCACTGAATTTCCTCTTCTGGATATGTTTTCAAAAGTAATACCTTCTTTTACTTTGAAAGAATGATTGAAAGTGCTTTTAGACTTGCATAAATGGAAGTGCTTCTTAGCAGTCTGGAATAAAGATACTTCAGTAAAAGACAAAATAAAAACCAAAATAAAATAAATTATTTCTCTCAGCTGTTGCCACAATCTTTTTCTAATCAACTACAACCTGGAAAAGCTGATTTTAGGTTTCTCCCTTTTCCCTGTGCTTCTGTTCTTATTCCAAGATGTTAACTATCCACACACAGGAAGAAGTCAGCCATACCACCTAAGTCTTTTCCTGAATCTGGCTTACAGGTATTGAACTAATAATAGTAATGAGGACAATGGTGCTGTGTTTTTAGATATAATGACAACCAACAGCCTAATTAGATTGAAAAAGGTATTTAAATTTTTAGATAGAAATGAAACATCACATTGATTTGTTTTTTCATTAAGATTAGACACTTAGGTAGTTTCTCTTAATGTATTTTATTAATTGACTGTGGGATATTTCAATATTAAAATGTGATACAACTGAATCTCATAAATGCAACAGGTTCTGCTCACAAATTTATTCTACTGAAACTATTTAAGCTTGTTGAACTATTTGTCAGGGAGAACATGATGAACAGAATTTGATTGAAGTGCCATTTCAACCCTTCCTCAGTGAAAGCCTTCCTGTAGTGAAACTCATAGTTTCAGTTCGGCTGGCTGCAGATTTTGAACCTTCTGTTGATCTTTGGTCAAGTTCTGATTTATGTGCTCACATGTCCATCTGAAGCTTAGCTGTTTTACATATTTAGTCTTGTCCACATAAAACTTGGCACTCCTCAAATTTCCTTCTTGTGATGTGAATTATCATTACAAAAGGATTCATTCTTAAAACCCTGACTAAGCTTTTCTGGGTGAACTTGGCCTTTCCTCTTCCCCTTCCCCTTCCCCTTCCCCTTCCCCTTCCCCTTCCCCTTCTCCTTCCCCTTCCCCTTCCCAAAGATGCTTTTACTTCAATCTGGAATAACTCAGCCCCAGAGCTTTAAGACACCTTACTCTGAAGGCAACTGTCCAGAAGTCCTCAATTCCTCAGCTAGCATGAAAAAAAATGGATTTTCAGTTTGGAAATCTTGACAGCAGTTTATGAGAAAAGCTGAAGAACATGATAAATGTGCCCAGGACAGCTCTTAGAGACTGAGGCCGATTGGCATGGAATAGCCACCTCTCTACAATAAACTTCCCCAGGACTCCTCCGAGAATGTCTATTGGGAACAGTCTCCAGGTTGTGCCAACTCCCAAACAGCAAGTGGCAATTTTCTGAGGAGTACTAGTCGGCACATCCTAAACCATAACAGAGACTATTCTAGCAATTTAATAGTATAGACAACAAAGTTCCTGTGTTCAGGAACACTCCCTGACAGTTTTATTTAGTAGTATATATATGGCTTTTGAGTTCATTGCAACACTATCACAAGAAACCCCTGGTGCTTGTCTGAAAGGTGCCTGAGCATTCTGGCATGTTTAGCCCTGAACAGTTAAAGTTCATTCTGTCTGGGTTTACTTAATAATCACTTTAAGAATACAGAAAACAAACAGAATTTGCTGCACAACCTACACTTCAGAAAATCAGGATAAATCAGGCTATGATTTCTGTGTGGATATCCAGGGCATAGGCAGCTGTTCTGAAGTATTTGAAAGTAATAGAAAACAAAATATAATTTAAATACTTTTTTTTTGAGGAACTGTGTTGTTACATACACTGTCAGCACTTTCTCAGTCATTTGACTCTTCTTTTATTAATAAACAATTCTGTTCACCTTTAACTGTATAGTAAACTTGTCAAACACTTCAGCATTTTTTTTTATTTCTCCTTTGTAGGCTTTAATTAATGCCTGAGTTGATATTAATACCCTGCTTGAGTGTCAATGTTCTCCAAAATATAATCGAGCAATTTGTTTAGAGCACATATAGAGTAATTTTGACCAATCTGGTAGAGCATACATAACAAGCTATTGAATTGAAGCTATAGATTGCCTTGTATATAGTTATTATATATTGTTTTTTCTGAAAATGAACCTAGGAGGCAAAAATAACTCTCTAAAAAAATCCCAAACCCAAAACTACATTCATATTCTTGTTTTCTATCTTTGCAGTGCATATTGTGTTTAATAATAGTAAAGATACAGACAGTGGCAGTTACTACCCCACTCACATTCTGATTCCTAACACAAGTTGGGAAATCAGTGATTCCAACAGTTTTTCAGGACAATAGATGAAATTAGTGAACTAGGCTTAGGCTCATCATTATTCATGATAATTTCAGCCCCATCTTAAGCAGAGTTCCTAAACAATGCTTGCAGAAGTTCAGGAAAGCTACCCCCACTAGTCAATAAGAATTCTGCAGATTGTTTTGACTATCACATCTAATCAGGACTTTCCTGGAAGCAGTTTCAGCTTCTAACATTCTTTATATTCTAATCTAAAATGATTATAAAATATGAAGGAATTTTACTGTAGAACCTGTTTTTAATCTTTTAACAGAAACATCATTTGGATTAACCTATAAAAATATTCTGTCTTCCGTTTGTCAAAGGAGAAATGAAGAGTAGCTTAGAAGAGAAGGAAAGGTGGGAAAAGGTGTGTATATATAGCAAGTGCCCTGAGATGGTGCCTGGGTGGGACATACTAAAATGACATTTAGCTTGAACATCTTGAAGAATCAAGCAATCAATCCTCTTAGCTTAAACACTAAGAAGAATCTATGGATTCTATAATCCAGATGTAGACCTGTTTTTCTCTCTTTTGCCACTGTAGCTTTGCCTGCACCACAAAAAAAGCAAACAAATGAAAAATAAAACTACCTGTAACATCATGCTCCAAAGCTATAATGAAGAATTCTGGACTTAAGCTTGATGACAGTAATGTCTGAAGTTATTCCATTATGGGAGTAAGGTTCACAGCTATGGACCATTTCCTGAGATGATGCCTCCCACACTTCTGAGTCACACTGTTGCAGTTGACATTTGCATTATTTCTCTAAGAATAATTCTATGGCAGAAACAAGAGATAAGCAGAGCTATTTCTGCTGATTAGAACAAGTTTGAATAAATAAGGGTCAAAAGTGAGATTCTGCAAAACTTGGAGATTATGGTTATGGGACTCATTCACAGACAATTTCTAATTTTTTTTTGTGGATGCATCCTAAGTTTCATATACACAGAATGTTGAAGACAAGCTATTTTCTCATCACAGAGTTAATAGCGCGTCAGATATTATATTTGGAATTTGAGCAGTAAAATGATTTTCCTGATCATGTGATTATCTTTCTGATTACTGACTGATGGCTAGAAACTTCAAAAGAAGAGAAAGACCTCTAAGAACAAGAATAAAAATATATTCTAACTAGGAATGAGAATCCGTGTAGTAATAGTCATGGATAATTCCATTCTGGTATAATTTCTTCAGACTTTCAGTGTTTGTGAATAGTTCATTAATATACTAGTCATTGCTCAATTATTCATACATAGTCACAAATTGTAGAGAATAAAATTCAAGTTCATTAGTGTCTAAAAATGTCTCATTGTCTGACAAATTCTCATGAAGGTTTAGTCGGGGCTGTGGTTTAACTCATTGTGTGGTGGGGAACCAAATAATCACTGAAGCAATGTGCTCATAATTTACTGTACTTTGATTCTCAAAGTACCTCTTATATCTTTCACTCAAACAAAAAAAATTATAAGTTGCTTAGAGGTTGCATTAAAAAAAAAAAGTTAAAAGTACTTAAAGGCTAGACCCAAATAAAAATGTACGTCTGAAAACAAAGTAAGTGTCTAAGCACCTGTGTGATCTGCAAGTTCTCAAAGACTGAGGCTTGGGGTGTATAAATTTCAGCAGTGGTCTTCACTCCCTTTTAGAATGGATACCACTGCACTCAATGAGAAGTCAGGAGCCTCAGTAAGACTTTAGAGGTGACATACTGTTCAGTACAGGTCTCTGCTCCTGGCAGGGCCTATGCAGGACACAGAAACTAAGTAGGGTGATGTTTTGGCTCGCTGACAGGTCCAGACCAATATGCTGTTATAAGAACATGGTATATTCACTGAATCAGGCCTCTTTCAAAAAAAATGGTGATCTAATTTTTTAAATACAGCCAACAGAGGAAGTGCTGCTTACATTTTACATAATGGTGTCTTACACAACAGGAGTCTAGAGCAATTCCTTTCACCATTTGTTGACTCAGTACAGCTGTTTTATTGTGATTTACTCTTCCACTGAACATAATCTAACAATAACACTCGAGAAAAATATTAAACATTCAAACTCTGCATTGACTTCTTAGGTCTTTGTGGAGAACTTTTAATAGCAATTAACCACTTCAACATGACAATAGTTTGGAAGTGACTGACCTTGAAACTTGTTATTCCATGTGTAGCCTAACAGCGAAAGGCTTAGCAAGACAGTTATGGGTATGTATAACATTAGATATATTATCAAGCTGCTTCAAAGTGAGACAGAAAAATATGATTCATCCTATCAGTTCTGTCCTGGAGGAGACAGGATGTACCAGTACATAAATGTTTACTTCAAAATCATTGGCCTTATAGGCCAATAGTAATATGTTAGTTATACAGGGGTTATGCAGTGCTGATACACACAGAAGCCTGTAGGCTATAACCACGCAGTGCTCCAGTGTACTCTAGATCTATACCCAAGTTAGCTCTCATGAGACGTTTTCCTGGAATCAATTGTACCTATTCAAGACGGTCAGCAATTTAATGCTAACCAACAGTGACTATAACAGCCAGCTCCTGAGAGAAGGTCAGTATTTTCCTGCCAACATAAATTGTGAATTTTGCCTACTAACCTGAGGAAAGTGCTAAAGCCATTTGCATTATAATATATTGTAATAAAACATGGTGCTGCAAAAACAGATGGTGCTACCCTTATAAGTCTCTTAACCCTTATAAAATAAACTGTCTTAGAACGTATACTGCTGAGGTGTCTTCCCCTGAGCAAGGTAGTGTGGGAACAGAACTATATGAATAAGAGCTAGGAAGCAGGAAAACAGCCAGAAATGTGTGCACAACTGACTCATTGCCATGATGAAAAATCTAATAATCTGGTGTCTCTTAAAAAAAGTCCCTGGGTCTACTGCCCATCTGTTTTGCTTGTGTGCTCTTAACAATGAGGGAATTGTCCTATTCGGTCTTACAACTGCTGTTGGGGTGATAATCAGACTCTTTTGAAACCCATCGTGTTACTCAGTAAGGGCAGAACTTCAACAGCGGTTTGAGTCTGCTGCAAGGGAAGCCCACTAGTGATCAGAGCCTGACTACTCATGGCCCAAAAGACTACTGAAAGCAATGGGACTTTTAAGGTCCAGGTGTTCAGGTTGAAAATAACAGCCAGCTGCCACTGTGCAGCAAATCTGATGAATCAGCCTTATCACACGTGCACAGGGCACAACTCTGCATAGCACAGGCTTGGGCTCATTGTGCACAGAGGCATAAAGCCACTTTACTTCCCAGGGAAAGTCAGTACTGCAGGCAGAGTTATTTGCTAACTTTATAGTGTAACTGCATAGCCCTGTAATATCATATTGCCATTGCTAGTAACAGGCTATAAGCTCTGTACTGAGTTTGCACAGCCTCAGGACTGATGCTTGTCAGGTCTGCTCTGCCTAAACTTGTCTCGACCAGCTTGCAGCTTTGTTTCACTTGGTTTATCTGTAACACCAATCATAGACCAGGTATCTATGGCTAATTTATTTTACTTTTGTTGTCTTTGTATGGTAAAACCATCATTTCATATATAGAGCAGTTATTAGTTATTCTATGTAGAATGAGAGGCTTATGACTCTAACATAATGATGTAGAGCAGAGGAATAGAGGCCTGGTACAATAATGTCCTTGAGAGGTGGGAACTCAGGATGCGTCGGAGAGGAGTACAGGAATGGGACCATAAGGGATGTGGCACAGGCTGGCACTGGAGACTCCACAACTACAAGCAACTCAGTAATGGACAGTTACAGAAACACAGACCTGGAGCAAAACTGATTTTGGCAGTAAAAAGAGAACAAAGACATATTTTTTTTATATGACATACATAAAGGGCATTATATATAGTAATTTTTGATACAACATGGAACTGTAAATCATTGAAGAAACAGAAAAAGTGTAAAAGTGTGCTAAAAAACACATGAAAAGGACCACAAGTGGACCCTAGAGTGAAGAAGAAGAAACCATGAGCATGAGCGCCACGCTTCACAGCAAAGGACTCCAGCTGCTGCTGACTCACCATAGCATCCCCACCATCAGTATCGTTATGAAACCACCAAGGAGCAGGGAGAGGGTAAGCATGACAAGAAAAGGAGTAGAAAGTAAGGAGTGTGTGAACAACAATTTTAGCTACATTACTATTCACTTTTTCTGTAATAATCAGATCTAGGCTAATAATGATTTTTGAATTAGACTGCTAAGATTTCAATGACATCAACAATAAATTCCTGGCTTTATTTGTAAGATGTGTTTCCTTTTTGCCCATTCACAAGATTTTGAGCGTAACAAGAGGACATAAGAAAACAGTCTGTTCAGACTGACTAGTATCTACCTCAGAGGGCTCAAAGTATTCAATAAAATCTAGTGGATTAAATAATAATAATGATATTAACCTTTAACAGAGGTGATATTACTGTTTGAGTAATAGAAAGATAGATAAAGCTGTGTTAGTAATTACCACAGTATATTTCCCATGAAATAAAATTTAATAAAACATGGGCCCCGACCCTACTCATAGTGTTTTGTAATAATTAAGTTGCCACCACACTTACTGCTTTTAATGATATTTTATGAACTTTAATATCTATCAAGAAATTGAATATTTTCTTCTCTCAAGGAGTAAAAGTAAAACTACTTGTTTTTCTGTTTTAAGCCTTATAGTGTACTTAATGAAGGTCAGAATCCAAGAGATTTGCTAAAAATAAATTGCCTAAATTAAAAAAAATTACGTATTGTACTATATGTAGAATCTTGTGCGTTTTAAAATATTTCTTTTCTACATAATGAAGTACATGTACAGAATGTGGAAACCTTGTGCTGAAACAAATATTACATGTGCCCATAAATTAATGTGTCCCCTTAGGAAAATGAAATTTCACAATGTAATTACCCCATTTCTTCACTGAAGACATAAAGGAATTTATGGAACTAATTACCCTGATAATGGAGAGGGATTTTTTTTTCTCTTTCATTGCAATCCCACCTAGAAGCACGACATAGGAAGATGTAATTCATTGAACTCCACAGTGGCTCTGCTGTTATATATTTATTAGAAGAAATTGAGGCATTTTAATAGTTTTGTGTCAACCTTAAACATAAACTTCCCATATAGCAATAAATATAACCTTCCAATATAATACTGGACATGTTGGAATGACATTCTCATACTGCTTCAAGTTTCCTTCTGCTACTTTTCCAGGTAAAAGTACTATTAAATGAAAAAAAAAAGCATGCTTAAATGACTACTTTTCCAAGTCTTCTACTCCACAACTATTTGTAACACAGTATATGAAGTGCCACATTTAATCATATTCCTCAGCATAAGAAAGCTTTCATTGAAGGTTTTTATGGTTATCCTTAGGACTATCCTTAAAGGCAGAAGTGTAAACACTGAAATATGGATTTTTTCATAAAAATAATTAGTGAACATCTTTACTCTCGTGATCTCAAAATTCTTTGCAAATTGGAACTATGTTAGTTGTCTAGAGGCAATATTCTCTTTAATACTTTTGAGTACATATCAGACGGCTAACTAGACAAGAGAGACAATTGTATATTTAAGGAATGCTGTGCCCAAGAAATCTTGTCAACTAAAATAAACAAAACAAACAAACAAATAATAATAAAAGATTAAAGAAAGGCATTAAATAAGAGTTTAGAAGTGCTACCCCTCCACTGAAAAGTTCTGAAGCCAATATCTGGGGGGGGGTTGGGGTGTCTCTTTTTTGTGTGTGTGATTTTGGTTTTGTTTTTAATAACTGCATTTTACAAACCACAGCAAGAATAGAAAAGTTAATAAAGTACCCCACATCAATGCAAAAAAAAATTATGGTGATTTTTTTTCCCTAAAGTGAAGCCTTAAAATTACCAACAACCAGCAAACTTAAGAAATTCAGTTTTGATGATGTTTCCTAACAATTTAGGCACAGTTTGAAACATCAGTGGGTAAACAATCATAACCTTCAAGAGCATCCGTAAGCCACTGGACACTGAAGATATTGTGGATGCCCAAGATCTTGCTGCAAACTGTAGTGTTTACTGTGTGAATTGTTGTCTTGTCTTTGACATCAGTCTTGGCCAGGACTATTGTGCTATTGTGGAGCTCTCAGAATTACAGTCCCCTTTGTACCAACAACAAAATAGTTGACATCAGGTTTACATGCATAATACAAGTAAATACAGCATGTTTCCCTCATAGCTATACTAAGTGAAATAGCTGTGTCCAAAGGTGAACATAAGGTCTAAAAAGTGTTTCACAACTCTTTAATCCCTTATATAGACCTATAAGAGGACAACATCCTGTCACGTTAAGAAAATTAACTAAAACAAAAAAGGATTTTCTGTCTATACAATAATGTCAACAGTATGCTCATCACACATGCCTTACCCATTATATAAGTCCCAGCACTATTATCAATAAATAAATAGAATTAAAATTTCTACCTCATTGAATGATATTTGTCAAAGTTAACAACAAGAGAAAAAAAATGCATTCACTCATTTGTGACACCATGATTCACTTACCATACTTCTCTTCACTCTACCTACACTGACAGTCCATGAAAACTGAAAATACAGGAAGCTTTACAATGATTTCAGCTTGTGGCATAAAGGCCACACAAACGCTATTTCAGATGCAAAGCTAATTAAATTAATAGAACACATCTGGAGGCAAACTAGTAAGGTAGATTCAGTCAATTATTGCAATATTTTTAAAAGTTCAGTCTTATATTGATACTTTTCCTTCCTCTAACAGTCAGGTTCTCTGAGATGTGAAAGCAGAAGTCCAAATTCATGAGATTTTTGTTTTTCAATAAACGCTTGTATGTATTGTCCATGTGCAGATGCAGTTAGGAACAATTCTGATTTACTTCTATAAATAGACAGATTTTCACAGCCTCTGTATGGTTTTTTTTTAACAACTTTAGGACTCAGTTACTCCAGCAAAACACCAAGGACTTTCACAGGAATTTGGCTTCATTAAGAGTTGCATGGTTTCAGCTTGAAGGCTAGTTTGTGCAGTCTGTCCTTTTGTGATTCAATATAACCGATTCACACCCGCTGTAGTTGCAGGTGCAATATCCCTTTTAGTGCCTATACCTCTGTAAGATAAGTACAGTGAAAATACATTTCAGTAGGACAAATATGAACGGGACAGGTGGCTTCGTGATTTGATTTGGTCACAGTTCATGAAGATTGCCTTAGTGAAGAATGGACTGATTTGTACAAGTACAAGCTGCTAAAGAGGCAATTAGCATAACATGCGGTGCAGACCTTTAAAATGTTGGAAAGGTATATCAGTTTCTTTGTTATGGGTTGTCCTGAAGATGACTGAAAGCACATGGAAGTGTATGTGTGCTATGGGTCCAGCTGACTGCACAGCTACATCCCAAAAACTTACTAGGATGTGTATCAGCTATAAGGCAGTTGCATTGATGTTTCTGTGTTATTCTCTGGTTTCCAAAGAAAGAAAACCTAGTCATAGACAAGGCAAAAGTCATGGTGCCTCTGAATAGCATCAAAACTGCATGATTATTAAGCGAGGATCCTGTCAAACTTCAGAAGGAAAGCATAAAAATAACAGCAATGAACACAGCAGAAAATGGCTATGGAAAGGACTTTTCATCAATTATATAGAAATTAAAACAAAAAAAAAAACTGTGTATCTTCTTCTACTTTTGTGTCACGCCTTTTTTATTCTAGATTTTTTTTCCTAAAATCTACTGTTTTCTCACCTGCCTTTTTTGTTTCTTGTTTCCTTTACTAGATGACCTTCTACTCATCTTGATTTTTGTCTGTATCTCTTCTATGATTATTTTCTATTATTTTCAATGTTTTATTTAATTTTGTATTTCGATTGCATGCTGAAATTCAGTTAGACACCTTTGCCTGATCTATGCTGACAGACATTGACATTATTCATCTGAAAAAAAAAAAAGTTAGATTTATGTCTCTGATCTTTCCACTAAGACTATTCATTAGAACTTTTAAGCAGTAGTATCACAGTTAGAACATATCCTCTTTAGGTCAAAGGTATATAAATGAAAATATATGCAAGTGAAAAAGATTAGTAGAGATATAGCAATATATTTTTTTTCTTAAAATGGGAAACCTTTAAGTTTACTTTCATTTAAATATGATATTTACCTTTGATCTAAAGACCAGACTTCAAGGGATTAAAATCTAGGCAGGTCTCAATTTTCCCTCATTTTCTGGAGACACAGAAATAGATGAATTCTTATGAATTTTAAAGTGAACTTCTACTGCATTTATTATTTGTTGTGGATTAAATTTTTCTCATCTCTGTTAAAGCAAGTTTTCAACTCTCTGTTTAATTATCTGCACTAGAGAAAGTCTTCTGCTTTGTATATAAAGACTGCCAAAGCAAGAACAATTAGCTTTGTTGGATTTTTGTTCAAAGGCTTCATAGATGAGCGCATTTTTTTTCCATGTGGCACTGAAATGAAAACAATTATACAAGACAACACAGTAGGAAAAAATGTTCAAAAGCAAGAAAAGATGCAAATATAGTTAGTTTGCATAGTGCATTTAGAAAAGAGGAAAGAAAAACTGTGAAAAGGAGATCCAATAGAAACCCTAAAACTAAAGGTCTGCTTTAACTCATTCTTCAAGGCAGGCTCTTGTATAGATTCAACTTTACAGTGGATGAGATGCACCAGGATAAGTGGCATTCATCTGTATTTTAGTGTCTGCATGAGCTGCTACACAACTCCTGCGAACCTCAAAAATCACCAGTCGTGGTATGATGCTGTTCTGCTTGCAAGTGCAGAAAGGATTTAAGAGGAAAACATTTAAATAGTCCTGTTTTTCCTCTCATCCTAACCAGAGGTGTTAATCTCTGTCCTTTTTTTTTGTGCGTGTGTGTGTTAGTTATTTGCCACTCCTTATCCAAAATCCCCGCAGTCCATTGTTTACTGAGTATATGAATTCATCTCTGCATTATTCAGGTAGCAATACTCATAATTGTCTTTCATCCCAACCACTGGAAGATAAATGGTCTAATTAGTGCTTGTAGTAATCTGACTTAAACATTTTACCTTTTTGGATAGTTTCTTAAGTCATATAGAGAACTGAAAATACTGGAACAGAGAGACAATGAAAAAGTCTCCTCTGATAAAATTAGTGTAACTGATGTGCAGCACACACATGCTGTTTAACAATGCAGTAAAATGTAATGTCTGACCTCAGTAGAGAGGAAAACCAGAAAGCCTATGTTGGTGTGTATTTTAAAATAGAAAATAGAAAGCCTGCAATCCTTCCACCTAATAGCTCATGTATTATTTTCTATTTTTGTAGCTATAGTGTGCCTGTGTATTGATTTTATTTGAACAGCCATTTATGTGACGTTTACACTCCTACTGAGTTTTGAATAAAACTCTGAACCTACAATTTATAGGCAATATTTTGAGTCCTCTGTGATAAACTGAGTTCTTTAATAATCACCTTTCGGTGCCTCAAATGAACATAACATATACAGGTTACAAGTTTAAGAAGAGTAGGTGTACAAGAAAAATCGTATTTAGACAACAAATGCATGAACTGGAAATGACAGATGAGCAGAGCATCTAGTGTTTCAATTTGAACAGGAGAGACATCTTGTACTTCTGGGATCTAGTCTCCAGGCAACTAGAGATCAGAATAAAACATTCATTTACTTCCTGTTCTACAACAATAGTCTCTGAATAATATGAGTGAAGAGCAAGAAAAGAGGAGAATGTGGCAGGCAGGACAAAGTTTTGTTATAAAATATGTGGTAGGGGGAAGCCTGCTTCAAATGTGACATTATTTCTGTATCTGATCCAATGGTCATAATTTCAAGTATATCATAAAAAACAGTCACAGTTCTAGGCAGTTACGGAACTCATCTTTACATCTCAACTTTTCAAGAGTAGTTGCCAGCTCCCATGGAATCATTACCATATAAAATATTAAAGGAAGGTGGTATTTTTACAGGGAAAAAAATGTACAGTCATAATGCACAAGACTCAGGAACATCCATACTAAATTAACTTGTCAATATATTCAATATTCACTGTAATGTACCTACAACTATTACACAATACCGTGAGCCAGATGTTGAAATCCTGATCTCTCCACTATGAATATACATTCATTACATTAAAGACTAAATATATTTGCAAAATAGTCCCATTTTAATATGTGATTTATCAGTAGACTACAATCTGATGCACTGTGTAGGAGTCCAAGAAACATCATAATAAATTGTGAAAGGTGTCTTTATAATACATTAAGAATCTTTCATTGATTTTATGGACACCCTTGTTTACATGTGTGTGTGTGGGAAGACCCCAAGTTCTCGATATTCATACATATATCTTTATGTATATATATAAATACACATATTCATACATACTTGTATATAGTTATAAATGATTTTTTATATGTGTTTGTTCCAGGACAAAATGGGAAAATACCCACTACTGAATAAAAGGTTATGCTTATATTGAATAGGAAAACCTTATTTTTTAAAAACTTCATTGAGTCATGAAGAAAAAAACCCACCCTGCTTTCCTCCTGAATATCTCCATGGTGTTTTCTACGCACAAAAGATTAAATACCTATCTTCTAGAAGCCTTGATGGATGACATATGTAATAACTAGTGGGAAACTGAAGATGGTATTGATTCAAAACTTTGACATCTCAGTGAAGAATGAATTTTCTGTTATGCAAGATGTTATTCTTTAAAAGAAAATTACATACAAGAGAAGCCAAGTTTTATGTGCTTTACAAGCTTCATTAATGTATCTTTATGACTTTTTGAAAATGGTATGCATTTTCATGCACACATATATACACAAACTTTATTTCTACAGGTAAGTTACACAATAAGGATTTTTGGCCTAGACACATGTTATTGACATTTAGGTACTTAACTCAGAAACTTAATGTGCGGGCTGTAGTTATCTCCAATCTCTCTGCATTGTCCATGAATAGATGCATTTGCTCTGCAGAGCACTTCAGTTATGAAGAGTCTAAAGTTAGGTGAAATGAATCAGTGGAAGTCCCTGGAGGGAAAGTTCTTTATGCACACTAATCTGAACTCTCTATTTACACAGTCTGCTAAATGCTTGGTTTACCTTCCCAGGTTCATATTCCATACATAAATTATAGCAAAACTTTGTAGGAAGAAATTTAATTTTCCATACCTGGTTATTGGTCACACAGAACTCATTGTATGTATGTGGAGCTTGGGGGGAGGTTGTTTGGGTTTTTTTGGTGGTTTGGGTTTTTTCTGCCCCTTCTCTTTTCTCTTCTCTTCTCTTCTCTTCTCTTCTCTTCTCTTCTCTTCTCTTCTCTTCTCTTCTCTTCTCTTCTCTTCTCTTCTCTTCTCTTCTCTTCTCTTCTCTTCTCTTCTCTTCTCTTCTCTTCTCTTCTCTTCTCTTCTCTTCTCTTTTCTCTTCTCTTCTCTTCTCTTCTCTTCTCTTCTCTTCTCTTCTCTTCTCTTCTCTTCTCTTCTCTTCTCTTCTCTCCTCTCCTCTCCTCTCCTCTCCTCTCCTCTCCTCTCCTCTCCTCTCCTCTCCTCTCCCCTCCCCTCCCCTCCCCTCCCCTCCCCTCCTCTCCTCTCCTCTCCTCTCCCCTCCTCTCTCCTCTTCCCTCAGACTTACTATGTATTCGCTGTAGACCCATCTAATTTTCTAAGCACGTTGTGCACCACACATTCTAAATCAGCCTGTACAATGACTTGCAAGAAAGTTGATGCATCTTCAGCACATCAAATCACTTCAGAGGAATTACATCAAATGTCTTCTTGTGTTCTTCTACTGAAGAAATCCCACACAGAAATAGGGAGCCCTGAATACCGCTGTAATCTTGTTCTTTTCCTCATTGGTATAGAATAGAATCATAGAATCATTTAGGTTGGAAAGGACCTTTAAGGTCATCTAGTCCAACTGTTAACCTAACACTGCCAAGTCCACCACTAAACCATGTCAATAAGCACCACATCTACATGTCTTTTAAATACCTCCAGGGACGAAGACTCCACCACTTCCCTGGGCAGCCTGTTGCAATGCTTGACAACCCTTTCATTGAAGAAATTTTTCCTAATGTCCAAGCTAAACCTCCCCTGGAGCAACTTGAGGCCATTTCCTCTTGTCCTATTGCTTGTTACTTGGGAGAAGAGACCGACACCCACCTCACTACAACCTCCTTTCAGGTAGTTGTAGAGAGCAATAAGGTCTCCCCTGAACCTCCTTTTCTCCAGGCTAAACAACCCCAGTTCCCTCAGCCGCTCCTCATAAGACTTGTGCTCTAGGCCCTTCACCAGCATTGTTGCCCTTCTTTGGACACACTCCAGCACCTCCATGTCTTTCTTGTAGTGAGGGGCCCAAAACTGAACACAGTCTTCGAGGTGCAGCCTCACCAGTGCCGAGTACAGGGGAACAATCCCTTTCCTAGTCCTGCTGGCCACGCTATTTCCGATACAAACCAGGATGCTATTGGCCTTCTTGGCCACCTGGGCACAGTGCCAGCTCATGTTCAGCCAGCTGTCAACCAACATACCCAGGTCCTTTTCTGCCAGGTGGTTTTCCAGCCACTCTTCCCCAGGCCTGTAGTGTTGCGTGGGGTTGTTGTGACCCAAGTGCAGGATCCGTCACTTAGCCTTGTTGAATCTCATACAATTGGCCTCGGCCCATCGATCCAGCCTGTCCAGGTCCCTCTGTAGAGCCTTCCTACCCTCAAGCAGATCAACACTCCTGCCCAACTTAGTGTCATCTGCAAACTTACTGAGGGTGCACTCGATCCCCTCGTCCAGATAAAGATATTAAACAGAACTGGCCCCAATACTGAGCCCTGGTGAACACCACTTGTGACTGGCTGCCAACTGGATTTAACTGCGTTCCCCACCACTCTTTGGGCCCAGCCATCCAGCTAGTTTTTTACCCAGTGAAGATTATGCCCATCCAAGCCATGAGCAGCTGGTTTCTCGAGAAGAATGCTGTGGGAAATGGTGTCAAAGTCTTTACGAAAGTCTTTGGTAGATTTTAGTAGGTCTGCCTAGGTAGACAGCATCCACAGCCTTTCCCTCATCCACTAAGTGGGTCATCTTGTCACAGAAGAAGATCAAGTTAGTCAAGCAGGACCCATGCTGACTGGGTCTGATTGCCTGGTTGTCCAGTACGTGCTGCGTGATGGCACTCAGGATGATCTGCTCCATGACTTTCCCCGGCTCCGAGGTCAGACTGACAGGCCTGTAGTTCCCCGGATCCTCCTTCCGTCCCTTTTTGTAGATGGGTGTCACATTTGCTAACCTCCAGTCAACTGGGACCTCCCCTGTTAGCCAGGACTGCTGATAAATGATGGAAAGTGGCTTTGTGAGCACTTCTGCCAGCTCCCTCAGTACTCTTGGGTGGATCCCATCGGGACCCATAGACTTGTGTGTGTCTAAGTGGTGTAGCAGGTCACTAACCATTTCCCCTTGGATTATGGGAGCTTCATTCTGCTCCCCGTCCCTATCTTCCAGCTCAGGGAGCTGGGTACCCCGAGAACAACTGGTCTTATTGTTAAAGACTGAGGCAAAGAAGGCATTCAGTACCTCAGCCTTTTCCTCATCCTTTGTCACTATGCTTCCCCCCACATCCAATACAGGATGGAGATTGTCCTTAACCGTCCTTTTGTTGTTAATGTATTTATAGAAACATTTTTTATAGTCTTTTACTGCAGTAGCCAGATTAAGTTTTAGTTGGGCTTTGGCCCTTCTAATTTTCTCCCTGCATAATGTCATGACATCCTTGTAGTCCTCCTGAGTTGCCTGCCCCTTCTTCCAAAGGTCATAAACTGTCCTTTGTTTCCTGAGTTCCAGCCAAAACTCTCTGTTCAGCCAGGCCGGTCTTGTTCCCCGACGACTTGTCTTTCAGCATATGGGGATGGCCTGCTCCTGCACCTTTAAGATTTCCTTCTTGAAGAATATCCAGCCTTCCTGGACTCCTTTGCCCTTCAGGACTGCCTCCCAAGAGACTCTGTCAACCAGTCTCCTAAATAGGCCAAAGGCTGCCATCCAAAAGTCCAAGGTAGCAGTTCTGCTGACCCCTCTCCTTACCTCTCTGAGAATCAAAAACTCCATCATTTCATGATCGCTATGCCCAAGATGGCCTCCAACCATCACATCACCCACAAGTTCTTCTCTGTTCACAAAAAACAGGTGAAGCAGGACACCTTCCCTAGCTGGCTCCCACACCAGCTGTGTCAGGAAGTTATCTTCCACACACTCCAGGAACCTCCTAGACTGTTCCCTCTCTGCTGTACTGTGTTTCCAGCAGACATCTGGTAAGTTGAAGTCCCCCATGAGAACAAGGGCTAGTGATTGTGAGACTTCTCCCAGCTGCTTATAGAATATTTCATCTGCCTCTTCACCCTGGATGGGTGGTCTATAACGGACTCCCACCATGATATCTGCCTTGTTGGCCTTCCCCTTGATTCTTATGCATAAACAGTCAACCCTATCGTCACTATCATCAAGCTCTGAACAGTCAAAACCCTCCCTAACATACAGGGCTACCCCACTGCCTCTCCTTCCTTGCCTATCCCTTCTGAAGAGTTTATAGCCATACATTGCAGCACTCCAGTTGTGCAAGTCATCCCACCATGTTTCTGTGATTGCAACTATATTTCTACACTGTTTTATTTATTTATTTATTTGTTTTCAAAGAATGGCAAAATTACAGCAATCAAAAGAGTGAGACTTCAAAGACATTTAACATTCCCTACTCTTACTGAATTGTAAGGACTAGTTATTATATCAAAGTGCAGACAGTCATAAAAGAAATGTCAGGTAGGACTGGTTTGCCTGAACATCAGTGCTTTAAAATTCAACGCCTAGTGCTGTGCTAGTCATCTTGGGCTTGTGTTATTATCAATGAAAAGAAGTCAGCATCTCCAGAGAGAGATTAATCTCACCCTATGAAAGGCAACCATATTAGATCAAAGCAGTCACACTCTGGAAGTGAATATTTATCTTCAACAACCATAAATGAAGCCTGAGGTGAACAGCTCAGACTTAGATGTCTAACACATAAATGTTAGGTGAAATGAACTTCTAACATTTAGCACTGAAAGCTCTATACAATATTAACTCCATGTCTTTCTCAGCTTCTCTTATTTAGCATACAGCACAAGTCTCACGCAAGAATTTATAAACTTAAGACCTTTAGAATAACAGCTGAAAAAGTTTTGCAGTCAGAGAGGAAGTCACACATTCTACTGGGCATTGACAATGTTCTGAGACATTAATTCCCATAGCAGGGAATTTGAGTGAAAATGTCCAGATAATCCTGAGAAGTAGATTGCAGTTCCCAAAGGAAGCAGCAAAGACTCAAAATAAAAATAAGCTGTTGCTACCAATCTCCCCAGAACAAAAAAATCTTTTTTTGACCTAGAATCTGATCTTAAAATGAATGTTTGACTAATATTGTCTAGCCAGGCTCCTGAGATCAGAAGAGCTGGTGCTGAAATTTCCAGCATTTACAAGGAAGGCAAAGAAAGCAGAGAGAGGAGAGGAGAGGAGAGGAGAAGGAGAGGAGAAGAGAGGAGAGGAGAAGAGAGGAGAGGAGAAGAGAGGAGAGGAGAGGAGAGGAGAGGAAAGGAGAGGAGAGGAAAGGAGAGGAGAGGAAAGGAGAGGAGAGGAAAGGAAAGGAGAGGAAAGGAAAGGAGAGGAAAGGAAAGGAGAGGAAAGGAAAGGAGAGGAAAGGAGAGGAGAGGAAAGGAAAGGAAAGGAAAGGAGAGGAAAGGAGAGGAAAGGAGAGGAAAGGAAAGGAAAGGAAAGGAAAGGAGAGGAAAGGAGAGGAAAGGAAAGGAAAGGAAAGGAGAGGAGAGGAGAGGAGAGGAGAGGAGAGGAGAGGAGAGGAGAGGAGAGGAGAGGAGAGGAGAGGAGAGGAGAGGAGAGGAGAGGAGAGGAAAGGAAAGGAAAGGAAAGGAAAGGAAAGGAAAGGAAAGGAAAGGAAAGGAAAGGAAAGGAAAGGAAAGGAAAGGAAAGGAAAGGAAAGGAAAGGAAAGGAAAGGAAAGGAGAGAGAAAGAGAGACCAACCAGAAGTAACCCTTCCCTGTCCTACAGACACATCCAGAAACAGTGGAAATATGGTCCAGGAGGAAAGATTACCACCAGCATAAATTTAACTGCCTGACACTGAAAAGGTCAATTTTTAATAGGTATGTATTTAATACAAAGAATCTAATACCTTTTGAGTTTATTGAGGTCTTGTTTTGCTTTTGTCCAGTAATGTTAAAATGTACAATTATGTAAGTCACAAAGCAATGTTATTTTAAAGGTAATACCAAGTTACTTCATTAAACATGTGATTAAAAGTCTTTACCAGGGTCCTATTAACAGTGTTGCAAAAGATAACTTCCAAGACAATCTACATAGCTCAAGCAATGCTCAAGCAACTGAAAATATAAAACAAAACAAAACAAAATAAACCCCAACAAAAAACAAACTAAAACAAAACACCCCAAACTAATAAATATTTATAATTTTTTCTAGGGATATTTGTGACTTAAGATAGAATAAGTTATAACAAAAATGGACAATAGATTGAAACCAGGAAAAAAGAAAAAAAAAAAAAACCACCACATTTCTCAGAAAATTGTACTAGGTTTATTCTAATTTATACTAATTTAGATACATATTCCTTCATTTCTGCTAATGGAAATACTCATTAGAAAGTCTATATAACAGATGATGTGTTTCTATAAATATTGAATCTCTGACACCAATCCAAAACAATTAGCATATATATTGATCATAAATAACATTTCAATTTGTCCTGATGTTTGACATATTTCAAAGATTTAGTCTGAATTACATAAAAGATTTCCTTGAGCATGACTTCCCTTGAAAGGTACATTTCAATAGAACAGGGAAACTTCTGAGCAATTAAAAGCCTTTGAGTTCCAGAGATGGTGTTTTCATGTAAACCAAGCAAAAATCTTGGAGATTATTGCCATACTTCTTTGGGCAGGGGGAGAAACGCTGGGTTTGTGGTTTTTTTTCTCTCTGCAGAGCTAATAGTTTAGGAGGAGACAGAGAGGTAAAAAATGACAAATAAAAAGTTAAAAACCAGACAGAGAAATAGAAGGAGAAACAAGAGTCTGTTTCTAAACTCCAAAAGGCGACAAGAAAGAGTGTATGATTTCCCATAGTAAAACATTTGCAAAGGAAAGGATGAGGCCTTAAAATATAAAGAAAAAGTAGTTCTTAAACATCTAACAGATGAAGGAAAGATTTATAAGACCAGAGACAATTCCAAAATGCTCTTTATGGACAGGAACTAAATTTAGTGGCTGTAGATTACTCATTCAGAAAATTTCAAAAGAAGAAGAGAAAAAAGTGGGTAGTAGTGGTGGTGGTGGTAGTGAGCTGTTATTTTTCAATTACAGAGAAAATGAAAACTTGTTTTATTTAAGGCTAAATAATCAGAGATTTGTAAGAAATTACAAAACAAGATTTAACTGTCTTTGGCACTTTGAAAGTTTTTGTATCTTCAAACAATATTTTATTGCAGCTACGTTGATGCAAATCAAGTTCTAATCCCCTAAGATTCCCAAACAGGAAAAAAAAAAAAAAAGATATTTGTTGTATAAATTGTTGACTTTGAGTAGTTTGTCCAGCTCTGTTATTTAGTAGATGCAGCCTTTATAACTGTTTGCTCAAATATTATATCTGAATTAACTTCAGTGTCCTAAATTTTGTGCCCCTTGGCCTTCTTTTATACAATCCCTAATATTTGGAACATTTGGGGGAAGGGTATAATTCTACCTTATCTATATTCCATCTCACACCAAATCTAATTAAAAAGAAAAGCTTGTCCTCATTTGCCTCTTAATTCCTTCACCCTCCCGCTATCTCCATTATTGACTTTGTGACTGAATGCTTTAATTTAAATTGCATTCATCATCTGTTTTTACACCAGTATATGCACAATTTATTCCATATACTGTTCTTATCTTGCATTATTTAATTCTGTTATGTGTGTTGGGAATAGAATATACTTTCTCAAAATTAGTTGTATCATAATGGTTGCAGAAAAACATGCTGTGTATGCTGAATTAATCCATAGATCCTAAAGAGGTTTTGTCTTTCTGAAAAGAAGAATAACTTTCAAAATTTTTATGAAAATAGAGTTGATGTATACTTCTACTCACTTATTATTTACTATAGTGACTGTGTATTATTGTGTGACTACAACCAATCATGATCAATTGTGTGAAAAATAGCTCTCAGTAAACATAGTTTAGAGAAATAGTCTAATTATTTGATGGATTTTGTTCAGACAATTCTTCTTTAGCCTGGCTTGAATACTACAGTGGAAGTTTCAATGGATCAGCAGACAGGTGAATAGATAGACTGAACAAACTTAAATTTTACTTTCTGTAGTGTGGGATAGAAAGTCCCATCCAGGGAGCAGAAGCAAAACATACTGATAGGAGAAGCAAAAGGAAAAGGAGACTAGAGGGAGAAGAATGAAATCTTAAAAGTGTTGAAGGATATCTGCCTGTGGCAGACTAGAAGAAGCAAATAAATGACAGGCAACGGGGACTGAAACAGAAACTTTGTGGGAGACAAGATGGGGTACAGTGGGCAAAAAAATAAGACAGAAGAGCACGTATAAGATGACAATAAGTAAAGATAGTAGAAGAGCATTGTAAAGAGCAATGCACAGCAAAATATGAGGGAATACAGGCATGCAGAGATCAGAGAAATAAACAGGAGATCATGGAAGGTAACAAAACTGAACTGGGGTTCAGATGGCACTGGCAGGAAAAGGCAGAGATGGAAGGAACTATGAGATATTTACATTATATTCTCTTCATAGTGTCAGATTATATTCAAATATATAATTACAATATGGAACAGTAATCTTTTCAAGGTGCTCCAAATATGCAGTCCTAGAAACAACATGTTATAAAAATTGATTGGTGTAAAGTTCCAGTGCTATTGAATCAACACTTTTCAATGCAAGAAAACATCCTGCAGAAAAATGTAAATCGAGGTCTACCAACTAAGAACTTATAGTTGTGTATTGCACTTCCTTCAAGAGAGATCACTTTTAAACTATCCTAAATAGTTGTTAAGGCTTTTTTATTAATATTATTATTATTTCTACCTTAGAGATAAGTCCATAGCTCTTTATTTGACTTATTTCCTACCCCCAATCTATTTGGACTGTTAATGGAAATAACATTTGTTTAGATCACACAATTGTTTTTGCAAAAAGATGGTCTCCTGCGGTTGCATAAATGACAGGCAATGCCAATGTAGTTACAGGAAACAGATAAAATGGAAAAAAATGAAATTCTTTACTAGACAGCCAGGCAGATTCTAGCTTCTTTGTGTTACTCTGGAGAGCAGCCAACAATCTTCTAAGTGCCAAGAGTGTAAGGAACAGAGGGGTGCATCTTGGATAGTACACTCCAGAGAAATGTTGCCCTGGGGTAACAGTGAAATACTGGAGAACTTGCAGAACCCATAAGGCTGTCTGGTAGGAAGAGAGATTCAGAGAAATTTTCTTGTGCTCCATGTATTCAGGAAAACAATGATTCAGCAGAACACCTTCTGAAGATAGATTTTTCTATTTGACTTTCACATTCAAGATGGTAGGCTGGAAAATAAACTTTTTGTATGGTGGCAATATTTCACAGGGCTATGAGTCCAGTGAATCATTATTGATTAAGCTAATCTTTCTCTGTGTTTTAAGGGACAGAACTATTCCATCACACTTTATCTTACTCCTAAAACTATTAATATTAAAGTTTTTCTTCTTAAAACTTCTGGATTAACTGAATTTTCTTTTTCTTTTCTATTCTTTTCCATTCTGTTCAGTGAACAATCATCTGCCAGCCAACAATGCATCCCTTTACAGGGAGGTGGAAAAGCTGCCTACCTTGCCGAGGTTCTGTGAGAATTAAGTAGCTAATGCTGGTAGTAAGTGTTTTGCAGATGAAAATTGCTAAGTAAGTGCTAAATATAATTACTGTTATTATTAGAGACACATTCCAACCCAAATGTTTCTTTGATTTTATAGCTGACATAGATTCCATTTGGTATAATATGCAAAAATGGCCTTTTTAAGAGTCAGGTAATAAAAGTTCCTGTGATGTGTCTTGCTGAGCAGTTCATGACAATTTTCAAGACAAGAATCAAATATATTTTTAAACAAACAAGTAGTCTTGCTGTTTTTAATGGAAATGCTTGCAAAGTAATGTAGTATTCCACCTGAGTCAAAATGGCATGAAAAGGCTCTCAGATTTGAAAAACAATCCCAACAGGGACCAGATCCTGACTGATATGTTTGTGAAGATATAGCTCTTGTCCTTTGCACAACCACACAAGCATCGGAAGTGTTAACATAAAAGGATTTAGGTGTGTGCCTAAATGCCATGTCAGTCACCAAATTTCAGTGGTTGGGGCACTACTCAGATCCACAAAACTTACCAATCTGTTCTTTTATCTTTAAGGATATGTAAATTTATACTTGAAGAATCCCTAAGCAACCATGTTTCTTCCAGCGAGCATAAAAATGATCATCAAACCTTCATGACACCTAAATACTTGAAGCTTATATTCACTTCAGAGGCCCTGTAAATTTTAAGATTATAAATTCCTTTGCCTGCCTTGGTTACAGCACATGGTGTGATACACTTTCTTAAAGCACTCCTACTAGATTCATCAGTGCTTAAAGGACATCTGGGAATGAAACTTTGAGAGCTAGAGATGAGAAATAGCCATTCAGGCAATGACGAGAGCTCCACTCCCTACCTGGCTTAGGTATTACTTACAATGTTACCCGAATACAGGTTTCTTTGGCTTCCTTTGTCTTCAGTAGATATACATGTTTATTTACAATACTAAAGGTCTGGACTGCAGTCTAAGCAATCCCTGTCTGTATTATAGTTGCTTTACCAACAGTAAGTAAACTTTGCTTTTCACTAACAAAATTACTTGGTCATCTTTTTTACAGACTACCTGTGTTTGCATCACATTAACATTACCATGTAAGTTTAGCTGGCAAAAAGAGAAGGAGGGATAGTACACATGGAACATTTTTTATTTACTGTGTAGGAAATAGGTGGCTATTTAGTTGTATAGAAGTAGCATAGGTATCTTAAAGTTTCTGTCACACTATACTGGGAATCTTGGTCTTTACCTGCTGTGCTGGGGATTATAGTCATCTAAAAATAAGACATTCTAATACTGAGTACTGGGACAATTAAGACCTGTTGTGGAAATAATTATGTGTGAAAGTCTTGTAGTTATGCATCATGGGGGCATGAAATATACCCTATCAAATGGGGAGGACCACAAAGGTCCATGAGGCATTATCAATATGAATCTTTCATGGCTGACGCCAGTCAGACTACACTTCTTTAGGTCTGTCCATAAGACCCTATGGGAAATCTAAAGAAAACAGAGTATCCAGCCAAGAACCTCAATCTTCTGGGGAAAAAAGGCAGAAAAAAGAAAGAGAGAAGAAAATTGAAAGCAGCTTTTTATTGTTAACTTTTTATTCAAGCAGTGGTCTAGCTACATCCAAAGTAAGATACAACTAGAATAATAAAAGCCACTGTTCCAGCAGTCATTATTATTATTAAAATTTAAAAAATGTAATGTAAATAGTATAACGTATTTATCAGAATTAATATTACTAATAACAATGCGTTAATAGTATTACAATTATTCCCCCAAACAGTAAGACTATTGCTATTTATTATAAGCATCTCTTTAATGCTTATACTGTAGTAGCAATCATTGATTTCTATAATTTCTGCTAATAATAAAACATGGCTCCAAAGCCTATAAAGATTGGGTGAAAGGCTTTGAAAGGACATAAATGACATGAATTATCCTGATCTTTTGAGATGTCACTGTCTCCTATGGACGCAAGGTATCCAGAGGGCACGTGGAGAGACTTTCACCTTTTCTGCTGCCACACAGCTTCTTACAAACTTGTGCAGTGGATGCATCAGCATGACTTGCTCAGAAGAAATCTGTTTAACAGAAAAATGATTCCTTCTGGGAATTATAGCTGTCCCTCAGCATTCATTGATGGCATCAAGGTCACAGTCTAATATGAAACTAAGCACTTTTTTGACTCTTTATTCTAACGATTCAGTGGACAATCGATATCATCTCTTATTTCCTGGGCAGGCAACAAACATTTTTAAGGAGGTTTAGTTTTAGGCACTATTTAAAAACAGAAATAGAAAAAAATATCCCTCCTGTTGTTAGTTTTTATTATGAATATATTTCTGTTACAGTTATTGTTTTTTCCTCTTTTTTTTTTTCCCCTGAAGATAAGTCTAGCAGCAATCCTTGAATTTTGCATTAAAATACCAACTTCAACATGGCCCTGGTGAAGTTATGCCAATTTCCACAGAGACCAAAGAAGAATTTTCATAGAGAGTGCTACATGATCTGAACCACAAACTGAAATTAACATACATCTGCAATTGTGTCTGTTTCCTTCTTTTTCATTAAAGTCATAATTACATTTTCATTAATGATTACGTATTCATATTGTCATGATGATTTCAAATATAAATGTTCCTTTGTGTGGAAGACTATAGACAAGGTTTTTGTTATCATCCATTTTAAGGTCATTTGTTTTTTTCCTATATATAGGAAATATAAATCTGTTTTTTTCCTACTCAGTTATATGTATTCTTAGGTTCATTTAAGGGATCATTTTGTCACTAAAACTATGAATTGTATTACCAGCCTTTAGTGTAATTGAAGTAAAATTATAATGAAAAATAGAAAAAAAATCTCCAAATTGAGAACTTAGAGCTTTGTGTCAAATTTACATATAAAAAATGGAAATAGATATATACTAAGGAAATATGTATTTAAAAGATGTAGTATTTTTGTATGCAAATTTGATAACAGCTTTCATTTGGCTAGTTCTTCAGTAAATCTAATATGCTAGATATCCACCTTTTCTTTATTGGGAAAAAACCCCAATGTCTTAATAACATAAATGTCCTGAACAACACTATTCAAAGTCATTTCAGTCTCAGAAACATGATCAGATTGCTACAATTCAAAGTGGAACAGACTGCAGCAACTGACAATGTTGATCTTAGCTAACACCTAAAGGAGTCGTGCTTTACAGTTTGCCAAGTTACCATAATTTTACATGTGAAGTCTCAGTTGGGTCCTAATTGTGGTCGTTGGGTCCTAATTGTGGTCTTGGCTATTGTGTGGGAAAATATCAGTCATATTCATTGACATGACCATAATGTGTGTAACCTTAATAAAGCCCATTTTCTAATCATATACCAGATGATGGTAAAAGTTATATCTACACTAGATGACTCAAAAATCTTACTGTCCCCATCTTTATCTTGATTGATGGTGAACTCTCTCTCCCTCTCTCAACTAGCATTCATTCAAACCTGAAGAGGATAAGAGGCTAATTTTATTAGCTGGTTAAACCTAATTTAGGATAGCCATTTAGAAACAAGCTGGCTACAGTTTTCAAACAAATCAGCCAGTGGTTTTGGCCAGAGGAAATTCAGTAATAATGAACCAATGGGCATAATAAATGCTAGCTTCGCTTGCAGGATCAATATCAAAACAGCCTGAGCCCCACTGAAAAGAATGATGGCTACTTTGTAATAAACATTTCAATGTTATTTTGGTTTTACCAATAATATTAATTTTTACCTCTTAATCTGTAATATGTTATCTTTTAGTACCTTTAAGAAACAAAAATCCTCATACATTTCTTTTTCCAAACCAATACATGTATGAACAGCCCCCCATAATTTTTACTGAAAAAAAGTATATTCACATATTGATATATTTATGTATTTAACATACTTACATTTCATATTCACATTTATGTAAATGTTCACATTTTATTTAAAAGTCTTCAGTTGTTTCTTTAAAAAAGCATTTAACTGAATATTTCTGTATAGGTTTTTTTTTAGTGTGTTTGCTATCTGTGCAATATAGTATATCACTATGGCTTCAAATGGGACATTATGGTCTCTTAGATAGATATTGTGCATCTAAAACCAAACCAAACAAACAACAAAAGCAAAGTTAAATATCTGGTTTTGGTCATAGACTTCAATGGTTTAAAGAAACTTAAAGTCTATAGATATATTTAACTTTTACTACTAAAACCATAGAAAAATACAACTTTAGTAATGAAATTTAACAAAATTCCCCCAAACATTTTGTTTTATCTTCTCTCGCACCTCAAAGATTTCTAGCAAACTAATTCTTATTTATCATGGTAAACACATGTGAAATTAAGTTATTCTATGGCAAGATTAAAGTTTTACACCAGTCATCTCAAACAGGTGCCTACATACTCAGGTCTGTCTAAATACTCACATCTGAATCTTTCAATAAATGTTCATATTCTGCCATTTCTACCTGACTTGAAACCTAAAAGACCAAAAAGTTTATATTAGAGTAACTTAAACACTGAAAAATACATTCTAATCCTGCATTGTTTATAAACTCTTTATGGCTCTAGTTACTTTATTCCTACCTTGTTTTTTGCCCTTTCCCATTTAAGAAAATAGATCTGCAGAGTTTATTTTTGGTTTGCTTCCATATAACACAAACCAAAACAGTTCTCCCTGGGTTAGTATAGTCTAATCAGTCTGCAAATTAATGATAGTCCACACTACTGTGGGCAGCGGTTTGCAGTTCATTCGTAATCCACAGTACATTGTGTTTTCAGTACAAATTCCCATTAAATGTTTGATGATGGGAATGTGTGATTTGATGGTGAATTGCTATAAATGTTTATTTCTGTTGTTTACTTGGCAATAACCAGTGTCTGAGATTCTACTGTGTGTGCCTGTGTGTGCGCGTATGTGTGTGTGTGTGTACAAACTTGTACTCAGCCAGGACTTCCTACTGCTGAAAGAGTAGATGAAGCAGTTATATGAAGGCAGACCTCAGCAGTGACGCCAAATGAAAGTCAGACATACTCAGATCAGACTCCTCTTGTTGACAGGAACAGCTTTCAAGAAGCTTCCTCCTGTCTTGTGCTGAATTTCACCCTTGAAATGCTCGCTTCTGTGTAAACACCACAGCTCTAAATAAAACGCAGCAGTATGAAGTCTCATATTAATGATATTTTAGACAGTAGCTCTGTATTTCACTTCACATGTTCTTTTGCTGTTGGTTAATTGGTATCATTAGCACAAATGTCACGGTTACTTAATTTAATTAGTTCTTACTCATACATAATACTAATTTTCTCTTTCAGAAAGCCAAATGAAGAAATGCAAGTGAAAACAGTGTTTCAGTTTGGTTTGCTTTTTGTGTAGTGTAGGTCTTCTATGTAACCGATTTGAAGGAAATAGTTCTTAGGAAAACTGTTTTTTAACAAGCAATAGCTTTACTTCAATGGAAATAGCTTCTGGAGATTTCCTGCCATATTCACATCTTCCAGTCTACAAACCATTTGTCTGTACTCATCAGACAACAATTCACTTCAACACTGAATCATACTTTAATCTTTGAACTTCTAAATCTTTTCATGAAACTGAATGGGACTATTCGTGAAATTAATTGCTTTTCTGGATTGGGGTCTTAAGGTATTTCTGATTTCATTGTATATCCATACATAAAGTAGAAATCATTATTTGAAAGTATTTACCGTGGAATGAAAACTAGATGATAGTAGTCACATCCTCACTTTTAACTAGCTATGGAAGCTGCAAAAAGCCTCCCTCACACTCTGTGACTTTTTATTTTCAAATAAATAGTAAGTGTAGTGTTATGTATAGGTGTTTCTATGATAGTAACTCCTTACAGTAAATAAAGTGTTAAGTACAGATTTTTCTATTATAGTAACTTCTTAAAAGAAAAAATTATAATATACCTTTCAGTGGCTCCAGACCGCTGATATTAATAGAGCTGGAGACTGTGATTTGCTTTTGGAAATGACCTCTGCCCTGAAGATGTGCCAAACTAAACACCAAAATCCAGTGAGGAAAACAGAATTGCATAAGGTCACACAGCAACTAACCGACCAAGACAAGAAAAGAACTAAGGGACTCTTCCTTATAGTTAGTGATCTCGCACTGCCCCAAACCTAAACCTTTTCTCCATTGTCGGGCATTATAGCATGCCTCCCTAAAGATTTCAGCATCATTCTCTGTTGTGTCTTGCATTGATGTCCAAGCATTTTCTATGGCATGGCTACATGTACCAACTACCATACTTTAATATACAGCCCTAGAGTTATGTTGAAATAATAGATAAAAATTACGGCAGATTTTCTTGCAAAAAAAAAAAAAATCAAGTGGCAACTTTATAAAGGTTCATACTGGTGCTTTCTTTTGCACACTACGAGCAGTGGAAGTCAATAGAGCCCAATGAGAAGTCATGAAATGAAAGAATTTAAGCACCTACATCTCTCTCTATAGCAAGATTATTGATTTAAACTGTATTCAATGTTTATATTATAGTAAATAAAATGACGTACTGCAGTATTCATGATGCTACAGATTAAACATGGGAAGATATCAACTTCAATGATCACAAAAAGGAAGTTAAACAAATTTTACTAGTTATTTGAACACAATTGGCTGTGGAGGAGAAGATATAGTAGCCTTTCTGAATGTACAACTCACATCTGATAGCTTACAGGTATGTTGATGATTCATACAAAATGTCAGAATTTAATTTACTGTATAAATTCAATTGAACCTTCAATTTTGGTAATTTTCATAGCAAGAAAAAAGATCCAATAAAATCAAGCAAGTTTCTTATAATGTGAGACTAGAGAATTTTTATTTACCCTGCAGACTTTTTAAAATACAGTACATTTATTATTTGATATTCAAAGTAATAGAATTTTCTTTTTCATCTATAACAATTTTATTTTAAAGATATAAACAGATAAAATCCAAAAAGCCCTAAAAGCTTGAGCAAATTAAATCTGATTTGTTGGCAGTAAAACTTACTTTCATACATTAGCTCCATTCATAGTTACATAAAGAGATTTTTAGGAAACATTAAGAAATACCTGTCATTATCACATTTATGTGGATAATATTTTTTCTGTCAAAATACGTATTCATGATAATTTCTTATTTGTTGACTGATGGCCTGTATTATGAGTCAGATCTCTCAGATGATGTATGGATTCATATTTCAAACTTTTTGATGTTGTGGTGGGTTGACCCTGGCTCGATGCCAGGTGCCCACCAAAGCCTCTCTATCACTCCCCTCCTCAGCTGGACAGGGGAGAGAAAATATAATTAAAGACTCATGGGTCAAGATAAGGAGAGGGAGAGATCATTCATCAATTACCATCACGGGCAAAACAGACTCGACTTGGGGAAAGAAAATTTAATTTATTACCAGTCAAATCAGAGCAGGATAATGAGAAATAAAACCAAATCTCAAAAACACTTTCCCCCCACCCCTCCTTCTTCCCAGGCTTAACTTTACTGACAATTTTCTCTACCTCCTCCCCCCCGAGTGGCACAGGGGGACGGTGAATGGGGGTTGTGGTCAGCTCATCACACGTTGTTTCTGCCGCTCCTTCCTCCTCAGGGGGAGGACTCCTCGCACTCTTCCCCTGCTCCAGCATGGGGTCCCTCCCACGGGATACAGTCCTCCACGAACTTCTCCAACATGAGTCCTTCCCACGGGCTACAGTTCTTCACGAACTGCTCCAGCATGGGTCCCATCCACAGGGTGCAGTCCTTCAGGAACAGACTGTTCCAGCATGGGTCCCCCATGGGGTCACAAGTCCTGCCAGCAAACCTGCTCCAGCATGGGCTCCTCTCTCCATGGGTCCACAGGGCCTGCCAGGAGCCTGCTCCAGCGCGGGCTTCCCATGGGGTCACAGCCTCCTTCGGGCATCCACCTGCTCTGGCATGGGGTCCTCCACGGGCTGCAGGTGGATATCTGCTCCACCATTAACCTCCATGGGCTGCAGGGGGACAGCCTGCCTCACCATGGTCTTCCCCACGGGCTGCAGGGGAATCTCTGCTCCGGCGCCTGGAGCACCTCCTCTCCCTCCTTCTTCACTGACCTTGGTGTCTGTGGAGTCGTTGCTCTCACTTCTTCTCATTCCTCTCTCCGGCTCCAGTTGCTGCTGCGTAGTAATTTTTCCCCCTTTTAAAATATTTTATCCCAGAGGCTCTACCACCATCGCTGATGGGCTTGGCCTTGGCCAGCGGTGGATCCGTCTTGGAGCCAGCTGGCATTGGCTCTGTCGGACATAGGGGAAGCTTCTGGCATCTTCTCACAGAAGCCACGCCTGTAGCCCCCCTGCTACCAAAACCTTGCCATGCAAAGCCAATATAGATGTTTATTTCACCATATTTAGGACAACTTGAACATGGCTTGATTATTTTCCTCTGAATAAACTTTTAGCAACATGAACACGTTATACTGCATGTTGGAAATTCTGAAGAACGTGAGAGATCAATCATTTCACTCTCCCTCCCTCTTCTGACTCTTTCCCCCCTCCCCCCACATATTTGTGTAAAAAGAGATGTTTGTGCATCTGCACATCTGTTCAACTGCAGTATAGGAAGAACTTCAGTAGGTTTATGTTTGGATACACAGTGGATGATCTTATGTTGAGATGATACACAAAATACATTGTTAGACTAGTTTGAAACATGATTTAAACCCTCCAGATAAAAGCTTATTCAAGCAAGGTAGAAGTGTTTACTTTATACATGTTGTTTCCTAGTTTACCTTTTGTTTTTTCCCTTTATGTTCCTTCTCTGTGTTCTATTTTATTCCACAAGAGAAGTTGTAATACTGGATATTAATTATTTATAGTATGGTTTCCATAAGGTCATGTCACAGTTTTCACTTCAGAATTTGTCACTAACAAGGAAAACTAGTGACTGAAGTACTTTAAAAAAAATGTTACTATTATGTTGGTAAGAAATTAATTTTGGAAGCGAAGTGTGTGATGATAGTAAAATTTGATCTTCCACTTCTCTTGAAACAGAAAATATATCAAAAACTTGCCATTGTTATGTGTTTCTGGGAGGATCTATACAAAAGGAAATTGCATTTCAAACAACATTATCATATTTTTCTTTTTTTGTTTATTTAACTATTTCTTTTTCTTCTGACAACTACATATCTCCATGTTTGTTTACTTTTTTTAGTGAATGAATGAGGCTCCTGATTTGTGCTTCATTAACATAGACTTTTATGAAGGAAGTTTTAGAAAGAAAATGTAAACTCTAAGTTCCCTAAAGAGACAAAGGTAGACGAAAAGCCACCAAGTCCATAAAACAGATATACAGTGAATTCAGCTGCAAAGGCTGGTGAAAATTTCAGCACCATTTCTGTTATAATAAGTCATTTATTATAGGCTTTGCAAAGGAGAAATGTATTAAATTGTTTGGTAGAAAAAGATAGAGGTGACAACATAACCTGGATCTTTAGTCTTCATAAATGAGTTTTTAGCACATAAAAAAGAAAGAAGTACTTGATTCTAAAAAAAATCAATGTTTTACATGTACAAAGGTTAAAGACACCATTTTCTTGTAAGCAGTAGAGAGAATTTTGTTTTGAAATACATGAGTAGTAACGTACCCTGGACAATGGCATTTGCCACAAGTAGTCTGACACAACAGAATAACAGTTATCTAGAAAAATGCCAAACATTCATTACTCTTTCAGAGAAAATTTTTAACAAGTTTCATTTTGGACTTTGAGTTTGTGAGTTACATATTCATACATAAATGGCACATAATGGTCCAAATGAAGAGAAAGGACTTTTTTGCAACTCAGAACCAAAACGAAAACACACACACACACATATACAGTGGATTCATTCAATAACTGGGCTCAGACACACAGTCCTTACAGTAGCCAGCCCTGGTTCGTTGCTCTCCCTGGTTGCTTCCCATACACACACAATACACACAAACAGGTTCCAGCTGACCCCGGCCTATGGTCTCTCCAGCAGCTAGCTGGGACTCTCCTTGTCCCTCCAGTAAGTAGCTCTTCAGGAGTTCCCCTCACCCACACACTCCCCTGGTTCCCAAGCCACTTAACCCACTCGCCAGCCAGTGCAGCTTGATCCTCACTAGCGATCACCACACTCCCTCGCACATCTGCACTCGCTCCAGGTTCTGCACCATGGACACGTAGGCCCCTGTGACCTGAGGTCCCACTTCAGCTGCTGGCACTCAGACCCCCATACACACTCACACACGCACACACCAGAGAGCCCCTCACGCAGGGAAAATAGTCAGAAATAGAGTTTAGTAAGAAGGTAGGAAAAATCAAACACAGAGCATGGACAGACAAGCATATCGACCACCCTTTTTATCTCCTTATCGCTCTATTTTCTTACGTTTGTTCCTCCCCAAATCATCTAGATTCCTTCCTTTCTCCACTTTTGATTCCTTCACTAAATATCCCATAAATAGTCTTGCTGTCCTAGGTAATCATTCTGCAGGAACTGCTTCTGCTCTTTAAAATTTTCTGTGTAAAGCTTGGTCAATTCTACAGCAGAATCTGACTGGAGGAGTCAATGAGATGGCCAGATCGCTCACTGAGGATGTTAACCAGCTCATAGATACATACAAATGGTGCTTGTCAAGTGACCTATGAACAGCAAGAACTGCACGGGGGAATCTCTAGGACAATGTGAGACTACCACCTGGAGAGCTCTGGCAAGGATTAGACAAATGCTTTGTTACAAAGGCATTCAGTCAGCCACCTGGTCTCAGGTTGGTCCGTTGTCTCATCTCATCAGAGACTAATGAGGCAGTTGCTGGACCACCAGGAAACTGGTGACTGGGAGCACTGAGTGCGCACATACGTGCAGTCCTGATACCCCAGTGCACCACAACTACGATTATGGGAGAAGCCTCTGTTTCATACTTATAACACTATTCTAACTTCAATTCCATATACCTAGCCACACCCCATGCTTATTCCCAGACTCTCTTAGCAACCGCAGCCTGTGACTGGCTGAGCTGAGGTGAGCTGGTCTGTGTTTCCCTGAATGGCCATACTGTTTTCCACCTCTAACAACAATTTCTGCATAGCAGATATACTGCATGAAAACAGCCAGCTTAGCTCATGACCTGACTGCTGACTCTGCCCCAGACAAATCAAACATTAAATTTTTTTACTAAGGATGGAAGGGGTAATGCAATTCCGCAGCTAAGATTTTTTTTTTTTTTTGAAGTATATTAAATTTTGAGCTTAAAGAGGACCTGACAGATGGACATATGAGAACAAGGAGCTTTTAAAGTGCTTTACGGGACAAAATGTTGGTGAACTGAAAATCACATTATGGGTAAAACAATACAAAATGAATTGTATTGTTTTGATAATCATTGTCATGATTAGTTTGTCATTGATCTACGAGAGCCTTAATTCTTAATAATTCTTAGTAATCCTTTATGAGGTCATTGTGTATTATAGGTCAAAGTTGTCAAGAAAGTTAATTTCTCAAAGACCACGATCACAGTAAAAAAATATATATATTTAGTGTTTCAGAAAAAAATATTGAAAAATATGAGTTTGTATTTTGGGAATAATTCACTTGACTAAGCATCACTTGTTTCACAAAATAAAAAAAAAATCTTTTATGTATTTTTTGTCCTTTGTGGAAATGGACAAAAGAAAATAATTTCAAAGACGATAGATAACCTGTGAAGTTGCTCGCTTTTGGTGCTATGTGAGAGGGAATATATATTGAAAGAACATAAAAAATGTGCCATGTATATGTAGCAGCATGAAAATCAGGAAGAAAAGAAAGTCACTGAAGCATTTCCATATGAGAAAAAAAAATTGCCTAGAAAGATCAATTTACAGTAGCTGAAATATTCAGCTTCAAATAATACAGAATACAGCACCACCAGACTCAGTTATACTAAAGGCTGTAGCAATAGATTGTCCTTTGAGCTCACTACAAAATCACAAGCTGCAAAAAAAAAGGTGTGCAATGATAGGCTTCCAACATTGTGGAGAGTCTTTTAGGGTCGAGATCACAGGGACTACTTTCAAGTGAACTCCATGCTTGTGGATATTTTTTTTTGTTACTATGGATACATCAAAAAAGTTAGATAACAAGCTGTTCTTATTAGTTATGTAGAACTCCTCAAAAAAGCAAGGAGTCAAGCAAGATTTTTTTGACTTTTTTTTTTTTAATTAAGATGACAATGACATAAATAAAGCAATAAGGGACATCTTTAAGGAGAACTGATTGAGCCTAGAATTCATTTCATTATAGTTTTTTAATAACAAATTTCTCTTTTGAGGTAGTGAAATAGTTTAACCAGAGTACTAAAATGACTCATATTTGTTTGAATTGCTCTAATATCTAGATCTGAGTTGTCCAAGAGACCTAAGAAAATGAGAATTTTAAGGGTGTTACATGCCTAGCTCCTCCCAGCTCTTGAAATTTTGTATTTATAGGCTGCAACTCACAATACGATAATGCTAGCCATTATGCGGGTATGGACTGAAAACTCTTTGTCCCAAGCAACTTGCTTTGTCTCAAGTGGCAGGTAATATTTCAAAATTAAATACAACGCTTGGTGGTTAGGAGCACAATAATGCAAGACCATATAATTTTCATGTTGTTTTTTTTCCTGAGAGAAGTACTGAGTTCTCCATCTGAAAATTTACAGAGACATTTATATGTGAAACTCATACAAACAGGTACATGAATAAGGTATTGGTGTACCATATTTTTATTGATACTGTCATGTTAAGAAGCAGAGGCTCCCTTGTTTCAAAGATTGCACATTTGTCATAACCAATTTACTTTTCTGGCATTAATTTGTATTATACTTTCTGAAGGTAAAGAGCAATTTACGTTCTAGTGAGTATAGACCACACTGAAACAAACTCTTGTTTAATACTCGAACACAAACAGGAAAAAACTTCAAATAATAATTCACAAAAATAAAAATAAAAACATTTTTGATGTGCAATGACTTTCTTACTATGGAGTTTAGATTAGAAACTCTCATAATCTGTCATTGTACTCAGAATGTACTCTGTAATTTTGTTTTGTTTTTTTAAAACTTGTGATATTTTAAATGCTTGCAATTATATAATATTATGAGGTGACAGTAATTTGTCTTCCAGTCTGCAGATATACTGAAAGACCCTGAACTATTTTACTCATCTGAGTGGGTTATTAATTCTTCACTCTTTTAACAGACAAATCTCTCTGGTGCTTCGATTCTGGCACATCAAAATTTTTTCAAATTTATATGGTGTCAAAACCTTCTATTGCTTCTTACTGAACTTCTAGAACCTCCACATTTGGTTGTGAGAACTGCTTTGTACCAACCGTTATGGTTGCACATGAATCCATATACACTTCTTGATAAATTGGTAATGAAAGATAATACTGTCCAAAACTGTAAGAATTCCATAAATAATAATTCTATACTCAGCAGGAAACTTACTAAACAGATAGTTCAAAACTTGTTCTTTTGACTGATAACAGCATCATGTTGCCATTTAAAGAACAGGAAACTGAGGACAAAAGCAAAAATTCAGTTGGTCAATGCCCAAAGTCAATCAGCAATCCAACAACAGAGCTGGAAACAGAAGCTACATCTATGATTCCCAGCTCCGGCTACAGCTAGTAGGTTAGAAATTATCTTGCATGATTTTATTTTCTTTAATTACTGTTAAAAGGTAATTTATATTATTACTTTTATCTATATTATTGATCTATTTCTTTGACAACACACTGAAGATGGCTACAAACTCTGCAAGAGCGAATAAGCATAGTCACCTACATCCTGAGAACAGTGGTCTGGTAGGTACTCATCATCTATGTGATTTTCCACACCGAAGACTCACAAAATGTGAATTGGCTGGGTATTTTAGAGCCTGACCAAAGCTAATCCATTTTGCAATAAATCCATGCATATCTTTTCAGTCAGAGAGGAAGCAAGACTGCACAGTACCTAGTGGTTACAACACTCACTCAGAATTAGTTTTCATTCCTGCTGTCCCATTATTTTTTAGTCTAAGATGTTTGTGAACTTCATAGAACCAGGTTTTCCTTATCCTATGGTATCTGCTATGCTACAGAATCATGTTTGCTCATTTCCTCTATCTGATTGAAGATTTATTTTATGAGAATGGAAACATATTCAGGTAGTCAATGAGCAAGCCCCAACTCAGAAAGCCCCATAGCTTGTACCATAGGTTGTTACACCTGGACACCTACAACTGATGAGATATAGTGAAGCTTGGATTCTTCCTGAGTGCACCAAAATACTTCCTTTTCCAGCCTGCTACAAATAATACCTTAAGTCTTTGATGCCTGCAAAAGGCAGTTGTAAATTCTAAATGCAGGGAAATGTCTTTCCATAACCTGGAAACTTTAAGTACTTAAGGGGATGATACTTAAAAAAACCCCTCTAATCAGGTTTTCCTATAGGTTAGATGTAAAGGTGACCCACATGGAACAATGGGAATATCTCTTCCCTTCCCTAACAAGCAAAGCAATCTTGCTCAGGACTCGTGCCTGTGCTCTCCAGAGACCCCTTCCAACCTCAACAATTCTATGATTGTAGCTCTATGATTTAACCAAACAAGTGCCAAGGAAGAGAAAATATGGGGTAAATAATTGTCCTATATGAAACTTTCCTTTGAGATACAGGATTTGAAACCATAATACAGGAAAGCCTACATTTTATAAGAGGATTGATAACCCTACACAAGTTAAGGTCCTTAGATCTGGCTGGTGTTCAAGGGATTTGAAGTTCTGCTTTTTTAAAATCCATCTGATTGCTAGGTATTTCTTGACAAACAGTTCTTCACCCATAGAAAGGTATTTCTCACTGACAGGAGTTACTAATCTCTTTCTTAAGGCTCTGATCTGCAATATTTCAGTGTGAGTTAAAACTTAAAATAAAATACATCCAAAACAGGCTAAACTTTCTCAAGATAAGTCAGTAACTTGTCCTCAGCAGAACTTTATGTTTCCCTTTAAGAGTTACTTGTATCATACTTATTAACAGCAGAAATGGCTTCAGCCTCAGCTTTACACTAGTTTTGAGAGGGCATTTACTCTCTTCTTTTACTCACCTGTTGAAAAAATTTAGCCAGACCACAGAATCTGGCCTGATATTTTTTAACATAATTGACTATATTATGAAGTCCAAGTATATTTATTGTAATTGACCTCATATCTTAGAGGAATTACTATCTTCTATGTTGAAAGAACAGTTCTTTTTATTTCACTCTTGGTGATAGTTTACCACTATTTCAAATTATTTGACAGGAGTTGAATCAGAGTTATAAAACAGTGATTTCCTTCATTTTGTTGTACTTTATATAATTTTAAAACTGTACTTCAACAGCTAGTAGGGATAATTCTTGACAATTCCTTATGTCATATTTGTTTTTCTTGTCTGATTTTTTTCTTTTTTTCTTTTCACATTTTGCTTGTATTTTAAATGCGACTTCAGAAACCATTTAACTTTCTTTAGCTTGCCACAAGCAGATCTATTTCTGGAATTGCAGAGACTGCTTTGAGGAGTAAGCCTCTGAGTGAAACTTTAACTCTGCTGGGAATTTTTCAATAACATCCTGATGCCTGCTTCTGGCAATCCACATTTCATTGTTTGAGAGCAAATACTTTCTGTTTACAAATGAGATATATAGAGATTTAATTTGGTTTCCCCAAAATACAGATTCCTGTTGAAGAAGCAGTCTGACAGACACGAAATCCTGGTGCCATGTATCTTATAGTCATTGTACTCTGTCTTCTATTTTTAAATTATGTGAAATTTAGGCTTAAAAAGGTGATAGATGGGTCACTTACAGTACAATCTTGTAGTTAGCCAGACATCAATTTATCATAACTGAGAACTGATTTACTGAGAGAAGAGCAAAAGATTTACTGAGAACAGGCAAAGCAGCCTTATGAAAACAGAAGAAATGAATCAAAAATAATATTAATTTTACAGGTGCTTATTCAGTTTGATCCCTGTGATAGTAGTTATTGTGAAAATACTAAGCAACAAGCATTACTTTTAACTGCCAAACTAAAGCACGTTATAAAATTTATTAGGACTAAAACTAAATGCTAAAAGTGGATTGAAGGATTTGTGTTAGAGTAGTTTTGGAAGCATATGGAAAACTTCTTCTACTTTGCAGAAAATATTCTCTTTTTTCAGGCTTTCCTTTTAGTGGGGAAGAAGTTCTCCTTTTACTGCTTCCAAAGAGTTCACCTTGATATATTTTCACATAGGTTAGCTGTTAGATGTGGGGTTTTTTTTAATACAGTCCTAGGACTCTAACCAGCTTAATCAAAGCACGAATTCAAATATAGTTGTAGCTGTTAAGAGCATGCAAGCCTTGTGGGGAAAAAAAAAAAAAAGGGTTACAACATTCAAAGGACCACTGTTTTCAACTATTTGGTAGATGCAGGAGGAAATGGGCAGTGAGAGGTGGAAAATGAGCAGGGCTTTGCTTGTGGCATTGCATTGGGAAATGAACAAGTGAGCTTCATCATACTACACAAAGTGTAATGCTAAATTACAGTAACATCAGTCCTTCACAAAACAAAGGGAGAAAATTAGAGGTTAAATGTGGTTGAATCACAACCTAATTCTCATTCTGTTCTTACAGGATTATGGTAGAGCCATGACTGAATGGTAGTGAGGAGCCAGGAAGTGATTTCTCATTGAATCAATGATTATTGTATAAAATGAATGTATCTTACATATGTATAAATGCTGTACTCATATGGCTCTAAATAGACTCAAAGTACCCACCAAGACAGTAATTATTTTATTTTCAAACATTGTAAGTAACTCCTTCCTCCTACAGTAGGGAGAGTGAATCAAGGGATCACCAGATAATCCTATTAATTCTAAACAAACCATACATCCTGCTCCCCAAAATAAAAGTAATATTAAAATAAAATAAAATAAAATAAAATAAACCAAAACAGAACTTAAAAACAAGTTAAAAGATGTTGTAATTTAGTTGGTTTTTTCTTTTTTTTTTTTTTCCCCTGAATCTGTCGTATCCTTGGGAAAGCTACATGTGAGTAGAAAATCTAGAGCATACCTTATGGACACACGCAACATGTCATCACCATATGTTGTCTGAATGTTCTCAGGTCAGTGAAAAAGATTGTCAGTAACGAACACTCACTTGCTCATTTCAGAAAACACAAACAATTTGTCTCTCCCAACTCCCAGAGAACTGTGATACCCTAGAATCTCTTTTTGAATGAATGACTACTGATTTTCAGTACTCCACGCAGCTAGGGTGCTGGATTCCTGCAACTGAAATTGAACTGAAAGAACTTAGCTTTTCAGATTACCTTAGTCTCAATTAACAGGCAAAAAAAGATTTCAGAGATGACTACAACTCTGACCTTATGCTACATATAAATAGCATATTATTAGGCATAGGATAGGACCCAGTTCTAGAGCCAGAAGGCTAAATTTGTCTACAATATCAGTGTTAGCTGGTTGTCTAAGCTGCCGTTATAGCTGCTGAACACAAGTGTCTGGTGCCATTTAAGACACCCTAGAGTATAACAACTGGCCTCCAGATGATGGTCTAGTACACCACAATTTTCCTGCAAGTCGAGTATTGTATCTACCTGATTTAAGTCCCTATCTCAGATACCTCAGGGCATCCCAAATGGCTCTAGCCACTGACCCTTCAGAAACTAATTCCTTCCCTCCAGTGACTCTGCTAAGCAGGGACTTGAATCATCACTTAAAAAATTATATAACAACTAGTGCCGTTTATGATACTCTAGGATGTCTGAGATAATTGCACGGGCTTAGCAAGTATGACATGATCTTCAGAAGAACCATGATATCTCAAATTAGAGGTCAGGTAGAATAATAGAGTACATAGTTGGCACCAGACACCTATATTTAGGCAACAGAAATTGGCTCATAATGTTAATTATTTTACAGAAATCTGTTCTGACATAAGTGTCCTTCTCTGTTTTGGAGAGGATTTTACAGGTTGTAGAAATTTTAATTAGGAAATTCTGTCTAAGCCCCTCCAAAATTTTGCACTAAATATCTGATCTATGTATGAGTAATGATGATAATATGCTGCTAACTGGAGAGATGCTATACTCTCCTTCTTGAACAAAAAGGCAACAGTCACAAACTTAAATACTTCTCATTGGTGAGGAATTAGATGAGACCATATGCGTAGCAAAAATTTTCTTTTTGTATAAGGATGACACAGCAGGATCCTGTATATTAAACATTTCTCATACAATTTAAACATTCACAAAATATATTACTGATGGATATAGATCTTATTATATAAATTTAATATCCTTCAAGAGGACCAAAAATATATACATAAAAATAAATAAATTAAACCTTCCATTTAAAAAGATATAAAAATTTTATGTATTTACTTTAGGGACACCTAACAAAAAGATTTATTTCATACTTGTTTTTGATAAAGGTCTCATTCAAAATACACTTGTAACAATTTGCAGTTTTTGAAAGATTTCGAAAGAATAATCTTGAATTCTTGCCAGCATCAAATCCTTTTTTCATGATTAGTTTTAATACCATTTGTAAAATGCAGCACATTAATTTATGGTACATTCAGTACAGTTAGATAAATTATAATTAAGAGTCTATCTTGTTTACATTAGGTCAAAACTAGCACATAGAGACTATTAATGGGCAATTCACTCACACAAAATACTATTATATACCTCACAGGAAAATAAAATGCAGTTATTATCACTTGTCTATTTGTAGGTTGGTTTCTAAAATTAAATTTCAATTACTGTTTTAGTGTAACTCAGATAATACATGGATCAGCTGTACTCAAGTGAGTTAGAATGTTTATTGCAGTAACTAATGCTGAAAGAAAACTCCAGCTGAATGTGGTTACCATGGCCCTAGTATTTCCAAGTGGGCTTTCAACCTGGGCTAATACAACACAAATTTTATATTGCTTTAGAATGATCACTCTATTGCCTTTATTCTCTCCACCTTCTTTATTCCTTTTCTTTTGCCCATGGACACATAATTAGCATGATCCTAACTTTGGTAAACAAAGTGTTCATCCCATAGGTTTTTACTTTCAGTAACTGTCTGGTGGTGCTGAAGAAGGAACTATATTATGTTCTGCTGTAAAAGTTTTAAAAAATATTTTGAAGAGGGATTTTTTCAGAGTTATAATTGAACTTTACACAATGTTTTAGTAGTGCTACCTACAGTTAATATATCCAGAGCCCTAAGAGCACTACATTACCAGAATAAAACCCCTCAACGGATGTTCCACTTGGAAAGCCCAGGGGAGAGACAGTCAGAGAGACTGAATTACAAAAGCTTCACTTGTAAGTATAGATTTAGATGGTATGATCTCCTTTTCATCTTTCTCTGATATCTATGAGAAGTATTATAGAGCACAGGCAATTCAAAGACCATATTTTCTTTAGGTTTGTAGCAGACCTTCACATGCATATAAAACATATGCTATTGAAGAGCATAAGCCCATCTAGCTCCTTCAAAACATTAAACTTTTCTTTGTGTCTTACTAGTCCCGTATACGTGGAACATTACCATGTCTTAAGACTTAAGAAATTGCTAAAGGCTTTCAGGAATCATGTTCTATCCTTAGTCCATTTAAAGGAGATTTAGAGATAAAGCAACTGTTCTGATGAAAATCAGAATTTGAAAGTGGTGGAGTTTTCTTAATGAACAATGCAAATAAAGCTCAGCCCAATAACCAAGTTTCATAGTCATTCTGTAAAAACAGATTATCCAGTAGTTGACCTTAATTATACCTACAAGTCAGTACAGCTGCAGAATTACTAGCTAGGTGAGATCAATTCAAAATGTTATCCTTTTTTTCTGCTAAAATCTCATTTTTTTATATCTGAAAGACCAGGAATAATGATCAGTAAGTACTTTTATGTTTAGAATTCAGACCTTCTATTATTGAAATCAATGTAATATTTTCCTATTCTTGAATAACAATTGCTAGTTTCTGTTACCGTATAACTGATACATAATGGTCAAAACTACTGAGATAAATAAGAAAATGCTTATTTCACTTCTTAAATAAAAATTAGCCTTTATATTTACATCTTCAAATACTTGAGTGTAATTTTCCAATTTTATCTATCTGTAATATTTTGCTTAGTCAAAGTCTTCAAAAAGGTTCCTTGAGCTTTCAAATATGTCTGTGTAAAATAATAGAAAGATTTCCATAACTCTATGATCAGCAAATGCATTACATAAGACTTTTTTTCTTTCCCTTATTTCACATTTTAATTAATGTTGGAAAAAACAGCCTGATAAGCCAAGTGATTTTAAATAAGCGTGTACATAAACAAATAGAATTTTTCCAGCTTATGAAGACTACTAAAACCTACTTGGAGAAAAAAGAGGTGTAAGAAAGAAATAAAGATACACAGGAAAATTAGTAACTACTTTTCTAGATGATTAAATCATTCATGAGTTAATACAACCAGAGAAAAATTATTTACATCTTCTCCTCAAAATATGTCTTTACATGTTTATTGTTTTCTTCTAATTTCTAGGTGCCCAGCTACCGTGTTCTGTGAGCAAATCTAAAGCATGAAGCCAAAGAGTAGGATCTACACTAAATAGCTGCATTAAGCTAAAAAACTGAATGATAAACTGTATCTGAGCAAAGTGCTGGGTTCTAGTGGCTGAACCTATAGGTGTAGCATCCCACAGTCATAAACAGAATGATAATCAAGATCCATAGGGAGCCCATGATTAACCAGATTTACAAAGAGGAGACAGAATAGAAGAAAGTATAAAAATATTTGAGATTTATTAATTGAAAAAGAACAGTTGCAAATATTCACAAAATTTACTAGTATTTTAGAACTTCTCTAGCTGCAAAGATGCGAGCAAACAAGTAATTTAACTGGGAAAAAAACCCCAATTACCAGGATGTATTTTAACTAATGACATTTTCTCTGAGAACTCATTATCATCTTTGCCTTTCTCTTAAATGTTACTGTACCATAGGAGGCTAGACTGGCCACTCCACAGTTTCCATCTATTCAGAAAACAGTTGCAACTTGCTTTGTTCCCCACAAGCCCTCCATCTTCCCTGGAAGTAACCACATGACTATCACTAAGCTGAAATCACTACAATCAGAAAGCCTTTACAAAAGATCCACTGAAAGTTATATGCAATATACAGTAAAGCTGTAGGTTATAGTGTATCTTCACACACTTTGGGGCCAGGCAGTTGGACTAGAGTTTTGTAGGTCGCTTCCAACTGGAACTATTCTATTCTATTCTATTCTATTCTATCAGAAAGACAAAGACTTCTCAAAAGGACAAAAATTAAAATAAATGTAAAGAATGTAGATGTGAAAGTATGATGTGAAAGTGTGATGTGAAAGTGTTTTGGAAGCAGAGCGGTTTTTATTGCCTACTTGTGCTTTTTGGTGCTAAATAAATATATCATTCCAGAGTTGAGTAAGATGAAAGGACACCATGGAAAGGTACCTAAAATTCCACCTCTGGGCCACCATTTTGGGAAGGAAGGCAGATGGGAGAGGGGATGAAATGCCTTACATGAGATCTAGGGGACTGTATGTATGTCATGCTTGGGAAAGTTAGTCTAAGTGAGTAATATGCCCTATGGACTAGGGTGCTGGTGTCAACACAGTGAGATGTTATCACCTTATTCCTTTTTATATTACCAGGTATTTAAAATTATGTTCTTTAATTATGGCAAGTGTAAATCTTCAATGACTTTTTTTTTTCCTTTCTTTTTTTTAACTTCAAATAGAAGCACTGTGTTTCTCTGAATTCAGAATAAATTTGTATTTTCTGGAAGTCAGAGAAAAAAGCAAATTAAAAAAACATACAAACAAATGCAAGCAGAGTCATAGTGTTATCACAGAATCACAGGATCATTTTGGTTGGAAGAGACCTCTTCAGATCATCTAATCCACCCCCACTGCTGGGTCACCTAGAGGAGGTTATTCAGGTATGTGTCCAGTCAGGTTTTGAATATCTCCAGAGACAGGGACTCCACAACCTCCCTGGGTAACCTATTTCAGAGTTTGAACACCCCCACAGTAAAAAAGTGCTTTCTTGTGTTTAGGTGGAATTTCATGTGTTTTAATTCATGCCCATTGCCTCTTTTCCTTTCACTGGACACTACTGAGAAGAGTCTGGCTTCCTTTTCTTCATTCCTTCCCGTCAGGTATTTTTTCATTTTGATGAGATTCCTCCTCAGCCTTCTCTTCTCCAGGCTGAATATTCTCAGCTCTCAGCCTCTCCTCTTGCAAGAGACACTCCAGTCCCTTCATCATGTTTATGGCCCTTCTCTGGCCTTGCTCCTGTAAGTCCGTGCCTCTCTTGTACTGGGGAGCCCAGAACTGAACACAGAACTTCAGTCCTCAGTAGAGGGGAAGGATCACCTTCCTTGGCCTTCTGGCAATGCAGCAGATCATTATCAGAACATGGCCTTTTAGCAGGAGTCAGTCAAAATTAACTGCAACTCATATATCAATTAGGGGTAATATATCAGTTAGAGATAACTACCGTTCATTGACATATGTTGATGATTGAGAAAAAAACTCACAACTCGCCAATCAGACCGTCTTTGGTCAGCTAATTGAGAACATATCTGCTTTTCATGAATTAGACTATATGACTGAAGGGGCACTTGCAGTCTGTCCATACACTGGTGTGTAAAGGAGGTGGGCAAAGATATCCTCAGAGTAAGAGTGAACAGGTATTCTGGCTTACTGTGAGACTGTAAAGTGCACACTAGTCATGTGCCAACAAGTGTGGGACATTGCCACTCTGTGCTACAGGATGTAATAAATTTATTTAACATATACTGCAAGTATGCAAGGCTATAGTGACATGAGATTGATCAGATTTTACAAACTATTTCAGGAGAATCTGTGTCCCTCTGTCATTTCATGATGTTGTCAGAACCTTCTTCATTCTGTTTTCATTTCCATTCCTCTGCCCTCATTGTTCCTTATGGGCACCTACTTTTTATGGAGAAACAATTTTCCTTGTACAAGCAGCAGTTTTAGTTGTCTTCACACTGCCAACACTTATTTCTCTCTTCTTGTCACACTGCCCATTCTTTATTCCTTTTATTATTATGTTTTTCAAAAAGTTCTTCGTTATTGTTGGTTAATAGTGGGTTAGATTGGATACAAGTCAAATATTCCTTATTAGAGTCAGCTTTTACTTTCAGTTCCTCGTCTTAAAGTTTTCTATCATCTGGGTTGTTCGGGGGCCTACAACTGCCATTCCCATTGTCATTACTTTTGTGGGTACAAATAAAACAGATAGGGAGGTACATTTTTTTTTCCAAGGCAAAAATAGCTTAAAAGGAATCAGTCAGTTAAAACTAAAACCACAGTGTCTCATCATGGGTAAGCAGATAAATATATATCTCTGTGATGGATATTGCTCGAATTCGAACGGTTGCTATGTTCTGCCAGAGAGTACAGAACATACGATGCCTCCTGGACATCTTACGTATGGCAAAGAGTGCCTGAAAAACAGTTTCTATACACAAAGACTCTATGACAAATAAACAAACAAACAGAAATGCATGCTTTGAGTACTTAATGTATTCTACTTGGGTTACAAATTTTGGTCCACTACTTAAAGCCTCAACTGCTACACTTTTAAAATGATATGTGAACTTTTTTTAGGCAAGTACAAATGATAGCATAACTGTTATTCAGTAAATATGTGGTTAGGTTATTTGTATATGGATCTGACATTGAAAAATTACCAGTAGGGATAATTTCAATCATATCTACAAGTGGAGACTGTTTTAACCATCATAAAATAGTTTCCAAGTTCTACTTACTTTATGTTATTTTAAACTTCTGAATTATTATTTTCCTTAGTTGCTGTGTATGTCTTAAATTCATTTTCTAAGCATTCCATTCTGCAATTCTGCACTGAACTTAGAGATTTTCTGTATTTTATTTTTTTTTTTAATGCATAAGTGCCCAGTCTGTGACGTTAATTGTGCATCATTCCTTCCTACTGAGCAGCAATTCAGTTGTAACTCCTCTTTCACCTTATTCCATTATGACCTTGTATTTATTTTTGGAACTAGAAGCAAGTAGGTGCTAGTGATGAAGCCTCATATCTAGAGAAAACAGCACTTTCAGTTTTTGTGACCTGCAAAGGGGACACATGGTGCCTGTGGCCCCATTTTGAACAAATAGTTTGGGTATAGTGTATATATAGTTCTTACTACAGGTTTGCTTTCTTCACATTACAGTAAACTGCTTTTCATCAATATGCTTAGCTCACACACAGAGTGAATCAATTGATGTCAAGAAGGTGGGCTGTATCCGTGCATTTAATAATGTGAGTATTTTTCTTCAGAATTGTATAATGTTATGAGCTGGCAATGCAGAAGCAGCAATTATTACCTTAAATGAGACTAGGGGAACTTTTAAAATCTGAAGACAAAATTCTGAATCTTCAAGTCAAATGTTATTTACATATCAACATAAAGATGTAAAAGCCTGATTTCCCTCTCAGTATGCAAAGACATTGGAATGCTTTCAAAAGTAAATGCCTTAATAAAATTTTAGAATTTATAACAAATTAAAAAATTAATCAGATTCAACAATTTTCTTCTCTCTAAATTTATCCAGAAAAGGAGATGGAAACATTTGGGACATTTGTTAAAAGACAAGTGAGACCATCTGCTACGGGAGGCATGTCATTGTGCAGATCAATGGGAGAATAGCTTTAAGGGACATTCAAAAGATTTTCTACATCGAACTGAGTAATGACTCACAAAGAAAAAACTTGTGGGGTTTAAACAAGGGGGAATGTGTGCAAAGTTAGGCTAGGAGAGAAAGAAGTGAGTTTTGCTTGTTCCCTGATGGTGAACAAACCAAGAGTTTCATTATACTGGGAGGAAAGATTTTAGGTCAGATTTTTTCTCTTTCACATGTTCCCTTAAGACATTTTCCATGCTTCAGTGAGTATTTTTTTGTTTATATCAAACCAAAATTAAAAAGCAGTATCTCTTGAAGCTATTATTTAAACATTGCAAACTGTACACCAAAAACTGTTGCTGGTTTTCCATATGTGCACCTAGTTGTGCAAAATGTTATAAATAGATTTTAAATAATTAACTAAGGGGAGATTTTAATCTCTATGATTTGTATTTGTTACCTGGTTTTACCAAGAGAAAAGGGGCTAATGCAAAAATAGCAGTATCCTTTTCAGTATTCTTTTGACCAGTATGTCAAACTTCCAAACATCCATCCAAGCAGCATCACAATAAATGAAATGAACTGCAACGCATCAATAAGTGTTGCCAAAATAAAGGAACACATTTAATATTTCAGAATACCTCAGTGCTTTATTATGAGATAGGAATTTCATGGCATGAAAAAATGTCTTCCAAAGAGCCATCAGGTCAGTTCAGGACCCCAATTTCTGTATTTTAGTGGCAGAACCCATCAGGAAGAAGGAGAAGTGCCACTGGCTCCTGTTGCCTTGGCAACCTGTGTTGCCAAACAACAGACTGGGTACCTTCTAGCAGGTTTAAACTTTCAGGCTGCTAAGACACTGACTGCAACGACAGCAGAAACAATACCTTTTGCTGGATGCTTTCCTGATAGGAAAACAAGATAATATTTTACATATTTTTTCACCATCCTCGATGCTCTTTCCCATTTTCTTTGTGTTATGCTTGTTGGTAGCATTAGCTGTAATTAATCTGAACTCTAAATCCTGCTCTAAGTCTCTTACTTTGGCTGCATAATATTTTCTCAAATCCCCTCTTGATAATACTTTTTTCCACGCATAGTCTTTTGTACAACAGCAAATTTTGGTGGCATGGCTGAAGAGAACAAGTGACTAATTTTTTATTTAATTATTTGTTTAATTGTGTTGATTTGATCTGTTTGCACTTTCTCTGCTTGTGGGTGTTACAGTTTTAAAATATTTGTAATAATAATAAGATAACTGGGTGTGATTAGGTACCTCTAGCTACAGGGCAAATTTAAGGATAAATACAGATGTTCCTGTAATTGGCATGCCGATAAAGGCTGCCTCTGGTGGGGCTGGAGCTTTAGACAAGCCTGTCTAGAGCAGATGGTGCAGAGCTTCTCTCTGATCTAAGACACACTATTATCTACAGACACCCAGGTGGGAGTCCTCTGATCAAATGTAGATGCCTGAATTTAAACTAGTTGCCCTAGGTTCTTTTTATTGCCAATGAAGAGAAATAGACACTGTTAGGAAGAAATTTGTTTCAACCTAATGTAGACTAATAAACTAGGAATGATGAACTGTGCCCTATATATTCATATTTCTCTCTGCTGGGTATAAAAGAAGTTTAGTGCCTAGCTCAGGCACAGAGGTCTAGTCACTGTCTAAAATTGGGTGAGCTGAATCTACTTTTCTTAAGGTTTATGGAGACCCCAGTTATCATTGCCCTGGCCATTAACTGAGTCTCATTTTGTGACTCTCCTGGCCACATCTTTTCTGTTCTCAATTAGATTAGTAGACTCATTAGTCACTCTCAGCCTTGGGTTAAATTAATCGCAAGTCATTCAACTTGCTTTAAACTAGCAGGCGTCTGGGTTTGGATCAAATTGCTCTATGGGAAGGCACTTCTATGCTATTCTTTCCAAGTATCTGTACTATTTTCTTTGAATTCCTCTTAGTGCTGTGTTTAAGTTGTGTTTGGGCATCAACTCAAGATGCAAATGCACAAATTAATTTGTCTTCAATGCAGCTGTCTGCATGTGAGCTGAGTGTCTATGTTCTGATTATAATTGATGGAGATATAGGACTCAATGAAGTTGCCAACCTGTGGGCATCCACTGCCATTTCACACTCCATAGGGTAAGAGAAACATCAACACAGGGTTGGCAGATATGGCACAGGAGCAATGGAAGACCTGTACCATGTTGATCCAGCTGGAGGCCAAGTGATATACCTATCTTAGGATATCTAAAATTACTTTAGAAATTATGACACTGGACACCAACTGAATTATTGCCCTAGTACGATGTTCAGTTGGCCAGTTGTTAGATGTATGCTTTCAAGTGAACAAAGCAGCTCGCTCCACTTCCACATCATACAACAGTGCCCTGACAACTGGTAAAAAGGATAAGGCCATATAATTCAGGCCAAGCTATAAAGCAAATTATAGTGTTCAAGGGTTAAGGTTTTAATTAGTTTTTGTTGTGAACATTTCTGTCCAGATGGATATGGTGACAGTGTTCGGAAAGGAGGTGAAGGAAACCTTTGCAATAAATTACAAAAGCAGAGTGTTAATTGCTTAGCTGGGGGTCTGTTTTCCAGAACTGTGGCTGTTCTGGAAACAGTCAACTGCTGCTGAAATCAGTGAGGGTGCAAACACTGTGTATGGTAAGAATTGACCCTAAAGGACTGTCATCTCCTCATTTTCTATTATTTTCTTTATGGAAGATTTGATTTGTGTCTGATTGCAACTCACAAATAAATGAGTGTACATTTGTTGAAACTGGTTCTGTTATTTTCTATTAATTGGTTAACTACATGAATTCAATCCTGCATGGATGTACTACAGTTGCTGCAATACACTTCAACTGTTTCTGTAGGAACCTGGTGAGGAACAAGCTTAGTTAGTTCTGTGTGTTTTCAATGTGCCCTCAAGTGAATTCCATTTTCTTATTTTTCTTTCTGTTTTCTGGGACACCTGGGTCATTTTTTTCCCCTCCAGCAACCTTGGAACCTCAGCCAATGTAAATGGGCAGAGATCTGTTGATTGCATTGGCATTGTATTAATCTACTCGAGCTTAGAGTAGTTCCAGAGTTGTAGGAAATGATTGTATAGAACCAGACACCTTCAGTATACATGCAGGACATCAAACTTCTGTGTCAAAGATATAGATGCATCTTTCTCCTCTGGGAGAAGGACTCACCAAATATGCAGAGTGTATCGCACACATATTTGAAAAATGTGCTGTCAAAAGTTTTGTGCCTGGTCCCTCTGGATTCAGAGTACTGACATTTATGCAATCCTTTATCAGTCAGTGATCATGCAATTTTTTAGAGCACTAATTGTGTCTTTTTTCTTTCTCTTTTTTACTCAAAAGTAATCTAGCTTAATTTTATTTATTTATTTATTTTTATATCCCAGTTTTACTTCTTTAATCTCATTCTTCTGTCTATTTCTCCTTATAAATCAAACACCTACTTATAAACATCTTCACTGCTTCTGACAGGAAGTGAATCCAAAATAAAAGATAAAATAAGTCATGGCTTGGGATTTCTCTCTAGAATGGTAAACAGAGAGGATTCTGGTTTATGAAAATGAAATAATTTTCTCTGCAAGCTCCAACCATCCCATTCTACTGCCACAGTTACCAACACGTAAGTTTTGGACGGGGAAAGTATTTCATACCACTCTTGCATAAGATCCCAGACAGGAAACTATAGCTTTCTCACAAGCATTCAAAGTTTTTTGTCTTAAAATCCTTTTACCTTTCTTGCAAAGAAATGAAAGAAAAGTGGCTAAGACTATAGATGCAGAAAATGCATGGAATCATTCTTAATTTATGTCATTTATATGCCTCTTGAGAAAGAATGCAACAATATCTCTTATTATTGTTAAAGCTATCAGGAGAACATTGGTCCAAATAAAATGTAGTAAGGATATATTCTTTGTCTAATGTCTGGAAGTTAATTGCAAGGGAATTAGTAGAAGTTATTAAAATTATTTATTAAAACAAAGGAAATACAGGCTGGGCGATGAGCGGATTGAGAGCAGCCCAGAGGAGAAGGACTTGGGGGTGTTGGTTGACAAGAAGCTCAACATGACCTGGCAATGTATGTTTGCAGCCCAGAAAGCCAACCATATCCTGGGCTGCATCAAAAGAATTGTGGCCAGCAGGTCGAGGGAGGTGATTCTGTCCCCTCTACTCTGCTCTTGTGAGACCCCACCTGGAGTACTGCATCCAGCTCTGGGGCCCCCAACATAAGAAGGACATGGACCTGTTGGAGTGAGTCCAGAGGAGGGCCACGAAGATGATCAGAGGGCTGGAGCACCTCTCCTATGAAGACAAGCTGAGAGAGTTGGGGTTGTTCAACCTGGAGAAGAGAAGGCTCTGGGCAGACCTTCTAGCAGCCTTCCAGTACCTTAAGGGGACCTGCAAGAAAGCTGGAGAGGGACTTTTTACAAGGGCATGTAGTGATAGGACAAGGGGTAATGGCTTTAAACTGAAAGAGGGTAGATTTAAATTAGATGTAAGGATGAAATTCTTTACTGTGAGGGTGGTGAAACACTGGACCAGGTTGCCCAGAGAGGTGGTAGATGCCCCCTCCCTGGAAGTGTTCAAGGCCAGGTTGGATGGGGCTTTGAGCAACCTGGTCTAGTGGAAGGTGTCCCTGCCCATGACAGGGTGGTTGGAACTAGATGATCTTTAAGGTCCCTTCCAACCCAAACCATTCTATGATTCTGTGAAAAGAAAACAGAAAAAAAAACCTCTCAGGAAGCCACCAAGAAATAATACACAATAAAAATAATAATGATTTACCCTTAAAAACTGTGCTTTTATGAAAATTTAACCAATTTGCTGGCACTTGTTGATTTTGTTTAGTTTTTTACTGTGAAAAAGTTCTAAATTCTTCCATCTTCTTTCTGTACTAATAAAAAGGGGAAAATAATAATAATAATAATAATAAAAGATGTCCCATTTTGGATTTACCATTTTGCTTAACCAGTTTCTTATTAAATTCTATCAAAATATCATATCTTTTTAAATATTCATAAAATGTGCCAAAGGTATATGGTGCTTGTCCACAGTTTACTGTGTGGGTACTGTATGCTTTGTAGAAAAGGATTCACTGGGCGATGCAGATAGTTTGCCTTGTTTTGGTTAATGCAGCTAGGGGAAGCAGGATCTTATGCCAAGAAGGGGAGATTGCTTTGCTGTTTCCTCTAGAGCACCTCTGCCTGCTCACTGAAGGGATATTTTTGGGGTGCAGTATAGGGCAAATAGAGAGAAATCCATCCAACACAAGATCCTGCAGCATGGCTTCAGACTCGCAGACTCCTCAGGCTGTGATTAATCTGCACTGAGCTGAGGTGGGATGCACTGAATGCAGCTGCCTGTGGTTACCTGGCCATTCGGTGAGCCAGAAGCGCTAGCTGAGCAGACTGAAAATTAATCCTGTTGCAAAAGAGCAGTTGGTATTAGACAAGTCTGAAAGGCCAGAGCAGGAGAGGACAAGACAGAGGAAGAAGAAAAGCTTTCAGCAGCACCGAAGTGGCACTGGTTTTGAAAGCCTCCTGAAAACATAAGATGTAAGCCGCAGGAGGACTTTCCTGAAGCACGGATCAAACTCACAGGCAAGCCTGACCACTGACAGAGAAGAGATTTTTTTTTTTTAGAAATCACCAGACTAGCAAGCCATGTAGAGGAAAGAATTTCTTACAATGACATGGTGGACAGTCATTTTTAAGCCTTTTTGTTTAATCTGTTTCACCTGAGAGGCTAGAATTTTCTCTGGTTTTATAGTCTACTTGTTCTTCTTGTGATGAAATGAAAAAGTAGCTGAAGTGACTAGATTTGGCTGTGTATTCACTTTCTGGAGGAAGATGGGTAGTTTCACTTCAAAGCTCTGATTAATACTTTTTTTTAGAGAGTGGGAGGCCTTGGAAATTTGTATACTTACTTTAAAGAGAGTGAAAGGAAGAAAGGAAGAAAGGAAGAAAGGACAAAAGGATGAAAAGATGAAAGGAAAAAAGACCACTTTCTTCCTCTCCATCCTCTGTTAAAGTTGGAATTTCAGAATAACCTGATTGTTTTTACATTGACATCGAACGTATTTTTGCTGGTTGTTTAACCAGTTTAACCTGACCTTATGCAAGTCATGTTTCCAACTGAGGTTTTAATACAGGACAACTTAATAAGTTATAATTATAAAGATATGGCATTTACAAAACTCAGGGCTATTAACAAGTCTCACTGTTTAGGTGCCATGAAAACCAAGAGTTTTTGGTTTTCACTAAAAAGACAAATCGGGAAGATTCTGTATTTTTCAATACAATACTAAAAAAATGTAATGGGTCAGAGTAATATGAAAATCATTCTTACAGAACCCAGGGCAGAAAAAGGCTAGTGAGCTCTGACATATTTCAGTTATTACTTATAACACACTAAGGACAGTCTTAAAAAAAAAAAAAAATGAAGGCAGGTAAAAGAGAATGACACAGAGCCTCTTAAATAACTTTTTTAACATGTGCCGATTCAAGGACAGGGCTGGTTGAAATGTTTTCAGTGAACACTATATTAAATGAACTTAACAAAACAACCCATTTGCCTCTTTGTGAGCAGTGAACATTTTATTTCATAATAATAAACAAAAATAAATGATTGACCATTTTGGATCCACCTTTTAATTTTAGTCTCAACAAAAGGAGGAGAAAGAAAGGCTGTGTTCATGATTACTGTGAATTGGAAGAACTGGTAGAAATTAAGGCTGGGAAACAGAAGGAAAGAAATCAGAACCTTGTAGGTTCCTGAAGGATATAAGAGTGAAAAATGAGAGAAGGAGAACGGTAAATCTGATAGAATATCTGATAAGAGGGAAGAAAAGAATAAAAATAAATATAAGTATTAGTATTATATTAGAAAACAAATATGCTACAAAGCATTTTTTTCCTAATACTTTAAAGCATATTTTTAAACAAATGTCTCTGATGACCAATCTCCCTTCTGATTTCTAAATACAATGGTATTTGCGATCTTTCACAACACTTGCAAAAGATTAATACTGAGAAGGAGAAACCTTTTCTGAAAAATACAGCATGAATACAGGAACCATGGCACTTGAAGAATCAAGACAGTTTCAGTCAAAATAAGTATGACTCTTACCATGCAAGAATCTTATGAAACAGGACTATTCCTTTATCATTTACTGTTACAAAGTTACCAACTCTTAACACAATGTGTTGCTGTCCTTCTTTGGATCATTTTATTTGAGCATATTTAACCATGCTCAAAGAGGCTCTGCAAGCAGGATATATGCAGCTAAAGGCATAAAGCAATTAGTTATTGGCTAATACATGAAAAATGTAGCTAGGTTTAATGAGCTCCTAGGTTAAACATTAGTGTGCTCACCATCCCCAAGAAGGCACTGAAAAGTCTTTCCTGCCCAGACAGGCATTAGTGAGGAGGGAAAGCATCAGCCTCAGCTGCTCCCTAAAATGTTGTTAAGTTTTGCTTAGTTGCTGATCCCTTGATCTTGCTAAACTGCCACCCCCACGGAGACCATGGACATCAGCAACAGACTGACGTTAATGACACCAACCAACTTCTTGGGCTGTTTTGTGTTTGGGTTTTTTTTCTTTTTTAATGACAACCAAGTTGGTGATTTTCATCTTGAATCTTTAAGCTACTAACGCTCCTCATATCTATAATCATATCTCTGTCTAATTTTCCTTTTCTTATCCTTCTCAGCTCCATTCTCTACACTTTCTCATAGCTCTTTCTCACCACTTAACAATTTCCTCAAAAGTCTGAACCAAGGTTATGCTGCTGAGCTACATCAGAGCTGGGCCAGGGGTCATGTAACATAGATGACCAGGCCCAGAAGAGGCAGGGGAGGTTACAGCAGAGGTTACAGTGAGAACAGCTTTTACAAGAGTTGAATTTCCACAACCAGCCTGGACACATGGAGTAGAATTGATTGCATGGCGACTCAGCTTCAGCCTACTTTGTAACAGTGCCTAAGTTAGGTGCCTAATTACTGGAAGCTTCCCTCCTGTTAGGAGAGACAAAGCAGCTTCTTCAGGCAGAGAATTAGACCTTAATGGGCTAAATAAAAATCTGTAGATGCCATCCTTTCCCTCCTAACTCTCTATCCCTAGAGGGATCTTTGTCCAACAATCCAAATTAGATAATTTAGTAAGGAAAGTATCTGTACTCCCTGGGATGAATCCAGATCTCTACTCTCAAGAATTTCTTATTGAAAAACCAAGTATTTTCCCAACATTTACTGATAAATGATTGATCCTCAAAGTCTTACTCATGTGAATAATTTTTACTCTTGAGTAGTTCTGCTGAAATCATTCAGATCATTTACATAAGTAAGAAGTGTTACATAAATGCATTCATACCATTTTTAAAAAGGCTAAAACACACTCTGCTTGCTCTGGACTCAGAATCCAATGCCATTGATGACCTTTTGTGAGGCACAGAGCTGACTCTAGGCTTCTCAGATGCATAGGCATGGGAAGGAGAGGGGTAAAGGGCTGGGGATAGGCTGTGATGCAAATCTAGGACTGAAACTCCTGTCCCAGTCCAGAACTAGGGACCTTGGAAAGTTGAACTTACAGTCTTATTACTGCTGTTGAGATGTGAAGGATGCTGACAACTGTGGTGAACGATGTTGTTGAGAGAAGCCATAACATGGTCTTGATAAGTAGTCACAACCCACACAACAAAGCACGACTTATGGCAGCAAGGGCTCTAGCAGCTTTTGGCCATCAGCCTGAGAGGTCTTCTCTAAACCTCTCTGAACTGCTTGTCTTCTACCAGGAGCTCCTCATGGCTTAGAAGTACTTGGAAGAGATAAGGTCACCCACACCAACAAAAGGAGAAACCTTCTAGCCAAACCCCTGCCACATGACCCCTGTGTGCAAGTGGTGGAGTCCCCCTCAGTGTACCAAGGACGGTCATGGCAGGCGGAAAGACGTTGGCTCTGTGCTGCTTGCACAGTCCATGGGGTGGTCCATCTACTGCATTTCCCCACGATTTGCTCAAGGAAGTAAAGGACCCTTTGAATACAGGAATCCTCTCCTATTTTGTGCATGCCCTGAAGGAGGGTATATCATGCTTACCCTCCACTACTTCTTCCCAGGCCTCTTCCCTGTGTGTTTAGCCTCCCTGTACAGCCCTTCCACATGCCTGAACAGGCTGCATAACATCCAGCTAGGGCATGAAATCGCCATGAAAATGCCTTTGCAAGCTCATACTTAACTGACTCCATGTCATCAGTGTCATGTCCTGCCCACATCCAGGGTAAAAAGATCTTTTACTACCTGAAGAGAGGGTAAGAAACCAGTGGACCACCTTATGTTCAGATCTGATTCACTGATCCACTGCACACATCAGCTGGAAACTACATAACAAAGTGGTGAGCATGGGTGTGTTCATAGCATGTTTTTTTTGTTAGGTTCCCCAACTGTTTCCCTGTGCAACAGGAGGGAAAGTCAGGCACAAAGGTCCTCCAAGTGTGTCAGGATCCTGCCCCTGTCACCAAGGTGGTAGCTGCACTTTCCCCTCACCTTTTCATTTGCACTCTCATGTTTTAAGTCTTCATTGAGTTGCAGGACGACCTCATCGAGTCCCCTGACCCCATCCAAGCTGGTTCACACCACCAAGAAGAGGAATCTTGATGGAGGGGTGTGTATGGTGTGGGGAGTCACAACAACTGTGGGGCCTTTTCCCTTCCTGGGTGGTGTCAAATCCCAGGACAGAGCATCCACAGGCAACTCCCTGAATATCTTCAGGCAAGGGTAGGTGTTCTTGGGGTGCTGCGCTTGGTGTTTCTTGCTTTTATACCTTTGATCTGTGACACACATACCCTTCCTCCTTTTCTCCTATTTTGTCTCATAGTCAGTTAGTTTCTCCTTTTCTATTTTTTCTTTATCCCTTTCTCTCCTCAGGGAGACCTCAGGTTTCGTTAAAAACTAGTTCTGAATACAACATTAGGAGCCACCCTGGTTCAGCAGGGCTCTGGCACAAAGAGAGCATATCTGAGCCTCTTTTGCTACAGTCAGGTATATTCTGGGCCACACAACTGCCTAATTTACCCATGGCTGCCCCAGTGAAGCCAAGTTGCAATTAGTTTCCTAAAGCCTTAGTCGGTTATATGTTTATGAGCTTCATTTACTGCTGAACAGGCATACACTCCGTAAATCTTACTCATGCAAAAGGTCTGAATGATTGCAATCACAAGTAAAAATTATGCGGATGAGTAAGGGTTGCAGGATCAGACCATTAATTAATAAATGTCAGTAAAGTACTTAGGATGAAAGATGTTGTGGGAGTACGGCATATTCTAATTAAAACATCAGATTTATTTCCGCAAGTTAGTCATGGACTTTATAAAAGATCAGTGTTTCCAGAACTTAAGAAACTTGGGAAATATTTCTTTTTCACATAAACTTTGTTTATACTGAAAATTTGTATTCCATATATTAAACAACAGTAAAGCTAAATATCGAAAAACGGTAACTGATGGCTTAAGGCTGCCTGGAGGAGACCTACTTGGCAGTCTGTCCTTTTATACTTGTATTGGGTTTGCGTGACAAGGTTTTGGTAGCAGAGGGGGTTACAGGGGTGGCTTCTGTGAGAAGCTGCTGGAAGCTTCCCCTATGTCCAATAAAGTCAATGCCAGCCGGCTCCAAGACGGACACACCGCTGGCCAAGGCTGAGCCCATCAGCGACGGTGGTATCGCCTCTGGGATAACATAGTTAAGAAGGGGGGGAAATTACTGGGCAGCAGCAATTGCAGCTGGAGAGAGGATTGAGAAGATGTGAGAGAAACAACTCCGCAGACACCAAGGGCAGTGAAGAAGGAGGGGGAGGAGGTGCTCCAGGCACCGGAGCAGAGATTCCCCTGCAGCCCGTGGGGAAGACCATGGTGAGGCAGGCTGTCCCCCTGCAGCCCATGGAGGTCCACGGTGCAGCAGATATCCACCTGCAGCCCGTTTAGGACCCCATGCCAGAGCAGGTGGATGCCCAAAGGAGGCTGTGACCCTGTGGGAAGCCCGCGCTGGAGCAGGCTCCTGGCAGGCCCTGTGGACCCATGGAGAGAGAGGAGCCCATGCTGGAGCAGGTTTGCTGGCAGGACTTGTGACCCCATGGGGGACCCATGCTGGAACAGTCTGTTCCTGAAGGACTGCACCCTGTGGAAGGGATGCATGCCGAAGCAGTTCTTGAAGAACTGCAGCCTGTGGGAAGGACTCACGTTGGAGAAGTTCATGGAGGACTGTCTCCCATGGGAGGGACCCCACGCTGGAGCAGGGGAAGAGTGTGAGTCCTCCTCCCCCTGAGGAGGAAGGAGCAGCGGAAACAACGTGTGATGACCTGATTGCAGCCCCCATTCTTGTCCCCTTGTGCCACTCGGGGGGAGGAGGTAGAGAAAATTGTCAGTAAAGTTAAGCCTGGGAAGAAGGAGGGGTGGGGGGAAGGTGTTTTTGAGATTTGGTTTTATTTCTCATTATCCTACTCTGATTTGATTGGTAATAAATTAAACTAATTTTTCCCCAAGTCGAGTCTGTTTTGCCCGTGATGGTAACTGGTGAGTGATGTCTCCCTGTCCTTATCTCGACCCACGAGCCTTTCACTATATTTTCTCTCCCCTGTCCAGCTGAGGAGGGGGAGTGATAGAGCGGCTTTGGTGGGCACCTGGCATCGAGCCAGGGTCAACCCACCACAATATTGCAATTTACTGTGCACTGTGTCGAAAGACACTTATTTGTGACTCACAGAAGATTCCAAGTAGTGAGCAGTGCCATAAAAGTTCTCAAAAAAATAATAGAAATGAAAATCCTTCCATCTGATGCATTATTTGGTAAAATCACATTTTTTGGGAAGAGATATTTTAAAGATTAATTAATTACATCTGATTCCACTTAGCTATATAAACTCAAAGAAGGAAAAAGAAACATCAGGAACTACTGTTTTTCTTCTGGTTCTCAGTACCAGTTATACAGATGTGATTTCTGTATATGCTGGCATAAAAATAGAAAGTAAAAGGACCGTAGTTTAAGCATTCCCCCTGGATAAAAAATAAAACGTGTTATTTTGCCACAAAATTACACCATTTGCAAAATATTAAGCTTGATGAAACATTCAGATTCCCAAAAGGGTATTTTAAGTGCTTTTGCAGAAAATGTTTTCCTCTTCTCTTCTAGCATTAGAAAGAAAGATTGTCAGATTAATAGAATAGAATAGAAGGAGGAGGAGTACTGGATACACTTTTCTGATGCTAATAAATAAATACAACACTTTTTTTTGTCACTAGAAAAGCAGTATATTTAAACTATAATATTTTAGAAACTTCCTTTGTCTCTAAAACAGCACATTATAATATCCATCTTTCTAAAGCAGTTCTCCAATTTCTACTTTTTTCCTCATAATTTTCCTTTTTTTTTTTTTAATTTTAAATAAATGATCATATATCTGGAGCTCACACTAGGTAACTGTTACTCCAGAAACAGTGACACCACTATCAGTAGGTCTATTTTAGGAATGAAGTGCTACTTAAGGATCTAAGTGGAAGAGCATTATTTTTATTACTATTTATTTATTCTTTTTTAAGGAGAAAAATAATATGTGCATGCCAGGTGGGATTTTAGAAGCTCTCAGAGCTTTATTCTACATTTCTCATTATACAAGGATAGTTCCCATGGTAACTGTTACATCATTTGGCACACATACTACCTGAAGAAAACAGAACAATTCAATAAAGAAACACACATTCACCATTGTGCGATGTGAATTGATTTACTTATTGCCTAATTATGTTTCCTAAAACCAGGAGACTGCACTAGTTTTCAGTGTCAGCATGACCACTTGCCTGTCAAAATTAACATTTCTGCTCCTAGTTCTTTGCAGCTCCAAACCACCCTCTGCCATTCACTTCTTAGAAATCTTGACACTGCTCAACTATTGTAGAAAAAGTAAACCTCCTACTCTGCCTTTTCCATTTCTTTCTGCCTGCTCATGCTCTTTCTTCTTCTAATGCTGAATGGTATTGGAGATTTTCTTTAAAAAAATAAAATAAAAGAAATGCAGTTTGACTCCTAGAGATGATTGGTTTTGCTGAGAATACTTGCTTAAAAAATATATTCACAAATCTAGCTAGCTGCTTGCAAGACAATTTGGATTATAGATGACCCCTATAGGAGTATGCAAAGGACAACTACTTTTTGTGTGCATATCCTCTACATAAGACCCACTTACAAATTCTACATGTGTAGTACCAATGAGTAATACAGTAAAGAACTGTGATCAAGACTTGATGTTATCTAATACCCTGCTTTTCCTCTTGGTCAATATTTTTTTCTCCTCGCACTTGTTTTCCACATTCTGTGTATTTTCATTTAATTTCTGCCTCTCAAACTGGAATCTCTCCTGAGTACCTGTCTCAGTTCTTTGGAATTTTAAATACCTAATTCTTTCTTCCTTTCCTAACAATTAATTATTATCACCTATTATCTATGCCTAAGCTTGAAGTAATTCTCTTGACTCCTTCTTCTTAATTTTTTTGTTGCTGCATGAGACTCTGCTTTTTGATAAAACAAGAAAATCCTTCTGTCCTTCTGATTTGTAATTTCTCTAGTGGTTATTTGAATTCTGGCTTTCTTTTACTAAATAAAGTTGGGAGTATACTAGGACATGTCTGTACTTGTCAATTGGGAAAAAATCTAGGGTGGCCATTTAACTGCATTAACCTTCATGAGTCAGGCAAAAAAAATTTCGTTTTTCTTTTTTCAGACTTATGCCAGGGCACACATTTTCTAAAGATTTAAACTGCAGTGTTGAAACACTAAAATGGACACACATTCTGCCCACAAACAATGTAACTCTGAAAAACACTGCACCAATTCCACTACTGTCTCCTTAAGATAAGTGCTGTTTAAATTCATTCATTTCCTGGGAAATGATTTTCTGATCTATCAAAGTAAATAGGTACTGAGGGATGCAAAATTAATCAAGAAAAAGGAAATGAGGTCTTTTTTGTGTTGCTTTCTATCAAAGAAGGCTCTCATTATTACAGAAGACTAAAGTGAAGTCAAGTGGCCAAAGATAAGTGGAGGAACAGAACTTAGAAGCAGTCAGCAAAGGGCTTGGCTGGATAGCTCTTCTCTAAGACAGAGGAGGAGAGGATAATCTTTTGTGGGTGACTGAATTTCACAAATATAAATGGTAAGGCATTCTGCAGAAAGTTCTTCTCTCTTTATCCTACATATAGGAATTGCAAAAGAAATAGAGTCAAAAAATGCCTTAGAATTAAGGATGTAATTCCTTAGCTTTTCAGAGGGGATTGTGCACCTGAGATCTTCAGGTGCATTGAAATTCTTCCTTCTCTGCACTAGTTACATAGAGAGTTGAGGTGGCTCAGTTTTGCAAAACTGCCACTGTTTTGTTCAAGCCTGTATATGATTATGTACTCATAAATATCTGACCAGATTCTGCTTCCTGATTCGTCCCACTCCTTTACATCCCCCTTCAGTTTTAGTCAAGGTAATGTCTTATTTTCAAATGCTTTTTTTTCCTTGACATTTTTGCATAGTTAAAAACACTTGGATATCTTTTTCAATTTCATAAGGAGGCTTATAGGAAGCAATTTCCTCATAATACTCCTTGTTTTGCTGTGTAGTGCCTTGTATTCCCCAGTTCTTACTCATGACCTTTCATGCTGGGGAGAGATTACACCTAAACAGACACCACCTCAGTCTTCAGAGAAGACTTTCACCTCAGAAAAGAGGCGAAATAAAAGTAAAAGTGGAGGCAACTTAGGACTTTCATTACTTTCAAAGGTCTGCAAGTCTCTAGTGCTTTCTTAACGAAAAAAGTGTCTGCTGAAATTCCTGGTCATGCACTCATGTGACCTTGGTGGCACTCTTTCTTTTCAAATAACAAGATCCATTTGTTATTTAGGAACATTGCTTAACTCAGATGTTATTAATACTACTATGTATGCTGATACTTGAAAGCTTGACTCTGTTGCAAGCACTGAATATTTTGATATTTAGTTTTTCCTCTGGCTCTAGCCCCAGGAGCCTGAGGACTCCTGTATCTTATGAAAGGATTTAAAGAGGGAATCTGTGCTGGTGAGATCCTCTCAGTCCGGCTAACATGAGACCCATAAAAGTGGGTCCCTGCAACGACTGAGTGACTGACGAGGTAATAGGATGCTGTCTCCCTGACTACTCTGTCACTCTAACCCACCATAAATCTACCCTGCAGTTGAAAGAAGCCATCTGATTCCCATATCTGCACAGAGTAAGAGCATTCTTCCAACCAGATGGTCAAAAAAACAGATCATGTCACTGATCTTGTGCAAAACTGCTTCCTTGTTTGCTTTTTTTGTTTGTTTTTTTTTTGATTTGTATGTCAGGTAGATCAATTTGCATTGCTGCATGAATACTTATGCTGATAAATGGGAATGTGTAGCTGGGGGCAAGAAGAAAAGTGTGACCATCCTTTTGGACAGCAGCGTGAATTTATGCCAATTAAAAACGGCTATGTAGCTGTGATCTGACTCAGGCAACTAGATCTTAACAACTTCTATACATCCCTCCTCAAAATTTCACCTGTTCTTTTCATCCTGAGAGAAGACTAAAGAATTGACTTCTGAGAGGGAACATCTTCTCTCCTGCAGTTAACATCCTTATGACCTGGGAGGGCAGGACTTTCAATTGCCATCCCATAGGCTGTATGAAGCTAGCTCTCTTTAATATAAGCCATTGGTTTTATTCATCTAAATGTAAGTGAGGCCAACTAAGAGACTACTCAGTAACACTGCCCTCCTTAAGCTTCTATCACCCAAGATGCTGCTCTGAATACTGTACTATCCAAAGAGTTAGTAAACTGAACTCATACTTCAGTTTAAAAGAGCTAGAGAAAATCTAAAGTGAAATTCAATGTGCAAAACATTCAATCAAAAACTAAATTGCAATCTCAATTGTGGAGCAATTCCAAGAAAATGCAAGTCAGTCTGATAACAAGAATGCAGAGTGGTGCAAGCCCAACAATTTATTTTTCTTCTTAAGGGATAAATGAAAATTATGTTCTCAGTGCCAGGCATGTTCTATTACAAGCATAATTAAGGCATTGATTCTGATCTAAATTAGAAACACAAGGAAAACAGAGGAATAAGAGATTTGCCTTTGGCTTCTATGTAGTAAGTAATTCACCCTTAAATTTCATGATTCTTCTTCGTCATCGTCTTCTTCTTCTTCTTCTTCTTCTTCTTCTTCTTCTTCTTCTTCTTCTTCTTCTTCTTCTTCTTCTTCTTTGGGTACAGCACCCTTTCTCCCCCAACCTTACAATACAAGAAACACAACCTGAAGTATTTTCAGGTGAATTTTAACATTAATGGGAAGTACTGAAGAAGTGCATGAGCCTCCATTGCTACCTTGGTGCTGTGGGACTCAAGACCATTTCCCATATCTGTGGTCTGTACACACTCTGGCTTCATTTTGACAGTCTGGTGGAATGAGAGATAAATGAACAACAGTCATCCAATACACACTGAAGAGAAGTCTGTGTGCTGGGGCAGAGATGGAGCTGGAGTGTGCTCCAGCAGGCCCTCTTTGACTAGATGTGGACATCTTCCACATGGAGCAGGTGCCTGTGTGAGCCAAACCCTGGACTTATGTGAAGAGCTTTAAAATCTCATTCTGTGAGTGAGTGAGTGAGTGAGTAACTATCTATCTCCACTGAAAACCTGTTAAGGTTGTATCTTAATCCTTGTCCCTGGAACATGACCTACTGGTGCAGAATCAGAGACCTGCAGAGTGTCCCATTCCATAGGTTTGCAGATAACCACAGAGATCGTATGGATTTGGTGGAAACCAGTGCAGGAGCTTCATTCACCTCTAGTTATATTTCTTTTGTTTTAAGTTCTCTCTTGTTATCATAACCACAATCACTTTTAGCTGCTTTTTGAATATTTTTTCAGCATCAAGGATATCGAGGTTTTAAAAAACTCCCATTGGCCTATTTGAGACTGATTCTCTATGTTTTTCTTCTGATATGATTTCTCAGCCAGGTGAATTCAAGTAAACAACTATAAATTTCTCATTTTACTTACTATGAAAGCAAGATAAACCATCCACATAATGTAGTATTGACACTAAAGCATAGAGAATAAAAGAAAAACATAGACAAATATTTATTTGCATTATTTAATGGACTTGCTTTGGTCATGATCTCTGTTCTTTGTTATTTGCTTTCCATGTCAACCAGATCTCGTTGGAACAAATGCTCACAGAAAATGAAGTTAAAAGTCATGAGTATTTGCAGAGGCCAAACATTTAATTCAGACAAAAATATTCATGACATAAATGCTTTCTCACTTACTGTGTGAGAGATCACTGTAAAATGTACGAAAGAACCCTACAAAACAAAGCAATATTTGACTGACTTGAACTCATGAGTTCCAAAGAGTAAATACATTTAAAAGAATGTACATTCAAAGACATTATGATTTGTCTGATAGAATACACAAAAGAACAGAGCTGACATTCAGTGATGTATGGAATTTATAAAAGAGAACTAAGATTAGCCAAAAAATTCTGTTGAAAGTAAATTTTGAAGGAAAACTGTGTTTTCAACTGGTTTTTGAGTGCATCTTGAAATGTTTTATTTCTGCTCATTTCACCAAAAGATGTGAATGCTCTAAGCTGAATTTTCATCTCTAAGCTCTAAGTTTTCGGTTGTTAGCTGATATACTCCTGACAAGGACAATATATTTTGATTTTGGAATGAAAAATTTTAGTAGTCAATATTACTCTTTAAGTTTGATAATTTCCTTAGGGGAAAACTGACCAACCAACAAAAAACCTGCAAAAAACCCCCAAACTAAATAATCCTAATTAAATATAATGAGAAGAACATCCTTTAAAACTGTGATCTCACTTTCTTTCTCAGTATTTTTATAAGCAGACCAAGCTTCTCTTCTTGCCAAGCTTGTCTCTTGAGTGGGAGAGCTGATGAGTATTGATTCAGTTCATAAATATAGGTTTGTGGTGCTGAAAAAATTAAGCTTTGTCATTTAGTACAATCCAATTCCGTGATGTATTTTTTTAAATTTTTTTTTCAGAGCAAACGATTTGCTCTGAAGTAATCTAGACAAAATCTAAATCTTCCATCTTAGCAAGAAAGGAATAATAACAGTATCAGTAAAAGAAAACTAGTGTATTTTGCTAGTTTTATGTTATCTCTAAAACATTTTTTGTACAGCTTTTTTCAAGGCCTCCTATACTTTAAATTTTCTAAATAATTCTTATGTTTTATGGCTTTTGTTTCATTTTGTCTTCTGTCAGCTCAGGTTCACTACAGAAAAGCTTTCACAAAACCATACACACTGAAGTCATACACATGGAAATGATGGAAACAAATTGTAATTGATTATATTTGATCTCTGAAAGTGCCTCTTTTCCCCTTTTTAAGAGTAGTTGAAAACTCAGTCTCATGAACTGGCAAGGTGACTGACTCGTATATAAAAATGAGCTGGCTAGCTAACTAATATCTGTAATTCAGGCTCTGTCTTTGTTGTCGTTCCTTTTATATCTTTTTATCAAGAAACTTATTTATTTAGCCACATTTTTCTAGACATGTAACAAAACATATTTTATGCCAGCGAAAATATTAAAGATCATAAAATGTATAGATACCATAGATTAAGTAGCTTAGCATTGTAAGCAGGAGGAAGTTAGATCATGTTTGAACTTGGTGATTTGATTAGAGAGGAACTGAAACATGTGGGATTTTTAATTCTTTGCTTTCTCCTATCAGTTGTCTTAAAAGAGGAGTTCAGTTTTGAGATGTGATTTTAGTAGGTTTTTTTTAAAATAGTAGTATTTGCTGAAGTGACATAGGATTTGTTAGATGTTCCAATGATTTGATGTGTTTATTTCTCTCTTCTTTTGTTGAGCACCTGCAGGCGATATGTAATTGGAATACACATTTTCATCTTTTAGGATTTTTTCTATCCTCGGGATTGGATTATCTGTTGATTTGTTATTCATGTATTTGGCCTTTAAGGACTTTATTTTTCCTTTTGTTTTGGTCATTTGCTGTTACTTCCTGAAGACTGTAAGTTACATCAACAGCCAGTCTCCTGCAACTCAGACCCTGAGCGTCTGAAACAGGACACACTCACAGGGTAGAAATAAGCATCTTTAAAAAGTGGTGTTCTAGGAGCAGCAATTAGCTGTGCATGATTACCTTCTAACCTGCTAAATGGCTGGTTCAGATCTCCTGCTGTCAGTAAACAACTAGGGGCTGATTAAAAGTCTTGTTATCATTTCAAAACCCTTTGATGTATGCATGTGCCAGTTTTGACCTCTTTTTTCAATTCCATGTGTGTTTCTGGAGTAGGTTACCAATTTCAATAGTGGAAAGAAAAGAGTAATTCAGCATGCCTGACCTACAATGGAATATCCCAGCTGAATATGAAAGAGTCAGTGTCTTACCTGGCATTATTTCATAAACCCTTTTTCAACCCCCAAATATACTTACTTTCACTGTATCTCACTGTGAATCCCTAAAAGTATTTTTTTCCTTTTGCTTTAAGCAATACTAGTGTTTATAACTGAGAATAGATTGACACTATCATAAGTAGAAATAGCCACAAAGCATCCATAACACTGCAACAGGAATAAGGTTTTTCATGTTGCTTAAATAGTACCTTAGCTCTACTCTTAAGAGAGTTGCATTGTGAAGCAGATATTATCCAGTTCTATTCGGTTTCTAGCTAGATGATTGCTATGTCATGTATACCTTGTCTCTTATGAAGTAAATGGAAATCATCAGTTAAGTTCACATTACCCACCAAAGAAGTTATAGGTTGTATAGTTTCTCGTTAATAACAGCATGGGCTAGATTTGAACCAATGACCTACATGGAAATTTTTTCTGCTTTAATATCAGTTTTCTACACCTGTTGGTCTGGTAATAACCTTCAGTTTAGTGAGAACTTGATAAAAAAACATTAAGTTGTTGTGGACAACTGTTGAGACTAGAAGTTAGCAGCAGAGGTTGATAACCATTGTTTAAGCATCTCCAGAGCAACTTGAATAGGGAAAGCAAGAGTCCATTTTCTGAAGTTCTTCAAAGATACACATACACCTCAAGGACAGTTCATATATAATAAACTCTATTGATTTTTTGTGAAAGCAAGGTATTCTGGCACATCTTCATCCAAGAAGCATTACACCTTTGTAAAGATCACATCTTTACTGTCACTCTTTATTCAGAGTCCTGCTCAATTTCATCTAATGCTTTGAAGTGATCCTAAGGACATAAGAAATGCCCTGCTGGCTGAGGCTAGCCCAGGTTCATCCAGCCCAGGAGATGTTATTTAGGGAAAGCATGAAAGTCTAGCCTTTTTTTTAAGTCCAGTCTTTTGCACTCCCCCAGCATGCAGTTCTGAGAGATGTTGGAAAGTACATCCTTGCCCAGTTCTTTTAACATCCATCAACACACCTTCTGCTTGTGAATCTTTCTAATCGCTTCCTGAACTTGCTGGTGCTGTCTGCTTCGCCAGCTTCCTGGGGCAAAATCTCCAGAAGTTCACTACTGTCTGTATAAAGATGTGTTTTAAACTAACGTCCTGCCGCCTTTAAAGAATATCCCTTAGTTTTGTACTGTAAGTCTGTGGTAAAGAGACATCAAAGTCAAAAATGGCTAAATTCAGACATGGCTTCTGTGAATTTCTGTTTGGAAAAGGAATGCTGCCTTTGTCACGTGCTGAGCTGCATCAGAACTCCTCAGCCCACAGCAACGGGCTGCAGCTCTGTCTCCACAGGAGTGCAGGTCAGTGCCTCCTCATACCATTACAACATCAGGCCTGCCTCTTACTCTCTGTGCTATCCAAGGAAGTTTTAATCAGGTTAAAATGGGGTTCTTATCTACCAAACAATGAAGGCAGAATCCAGAACACTAAAATAAATAAAACAAATAAATAAGATGTAATTCACGAACTAGAACGAAGTATCTTGTTAGTGATTGTCCTTTTTCTGGCATGCTGATAATCTTCATAACTGGAGTAAAGTTCATCTTTGCAGGATACAAAGTTCTTCAGGGCTAATCTCAGTGTGGTAAAAATTCTCGTAGGAACTGAGAATCTTCATGGTTTTGAATGCAGGGCAGATTTCTTTGACCTTGCTTTCTTTAACATAAACACACAGCAGTATTTAACAAACAAATAAGTAAATAAATAAATGCCCAAAGGAGACAAACAAATAACTTTCAAAACAAGATACTACATTGCACATACTATTCATGAAGGAGAGACAATGAAAGAACAATCAGTACTTGATAGATATTAGTCGTGTTGGATGTTAGTCAAGGTGCTCAGATATGATGACAAGTATGGTATAAGAATCCATTTACAATTGAATAGCTACTCCAGTCCCTGAGTGTTAGACATAATGATATGTTCCTCTTCGTCACTCACTAACACAAAAAAACTTGGGACAGACCTGCAATTTAGAAACCCAGGAGCTTCTATAGCATAGCTTGATAGTCAACAGGATAATTCCTCGTAGAAAACACCCCTGGATATACATTCAAACAATTTAGCAGTTAAGTTCTGTTTAGATCTAACAAAACTTTTGCAAAGCTGTTTTGCACCTCTTTTGCTGATTAATTTTTCTTTATTCATTTCTCACACTCTTTCTGAATAATCCAGAACTTTCTCCAGCTTCTCAGTAAGAAATCTAAATTATAAACTTCACATTATAGATTAATAGCAATCACTCCTATATTCATGTCCTGCTTCCAGTGACTTAAATTCTCCCCTCCAGCCATTAGAGATCTGTGGATAATCTTTCTAATGTGGTCTTTCTACCTGTTATTCACTCTTAATTTCACATTGACACTTGTCTCTTCAGAACTCCTACCCTTTGACCTGGAGGGGGAAATTACTTTCCAGTGAATTGAAGTTTGTGTTGCTCTATGTGTAGAGAAAAAAGTAATTGTGCTTCAGAGGCCATAATAGTATGTTTTGAGGTCCATATTGAAAGTTTTGAAAGTCTTTATAGCTACATTGTCGTAACAAAACCCAGGAATCCTTCTTAGTCAATTCTGATAACTTTAAACATATTTCAGCATGATCCTTATTTAATCTGAATATTTAAAAATTAACCTTTGAAACTGACCTTTGGGTGAATACTAATTTTTCACACTGAGTGGAAGTTTCCTTTGTTTAAAACCACATAAAGTTAGAAATAAACAGTACTCAAGAGTAACTTGGAACTCTGAGTCGACAGAAAACAGAGACGCCATCAGCTTTTCTGTGCTTATCGCACCTGAAGTATATTGATGGCATGGTGTACTGAAAAAAGTAGGTCATCAATACACAGCTTTAGTTAGAAAATTAAGGTTCAGGGAGAGATATTGACAGCCTGAGAAGGAACAGTAGAGGTTAGAAAGAAAAATTAGTGTTTGCAGAAAAATGAGTAGAGTTGAATCCTAAGGAAGACGCTATGGGTTTAAAAAATGAGACTAAGAAAGAAGGGCCTTGTTCCCAAATGAAAACAAAAAACCAAGTGTAGATGCTGCTATGAGAGCAGATTGGGATTTCCTAAATGAAGGAGCAGTAAACTCTGCAAGTATTACTTCACTTCCTGACATAAACCTGAACCGGAAATATATGTGGTGGTCTTACCATGACAGTTTATTTTTTCTCCCATAAATCCAAAATGAAACAAAGCAGACTTAACACTATAACAACCTTTTTCTCCTGGCAGATGTTATGTGCTTTATGTTTTCCAAAGCCATTCTGGTCCCTCTGCGTGCAGGGGAGAAAGGTTGGCAAATTCTGATCAATCTATTGTCAGTGCCTAAGCCATCTACAATTTAACTCTATGGTAAAATAAAAGGTTGCAAAAAGAAAGGAAAAAAAAAAGGTAATTTTCTGGCCTCTAGAAATGAGAGGAACAACAAGGAAACAGGAAGGAAGAAAACTAAAAGAAAGAAGAAATTAAAAGCATCAGAAGAAAAGAGAGCAGAATGTGAATGACACAGACTAGCATTTCTGGAGTTAGTAAGTCAGGACTTTCTTTTACAGTGTGTACCTCTGTGTTCTGTATTCTGTCCCCTGATGCTGCATGTACACATCTGAGCTAAGAACTGCCATGACTGTACAGTTATTTTGATATTCAGGCAAAAGGTGGATTCTCCGTTCCTTCCATTGCAGCTGATCCTGCAGCTTTAACCTGAAAGTATGGCACAAACTCACTTGCCTTGCTGTTGACTCCAACTCTAAAACCAGAACTTCACTGGCATGATTTTCAAAAGTAGCCTCTATTTTAGGTATCTGTGCATGTTTAGCTGGGACAAGGTGTTAGGTTTATTTTTCACTTTCTGAATATTCTGTTCTTTTGGAACATCAAGTCCTTTAAGGTTTCTCAAGTTGGATACTCGGAATTGCCAGGTGCTTTTGTAAACCGTGGCTCTACTCTCGGTAGAGATTCACTAAGCTCAAGTTACCAGTGCTCTTTCTAGCTTCATGTGCACAAATTAAAATTGGTATGACCCAGTTCTTACAAATGTGGCACTTGAGATTTACACCCCTCTGCAGAGCTGTCTTTGTACAAAAGAACAGCAGATCCAAGATGGATGATATTTCTGCCAGGTAACTTTTATGACTGGCAACAATTTGGGGAACGTTATTCCTTTTCATTATTTTGTATTATATTTTATATATTTCTATTGCTTTTTATTATTTTATTATCTATTACTGTTACTTAGAAAGATGAAGTCAGAGTGATCACAAGGTAAAATGCTGCTTGACTCATCCTCTGCTGTAATGTCTTTAGGGACCGAAATGCCTGCTTTAACACAGAAATCTTTGTTGCCACCTGACACTGAGCCACACTACACCTGCCAGTTTCCCAATCGTCATTCTTCTAGATTCTTTTTTTAAAACTAAGCTGAAGCATCTAATTAAGTTTAAAATAGAATGGCCCTGGGAAGAACTCTTCTGAAAGCTGCAGTAGAGATAGCAGCTCATCTTAACTGGAGGCTAAGACTTGCAATACTGAGTTCTTTCACGAAATCACGAGAGCTTTATGCAAACAAAAGTGAGACTTTTGCAAAGTCAGCCAGCACAAAGCAGCCATGTAACTAAAGAAAAGAAGCCAATCTACACACAGAGGAGAGATTAACTTTGGGGAAGAAAGTGTGCCAGGTGAAATGCAAATGGACGGATGAGCAGTATTTGTGCTGGCGTGGAGTTCCCAGGCCTGGTTTGGCACCCACATGGTTAAAGGGAGAAGAAGAATGGTTAAATAGATTTCAGCAACATGTTCTGAAAAATTCAGCTTGGCTTAATGGCAAAATCTCCGCTGTAGTTATCACAGTCAATGTAAAACCCTAGGCCCTTGTTTCAAGGAAGCCTTCTGCATCAGAAACTGTTAGGTGCCTGAGGGATAAGCTGAGATGAGGAACAGTGGTTGAATTTTTGTGCGTGTATGAACTACCAAAACCAGTTTCAGCTGCATCTAGAAGGCCTGATTCTGAATGCCTGCAGTATCAGTTGAATTAATTAACTTCGGTCAGCAACTCACTGAGGGTCAAATTCTGATTTTGAGGTATAGACCAAAACAACGAGCAGTATGAAAACTGCAGTAGCTAAGAAAGCCTGAGCAATGCAAATCCCTTTCCCTCCACTCCTTCTTATATCCAGTGAAAGAAAAGAGCAATTTACTTGTGCCATATATTGTTGTCTTCACACTTTCTCAGCTGGACTAGCTAGATAGAGAAGTGAAGGAGAAAGGCCTAAAGTTAAGACCCTTACTATCCCCCGAGTCAGCTGTAAGAAGCACAAAGATGTAGTCTGCTCATATACACCTGCATGAAAATCCTGCATTATTTTTACAGCAATTTACAGGAGCATTTATCTTCTTTATGGTCTTATATCAGATGTAATCAGCTAACAATCTAGCCCCAAACTGTCACTGTTTCAAAAGTTATGGTCATAATACATAAAAATCAAAGACCATTCTGCAAAACCTCATTTAAAATGAGCAGTATCTGTTGACCTTCTACTCCAAAAATTATACCTTTTGTATACCTTTAAAAAGGTATACATTATACTTCAGCAGATTACTGTGCACTTTAACTTTCATTCAAATGTTTAAAAAATCTTCACTTTGACTTCTAAAAGTCTAGCATTTAATTTTCGTAAAACAAAGATGTTATAACAGAAAAAGTACTTTCTAAGCACCCTTCAAAAACAGAATTCTTGAATCTCCACCCAAAAGACTTATCTACTGAAATGCTGATTTTGTTGAAACTACCAGGGTTATGCTTCCTGTTTTTTTTTTTTATTTGAAATACTATTATTTTTTTCATAGCCAGAGATATTGAACTGAATCAATAGGTGTTTACAGAAATCCTTGAGAGTTAAAACCAATTCACTTCTTTTTACAATATTAATAGAAAAGAAATACTTTTTTCCCCTGAAATTTAACCTGGTATACAGAAAATTTATTTAGTAATAATAAGAAGAGGCATAATCATATACCTACAATGATAGCTGACCCGTTTCTCCCTTTATGTTTGAGAGTTTGTATTAATATGATAAGATATATGTGTTGTTTGATATTCCTTCACAAAGATAGCATCTTTAAATGTATGGAAATATTTTCTAGCAGTTACTTGGTCTGTTGGATGTAGAAGAACTGTTCATTGGCACAGTTGCAATCTCTTGCTTCGGCTCCTCAGGTTCCTTCATTAAAAGCTAAAGTATCCTCCTTTTCTACGGCATAACTATATTAATGATCAAGGAATATTCAGAGAATGTAGAGGAGACATAAATACCTACTTTGCAGCAAACCTCAAGAAATGATCTTGTTAAATCATAGTTTTGCAGGATGGAGACAACAGTAAACAACATAGGGAAAAAAGATGGGATTTACAACAGTTAGACTACCAAGGTAGAATCTACCTCGACAACAACCGGCCTACTTATTTGCTTTCCAGAGCTATACTTGTAAAAGACAGAAGAGGTACAATTTTAAATTACGTTCTCAAGATAAGCATATTCAAGAAATTTTACAGGACGATGATCCGCCAACACCTGATAGCCTGCAACTATCTGTAAAATCTCTATTAAAAAGACAGTCATCTTGCATATGTATTATAAATGTCAGGTTGGCAGATGTTGTGGTTTAACCCCAGCCAGCAACTAAGCACCACACAGCCTCTTCCCTCTCCCCCCTCCCAGTGGGGTGGGGAGGAGGAGGGGAAAAAAAACAAGTAAAACTCATGGGTTGAGATAAGAACAGTTTAATAACTAAAGTAAAATAAAATACACTACTAACTAATAATAATAGTAATAATAATATAATAATAATAATAATTGTAATGAAAAGGAATACAACAAGAAAAGAAATAACACCCAGAAAAACCCAGTGATGCACAATGCAATTGCTCACCACCCACTGACCGATGCCTGAGCAGCGATCTGCCCCTCCCAGCCAACTCCCCCCTGTTTATATACTGGGCATGACATTCCATGGTATGGAATACCCCTTTGGCTAGTTCGGGTCAGCTGCCCCAGCTATGCTGCCTCCCAGCTTCTTGTGCATCTGCTTGCTGGCACAGCATGGGAAACTGAAAAATCCTTAACTTAAGATAAGCACTACTTAGCAACAACTAAAACATCAGCATGTTATCAACAGTATTCTCACACTAAATCCAAAACACAGCACTGTACCAGTTGCTAAGAAGAAAATTAACTCTATCCCAGCCGAAACCAGGACAGCAGAAAAGAACAATCTCTTTTTGAAGTGTTTTCCCTGACAAACATTAAAGTTTCAAAGCACGGAATATGAGAAAGCTAAAGTGAAAAGCCCCCAGTGCAATAACTACTATTTTTTTAACACCTAATCCAGAGGCTGGGGTACTGGAGTACAGCTAGATGCAGCAGTCCAATATAATTTCAGACTGTATGGCTTTGACCTTCGTATTTCAAAAGGTTTAAAATTAGGAAATTAATACCCATATATAGAAAATAATTTGCTATATATCTTTCCCGAATACTGTCTCCTTACAATTCTTTCTCCCTACTGGCTGGAGATTTGTGATTAGTTTCTCCTGCGTTGGCGATTGACGGTGGTGACAGCAATGTTTCCAGTGACAATATCTCTTTCTTTCACTGTTCTCACTTCCTTTTTTCATAAGGGAGGATTGGGAAATGGGAGGAGGAGAGAATAACGTACATAACATAATAACAGCAAGTTCTGTTTTCCTTACATCTACTCGTGGCTTACAGCAACATCATATTCTTCTCTTTTTATAATAGGATTTCTTTTTTTATAATTCCACTCCCGAGAGAGAATTATTATGAGGGTTCTTCTCCTGTGTTTGTGCCTAGACTTAAAAGTAAATTCTAGGGGTATGATTAGCAAATATACTCCCAGAACACTATTAATACCCAATGTTGGGTGCTTTGAGAGAAAAAAGACATGGTAACCACTCCCGGAGGCTGTCATTAAGATGTTCTTTAACAAAACATCTTACCTGGAGAGCTTTCAAAAGAGTCCTTAAAACTAATCCTTCCTTAGCAATCTCTCTTATAGGAAATACAAACATCATATAACGCTAGCATGTAAAATTTTATTTTTTTTTTTTTTTATTTTCTCTTCCCGTCCCGTTTTAGTTTCTACAGCTTTTCTAGAAATGACTTCCTGTGTCATTCCCCCTCACATCAGTCTGCTATCAATGTTTATACCCCTGGAGCACTGCGCTTCGTGATGATCTAGCTCAGATCAGCCAGGTGCTGCCCTAGATAGCAGTCTTTCCCTGTGGGCACACCCTTGTTTGTAATGTAGGCATGCAACCTACTTTAAAAATTCCCACCCACATGCACAGACACACTCATATGGAGTTAGCCTTTTCCTTGCTGAGAGCAAGACTTTAAGGAAATACCCTCACTGAAGTATTCACATTTCTATTTGATAAGTAAACCAGTAGCAGGGGAGCCTGTAATTTGGCTTAGTGTGACCTAGCTCTCAGATATGTGACCAGTAATGTTTTTGTTGTGTTTTTTTTACTAAACAATAACCATTCTGTGATTTTTATTTAATAAGCAAACCTCTGCCTCATTAAAATAGTCCTCTTTCCAAACTTTCCAAGAAGCAATGCAGTTCAGCTTATGTGGGAATTTGCAGCCCTTTATGGGACTTTTATAAAGAAATGGTATTAATAGGAAAATATTTAAAAATCACATATACAGCAGCCCATACAACTCTCTTATACTGGACCTTTATTTAGAAAGATGAGTACAGGAAAAAAAAAACAAAAAACAACATCCCTATGAAAGGCTAATGAGGACTTTGAGCCCAGATTGCAAAGAGTACGTAGTCAGCCATCATACTCACATTAATAGTAATGTGAGTCTGGTCCTGCATGTTACTAAATGCTTTAAAACTCCTTACAGAAATCAGTGGGAATTATGGAACCTAACATTAGGTTTCAGAGTAAAAGTCATACTTAAGCTGTGCTGCCAGTCAGCAAAGGGCCAGCAAAAAGGCAGTAGCTTAAGTAGGACATAGGTAGTGTACGGGCCTTCAATGCTTCTGACCTCCCCACAAAGCAGTAAATTTCCTCCTACATCCTTAATCCTATACAATCCAAATCTCTGTAACAATGCCAATTTTATTGTTTTGATCATTTTCTTGGCAGCAGTGTTAGAGCTGGTTAGCTCCAAATTACCCTGTCTGAGCCTTCAAACATGAATACGTTTATGAACGACAAATTATGTTCACAGACATGTCACTCCTGCCTTCCCAGCGCTATACAAAGAAGTCCATTAAACTGTATATAATATGGGCTTAATGCTATTTCCTTTGATGTCAATAGAGAAAAACGCTAGCCATGTGCTCATTGCACTGGTTAGGATTTTGATGAGCTGGGTGCACAGTCTGACTGCTATAGCCCTATGGTGTCTTCCCATGCAATTCAGGGAAAGTAAGAAAAGTATCATGCAGCCATACAAATTCTGAATCCAAAAATATGCATGTTTGGTGTAGTTAGGTTAAACTTCTAAGTTTTTCCTGGCTGGGGTTTTAAGCCTCCTTCTCCCATGTGTTTTAGTGTAAGGGAATAGCAACATTACCACTTTAGCTGCACATAAAAGGAAAGTTGCAACTCCCCTTTCTTAACCATTTAAGGATTTGAAGCTTTATTACAAGTCTCTGCTTCCCAGTAGCTCTGAAAGAGGTGTCTCAACCCTGGAGAAAAATGAGAGACAGAGTGAGACCAGTGGGGGGAACTTATCTCATCTAGCTTAGTCTGAAGTATTTATTACTGTCTTTATAGGCTATGGAGAAAAAAAAACCCAAACATTTTTGTATATAATTCATCTAATCACTTTTCGATGTTTTCTTTAGAATGCTATGACATTTACCACAGATAAGCACATTTCTTTCCATAGGAGCCTAGCTTAGATGTAGCTGTCTGCAGATGTCTACACCCAGTCACATGGACCTTTTCAAGTGTGATTCCCAATGCTCCTGTTGGCAAAGGTAGATAAATCTCCATTCAGCTAACTTGTGTTCCAGATTCCCACTCCTAACTTTCAGCCCATGAGGAGACAACCCGTGGGGCTCAGGGCTCTGAGCTCTGCTGGAGGAGCCAGGAACTGAGCAGCTCCTTGCGGTGCTGTTGGCTCTTCCATCATTACAGTCTCTGAAGCTGCATATATATTGCTGACTTAAATCATGATTTAAGCTCGTACTTAATTTTTAACTTTGATCATCAACACAGCCTGAAGACTAGATCAAGCCAGTTGGATCTCTTAGCTAGAAAACACAGGTAGAGGGGCCAAGAAACTTATACTTGAACAGAAAGCATTGTCAAGAAAACAGTTCCCATTTATAAAAATAGATTTTATAGATGTAGTTTTTCTCTATCATTACTATGATAATTGATAAAACTTTATTTTTTTCAAATACCCATCTATAAAGCAGAGAAATTAATACATCCTTTCTTTCATTTTCTTGCCTACCTTTAAGACAGAAAAACGTTTATTACAATATGCAGTTTCTGGACTTATTCTTGTATACTGGGTTCCTGATGTTGTTTAGGAAAAGAAGGTGCTTTAGGAGTCCATGATACTAGTTATCTTTTATAGTCATTTATTTCATTGACAACAGAAGTTCTCTGTCTTTTCCAAAGTATTAACATTTTAAAAGTTGGTATTACATATTATTACATATTATATTATATATTATATTATATATTTGAGACAGCCAGCATGGTTTCACCAAGGTCAAGTCTTGTCTGACCAACCTAGTGGCCTTTTGTGATGGAGTGACTACATCAGTGGACAAGGGAAGAGCTATGGATGTCATCTATCTGGACTTCTGTAAGGCCTTTGACATGGTCCCCCACAACATCCTTCTCTCTAAATTGGAGAGATAAGGATTTGATGGGTGGACTGTTCGGTGGATAAGGAATTGGTTGGATGGTCACATCCAGAGGGTAGTGGTCAACGGCTCAATGTCCAGATGGAGATCAGTGACAAGTGGTGTCCCTCAGGGGTCCGTACTGGGACCAGTACTGTTTAGTATGTTCATCAATGACATAGACAGTGGGATCGAGTGCACCCTCAGCAAGTTTACAGATGACACCAAGCTGAGTGGTGTGGTTGACACGCCTGAGGGATGGGATGCCATCCAGAGGGACTTGGACAAGCTTGAGAAGTGGGCCCATGAGATTCAACAAGGCCAAGTGCAAGGTCCTGCACCTGGGTCGGGGCAACCCCTGGTATCAATACAGGCTGGGGGATGAAGGAATTGAGAGCAGCTCTGCCGAGAAGGACTTGGGGGTACTGGTTGATGAAAAGCTGGACATGAGCCAGCAATGTGCGCTTGCAGCCCAGAAAGTCAACTGTATCCTGGACTGCATCAAAAGAAGCATGGCCAGCAGGTCAAGGGAGGTGATTCTGTCCCTCTACTCTGCTCTCGTGAGACCCCACCTGCAGTACTGTGTCCAGCTCTGGAGTCCTCAACACAAGAAAGACATGGACCTGTTGGAGCAGGTCCAGAGGAGGGCTACAAAAATGATCTGAGGGATGGAGCAACTTTCCTGTGAAGAAAGGCTGAGAGAGTTGGGGTTGTTCAGCCTGGAGAAGGCTCCAGGGAGACCTTATTGCAGTCTTTCAGTACTTAAAGGGGGCTTCTAAGAAAGATGGGGACAGACTTCTTAGTAGGGCCTGTTGCGACAGGACAAAGGGTAATGGTTTTAAACTAAAAAAGGGTAGATTTAGACTACATGTAAGGAAGAAATGTTTTACAATGAGGGCAGTGAAACACTGGAACAGGTTGCCCAGAGAGGTGGTAGATGCCCCATCCCTGGAAACGTTCATGGTCAGGTTGGATGGGGCTCTGAGCAACCTGATCTAGTTGAAGATGTCCCTGCTCATTGCAGGGCAGTTGGACTAGATGACTTTTAAAGGTCCCTTCCAACCCAAAGTATTCTATGATTCTATGATTAATTAGAAAAAAAAACATGTACAATTTATAGCTGGCATACGACGATTAATAGGAATGCCAGAGCATTCCCCCATTACACAAAGTAGGCATACTTGGAGACTGTAGTAACTGCAGGTCTTTGAGACCTCCTCCCTCCCCTTTGAGGGGAGAGGTCTTTCTCCCCTTCTGCAAACTCCAGCCCCAGTAAATCTTTCTTTGACATTTATTTCATATAAGTCACCATCAAAGCTGTTTTCAAACTAAATTAGGTGACATCTCTGAGCTTTTCAACACAGACCCCAGAGTGCTGAAACCCCAGAAATTCTATCCCGAAGCCTATCATCTGAGCTGTATTCCATTACCACCTTTGCATTCCACCTGTCTAGAAGACTGCTAGAAGCTTTTCATAATATTTTTAACACTGTTTTCTCCTTTACGTGAGTGCTCTATTCTTAGCATTTGGAAAGGATTTCTGAAATCTAAAAATTCTTCTATGATGGCAAAAAACCGCTATTTATCTGATGTCTTTGTATGTCCTTCTAGCTACCATCTGCCTGTGTATTGTTTTATTTCCAAAACAAAGGATAAACAGATGATATTGTTTCTTCTGCAATGTTTGTTTACATAGGTGGGGCTTGCATTATAAAACTGAATGCTGCAAGCATCCTGTAATGCACACACAGCTTGGTGCTTACAGCCAAGTCTGACTATGACTCTTCCTAAGAAATTTAAGTTACAATAAAATAAAATATTTAGCAGACAATTTTAAATACCAGATTTCCTGAAGGTTTTAATGTTTCACAGCAGGTCTCAGTGCCATAAAAGAGCGTGCAAACTGGTTATTTGCACACACAAATATGCATAGTCAGCTGTTGATGTTCTCGGCTGCAGGACCACAAAGGCACGTTTAATGCATATTTGTGGTATGGTGTCTGAAATTATACTGATGTATAACAACTTCATATTTAGATTCCAACCTAGCTATGCAGAAATGTATTGTCTGCTTGAGCAAGTTCCCTAGATCTTGGCTTTGGATATACATGGACATGGCCTTTCTTATTTATCTGACTTCTAGAACAGGTTAATAAAGGGTAAACAGGTCCAAAACAATGGGTAGAACTTTGGGTCTATTACTTCAGCCCCGTGAATATGAGGGAATTGAATTCTATTACTTCAGCCCCATGAATTCCCATGAAGGGAAAGGGAAATAGGTAGGCAGTAATACTGGGATTTCTTACTTTCTTCATTCTGTCCCTGAAAAACATACAGCTATGAAATGGTGTATACAAATTCATTGTATAATTCTAGATACCATGTGGGCCACATCCTACAGATCTGCAAAAAGTATTTTATAGCAGAAGGTGTATCATATTATATAGCAATGTATGTATGTATACAAAATTTCTAAAGACATGTGCCCTTACACTGGGAAATTTGTATAGAATACAGAAAAAAATTGAAAACCACTATTCTGATCGGTGGCATAAACAAGTAACCTTTTTGGAGGGAAACTCATAGTTACTCAAGAAGACAACACTCATACCAGATAGGAGATTTCTGTGCTACTGGAAGATTAATGGTCATTTTTTTTTACTACTCTGTGCCATATAGTGGTACACTACAATTAAAATTCTGCAATATTGAACAACGTGATTACAAAATTTGACATACGTTCAATACATGTATTATTTTGGTTATATTTAAGATATAGAACACTTTTTATTATTTTTATTATTTGTTTCCAAATTTTTAAACACTGCTTAAATGGAAGCATTGCAAAAATACCAGTATCAACTCCAGCTCCCTGACAGCTTTTATGATTCTCTGCCCTTAATTTTAATACTGCCAGACATTTTGCAGTTGTTTACCTTCGTTTGACTTTCAAATAAACACAATGTACCTTTTGTCCATTTCTTCAAATAAACGCTTCTCAGTTTTTTGTCTGTTTATTTACAGTCTGCCCATAATACTGCAAATTGTGGGCTTACAGATTGTTCACATTTCAAAGTGCAATTTCAGCTCCATCATCATAGATGTTCAGCCTCAAATTACTAATTCATTATATTTCACTATAAATGAATGGTGAAAAAACAATCAGTCCACTTCCATAAGCAATATAACCTCCTCTGCACCTCCTCTACATCTACACACATGCAAACACACACACATTGCTTATGCCAATGACTTTTGCTCTATTTCTTTCTGGAAGCTAATAAGAAAACTTTTAATAAAAATGATCCCTATTGCCACAGCATTCCTTCTGATGCAGACCGTCAAATCTCATGATAGCTTGGACACCATTTTTGACCCTCAAGATCCTCTAGAGTCACAGGGCACTTTGGTACTCAGCTATTTTCTCAAATATACTATAAAGTACTGTGTCTGTAAAGTGTCTGATCTTCAGTATTCCATTCTGAAGACATTATCTAAGCCGTATATTAACATTTTGCTAAATAGTTATGTGATACCTAGCTAAATAATTTCTTCACTTGACTCCACAGTTGCTATCTGACCATAATACACAGGATTGCCAACCCACAACCATGAAAATCAATAAAGTAGAAACAGTAGTCAGCCTTATCTTTTTAATACCAGAACTGCATATTCACCCTTATCTTATCACACAAATGCTAGAGAGGGTTGGAAGCAAGTTGAGTTTTTTTTATTTTTCCTGAATTATTAACGGACAGTGTGTTCTTTACTCCTTCATTGGAAGTGCAACAACATACTGTTAAGTAGTTATTGCCTCTGAGGTGGCCTATTTTCAGCAGCAAGTTAAGTGAATATAGCTTATGGCTTCTATTACAGCCTGTTAATACTGAAAATGTAAGTTTCAACTCATCAAAATGAAAGACACTTGTGAAATCCTGGTCACAGTAAAATCAATAACAATAACCTCATTGACATAAGTGATGTCAGGTTTTCAACCACTATGACATGTAAAATGGCTTTCATTAAAACTACAATAATTATAAGGCTGTTGATGATACCAAGTCCTAAATTCTTTATTCAGTTGGGTTGAATTCTAAAGTAACGACCTCGTAAGACTAAGTACTTCAGAATCTGGACTAACAATAAAAATAAAATATAGTAACGAATAATATATTGCATTTACATCTATACTTTCAGACTTTAGCCACAGGCTACTATAAGAGTAATGAGAGCCACAAGTAGCAGTTTAATGTCCCTGTTTCTTGTTAGAATGGTGAAGAGACAGACACATAAACACACATCCACAGACAGCTCAGCTGATCAATTTTCCAACCAGCAGACATTCATTAAGTGGGTGTCCTCGTTTCAGTGTGCAGAGTCTGGGAGCAGACCCCTGGAGGGCATTTCAAAAGTCAAACAGGCTTGGTGGAATGGCTGATAGAACTGTACAGAAATCAGCAGGTGATCCATAACTTGGAGTAATTCCAAGATTTCTTCTCCACGGGACAATGGAACTTAGGAACATGGCAATTAATAATTTCTACCTGGAGGAATATCTGGAATGGATGAAAACAAAATAACATTTTCTTCTTTTTTTGATCATGACTCTGGGGTTATCTACTAGCCCAGTAGCTTCTTCTTTAGCTTTGATTTGACTTCTGTCCTACCACAAGCAGACAACACCACATTCCTTCTTTCAGATATGAGTTATGACCATTCATATTCAGGAGTGTGAAGCTCTAGCTATGTTTATCTGAAGTTGCTGACATCCCCACTTCTTCTTCAAGGATCTTGCTCTGCAGTCCACAATGGCATTGTCTCCAGCACACATGTTTCTTACAATACTGCAGACTGTCTAGATATGGTACTGAAGAGAGATCAAAATGCCTTTTTCTCTGGACACATGCCTTTTTCTCTGGACCTTCAAATTCCTCCTTAAAAGTCACCTCTATGGGAATGCATAAAAACCCCTATTCTGATAATGGCTAAGCAGGTGGTGACTTGTAATTACTGTGATTACAGCTATTGACTAGCTACAAATTGTGCACACAGTATGTCTATGCTAAAACATCCTATTATTCTTGTTATCCCTTCCTCTTGACATCCCACACTTGTTCTTTTTTTAATCCTCCTATAATATCAAGTCTTTAAATTTTTAAGTTCTTTAGAGCAAGGGGGTTTTATGCATGGGTCAGCAAGTACAGTATCATTCTGGTACCAAGTAATACCCTCTACCACAAGAACAGATTCAGCAGGGCCCCTTGTGAAATAATAGGTACTTGGCAAAATTCAAGATTTTCCCTTCTGTCACATACGTGCCTCTTTCATATACATAACAGTGTGTGTGTGTGTGTGTGTGTGTTTGCATGAGTGCAATTTTATACACGCACACACACACATTAGTCTCAACAAAGCTGGTTCTTCTAAATCCTCTTGCAACAGCAGTGGTAAAAGATGATAATAATAGTCTCATAGGAAGTCAAAACCATTATCAGTCCTAAAACTCTTTTGAAAATCTTTACTGAAAGACTGAATTCTCAGAGTTCATCCCGGCCTTTGCCAACCAGAACACCTGACTAAATTCAAATGAGTATATATATATTTCTTGATATAGAACTAGTCCTCCTCTAGGTTGAAATCCCTTTATTCCCATTGTCAAGGAGTTCCAAATGTGAATATTTCCAGTACAATCAATAGGAATAAGGAGCTCATGATTTGGCTCAAATAACAATAATCTTTTTTTTTTTTCGTTTCTATTTGCTCACATCTCCACCCTGTAATACTCCATCACATGCTTCTGTCCAGTAGCAGTAAAACATTGCATGAGGCACCTAATTAGTCATGACTTAATGCAAACTGCATTAAAAACAGTAAAGTAGAATGCAACATACCAGAAATAATTCCATCCCTTAAGACATAGCTATTGTTTAATGTAGCATATGGCTAACAGAATTGGAGTAAAATGCTAATTTTCCCTCTGTTGACTTTTTGCAGAATAACAGAGACTGCAATAACCTATGTTCAGAGAACACAAGGGGCCAAAGTCTTTGGTGGTATATCTCTGCTTATACGAGTCAAAACAAAGTCAGAGCTGCAAGTGATATGGGAAGATGGGTGAAGGAAGAAAAACTAGTAGTTTTCAAATCTCCAAATATTCCTTTTTAGCAACTAACTTTATGATCATTATATGATAAATGCCTTCTGTCTGTCTAGATTGTGTATTCTCTTTTTTTTTTTTTTTTGAGAAAGAGAATGATAGGCAAAATGTGATAGTTCTGTTCTGAAGTGCACTATAAAAACATTCCTTTGGTTCTATTGCCCTTCTGTTCTTCCAGATTTCACTTCAGGTTTTTCAATTAAAGAAGTACATTGATTGTGAGTTAAATTTACTTTAAGGTGATGCCTTTCATCTGATTTTATGATAAGTATTGATTTTTATTTAGCATCTACTGTGTGGTTTCAATAAAACTAATAATGAATGTTGTTGATGCATGTTATTTACCGTTTGATCTGAGTTTTATAGCTTGGGGACTTTCTTGAAGGCATGTGCTATGTTAATAAAAATTCTGACTTGCTCAACCAGTTCAGTTGTCAGGTATGGAAATGTTCCTGTTATTGCCAGAGTAACTTTAAGATTACATCTTTACACCCAAGGGTGCAGGTACTTTAAAACAGAATGTGTTTGTTTATCTGCTGTTTGACTTTTACAAGTGGCATATTAATCCTCTGCATTTATTTAGCTTGCTTTTACTTTAGCATATGATTGCACAGTTGTATGCACCCTATTGAGCAGGTAGATCACGTGGATATGTGCAACTCCCTTCAGGAGTGTTCTCACTTTGCAAGCCTCACTTCACCACATCTATATTGTTGTGCCATAAGACCAAGCTTGAAGGGAGTCGCACATATCCACACGGTCTACCTGCTCAATACCTTTCAGCCTGAATTTGTGGCCATCCAGTTGCTAGGGGGAAAATCTGAGATAAGCAATACCTTCTGTAGTTTTCTCCCAGATGCACACAGCTGATCTGGAAAACTTCTGTTTTCCCTTCTGATGGCATCTCACAACTGACACCAAGCACAGTAAAGGACTGGGGATCTGTCCTGGAAGGTTCTAACGTTATCTGCCTCAAGGACACAGAGGTAATCTTTTTAAATCAGGATACTCACAAAGGAAATGTAAGGAATAACATCTCAAGAGGTCCCTTGCTTTTTGTATTCTCCCAAAGCCTACAGATGAGATGCCATGATGATATGATTTGACCAAATAGGATTCCTATAGGGTTTCTATCTATTCTATCCTATAGAAATTGTGTTACAACACATGTTGTATCACTGCTCTCAGGTTTCTTTATCCAGGAGGCCCACATAAGTTCATGTGAGTCTAAATTCTGCTTTCAGCGTTTCAGTATTAATCACAAACTATTTCACTGAAATGTTGGTCCAATCACAACTAATGCACATTGTAAACACAATAACTGTTCATAAACTAAGTTTTGCAAAAAATCTTAAGCCGTTTCGTTACGTTGTGAGCAAATATCATATAAAGGGTGCTGGTTCAGTGTTCACATCAATTATTCATAAGTTATTATTTGTTAATGGTTTATTTGAACCATGATTAGGCATTGTTTATAAATCAGAAGGCACTATTTCTCTCTCCTGATATAAGAATGAAATATGTTAGACCAGATACCAGAGAATGTCAGCATCTGAACATATGAATTTTCATGTAAAAACCATTAATGAAAAAATACTGACAATTTCAGATTTTGCATAAACTGCCATTTTTAAGTTACATCCTTGGAACAAGATGACTCAAGAATAAGAATAAAAGTAATTTTTTGAAAATTCATCATAAGCTACTTCAAAATATTTGGTCAAGTTTATTTATTGATAAAATTGTCCCATTAATCTATGGCTAAATGTTTGAATCTGTAAGCTTTGTAAAATTGTATTGCTAACAAATGAGACATTGCATTAGAAGAATTAAGACTCAAATAAAACTCTACTTGTTGATATAAATGAATTTATTTGAAAGACAAAGCTGAGTTTAACATATCCAGACTATACTTAAATAAAACAAATGGCAAAAAGAAAAGATATAGCTTCTTTTTTCTTTTCTTTTCTTTTCTTTTTTTTTCTTTTAAGTTGATTGACTATTTTCATTACTTTTTCAGCTTAGAGGACTGTTCTTTATTTTGAAGTCTTTCCCTGTTTAGAATCCAGAGTTCTAGAGGTCACATATGATGAAAGAATCTTTGAACATCCATTATCTGCAGGCACTGAAAGATTAGAGCTGTCATTTCCAGAAGTACATATTGACAGAAAACTGCTATTTTTTAGTCTAATTTTGTTTTGAGAAACTGTTTAATACAGCACTGTCCATCAAGTGGATATAGAAGGCCTAAATATGAAAGATAATTTAAAAGCACTCAGTGTCAGTGTTATGTCACCTACCAATTACAGTATATTGAAAGCATTCTGAATGACATATGTTCATATCTTATCAAAAAAAGATATTGTATACAGCAATGTGTATCTGATGAACAGTTTTTACCCTCATTTTCTAAGAAAACAAGTTTCATGTAATGATCTGTCTTTGTATGTTTATGTGTATCTGTCTATCTCTCCTTCTGCATGTCATCTATGAAAAACATTTTTGAGCTCACTGGCAGATTTGAACCAATAAAGACAAAAAGGCAAAAAGATAATGAAGTGTCCTGAAGTTTTGTGAAAATAGGCAGTGGGGTAAAGAAAAGAAATTCAGTGAGTTCTTTAGCTTTATATTAAACAACAGAGAGCTCATTTTATAAATGCCCCAATCACTGGATAGAACATCAGTCAATGCTTGCAGTTAACTGCAGGACACAAATCTGAAAAAATAATCCAGACTTCGTTAGTTCCATGCCCGCAGAACAGCTTTTTTATAGCTTTTGTGAACACTGTTCTATGAGGAATACTGCATTTGCATTACCATTGTGACTCTAGTCTGTTAAATGCCTTGTTCTTAATTTTCCAACAAAAGAAATGTATGTGAAGCAAAAGTGTACATATATGAGAATAATGTATATAGACATACAGTTGCATGCATGCACATGTCAATGCCAAACTTGGAGCTGTACTTTTTTTGGCTTCCAATTTGGGTTCCAATATTTCTGTATTATTTTAATGTCACATTTAAGTCTTGTGGTTCTATAATATCTATTTTTACTATTGTAACACTCATGGAAACAAATAGTTCCAGCAAAAAGAAACTTCCCCAAATACTGATCTGCACAATTTCATTCTTTTTTCCCATCTTCTTTTACTTTTATTTATTTTTTTCTCCTATTACAAGGTAATGATCTGGTTGTATGATGTGCATTTCTTTCATCCTTTGTGGGCACACAAACTAAATGTGAAACCGCCTGAAACAGAATTGCCAATGCAATAGTCCTATGTCAGATGAAAAAAAAAAAAAAGAAAAAAAAAGGTTTGAATTAAACAAATGAATCATTTATAACTATTTCAATAGAATCTTCACATGCCCTTGAAGTGCAGTTCAGCATAATAAAAGGGGTATGATGTCTCAAGGGAATTCAATCTGATTCTTTTTCAACACAAAATATTCTGGAAAATTATAGCTGAGGTAGTACAAGTTTCATTTCAGATCAAACCAGGGAAAGCACTAGATCTCCTTTTCTCCAGTAAAGGAACAATCCAGAAGGAGGATTTCCAAGACATTCAATCCCTATATAAATAGATACAGGGACATGTATATATAGACACACATACACACAATTGTCAGGCCAGTAACTGAATGACTATTCAATATTAGTAAATTATCATTATTCTAGGTCAAATCTTACAAAATACTCAGTAACCATTGTTCTCAAGTGAGATGTTTGCAATTTAACACTTCTACAAGTGCAGTCACTATGCTAAATGAGCTTTTTCTGAAAAACTAGACAATTATTTAAATCCTTCAGTGGAGGTGAGAACTTCTGAGAATCTGACACTATTATTCAGAAACATGTTTAAAGTTATTTAGCACTAAGATCTTCAAAAGTATTTAGGGCTCAACTCTTCTTTCAAGGCTCAACTCTTTTTTTCAAGGCCAGATATGTTGTGTCAGGTTCCGCTAAAGACCATAGGAACATTTAAATACCTACACAGAGTTTGGTGTCTGAGCTTTATAAGAATCAACAAATACCTGATGAATAAAGCTTGATGTAGCTGCCACACAAAAATGTCTAATGCTGTTTGAGATGCCACGGGGTATAGCCATCCTGTCTGCCACTCCAGAAGAGTGATATAATTGGATATCTTGGTCACATGAAGAAATAGGATTTTGGTACCTAAATTTGGGTTTCTACAGTCTGGAACAGAATCTCACCCCTTACAGCTTGATAGAATTCACTGCACTATTAGGTTTTCAGCACAATACCCTCAAAGAAATTGTACTGATCTCTATCAACTATGTCAGCTTTGCCAAGAGCTAATATGTTATGCATTACCTCAGACTAGTTGACTAATGTGCTAGGATTCATTGCCCTATTTCAGATATTAAAATTGTAGACATCTGCATGTGAGCTAGTCACAATAGCGTCAATAAGTACGTTAAGGTACAATTCATCTTATCAACAGAAGTGTCTGTATTAAGGCCTGTGTCTTAGAAGTTCTTGGTTTTGTCATTGGACTATATTGATAGGGTGGCCAACTCATCTGTAGACATCTAAGAGATGTCTGATGGATCCTACCTACAGCAATTTTTTAGTCTTCAGTGACTTACATGTATGTGTCAGTCCTAATCTTTTTATGCTCAAAAAGGTAGGTGCCTAAGTAAACTGTGGGTCTGAATGTTCGGTTCACCAAAAATTATGTTTTAACAGGAATTAGAGCCCTAGTTTGAAATTACTGGGAGTTAGCTGACTATGCCTTAAAGCATTGACTACTAAAATCTCTGTTATACATAGAACCTGGAAGACAAGCACAAAATAAGGAATCATTGTCTATGTCTCACTCAGTTGACCAGAGGCAGAATTGATGATGTCTGCAACTGCTAAATAAAAGAGAACTGAGGACCTATCTTTCTCTGCTCCTCATGCCAGGTGTCACAAAGTGACTTAAGAAGTTGTATTGCTTAGGGACATACCTCTTCAGAAATGACAAGAGAAAACTGGGGAGGAAACTCAAGCCCTTGACACTTCACCATATACACTGCTTTTTGTTATCTCATTTCCTGGCAATGTTGTGAATTTCTGCAGCGTTCTCTTTCTCTCTCTCTAAAGGCCTAGCCATTAGCTAGACAAGTGTGGATATAAACTAGTTGATAACTACTTGGCCTCAAGGAGAGAGGTTCGTCTTTGACTCTCTTTTATTAAGCAGTGTAGGCAAAGAACCATTTATGTCTTTAATCCATTGCTTTTTAATATAGACTAGGACATTAGTAAGACAGCGGCTCCTACCAATCTTATCTATGAACGAAATGTCTCCAGGGAAAAAGACTGAAAACAATCTTCTACTTTTTTAACAGTTAGAGAAGGTTATATTTGCAAAATGTTCATGTAATTGCACAAAACATGAGATTCTAATTCTTCTTTCTCTTTCACTGATGACTTTACTTGACCACTTTATTAGCTTCTGGGGAGTTTTCGCAGCAAATTTCACCAGCTTATTTGTGAGGAGAATTAAAAGGCTGAACAGCATAATATTGAATATAAATTACAAGAAACAATCTATTATTTTTTCAGATCTTCTGCTTAAAATTTGAAATTCAGTACTTACATCCTAATTCTGCAGATGTCTTGCAAAGTTACTTTCTCATCATTGTACATTGTTAACTAGCAATTCTTCTATGACAGTTCAAAGTCACTTCTTTAACTTTAATGAAATCTTGGTGATTCTTACTATCTTTTATTTTCTGATACCATAGTTATGGTCATATTTGTGATCTATATTCTCCATATCAATGACCTCATGGTCATTAAAATTGTTTAATTTATTAATACAACTATAAGAGGTATCATCTCAGTACTTGCAAAATACAGTAGGCTCAGTTTCCTGCCATTTCTCAGACCTTCCTTTTGCTATACTTGCTTTCTGCTTTTGCTTAAAGATGCTCTTCCATCTGTTCCTACCCAAAAAATGTAATTTCAGGTATTAAACATCACATATTTTATTAGCTGATATTGTATGACAAGTGCTTATCTTGGCACATTCTTTAAAACATGAGCAAATGTATTTTGTAGAAAAAGACTAAGTACTTAAGTAGAAGTAGTAGCTACTGTGTTAGGTACTGAAATGATTCAGTAGCCAATAAAAATAAGAACACATTCTTTGTTGTCTTGGGTTCTGAAGAGCTTCCAATCTGAGCATATAGAGAGAGGAGAAAATATAACTTAGGAGAAATAAAGAATGTGACAAAGGCAAAAAGACAGAGTTTGTTTGCTTGTTTGTTTTTTTGTTTTCCTAGTATGGGATGAATACATGGAGGGGGAAAAAAAAAAGAACACTGGAGGGAAGTAGAAAATGGGGACTATGTGGAAAAGAAAAAAGATCATGTAATAAAGTTGATGTGAAGAGACTGAGAGAAGGGTGAAGCAAAAATACCAAGTCACTACAGCACTAGGAGGCCGTGTCTACACAAAACAGTGGCCTCTCACTGCTGGCCTTTCATGAAATGTTGGGACTGACTCAAGGGGTACTGCTACCTTTTCTGGCTCAGATTATACTTGGTGATGTACCAAACTAACAAGCAAACAGTTCGTCACTCTGTATCTTCCACAGGTTACCGACGTGCAGCGGAGGGCAAGTCCAGAGTTGTTCCCCCTTAAGAGGATCCCCACACCATCCAATTGGAAAAGTAGATGGCCTTTGCAGGAAACTTGGCCACAAATGAAATTCAGAAGGGAAGTGTGAACATAAAAGAAGTGGGAAGTTCCTCAGAAATTCCTTGGTTAGGGATACTCATTTTTGTAGATACAGTGTTAGGCAAGAGGATTACCTCTCCAGGTGCTTCATTCCTTTCTAATTTCGGAAGTAAAACCTCCCTAGCGTGCAAATAGCTTCTATCCTATTCTACCTATGGCATGAGTAGGGCCCATTCTTTTCAAAGTTAAGAGCTAAAGTCTGAGTTCATCAAGATTTTATTCTTTTAGAACTTTTGTAAACTCAGTTCTAGAAGGCCATCTCATGCTCATTGCACAAAGAGACTCACACATTTTTTGTTTTAGTACTTACCCATTACCTGATCCAGGTAGAAACTTTCACATTTAGGTTTATGTAAAGTGTAACTAGAACAAGTAATATTACTTTCCTTTTGCAGTGTCCAGAATACTCATTTAGGTCAAGAAAGATAAGGTAGAAGTCCCTCTTCTATTTATGTGGTTTTTAAAAAGTATTTTCTATAAAGTCCATAAAGAAAATGCTCTTAATACTGGACTGTAGAACAGTTCTCATTTTTTTCCTCCATACCATTTGTCTGTTCAAAGTAGAACAGTTTTAACTAGAGAAAGAATAAGTTCACATTCCTTTTTAAATATTATATCTATTAGGATTTTCTTTTGGAGATACAGCTTAAGTTTCTTCAAATAAAGGAAGAACTGCAATATGATTATCCAATATAATTACTGAAACCTCTCTCTACTAGGCTATGAGAGCAAAGGGAGGTACTACTTCCTCTTTCTGTCACCTTCTAGAAAAGAAACTGTTATAAGTGCCTAATCCCAGGGTGATATTCAAGGCTATGAACCCAGTAGAACCCCTAACAGCTTTATAGAGTCTTAGGCTAAACTGCATTTTTATCAGCACTCCATATTTCTTACATTAGGTGGCTTGTACTTCTTTATGCTATATTTTGTATATCTCATTCTAAGGTACTCAAATTTTGTAGAGAGCCTGAGTTTGCTGTAGAGAAATCAGCAGACAGAAAGATATTGAAAGTTTTGCTCATTGTTCAAATACCAAATCCACTTAACCTCTAATTCTCAGAAACTGGGTGTGCAGAAGGTACAGTTAAAAGCATCTATCAATAATATGACTAATATAATCATTCATAAAGGTTTCTTCATACATGCAATGAAATATCACATGTTTCAGCCTCACTTAATTAATATGTACTGCAAATTCATTTTCATGAGCTTTCTTTTCCATTCATCACTGATTTAGCAATGTGCAAGTGTGTGGTGCCTCTGCATAATTGCAGGTGTCTGTTTCATTTTTACTAGACAAGGTATAATTAATATGTAAACTCTTTTCTTTTTCTGTGGGAGAGAGGCATGTTGGTATTTTAAAGAGCAATGTGTGAGCTATGGGACAGTGACAGGATAAATATAAGGAGAGTTCATTTGTGTATGTGCTGCGGCAAGTAAATTACAAGCTTCTCTGTTCCTTACTACTAACAAAATAGTGCAAAGTTATGCATCAGAAGGCAGCTTCAGAAATAGCAGAAATTGAGGTGTAAATAGAAAGAGGAGATGGGAAGAAAGACACAAATGTTTGCCCCATAGGCAGGCACAGTAGCAAAATCACACAAGAGAGAGGCGGGGGAAAATCTGAGGAAAAATATCAGATGGGAAACAAAGGAAACAACAATGGAGTTTGTTCTGAACTTCACTTATATAGATGTATATCAGGAGTAAAAACAGTGTAACTATTTTGGGTGTAAAAGAGAGTAAATGGGAGGTGAGTTTGAACAATTATGTGAGAAATTTCTCATGTCCATGACTGTGAGATACTGTCAGGACCAATTTTGCCTTTTCTGAAAATTTTTCTACTCATTCACAACTTCAATGAAGATCCTTTTAAGAATCTACAAACCTGTACAGATTAGGGCCTAGAAATATAGAATTATAACAAATATTACAACAAATATTACCCTTAATTTTTTCCCTACTAGGAGAGCTCAGTTAACTTTTATCCAAGACCTAACCATTGTCAATATAGCATGTAAATTATATTATTATGTGATTTAACCACATTTTCCCAGGTACTAAAACTAAGACTTCCTTCTCACTGCTGAATGAATCTGAGAGTTGACAGCTACTGTCTTTCCCCTTGTCATTTTCCTTCATTCACGTTTCTGTACCCATGAGATGTGATGATTAACTATCTAGCCTTACATGGTCTTGCTGGACAGTGTGAAACTCCAGTGGCTTCAGGGCTATGTGTCCACCAAACTCTGCAACTTGAAGATTGTCAATAGGCTTAATGCTCTGTTAATGCAAGCAGCCATGCCAAATGATATCTTTCAGACTCCATTTTAAAATCAGTTGGATGTTTTGCCTGTTACTCCTACCGGAAGGCTATTCCAGGAAACTTTTTTTCTAATTTTCAGACAGTTTACAGACATTTGCTTTTTGGTAACATTGCCCTTTAGCTCAAATGGATCTCTTTCTTCCTGCTGTTTACCCCTTCTGGGTTTAATATCATCTGTCCTCTCAGACTTAGGTTCCAAGATCTTTTCATCTCTTCTTTGCATGAAAAGCTGTCTGTTCCCTAATCATCTTAGCCTGCACCTGTTCCAATACGATTTCTTCATTCTTTGAGGTGACCAAAACTGCAAGGAGTCGTCCATGAGAAGTCTTACCATAGTCCAAGGTACTTGAGATACATAGCCATCAGCTCCTGAGTCATGCAAGAATACCTTGCCTGTCATACCAAAAGTTTTTATTTACCTTCCTGGTTTATATGGTCACAGCCACTCCCTCAAATATGAACATGATTTGAAACTATTTCATTAATATGCAGATATTTCAACTGTTTATTACTGGCTGTACCTTATTTTCTAGATAATTTGTACATTATGTTCAGTCTTTTTAATAACTATGTGGGGTTTTTTTTTAAAAACTACCAAATAAATCAACTTTGTTTTTCCTCAATATCCATTCCATTCTCTAGTATACCAAATATTCCTTTTCTTGTATTTTAAATCCAGGAACAAGAACAAAAGGAATTACAGGTCTAATCTAAGATTCCCATTTGTAATACTAGCGTTGACCTCAGAAGAAGTAAGAAAAACTTTAATGTGATACGTTTCATACAATTTGTATTAACTTTACAAAGGCAAGTACTCTCTGGCATAGATACAAAACAAATAATGCTTGATCACAGTCGTAATGTTTATACTATTCTGATAGATTCAGACACTGGTAGAAGACATTAACTATTACAAATGTATTAAAATTCAGGCTACATTCCTGACTCAGAGTTTTGGGGCTTGGGGGTATGGATGATATTGCAAGTGAGCATTTGAACATTATTTTCTCTGGCACTTTATTTTGTTCTTATTCTTGCTATCTTAACGATTTGAACACAAAACTATAGAACCTTGTCTTACTTATGCCAGTTGAACAAGGTTTTAAAAGTATCTGTTACGATTGCTGCACACTTCATTCTTCTATGATGTAAGTGCCATTCTCCTGAGATAAGAGAAGTTTCACGTCTCCATTCTGCAAGAAACTCCACTTAGTTGGACTCCTGTGCCCACATGAAGCCAAAGGTCTGATGAAAGTCTTGGTTAAGGAAATTGCCCTGGAGCTAGGAGGGGTAAATTGAATTGCTCATATGAAAGAATTTGGTTATGAGAGCTTTCCCTCAAGCCACTTGGACCTGTCAGGGTTAACTATCAGAGATATCAAGGTTTTAGTGGTTTTAATGTCATATAAACCCTGTATATGACTGAAGCTTTCAAACCTTTTGCTCAGCCACAATCCTATTTCTACAGATATGAGCATTTTTCATAAGCAGAGTATATCTTCTAGTTGTGAGGCTTCACTACTGAGCATACAGCTCAGAGCACATCTGGTGAAAAAACAGCTGCTTCACAGGATTACAGTGGAAATTATCCAGAAAAAATATTACTTTATTGCAAAGACTGGGAAAAACTTATGAGTGTTTAAACTTCACTGTATAGCCAGAATCACTCTCAAATATCCTTTTAAGAGAAGACTCCTAGGACATAGTTGGACTAAGAACTCATAGCACCGTGAATTCACTGGGAACACTTTCTGAAGCATTGGGGAAGAAAGGGTGTTTTGAAACCTGTGGAAAAGCACAAATCTGCCACTAGATCTTCACTAGATCACATTGCTCCTGATGGAATCAGGGGATCAGTATTCAGGCTGACCACTTTGATAAGTAACAAATTCTTGGGGATTCCAGGGGTTCAGAAGTGCTCCTGAATACCTTGCTGCACAACAATATGCCTTTCTGATTACACTGATTACTAGAAAACACTTCTTTGACACCTTGGGTATCAACTCTCTACCTGGACTGTGCAGCTTCTAAGGGTTCACATGCTGTTACTCTTTGAGTACCTGAGATATGTCCTAGGGAGCTGGAAAATTGTAAAGGCTCTCACTGCCCTGTTTGCTTATTTGTCAAACCTTTGGGTTAAGAGCACTTAGTTATTATCAGTTACCTGCCAAAAAAGACTAAAAGAATTGCTTAGTTGGGAATATAAAACCCACTGTCATGTCTATGACTGTAATCAAAAGCAGATGAGTAGGTATGAGTACAGAGAATCAGACAACTATATATGATACCTCCACCACACGTTTTCCTAGCCTTCAAGCATTTGCAACACAAGAATTCCTTGACCCAGAAACTGTTTTCATGTTTTCAGTAATCCTCAGTGGATTTCTTCTGTGTGAACTTGTTCAGTCTCTCTCGAAATATGTGAAAACTTTTAGCATCTTGTAACAGAGAATTTTATAGTTTGACAGCACATTTTGTAAAGAACCTAGTACCTATTAACCCAGACCAGGCTGAAGTAAATAAGTAAATAAGTAAATAAGATAAATAAAGGTATTTATATATAAAAACCCACTGTGATGTTTTGCTACACATCACAGTAGCAAAATAGAGGCATAGGTGAAGTAAAAGTGAGGTAAAAACACAGTTAATCTACTAGACTAAGATTAAATAGGAAATTCTTCCTCCATCCAACTGATTGTTTGTAACCTTTCCTGAAACAAACCTTTCATAAATATCTTTTTTATATACCTTACACCTCAGAGAGAACATCACCCTGAGGGAGAAAGTCTCCTCTTCAGAGTCCTTCCAGGTGTCTGCATGCACTTAACGTTTTTCTCCAAAGCAAGTTTACTTCTTTCTTACTTTTCTTAGAGACAATCCACCCATTCTCCTTAATTAAAATATGTACTGGCTCACTTCCTCAATCTCAGAAAGGCCAATGTCTCTTTGTTAGAACAGGTGTCATCTCCTTACTTGGCTGACCAGTTAACCTCAAGTTATAAAACTCTTCCCCTTTGTGTCATGACGTATTGTACATGTTCCATTATGACTCTAATTCTGGCTCTTATTTCTCATTCTTAAAGATAAAACTACATATTTTATTGCTGGCTTTCATCTGACATCAGACACAACGAGTATTTATAATGACTGTATCTTTCTTCAAGCCTGCCTTAACAAAATTTAAAATGTATTTTGGGAGGATTTTAATACCTAAATGTACAGACTGTTTACACTCTGTTACAACATGGCACTGAAGGACTATAAATACTGCCACTTGGATCAAAATTTTCCCGAGTACCATTAGAAAGGAGTTACAGTACATGTTAAGATCACCCTAGTTTCTAGTTTCACGGCTAAGTCTCCAGCTGCTGTACAGCAACTTCGAGGCTCTTAAACTGGTGTATTGTTAAATCATTCACACTGATAGTGAGAACATCAATGGTTACTTTTGTAGCTCGTGCATCCAAAAATAAATTGATCTGAAATGTAAACCAACATATGCTAAAGCATCGTAAAAGAACCACTTCCTGATGTAGTTAGAAAAATATTTCTCTGTTATAGTGTAAGTCCACAAGAAGGGACTACATTTTCAAAAATATTTTGCAATTACAATTGCAGGTAGTTTTTCCAAAGTCCCTTTTTTTTTTTTTTCCTTTCTTACATATTTTTTTAGTATCAGTATTGAATAACAGAATTTGTAGAATTCTTTCCCAATGGATCCTTTAATAAGTAGAGAGCTGAGCTCCTTTCCAAATCTATCTCCATATTTAGACTTTTCAATGTTGGATGGTATAGTCTTTTTGAGAATCAGGATCTGAATCGTTCATGAAATATCATGCAATATTATTGTTGACAACCTATTTGGAAAAAATATCTAGCTAGTGGAACCGATGAACACAGTCTTTGAAGTCTAATATGAATCAGTACAATTTTGATGCTTACTTCAGGTAAAACATTTTGTGGACAACATACTTCCAAACATGAAATTCTCTAATTTCTAGTGTTTAGAAAGTTGTTTGTCTCCACATCTGAAAATTCTTTTTTTTGACAAAATTGGGGAAAATAAATTTTTCTTTTTTTCCTTGATTTTTTTTTTTATTTCCCTGCTTTCCTTCTCTTTTCATTATTATTAACCAAAATTGGAAGAAGAAAAAGAGAGAAATGAAAACATGAAATATGGAAATTGCATAAAGGAATGGGTTTTTAAGGAGAAACATTCAAAAATCATATTAGCAGAAAGTAATTAAATCTACCACAATATTCTTTAAAAATTTCAAACTCTTCCATACATTTTTCTCATTATTAAACAGCTCTATTAAGTGCCTTGCTGGATAGAACTGAAACTAAGGATATACACAGTTCAAATCAGGTTCAGAATGCACGTTGATCTGTATGGGAATAACAGAACTGTTAGAATACAGTGACATGATTTGTTTTCAGATACTGACAATACTGACATACAAGGTGTGCAGCCCTTGTATGTATGTAAGTTCGCATGACAAAATACATCCCCTCCTCCTCCAAAGACTGATTCTGAGGAAACAGCCCGCCCACAATCATTCTCCGTGATTTTTTCCATCATCGTAAGATGGTGCTTTTTTTAATGCCTGATATGTGTCGTAGAAGCCAGTGAAGTTTAACTAGAACAAAATTAGAATAAAATATGAATAAAAGGCTTCCAGAACATGCATACTTGTTTGTAAAACATATCACCTCATCTGTACTCAGAGACAACCCAGCAAAAACTAGCAGGAGTTCAAAAAGATAATTCCTCCCTTTCATACTAGACATTGGCCAAGTCCTTAAGAAATTTCTACTGAAATAAAATAGTACTTACTTTCATAAGTAATAAAATCTTAAATAAGGATTTAACTTGAACAATCACGGTGATGTATGATCATGAGTTTTCCAGAGCAACGTTCCAGATGAGTTTTTCATCACACAGTTTTCCAGAGCATTTTAACCTGATCAGTATCTGAAAATTCCCAAACTGGAGAATTACAGACTAAAATATTATGAAAAAGAAAATAATTTTAGCTATTTCAGGTAACATCAACAAGTGTACTCAACAAGGCTCTTAGTAAAAATGATTATTTTGAGTATAAGAGGAAGTAACTACCACTTGAATAACACATGGATTCTGGTTATTGTGCAGGATCAGCCTTTCATTGTCCAGGGTAATTTAAACATATGGTATAAAATATATAAAAAGTAATTGAAATTACTGGCATCTAGAGCAACCTGATGCTTTTCAAACTCAAAAGAAATATATAAACGACGAAACATGAAGGATACCTGTTTTCATATCGTACATATGATAATTTATTGAGGTATCAAAGAAAAAGGTAAAGACCAGAAATGATGATATGGAAATAAGGAAACCCTTTTTAGTGCAAATACCACAAGTAACTCAGATCCTACATAAAACATATTACTACGTGGTTTAGAATATTAAAATCAAAATACCTGAATCACTTTTTTTTTCCCCACACACTTTTTTGCACCCATGACAAGAGACAGTAGAAAACAACTTTCATAAAATGTTCTCAAATTTCTTATTAAGACATGTTATTATACCATTATTACACAAATTATTATACAATAATCCACAAATAATCAGATTCATTGATAATTCCTTTGATATCTCTCAATTGAATCTAATCTTATTTAGTTAAGTTTGATCTACATAGGATGTAGAATCTCTAGATAGCAAACTTAAGGGTAAGAGAGACCTCAAGAGAGAAACTTTGTTCTTTACAGAAGGTCACTGATTTCAAACACAATCTGTCTGGTTTTACCTACCTTTTTAAAGTTCTCTTCCTAACATTTTTCAGAAGACAGTGACTCACTTTCTTCAGGGTATTATTTAGTATATAAATGTTCTAATATTTTATATATAAATATGTTCTATTAATATACTAGAATCATTCATTAAAATCACAAAAGCAAAATGTGAATAAATTGTTGGTAAAGTAGCAGACTACAATACAGGGAACGCTAGAGAAACAAAACTATATTTTGAGTAAATGAAGTTTGCTATCAACTTGTTTGGTTGGTTGGTTGTTTTTTTCCCAAAGGGAGATTTATAATCCCATCCCTCTAAGATTTGAACTGGAGGGATATACACATTTAGATGTGAGTTCCTCTGTCTGTATGTGTATAATAAATCAAGATTTTCAGTTACTAGAAGCTTACAATTAATTCGTTTGCTTAGCATTTTTGGAATTCAGGCCATCTCTTTAAATTCATGAATACAAATTTAGGATATTAATTGCAGGCATTTATTTCTGAAAACAATGGAAATTTTCTTAAATAAAGAAGGTAGGCAGTTGGGGATCATGTCCACTTCTATTAGACATCTTTGTCCACTGTCTATACAGGAAAGGTAGTCCCCATTAACTGGTCATCTAATTAGCTGAATGTCTTTCACTGAGTTTATAGGGAACAAACTGACAACACCAAGCTTTTTTTCTTCGGTGTATTCAACTGCTGTCTAGGTACCAACTGCTAACAGAGGCAGGGCATGAGAGAGGAGGTGTGTCCAAGCATTTACAGAATTTCTAGAGCATTTGTCTCAGATGAAGAAATCTTACAATCTGAACTCTAGGCAGCCTGCACATACAAACTCAAAGAATTACACCTAAGTGTATTCAGACTTGAAATCACCTCCCCACAGGCAAAAGGGGTCTTGCTCATCAAGCAAGAAATACCCTGCAAGGAATCTTTTCCTACCCTTCTGTTGGGGCTGAGCTATGTCAGCCAAGAAAGCAAGCTAGTCAGCTAAAGACTAAATCTGTCCAGAAGGTAATGGGTGGAGCTGTGAGATTCTGCTCTTTTGTCTCAAAGTTAGTTTTATTGCTCCTGTTTTTAAATCTAGCAATAGCCTAATGTAAAATACAGGTAGGGGAAGTAGAGCTATGTCCAAAACCTAAGATCTGCTCCTTTTGCTCCTAAGTCAGATTTCTTGCTGCTCGTTCCTCATTTCATTCTGTAATTCTGATACCTCTGGCTACACAATCTCAAGAGGAAAGCTGGCATTAGTTTTGTCCAAGGTATATCTTTATTTAGCCATGCCTATCTTCCAATCCCCAGAAATCAACACTTCTTTATGCAAAAAGTTTATTAGTACGTTTCCCTTTTTGGCAGACATTAGCCAGACCAAATGCAAAGTGAATAAAGGTACCTCACATTTCTTATCAATTTACTTCATAGTCAATAGAAGACTCCTGGACATGATGGTTATGACATTCCCCAGATGTGTAAAGGGAGCTGACCAGTCTTTCTCTCCCTGGCAGATTAAAAACCTTGAAGCAGTCTTTTCCTTCTACTACTCATCACTCATTTCCAGAGAAGAGCCACTTGATCAACTAGTGAAACAGTTGGGGTGGAATCATGCATCAAAACAGTTGGGGGAATTGATTCAGTTGAGAAGTAATGAAGCTCTCTCCATGGCTAAATTATTTTTTGTATCATTGCAACAGAAGGAGCAGTGCTGGAAGGAAGGGGAAGATAGTCCACTTAAGGCAGCCCCAAGACAAAAAAAAAAAAAAAAAAAAAAGAAAAAAATACATATTTCTCAAACTAGCTCCTAAGTTAAGCAGATTGTATTATTCTCTGTCAGTCCTCAGAGACACCAGACTTATTTGGATCACTTCTTTGGTGGCCAGGCACTTAAAGTTTTAGAGAGACAGTAAAATTTCAGTGCAATAGTATCCTAACGGGTGGGACTGTAATACACTCTGAATTTCTGTCAAATTTGTGACTTCATTTTTACGTGTTCAGTCCAAGAAATAACTTCACCTTCTTCAAGTGACCGCATGCATTTTCCAGTAAATATATGGCTATATGTCAGAAAAAGATCCAGAAAACACAAAGAGACAGAGACTTGTGGGCTAAAACTGTGGACTGTTTTTCAAGCATGTTCATAAAGTTTCCTTTTCTAATACCTGAACTTCTGTGGGTTTCCCTGCAGGAATAAGTGAGCAAATCCATTGCTTTCTGTGTACATCCCACTTAAATCTATACTTACAGTTCATTCTTTAAGTATATGGCAGTTTTAAGACGAGCTTACAATAGAACTTTAAAATGTTGCGTATCAATCATTTGGTGAAAAGCAATTGGAATTACTTGGTTATTTTAGTAATTTATGTCTGGAATCAAGTATTTTAAGCCTTTTTTAAATACACCATCTTGTACTTCTGAAAAGGAACTCTTCTTTATTGGTAGCTATATTTGGTGCTAGAAACTGGATTTCTAAGAAAAAAAACCTAGCATGAATTCTTGTAGCAGGTGCAGGTGCCCAGGTGTGCCTGGACAGACATGGCCTATTCCAGCTGGCTCTAATGGACCCACCACAGGACACAGCTGAGCTCCTGCACCAAGATGGTGGTGCCTCAGGGAAAATGTATTTAAGAAAGGGCAAAATGCTGCATGGCAGTGAGGAAAAAATGTGAGAGAAGCAGCCCTGTGAGCACCAAGCTGAAAGAAGAAAGAGGGGGAGGATGTGCTTCAAGTGCCAGAGCAGAGATTCTCCTGGAGCCTGTGAAGGACCCCATGCCAAAGCGTCTCTATCTTGACCCACAAGCTTTCTCAACCTATTTTATCCCCCTGCCCTGCTGAGGAGGAGGAGTGAGTGAGCAGCTGGGTGGGAGTTTGGCTGTTGACAAAGGCTAACCCACCACAATTCTTCATGTTTGTCTTTTGACACATTGATATAAAAAAGGAATACCTGCCATCCCTTATTTTTCTTTTACACTATTAAGTGTTAATTCATATAGTCATATTTTGGTATTTCCTTTTATGTTATTTACATTCATTTTCAAGTTATGATCCTTCTCCAAACTTAATTCTAAATTGTATGTACATACATATCCTTAAGTGTTAGATAAATGTAAACTAGAAACATTTAAACAGTTTTAGAACACTTCTTGAAGGATCTGATAGCCCTTATATTTATAGGAAACTGACAGCACGGCACTAATTCTAAAACAAAACAGCTTTCCAAGCTCCTCTTTGTATAACTGTATATAAAGATATATTAATCTGAACTTAACAGACTAGAATTACTTTATTGCTTTCAAGTTGGTAATAATTGCACAAATTATCCCTGAGCTGAAAGCTGTACACTCACTATACAAGCAACAGTATAATTCATGCTTTGCTGAACAACAACGCCCTCAAAGTACATTTGTAACATCATAATATAATGAAAGATCTATCTTATATCCAATTCCTATTCTAAAATGTTAGGAAAAAAAATATTTAACAGAAGGTGAAAAATAAGACTCCACTTCCTATTCAGCTGAAACTCAAAGAAATATAAAGAAAGGGCTACCAGATTGATCAGGGAATGGAGAACATTTCATGCAAAAAAAGGAGGTTAAACAAGGTAGGCTGAAAGCTAATATGAACTCTTCAAGGGGACTGCTGTATAAACACTTCAAAGGAAGGGAACAGACACAGGCTTCCCCCCCCCCCCCTTTTTTTTTTTTTTTTACTACAGAAGACAATGTCACCATTAAATCAGTCTGAGTATAGGAATCTGGAAAATCATAGAACTCTAACCACCAGAGTAATGAGGTTCTGGAATAGCTTTCCACTATAAATAAAATTAAAAATAATATATAAAAAAAATAATTAGCATGTTATCTGGATAGTATATGAAAAGATTTATATAAACCAAGATGTCTGTTCAAGATAACAAAGCTTGGACTCAATGGTTCAAAGGTTTCTTTCTTTTCAACTCCTTTTGGGTTTATAAATTTTTTGAAAATCAGGAGTTCTTCATGTACACTGGCACATGTTCAGTCCTAGTGAATATGACACCCAAGAGAAGAGGCTTACAATCTGCCCTTAATTAATTTTTAAAACAGATTATTCCATCCTTAACAAAGGTTGCTCTCCATTCAATCTCAGATCAGTATGCAAATTGTATTACACTTTCATTTTTTTTTTTCTTTAAACCACAATGCCTTAATTCAGCTAAACCTCAAGAAAATAGATTTATTCTCCTGGAAGGAAGATGGATAATTAAATCTTCCATGAAAATGATTGTCTTATTGAAAAAAATCTAGTGAGAAAAATCTAATTGTAATTGACTGAAAAAGTGCCACATTAAGGGAATATAGATCAAAACATTTGGCATGCACAACCGAGACGGGCCAAAACAGAAAAATCTAGTATTTAGATAAGAGGTAGACACCCACATAGAATAAGTCACCTCTACTCTGTTATGTGTCTGCAAGCGCATGACAGCAAATATTGCTAGGAATGACACTCCAAAATCACCATGCCCCTATAATTCCAGTTTTCACATGATGTGTGGCTTCTATTACCACTTCCCTTAAAACAAGTATAAAAACAAGAGAAGAAAAAAACATTAAAATTATTGTCATGATTTCACTTATAACTCCTATTAAAATGCCCTTCTGTTTCTATGGCATAGTAATAATATACTCAGTCTCCTACACTCATTTTTATCCCCTTCTTTGCCTTTGCTGTTGGGCAGTGTCAGGCTACTGCTGCTCTTGGAATTAGCTTGCAAAGGCTGCTTTATTGCTCTTCACTGAGCACCTTCCCACAGGGACCTTTAGTGTCACTTCGGTAATACAACTAGCTGCCTCCAGTCCAGTGCCTGGAATCTAACATTTATTTTTACCTTTGATTAGATTTCATTTTCTCATGTTGTCAGAAAACATTTGCAAAAGCTTGGCTTGAATTCCAATTTTTGTAATGTTGCATATTCTGACTGGCATCAATTAAAGTTTTGGTGATTGGGAAGAAGCAAAGAGAGGGAGTCTCTGGAAAAAAAAAAAAAAGAAATACCGATGTGTTGTCAAAAAACCACTATGTTTACTTTTAAATTCAACATGTATTTAGTTAAAGTAATAGTGTGCAGACTGGTTCTAAATAAAGCAACAGGTTATAACACCCAAGGCAAAAAGCATATCAGCTCCCTCATTATTGCACATTGAGAGGGAAGCAGAGTTAAGTAAGGGGAGCATAGAGGGATCCTTTTTATTTTAATTCTGAGTACAATCTGTATCAATTTTAAACCAATGAATTTAAATAACAGACATGGGAACTCAGCATTGGATTGAAACTGGGTATTTATTCCATAATACAGATAAGCATGCATATTCTTAGACAAGTTTTTGGATCAGTTGCAATTAGTCTCTTGATCATGCCAGAAGGCAGATATTGGATTTGATTTTGATTTGGATACTGATATTTACACAAGACTACATTTGAATTAAAGATGACAAAATACTTCTATTTATTATGCAAGCTATTAATTTGAGACTCACTAATGGAAGATGCTTCACTGTAGAGAGAAGCAAGATCAATCTTGGCAAGACTGAGTCAGAAGAGGTAAAGGCTTTGTGACCTTACAGTCTTGTTGGTTTTGAGTTTTTTCCCCCCTTTGGGTTGTTCGTTTGCTAGATTTGGATTAATCTGATTTCAAATTGCTTTTTTATGGGACTACATTTCATTGCACAGGATAACCAATATCTATACACATATTATTCACTCCCAGTGGTCCATAAAAGTTAGTGACCATTAAAGAAATACTTCACTGTAACATTGACTTCATCCTGGCATTTCTGATATTTAGAATATGTGAGGCAGCACTGCACTTTTATGCCTGAATAGGGATCAGATTTTTTCTCCGTTCCTCGGTTTGAAGGCACCTTAATATGGCCGTAACTTCAGTAAGACTGTGGCAGCTGCACAGTCACTTTACCTGTTCCAGCGTCCTTTGTTTCAGAGGGGCAAATCAGCAAATGTTTTCATAGCTTTTTCAAACCTGCTCCATTCTACTCTGAATACTAAGATTCAGGGCTTTCCTTACCTTTTTCCATAACCTTTACCCACTCTATTTCCAGGTATGAGATACAGAGAATCATACAATGTCCTAGTTTTCTCTCCATTCGCTACAGCTGAAATGAGAATTAAGGGGGCAGGGGAATGATATTCATTCTTCCACATGTCCCAGTCAAGGCGGAGATAACTTAAGCATCTCTTTATATTCAGAAGAATACTCCCAGAGTAAGCTCTTACTTCTAGTATACACGAGGGTAGAATTAATCTCACTTAAATTTAAACACCTACTGTATGGAGACTGTGTGTGATCTTGATATGTAGCCGCCTCTTACAGTTAATGAAGAGGAACAGGCACTTCTAGGGTGCAGTTCTTCTCATTCAAAAGTAGTTGACTAAAAAAGGACAGATAAACCATGCCTTAGAGTAACCTATTTCTCTGTTTCTTTATTTTTTACTATAAAATTTTAAATGACTATCTATCTCAGATGAGGACTTCCACATCTAAATAATTCCAGTGTTAGGGCAGATGAAACTCACCTTCATTCTTTTGATCATACTTTTCTTCACTGAAGCCAAAAGGAAATGTGTCATAATTTGTCAAATGTATAAATGTTGCATCCTTTTGTTTCAGTAAGACATAGTTCACATGCCTTTCCATAGTCAAATGGTACTCACATAGTAATGGGGTTTTGTTAAGCACATAGTTATTGACCATTTTGGTGTTTGACAAAAACAAAACCAATATATTTACCCTTTTTTTCTGTTGTCCTTAATGCAGACACTACAACAACATAGCCCTACTCTAAATCTATTTCAGGATTTTTCATTTAATTTGTGGTAACAACAGTTGAACAGTCTATAGGAATGTCTATTATTCTGTTTTAGTACAGACAAAAATGCCCATCTTTTATATTTAGCCTGAAAAGTGTTGCTGTGGAGTTATAGTACAATTTTAAAAAAGGAATAATTTACAGAGGTGTTTTGTTCCTGTGTGGTAAAGAACACGTCACTTCAGCCACTGATATGCGAAGGTCTAAAAGGTCACTTCTTTCCTTATACATGCAAGTTCCTCATAAAGCTAACATTTTTTCTGAATTCCATTAGCTTTTTTATCAAAGGCCTGCAGGTGTTTTGATGTATTCAACAAAAGATCTATTTAGCAGGCATAGTGGCTGCAAACATTAGGAGGAATTGAGAACAAAATTACCGAAGATGTGCTTCAATGCATCTCTTTGCTTCAATACATTCAATGCTTAACTATGTATATGTTGTTTTTTCAGTCCACAGAAGTCTTAATTAACACCTAATGGATCTTTCATGTTACATGGAAACCTCACATATGCTTGTTGAACAATTTTATTTGCATAATAATGCATGAATTCATTTTACATTAACCTCAGCAATAACCAAAATGTGATTGCTCATTTCCATTATGTCAAACCACCTTGTTACTAAAGAAGTCTAATGCTACAGACTTATTTTATATGATTTATCAATGAGCTATTTATGGTACCAGGGGTGTCCTTAGGAGCAGTTTTCCTAGCCTATGAAGCTGGGTCAGCCTGATATTAATGTAATGTTTGTGATTTACTCGGCAAACAACCTAACTTTTCTGAGCAGCATTATCAAGTTACATATTTATGCAAAATTTCAAGACATCTAAACTCATCATTTTTCCCCCTGATTGCTTTCCAGAACACAACAAATGAATTTAGTATACATGAGGAGCACATATTATCTAAGTACTCCATAAAGATCAATTCCTGAAACATACATATTTAGAGCCATCTCTTCCTCTCAGGCTCATATAAATCTGCTTATTACAGTGGAGTTCTTTCTAATTAACTCCTGAGAAGAATCAAAACTTTAATGTACACATTAAAAAGGAATGCACTAGTAACGAATAATCTGCAATTTGTTTAAGATCTGGCTATTAACTTAATTGCAAATTCATGGGATATACTCACTTATGTGAGGTGTACACATGTAAAAAATAATAGCCAATACAGATTTGCAGTGAAAAAGAAGGATTCAAGGCTGTGAAGATAATGTAAAAAAGACAAATTATGATTTAAAATATAATTCAGTCAAATTTAAAATAACTTTTATAAATGTGGGTAGCATGTATTAAGATTCAGTTCTATGTTCTACCAAGTTTCTCTTTGACATCATTTTTGAAACACTAGATATAAGTGATAGGACTTCATACATTTAACGGCTAAAAGGATTGGGTAATAAAAAATTAGTTTGATTTTTCTAATAACAGACAGCTTTCCTGCAATAAGTGTAACAGGCTTTTGTTTGAAATAGAGAATATCTACTGGACATGGAGCTTATGTCAGGTTTCCTCACAATCTACTATAATGACTAATTATCCAGTTTAAAAAACTACAACTATTGTAGGTCCCTTTCTTTTATTTAATTTTCTTCTGCTTCAACTGCCAGCACTGGTTCTAGTTATGCTTTCTCTACTACATTAAAAGCCTTCTTGTATCATCAGCCGATCATCTTCCTCAAATAATGTGCTTAGATCATATTTTCATATGCTTTTAAAATAACTTATATATTTATATCACATTTTTGTTGTTTCCAACACCATCATTTTAACAACTTGTCTAGATTACCTTAAAAGTTGAACAAGGAAGTTAGTTAGAGATCACTGTGGAAAAAATAGTGACAAAAATATCATACAGAAAAATAAGGGAAGTCATTTGGCTCTGAAGAAACTGAATTTGAGATCTTAAGTTTCTTGTGGAATGGATCAGACTTCTCAATTTTTTTTTTTTTAAATAAATTCTTTCTTTTATACTTCTTAACAAAAGAAGTAAAGGATTTGATTTGTAATTTCAATTTATTTGATTTGTAAATATTTTCATGGTATTTAGTAGATGGTATGTTTCTATCTGATTCTTGAGCCCTATAGTATCTGTCTAATTGGATTATGTTTCCTAGAAATACTGTTAATCTTGACAGGGCTTAAGAGGAGATGATTCTAAATGCTTATGCAGAAAATGTGTGGAAGCAAAAGTTTGGAAGATGAAGGAGATTGATTCAGGTGATCACACATGGGTGTTTAAAGCTATTTAAGACGATGACCTTCCTCTGCTACTCCAGATGGATATTAGTATTCTTTTGATTTTGTGTGGTATCTTCTAATCCCACATAACTCACATTCATCTAAAATGGATTAGATACCTGTATGTGGGTAACCAAAGTGCTGAAATTCTAGATGGCTATAAATTGATAAGAAGATTCCAAATACCTTTGATACATATTGCAGTATTTTGTATTTCATAGACTAGAATTCTTACAAAGTAAGATGAGATTTTAAATGTGAATTTGACAGCATTCTAATATGAAGAAAAACATTGCTTAGAGTAGTTATTAATACACTACATCCTCTCAAATTTTGACATTAATCACTAGGAAAACTACTGTGAATTACTGCACTTTGAAAGTGAGTCAACAGGCTAGTAACAATAAAAAATACATCAGAAATTCACCTTTGTACATTGTCATTTGGTCTTTAGTGTTTATGATAATAGCTTTTAATTATGTTTCAAGATATTTCATATGAAGAGTCAAGCACTAGTAATAAGAAGCCTTGCTTGCTGTGTTTGTTATTAATCTTTGCTGATTTGAAGGGTTACGTTACGTAGGTTTGTCAGATTTTAAAAGACATGGATTAATATTGCTTTCAGGAAGAAAATAGGTTGGTTTGTTTTCAAGATGATAATGGAATGATTCATTATATAGAGAATTTCAGAAAACTAAATGATTCTTCTGAGGAGAAAAAAATAAGAATCCAATCTATAGATACAGGACAGTGGAAAAAACCTCAGATTTTCCCATTCCCTACTATGAGTGTGCATAAAGGGTGGAAAAGGGTAGGAATTAAGATCTGGATCATTTTGAGTGTTTTGGATAAAAGGCTTCATTCTAATCCATCACTGTCTTCTGTCTTATCAAGTGTAGATCTTGACAGTGGTTTAATGCAAATGTGAATGTTGCTACTGTTCATTGTATATACTATGAGTGAAGAAGCTACTGTAATTTTATAATTTGGCTTATATGCATAACTATATTTGTATGTATTCATATATATATATGGGAGAGAAGGGGAAGTAAGGGGAAGCTTATGCTGTTTCTGATGCTCTCTGTCTATGTAAACTCAGAGTAAAAATCCAGATCATTATTTCCATGAATGTTGGATCAGGGTTCTAGCTTATCTTCCATGGCTATAGGGAAAACCTATATACTAATAGGGAAATTCACGTAGGACTTCTTAAACTGAATATTGCTGATGTTGTTCAGTGCTGCAATTTAGAAAAAGCATGACAAAAATTAAATTCAGGTTAGAATTCCTTCTTAAACTGAATATTGCTAATGTTGTTCAATGCTGGAATTTAGAAAAAGGATGACAGAAATCAAATTCAGGTTAGAATTCCAGTGAGGCAAAAAGTGAATATTGGTTTAGAAACTAAAATAAAATGTTAAGTTTCTGCTTTTTCAGGTTTCTGTAAAAATATAAATGTAACAAATATTTCCACTTAAGGTCATAGGGTAAAAAACTTGAGGTTTTTTTTTTTCCTTTGGTTCATGCTATACACAAAGGTGAGGAAGTTACCCAGTCACACTGAGCAATACATTGCTATTAAAATACGAAGATTGAACAGGTTTGTAAAATTTTACTTGTGGCTGCTACAAAATTTTATTTTAAAAGAGGTCTTCTACGCTGACAAATAAACCCCCAAAACCCCATGAACCAAGGAAAAAATATGAAGGTGTTAAAAAGAAAAAGCAAAACATTGTTCAAAGGGGATGAGAAGTACCAGCTGTAGGTCATGTAAAACAACTGAGAGTTCATGAAATCTTATTAAGCAGAAAAGCTCACAAGAAATAAGGTATTTAATAGTCCACATCCTAGCTTCCTAAGCAGTGAAAGACTTGACTGGGTGAAGTCCAGTGTTTCAAATGCTGTTGCTTTACTTTTTCTCAAGGCTAATTAGTTTTTCCAAAACTAAGTTTATTCTGCTTTTCAGTTCAATTGTCTAGAAAGAATATAGAACACAACATCCAAGAACCCAACTGTGTCCTCAATAAAATGTGGTGTCTCTCAAGTCCAAGGTTGAAATAGAGTGTAAGTCGAACATTCCAAAATTCAATCCTATAAAAATACTTTGCCACACTATATTGATCTTGTTTCCAATTGCAATAATTAAAACTCAAAAATCACATCTAGGCATCCCAAAGAAGCTTCAAACAGATATATCAAAAAGGCCTTTTGCAGCTTTCCAACAGTCTTGGACAAGGCATTTCTTGAAGAACAGACACTTGAGTAAAAAAAAAAAAAAAAAGGAAAAACCAAAGAACAGGAATACAGTATTTCAGCATGAATATGTATGTACTTTAGACTAAACAATTTTTTGCAATTTCATTGGAATAGCATTTCATATACACATAATTTTAAGTTCCACAGAGTCATGAGTCTATAATGGGAAAAAAGATTCAGGTTTGGTTGGTTGGTTGGTTGTCCTTTTTCAAACTTCTACTGGTTTCTACAATGGAAAAAAGATGCATGAAGGAAGACAAGAACTATTTAAAATAAATATCTCATTTTCCCCCCAAAACCCAGAAAAAATCCCAAAGAACTGCTATGCACAGTAGATGAAGGTCCAGAGATGAAGGGGTTATTTACTACTACTACTAAGTGCATTGTTTGTTTCACAGTAGTACCACCATTCATTTTCAAAGCACCTGCAGACATTTGACCTTTATTTTCCAATGGCCATTTATGTTTCAAAAGAAACACTTTGAAAAAAGTTGGAAAGTATCATCACCAAGAGCACATCTTTCCTCACTGAGAAAAGTGATTTAAAATGTGACTAATTAAAGGCATTTATCATCTTTCTGCTCTCTCCTTTTTTTGTCCTTAACTACAATGCAATCATTTTAGTGATTAATGTCTTCAAATTCATGTGTTTAACTTAGTCATATGACTAAAAATGAGTTAAGTACTTAGTGGATAAAAACACTTCACTGAATGTTAGAATATTATCATGTGATATATTATGTGCATTCTTTTAACTCTTATAATTTTTGTTGAAAGATATATTAAATTTTCTCTTGAAATACATCTGTTAAATACATTCAAATATGCTAACCTGTACAGAATACCTTCAAGTAGTATATGTAACATACTATTTCAGTATCATCATAAGTAAAGGTTTTAAGGATTTAAGGTTTTAAAGTATTGATGAAAAGGTTAATGTTCAAATGACTCTGTTAGCCTCTATTAGGACTGAATTGTATAGGCAACTTCCAGAGAACAGCTTTGTCTCCTGGGTAGTTCTTTCCATTTTGTTTTTCTTAGTATGAATCACTTTATACTCATAGCACATTTGGTAGCCAGGAAAAATCTTAGCTTTCTCTTACTTGGCCATTGTTGAAAAAAAAATAGGACTAGAAGCTGTCTTAGTGAATCAGAAATTTTAATCAAAAGTCATTATCAACATGTGAATATAACAGGATGTGGATAATGAAAGAGTTATCTTGGTAAATGTTACAGAAAAGAAGTTGAAATTTGCAATTTGGTCTAAGAACAAAACAGATGTTTGACTTTGGCTGAATCTCTTCCTAGGGGCCACCTTCACTGAGCAGTGGAAGTTAGCTATGTATTTTAAGAGGATCTATTTAGAATGTAAACAAAATTGAGAAGCAATTTATATGGACTGCATGACAGATTTATTTAGTAGTATTTTGCAGAAGATACAGGAATTCAAATTTGATGCAACAGACGACAGTAATTAATACACAGAAGTGAAACCATTTATTTAAAAAGCCTGAATAAATAACACAAGAAGTTTCCCAGGGAAAGAGGTGATTGAAAGATGTGTGGTACAATTACCAACTCTCTTTACAAAAACTATGTTCATTCAAATGACCCCATCCAATTGCAGATTTAAAACAGATAAAGAGAATTAATCCCTTTCCAATGGATAACTCTTACTGCAGGATATTGAAAATGAAAAAAAGTTTATCTGTTTTCAAAAAGGAACTAGAAAAGTTCATAGAAGAATAATTCAAGGAAGATTATTAATTACATAGAAACCATATTAAGAAGTCTTTGAGACAAAACCTGTTTGACTTTGGAGAACATTCTGAGCATTATCACTACCTATTTGTCCTATTCTTACATACGAGTAGATGTGGCACTTAGGGACATGGTTTAGTGGTGGACTTGACAGTGTTAGGTTTATGGTTGGACTCGACGATCTTAAAGGTCTTTTAGAATCTAAATGATTCTATGATTCTTTCTCAAACATCCACTTTTGGCCACTGTAAGAAACAGGATATAAACCTACATGGACCTGCTGTTTAATGTGGTTTAGTTGTAGTGTTAGCAGCAGTGTTAGCAGCAGTGGCGAAGCAAAGTCCGTCTATTACTTGTTTTCTAGCTCATACTATATTAATCCAGTCAGTTAGTGCTGGGAAGATGTAATCAAGGTCTTTGTTCAGGGGAGTATTTTACTGCAGGCTTCACCCATGACACTAATTAAACTTGAATTCATTCATACTTTCAAAATGATCATAGAAGTTAAACCAAAACAACTGGTATGATTTTATGTCAGAGTTTAATCAATTTATGAAAAAGTTAATAAAGTTGACTACATTTGTTGATTCAGGGTGTTCTTTCTAATCATATGTTTCTGAAGTTTCCAATTTTAAAAATGGAATTTTAAATTATATCTTTTAAATGTATTACTTTTATTATGTTATAAAACAAATATATTGAGGAATGGATTAGTGGGAGCTATGGAACTTGTAGTACTCCATAGTGTGGTCAATTCTATACCCTCATCATTCAGAGATATATATTAAAGACAGCTCTATTACATAGAAATATTTCTTTTAAAATGTATGGATTTACCACCAGGAACTAAGGAGACTTTAACCTTCAGAAAATACAGTGATGACACTCTGAATTCTGTGATGCAGTCTATACTCTAGAGTGTCCTCTTTTTGGTCTGCCTTTACTTCGTAGTATCCCAGTGTCAGGATTTAATCTCGTAACAACCATAATCAGTCAAATAGTTGAGATAATTTTTTATCTTGTTAAGAAGTATAAGAAAACTCCAGTGCAAAACTCCCAGCAGAGGCGTATAAAGTTCATCCATATAGCACTGAGTGATAATAGTTCTGCCAAAATTAACATGATGTATTTGTATATATTATACTAATTATCATTAACTCCATAATTCCAAATGTCTGATTTTCATTGTTCAGTAGACCAGAAAATTATTTAATCGAATGATTAATGTCTCCTTTACCAAGTTTTATTATTAGGTTAAAGTCTTAATCTGATTTGAATTATTATCAGGGCCTCTGGCAATTTGTTTGTTTGTATGACAAGAGTGCCCAAACCGCCAAGGACTAAGTAATAACCATAGCAATAGTTGTACTGTGCACCCAAGTATCCCAATAAGCATTCCAAGGTATTCTGCCTGGTTTGTTTTTTGAGTTGCCTGTTTGTTTGTTTGTTTTTGATCAAGTACTCAGTACTTCAGAAATCTTTCCCTCCAGTATTTATGCCCGTTACCTCCGTTCTGCTCTCACAAAGATGAACAGATTTCCATGGCTTCTACTGTAAGATGCCAACTTCTAATTGCTGCATGCTGAGAAGGTAGATATAACAACCACTTCTCATACAGTTCAACTGTTTCTCTCCACTGAGTCACTCATGTCCTTTTTGCCCATGACTGTGCTCAAGCAAGTTCTCAACTTACACTCTGTTAGTAACTAGTAATAATATTGATACAATCAAAACAGGAACTTTTCACCTGGCATTTTTTCATAATTTTAGGGAAGTAATTCTGGAAGGTTTATTAACACTGAGAAAGAGGAATCTCTTATGAGAGACAAATACATCTATATTAATTTTCTTCATAAAATGGACTAGCTCTTCCTATTTTATTCATGCCCAGATATTTATTATGTTGAACTAAATGACAATGGAAGTATTCAAAGAGGTATAATGGTAAAAGGTATTAAAAGCCCTAACTGAACAAAGGCAGAGGGTGTCGTAGTTTAACCCCAGCCAGCAACTAAGCACCACACCACCGCTTGCTCACTCCCCCCAAGGCAGGACAGGGGAGAGGATGGGAAGAGTAAAAGCGAGAAAACTCGTGGGTTGAGATAAAGACAGTTTAGCAAGTAAAGCAAAAGCCACGCACACAAGCAAAGCAAAACAGAACAAGGAATTCATTCACCGCTTCCCATCGACAGGCAGGTGTTCAGTCATCTCCAGGAAAGCAGGGCTCCATCATCAGTAACAGTTACTTGGGAAGACAAACGCCATCACTCTGAACATCCCCCCCTTCCTTCTTCTTCCCCCAGCTTTATATGCAGAGCATGACATCATATGGTATGGAATATCCCTTTGGTCAGTAGGGGTCAGCTGTCCCAGCTGTGTCCCCTCCCAACTTCTTGTGTACCCCCAGCCTCCTCGCTGGTGGGGTGGTGTGAGAAGCAGCAAAGGCCTTGACTCTGTGTAAGCACTGCTCAGCAATAACGAAAACATCTCTGTATTATCAACACTGTTTTCATCACAAATGCAAAACAAAGCCCCATACTAGCTACTGCAAAGAAAATTAACTCTATCCCAGCCAAAAACAGCACAAGGTTTTTGGTTTGGTTTGGTTTGGTTTTTTTCCAAAAACAAACTAGATTCTCTTCAGTAAAAAATGTAGCTTTTTCCTCTGGAGATGGAAGTTGACAATACTAAGTCCATCAGCCACTCATTAAAAATATTAAAAAAATATAATAAATAGTCCAATTCATATAATAACTCATATAATGAATAGTCCAATGCATCGAGCATTGTTATTTTAAGTGTAAATAAAATGGAAACTTTTCCCCATGAATTTCTAGAAATGAATGAAAAATACACGGAATCTACATATATGCAAAATGTAATACCTTCTGTTTACTATATAAATCAAGAAAGTGACATTTTATATAGTGAAGATTCTCTAAAAGATAGAAAACTTAACTCAGGGGGAAAAAGAACTATTAAGCTATTTTTGTTCTTTCTTGTATTGTATGGGTATGTATACCTACTGCATTTCATTCAGAGGGCATTCATATCGTATACCATTTTGACATTCCAGTCTCTAACTACTTTTTTCCTGCCTCTGACACTACAGTGAGAAATTTGCAGTCATTCTCTTGTCCAAGATAGGCCATTTCAAATTGAAACGAGAGAGTAGTTATAACAGTATGTCATAATAATAAATGGTTAACAACTCTACCCCTTCCAAAGCTAGACACCAAAGCTGAACTCTTTAATTTTACCACATTTCCTGGGGGTCTTTTATTTGACGTTTCTGTGGAGGTGGCTGTGTCTTTTTGTTGTTTGTTTGGTTTTTTTTCAAATGATATTTCCTGTGGAGTTTTGGAAATGACAGCTCAGGAATAAAAGTAATAATAACTATGAAATTATTCTGTGAAATTTCTCAAATAGTTTCTGATGTTTTAAACAATTTAAAAGAAACCGGAGCATTGCAGAATAAGTCCATATTTCAGAGTTTAGTACTTTCAGTTCAATATTTTCCTGTAGAAAATTATTTTAAGGTGTTTTATCACAAAACTAGAAGTCTGTGAGTTTTGCTTTCACAATGACATTTTTTCCAACAAAAGTTTTATTGAAGATGATAAGTTCTCCTGGGATATGAAATAAATTCTTTTAATTAGAATTCAAAGCAGATATTTAACAAACTTCCTTGCATCATCCTCTCTCTCACTCCTCCTCTCTCTTTCTCTTCCCCCCCTCCCCCAAGATCCTGTTCAGTCTCTGTAGAAAAATTAAAAATTCACTGAGCAAGACAAACACATTAAACAATATGGAATTAATTTGGAAAATACATTTTTTTCCTAAGAATACATAAATACTTATGTAGGTTATTTTATTCTAGAACAACTAGTAAAAATATTATTCAATCATTGGAAAAGCAGAGAAAATTTATTTCTGCAAAATAGATTTTCTTTAAATTTTACAACCTGATAACAAGCACAGAAAATGTATAAAATGACCATGATGAACCAAAATGCTTTATTTTTTTTCATAGTTCAAGTTCATTTGCTTTCTTTTATTATTTTCTGATGGATTAATTAGTTACTTTTAGTAGCTAGATCTCTGTAGTATAACTTGGAAAAACAAATCTTACAAATTATTTCTTTGTCAATTATTCCTATAAATTGGTAAACAAATACATATACTTTTATAATCATATACATATACAAAATAAAGCAACTTACCAAACGATTTCAGAAATATGGATTTCATGAGAAATAGATCTTCTGTAGAACTGAAACTATTCACAAATTCTGTCCAAAATCAGTGAAAAGCCTTGGTAGAAACAAAAGAGAAAGATAATATAATAATCTCAAAATATTTTCTTTTGACATTTTCAAATTAAATACATGAAATATGGAATTCCAGAAATATCAAAGAAGCTCCTGCAACATTTTCAAAATTTATTTTTTCCAAGTATATTGTTCCAAATGTTTATTTCTAATTGATTCAAAGAGAGTAATAAGACTTTAAACTGCCCATTAAAACTATACAAGCAGACTCGAGTGTGTGTGCTTATATATGTTCATATTATTTATTCACGTCGTCTAAAAAATTGGGAAAAAAATCTCAAAATGTAATTTTTATATAATCTACATTTTTCTCCAGTATTTCATTTTGGTCATAAAATTGAAATGTACATTCTTTGAGTAGATGGGACCTGAAATGGAATTGTAGCATTGCTGTGGTCAGCCATGCCACTAAGAAATTATTTTTATGTTTCTTATTGAGTACACACCTTTGATCACATTAGTAGTCTCAGGAAATAAAAAAATACTGTTATATTAACATCTAATTCTTAGCAATTAATTACATGCAACAACTGTATGAATAGATTACTAAACTAATTCATAGGGTGTGCAATGAAAAATACCAAAAAGTGTGTGTGGTTATTGACATAATGTGTGGCTATTGACATAAAAATCATTAATAGTTTTAAAATAACACCATAAAAATCTAACTTTATTCTACTTTATTAATGCTACAATCGTATGTACAGTATACCTGTTTCTCTCATCCTACCTAATCACCCAGTCACTCAACTTTGTTTCATATATAGCTGATGTAAATATTATATTTGTGTATATGTGTTGTGTCTTTACACACATATGTGTGTTCATATAAATGACAAAATTTTATCAAGGTTTTGCACATAGATTTTGTACAACATATATAAATATATGAAATATAAATATGTAGTATTTGATTTTAAATTAAATTTGAACTAACTCTTCTTCCAAATGTTTAAAATACCCACTATGCACATAAGAGGAACGATTGCGTAAGCATCCAATATGCAGTCATATTGTGCAAGTAATTTTGCAAAAGAGAATGCTAGCATTTAAAAATCTGTCTCATATTTTACAAGGATTAACCTAATGAGGATTTTGTTATACACATGTATAAATCATGGAAAATAAGGATAGACAATTAAAATACAGGAAGACCTTTAACACCAAAGTGAAGTTTGATTTTAGCTAACATTTACTTCCAAATATAGGAAATAGCTTGACTCCATTCCAGAATAGGTGACATGTTTATCTTACCTTGTGCCCTCCTGTTCCCCAGTAGTCTTTGACTTACCATATTGTGACCTTTATAATAGCTCTATAGAGGATCAATCAGGCCAAGACAGAACTGTAATACAAAGAAGTATTCATGATTTTATATTGGCTTAAACTAATAGGCATGACAAGTAAAACACGGGTGATTGATTTCCTGACCTTTGAAGTCTTTTATATGTAAAGTGCATAAGTTCCAGGCATACAAGATATTTAATGTTAAAAATGAATTTTAATGTTTAACTATATTTGTTATATGCTGCCAGTGGAACTCACGTTTCGTGACAGCAAAATCTACTATTTCATCCCTTTGCAATGACTCTTTTAATGAACTTCTCTGATACCTTTCCAGTTCTTTAAAGTATAGTATGAATATCCAAAGAATAAGATTTCTTTTAATAGCTATTCATTTTATGTGGCTATATACTGAATTGGAATCAGGCCAAAATCAAGTTCAGGAATTTTTCAGAGGCTAACTTTCCAAACACATAAACTACTAATGTATATTTGGTACTGAATATAAAATGACAGCACTAGAAATTGTGTGGGAGTGGGAAAAATAGGTGAAAAATGCATGTTTTCCTGTTTTGACAAAAATCAGAACCGGTTTCAGAAATTCATGATCTAACTAACATAAATAATTCCTTGAATCTTTATACATTTGTTCACTACAGAAAGTAAGTTTTGAGCACCCACTCATAACTTGTTTATAGGAGAGTTAGCTAAGATTTTCTAGAGCCCACTATGGCTTAAAGTATGTAAAATTTTGGAGATGAATTTTGAGATGTGAATCAAGGGATCTAATTTTCATTTACAATAGAAAGTTACTGACCTTCTTAAAACCAAATGTATTTATAGGGTCTCCTGTCAGATGCTCTCAAGTTCAAGTGCCTCTTCTATAAGTATCTTCTGTTTGAAGATATCAATTCTAAGAATGGCATCAACCTAAAATCACGGCGAATGGAAGCAACTGTTAAACCATCTATTTGAAGTCTATATTTCAATGTTCTTTGCATCTACTTCTTTTACTCACTTCTATATCCCATTAATCTTAACTTTCGTGATGTTTAGTGCTTTGAAAAATCTGTAATTGGCCCAACATGTAGCTACCTTGATTCTGCCTAGAGACCAGAATATGGATCTCATTATCAAGCAAATAGCAAATAATTATCCTCATTTGCTCCCTAGGGTCTTCATAGTTAGAGAATTAATTTTTGAATTTTTTCTACTTCTTCTGTGAATCTGAATGGAAACACATTGATAAATATATTAATTTTTAATGCATGCATTCCAAAGTCTGTCTTTTGTTTTTCACTAGCTAGTGTCATCAAGTATTTATCCTTTTGATGTTTTCATTAAACTGGATGAGTCTTTCTTTTGCTGAAAATACAGCAGGTCTTAAGAAGAGCTTTGGTGGGTCGTTTCAACACATATCATCAAATAACACCAAAAAGCGCTACATGGCCACAGGTTAGAATGGGTTCTTCTAGCCATGGTTCCTATTGCTCCTGAATTATAAGTTTCTTAGCCACTAAGGCAAGCTGTGGATGCAGAATGAGATTGTATTTATCTTTAAAAATAAAAACTGCTGGCATTTATGCAAAAGGAAAAAAAAACGGTGATCACTATAAATATTTAGGAGACTGGATTTAAGTGAATTTCCTGAACTTTCTTACCGTTACTTTGTGCCAATGTTCTCATTTGTAATAAAGATATATTACCATGTCAAGCAATAGGGGGTAGCTATACTGCATAATTATACAAAATAAACATGCAGTTAGCAGTTCTGATATTTAGTTGGTGACTAATTCTTAAATCAGAAATTCTAGAAATTGTGTTAAATTTGTTGGTTAAGTGCCCCTTCCTAGGAGCAATTGACATGTCCCCCTCCTACACAGTGGTGAAAGAATATACAAATAGCACGTGAAGCCTAAGAGTTCCTGTGCTCATCCTGCTGGATAACTAGATGCAGAAAAATAAAGCACTGCAGGAAATAGGGTGAAATTAGCATCTTTTTCTTCTTTCTGCATCTCCTGCAACTTTCTTCCTCCTTTGCTTTCTCTTTTTTCCCCAGTTTTTTTTATTTGAAGTGTGTTCTAGTAAAAACAAACAAACAAACAAAATCAGTAACTCCTTTCTTGAAGTCCAGCAGGATTTGATCAGAAGAATTATTATTTTAATTATTATTCCTTTAGAAGTGGAGAAGACATAGGGATTTCTTACTTCAACAGGCATTTTCTATTCCCTCTTTAGAAAAATGAGACCTCCTGGAATTCCCTGTTACAACTATTAAGTTGTCCTGTCCAAGCTATCTTGTCCTCTCTAAGATCCTGGTCTCTTTCAAGATATCATCGCTCTCCTCATAGCAGCCGAACACTACATTTTCAAAGAAGAATGTATGCTTGTACATTGCCAGATCTTCTAACAGGATGCTGAGTTAACTGAGTATCCCTTATCATCATTAACTGAGTACTATTGCTATCTATGACTTTCATATCCTACAAATAAGAGTAATGACAGTGATTTTATTTCTAGACGAGTTAATTTGAAAGATGGTACTTCTGGAAATAACGTAGTTGGAGGTAGTTTTGATTCCAGATTAATACAAGATCAGGATGTCCAACTGTAAGCATCTGAACAATGCAAGTCTTACAGTTATCCACATTTTTCTTAACATCTCATTCCCTGTTAAATTAAATTCTTTAGTCAATTCACACTTGAGTGTAGGCTACAGGATAGGATTCTTTGATTTTATTTTTTTTAAAGAAATATAATGAAAAGTGCTTTAAAAATTACTATCATTAGATCGCATAATGTATGATTGGGTGGGGCAAATCTTTAGTGCCTCTAACAGCAGGTGATAGTAAAAAATGCATAAGAAGACTGATGTGTGAGCAAAAGCTTAAAAAAAAAAAACAGAAAAAGAGAACAAAAAATTATAAGGGATCATATCTGCTGTTAAAATATCTAAGTCTTTAGAAGGATATGAAATCTTGTTCATATTCAAACATTCAAGATTACTATCATGTAATTGATACTTCTCTACATATGATGCAGTTTCATCAAAGAACAAAGGAAATAGTCATGGAAGAAAGATTAAGACTGCCATTAAGATTAAAAAACCAAGATCAACCTGACACTGCAGATCATTATCAAATATAAGATTCAAATTATTCTAATAATAAATCTTTAGTTTTACATTTATATATTTATTTATTTATTTATTTAGACATAATATGTACTTCCTCTTCATCCATAATACAAGATTTTGGGCATAAAAACTCCAAGGAATTATTTTTTTTATTCTACATTTCTTTGTTTTATCTGAAATACTTACAGAAGAAGCCCAGTTTCAAGAAACCATATGGTAGTACTTATTCACTTTATTATCCCTGTTCAACACAATGTTTTCTGAAAAATAAGAACTGACTCAGGTGTTTGTTTTGCCACCTCATCAAAAGAAATCTAGATCATGCTGTCATGGGCTTTAAAAGAAAGGTTGAATATTTATGACACATACACATATGTCATGTATAATACATGACATGAAGTATGTGGTGTATCTTAACCTTTTCATCCATGTGTACTTACATATGCACATATATATACATGTGTACATATATGCACATATATATGTGTGTATATACAAATATACACGTATATATGTATGTCTGTATACGTGTGTGTGTGTGCATGCAAGCTGGTGTTGTACACACACAGAGTCACACTTATTGCATATACCTTTTTACATCCTTCTACAATTCTTATTTGTATCTATTGTCAAAGCCTACGTGCCAAAAAATCACACAAGATATTTTCCCAAGATTTTTTGCAGCCCAGGTTCTTCAGATTCAAATGCTTTATTTAAGAGTTTCAGACTTTACCTTCTTTATAGTATTACGTTTTTTAGTTGTAATTCTACAGATCCTAGCACTGGATTTCTCTCTTTACGAGAGTCTAGAGAACAAGTCTTATGAGGAGCGGCTGAGGTTGTTTAGTCTGGAGAAACAGAGGCTCAGGGGACACTCTATTGCTCTCTACAACTACCTGAAAGGAGGTTGTAGCGAGGTGGGTGTCACTCTCTTCTCCCAAGTAAAAAGCGATAGGACAAGAGGAAATGGCCTCAAGTTGCACCAGGGGAGGTTTAGACTGGATATTAGGAAAAATTTCTTCATTGAAAGTGTTGTCAAGCATTGGAATAGGCTGCCCAGGGAAGTGGTGGAGTCACTGTCCCTGGCGGTATTTAAAAGACATGTAGATGTGGTGCTTAGGGACATGGTTTAGTGGTGGACTTGGCAGTGTTAGGTTTACGGTTGGACTCGATGATCTGAAAGGTCTTTTCCAACCTAAACAATTCTGTGATTCTATTTTTACCTGAATACCTTTTAAGTCACGCAAACTGAATTCTACAAACCTGGAAAAATTCACTCATTATTAATTACAAATATTACTACCAGGTACTTTCAGAGAATAATAATTTTGACGAAAAGCTGGAGAATAACCTCAGCCAGTGAACTTTTAAAATAGTTCTCTTAAACATGTCATGTGAGAAATACCTATTCACTATATCTGAAATATAACATGAGTTTTCTGTAACAAGACTGAGAACACCCTCCTGAATTTCAGGGTGAAAGATTAAGATAGCATTTTCAGAAAAATCCTACTACTTACATTTGAAATACAGCTTATTTCATAACTTTAAAAGTCAGCATGCACCAATTGTTTAGTTTATGGCAGTCAAACCATTGGAAAGAAATACTGAATTTCTTGAAGGTCTTTCATCTCTCTTTCCCTAAAAGATTAACTACAATAAATAATTAAACAAAGTAACTGTATCTAAGCAATCACAGATAAAGCTAAAATCAAAGTTCATCTTTGTGCTAACAGTATTTCAGTTGAGAAAATTTAAGTAAGATGAATTAGTTAGTCATTCAAGAAAGAAATAAGTACAGAATAATGCAGTAATGGTGCAGAATGATCCACCCAAAATCATGTAAAAGGGTGACATTGATCTGATTAAAAGGGGGAAAAAAAAAAAAGAGTTTTAGTGGTTGGCTATGCCTGAGCTAATCATGATAGGCTCCATTCACAGTCAATGGAGAGAAATAGACACTTCCAGGTATGATTCATTTCACCCCAAATGAAATGTCTAAAATAGGTCAGATTAGCTGTGCCCTAAAAGAGCCTTTTTTTTCTCCACTAATCAGAAAGGGCACACATAGAGACTGGCTTCGCTGTCAGTGTCTACATGTGGATGGTCAAATATAACTAAAACATAACTCATCAAATTTCTGTAATACGTTTGTACTGTTTTCCATATATCTAGTCAGATTGTATTTTCAAGAATGTTTTAGTAGTAATAACAAGATGGAATGATTTAAATGGAGTTGAATGGACTTAGATGAACAAATCCTAATGAAGTTCACAAAGATGTGAGCTTGTCTCCTTAGAAAATCTCAACTTAAAAAGTAAAAGAAATCATGCAGACACAGTAATTTTGAGTATGTGAATCTAATTCTCAGCCCTTGTAAGAAGGTAAACACAGCAATAAGAGATTTAAGCAACTGAATACTAGTTTAACACTGATTAAGTCTCTCAGATTGGATAAAATGGCATTTTAAATTTACAAAGTTGTGCCCAAGACACTGTCTTAAGAATATGCCACATGCTTAGTCACATAACATAACTGACATTTACAATAAGCAAAGTTATACTGATTTCAGCAGATACTCTTGTAAACTACATTTAAGAACACTCAGCGTGACACAGTTTGCTAGAGGATTGAGTTCTTTCATTAACTGGTTGGGGGTGTGTGTGTGTTTGGTTTTTTTCTTTTTTTCTGCTGTTAGCAAGATACTATCTTTCTCAGTGTCTGTGCCTATCTAGAAGTTATCACCATGATATATGAGTGTACTAGAATAATAAGGAACCATTGATTTATAGCACAGTGTGGATATCAAAAACTTTAAAAATTCATTTTCAAAACTGAGTTTACCCTCAACATGCCTGAAATTTGCAGTCTTTGAAACTGGATGTATACAGAAGTTGTCCTTCAAAGATTCAGGGCACAAAGGAAAATTAGACTAGCTGTAGAAAATGTTATGTTAATTTAAAATCTGGCTTAACCCCAGGTATTTGAGAATTTCATTATATCAGAAAATGCTGGGGTAAAAAATGCCTTTTTGGGTACTAACTAGGTGCTGCTCTGTTCATCTTTAAACTTCACCAAATCTTTTTTAGCCTGGTTACCACAATGAATACCAGGTGGGCTGGTTTCCGTCATGTAAACATAAGTTTATAGGGCCGTTAATGACTGCTTAGAAATTCTTGTGTATTCCAGCTGCTGTTGATGAAATCTGTGGGCTTGCTTAATTCACACTTGCCACATTTTCCAGCCCCATGTCTTAGATCACTGTAAATGTCTGTGAATCAAGCTGCATAGGAAAAAATTTTTTTACCTAAATGTTCCCATCTAAAGTCAGGCATCTAGTCTCAGTTTGTCAACAGGAAGAGAATTTAACTGTGCAAACTGTTTAACAATCAAAATCCTGTATATGGGCAAGGAGGAATCACCTTATATATACAATCAATAATTTACTGTCAGTATAATTGAAATTTTAACAGTCTAATCCAAGAATCATTATTAGTTCAGATCCAATTGTTACAGAGTAAGAAAGAATAGTTCTACAAAGAAAAAGTCTCAATAAATGCCCATGGTTTACGGTTGTGGGGTCTCCAGTGTTAGCCTATACCCCATCCCTTACCATCCCATAGCTGTGCTCCTCTATGCCACATCCTGTGTCCCCACTTCTCAAGGCCTCTGTAGTACCAGGCCTCTCTTTTCTATGCTATCATTAGGTTAACATCGTAAAATGTTGGTGGCACAGTTTATAAGATATGCAAAAGCAAACCAAATTGTCTGGTCAATTAGAAGAACTACTGTCACAGATAAACCAAGTGAAACAAAGCCGCAGGCAGGTCAAGAAAAAATCAGACAGAGCAGGTCCGACAAGCCTGAGTCCTGAGGCTTTGTACAAGGCATGTGCCCTGTTACTAGCAGTGTTAATATTTCAAGCTACAGGGTAACAAAACCTAAGTTTCTAGTGTTATTTCAGGTACCAAAGAACATCCTGCCTTCCTCCAGCTGTCCATTTTAGATGCTCTAGGATGTCTGAAAATGGAGATTTGGAGGCCGGTTAGAATACTGGTGACGACAGATATGACACAATCTGCATAAGATCCATGTTCTGGAGAGGCAGCTGGAGGCCAGGGACAGTTCCCTAAGGCAGCTAGGATGGCATAAAGTGCTTATGTTAAACCTGTTGTATATACAATCAATGAAGAGGGAAAGCTCTTCTGAGATGGCAATTCATCCCAACCAGAGATAAATTTAATGATGTGAGGAAGTGACTTGTGATAATCTGCTTTCTTCTGATTATAATGGGAGAATATACAGCTAACTTTGACTTGGAAACCTAGATTTAAGACAGCAAAATTAAAAGAGAAGAAATAATCATTCATGCTGCAATAGCAGCAAATATTTCTGAGTTGTCCTTGATTATGTGTTTGCTCCACCATTATTCCAACCCTTCAGGGTAAGAGACTTCTCTGTTTCTGAAGTCACATACTCATGCTAAACTGGCAAGACTTGCTAATGCAGCACAGTGCCATGCTAATAAGTCTACTGATCTTCGATCTGTTCCAGAAATACCCTCTCTTTTTAAATCTAAAACCCCTCACTTGATTACATTTTTCTTTTAAACATAAACCAAAAGTGTAAAATGCGGAATTTAACTGTCACACCTCTTAATTAATTTTCCTTTTTCATGCTTTGTCAAACAACTCTTTCAGTCCTAACTCCCTCCTGTTCCTCACTTCAAAGAGCTTCTCTCTTAGAAAATAAAGCAAGTTCTTAGACAGGTGGGGTAGTTAAACTAAAGCATACTATATGGGTTGAAGATAATGACATTCAAAGAATTTCCTCTATAATCATCCCTAAATGGCTGATCAGGGAGTATATATGGAGGGGAACTGATTAAATAATGAAAGCTATCCTTCAGCTAGTATAGTTAGCTGAACTGAATTAATCATAAGTTGCTCTTTTTGAGTTCAGTAAAGGTACTGGTCTAGAGAGCTTGCATCAAAGATCAGCATGCTTTTTCAGCTCTCTGAAGTCCATTTATTGTGTTATGGTTCTGAATTGCTTGCTAACTCTCTTTTAGCTATAATGAGGACGAATTCTGGTTGCTCTAAAGTAGGTTTTGGCTCAATTTTTAATTGTTGTTATGGGATCGTGAATTCCCACCATCAGGGACACATACAAGCTTAAAAAAAAAAGACACCTTATGACTGCAAGACATACTTTGAGTGCCTTGAAGATTCTCACTGCAATAATTAATTGTGTTTGATATAATGAGCCAAGTGGCTAGTTGCTGTCCTGCACTATTTTGTAGCTTTATAACCTGAAGGGAGCGTGAGAGACTTAACTTATGGAAATTTTATCTTAAAGAGTTTTTCTTCTCTGAGCAACCAGTATTATATTGTGACCTCGGTAACACTTCCAGAAAATGGAATAATACTCCATTTATTAAACAGCTTATGCTTATCCTTTGTTTTATTCACCTGATACCTAAAAGAATCACTCCTAGATATGCTGGCTCACTCTTTCCCATCTAGCATTGGATCCAGTACACGTAACTCTTGCCTAATTTGGGGTTTATGTATGGAAACTCATTTCTGCTTCCAGTAAAATATAAACTAGTAGGTAGGCTCCTTCTAGGATTTACTGACACTGGTACTTAAGGTCAAAAGGCATCTCCCAGGTTGTCTTGGAAGTTTCCTGAGAACATAACTTCAGAGACTCATATGCCATATTGTGTGGAGAATGGTGCAGGAATAATCATTTGCATACTAACCTGGCAGTAGATATTGCCCAGGAAGTCAGAGAAACTGGTTGTACATCTGCTTTAATCTAAAGGAGCTTGAAAACACTTTTTTTATGTCCTAAGAAAGTACCACAACCACCTTACTATAGGATGTCCTTGGTGGCAATATTCTCTAGTCCTCCTTCTGAAAGAAAACTGTTGTGAAGATAAGAATGCAAAAGTTCAGATACAGAACAAATATTTTTATGACAACTGATTGGAAAGGGAGAATGAGATTTTGTATCTACTCTTTTAAGGTTCGGGGGGGGGTTGGTTTTGTTTGTTTCATTGTTTAATTTGGGTGTGTTCTAATATTTGACTTATATGAACATAAAATAGTTAAATGACACTTAGAGGAAGTCGATAGGGTATTCTCTTGAGGCTGAGGTGAGCATCGTATTGGCTTATCAGAAAGTGAAAGTTTCAGTGAAAAGGGGTGGTTAAAACAGAAAAGAAACTGAAAGAAAGAGTTAAAATTCAGCATGATAATACAGGCTTCAAATGCATAAGGACTTTGTCGTGGCAACTGGGTGATCTTTCCAAGGCTAATAACTGAATTCTGAAGGCTTTGTACTTCTAAAAGATTTGCCTTACAGAAAGAAGCAATCAGTAATGCCTGGTTTATATATGCCAACTAACTGTATCAGGTATTGAGGAAGGCAGGGTCTACAACAGAAAATGAGAGCTAGTCTATCTTAAGTTACTCAGTCACTGGAAAACAATGTTAATGGAGCATGCAGCTTTCCTTTTTTTTTAAATATACTTTGACATCCCTCTTTTTTTTTTTTGAAAGCTGTTACATAACACTTGGAGAAAAGGGGAATTGAGAACAGATGTATTGGAGAAGGTAGTCAATTCAGGAGAGTGATGAAAGTCAACTTCATTTCCTTTTTTAAATTTCCTTTTCTTGTCTTCATTTCCTTTCCTTTCATATTCCACATCTTCCTCTTTCACTGTGAATTTACATTCCACACAATACAACACTACTTTCTGTCATATTTCAGAGTAGGATAAAGATATTCCAAATTGTAAAAGTCACAAAATCATACATAAAATTTTTTTATGAAAAAATATATTGTACTTCTGAATTCATTTCTTTAAAGTATACTGCTTTCTGAAGTGCCTCCTTTTTGTGATCTATTTTTTGTCTAAATTATCTACTGTAAAAGAGGACACCAGGTTTCCTGGAAAACAAATTATATTGAGACTGTTGCAAATTATTTTCTTAAATATCACAAAACAGTGAGATAAGCCTGATTCTGATGAGAATGAACTATCTGAAGTAAATCTTTTGGAGTCAATATATTTTTTTTTTCATGTTTTCCAGCTGGTAGGACAAAGCATGATCCGCGGTTACCAGAATACCCAATAGACAAAAAAAAAGCCTGCTGAGTTCATACAATATATAAATGTTTTACAAAACTGTATTTTGTTGAAAAAATGGGCCTTCAGAGATTTTCATCAGTTCAGACAGGGACATGACTCAAACACTTTACTAACAAAAAATATTTTTTACATGAAAAACTATTCTCAAAAATAGTATATGTCCTATTTCAGAAGCAAAGGTTAAACTCACAAAGAAAATCAAGCATCAAGAGGTCAAAACGTTAGAGACAGATGCTCATGTCTTGTGGCAATCTCCGTGGGAGGTAAGGAGAAAGAAATCCTTCTCCTCCAGGAGTTTAACAGCTCTGGAGTTTCTTTCTGGCCATTACTTCAGCACTGAGAGTGAATCTTTGCTCTTACCTTCAAGCTCCTGTCTTTATCATATGTCAATGTTTCTTCTGCTTACCTCCATTAGACTTTGGTAAATTCCTCTGCAAATTCCACTCTGCAAATGTCATGGTCCTGTTCCTCATGTTGGCCTCTAAATTTTCCTCCTTGATCGAGATGATTTACAATGCTCATAGGCATGTTACGACCTCTCTAAGGTGGTGGGAAGGCAAGTCTTTGTCCCGTAGTGGAAGAACTAAATAATTTTGAATGGGAAAGTATGGGCTGAATTTTTGGATACACAAAGTTATTGCTAAGAAGCAGCTTTTGTTAGGCAACTGTTGTCACATTAGAATACAAGCATAACATGTAGGAGCAATGAAAACAGAATAAATGCAACAGGGAAAGATAAAGAAAGGTAATGTGCATCAAAACAATGTTTTTAAACGTGCTGTGAACTGACTCTTTCACTAGTGTGTCCCCATACAAACTTTACTAGAGATCAAACCTATAACATACTGTGGAGCAGTAGTGATGCGTGGGTAGTACCTGGATGCTTCCACTGATTTCAGAGGGTGAAAAAAAAGTGTGACTGTGTTTAATGCATTTTACAGATGTAGTGACCTAATCTTTAATGAAGCGTATACTGACTTTTCATCTGCATCAAAACTGTAAATCTTACTGAAGATGCAGCACAATGAGTGGAGAGTGACTTAAATTAGATAAAACCAGTTTGAGTTTCTTAATGAAATGAAGAGCTTTCCTTTCAATATGAGACCACATATATACTGCCAAAACTGATCTTCAGCTCAGTGGTGCCCAGCTGAATGGTAGTGGCATAAGCTCAGAACATGTTAGGGTTTGGAACACAAGAAAAAAATGTGAACTTCCTTTCCTGTATTTCGTCTTTAAATGTTACCCCAGAAGCAAAAAAGAAAATATGAGGTTCATGACATATCTAAATGACCAGAAAGTACTGGCAGTCATAGACATGAATGTTTTCTGTTAAACTCTGTGCTAATGAAGAAAAGGAAGCATTGTTGCAAAACACTGTATTGCACTTGATAAATTAACAGCTTTCTTAATTCTTCTGCTTTTACTTTTTTCTCTTTATATCCTTAGAGACAAAGTTTGGCATGATCCCACAGAACTCATTATGTCTCCATAAGTATGCATAGGAGTACTATGACAACAAAAATAAATTCATTTAATCTAGAAATATGGTTTAAAAATTCCAGTCATCTGAGTCTGATTTAAATTAAATAGACTTGTTTGTTAATATTAATTTTGAGATGTGGTACACACGATGCTACAGAGATGCTACAGAGACTTGATTCTCTCTTAACAGTCACAGGTTTCAGCACCTGGAGCCCTCAGCCCAGCAAAGACATGGACCTGTTGAAGCGGGCCCAGAGGAAGGCCACAAAAGTGACCTGAGGGTTGGAACACCTCTTCTACGAAGAAAGGCTGAGACAGTTGGGGTTATTCAGCCCAGAGAAGAGAAGACTCTGGGGAGACATTATTGCAACTTTCAGGACTTAAAGGGGGCTTTTAAGAAAGACGAAGACAAACTTTTTAGCAGGGTGTGTTGCAATAGGACAAGGAGTAATGGTTTTAAACTAAAAGAAGGTAGATTTAGACTACATGTAAGGAAGAAATTTTTTACGATGAGGGTGATGAAACACTGGAACAGGTTGCCCAGAGAGGTGGTAGATGCCCCATCCCTGGAAACATTCACTGTCAGTTTGGACAGGGCTCTGAGCAACCTGATCTAGTTGAAGGTGTCCCTGCTCATTGCAGTGGGGTTGGACTAGGTGACCTTTAAAGGTCCCTTCCAACCCAAACTATTCTATGATTCTATTATGATTCTATGATTCACCTGATGACTTTAGCCTGACTGCCATCAAACATTTGAACAGGATGCATGACTTTCTTTTTTAGATTCTTCATCAGCTAAGGCCATTATATAAACAAGCGTATATCACCATCTACTAGCAGAATATGTAATTTTAATGAGTTTAAGAGTCTCCTCCTGAGCTAGCTTTGAAAATTTATATCATATAACTGAGTCAGGATTTTCCACATCCAGATAGCGTTAAAAAGCCTGAAAACATTCTTAGAAAATAGGACATGAATTCCAGGCTTAAACCATAAAATATTCACATTTTAGTCGCTATGATCTACTCCCTCAAATGCAAATGCTAATACTGCTGTAAGCAAGACAGTTAAAGGATGTCAGACAAGGTTTGTACAGAAAGATAATATCCTTTATTAGACGAAATGTTATGAGTGGAAAAAACAGGCTTTTTCATATACCATTTCTTATTCATGCTTGGTGCTTGCCTTTCCAGCATGTAGTTCTTGTCTCAGTCCAGAGAAAGCTTGTTTGTTTGGTTTTTTTTTTTTTCCTAAAGGCGCTATCTCTTCTCACAAGCCATATCTCATGAAATATGTGAGAGATGGTGGTGGAGCTGTCTCTGTTATACCATGAAAAGTTATAATATGGTGATAGTGTAATATACAGTAATGTTGCAAGATGAAGGATTCAACATACTGCTTTTAGGTTGCAGAAATCAGTCAGGTTTCATGTCTAGGTACTTAACTGTAGTGTACAATAAGCCTGTGTAGGGTCTACCCCTCTCCATTCTTTGAAGTACAGAGTTATTGGCAAAGTCATAGGAGCATCAATCACAATGATTTTCGTATACTTCCTGACCATTAAGGAGAGATTGAAAATAACTTAAACACATTGTCTAGCTATTACCTTCATTGTGTAACCACATGAATTATGAATCAGTGCCAGTGAAACAGACAGACAGCCAGTTTGCCAAGCTGTCCATCTCAAGGGCCATCTTTTCATTCTGGGTTTAGCTGTACCAGTTGTGTCGTTACCATAAACTCTGGTATCCAGCTTTTAATAGTCTAGTTGCTCTGTTGTAAGGTCCCTTTGTGTGCTGGTTTTGGCTAGGATAGAGTTACTTTTCTTCATAGTAGCTAGCATGGGGCTAAGTTTTGGATTTGTGCTGGAAACAGTGCTGATAATATAGGGATGTTTTCATTATTGCTGAGCAGTGCTTGCACAGGGTCAAGGCCTTTTCTGCTTCTCACCCCACCCCACCAGCAACTAGGCTGGGGGTGCACAAGAGGTTGGGAGGGGACACAGCCGGGACAGCTGACCCCAACTGACCAAAGGGATATTCCATACCATATGACTTCATACTCTGCATATAAAGCTGGGGGAAGAAGAAGGAAGGGGGGGACACATTCAGAGTGATGGCGTTTGTCTTCCCAAGTAACTGTTACTGATGATGAAGCCCTGCTTTCCTGGAGATGGCTGAACACCTGCCTGTTGATGGGAAGCGGTGAAAGAATTCCTTGTTTTGCTTTGCTTGTGTGCGTGGCTTTTGCTTTACTTATTAAACTGCCTTTATCTCAACCCATGAGTTTTCTCACTTTTACCCTTCTGATTCTCTCCCCCATCCCACTGGAGGGGGAGTGAGCGAGTGTCTGTGTGGTGCTTAGTTGCTGTCTGGGATTAACCACGACACTATGGAAAGTAAAAAGAACCAAGAGGGGACCAGCTAAGAAATCATAGACTTCAATACGATGAAATTTAACTGTCCCCAGTGATAGCCTTAATCTCTCATGCATCTGAAGGTCTACTTCCCCTGATATTGCTTGCTATCCAGTTACCACACATGCAGAATTTCATTATATGCACAATTTTCCCTTGATGATTTGGCCTCATTCTTGTTAACTTTCTAAAGTTAATGGGAGCCTTTTTATTCACTTCAACAGACCTTCCTCAGGTTAGATTGAGCACAGGCACATAAAGGACAAGAAAGTCATCAGGAGTAGTCAACATGGATTCACCAAGGGGAAGTCATGCTTGACCAACTGGATAACTTCTATGATGAAATGACTGGCCTGGTAGATGAGGAGGGGAGAGCAGAGGATATTGTCTACCTGGACTTCAGGAAGGCCTTTGACACTGTCTCTTGTAAGATCCTCGTAGACAAGTATGTTGATGTATGATTAGTGACATGAAGTCTAGTTGGAGTCTGGTAACTAGCTGGAGTCTCCTGGTCTCCTCGACAGGCTGGAGAAATTAGTCGACAGGAATCTCATGGAGTTCAGCAAGGGGAAGTGCAAAGTCCTGCACCTGGGGAGGAACAATCCCGTGCACTAATATATGCTGGGGGCTGCCCAGCTGGACAGCAGTTTGGCAGACAAGGCCCCGGAGGTCCTGGTGGACACCAACTTGAACAGGAATCAGCAATGTGCCCTTGCCACAAAGAATGCAAATGGTATCCTGGGCTGCATTAGGCAAAGTATTGCCAGCAGGTTGAGGGAGGTGATCCTTCCCCTTTATTCAGCACTGGTGAGGCCAGACCTGGAGTACTGTGTCCAGTTCTGGCACCATCAGTATAAGAGAGACATGGACATATTGGAGAGAGTCCAATGAAGGGCACATGGATGATGAGGAGACAAGAGCAGCTCACATATGAGGAAAGGCTGAGCGAGCTGGGACAGTTCAGTCTGAAGAAGAGAAGGCTCAGGGGGATCTCATCAATGTCTATGAATACCTGAAGGGAGGTTCTAAAGAAGACGGAGCCAGGCTCTTTTCAGTGGTGCCCAGTGACAGTACCAGAGGCAATGGGCACAAACTAAAACACAGGAGGCTCCATCTGAATGTCAGGAAACACTTTTTTACTGTGAGGGTCACTGATCACTGACATAGGTTGCCCAGAGAGGTTGTGGATTATCCCACCTTGGAGATATTCAGAAGCTGTTTAGACATGGTCTTGGGCACCCAGCTCTAGGTGGCCCGGCTCCAGCAGGGGGGGTTGGATGAGATGACCTCCAGAGGTCCCTTCCAAACTCAACCATTCTGTGATTCTGTGGTCTAAAATCAGGATAAATACAGAATATTGCCATTCACTTTTTGTTAGCATGAAAGAGATCATGTAAATTTACTGTAAAATATTGTTATGAGTAGTACAAAATGGATTTAAGGTTTGAATGTAGACATAAAGAAATACACATGTAATTTATTATTAAAATTTCACCCTTGAAATATATCTGTTCATCACCTCATCTCAAAATTCTGTCATCCCTGTTCATTGAAATGGACAGTAATTAAATTCACAGTATTGTCTGTTTTTTCTTTATGTGTGGAATATTTTTTCTCAAGTAAAGTTCAGGAAAACAAAATACTAATATCGCTCACATAGTTCCAGAAAAAGACCATAATGATATTGCTAGATTTTAATTAATCCTTATTATTTCAGAGTTTTGCATAAGAAGAAAATAGCAGTGTACTGCTATCTATTCTCATTAGAAGCCTTTCATATGAAATAGATATCATGATTTCCACTTTTGTATAATATGTGAATTAAATTAATGTGACCCACAACTATACACTGTCCCTGGTAGCTGTCTGCATTTTGATCAGCTGGACATTTCTTGTATATATCTTGGTAACCTGTTGGGAAAAAACAGAACTGGCTAAGCAATTAAAATTCAAAATAGGCCGTAGTAGTACAATACATGAACATAGTACCTGATTTCACATAATGGACTAGGCATTGAAAAATTCCAATACCTCATTTTTGGACACAGATTTTAATGAGAACAGAAACTGGCACACTATAAATCAGTATGACATGATTTCTTGAACATAAGGGGGATAGGACAGGTGAAATATTAAAATCTCAACACGTTCTCATTAGTCTGAAGGCTGAAAAACTATGATTATATTGGGTCACTATAATCCAATCCAAGAGGAAAGAACCCTCTCAATTTGTCAAGCACTTTGAATACTAAAGTAAAATACTCCTTTGCAGAGAAATGCAGAGAGATTTTTTACGTCACTTAAGCAAGACACAAATATTCCATCTTATCAGTTTTTGTTTCCAGTGGCCTGACCTGGAATGGGATCTGTGTCCTTGAGCAATGCATCTGGATGCTCTGAGCAATACATAGGGCAAGGTAACTTATTAACGTTCCTGTGTTAGTAGTAAATATTTTGTTTATTTGAATCTCCTCTACCAAACAGAACAAAAAGATGAGGAAATTGTTAATAAAACATTATCACTGATAAAGAATAAGAGACATTTAACACACATCATTCTTACTGACGGGAGAATTGTCTTCTCTTGTGGTTCTACAAAATAATTTATTCTAAAGTATTTTACTAGAACACATTAAAATTCTCTAACTAACATCACATTATGCTTATAAAAAGCTTATATCTAGTTTGGTGGTTTATAGTGATATTCATTAATTGTCATGAATTGTTGTATCAGCAGGGTTTTGCCAGTCATCTTTCTTTCTTTAATACCTTAATGGAATAAAATGTAATGGAAGTGAATATAATATTGAGATGCATATAATTTCTTATGAGCAGTAATTGATGATTTTCAGGCAGAGATTATGTAATGATATCTGAAATTTGTTGTATCAATGTTGAGATTCATGTTGCATTGCTAAAGGGGTAACAGACCTTCACTAACACTACCCAGTGTTTCTGGGTATTATTATTTATCCTTTTCAGTTATTTATTCTTTCAGTTATTTATCCTTTACAGCTCTCCTTAAGATCTTTCAGTTCTGTGCAGTAAGAGATTCTAATGAATCTTTTTTTCAGTAGCTTAAAATTGTTTGGTATTTCTTAACCCAGACGACTTTATGCTGAGTTTGTTTGTTTGTCTGTTTGTTTTCTGAAAATGTAAAGTCAGGTAAAATGTTATGATGTTTGTAGGAAATACATTTTGTCTAGTCCAAATCACCTATTAAAGACATGTATCTCCATTGACAATAGGGAAAGCCTAATATGGTAACCCTGCTCAATTTGGGAGCAACATTTAAATTTTTAAAGTTAGAGGACATGAAGCCAAAGCCAAAAGGCTCAGAGAGACAATAAAGTTGTTATGTTTTAAGTAGTTGTTGGGTATTAGCTGAACAATCAAGTTAAATTTATTTCCTTTCCACTGCAATAAAATAGTGTTAAACTGAATTCTGTCAGTTATAATTTGAATTGAGTAAAAGCAGACAAATAATTATTATAGTTCAGTCCTTATTTGAGACTGATTGTTAAACTATTTAAAGCTACAATGTGGACTGTCTCTACACTATTTGAAAGGGTAAAGAAGCTTTTCTTTAAAGTGTGGTTTCCAACTTTATAGGGTGGATTAACAATACACACTACAAGTGACAGATGGAAGCTGAAATCTTCTGTGCTCTCAATAATGAGCTTCCAACTGGTATTTAGGAGAACCAAGAAAAAGAAAGGGAAAGGTGAGAAGATTAAATAGTTGAGGACAGCCCTTAATATACCATTTATATAATTTTTAAGCATAACATAAAGTAACAACAAAATAAATGTGTGCCAGAATATCCTGTTGTTTAATTTAATATTTTAAAACTTCTAAATGACTAGGTTAGCCATAAGAGATCTCCATATTTTCTTATCTTTTAAAATGTAATTTATTTTTTAAGAGTAAAGTAATATAACAAGTTATTTTCTAATTAATAATTAATAATACTGTAGGAACGAGTCTGAAACAAATTAAAACAACCACTAACAATGGAAATGAAAATTTAACATTAACTTTAATATTCAACTAAATAACATCTTAAAAATTTGTAGTTGTGCAAGTAATCCAACTGACTTGAGCACACTTATAATAAGTATTTGCAAAAGTAGTCCCTAGGTACTTTTTTATAATTCTGCATCTTGAACAAGAAAATCTGCCTTGAAGAAAAAAAAACCTCAAGTGTCACTATAACCCATTTTATTTATCTTTTTTAGCTCTTCTTAAGATCTTCAAGTTCTGTACAATAATTTTTTTCGTATCAACATTCTGACTTTTTTTTTTCCATTTTCAGATATGGATATAGTTTAAACCTCTATAAACAAGCACAGATACTTCTATACTGTCAAAAGAGAGGCTGTGGGAGTTGGTATCCTTTAGGCTAATGAAGAGAAGAAATCTGATAGCCTCTTACAGCAACATCAAGAGAAGTTAAAAAGATGAATGAGCCCTTTTCCTCAGTGGCAGACAACTATGGCCACTGATTGTGGCATGGGAGTTTCAGACTGGACATTTAAAAAAAATTATTAGCAAACTAGTGCAGAACTGGAGCAGCTTGCCTGGTGGTTTATGGAATCTGCACCCTTGGAGGATTTCCAGGCTTAGTAGCCAATGCCATGGTCTGATGTAGTGGCAGTGGGACATAGTTGAGACCCGATTCCCTTCTATGATTTTAAACACGTCCTGTTATCTGGACCAAGCTGCATATTGTCAGGAGACCATTCACAATGCATATACCTTAGCTTATTATTTAGCTTTGATTTTCTAAAAAATGAGCTTATTCCAAAATGAAACTAGAGTTCAGCAATGGTGATAGTATGATATTATGAATGCTGGGAACGATATTGCATGACTTCTAACCCCTTTTATTCCATAAAGCTCTTTCAAACTAGCTTGTCAGGTTTTGGACCCTTAAGATGCTTTACCCGCAACATTGTAATGCATCTCTTCAAGATGAGTAGATCATACTCTTTGTCATCATGTAACACAGACAGCATACTGGTACCTGCTACACCTCCCACATATTATTTCAGGAGCTTTAACTGAAAAACGGAGTAGTTATCATCATGCCTTAGCTATATAAGAAGGCTAAATGTGGCCCTAGAGTCTTAGCTCAGGTGATTCAAAATGGCTATAATTGAGTTACTGTAGAGGGGATTAGTTTTAAGTTGAATAGGTGGAAGTCATTCCAAATCAGTTGGTTTAGAAGCTAAGAATTACTTTTCTGAATGGATACTGTTAACAGTGTAGGTGCAGAGTATGCCTTACATCATTGTATAAAAATAACATTGACTGAGTTTATGGCCAAAAAGTAATCAGAAACTTCCAGCATCATTCTGCTTAACAGATAGTTCATGTGCTTGCATATACACATTTTAACTAAAATAAATGGGCAAGCAGTGCTATCACTGCATGCTTCAAATGGTCAGAAAGGGACTCATCTCAGCTAATCAATTAAGGCACATATTACCTGATATATATTTAGAGAACAAGACTAGGAAGAATCTTGCTTATTATTTGTCTATTTCTCTCTGATAACCATAAAAGGAACTTGGGATGTTTACCCCTGGTTAGTATCTAGAGGTAAGCATTAAGGTTTTAGTTGCTCCATCTTTGGCATCTAGTGCTGAGATACTCCAGAGAACTGTAAAAGGCTGGCTGATACAAAACAGACCCTTTGGGAGACATAGATGATTCCTTGCTTAAGATTAGTTGAAGGCTAGGTGTGATACTCAGGGTATGTCAAATGTCACTAGATGCTAGCCGGCTGACCTGAGCCCCTAGGAGAGGAATTCATCTCGCTTATTGTGGGTGACTACAATGTAGATGTTTAAGTTCTCATTATAATACAAGAAAATCCAGTTGATATAGTCAACGGAATCTGGAAAGCAATTGATCTCATCCTAAAGTAGACAATCATATTTGGTCAGATGGATCAGTTACCTTAGGTGAGATACGAATCACTCTCCAGACTCCATTGAGTCCATTGACTAGTTATCCATTAGCTATAAAGAAAGTCTAGACACTTTTCTCGGAGGCAGATGTCTACACGTAAAGTTAGACGTGATGAATCCCACACTAAATTTATGTGAGATAAATCCCGTCACCAATAACTGAAAGTAAAAATGCTCTTGATAAACATTTGAAACATAGGTAGTATCCTTCCTGATTTAGAATACGATTAACAAAAAACCCCGTTGCTTCTGATGACACACCTTTTTACACAGTTGCTATTGACTATGCCAAGTTTCATGAGAGTATTTCTGAATTGTCACAGACATCTCCTGAAAAATCCAGAAATGAAAATGTAAGCTGTTACCAATCTTTGCATGTGATAATTTGGAATATGAACTGTGATATTCTGGAATATGAACTAACCTGTAAAGGCATATTTTCACTGAGAGAAAAGAACAGAAATAAATGAACTACAAGTATATGTCCTATTCTGCCAACTATTCTGAAAGGATAATAATGTCTGCGAGATCAATAGGTGTGACGGGGAAAAGCAATAATGTCTTGAAATACCATAGCTAGATTTATCAGATGATATTTGTAAAAGCTCTGAGAGTATAGTTCTTGCACTGTTTTCACATAACAGAAGTTGCCTTTACTGACAACTGAACAACTCATAGTCTTCTGCCTATGCCTACACATCTCTGCTTTCTGTGTTACACTTTATTTTGTTGTAAGAATCATACTTAAAGGCCCAAAGTCCTTATTATTCTTTGAATGGAAGGAAGGAAGGAAGGAAAGAAAGAAAGAAATTAAGGAAGGAAGGAAGAAAGGAAGGAAGAAAGAAAGAAAGAAAGAAATTAAGGAAGGAAGGAAGGAAGAAAGGAAGAAAGAAAGAAATTAAGGAAGGAAGAAAGGAAGAAAGAAAGAAATTAAGGAAGGAAGGAAAGAAAGAAAGACAAAGAAAGAAAGAAAGAAAGAAATTAAGGAAGGAAGGAAGAAAGGAAGAAAGAGACAGGAAGGAAGGAAAGAAAGAACAGAAGGAAAGAAAGAAAGAAAGAAAGAAAGGAATAAAGAAAGAAAGAAAGAAAAGAAAGAAAGAAAAAGAGAAATAAAGAAAGAAAGAGAAAGAAAGAAAGAAAGAAAGAAAGAAAGAAAGAAAATAACAGCAAAAGAAAAAGGGAGAGAAAGAGAGAGTAGAAGAGAAAGAAGGGAGGGAGGGAGGAAGGAAGGAAGGAAGGAAGGAAGGAAATAAAGAAGGAAGGTTGGTTACCTGTGTTATATAGAACATTTCTTAAATGGTTGTCAAAATCAAATATAAGACTAGGACAGACATTATTCCATGCTTAGTAGCCTATGCTTCTGTTTAGTTTCAGGGCATTTAATAAATATATACATACATACTTGTATGCATAGATATTCATTGACATAACATAGATACAGTAAAGAAACAATTACTGTCTAGATCGTAGTTTGAATTCTGAAACTTACCTGTACCTAGTATGATTGACCTGTTCGAAAAGCCAGAAAAATCTGTGAGCATCTCCCAAAGCTCTTGAAAAGCAGTTTAATAATTTTTTTTTAATGCTGAAAATACAAAATATTTTTTCAGTGATCTGTCTGGGAGAAGTCTGTTGTACCAGCATTACTTGAAACTAGGTCTATTTGTACCTCAAAGTAATCTGAAAAGCAGAACTGCTTTTCCCATTGTCTCAAACAGTTTTTCCTCTGTCATGAAAAAACAAGGTTTTAACAAAAGACGAAACAATAGCAGTAACTACATTAAGTTCTAAAAGTAAAATATAACTTCAGCAAAAACGTTGATAGCATGATATGAGAAGGCCAACATAAACTATACAGTGTGTGTTAAGAGAGTCTTGAAAAATTTGTAAAACAAAGCAACTGGAGGCCAGGCTTGACAGCCTAGGCCTTCTCAAGTGGCATTACAAGTTCATGTGTCTGTATCTGAATGATTGAGCAAAAGTTACAGGTACATTAGGACTGTCTCTGAGTTAATAGGCTTGAAAAATATAATCTCAGCATATGTATTCAATGTTTATATCTTGCAATACTGCCTGATACTTTTTGCTTATGAGAAAAATATATTTGTTTTTCCTTTATAAGTTTGAGAAGTCTTGTTCACTTGAACTTATGAACACTTAAATCTCTTATAGAAATATAAAGCTCAAAGTATTAATTATGAAGACGTTTTTAGGACATTCAGGAATTAACTTAGTCAAGATAAAGTTTATTAGTGTTTGTTACTGCCTCTTTGTTTTCTAATATTAAATTTAAATATTGTATTGCAAATTAAGCTGGATGTTTCTTGTCACCTCAGAACATGTTGATCAACCTCCTGCTTATCTGTTTGCTTTTAAATGGTTGAATAGTGCTTTCCTGTCTTCCAATCTCTAGACATCAAAAATCCGGTTCTTTCAAACTGTCTTCACTCAGCCTGTTTTCTGAACCTAATCACTCTCATCACACTCTCATGGAATTTCAACAGTATTTCCACACCTTTTTTAAGTAAGGTCTTGTCTGGAGGCCTCCTCACTGTTGAGGAGTGTGGAAAAGATACATTCAAAATATTTTAGAATGAGTTGCAATAATAATCACTTTGCAATAAAACATCTAAGACAACAGACTTAATAATCTGGGACTTTGGAAATGGTCTAGCGTACCCAAGATGACTGCTGAAATATATAACACCAGATGTTCTACCAGGGTGACAGCTGAAGGTCAGAGAGAATCCCACATGTATGTCTTGCAACTAAATCCTCTCTTTACTTCAGAAGGATTAGGTCATTGAGCAACAAAATTTAGGTGCGTAATAGAATTAAACTGAACTTCACCTAAACACATCAATGTTTGGATGTACAAGTACATGTCTGAAATGAAGGAAGATAACCAAGGCAAACAGAGTGAAGTGTCAGTGAAGAGGAAAGAGAACTGTTTTTCTCTGCTGGATAGAGACATGCAGAGCAGGCATGATCTCCATCACTTCAAGTAAATCCGGTATTCTTGAAACAAAAAAGGAGTTATGCAGTCCCTGAACCAAGAGAGTAAATCAGATCTCAGTATCTGGGGAGGAATGTCACAAGGACTTAGATGCCCGGAGTAAGAATACCCAGAAGAAACAGATGGCCAATGGCTGAAGTCAAAGACTTTCTTTGGAAGGAAACACAAGCATACAGATGGCAGTTTGACTAGACTGAATTTGATTCACATAAACAGTGAGAACTATTTAAGACTTTGCATGCAGAAAGCAAATTAGAGAGAATCACTTACAAACTAGTAAAATGAATTATCTAAAAGAAAGAAGAAGAGAAAACTACAGACTCATGAGAATGGCTCTAAAATGTAAATTTCAACCAACTCAATGGCTTGGCAAATAATGTCCATTGGGAATTATTTCTAAGTGGAAAAAAAGACCTAGCAGCTCCTAAAAGAGACCGTACTGAAGGCACAGATACAGTTGTCCTGGCACTTTGTAAAGACAGAAAGAGGTAAAGATAAAAGAAACCAATATGGCTACATTTGGAGAACTTTAGTAAGTCAGAACTTGAAAAAGAATAATTCAAAAGTGGAATCTGGACACACTGGTAGAAATGACAGAAACCTTAGATTTAAAATCACCAAGGTAAAGGCATGAAATGAGATGTAACTATCAAACAGCATAATTGAAAATATAATGGTTCTATAAATACATTGACAAAGAGATGGTTAAAATTATAAATTCATTATTACATGGACACTCTACATCTTCTTAACACTCTACATCTTCTTAACCTGACAGTGGTAATTGTGATAGATAGTAAAATAATTACATTTGCAAAGAATTACAAGGAAAGAACAGTATAGAGTGTGTGCATAGGTCAACAGAGACACAAGGAAGGAACTTCCTGGCAGGAAAATCATTAGAAATTTACTGTATAAGTTGGGAGAAATTTTTCTAGAAGTATTTAAGAAACAAATAGAAGGAATATCTAGTGATTAAGAAATTGTGGATGCAAGAGGTCCCAGAAGAATAAAGAGCAAACATAGTACCTATCTATGAAAAGAATGAGAGAAAGGACTCATAAAGCTGTAAAACAATGAGCCTAACTCTGATTTCTAGAAAGATAGTAGAAGAAATTATTAAATAAGCAATTGTTACAAGCATCTATATAGTGATAAAGTGATACAAAACCATCTGGTATAGATTTGTGAAGAATAGATTGTGTCAGACTAGATTTCCATCTTTGACAGGGTAACTGGTATAATAGATAAGAGGAAGAAGTAGATGTGACATATATTAAGTTTATTAAGATTTTTTTAATAGATATTCTCAAATGACATTTTTGTAAGAAAACTAGAAAATATGTATCAGACAAAATGATGGAAATATTATTCAAAAACTAGTTGGAAAACAAACTTAGAATATCACTTAGAAGGATTATTTCTGTTCCTCAATTTCCAAAGTTATCTGGTAGCAATATAAAAGAATTCTACTACGTACTCACTTTATTGATACTCATTGTGCCTTAGTCAACTCAGCACAGGTCTGAGCACATGCTGTAAAATGAAAAATGGATATGTCGAAAAATGCAAAATGGACACTTTTAGTGATACCTCAGTCACTGTGTCATGGCTGTTAACATTTCCTTTCTTCTTCTTCCTCCTCTCCTTCTCCTTGTCCTTCTCCTTCTTCTTCTTCTCCTCCTTCTCACTCTTCTTGTAATATAAAAATCATCTTTTCTTTGAGATAAAAACTTCAAAACCCCTACTTATCCCTACAAAGTGAAATTCACTTTTTTGAGACTTTACTTCTTTACAGTTAATTTAAAATAAAATATCTATAGCTTTTAAAAGCAAAATAAATGAGCCATTTCCTATTCAGTGACAATATATAAAGCATTGATTCAAGAAACTGCTCAATTTTTTCCTCTTTCTCATTTAAAGGATAATCCATTTTTATCAGCAGTATATTGATGTTTTCCCTATACCATGCCAGCTCTATTACTGACCATTCTCAGGGACGTAGAACTCCTGTTCATTTATTTCGTGGACTTTTCTACTATTTTCCATAGTTATCTGTATTGTGACAGGAATACCTGTCAGAAATATTTTGTTCTTTTATTTATCTTAGATCTAGTTCCTGTCCCTTGGTGTTATGTAGTTTTTTGCTTTTTTTGCCTTTTTTCTTTTTCCTGACAGTCATCAAGACGCTCAGCTCCTCAGCTCCAGCAAGTTCCTGATGTCTTTAAAAAGTCTGATAGGGTCAAACCAGATAGCTGATCTGACTCTAGCCTTGGCCCATCGCCTGTTTTGCCTCTCTGGGCACCTAGAAACTTCAACTTCTCACTGAGTTTTTTTGCTTCATTTTAGAAAGGAATTGGGGCAGGAAGGTTGTTGAGGTTTTTTTCCTCTGAATTTCCTTCATAGCAGTAAATTCAGCTGCCATAAGAAAATAAAAGGGATGATACGAATTGGAGCACATAGCTGATGAGGCTGGGTCAAACTCTAACAGGAACATATTTATTATTTTTTAATATTAAAAAAAAAGATACATAAGGCATGGAAAAAGGAAAAGTGCCATATAAATGATGAGCTAAAAAGTTAGAGTCTGGGTTATTTGATTATAAAAGAGCAGCTGGTACCATCTGAGGTGCCTTTGTGACCTGAGACATCCTTAAGCTAGCTGATATGACAGAGTACCTACAGGAGAAAAACCAGGCACTGCAGGGCTCCTTAAAGAGGTTTAGATGCCCAGAGTGAGGTAGTCAGACCGAGGCCATAGCTCCCACAGAAACCAAACCCATACTGCTTTTGCAGACATCACAGGCCACTGCTGCACTGTCTCTGATATCTGTGTGTTCAATCTGAAGTTCAAAAGACTAGTTAATTGAGCCAGTTCAACTTGCAATACATTTAAGGGAAAAGATCACATCTGAATTTTCTCTCCTTTCTTCTTCCTTTTTCTTTCCTCTCAACTGTAAACAAAGAAGGAAACAATACATACAATGGGTTAAAAATGAGGGAGTTTGGGGCTGAGTGTGAGCACTAGCCCAGTTGACCATGAAGATAAGTGCAAAAGAGAAGTTTGAGGGGAAAAATATTCTTTTTTTTTTTCTTTAACCTTCACATTGGAAAATGAACAAAGAAAAACTACCCATCTGATTACCCAATTGGACTGGATAAGTAAAACTGGGGACAGTTCAGAGTCACGTACTCAACTCCTTACCCAACCTTCAAAACCTGTTAACAGAAAACCTGCTTTGTTGTTACTGTATCTGTTTTTGAGGGAACAGGAATAAAAATAAATTCTCTTTCAGCTCTGCTGTCTCCTGGTTACAATAAGTGATTTAAATTGGCTTCCTGCTATGGGAAACCTAAATGGAAGTTAATGTGGCTTATATATTTGTGTTTCTTTAACTTTAACCTGAACGGGTGTGTATAACACTCAGCAGGAATATGTCTTGTTTTTACCAGCAGGCAAAGGCTGTTTATAAAATGACATTTTCAAGTCTGATTAGAAATTAAGGTTTCTAGAAGTAAAAAAAAACAGTTAAGAGTAAACTGCAGGTAATATTAATGTGGTCATTTAAGAAGTACGTTTCTTCATAGACTGTTACTGTTCCTGTTCACAGCAGGCTGACAGACTAGATATAGAGAGAATAATAAAGGTTTTTTGTCTATGTTTATGTCCAGTATATAAGACAGCTAGACTGAATAGAAAGAGAAAATGATGTGCCACTAATCCTCAAGAGAAATGCCAGTACAGATATAAGCTGTCAGGAAATTGTCCCCTTTACAATAGAGAACTTAGGCTTACTCTTCTAATAATCTACCTGTACTCTATGTAGTACTTGTTCAGGAATCATGACTGTTCTATCTATTGCATTTCATAATTCCTAAAACAGTGGACTTTCTCTCTCTTGCTCTCCTTCTAGCCGTATATATTCATACCTTAATTTCTATTTCTGTTGCAAACCTAAAAGTCTCTTATTGTTTCAGATTACAGTTTCTGAGCAGGATAAGTAGCATGCTGGGTAACTAGAGATACAAAAAGCAGTAACACGGCAAGCGGAACCTCTAGGCATCATTTCCTCTCTGTTTACAATGATGCATGCTGGAAGCAACCTAGCCTTTGTTTCAAGTCCTGAACGATGTTGAAATTCGTGTCTTTGGATCTCTAGTTGAGAATCTATCAATTACTGAGCCATATACCTGTAAATATCTCTATGTCTATGTATCTCTCTCTCTCCCCCCCATTTATCTATCTATCTATCTATCTATCTATAAATATATTTGTTATATGTATACAGACACACAAGCATGCATAATTTGTGCTTCTATATATTGTATGTATGTATGTATGAATATACACAGACACTAAAATGTTTGACTCACAAATAATGGTATGTGATATATTGTGTGTTTGTTTCCTGGGATATGTTCATTTCCAGATTGGTGCTTTCTAGCTAAGCAGGAAAACAGGCATGATTTTCTAGGACACTCACTGGAAATATTTTCGTTTTCTTACATTCATTTACTTTGAGTTTGTTCAAAGCTGAGATGTTTACAAATGTACGTCTTGTTCTACGAAGGCATAATATCAGTGCTGGCCCTCATTGCAGTTTCATCTAATAATGAACTACAGCTCTCTCCTGCTTGCCATGCTACTGAATGTAGCTGTGTAACAAGGTAATTATTTATTATTATCTCAAATTAACATGTATTTATGATATGCATATATTTTATTACAGCTGGTCTTTTGTCTTATTTAACTGCAGTGCAGATACATAGCTAGTAGATTGGAATTCATTTTTCCCGATATCATGATACATTGGTTTGGGTTCTGGGACCTTCTCATGGGGAATTTATCTGAATTTACTTCTATAATCTAATATCGCATTAAAATATGTGAATTAAATATTTATACCGCTTCCATGAACTTAGCTCATATTTTTGAAATAAATAATTTCCCTGCTGTCCATAAAATTTCCCAGTGCTGCAAGTCCTGTAATAGAAAACCATAGTGTTTTATTTTCAGTAATGGCAATATAGGAGGCAATAGAATTAAAAGTGCTAAGGTCTAAGTTTAGCTTAATGAGTTTAGATCTTCCATAATGAAGCCAGGTATCTAAATTAAAAGTAGAAATTAATAGTAAAGTACTGAACTAATGACTGTACAAGTAAGAGCTGGTCAGATATCTGAAGACACCATATTAACCAGGTGTAAATCCCGCTGTCATGCTAGAGTGTCTGCCTCAGAGAAGCCAAGCATACTGGTGTGCTGTTAAATGCTTAGTTTTGCATGAGTTACTGCAATTGTACATAGAACTGAATGCCATTTTATAAACCTCTTGTATTGGGTTTGCGTGGCAAGGTTTTGGTAGCGGGGGGGCTATAGGGGTGGCTTCCGTGAGAAGCTGCTAGAAGCTTCCCCTATGTCCGATAAAGTTAATACCAGTGGGTTCCAAGACGGACCCGCCGCTGGCCAAGGCTGAGGCAATCAGCAACAGTGGTAGCGCCTCTGGGATAACATATTTAAGAAAGGCAGAAGAAGTTACAGGGGAGTGGCAGTTGCAGTGAGAGAGAGGAGTGAGAAGATGTGAGAGGAACAACTCCGCAGACACCAAAGTCAGTGAAGAAGGAGGGGGAGGAGGTGCTCCAGGCACCAGAGCAGAGATTCCCCTGCAGCCCGTGGTGAAGACCATGGTGAGGCAGGCTGTCCCCCTGCAGCCCATGGAGGTCCACGGTGGAGCAGATATCCACCTGCAGCCCATGGAGGACCCTACGCCAGAGCAGGTGGATGCCCGAAGGATGCTGTGACCCCATGGGAAGCCCGCGCTGGAGCAGGCTCCTGGCAGGACCTGCGGAACCGTGGCCCCATGGAGAGAGGAGCCCATGCTGGAGCAGGTTTGCTGGCAGGACTTGTGACCCTGCGGGGGACCCACGCAGGAGCAGTCTGTTCCTGAAGGACTGCACCCCATGGATGGGACCCATGCTGGAGCAGTTCGTGAAGAACTGTAGCCCGTGGGAAGGACTCATGTTGGAGAAGTTTGTGAAGGACTGTCTCCCATGGGAGGGACCCCATTCTGGAGCAGGGGAAGAGTGTGAGGAGTCCTCCCCCTGAGGAGGAAGGAGCGGCAGAAACAATGTGTGATGAACTGACCCAAACCCCCATTCCCCGTCCCCCTGCGCTGCACGGGGCGGGGGAGGAGGTAGAGAAAATAAGAAGTAAAGTTAAGCCCGGGAAGAAGGGAGGGGTGGGGGGAAGGTGTTTTAAGATTTGGTTTTATTTCTCATTATCCTGCTCTAATTTGACTAGTAATAAATTAAACTAATTTTTCCCCAAGTCGAGTCTGTTTTGCCCATGACGGTAACTGGTGAAGTGATCTCCCTGTCCTTATCTCGACCCACGAGCCTTTCGTTTTATTTTCTCTCCCCTGTCCAGTTAAGGAGGGGAGTGATAGAGCGGCTTTGGTGGGCCCCTGGCATCTAACAAGGGTCAACTCGCCACACCTCCTGAGCGCTTTTTTAAATATGCAGAGGGTGTAGCCAGAATTAACTCATGGGGTTCAAATAGAAGAGGTAGTCTATAATTTTAATTGGTTTGTCTTCTGGCAGGACTGGGAAGTGTGTAATCTTTTTACAGTCTGTTTTTCCCTGCAGATTGCTGGTAACATTACACTAGCTTTGACTACTTTTTAGTGATACAGTGCTATGTTAAATGTTACATTGCATTATGTCACAGCGGTTTACGTTATCCTACCAAAGGCTGGTACAATGTGAAACCAGAAGGACTACTTTTACACATTTTCTTCGAATTAAAAATTTTCAATCGAGGACCTCAGTAAAACATGTAATAATAAGAAATATAACATAATGATATGTTTCTACTGTAAAAAATATTTTTGAAAAATAATTGTTTCCTAAATGTATTTGACATGGTATAATTAGAAATTTAATCTCACAGGTCTTACACTGCTGCTATAATAAAGTTACTCATTTTCAGAGCCATTAAGTTAACCACCTTCCTGCTATAATGAGAAAGTCAAAGTGACCTTATATCAGACAATAGGTGAAGTACATTGATTTATCATTTTCTACTTTAAGACATATCCTGTAGCGTTTCCTCAGGTTGTGTAAATCAACTAAGTCTTTACTGATGGAAGCAGCATTCAACTGCTGATCTGGACAATGGGAAATATGTCATCACATGATATTTGTGACAAAATATTTCAGAAATACAGATGTGCTTGACAGTATGGTAGCCTTTTTTTATGTCTAGGCATACATTTCTCCTGCCTAGAACAAAAATCTAATTCATACTGTAAAGGTATATGGAATGTGTGAACATCAGCTTCATTCAGGCTGTCTGATAAAGGACATTTTCAATTCAAAAGGGGATAATAAGTAAAAGGAGAAGTGATAAACAACACACAGAGACAGAAAACCAGTAGACAAGGGCTAACAGAGGCAAAAACCCCAAAAGTTTCCTGTCACTAACTGATAAGCCATTAAGAAACTGCAGGCACAGCTTTGGAGAGGGCCAGCCTGGCCTTGGTAACTGATACAAAGGGGGGAAACAGGAGGAACACGAGGAACTGGGATATCCCAGGGAGGGGCTGTGGGACTATGCAAAATTTATTAAGGAAGGATTAGGGGAAGGAGATCAAGGAGGAACAAACAGGAGGAATAGACAGAAAGGGGTATAAAAGGGGCAGGTCTGGTGTAAAACAAGGCTGGTCAGCACACTTGTCTGGCAGAGCCCTGCACCTGATCGCCCCAGTCTGTCCTGTCTTCTTGTTAAATCTTCTCTTAATGACCTCTCTAAGTAACATCACTCCCTATCCCATGTATGTCAGTGCTGCAAGGGCTCAGTGCCAGCTACTGGGGGGACTGCTGTGAGGGAACTGGGTGCCAGCTCCTGGAGTCAAACCCCCCCAGTCTGACTGTGGGTGTCCCTGGCCTGCCGTGTCAGCTACTGGAGCCAGTGGAGTCTTTAGCCTCCAGCCATTGGGGTGGGAATGCTGTGTGTCCCAAAAACCAGCTACTGAGGGGACGGGTGTGAGCGAGGCAAGTGAGGGGCTCAGCACCGGCGGCTGGATTGGGACTGTGCCTGGTGCAGGTCCTGAATGTGGGTGCTGCTGGAGGCAGCACCTTGTCTGTGGCCACCTGTGTGACCGGCCATGTCTGTGTCCTCTGTGTGCGTGTGGGATACACATTCAGCCTCACTGCTGGTTGAACCTGCAAACAGGAATGTAGCACCTACGTCCATTGGCCTTGGACAGAGACCCCGAGGTCTCAGGGCTGGGCACAGTGGCTAGGCAGGAGGAATCCCCAGATCCAGAGCTGCTGGAGGCAGCAGATGCTTCTAACATCTATTAACATGTACAAATTGAAATGACGACATTTATATCTATTATTACCTTATACTAGATTGCTACATACCGTGTGTCAATGCCATTTTTTGTTGCATCTGTTATGTATTTGCTGGTTGCACTCAGAAGTCACAAGACAGGCAAGTCATGTTAGGTATTGAAAAGTTCAGAAAACATTCTACATATGCAAAACTAGATTATGAATTTCATAAAAATCACATGCAATCATAGATTACAAACAAGAAGATTTTTTAATCAACTTGTACTTAATGGAAAATTCCATTTGCACTCATCAGGGGATTTTCATTACACAATAGTTTGATGTGGAAAAAAGTGTTATCTGCCTTTTAGAGAGTTATAAGAGAGATTATAAATCATGACTTTCACTTCATTTCTAAGCTACTGTTAACATTTTCAGTGTTAATATTCCTTTTCTGTTATTTTATGCTCATCTGAAATATACTCTTATCATTCCACAGCCTAAAACAGATGCAGAGCTTTTTAGTCTGTTTGGTTAACTGGAATCAATTAATTTTGTACAGAGCAAATCTGTACTAATGGGATTCATCTCTACAACCCTTTTTGTTTCTCTATGAGGCTTTACTAAGTACCAATCACCTTCTCTACCAGTCTATTTTTCAACTATTTATTGCTACCAGGCTAAATATTTTGCAAATAAATTTGGCTACTTTACTACAGTAGGCTAATCAAGTTATGTGAGGTTCAATCTAAGCAGGCTAAAATAATTTAGTTCTTTCTTTCTGGTCCATGTGAGCAATTGATACAGACACTTTCATATTGACAAAAACTGATACATTGTTCTTCCAAAAATCAAATTATTTAACATGTGATAAGCAAAGTTCTTATCTGAAGATGCTACTTCTAGATACACGGTGACATTGTGCATAAATAAGCTTGAAAATTAAATTCTAATAATGTCCCCACCCTGAAATTAACTTAGCCTGTTTCAGAGGTAAATCACGTATGTTGTTTGTGATGAAAAGAGCATTTCACTTTCTGAGGTGACAAACATTTGCCAGACATTGGTGTTGAATAACCATTCACACCATCATGGGAAGGAGAACCAAGGGCTAGCCCTGGTTTGTACATGATGGCCAACATCCTACTGCACCTACACTGGTTATCATTAAATGCATTCTTTCCAAGAGGAATTCTCTTGATACGTACTCATGCTACTAAAATGCTGTTTTCAAAGCGTGTATTCCTCTGCCAACATAGCACTTTCTTCCTTTACTTTCCTAACTTCCTACCCAGCTTCTTACATGAGTCCAGATAAACTTCATCTAATGTCATTGATTCTATGCTACTAGCACATCCACAAATGGACTTACAGGAATAACTTTAAAATGAATATCATAACTAGTGAATTAATTTTTCAGTCTTGATTTGTTACTTGAAAAGCTGTCTATACTTACTCTGGAAGATGTAGAGTTATATTTTGTGGTGCTTAGATGATTGATTTTACCTGAATCTAAAACAATATTTTTTTACTTTGTGGGTGGAATATGTTTCACCTTTTTAGGGAAAAATTAAGTAACGAATCTAAAAGTGAAGCATTGTAATTCCCTTTATCATCAGTGGAGGGACACAGGCACCCGGAAAGGGCAATTAATACCACCCAGATACATATCTTTCTTTAAGAAATAATCTACTTGGAATTATATCATATTTACTATGTTGCAGTCACTAGTTACACAGCTTCTGCTCGTGGCACTGGTGTTTACCTCATTGCAAATGAGGCATGGCAAAAAGAGTAGGGTGGTGTAGCCACCAGTGAAAGAGAAACCGGCTACCTCAAATTGCTCTGCTGGTGTGTGCTTTCCCCCTTGCCGGTAGTATCAAATCCTTTACAACATGCTAGTTATACATTACTCTCATGTAGTTCATTAGGCACAGAAGTGCGCAAAACAAGCCAAAAGATTCAACCCTGAAAAGCTGTGTGGATTTTAGCAACTGTGTGAGCTGTGAAGAAGAAAATGAAGGAAGAAAATAAAGGAAATGGGGGTTTTTTTTAGAAATTTTTTTTTGGTACCAACTCTGAAAATGAAGAGTCATGTTATAATTCTCTTGGACGTGGGTAAATGCAATAACTGTTGTGAATGGTGACTGCTCATTTTGGTGTTCAAATCGGTATCTGTCTGAAAAGATTTCATCGTATTGTAAATAATTTTCTCAAGCAGTGTAGATCACTAATTTCCTTTGGAAGCAAATCAGCCAACATGTTATTCAGGACACACCTGGAGGGCAATTTGCTTGACTCAAGTTCTGTGAAACAGAAATGACACAATGTTAATTTGCTTTTAAACCGCTTGCCATGTCTAAGAATTAAATAAGCAATTGGATGAGGCCAAACTGAATTCATTGAGATATCAGCCATGCAGTCCACTTATTTTGCCTGATTGTAATGGAAAAGCCTTTTATATGAGCAGTTAACATGTTCACATTTTCCACATTTGGCCTTTTCAGAAATCCCAGTGACAAAATCTTCGCTGATTTATATTCCACTCTGCATTTGAAGAAAATATGCCCATGGAGTTTAACTTAAAATGTTTCAGATTTTTTTGTCTCTCTATTGTTACTGTTTTTATTACTTTACATCATGGCTTAGTCTATATGTGGCATTGGGGGAATATGTAGCTCTATAGAGAGATGTATTTGCAAATAAAGTCTATAAGAACACTCAAGCTCAGGATCCAATTAATTTATGTGTTTACAAACATTTATATTCCAATATTAACATGTAATTTATTACTATTAATTTATTAATTGATCAATTAATACATGGCAGCTATTTGCATAAATAGGATCTCAGTCTCTATCATCAGTACTGCTAGCAACAACTATAATCATAATATTTATTCTACATTTCAGTTAAGCTTAACTCAATTGATTCGGGTGATTGGAACGGCCTCTGGAACGGCTTATCTTTCTCCAGTTTTTCATCATAGAGGGTTTCAGTGCAAAAGCTAGTAGTCTAAATTTAGCTAGGATGCACCCATCCCAGATTATCTTTCAAAAGCCACTATCTTAATGTTAAGGGATAAGTGGCTACCACCTCCAGCATCTCCAGGCCAAGGACTCCTCCTGCCCATCCTGGTACTCAGAGATCCGGGGTCTCTGCCCAGGCGGAGGGATGTGGCTGCTGCTGTCCCTTCAACCAGCAGTGAGGCTGACACAGACACACACAGAGGACACGGACACGGCTGGTCACACAGGTGGCCTCCAGCAGCACCCACATTCAGGACTCACACCGACACAGGCACAGACAGCCACGTCCCCTCCTCCTCTTGGGCTGGCAGAGGCAGAAGGTCACTAGTGCGGCACACACTCCACACTCTCCAGGTTCACAAGCACACGCACATTCGTGGATCCCCCGAGCAATGGTACGGCCCCTCTGCCCACCCGGCACCCCTGTTGACATACAAAACATCAATTAAACAGAAAGATATCAGTACAAATCACAACAGGGAAAAAGTTTCTGCTAAATTCACCACGTTATGTTATGTAATGATCTAACGTACAGACCGACTATATACTTCTGGATGACAGACATCTGTTGAACAAGCTGGATGATTGAGATGGTGGAGGAAGAGTCTTGTATCTACAAGTTATACAGGAGGCAGGAACAGGCCTGGATGTGTTCATCAATCTGGTGGAGAGGGTGGATCATGATCTGATACTAATCATCCAGGGACAAACCCAGGATCTTTCTCATGTCTCTGTTAAGATTATATATAGCCACTTGATACAACAGCTGCCCCCTAATACATCAGCATCTTGGCAGGAGGCAGGATAGAGTAAGTTCATTTGCAGATTAAACAATAGCAATTGAGTTATAAGGTATTTCCTGGGGCTCATTGATCACAAGGAAGGAAATAAATGCAGCTAGTCGTTATTCCCAGGAAACTGTTCTGATGATTTTATTCTTTTCTACACATTTCTAAATGCTTCATGACAAGGTCGGAAAACAAGTACACGCATATCAGGATGATAAGCATATTAGAAATGCTGATGACTCTGAAGGTTGTTATTACTATTATAAGGTGAGAGTGAAAAAATAATCTCTGAGGTATGTACCTTTGCGATGGCTATTACTCTTTCATTGGTATATATAAGGCCTTCCTGGAAAATTAATGTACCATTTACTAAGCAACCAGTTTCCGTGAACTATCTCTCTACATTCCATTCAGCAAGTAATTAATATTTAAACATCTTTTTCCTCCTCTTTATTTTTGTATTGTTTCTGAAAGACAAATATTTTTACAGCTTGAATAAACATTAGCCAGGGTCCTTAAATTAATGTTTGTGTATATTTTCTGTTTAGTTTACGTACTGAATGTCTGACTATATCTGTTTCTACCCTTAGGTGCATGCCAAGTACCACATATTTTTCCTGCTTGCAGAAACATGATTTATTCATTGATTGAGGCATAACCCAAAATTATCAGTAGTAGCAGGTAAGAACTGAAAGATCATTTAATGATTCTGGGATTCCAAAGACAAAAAAAAAAAAATAATTCTTACACTCTTAACAAGTTCTTGATGCAAAACCATTGAACATAACAGAAAGTCTTCATTACTGTTAATAGGAAGGGTAGCAAACTTAAAATGCTTTACATGGAGAACTGTACAAAGCAAAGGCAATGCGTTCTACCAAAAAAAAAAAAAAAAAAAGAAAAACAAAGCCACAACGGAATCTCTTTCCCATTTAAAACTTAGGGATGTTGTAATTCTTTGAAAATTAAATTGAGTATGTGGTTTTGTGTATCTATTTTTATATTGGAGCTTGTGGTGGGTTGATTCCTTTTAAATTTAACTTATTCTGTATTACATTTAGCTGAAACACCCTTGGGAAATACACTGTTCATAAATAGGCTACAGTAGAGACCATATTTAGGTGTATCTGAGCATAACATTAAAAAAGTATTTGTTTACCATATCTCTGGGAGATTGGGTTGGGATCACCATATTTAACAGCCATTGACAGAACTGTTTTCTATTAATTTTCTTTTCAAATCTATTAATCTTAAATGCTGCAGTACTCTGGCAATGGGGTCCATAATTTAATTACACATTGTTTCAAATCTTTTGAATATTGCTATGACTGGATAGTTCTTTTTTTTTTATGACAAATACTGAAAAATCATCCCTTATTCATCATCTTTACCATGCCAATCATGATTTTGTAGGCCTTTCTCATAGCTCCCCTTAGTCATACCTTTTTCAAACTGAAGAGTTCCTAGGCTGCTTAATTTTTCTTCATACGGAGACCAATATCCAACAATGGGGAGACAGAGAACAGGATGGATATCATTCATGCTTTAAATTAAGAATGTAATTAGAACTGACATAAAGCTGGTCTCAATGGGAGGAAAGACCTTATGGCAAAGAACCATACAGAAATCACAACATTCATGGATTCTGGAAGAATGCCCATCTGATTTACTTTCTCTGAGACTTTTGTAACCCAGCTAAGTACATTTGAGTTGGGACAATCAGAAAGGAATGCAGTATTCAAGATCTGGATTTATACTGTAGTACAATGAAGTTTTCAACTTGTTCCAAAACCCTTTGCTAATAATTCGGATATTCTTTTTGCTTTGTTTTATCTCTGCTGAGCACAAAGTAGACAATTTTGGAAGATGATCCACAGATCATACACATCATTTCACATCTACATGGACTCCAATATCACTTTCCTGAAGGGATAGCAGCTAATTTAAAGTATGTTGCTCAATAAGAATGCATTTACATTGTGCAAAACAAGATACGAAGATCCTCAGGTTAATGGAAATCCAACACAAGAAAAACCAGAGCTATGATACCATAGAGACTGGTTGCCCAGTGTTAGATTCAGTACATTTGTATACCCTAGCTGTGGTCACAGAAGTAATACTTGAGCAGGTCAACTGGAGCAGGGCCTACAGCCTGCCTTATAACTTAGGTCGAATGTTGAAAGTTTTACTGGTTTCCGACTAGATTTGGAGCCTCTGAACAGCACTATCCTTGGCTTACACAAAGTTAGCAGCTAAAACTTCTGTAGTCTTGGCTGTGGAGGTGAGTCCTAATTAGACCTTTTCACTTATAATCCCACAGAACTCTGTTTTAACTTCTGAAAATGAACCAGGCACACTCCTTGGTGTGGGGTTGGCTTATGTGCTGGTTTGTTTCTAATACACATGAAGCTGAGGAGGAAATGGAGCATCCGCTTGTTAACCAGGCAAAGAATAAGCATCACCAAGAAGGAAGGAAGGAAAACAGCTTTAAAGCTAACAAAAGTTGATTTACTGAATTTTAACGATATCTTTGTAATGAAGGGCTTTTAATTTGTTTGACTTTGGGTTTTGCTTATTTGTTTATTTCATATTATTTTATAAAATAAGAAGGTTCATCAGAGCAGCGATGCCTCCTGTGCTGGCAACTGGCCCTAGAAATGCCATATAAAAGCAAATTTCTCTGACATTCAGGGCAAATTTATGAAACCTCAGGCTCTTCTAAATTTCCTGCAGATTTCTTACCATTTGACAAAGCAGCTGTAAAAGGAGGGATTCGGTCCTGCTCTTATCTTTGGCTTTATACTTTGAATGGTGAAAAGTGATCCTAGAGGCCTAGAGAAATGCTTATCTAAGAACAGGGTATGGTAAAACATGCAAGTAAACCAAAGGAACAGATTTCCATATGGGGAAAACTTCCTATGGAATTCTACAATGCAAGGCACTATAGATTATTGTTATTACGTAAAATTTTTATTTATAATTATGCATATACACAATTACATATAATTATATAAAACATTAATACTTATAATTATATTATATATTTTACATTATATAATTATATTTACTATATTATAATACAAATGTTTATATTCTATAATTATATTTATAATTATAATCATTATATTGAAATATTGCATCTATTGCTACAAAAAGCCAAAATATCCACAAATTCATCAACATTCATATAATGTTTTTTATTGGTCCATGATCCTGTGTATTAATCTGAACAAGTGTTGAAGAACTTTTAAATTCTGGGCCAAAATGAGAATTGAATAGTTGGACGGCAATACTAGTTCTGTCACAGTATGAACTGCAGGTTTTTTTTTTTTACTGAGTGTACTGTAAAAAGCTCTTCTTGGACTTTCATAGTGTATACTGCCAATGATTTTCACCCTGAGGATTTAATAGCCTTGTGTGATGGCATTTACGGTCTTTTTACATCAATTTCTTGATGCATAGTGTTTATTCTGCGTATTGCAGGCTCAGTGGTAGAGTTTATTGCAGCCATCATTTTACATGTCCTCAAAGTGTTTCAGCTCCTTCTTAAGTACAATAAGAAAATGTGTATTTAACGTATAGATTCTTGACTCCTGCCATGGTTTTTTTTGACACAACCAACTGTAAAAGATGTTTTGCAATAGGATATTTGAGCTCTGCAATTAAATTCATTTGTGTCAATGATGATATCAGGAATATATAATCTATGAAGTCACGCTTTCTTACTATTGAGAATAAATTACCTACTAAACCATTAACCGTTGAGACAATACATTGATGTGAAACGTTGATTACTAATGTATGTCAACATGAACGTTGACACATTAGTCCATAGCCACAATTGCTGCAAAGGCACATACCTTCCTGAAGCAAATCCAAATATTAAATTTCACATAGCAGTTTTGGTGATTATAATACTCAATTCATGTCCAGTATCTTCTTTAAAATGAAATAGCTTGTTAGTTTCCTTTTTTTTTTCCTTTTTCCAAAATAGTAAAAGCAATTACAGTGGTTGTCATTCTTCTAGAATAATTGCCTGTCAAATTTAATTTGAAAAAGAAGTAATTTTAACTCATGCAATTCTTACATAGTTTTAAAATCCCAACACCTCCTTTTAAAGTTTTTTTTAAATCAAAAATAGTGAGATTTTCCTAATATATTTTTTTTAACATCTGAATGCAAGATATTGACTTCCAAAATTAAGAGATTTGATCTTGAGAAATTAAGATATTCAAAATATATCACTTCACAATCCTTGTAACTTCCTGTTTTTTTCTGTAGAGCTACCTTTCTGTATCCATGCTGGAAGTGTTTTTCCTAAGACTGGAAGAGTGAAATACAGAACAGTATAATTCATATGTATGGTATTGTCACTCTGAGACAGCTGATAGGAGATATCCAAAATCTGTACAACAGAGACCTACCCAAACACTTTGCTATTCCAGAAATAATGGGTTTATGTCTGTGGACTGCCTAAAGTACAAGGAACGGGAACACTATCAATCTGCCATATGGCTGTGTTGCAGAATGTTGCTACACCAAGATGTTTTCAATTCCCTTTATTCTTTTAAGAATCACCACCTGTTAATGTATTTTGTATGTAATTGAATGTTGTTTATGCTCTTCTCCATCTTCACTCTGGTAAGAAAAAAACATCAAAACAGATTTACAATGATTAACGATAGTGGAATTTGCCTTCCCTGTTTTCTTCTTGAGTGAGAATCTGTACCATTAATCTGGAGGGGTATAGGAAAGAAAGCAGCAATGCCTAGAAAAACATGGGGGCTGTGATCTGTATCTTGAAACAGGTGGCAAAATTTGTTTGCTGGGGATATGCACCTTCTCCTTATCCAAAAATTACTTACTCTCATGTTGCCTGTATTTTCACAACTATTACTCAATGTAACATGTATTTTAAGAGTGTTTAAATTGAGAGTAAAATGAACACCCTCCTTGCAGGTACCTCAGCAGTCTCTCTCCAAGAGCAACGTCTCAAAAATTCTTTAGAATCATGCATTAGGAGCTTTATGAAATATTATTACAAATTAATTTCTCAAACGTCTTCTTAATGATTTTCAATTTGTTGATGGATTGTGTCCTGAAGCATGTAATTCCTGAAGCAAATAATTTCAAAAATGTTTTTATTCTCTCTCCCTAGGTATTTTCACTGTGTGTGGTAGGTTGAGCCCAACCAGAAGCTAAGCACCCACCTGGCCACTCACTCAGTCTCCTGCCCCCCAGTGGGATGGGGGAGAGGAATGGAAGAGCAAAAGATGAAAACTCATGGGTCGAGATTAAGACAGCTTAATAGGTGAAACAAAGTTGCACAGGCAAGCAAAGCAAAATAAGGAATTCATTCACTACTTCCCATCAGCAGGCAGATGTTTAGCCACTTGCTGGAAAGCATGGCCTCAGCACGCATACCAGTTACTTGGGAAGACAAACACTGTAACCACAAACCTCCCCCCTTCCTCCTCCTTTACCTGAGCTTTTATTGCTGAGCACACTATCATATGCTGTGGGATGTCCCTTTGGTCAGCTGGGGTCTGCTGCCCTGGTTGTGTCCCCTCACAACTTCTTGCGCACCCCCAACCTACTGGCTTGGTGGTGGGGTCAGAGTGAGAAAAAGAGAAAGCCTTGACACAAATTTAAAACACAGCACCATAGTTCTGCCCCAGCCAGAGCCAGCAGGCTGTGTTAATGGCTCACTCTTCTTGGAGTCCCATGACACTGTTGACCTAGGTTCCTGCCTCGGAAAATCCTACAAAAAAAAAAAAAAAAAAAAAAAAAAGCTATAAAAAAGCACTATAACTAAAACAAATGTAAATATTTTACATTTAAGCTTTTTGTTTATTTTCTTTTATGCATTTTATCTGTCATGAAGGTATTTGCACAGAAAGAAAATCTGGGTCAGCACATCTGTGCTTGTCTTAACATGAAATCCTATTTCCATAGAAAGACTCCCTGACAGGTTACTTGCTAATGTATGCATTCATACACATACACATATATATGTATAAATGTACATGTATATATCCACGATAAATGTATATTTTTATACAACAAATGTTTGCTATTATTTGGGGGTTTGGGGGGATTATTTTTTTTCCATCAGCTAAGTTATACCAGGAGAGGAATAGAAAGTAACCAAGGACCAATATATTAAATGGCACCCAAAATTCTCCATTATTTTCAATATTTTATACTTTGTAGAGGTAAGAATTTATATGAACTGAACAGTTTTGAAGCCCACAGACTCTCCCAGCTATAATTGCTTCTCAACATAAAGAATTTTTTTCTCTCTGTGTATTAATGTTAACTGCACTGTGAGTGAAAGGAATTTTTACTTTTATTAGGCGATATAAATAAGCTTTGCAAAATCACCTGACCTAAATCATCCATGGCATAATTGCTAATTGATTTTGCTGCTTCTTGCAACTGTGTGTAATATCTCTACTTTGTTTAGAAGTTGTACTCCACACATTATTTTGCAAGGAGATACACTGAATTTCTCTGGTAAACTCTGCAGAATATGATGTAATATACATGAATAATGTAAGTTCTGACACATGGTTCTGCATTCAATGAACCCTGAATTAATATCATAAAAATGTATATTCTTCAAGTAGGTTTTAGTGGTAAACTGCAACAATTTAAAACTACTGTATAATCTGCTTAAAACTGTTGCAGTCTTTGGTTGTGTAATTGGCTTTTTGTTTCTCAGCAAAGGGGCTGTAAAGCAGTTGTGATCCAGAATATGTATGTACACAGACTATGCACAGGCAGAAGATTTGCACAAAGTGGTCTGTATTGATTGAAAATACAGGTGATCCATATTTACAGCTGAATCTTTATGCTATTAGTCACAAGACAACAGACAAGTTGATTACTGTCAAACTCATTGGTAACGTTGCAAGTCGAAAAGGTTCTGGTTTTGATGCAGAATGGGTACGATGTCCTACATTAACCAACAGTACTCTCTTTGGATCTGATTCATCCTCATTGACAGTGAAAGAGGGATTGAATTTTTAGGCCTGTTTCAACCATAGTAGGGACACATGATCTCTCTGGAAACTGACTATCCTTGATGCTCACAGTTCTTAGACATTTTTTCTAGTTTTCTAAATTTTTTTCCTTGCTTTCCGTGTTGTTTTTTTTTTCTTGTCTTTTTTTAAAGAGGTTATTGACTTGATGAAAGCAATTCACCTTATTTGTAGGAGTTTGCACAATCTAAAATCACAAATCATTTGCATGTTACAAGCAAAAAATACAATGTTAATTGTTTAGTCAGATATTTCAAACAAGTACATGAGCAAGATTCACTAAACCATTTTACATTGATCTTATATGCTGATTCATATGCTTATACATTTGTATTACTGGGTAACCCAAGAGCGTTCTGTGGATCATCTTCTCTTTACAATAAAAGTGCATAGAGTTTCTGTCACATTAGTTAAAATTAACATAGAAGTACAAGAACATAGATTTGTGAGAATATGGGCATGAAATCCAGGCCTATACTAGAGGCAAGTATTTTGTATGATCATCTTCACCTCACAACTAAGGGCTTTTTTCATGTTATTCTTTTGTTGGAAGTCTATTCTTTCTATGTTCTCTCATAAGGGCTGTCTTTCTCAAAAGCTCATCTTTGTGGACATGTCTTATAGTAAGTAAGATTTGGGGTCATTAATTTCTTATTTATAGTTTGAAAGCAAGGTCCATACTATAAAGTTCACTAAAATCTGTAAGCTGATAGACCTATATGGAAACCCAAACCAGGCTAGGGATACAAGCAGCCACATGGTTGTGTTTATAGTAAGTTGAAATAGCTCCTTGTAATAAATTTAATTGCACTAAATAAAATTATATAGCTATAGATAATGAAGGCACAAGTAAAATTTTGCAGTAGTTACCAAGTGAAGTGTGCGTTTGAGCTCTGACTTCATAATTAACTGCTTAAAAAGGGTACATGCTTAACTTTCTTTTTCAAAAAAAAAAAGATGGCCTTATTTGATTATTGCAAATGGCATTTTTTACATCTTGCATTTGTTCATAATTAATATAATTAGAGTCAGACACTGAAAGAACTTCTGTGGCTCATAATTGATTCCCTGCTCATTCCAGTTGCATCTGTAATTTTTTAAAATTTTACCACAGACATCTGCGAGATAATAGCTGTGTGTTCATTCTAAGGCAGTCTGTCCTAAAGTACAAATCCAAGCTGACTCATTGAGATCGCCATATGAACTTACAAAATTATTCTCTTGGAACATAACATTAGGAAATGTCACAGCAAACTAGCTCGCTCACATGTTAACTATGCTTACATATTAAAGATGGGTGAGGAGGCAGTGCTTAGATCCAAACGGGGTTTATATTACCATTTGGGGTTCAGTGATGCCAAATCTTTTGAGCTTCTCTAATCAGATTTTGCTACCATATGGCAAGCATCAGTTTTATCTTGTGGTAATCTGACCTTCTTGCACCAAATCTCCAGTGAATACAAATAGAAACGGAAAAAGTGTCATCTGCTTTTGGATCCAAAATAAAATAGAGTCAGACTAATGCTGAAATTTTACCTTTTTGTTAATATGTACTGCATGGCAATTGTTACAGCAAAATTGATGGAGAAAAAAGGTTACTTGAATCCCAGGCTAGGAAACCTAACAGCTCATATTCCCCAGGACAGAACACAAAGTGTCTTGGCTGTTGGAATATTTCTTATGAGGAAAAAGTACTAATCCACACTGATTCCTTTCCAGGGACAAAATCTGGGCTTACATATAGGTGTGAGAGTCTCACCCGAACGCCTGACAGTTCTCCTGCTGTTTTTCCATGTGGGTACTGGCAATGCGCCATGTACTGCCATGGTCAGATCAGAAGACGTTGTAACACCTTGGGTAATAAGGGAAGGAATATCAGTGCCTGGCTGCTCTCACATCTCTCAGCTGAAAGTTTGGGCTCAGGCAGATACTAATGAACAGGGAACAAATGTACTGCTGCAAAAGACAGCATTAACGGTTTCAGATTTCTTGGTCACAAGAGTATTCTACTAGAACTATTTTTTGCTTTGTAAAGCAAAGGGACTGGTAGGGAAAATGCTATTTGAGAATTTGTTCTATCCTATATAGAAATACTGTCTGAGAATCTACAGGTATAACGTGAGTTGAATAAAAATTACTTAAATATGAATAATGATGACTTTTCTAAGGAACTGATGGTAGAAGAAAATAACAAGAGTAAAGATAACACAATTCAGAAAAGCCAACATGGGCAACTCAGGGAACTAAGAGACAAGGTGCTTCAGAGAGAGAGAGTTTAAGGTATGAAGGAATGTGAGAGAACAGGCAGTAAAGCAAAAGTTGAGATTATATTCATAATTGCAGACTATCCCATTGCACAGGAAAGATAGAAAGCATATTAAGAGTGCAATACAGGATCAGAAACTCTTCAAGGACGTGAAAATAAATATTAGATAAATAAATGAAGAATGGAAACAAGGGTAGATGTCTAAGAATGTGCCTAAAGGAGAGAAAAACATATTGGGATAAAATCAGAGACACTAAGGTGCAAAAAGAGTTTCCATTAGCAAAGAACAGAAAAGCCCTGGGAGAAGGAAATTAGAAATAAGACCAAACACAAGCAAGGATATATAGTAAACATTGGATTAGGTAAATATTAGCCACCACAAACAGTGGCTTCTTTGTTTAAAAAAAACAAAACAAATAAACAAGCCTCCCAAAATCTTGTTTTAACTACATATGTAAAGAAATAAACTTTATGAAGTGTTATGAAGTACAGAACAGAATACAGAAAGAACACACTATAGTGTATCTTTTTGTAAGGTAGGGTGGACAAATTCAAGTTGTGCAGCTTGGCTGAACTGATCTTTTTACATAAGGAATTAATTTTACAAAATGTCTAGACCCCTGGAAAATTATTTTTAGGAAGCTATGGGATCCAGAGTTCTAACAGGAATAAGTTTAACGTCTAAGCTCAAAAAAGAAGTTGGAAAAGAAGAAAAAAAAGAACCCAGAGCATTATAGCTGTGTTAGTCTAACTCCAATTTCTGGCAAGATTCTGTAAAAAATTATTAAGAAATCAATTTATAAGTACCTCAAAGATAATAAGGTGATAAAAATGGACAGCATGAGTTTGTCAAGAACTGATCATGTCAAACTAATCTAATTTCTTTCTCTGACAGGCTAACAGGCCAAGTGAATAAAGAAGAAGCAGTAGGTTTGGTACAGCTTGACTTTATTAAGTTTTTTGACACTGCCATGCATGACATTCTTATAAGCAAGCTAACAAAATGCAGTTAAGGTATAATCACCCATTTAAAACTTACTCTGAAGAAATAGTTATTAATGGTTTACCTATATCCTAGTGTCATTCTATATCCTATAGATATAGATACACCTATATCCTAGAGTGTTGCAAGTGTCATTCTTCATGGATCTGCCCTGGACCTAGTTGTCTTTGGTATTTTCATTAATAATTGGAATGGATGAAATATGTAAATGGATGACATTACAGTAGAAGAGGTGGCAGTCATTTGCAAGGACAGGTTAAGACTACAAGGTGATTTTGACAAATTCCTACAAAATTCAACAAATTGAAATTCAGAGAATTTCAAATTTCAATTTACTTTTCAATATGCGCAGAACACATCATCTCACTGCCTATTATGAGTGAATTGAAATTCAGAGAATTTCAGTCCGAGAATACAGAGAAATACAATGGTTATACCAAAACCTAAGGTGCAAATTAAAAATGAGGGCTAACTGATTAGGCAATATCATTTAAAAAAAAAAAAGAAAACAAAAAAAGCAAACATGGATCTTGGCCATATAATGGATTTGAAACCAACTATGAGTCAGCAATGTGAAACAAAAAGAAGAACCCTAATTCTGGAATATATTAAGGCAATATTTCATGTGTAAGACATTATGGTGATAATAATTCTGCTCTCTGCAGCACAGGGGAAGCTCTGGCTGGAATCTTTCTGTTTCTTAACACCTACAGCTAGTCATCCACAATCTATAAAACCAAATCTTGAAAACTGCATTCAGACAGGAGACCTTTGATTTCCAGTTAATTGGCTGGGTTTTTTTCCCAGCAGTAATAAATGATACCACCTTTACAATATGCATCATTACTCGATAAATGGATTTAGGAGCATCAGTTCTAGTATGTTATTTTAAAAAATCTTGGCTAGAACAGTGAGGTACTTATGAATAATGTTGCTACATTTCACTAAGCTAGAAACTCTTTCTCCCAGTAAGGCTGCCTAATTTGAGATTCCATGAACTCATAGTAGGCAGTGAGACAATGTGTGTTGCGCGTATTGAAAAGTAAAGCTGTGTACAGGACACATGCTAACTCAGAAAGACCTTCCAGCTCATGAAGCCAGAGAAAATGAAATATATCTTCTCCCACTTCTTGGTGCTATCATTCATGTTCTCACTTACTAAGTCGCAGGCTAAATAAAGGAGTGAGAGCATTATTGTAGAGCGTTAAGAAGCTTTAGTGCACAGACATATTTATTTCACTCCAGCTTTTTAAAGGGCTGGCTGAGTATTTGCATGTTCTTTAAATGCTAAAATAACTATCATCCATCCATGCATTCAGTGTACTTTGCAATATTCCAATAATGAAGTTTATAAATTTTCGAGCAATTCTACTGCATTTTAGGCATTAGTCCATCCTGGGAGTTGAACAGCCACTCAACTTCTAGACCTCAGCTGACAAGGTAAATCCAAGGCATGTAGTCATTTGAATGGCTTATTAAACTTCAATCATAACTATTTAGTAAGGATTGTACTGTTCTCAGCCCCCATTGGTAAATACTCATTTATTTTCTTGTCTCATTTACTTTCTTGTACATCCTTATTAATAAGCTTTGTCTCCTGCATAAAGCAACATGCCTGCAAAAACAGATGAAAGGAAACAATGAAGTTCTTGCAGATTATGCATGCCGACATTTAAGGTTTTGTAAAATTTTACTCACTAGGGCTCTGGCCTTGCACTGTCTTGTGCAGCAGAAAGAGTAAAAAGACTACACACTTTCCAGTAAGTACAGGGAGGAAGATGCAGGGTGGAGAAAAATACTACAGGGACCAAAATCATTCCTGCTCTCTGGAAAACTTAAACTTTTGTCCTCACACACAGCTAGAAAAGTAAAGGGCATGCATGCTAAGAATTGAAATAGCAAACAGTAGCTGACAGCAGAAAAAAAAATAGAAATAAAAAAATTGCCGCTTGTTGTTTAAATTGGTAGTCTGTGCTCCACACTGCAGAAAAAAATAGTCTCTCCATTTCTTCTTTGAAGATACCTGCTCCTGCATGTTGATAACAGTCATTGCAGTGGTGTTGAAAGTGATCCTATAAGAAGGACGTGCATTAATTCTGATATCCCCTCCAAACATGTCTTGAATCTGGAGCCCACACACAGACATTGATGTAATTTGATTTGCCCTGAGGTCTGGCCTCCAAAATCCGCTCCAGATGTGGAGTTCCTCCAAGGCTTGACAGCCCCATATGAATAAATGTCTGAGGCATCAAGGGTGTTTGAAAAGATACTAGATGCCTATGCATCTGTCTATGCCTAACTAACTGAATCATGCCTAACACTTTTCTAGGACTCACCTTTCTTGTACCAGCAAGCAAGAAAGTATAGTTTCCTGGATGAGGCAAATATATGGCACAATTATGACACCTACTCTTTGAATCACATCAGTATCTGAAGTTTCATGGTGAACTAGGTTCTTGTGTAAAAGTTATATAGGAATGTTCTGCCAAGAAGGCTATCTTTTGAAAACGTGGCTTATTTAGGATAGGATAGAATATTTTAGGATTATTTAAGTTTGTCCATTCTCTTCATTGAAGAAATGTTCTGTTTTGGTAGGAAGGTATTGCATTAAAGTGTTTTCCAAAATTGTGGTACAGATTCCAGTAAAAACCCAGAAAACTATAGAAAGCAGACTAGAGTTGTAAAAGATTGTGAATGGTTGTTAGACTCAACTCCTTAACCTTATTGATTCACAAAAGGTTTCAAGTTTCAATGTCCCACTTTAAAAGGAGCTGTTTCAGCACCCATTGGGTATCTCTAGCCAGGACACTCCCACTGGTGTCTGTTGGAATGGTTGCACTCTGAACAAACATACTGAGAAACAATTAAATGGTGGCGGTCCTAACAAAATGCCTACTCTCCTAACCACTGACATACAAAATTAGCCAATCATTCTCATAAGCATAAGGTACTTATTTTTTTACATAAATAATCCAATAGGACAGGCTGATGACTTGGGTATTGCAACATGATATGGGAGATAGGAACTTAACAGCAGGCACGCTTAGTTATGGTAGAGGTCCAGGTTGTTGACAGGCATAAGATACTGAAGTATAAGATAAAGGCAACTGCAGTGCATTCCTTCCATATGTACCTCTTCACCATCTACAATCTGTGGTTCAGAGTTGGAAGGTATATCAGTATTAATATGTTTAAATGCCTTTCATGAGCCTTTTTCCTATGCATTCCTTTGAACAGATTTTGAAAGAAAAGACAATGAACTTGTGGTTTAATTAAGCAATGTGTTAAAAATCACATTGCTTCCTTGTTTGGGATTTACCATCTTAAAATTGTTATTTGATGAACTCTGGTTCCTGTGTTTTGAGAAAAAAAAACATTCTTTATTCACTTAATAATGTCATTTATGACTCTTCCTTCACTGTTTCTTTTATGAAGTGAAGAAACTTAGAGAAAGATTCAGTTCAGGATCAGGACACATGAATGGAAGGGTCTACATGTAGGAGTAAACAGGTAAGCTAGACATGTATACACTTACACACATGAGTTACCACTAAACTAAATGTCTAAACGCAGTGGACATCTATGTATGGCTCAATGTAACTGCACACACACACGCACTGAGCACTACTTGAGATGCCTTGGGGTTTCTCACCTGGCTTCCAGCTGCTACTCCAGAAAGGCATGAGTTCCCTAGATATCCCCTGTCATATTTCCTAACTCTATGGATGTGTCAAACACCCTGAAGAGTCCAGAATTACGCTAGAGACCTATGTTAAGGCTCTAGCTATCTAGTTTAGGATGACCTGAATGCTTCCTGGGTTGCATTGCCTGAACCGACTACAGGCTCAATTCAGTTGCTTGAACTTAGGCTTCTACTGCTATTTCAGATGCCATAGAGTATTTCTCAGATACTCTCAACAGGCTGGCAGATAAGTCACAGGATTACAGATGTTTACAGTAGACCTGTGCTTTATAGCAGAAGTTTAGATATTCAGCTTAAAGTAAACACTTATGTAAAGACATCTAAATAGAAGTCTTGAACTGTGTTATTAATCACTCCTAATAGGAACTACTCTCTCTTCAGTGAAATACAAGTTCAGATCTTGGCATTACAGTCAGGGACATCAATATCAGACTTTACTTTCCTATATGTCAACTAAGCAACTCATTGCAGAAATATTTACTAAACAGCGGTCAGTTACTCAGGGTTTTCTGCTTGATCAACTGAGAAATAAACCCAAGAAATAAAAATCCTGTAAATGTTTTCAGATAATTCAACTCTTAAATCTGGATTTGGTGTCACTGGAATGTTTTATGTATATTGCATACATTCTGGAGCCAAAAATCAAACATTTAATTTTGGTTGAGATGAAAATTTAAATGTTACTTCAGCAAGTTGTCAACACATATTGATTATATTTTCAAGGCTACTAACATTCGAGTTGAACACAGATTTTTTTTTAGATATGTATTATACATTTAGTGAATCACTAAATACATCTAGTAAAATAATAAATACAATTAATTAAATCTAGAATTAGGATGCTAAATTCATAGCTGTCAGTGTAATTATTTTAAATACCAAACTCCTTTGGTTTAAAAAACTTTTTTTCTTCTGTGCTTCTATTTTCAGTGTAAATTACTTCATTTTCTGGAACCAGTTACATCACAATATTAATTCATCCTGAGTGTTATAAATAGTGTAAAACACAGGGAAATTATGATAAATGTTAACTTACTGTTTAGCTTAACTGTAGAATAAACATTCTTCAGTGTCTCGCTATGGATAATAGCTAATGAGATTTTTATCATATGCTGCAACTTAATTGTATAAAGTTGTTCTCTTTGAAAGCTCACTATCTAATGCACTTACATGAAAAAAAGAAAAAAAGATTATATGTATAAACAGCCTGAAAGTAATCTGTAAAAGTTATAATATTAAAAAAAAAAACCAAAATACCCAATAACAACCCAAGCAAACAAATATTTTACCGTATTTTCTGTAGAGATCACTGTTTTAATTTAAAGGTATCTTACCCATTCAAGTGTAGTGATATTTTGAGTATACAACAGTATTGCAAACCACAAGGTCTGGTGAACTGCACAACTTTGGTTTGAGTTCAAATGGCTATTACCAAGTTTATGTAAGAAATCTAACATTAGTGCCATTTAATTTAATTCATTTCACTTGCTTGAGTCCCAATTCTGCCCTCACATACTATGTAGAAGCTATATTTAAAGATCATGAGAGTTAATATTTCACTGTTCATATGATACTAGTGGATAATAAAAAAAAAAATACGAAAAAAAGAAAAGATGGGTGTTAGGACATCTTCAGCTTTCTTCAGCTAATCTTAAACAGTAATCTCCCTACTTTGTGTATACTGAAACAAAATCAAGCATGACACGCTGATGTATGTGAAAAAATCCTGGACTATTTTTTCTTCTCAGGAAGAAACACTCCAGTAATCTCTCTGAAGTTATCTGCAATATTAACAGCCTATTTCTGATTATCAGTGTTCGTTTGTACACAAGTAGCAAGTGTTCCACATTCTGCACTAATAGTTCAGAAGTGTCTAAGAAAATAAAAATCCTTCCTCCCAGTTCCAAAGGTGATAATGAAAAATTTTTGCTCCAGAACATTTTCGTATAGGGAAGGATGGAAGAAGAAAATGGATGTCTCATCTCCTTAAAAGTATGCAACCTTAAGCAGCAGAACCTCAGAACAATCATGAAGAACAGCTTGTCTGTACCCCTTCATTCTTGCAATGCCCTTCTCTTCCTCTGTACTTCTTGCAGAGGCCCTAATATATGATCTAGCTGTGAAGAGGGAGGAAGGTGACATAGCTAGCATCACACAGACCAAAGATTAAAAACTCCCTCAATAAGTCTCAGCCTGAGATATCTGAGAAAATGTCTTTTTTATCTTTATCAGTATTTTCTGTGCCTCTGTTTCCCTGTTTATACTGAGTTGTGCTTTGATGCATGACAATCTTATAAAGATGGTTCTTGAAATACAAGCAGGAAGAAGAAACAGATAATGTGATTTTTATGATTGTAGTGATGAAGAAGACTTCCTGGGACCTTATTGTTGTACCTCTTTTGTAAGGAATGAAAATAGAACAAAGACATAGATACATGGAAATAAAAAGACTGTTGGATGAAATCAGAGCAGAAATCCATGATAGTTTAGTGAAAAATAGTTAGAAATGGGGTTTTATTTATAAAATGGTTTGTTTACGTAGTACTACCCAGCTTGATATTACAGAACTCAAAACTGCAAATTGGATTAGAAGGTGATTATACGACTACCCACACTGCAGATTGCTATGTCAGGCTAGAGTAGCTGAATCATCATATCCTCTTGATTATTAAGACAGCCTAATGTGTCTAAAAATTAGATATCTAAGTCTTAGCTGAATAAATTTAGTAAGATAACCTCATCTTTTTGTTAAAATCAAAAAGCAAAGCCAAGTATTTGAGAATTACATATGGTAGACAAATTAAATTTCCTTCCTTTGGACAGTCTTAAGGACCATTTTTACCCTTTTTAAGAGTAAATCATGACTTACCCAGGGTATACTTTCTTATATATCAGATTTTAAGCTGCACAATTAGGTAGAAGCAAATATGCATTCTTATTTTTTCATTAATATGTAATCAAAATTATGTCTCCCAATACTGAGATTACAATTCTATGCTGTAAATTAGGATGAACTGTCAAAATTCAAACCATAACACAGACAGAAGGTGGTGGGATGAATGGCTAAGCCAACAGATCTTCAGTCGAGGATGGAAACAAGCTACACACAGTAATAACCATTGCATCTGGGTTGAGTCAATCCCCAATATCAGTACAGGCTGGGTGGTGGATTAAGAGCAGCCCTGAGGAGAAAGTCTTAGGGATACTGGTAGATAAAAAGCAAGACACGAGCTGGCAACGTGCGCTTGCAGCCCAGAAAGCCAACCATATCCTGGGCTGCATCAAAAGAAGCATGGCCAGCAGGTCGAGGGAGGTGATTCTGTCCCCTCTACTCCGCTCTTGTGAGACCCCACCTGGAGTACTGCATCCAGCTCTGGGGCTCCCAGCATAAGAAGGACATGGACCTGTTCGAGTGAGTCCAGAAGAGGGCCATGAAAACGATCAGAGGGCTGGAGCAACTTTCCTATGAAGACAGGCTGAGGGAGTTAGGGTTGTTCAGCCTGGAGAAGAGAAGGCTCCAGGGACACCTTCTAGCAGCCTTCCAGTACCTAAAGGGGGCCTACAAGAAAGCTGGAGAGGGACTTTTTACAAGGGCATGTAGTGATAGGACAAGGGGTAATGGCTTTAAACTGAAAGACGGTAGATTTAGATTAGATATAAGGAAGAAGTTCTTGTGAGGGTGGTGAGGCACTGGACCACTTTGCCCAGAGAGGTAGGGGATGCCCCCTCCCTGGAAGTGTTCAAGGCCAGGCTGGATGGGGCTTTGAGCAACCTGATCTAGTGGAAGGTGTCCCTTCCCATGGCAGGGTGATTGGAACTAGATGACCTTTCAAGGTCCCTTCAAACCCAAACCATTCTATGATTCTATTATCTGGCTTGGAGGTGTTGCCAAGGTTAAGTCAGCCTACGCTCTGCGTCAAACCTGCTTCCCTAAAGAAAAAAAGACAAGCTATTTTCATAGAAGACTGTCTTCTCAGGAGAACAGGAGGTCCAATTTGCCAACTGGACCCACCTCTTAGGGAAGGCTGCTGCCTCCCTGGAGCCCAGGTTAAAGATGTGACGAGGAAACTTCCTACCCTAGTACGGCCCTCAGATTATTATCCATTATTGATTTTTCAGGTAGGCAACTATGCAGTTGCAATAACAAGTCCAAGGGCAATCAAAAGAGACTTCAGGGCTTTGGGATGACTGGTTAAGGGATCAGGAGCACAACTAGTGTTCTCCTCTATCCCTCAGTTGCAGGGGATGATGAGGGAAGAAACAGGAAGACACAGCAGATCAATACCTGGCTCTGAGACTGGTGTCACCAGGAAAATTCTGGGATTTTTGATCATGGGTCAGTTTACACAACACCAGGCCTGCTGGCGACAGATGGGGTACACCTGTCTCAAAGGGGGAAAAGGATCTTTGTGCAGGAGTTAACAGGGCTCATTGAAAAAGCTTTAAACTGGATTAGAAGGAGGAAAGCAATAAAACCAGGCTCACTAGAGATAAGCCTGGGGGCAGCAGGCCAATGTTTGAGGGACAGTGTGTTAGTGAGGTCCTTTGGTCTGCTTCACGATGTGCTGAGTACACTGGAGCACATTTGAAATGTCCCTGTACTAATGCACACAGCACCCTAGCCATCTCAGTGAAGGCAGGGGACGGAGATCCACGTGGTGGCAAAGACACAAGGATTGTTGATGTGTTAGAAACCACAGAAGTGCCTGAGAACAGTCACATAGGAATTAGGGCTTCTCCCCCAGAAAAGGTGACAGGATCAGTAGCCCAACTGAAGTACACCTACAGCAATGCACACAGCATGGGCAACAAACAGGAGGAGCTGGAAGTCATTGTGCAGCTGGAAAACGATGATGTAATTGCAATTACGGAAACATGGTGGGATGACTCACACAACTGGAGTGTTGCAATGGAAGGCTATAAACTCTTCAGAAGGGATAGGCAAGGAAGGAGAGGTGGTGGGGTAGCCCTGTATGTTAGGGAGGGTTTTGACTGTTCAGACCTTGATGATAGTGACGATAGGGTTGACTGTTTATGCATAAGAATCAAGGGGAAGGCCAACAAGGCAGATATCATGGTGGGAGTCTGTTATAGACTACCCAACCAGGATGAAGAGGCAGATGAAATATTCTATAAGCAGCTGGGAGATTTCTCACAATCACTAGCCCTTGTTCTCGTGGGGGACTTCAACTTACCAGATGTCTGCTGGAAATACAGTACAGCAGAGAGGGAACAGTCTAGGAGGTTCCTGGAGTGTGTGGAAGATAACTTCCTGACACAGCTGGTGAGGGAGCCAACTAGGGAAGGTGTTCCGCTGGACCTGTTTTTTGCAAACACAGAAAGAGTTGTGGGTGATGTGATGGTTGGAGGCCATCTTGGGCATAGTGATCATGAAATGATAGAGTTTTTGATTCTCGGAGAAGTAAGGAGAGGGGTCAGCAGAACTGCTACCTTGGACTTTTGGATGGCAGCCTTTGGCCTATTTAGGAGACTGGTTGACAGAGTCTCTTGGGAGGCAGTCCTGAAGGGCAAAGGAGGCTGGACATACTTCAAGAAGGAAATCTTAAAGGCGCAGGAGCCATGCCTATGTGCCAAAAGACGAGCCAGCAGGGAACAAGACCGGCCTGGCTGAACAGAGAGCTTTGGCTGGAACTCAGGAAAAAAAGAGAGAGTTTATGACCTTTGGAAGAAGGGGCAGGCAACTCAGGAGGACTACAAGGATGTCATGACATTATGCAGGGAGAAAATTAGAAGGGCCAAAGCCCAACTAGAACTTAATCTGGCTACTGCAGTAAAAGACAATTAAAAATGTTTCTCTAAATACATTAACAACAAAAGGATGGCTAAGAAGAATCTCCATTCTGTATTGGATGTGGGGGGAAGCATAGTGACAAAGGATGAGGAAAAGGCTGAGGTACTGAATGCCTTCTTTGCCTCAGTCTTTAACAATAAGACCAGTTGTTCTCGGGGTACCCAGCTCCCTGAGCTGGAAGACAGGGACGGGGAGCAGAATGAAGCTCCCATAATCCAAGGGGAAATGGTTAGTGACCTGCTACACCACTTAGACACACACAAGTCTATGGGTCCCGATGGGATCCACCCAAGAGTACTGAGGGAGCTGGCAGAAGTGTTCACCAAGCCACTTTCAATCATTTATCAGCAGTCCTGGCTAACAGGGGAGGTCCCAGTTGACTGGAGGTTAGCAAATGTGACACCCATCTACAAGAAGGGCTGGAAGGAGGATCCGGGGAACTACAGGCCTCTCAGTCTGACCTTGGTGCCAGGGAAGGTCATGGAGCAGATCATCCTGAATGCCATCATATGGCATGTACAGGACAACCAGGTGATCAAGCCCAGTCAGCATGGGTTTATGAAAGGCAGGTCGTGCTTGACTAACCTGATCTCCTTCTATGACAAGGTGACCCGCTTAGTGGATGAGGGAAAGGCTGTGGATGTTGTCTACCTAGACTTTAGTAAAGCCTTTGACACCATTTCTCACAGCGTTCTCCTCAAGAAACTGGCTGCTCATGGCTTGGATGGTCATACTCTTCACTTGGTGAAAAACTGGCTGGATGGCTGAGCCCAAAGAGTGGTGGTGAATGGAGTTAAATCCAGTTGGTGGCCGGTCACAAGTGGTGTTCACCAGGGCTCAGTATTGGGGCAAGTTCTGTTTAATATCTTTATCAATGATCTGGACGAGGGGATCGAGTGCACCCTCACTAAGTTTGCAGACAACACCAAGTTGGGTGGGAGCGTTGATCTGCTTGAGGGTAGGAAGGTTCTATGGAGGGATCTGGACATGCTGGATTGATGGGCCAAGGCCAATTGTATGAGGTTCAACAAGGCTAAGTGCTGGGTCCTGCACTTGGGTCACAACAACCCCATGCAACACTACAGGCCTGGGGAAGAGTGGCTGGAAAGCTGCCTGGCAGAAAAGGACCTGGGGGTGTTGGTTGACAGCCGGCTGAATATGATCCAGCAGCATGCCCAGGAGGCCAAGAAGGCCAATAGCATCCTGGCTTTTACCAGAAATAGTGTGGCCAGGAGGACTAGGGATGTGATCATCCCCCTGTACTCAGCACTGGTGAGGCTGCACCTCGAAGACTGTGTTCAGTTTTGGGCCCCTCACTACAAGAAAGACATGGAGGTGTTGGAGTGTGTCCAAAGAAGAGCAACAATGCTGGTGAAGGGCCTAGAGCACAAGTCTTATGAGGAGTGGCTGAAGGAACCGGGGTTGATTAGTCTAGAGAAAAGGAGGCTCAAGGGAGACCTTACTGCTCTCTACAACTACCTGAAAGGAGGTTGTAACGAGGTGGGTGTCGGTCTCTTCTCCCAAGTAAAAAGCGATAGGACAAGAGGAAATGGCCTCAAGTTGCTCCAGGGGAGGTTTAGATTGGATATTAGGAAAACTTTCTTCAATGAAAGGGTTGTCAAGCTTTGGAACAGGCTGTCCAGGGAAGTGGCGGAGTCACCATCCCTGGAGGTATTTAAAAGAGGTGTAGATGTGGTGCTTAGGGACATGGTTTAATGGTGGACTTGGTAGTGCTAGGTGTACAGTTGGACTCAATGATCTTAAAGGTCTTTTCCAACCTAAATGATTCTATGATTCTATGATTTTATGATTCTGTGTGCATGTGTGTGTGTGTGTGTTTATGCATGTGTACACCAAGTCAGTTAAAATTTCTACGTCTATTCTAAAGAAATATTTAAAATTATCTTTTCACAAATACATAAGAGCTAAAATAATTTTGCATAAAATTTGGAAAAAAATATGGATTTTAATGTACATAAATAAATGCAAACTTTCTGAAAAATTTATCCCAGAGTTATTTATCCCAGTCTCTCCAGGCTCCTTGGTGTCCAAGCAGTATTTTCTGTGAAAATTTTGATAGTCATAACCTCATTTTTTTTTAAGTTATCCATTTCATTTCCTCTCTGAAATGTTTATCCTGTTCACAGATAACCTCTTCTCCACCCTATCTCTATCACACAGACCTCATTCTCAGTCTCCCCTACAGCATGCTAGCATACAAGGTAATAATGCTCTGTAGGATGTGGCTATTACCTTTGTTTATGGGCTGCTGAATCTGGAGAGATTTTTCATATCTCTATCTTGAAATAATTAAGTTTTGCTGTTCAGGTGACCCTACTTTCCACTATGTTTCAAAGCCCTGCTCAGTGAACTCTTGCTGTCCAGTCTAAATCTGCTGAGGTGTCCATGGCTGATTGATACACCAAGTGCTGTGGTCTCATTCGTGATCTAATGCATGTACTCAGCAATTTTATGACTTATGGCCTTAAAACCTTCAGAGAGCACTTAGAGAAGATTTAAAAAGACAGTTAACCTGTTGATCATGACACTTAGAAACAGTAGGGCCCATCAGGAAGTAGGGATATTGTCAAACAACTGTGTCAAACTTAAAAAAAAATCTTCTTTCCACTGTTTGATAGAAGAATGAAAAAGACTGATATATTTGTTGATCTGAGAAAATGCCATATTCTCATGAGCAAATAAGTGTTCCTGTTCTTCCTTTAAGGCACTTAGGCACTAATCGTTCAAGATACTCTGTTCTGCCAGGGATCCTTGGCAGATTTTGCAGGCTGATTACCATTAGCCAGAGTACTAAAAGTCCTCATCATTTCTCTGCAACCAGTGTATAGCCAACAGGATGAGCCATACACAATTCAAAGTAAACAAACACATCACTTAAGCTACTAAGCATGTGATTTACACCTTCAGCAGTTGACCAGTAGAATATGCATTAACATTTTACAGCAATATCTCAAAAAGATTACTCCACATTTTTACTAGGAATATTTCCAAATATTTCCAAAAATATTTCCAAAAAATACACCTTTTGCAATGAAATAATGTAATAGAATATGGAAAATAAATTATAGTGCTGTTTTTGTCTAGGATAGAGTTGATATTCTTCATAATAGCTTGTATGAGGCTATGTTTTGGATTTGTGCTGAAAACAGCGTTGATAATTCGGGGATGCTTTCATTATTGCTGAGCAGTGCTTACACAGTGTCAAGACCTTTTCTGCTTCTCTCACCGCCCCACCAGCAAGTAGGCTGGGGGTGCACAAGAAGCTGGGAGAGAACACAGCTGGGACAGCTGACCCTAACTGACCAAAGGGATATTCCATGCCACGTGGTGTCATGCTCTGCAATAAAGCTGAGGGAAGAAGAAGGAAGGGGGCGGACGTTCGGAGTGATGGTGTTTGTCTTTCCAAGTAATCATTACATGTGATGGAGCCCTGCTTTCCTGGAGATGGCTGCACACCTGCCTGCTGATGGGAAGTAGTGAATGAGTTCCTTGTTTTGCTTTGCTTGTGCACACAGCTTTTTCTTTACCTATTAAACTGTCTTTATCTCATTCCAAGAGTTTTCTCACTTTTACCTTTCCGATTCTCTCCCCCATTCCACTGGAGGAGGAGTGAGCAAGTGTCTGTGTGGTGCTTAGTTGCCGTCTGTGCTTAAACCATGACAATTATTTTGTAATGTAGGGGGAAAATTGAACATAACTAATCAATGTTTTGTTTTCATCTCTAAAAGAGACCAAATTAGTTCAAAACATAATTTGATGAAAACTCACAGATAACTACATGAAAAAGCTTTTTAATTATAACTGCTATGCCAGATACAGTTAGCATTATCATGAGTTGTAAATAGCTGAATAGAAGATTTTAAGATATTATTTTTTAGTTTTCATATGATAAAGATTCCTTCTTTTTAGCTTCTTTATTGATTCACTATTCAACAGATATACTCATTTATTCACTCACTCCCCAATTGGGATTAACATTTCAGAAAGGGACTGCCATTTCAAAGACAATGTTTGCCCTTTTTTACAATATTTTACAATTTTTTCAGTATTCTTTTTTATTTGGGATTATAGATAAAATATTGAGTAAATGAATTGTGATAAAATAAAAAGAAATAATACATTAAACTGAATTCTTCTCTAACCTGTGATGTAAGGATGAAGAAATCTCACATGCTTAAATTGATAGTTAAATGCTGAGTTTATGTTAGTGGAAATTGACTTAACGAATTTTGCCCAGTGACTCTACTTACAAGACATTAATGTTCATATTACATGCTATCCTTGAACTTTGTAATGAAAGAAGAAAAACCGTGTATGAAAGAAAACAAGGATAAAGATTAATAGCATGCAAGAAAAAGAAAATAAGGGTTTTTAAAAACAGAGAAAATAAAAACAAAAGAGATATTTGAAATCTTTACCTTTTGCGCTTAATCCACAAACTTAATTTTCTATTATATTTGAATTACTTGAATTTCCAGGAAATCTTCCCTGATAACCAGAAATGTTGTCAGATTAGTATGAAGTTGATACATTGGCTCTTAGTAAAATACTGTCTCTCCCACGTATAGAGGAACCCATCCTAAACCATAGATTGATGTTGATTTCATTATTTTGGAGATACTTCTATTTGTGGGTAATTTTCATGCTGTATTGGCTCTTTGTACAGCTGGAAGCCATCAGAAACATCCTAACTCCATGTTACATATCTAGCAGGCAATATTTTCTGTCATTTAGTTGTAGCAATAGAGTTTCATCATGAAGATATCATTAGTGTTTGAATGGCTTTTTTATTTCAACTCCAGAAAACATTTGAGAAGCTGCCAAAAAGATGGAAAAACAAAATTAAATTGAGTTTTTACATGGATACTAAACGAACTAAGCAAAGAAGAATGTTCTACTAACAGAGCAATTCCAGAGCCTGGGGTACTATATAGTGAATGCAGTGGAGACAGTCATCAGATTTGTGAGGTCACCCTAAACACCTCTCCTTTTGCCAGTGCTGAAGATAGGATACTGGAGGGGAAAGACCATTGGCATGTAGGGCATGTAGTAGGGTACTTCTTATGTCCTTAAGCCATAAGGGTCCTCAAAACAGAGTAAAGATGGCCAAGTTGAGAGTGTTTGAGAGAAGATACTGAGGAGACAAAAACCCATGAAACTGGTGGAGCAGCTAATCCTGGAAACCTGATGAGAAAATCTTCAGGAGTAGTCAGCATGGATTCATCACGGGGAAGTCATGCTTGACCAACTTGATAAACTAAAAGCCTTTGACACTGTCTCCCATAAGATCCTCAATAGACAACTTGTTGATGTATGGGCTGGATGAGCTGACAGTGAGATGGATTGAAAACTGGATGAATGGCTGGGTCCAAAGAGTGATGATCAGTGGTATGAAGTCTGGTTGGAGGCTGGTAACTAGCAGTGTACCCCATGGGCCAATACTGGGTCCAGTCCTGTTCAGCACCTTCATTAATGATCCAGATGATGGGGCAGAGTGCACGGCAGCAAGTTTACTGTTGACACAAAAATGGGAGGATTGGCTGATACGCCAGAGGCTTGTGCTGCCACCCAGAGGGACCTCAATAGGCTGGAGAAATGGCCTGATCGGAACCTCATGAAGGTCAGCAAGGAGAAATGCAAAGTCCTGCACCTGGGGAGGAACAACCCCATGCATCAATGTATGCTGGGGTTGCCCAGCTGGAAAGCTGTTTGGCAGAAAAGGCCCTGGAGGTTCCAGTAAACACCAAGTTGACCAGGAATACATTTTACATTCTTAAAATATTTTCTTTGACTATAACTGATGGTTTTGGATACTCTCTCCAAAAAAACAAACAAAAAACAGGACAACCACACACTACCAGTGCCAACCTGTTCTCCCCCCTGAAAAGTCAGCTAATTTCTCTTTGGTGGAATCTGGAGTTTTTCCATGTCAAGTATCTGTTCTTTGCATGTGTAAGTCAGAGGTAACAAATATCTCTGTGAGGAGAGTTTAGTAGTATCTGAAGATAAGAATGAGCTTCAGCGAAAGACAGAATTTCCCTTACTTATCTGGTCACTGCTAAAGCTCATAAAGAACATTTGCAGCTTACTTCTAAAGCTATATAAATAGTTGAGAGAGGGAGAAGCAGGCACAGCAGTCCAATTTGAAAAACTAAACCAACTAAATTTGTTTCAGTTTGGCCTAAAACAAATTAGTCTCTTTTTTTTTCTGATAAAATAAAAATCCCTACAATACTCTTTTGATTAAATTAAAAGTTCTATTTTTGTATATTTATTAAAATAAGCATAATTATAATTTATTTAGAATATTTCAACGTGAACATGAATTCATTTCTATTTGGCAATAATAGAACAGTGTTCAAACTTTTGGGACTGTCCATTTTAGGGGGAGAGAGATTCAAAACTAATTGATGAATGTGAGATGAACCCTTCGTGTTACAGAGCACTCGAACTCTTATATTCTAATGAATTCTTTAATACCTCCCCCTTCCAGAATTACCCAGTTCAGCTTCTAGCAGTCACCATAGCTTAATGCTTCTTTTCCCTTCATATTAAAAAAAAAAAAAAGAAAAAGAAAAAAGAAAAAACAGCAGGAAGAAGGTTCAGAGAGACAAGATTGATATATTTCATAAAAAATGTGAGAGTCCAAATACATAGGATATCTGCAATGAAAAAATAAGAAATATAAGAGCAGAAATACAGAAAATTGAATTTACTGGATATGTCTATGTCTTACATTCTCTGTCCTGTAAGTTATGTCTCTTCTTTCATTTCATTTGAAAGTCTCTCTTTCCCCCCCCCCTCAGCCTGGGGTTTTGATCTTCAGCAGCTGGAGGCGTGAGAGGACTTTGAATCTTTACCTCAAATTTAAGGTTTTCTTTCATAAATACAGAAAGCATGGAACCTGGAATAGAAAATTGTTTGGAAAGGACAGGGGTTAAATGGATGGTTTTTGCTTTGTCTTTACAGAACACAAACAAACAAACAAAATCCCTTTGTTTTTAATTGCATTACAAAGATTGCTTGTAAATCTAAACAAAATTCACATATTTGAGAGTAGTATTCACGTGAATTCCTTAAAATTACTTCCTATGTGATAGCAGCATGTTGCATGTGTGTAAAATAATGGTTCATTTGGAAGCTTTTGGGCCCATAAGCATCAGACCGGCATTTAAACGCAATAAAAAACAGTGAAAAGATTTGTGGTACCTTTTTGATAGTCTCACCTCTAACACGAACTAGATGGAAATGTGTTTTCTGTACTGCAATAGCTAAGATTTTGCAGTAACTATAAGGTAGAAGTCAAACACTAACTGAAGCAGTGCTCAGTTATTCCTTGATTTGGAGCATAGTTAAAGAGGAGAAATTAGGAAAACAGCTTTATCGAAAATCTAGGGCAACTACAATGTCTAATAGTTTTGAAACTCCAGAAATAAAGAGGACTCTGAAGAACATTTTATGCAATATATGTCGGCAGTGGGCAGTGACAACAACAGGAATATATTGGAAAGGTAACATTAATAATAATAATATTATTAAATTCACAGAAAAATGATTGCTTAAAAATGCAATTTGCAGGTCTTTCAAAATTTGAGACCAAGCTGTGAATCTATCTATGATAGATAAATTCAGTGAGAAAGAGAGGGAGAAAGGTGTTACAGAGGGCAATTATAATTTCCCAAGCAGAAAAGATCATCCATTCCAACCCAAAAGTTGCACTCTAGCTTTGATAAAATGGATTAATTTGAAATCAGAGAGAAAGCAAAGTGAGAAAGACTGTCAAGCAAGCAAAATCCACAAAAGAGCTCACAAATACTAAGAAATCACAGACACTGATGCAATCACCCCAAACATGATAACATTCATTATTTAGAAATAAAATACAAGCATTGTGAAACACAATATAAGCACAAGAATTTATTAGACTATTTTGAGACATTTGCAAAGACCAGCAATCTCATAACATAGCAGCCCAATTAGCTTAGAGGAATTTTTCATTAGAACAAAGAGCAATACTACAGGCAAAAGATGAATGTGCTACTGACCAGAAAGTAAATCGAACATTTTTACTTTTAAGGTGGAAATCCAAGGGAAAAATTAGTCTGTGAACCACCAGTGATAGATAAATTGGGGGGAAAAGAAGAACAAAAAAAGGAAAAAATCAGAACTAATAATTATGAGCTTAATTTAATTAAAGGAATATATGAATTATACATATGAGCAAATGTATGTGTACAACTTACGATGTGCCGGTATTGGATGATTTTCCATATTAAAAGAAATTTTATTGAAATGAAAATGTTTCATACCCTATGCCTAATCAAGAGCACATTCACTGCAAAGAATCAGGAAACATCACACCTGAGGAACGGTCTGAATAGGTCTTCCAAAGATTGAGAAATACAGCAATCTAGAAGAGTAGTGAAGAAGGCTAAATGTCTCCCATTTCATAACCTTGCCACAGTTCCTCTGTGTAAGGTCAGAATGAGAATATTGCCCTGGAAATCACTGTGTGTCAGACTACTAGAATGCATATAGTTGTTGGCCATTGTAGGAAAAATTGTCAGAATTGACAAATTTTTGACAGATTTGTCAGCTTGTGAACAAAAACCAAAAGAATTAAGCATGTTTGTTAAGATTTTCTTCTGCTTTCAAAGGGGAGATGTTCAGGAGGCGATGGCTGATGCCAAATATATATATTTTTTATGCTTTGTACATCATCAGAGTTGTGCTAGCTGCCCTTAGAAAAACAGAGGATATACTTGTGCACATTCAACAGCCCCTTTGGGAAACGCTGTTTCTCAAATTGCCATTTGGGCTGTGTTCAGTACACAAGTTGTTTTACCAAAAAATGCAATACATTTTTGGTGTCATATAGCTTACTAAGGTCTACACAGATGACATTTTGATTTGGGAAAAGACAGTGGAAGAGCATTACCAGAGACTCTAAGCAGCATTTGAATGAAACAAAAAAACACAAAGAAAAAGAAACAAAAATGTAAATTGTGGGAAACTGAAATAACATAAAAGGAAGAGAAATTAACAGAACAAATCTACAGATATAAAACAGTAAACTGCAGCTGCCAAAAAAGTCTGATTCAAAAAACAGGGAAGAAATGTAAGGATGCTTTGAGTTGTGAACTATGCAAGGAAGTTTGTATCCAATCTAGTTGTCCCAGAAAGAAAAACCAAGAGTACTAAGGTATCAGAGGCAATAGTAGTTTTTACTAGAAATCTGGAAACAAAAGAAATCTAAAGGGATCTGAAAGTGAAGTGCTATGAAAGTACTTCCAAAACTAATTTTTCTACTGATATATCCAAGAAAAGAAATAGTAGAGTCAGAACTAGTGGTGTTTCTGTCAGAGGCTGAAAAATGACATTAATCTTTCACACAACACATCTATCAGCATAAGCAAATTCCAGAATAAATTGAACATTGCTATTTACTTCAGATGCTAGACTGACATTAAATTTACTAACTTAATTTAATTTAATTTAATAATTGAATGTAATTAAGTTCAATACAAAACAGTGTTTATTGTTAATTTATTATGGCTAGCTTTACCGAGAACTGACGTGTTGGGAATCGTATCCTGCACAAAGTTTTCTAATGAGCTTTTGGGAACCAACCGGGCAAGCTAGGGAAGTACAGGTTATGCAGGGGTGATCAGCTGGAACGCAGGTGCCCAATGAAGCAGACCTTTATTTGTCTCTTTGACACTGAGTGATTAGTGAACAAGAGTACGTCCGAGCTTACTGCATTGCTTGCCTCTACCACAGAATCATTTTTATTAATTTCATTGCTTTGGAAAACAGCTGACATTCAATCTGGCTGAGAGAACTAAGATATTTCTGAACTGACTTCAACCATCTTTCTTTTTGACAGCTAGCTTGCAATGAATGAAGCTGAATAATCAGCCACTCATGTTTGAAACAGGAGCTGTACACCTGAAACACATCTTGAACTTGTATTTCAGATATGTTTGTAGCTGTGTGTTAAGATTTTGCATAATTTTAGAGACACTTCTTGAATCTTAATTGAATACTGAACTTTGTACGATCAATTACATTGAAGGAGATATATTTATAACATTTTCTTGCTGATAAAGGAAGCTGTTCAACTATTTTCATTTGCATTCTCTAGAGATCATCTCTTTCTCTGGACTATGTGCATTTCAGCATTATCTTCTTTGTGATCAGTTTACTTCAGGAGTTCAAGTTTTACAATTTTGGTGGACTAAGTGAATAGCATTTCCTTGACAGTGTTTATGTTGCTGAAGCACCCAACTTCTGCTGTTACCAATTGTTTCTAGTCACTTCTGCAGAGCATGGGCTCTGGACTGATTCTAAGGGGCCACAAACTATAATTATTATTATTTTTTCAAAACAAGCCCATTTTCAACAGACTTTCATTAGCGTAGAGTGAGCTATGTCTGCAGTGCAAAATATGCTTGGTCTGCAGATGGAAAAGGTTTGAAAACTACTTGTCTTTCCTGTGTGAATCTTTCCACATGATTTAGCAACAAAGGAGAAAATAAACTTTGTATTTCCAGAACTACACCTCACTGCTGGCACAATCTGGGTGGGGCTGGCTTTTCTTTATTATTTTGAAATTTTTATTTAATAATTGTAAGATGTCTCAGATTATTTTATTTTTGAAAGACACTGTAAAAAGCATACCCAGAGGAAAAAAAAAAAGACACTTTTTATTCATATTATTACAATCTAGTTGCTACATCTGACACAAGCCAGTCACACATAAGTGATCATCATACAATTAGTGAGAGTTGTTTAAATTCTGTAATTGCCAACAGAAGAACACCTCCATCATAAGCGATACATTATGGAAACCAGTGAAATCTTCTTGAATGTTCTTGTCAGCATCCAAACTTAAAGGGGTAAAATCACTTACTGTATTGCAAAAGTTGCTTCTTATGCCTATAAAGTCACTATCATGACTTTTTATTAGATACTCTCTTCCAATTTCATTATTTTAGTTAAAATAAATGGATTTATAAATGTATCTTATTTTGTTCCCACTACTTGTCAAATTGCGAATAAAACATGCAAAAAATTGTAGTAATCATTTCTAGTTAAGAGCACTGTGCCATAGTATCTATCTATCTGTTTTATTTATTTGCTGTAAGCTTACTGTGTGGATTCTGTAAATGTTAGTAAAAAGGTGACAGGAAAAGAGGCGCCTGGTTGTTTGCTTGTCCTGACAGATTCACTCTGGATCATGCGGAATGCCAGAAGAGAGCAGAAATTTTTCCTCCCCCAATGGCATCTTAGTGTGCTCAGCCAGGAGGTGGTTCTGGACTTGAGGGCAGTATAGGTACAAGGGTGGAGAGAGAGAGAAAGAGGGAGAGAGGGGTTGCACATAGGAAACTTGATGAAAAAATAGAGGAAAGGGTTTCATCTGAAGAAGTGCAGACTCCTGCGATATAGAACTAATCATGAAGATCCCTTTTACAGTCAAAGGAAAGAAATTAATCAGAATGTCCTAAGGTAGACTTCAAAATAGTTTTATGATTTGCTCTATAAGCATCTGTTTCTTTCCATTGACTGAATATAGAGCTCAGGGTGACTAATCAAGATGTATACAGGACTTTATAGATATATATGATTAGGTGATGTGACTACTGGTCTAAGAGATGCCTAAGAATAGAGGAAAGCAGATACACTGTCAAATCTGATGTGACAAAATTATTTTCTAAGAGACCAAGAGGAGATAGTGTAGAGTTTGCTGCTTGAAGCACCCACATATTTCTGTTAGAGACAAAGACTGCAGGGAAAGGTCCACATGTAAAGACTCAATGAGTATAAGGGAAACTGGTTGTCAGCCCCTTTCTTTTCTTAATCTGTCTCACCCAAAGGATTTTTGTTTAATTATTTGAATTTTACTTCTTTTTTTTTTTAGTGTTCTAGTAAAACAAAGCATTAAATATAGAAAATGCTTTAGGAATTTCCAGGCACTTTTTCAAACTGTTCAGTGTAATAGACTTGTAACACAAGCTCTTCTTTAGCTAACTACTATGTGTTACAATATCATCATTATATATTCTCTCTACTTTTTTTTTTTCCCCCTGAGAATATTGAAAACTTATTACGTTACTACATGCTTTGTGGTCTTTGAAGAACATCAGTTGCTTCAGGTGACAGAAGGAAACTTGATAGCTTTCAGATATGTATCTAACCTTTTCCACTTTGTAAATCCACATCAAGTATATGCTTTGTCTGTGTACTTTGTCTGAAGTAGTTTGGCATGAAAGTCTGTAGAGCAATAGTAATAAAAAATTCTCTCCCTAGTTTCAAAATAATGATAAATAATGATACCCTATCAAACATCAAACTAGATCATCCAATGTTTCAATAATGACCTGTTTGATGAAATAGAGAGCATGATTATTATTGCAGAAGACATGAAACAGGGATGGACAGTTAGGACTGAAAGATAGGATTAGAATTTCAGATTATTTCTATAAATTAGAGAAATGGACTGGAAAATAGGGATAAAATTAAGTAGGGACATGTGCATTTTCATAAGCCTAGACAGAATAATTATCTATTCAAATACTAGACTATTGATTAGGTAGTTAGCAGAAAGGGGCAAACATTCTAAGGCATTTATTAGGATGTATGAACAGTGTTTTTTTTTCATATAAAACATAAGCAGCAAAACTTCCAACATTTTGAGCATTATATTTTAAGAAAGATATGAAGAGAGGATAATCCCAAGAAAAAGTACAGGAATGTTGTAGTAAATATGAGGTACAAAAAAAGATAGAAAGAACTGGCAGCATTTTCCCTAGAAAACTAAGGAAGGACATCATAAACCATATTCACATTCATAGAAAGCTGACATGGAGAGTAAGGGAATAATCTGTTTTTCAAGTGTAGGATTTAAGAAAAGAAGATAAAAGCTGAAATTGCTGCAAGAAAGAGTTTGGTCAGACACAAACTCTGTAATGTTAAAAACAGTGATATTCCTCCTTCACATGCAGCTGGAACAGCTTGAGGTTATAGAAACAGGCTTGATTAATTGTGTGGTTCTCTCATGTACGTGTGCTGTATAATTAATTAGAGTTTTCACTGAGTGGATAAATTATTCTAGTGGCCAAAGCTTTGCCATCAACCACCTTTTACTCCTAGAAGATTTATTTTTTTTTTTACTGGGGGATGTATTTTCAATACTGTCAATCTTAGTAATTCCAAATGATTGGCAGTTTTGAATGTTTCAATTCTGTGTGCCAAAATTTAGATGTTTTAAGGGAGCTTTAGTTTTTCATTGTGCTGTGTATGTATTTCCTAAAACTTTGAAACCATTAAGGCTTGCAAATTTGGCATCTAAAATACCAAAATCACTATTGCAACAAGTAGCACAGTTCTCTAAAACTGCTGAGGGCAGACAATCCCAAAATACAATTCTTCAGCCAATTTACTTTCATGTTCAGATGCTAAATTTAGTCTGAATGTACCTGTGGAAGTTATGGAGTTTTCCTCAATGGGGGTCTTTAAAAACAGTTTGAAGAAACTTCCATCAGCAGTGATAAATGGCCTGGTCTTTGAAAGCTGGGTTCGTTCTTTTGGTTTGCTCTAATTAGTCTATTTATTATAAAGTTGTCTAAAACATGAGGGAAAGATGAAACAGAAGAGTCTATATGTGAGATATTGGGTGTACGAAAATATTTTTTATATAGTAATATAAATTCATATATGTTATATTATATAGATAATATATAATTATCTATATAATATGTATATATGTGTATGTGTATATGTATATGTGTATATATGCATATATGTACATATGTATATATATTTTATACATATATATAGTTATATATTTTATATATATATATATATATAGTTGCAAAAAGACCAGCAATGATTATGGGATCTTCTTCTGTAAAGAAGGGAGTTATCCAGGGCCAGGGGAATGGGAGAAGAACCAACCCAGAAGAAAATACAAAGCGTTTGTGCTCAGAGAAGGGCTTTGGCGATCAGCAGCTTCATGAGTAGGAGAGGGAAAGAGCCAATTTTACTGAAGAAAGAGAGAACAAGAAGCTCAAACAGTCTTGCCAAATTCCTCTTTACAAACTAGGTCAACCAATTTGTTGAGAAAGACAAAACAGAAATCAGAGACAATGATGAGAAACATCTTTACCAGATCCTAACTATCAAATGTCATCTGATAGCTCGGGGGTATGAGACTTAAAGCAAAAGAGATGGTCAGAGACTCTCCTTCTGGATGGAAAGGTGAATGTCCTAAATGCAATAACAGATGGTGTAGAGGTTGTATTCAACACCTTTGTATTTTATAATCCAATTTTTTCTATTTTATTGAAATGAATCGTGTCTTATTATTTTCATATTCATTCCCACACGTGGTTCTCATTCCCTTTTGTTTCTGTGTTTACTGTTTTCCCTCTTGAACTTTTGTCCTAACTTTCATCTGCTTCACTTATTTTTTTCTCTCATATGCAATCTTATGATTTTGGTGTTCTACTTCTTCAGCTCTCACCTTTGCTTTTAATATTTTGTTTCCTTAGCCTTTGTCTAAATATTCTTTAAAAATCTGTTTCTCCTGTCTCCTCATCCTTTATTTGTCTTACTCAGTCTGATGATCAGTGCCATGCCTTTTATGTTCTTACTTACATAATACACTCCACAGTGCTCTTTGCCCTTTAAGTTTCCCATTCACCCCTCTGTTTCAACCATTCTTGTTACTCAAATAATTGTCCTCAGTTCGTTACCTTCACCATTGACGCTTTATTTGTTGCTTGTATTTCAGGATTTTGTTTCTATTGCTACCTTATCTACTTTTCCTCAAATCTTTGACATATTTTCCAAAACTGTTCTTCACACCTGGAATACCCTTTTACTTCACTCCAAAAGACTTTTTCTCTTTCATATTCTTCTTTAAGACTCATTTGTATTTAATATCTATAAAAACCAATCAATCTGTAATGGTGAGTTAAGACCACAGAACTTTATGTCTACATATACTTAAACAGAAACAACAGGACACTTCAAGATAAACTATCTAGTTCCCACAGGTAAGCATGCATATTTTACGTACCCTCAGACATCCCTGGTTTCTTCTTTTCTTACTATACAAACTGATGCATTGATTGAAATGAGATTACACATTCTTTGGTAGAGGGATCATAAAAGATCATGATCTGTCCTGTGTTCACGCACAGATGCTATTTTTTCTCCAGCCCAGATAGCTATCACAGTAGGACAGAAACTAATTCAAGTGGAGGCATGAGCACCTGCTAGTTAGTCTAGTGCAGCTGCTTAGAACTGAGTCTCTCAAAAGCTTTAATTATAAAAAATACTAAAAACATAAGTGACTCAGAAAATCACTGGAGCTTACTTGGTATGTCTGATTCAGAAAATTCTTGGCGCAGAAAATGCCAAATCCAACCTGTGTTTTAATTTTAGAATACAATTTGGGTTTAGATCAGAAAAGCCCGTCTCAAAAATCACCCACAGAGTGAATACTACTGTGAATCCTCTACAACTACTCCCAGCCAACAAAGAAAGGAATAAAGCTGGAGTATTTTTTTAGATTACTGAACTTTAATTTTTCACACCTCCTTCACATACAGCTGGGGTGGCTTGAAGAGTTAGCAATAGACTTGATTAATTGCTTGGCTTTTTGATGCAGGAATTCATACTATATAATTAGAGTTTTCACTGAAGTGGGTAAATTATTTCAAGTCTTATGTAGATGGGGGATGCTTTCACTGCAATGATTTCGCACCAACAGCCATTTCTCTCTGGAAGATCTTTTTCATTGGGGCAGACATTTTCTAATTCAATAATATCAAGTTTTACAGTTCAAAGTAACGAGTCATTTTTGATGCTTCAGTTTTATGTACCCAACTTGAGACACCTTAGACAGTCCTGATTTTCTGGTGTGCTAAAGCCCTATTTGTGAAAAGATTTCCTAGGCAGGGCACCAAATGCTGAACACTAAAATCACACAGGTGAAAATAACGGTTGTCTTCAGCACTGTCAGTAGGCAACAAGGTGGGTTTGGTACTTTCACAGAAATACAGAGTGGTTGAAGTTGGAAGGGACCTCTGGAGGTCATCTGGTCCACCCCCCCTGCTCAAGCAGAGCCACCTAGAGCCAGCTGTGCAGGGCCATGTCCAGATGGCTTTTTAAGATCTCCAAGGTGGAAGACTCCACAACCTCCCTGAGCAACCTGTACCAGTCACCCTCACAGGAAAAAAGTGTTTCCAGACATTCAGACAGAGCCTCCTGTGTTTCACTTTGTGCCCATTGCCTCTGGTCCTGTCACTAGGCACCACTGAAATGTGCCTGGCTCCGTCCTCTTTGCACCCTCCCTGCAGGTATTTGTATGCACTGATGAGATCCTTGCTGAACCTTCTCTTCTCCAGGTTAAACAGTCCCAGCCCTGTCAGCCTTTCCTCATATGTGAGCTGCTCCAGACCCTTAATCACCTTTGTGGCCCTTTATCGGACTCTCTCCAGTATGTCCATGTCTCTTTTGTACTAGTGAGCCCAGGACTGGACACAGTACTCCAGGTGTGACCTCACCGGTGCTTAGTAGACGGGAAGGACGACCTCCCTCGACCTCCTGGCAACGCTTGGCCTAATGCAGCCCAGGATAACATTAGTCTTGGTATTAACCACACTGGAACAGGTGGATATTTCTTGAAGGAACTATGGCCCTTGGGAAGGACCTGTGATGGAGCAGGGGAAAAGTGTGAAGAGGAAGCAGACGCAGAGAGAACTGACCACAGTTCAGTTATGGACTGACTAGAGCTCTCCATTCCTCATGCTCCTTGCTCCACTTTGTGGAGGCAAGGGGAAGAGGAGTTTGGAATGAAAGAGTGAAGTTGAGCCTGGGGAAAAAGGGAGGTGGGGGGAAAGTGGTGTTTTAATTTGTCTCTGTTTCTCACCATTTTAAATGGTAATAAATTAAATAATTTTCCCCAAGTGGAGTCTGTTTTGCCAGTCATGGTAATTGGTATGTGATCTCCCCATCTTCTTCTCAACCTACGAACTTTTTTATTGTATTTTGTTCTTTGAGCACGAGTGAGAAAGCGGCTTGGTGTGCTTCTGGCAACAAGACAAGGTCAATCCAGTACATCTCTATATCACGATTAGTCCCTATTTATTCTTAGGAAAAAATTATTTACTAAAACTTGTAAATAAGTACTCATTTTAAAATATTTGGCTTTCATATATACCATATATTAAAGTTAAGGAAGCTAAAGACTGTATTGGGAGGCCAAGTAGCAGGCAGGTGAGAGAAACGATCATTTTCAATATCATACAAGGCAAGTTAGCCCTAAATCACAGTAATGTCATATTCTCATCTTCACTGAGTTCAGTCACAAATTCGTGTTTCTTGGTACTTCTTGCTGATTACCTTTAATCAGTTATGGTGAATCCCAAGGGCAAAATATGTCACTAGTAATAATTAGTGAGAGGAAAAATAGAGATTTCTCGTGGGAAGCAATACCTCTAGAAGAGGTCCCTTTCCTGATGTTGACATTGTGTTTGGTAGGTCAAACTCCAAACTTATCATTTGCAAAATGTTTATCTTCCTAGGTAGTATTCTGACAGGAGGATTCATGATTCACCATGAATTCATTCAGTACCTTGAATACTGTGTTCAGTTTTGGGCCCCTCACTACAAGAAAGACATGGAGGTGCTGAAATGCATCCAAAGGACAACGAAGCTGGTGAAGGGTCTAGAGCACAAGTCTTATGAGGAGTGGCTGAAGGAACCAGGGTTGTTTAGTCTGGAGAAAAGGAGGCAGAGGGGAGATCTTACTGCTCTCTACAACTACCTGAAAGAAGGTTGTAGCGAGGTGGGTGTCAGTCTCTTCTCCCAAGTAACAAGTGATAGGACAAGAGGAAACGGCCTCAAGTTGCGCCAGGGAGGTTTAGCTTGGACGTTAGGAAAAATTTCTTCACCGAAAGGGTTGTCAAGCTTTGGAACAGGCTGTCCAGGGAAGTGGCGGAGTCACCATCCCTGGAGGTATTTAAAAGAGGTGTAGATGTGGTGCTTAGGGACATGGTTTAGTGGTGGACTTGGCAGTGCTAGATTAAAGGTTGGACTCGATGATCTTAAAGGTCTTTTCCATCCTAAATGATTCTATGATTCTATGAGTCTATGATCTTGCATGTTCAAGGATGCTTTGGTGTTGAGAGGCAACTCTTCTCAAGTTCATATTCTTTAAAGTATGCAGAGGAGTGAACACTTTTTGAATTCAGCCCATAAGACACACACTGTATAATATCACATTCATTGATTCTGTGAAGAAATAAAGCCCTAACAAAAGGATGGCAAGAAAGCTAGACATGACTTTGGCAGATCGACAAATCCTGAAGAAGTTACTGCTTACAGAGTTATCCTTCAAAGGCGTGAAAAATACACACATTTATTTTACTTTTATGTCTTGTTGCAACTCTTCACAATACTTAATTTAGCTTTTACTCTGATATAATCTTACTGATTAAGCAGGTACTTTGTTTGAATGACAATGTTTCCATGGGGACTGCAGGGCAGGAAGGCATATTTCTGAGATGCCACACATCTGAAACAAATTATAGAATTTCTCTGGGTGGACAGCACACTTTATGCCATGCCACATGGAACATGTTGGAGACCAGTGGTCTTACCAGCAAACCGATGAAGATTAAACTCTTTTCTCTAGTAACCACTAACTCTTTACTAACAAGCAAGATGAATGCAAGGGCGGGGGGGGGGGGGGGAGGGAAGAAGCAAACTAAACGCATGACTCTTGGAACTTTGCACTACAAGTAAATTTTGGTTTTATTTGTCTTGAAGCATTTAATAATTCAAATGACACCATGGTGCTGTTTAATTATTCCCTTAATTTTCCAGTTAGGAAGCTAGAACTCTCTTCTGCTATGTGCTGAGTATTCTGGCAAAGTTGAGAATAAGTTCCAACAATTTCTGTTGGCATTGAGCATGACCTGCAGCCCACCGAACTGAGTTAAAAATAATATTCCTTTTGTTTCAAGGGGCATGTTCAGAGGTGGTAGCTGTGGCATTTGCTAGATTGCTGTAAACACCCAGTTCTGTCACAATTATTTCAAGCAAAAGCAAAATGGATGGTTACTGGCATTATTATCTGAATCCTTCAAAAAGAGCTTTATTCTTGTGGGGTTTTTTTTGGGGGGGAGTGTTTGCTTGTTTGTTTTGTTATTGTTGTTTTTTCCCAGAAACTTAGTTCAAAAAAAACCCCCACTGTCAGACAGGAGAGGAGAGGTGAGGTGAGGCGAGGTGAGGCGACAAGGAGAGCATTGAACTTTTTTCTATGGTATCTTTTCCTATCATTTCTGTAGCATAAAGATTTTAAGACTGGTATTAACATACTATCTGTATTACTTACCAGCATATTAAGCATAAGAAAATAATATTTATCTGTTTGAAAAACTTGCTTGGAACACAATACAAAAAACAAGCCCTTTGGGACACATTTTCAAGTAGTTTCTATTCGTAATCCTTTAACCATTCGCTCCTTTAAAGGCATAAATCCTAGCTCCTGCATACAGCTAAAGGAAATGATCTGTACACAGGGAAGCTTAACCAGAAGAACTACCCCCTAAAATGTAGACTGACAATGGAAATTGTCTATCGAAGATCTTTCCTCAGGAGGGCTCTGAAACTGGATAAGGAGGTCTTGGAATCTTCTGGTCATGTCCTTGCTTCTTCAACAAAATTGTTCTTTGGTCCAGCCACTGTTGCAATGCTTTCATAAGCTACAGTGCACCACAGAAGAATCATAGCATACTCTGAATAATAGAATTTTAATAGTTTCACTGTCTCTCAGGCCTTCCAGAGGTAAAGTAACCTTTTTTTGCAAATTGATCTTTTGTAATAATGAGGGAATATATGAAAGAGGAAAATAAATTCTATAGATATGTGCATAGAACACACATGATTATTCCCAAAGCCTCACCAAAGTGAAATAAGAATCTTAGAAAGCTGATTTCTGAGAAGTAAAAGCATCTGACCAGTGATCTAGATTTTCAACGATGGGATTATAGTATATATTGAACATATTCCAGAAAAAAAACCTAACAACCCAACCTTTAGGGAATAAAATAGTGGTGAAGAAAGGAAGTGGGTTATTCTGCAAATGTAGTTACACTAGAGAGCTAGATAATTAAATCATCTTTTCTGATCCTACAGTGTTTAGTTGCCTGCATATTTTTATATATATATATACACACATATACACACATATTTGAATGATAATGAACTGTAGAAGACAAACCTAACTGGAAGGCCTGACACGAGCCTGTTAGCACTTAGTGTGAATGGATATTTTCTTACTGAGCAACTGAGCAGGAAAAACACAGGGCTGAACAGAGAAAACAAAGCAGAAAAATAGTTGAAAGCACTGCAACATGTTTGTTGTTTGGGGTTTTTTTGTATGTTTGTTTGTTTGCTTGCTTTGTGGTGTTTGTTTGTTTGTTTGTTTGTTTTCTAGGGCACTGCCTGAAAGTCAGAATTTATAACTACTTCTGGAAGAGAAAGCTTATAAATTACAGAAATGAAAAATACAGCTTTTGGAAACTCAGAGATTTCTTTTTCCTCAGCACAGTTCTCTGCAGCTTTTATAAACTTTTAAATAAAGCCATTTTCTAAAAACAAAAACTATCTGATTTTTATCAGAGTGCAGATACAGTGATTTTTTTCTTTTTTTTTTTTTTTTTTCCAGTTAGAAAAACATTATTATACTGGACTTCAGCTGGAAGTCAGATTTGTCCCAGATGCAGCAGAGTCCTAATACTTTTAGATTTGAAATGTTGACACAAATACAGATCCGTGAAAGATAAAACACCTCTACTTGCTGTAACCCTCTGTTTTTAAGCCCATCTTCTACAGTATAAAGACTTCCAGCATTTACAGGTAAAGAAAACAGATATAATTTTGTGGGAAGTTATTTACTCACTTCCTGGAGACAGTAAGTAGATACTACTTTCCTTCTCAGTTATTCTGTAATAAAGCACCTTTAAAGGTAATTTTATTTTATTGAAACATGTATTTATGACTGCATTATAACAACAGAATATTGTGTTTTTTGAGGTTTTTAAGTATAAGTCACACTGGTGCCTTTTACTTACCCACACATATTATAGACACATGCTATCCTTATTTTCTTTCCTCTTCCTTCTTCCTTGCACACATTGTATTGGACCAAGTATTGTGAGATGGGATGTATCAGTGTACGGCCAGGAATAATCATTCTTTCATCCCTTTCTCCGAAGAAACATTGTTCCTCATAATGAAAGGGAAAATGGGAACTGAAGACTAATAAGCCTTTATGAAAAGATATTTTTTTAAAAGCTTTTAAGACAGGTAAACTTAATAAACCTAATAAAATACTGTACTTTTTTGCTTGCTGTGCTTTTATCTAATCTTATAATACAAGATATTTTTATCACTTTGATGGGTGTATGGTACTGTACTTAGTGACTAAAGGTGTTACACAATGACACCTGGAGTACGTTTTAATCAACAAAATAATCTTTCTGGTTTGTAGCCTTCCTTTGAAGGCCTGTCACAGCACAAGGACATTTTGTCTATTCCATCTTAATACTATTTTCCCCTGGCTTTCATCTCTTCTGTAAACCACAAAACATAATGGTAAATGGCTTAACCAAATGGACATAAATGTTAGTACCATTATTTTCCCTTTGAGGGCCAAACTATCACAGCAGGGCTGCTGAATGAAGCACAGTGATGTAACAACGTGCGTAGCTGTACACAGAATAGGCGACTGTGAAAAGGATATGGGAAAAACATGATGACAAGTATCAGGATAACAAGAGGAATAGAATATAAAAGGTTGGCTGGTAATCTGTTCTGATCAGAGCTGCACCATGTTTTAACTGTCAGCAGCAAAACTTGAACTGAATAGACTTCAAAGGAAACGAAACCCCACAAAAGAAGTAAAGAATTATCCAAAGGTTGCAATTTTATTTGTTTTCTGGGGCAGTCTATGTTGAGTAACTTTTTTTTTTTTTAATTAAAACAAAATGCAGCCTAAGAGAAGAAAGATTTCCATTACAGAGCAAGAAAACAAACCCATACTCATAGTGAATAGATCTACTAATATGCAGTAAACTGTGAATTCACCTTTAAATTATGAGCACCTTGGCAATTCCCTTGGAAACCAATCTAATGCTTGTGAAGTAAAAGAGATATTGTTTGATGCTTTGTTTAACAAGAACATTAATTAAAACTTGTTCAATACTGATATTTTGGATAACTATATGTACTTGTACTATACAATGATGGGTAGAGTACCTGTAATAAAGGCACTGTTTTATATTGTTTTGTAGTGAAATAATCTTTTTTCTTCATGGGAAAGAAAAATATAATGTTTTAGGTTTTTATTTTCTCACTGGAGGGGTCACATTTTTGTTTCATTACTATTGTGTTGCTTATACAAGCTCTTTGACAAAATGTAGCTATGCATGTTTTTGAGGAAAGAAAAAGAAAACCTAACAACTGGTTAATAATATGCAGCACTGTATAACGTCAAAGAACAGACAAAAAAGAATATTATTTTCAGCTGAAACTGCAAAGGAAATACACTTTAATTTGAGAGTTTATTTTCATGAACATGCTTAAGTTATAGGCCTTTCAAAAAGCTGTCTTTGACATTTCAGCAAGAGGAAGCAGAATTGTAAATGGCAGACAAGGTCTAGCAATGCCAGACTCCAAATATGTATAGAAATTGCTGTTGTGTGTACAGTCTTTAAACTGCTTTCTAATTCCAGTTGAATTCAGTAAATTCAATTTTCTTAAGCTGGATTTCCCTGATCCTGCCCAAAAATTGAATTCACAGAGCTGGAGGAAGAAATTATTATGTTGGTCTGCTCCTTTTGTCCAACAGCTCAGGCTGTGTCCAGGGTACACTACAAGATGTTAGTTAAAGGGCTTTTCCAGAGGTATGAGGCAATATAAGCCAATTTTTGCCCTTGATTCAGCTGAAGAGTTCATTTAAGTTTTGGGATTCTCAACCTGCAGGAAAGTTGTCTCACTACCATAGTAAAGGGCATTTTGAATTACTGTTTCTTCATGACAGAACTGCTTCACTTCATATATTATAAATGCTGAAATAGTAATTTATCCAGAGAGCAAGCACATAGGAATTGTTCTTTAGCTTGAAGGTTCAGACCCTCACTTAAAAAAGGAGCGGGGGGCGGGGGAAGTGCTGACTCCCTCTGCAAATTTTATTTGCCGATTCATAAAAAAGTGAAAGACTATCAACAGAAATCATAGAAGTGTCTTGATTTTCCAGTATTCACTTTTTTCTGCCCTCATCAAAAGTCCATATGCTCAATAGCAATACATGGTTTTGATGAGAAATGTAATCTTAAAACAGGACTAACACTTGATCCAAAGTTGTCTGCAGGTAAGTCTGTATTCCAAATAAGTAAGAGCAACATTGTATTTTTTGAGAAATTATTATGCTATTTCTTTTCCTTTTTCCCCATAATTAACCCTAAATAACCAATGTGAGTGATATGCAAAATTCCATGTGGAGAGTTAATTATTTTTTATTTGTACAGAAAAGAATGAAAATACTAACTTTATCCGGCATTCAGATATTCTTTTCTAACTGTTTTCAACTATTTAACCGAAAGATCAGTTATTCTTTCAGCCTTACCTACCATTAGGAGATATTGCTTAAAACCAGTTGTCCTTATGTGTACTGAGTGGTGAACTTATTTAACAGTATGATTTTTAGTATGCCTAATAATAAGATGGTGTTTTATGGTTTGGAGTAGTTTGTCATACACAGTCCTTCAATTGCAGTAGTTAGTCCAGTGAAAATAGGTAATTTACTTAAAAAGTGGTGTAATTTTGGATTAAAAAATACAGATTTAATATCCGTAACTCATTCTCCTCCTTTAAATTGAAATATGCTTGTCTTTTTATTGTGCATATTGTCAGACTTATGGTATAACTAAGTCCTTTTACAGGGTCAGTGTCTTACATTTCCAATCTAACTCAAAGACTGAGCATACCCAGATATAGTCATAGTCAATGTCCATCTCCAATACATCAGTTTTAAGTATATAAAATCCTCTGAACATTTCAAAATGATAAGGCAGTTTTTGTGAATGAAATCAATTATTATAGTAGCCCTAATGTAAATGTGCATTTGTAAACATCTGTTCTTTAGGTATGAAGTATGTTTAAGACCAAACAAATCCACAGAAATAATAAAAGGCAAGACATACATTAAATTACTGTTATCTCTATGTTATTCCTTCCTTTTTCTGACTCTTAATTGTCATATCTATAGTTTTAGATGGCACACTGAATGGTGTATTAATTGTTATATTGTACTGGGAGCTGGTGATTTAGGAGTCCTTGTTGTAAAATCTCACATGTTCCTTCTGAATTTTTGGGTCTAAAATGGCAAGCAGTGAATATATGGTTAGTTAAATACATTTCTCATCTGCATTTGGAATTTGAAATAGAACTCCATTACACAAAACCAATTTATAGACACTTCTTTTTTGTGTCCTTACATAGGCTTTCCATAACAAATTCTGCAACTTCTGTTACTCCTGGTGAACAATGGCAATAGCAGAGTACAATGGCATATAGACTGAGAAGTACTGGATACAGAAAACTGTATATGAATACATGGTCATTCAAGTGTAACATTCCCTCTAAAATCTTAGTATCCTTGTCATTGCTTTGCTCAATGTATCTTCCAGGATGGAGCTAGGAATGGCTGCAGCAGGTAAACTATTGAGCTGACTGTGAACTTTTGCTTACAAATTTTTGGCTTTTAAAGATCAAGCAGGTCTCCTTGTGCATGGCTAGCTGGTCCCTCTGGGCTTGTTACAGCTGAAGTAAATGAAAAATATTTTGCTTCTTCTCATGACACTTGTCCCTGCATCCACCAAATGTAATGGTGGTCGTTTCATTCACTTTGTTAGCATGTGGATCCAGCTCCTCAGATCCATAGAAAGCTAAGAGTGTTCCCAGCCACGCCATTTTGCACAACCTCATTCATCTTCTGATCTCCAGTTCCATTTCCCCTGTGAACCCCAAAACTGTTTTTTTTTAGTTAATTGTGAGCTATCATACCACATCACTCACAGTAACTTCCCTCCTGTGCATTTCCTTACAACCTTCTACATAAAAGTTTACTTGATCTATCCTCTGCTCTCTGCATATAAACCAAATTTATCTGTATGTTCTTTGTGTTTAAGAAGGCTTATGTGTACATGAAAATTAGGGTACTAAACAGGCAATTGGATTTTTCTGGCATGCAGTCTTCTAGTCTGCATCTACAAATGCTCACAGATGATTACGGTAACAAATATTCTAGACTCAATTAAAAGTAATCTATTAAAAACATTTTTCTTGGTTATAGACGTAATAATATATTTATGTGTATTATTTGAAGAAGTGGAAACTACTTACTGCTCATAATAGTTACATTTATTGTGGGGATTCTGACTCTAAGTATAGGATGTACTGCAAATAAAAAGTACAGGAAATAGCACAAGGTAGGAAACATTGAGTTTTTAACATCTACTGTTATAGCTGAAGAAAAATTGATTATAGGTCAGAACAAAATCTATGATTCTGATCATCCAGCTATTCAATACAGACAACTCCCGCTGAAGTTGCAGTGGGAGTTTTGTATTCTGAAAGACTGCAAGATGATCCCTTTGAATTTGCCTTTATTTCTTTACATTTCTTTTGATGAGGTGATCCCACTGGCTTTAAGTGCCTTTATAACATTCAATATAGTTAAACTGCAAGCAGTAAGACACAGGAAACAAACGATCAGATGCCCCATCTAGAAATACCCCACAATCACACCATACATTATGTACATCAGCAGAAAGATTACTTCTTCCTATCATTCTTAATGCTGTCCATTAACTAATGCTTTCATAAAAGTAATTAGGATTCCATAGAGACTAACAAAGCTGATCTATGTCTGTCCACCTTAAGGACTAAGAACTAACACTAAAGGCTCCTCACAGAAACAAGAAGAAGAGAAAAAAAATAGCATTCTCTCTTTTGATTCAGGAGATTGTTCAGTAGAATACTGTCACTATACGTAGCTACAGAGACGTACAAGAAGAGATATTCACTTAAAAGCCACCAGGTAAAAAACAGTACTTAAAAGCTATTGAGGAATCATTATCAATCAGAAATTAGTAAAGAGCAGTGATACATTGAGCCTTCCTCAGAACAGACTTGAGGTGCCTGCCACAGTGTCTGCTCATCTTAGCTTCCACAGAATAACAAGGTTTCCAGCAGGCTGTATTGCAGCTGGTGGTGGGTTCAAAATCCAGTGGCAGCATTTTTCAGTTCTTTCTGCAGTGAGTATTAGCATCAGCATGATGAAAAGAGATTGCCTTGTCTACTCTTTGGCGTTTATGTTTAAATAATCTTCTAGAAGGTTGGAGCTGTGTGTGTGAACCACCTCAAGGAACTGCATCTTAGTTTCTCCTTTCCTGGGTAAGTCCAATGTCCAAGCATGGAATGAGGCATCCTGTGGAGCCTGTGGAAGGGATTCCCATGATGAGACTTGGCAGAAGCCACATGCCAAGATACTCAGTCTACACGAAATAGTGGCACACCTGAAATGTTCGCTAAAAGGATATTAGATGTTTAAGTTGCCTAATAGTAACTGCAATGATTGTGCCACTGCTGGTACTTATCTCTGTATTGACAGCTTTATCTTAATCATAACCTTAAGATGGGTAAAGTTAAGTGATATTAATAACTGAGTTTCATTTCCTTTTATTAAATGTGTGCAAAAGTTTATCTTTACAGAATGTCATGAGCATAAATCAGTTAGTGTCTGTGAGAAGATTAGATACTGTTTTAAGTACCATTAATAACTCAAGAATGTGTTTAATAGAATTCTCATTATTCTGAAGTTTATCATACTGTTTCAGTATTGTCTATCCTGAATCTCTGCTGCTTAAATTGGAATGTGTATTTTATAAACAACTTAGTATTTTCCTTGAAAATGTTTTGTTATAAATTATTGTCATCAAACATTCTGCCATCGCATTCTATGACATCTCATGGTAGTCCGCAGGATTAAAAAGGTGCAACTGATGCAAAAATTGACATAAAAAGCCAAATTTGGGTGGGTTTTTTTTTATGAATGCAAAATTTCACTGAAATCAGTGAGAATTACATTGAGATTATACAAAAAATGGAGAGTACCTTTTGTACCACTATTAAACTACACACTAGCCTCACAACATGCAGACAAGAAAAAAATTGGGAATTGTTATTCTCCAAATCACAGTTCTTTCTCTGGTAGTCCTGTACTCTGCTAATGTGAGGAAATAAATTTCTTCCCTGTCAGCCATCCTGTACAAAAGGACGTATGCAATGAGGTGAGTTGGGGTCTACTGAGATTATTTTCCTCCCTCTTCTCATTGCCTGCTCATTTGGTCCAAAAAAAGTGCATTGCAGTTTGTGCTTTCCCCACCCTCTCACACTATGTTCAGTTATTTGAACAGCCTGTAAAGATTGAAGGTACCTTAAATCAGGTAGCTGCTTAATCTATGCCATCCAGTCTTGCAGCAGAAATATTAATTAACAAAAATTATTTCAGCTAATGGAAAACAAGTCTATTAATTGTCAAAAGAAGTGATAATAATAGGGATAAAACTCTGCTTCTGTTCAGTTTTTGAACATCTGAAAGGCACAATGTACCTGTTATTTGAGTTGTAGCCAATCCATACATAGTAGGGTAATGATAGCAGTGCAAGCTGCTGTCAATTTACTGCATCAACATCCATCACATAAAGTTATTAAATATACATCTATCATTTGGTGTATTAGAAATAAAGTCATTGTAATAGAATTTTGTCATAAGATCAATAACTTAGAAAATAAATGTCTTGGCTTCACCTCAGTGTTTACAGTGTTTGGTAGCGGGAGACCATTATCTTTTGACAATGTTCTATAGTGGTGGCAATATCTCTTAATTTAAGATCAAGTACAGTATATGTCCTTTAGTTCTTATATTATTTATAGATTTTAGCATTAAAGTTACTGTGAGAAGGTACAATGAAACACCATTTGTTTTAGTCCTTCTTCACTTTATTGCAAACCTGACTGGTCACACATTTGCATTAAATTGTTTCATGCTCCTGGCTTATCTCTGCTGCACTGAAAATGTAATACACAACGAATGCAACAGCATGTATTTATTAAATGTATACCAAGCCTGCTGCCTGTCTTCAGCTGATATGTACAATGGGTGTAGGAGTTAGTGACATGAGAAGTTCTTTGGATTTAGCCAAGCATCAGTATAACTCCTTTGGCTGCTGAACTTTTCTCATTGATTTACACTGACATAGATGAGAGAGCACTGTATATTTGTGAATATTTGTCATGGTTACAGCTTTTAGATAAAGCCTATGTATTTTAGACGATTTGGGTGGATTTTTCCCCCCTTAGAGGTTTTTAAATTATTTGTAACAATTACATATGCCCATACTAGAAATGAAGAACATGACTTACTATAAACTAAAGGCTGTTTGATTTTTTTCTCATGATATCTGTTATCAAATGTCAAGATTAACATTAATTTCTGTTGACTGCTAATAAAAGAAGTGACAAAACAAGCTCTGCTTGGGAAAAGCTCCAGTGACTGGTGAGTGCTTGGTTTGCCTCTGTCTTGGAGAAGAGATGGTAGAAACTTCAGTAACATGACCAAAACCCAACTCTTCTCACCCACACGCTTCAACTTCTGGGTACACTACCACCAATCTTAGAAGAGAGAAGAAGAGATAGGATAAAATCCAAAGGCAGAAATAGTTTTTTGGTGATTTTGTGACTATCAGGAAGACTCTTCCATTCTCCTTACTATGCAACCTGGGCAAACTGGAAAGAAATTCTGGAACTGCAGTACCCCACTCAGTAATCTAGATGATATCTTATTCATATTTCATTGAGTGGTTTTGGGTTTGGGGTTTTTTTCATTATTCTTTCACTTAGTCTTGTATTCTTACTAAGTCTAGAAAGCACTGATTTGGAAAGCAAGCAAGAGAAAATGTATCTGTACACAAACAGTTCAAAAATAAAATGAAATAAACTACTGCAATATGTTAAAAAATAAACAAAAATAAAAAGTCTCCTTTAGAGAAGCTCATGACTTTCGGATATGTCAGAACTCCTGAGCTAATTGAACCTATATGCAAAGAACACAGTTACTAGGAAATCATACAGATGAACTATAGTTAAAACTATTGCAACATATGATTTATCATTTATAATATTTATAGCAAGATATTTGGAATGAAATCCTGGTTCTATTTGTCTTTGAAGAGCATGAATACTTGCAAAGATACTATCTGTACATATATTTAAATGTACAAATACACACACACACATATATATATCACTTGAATAAAAAAGTTCAAAACCATTCTGAAGGTTTACTCATATAAGTTGACTTAAAGAAAACTTAAAGAAAAGCCAGTGAAGTGATATGTCTAGAAGTTATTTGAACCCTAACTTTGTTGGAAATGCTATCATTTTCATAAAGGGCGTAAGACAACCATATTTTAAGATTAGACAGCATTTTCTTAGAGTTTTAGAAGAGATATAAAAATGATCTTTTAGATCATCTTGGTCAATCAAATGCAGAATTGTTCCTTGGTATAATTCATACCTGTGGAATGGAACTCAGTGGAAAACCTGAAATAATTTTAAACTGAGGCTAAGAATAGCCAGATATGAAATATACAATATTTGCTTTATCTGTTTATCTCTGGTAATATTTTATAAACATTCTTAGTCTGTTTACACTTTCTTGCTGTCAGTCCAGTCTAGGCTCTGTCTAATCTGCAGCAAATGACTCTGAATAGGCAAATATTCTAGGTGTTCTTTCCTTTTATCTTGCAAATAGATAGAAAAAATTATAGCTAAATGAAAAAAAAAAAAGTTTGTGTCCTTAGACTCTCATCTTAGAATGGCTGCATGTATTTCCTTTCATAACTTATAATTAGCTTCTAAGATTAATAACTCATTCTTAGATATGAATTTTGGACCCTAGAATTAGAGCAGACGAATCACTCAGAGGTACATAATTTTATTAACATTTATGTTTTTAAACCCATTTACTGTGACTAAAGTTGATAGAAATAAAAGGAAATAAACACAATACATGAATAAACAACTACAAATATTATAAACTAAGCAAAAGCTGAGATGAATCTTTAGCATGCATTGAAGTCATTGTTACTATGCTGATTTATGCTAATTAAGGATTTATTAATATACTGGGTAAAATTATGTGATCACTGTTTTACTGGACATTGCAATAGATAGCTCTTTTTCCCTGGCTTTCAGTTTCTATTAGTCTTATTTTATTGAACCTTGAGTAGGTTTGGAGCTGTTCCTTGCAAGGTAACTGTCAAAATATTTCAAATGTGTTAGTGAAGGAAAGATTATCAAATAGTATTTCAAACAGCCTAATTTTTCATCTTTTTCATGGAGTACTCACATAATAGAGAGGCTTAGGTTGCGTGGCTGTCTCCTCCTTTTTGTGATACCAGTACCACAGACTTAAGATAAAATTGCTTCCCCATTCTGTCAATAAAATTCATGAAAGTTTGTTCAGTTGCATCTAATGAAATTGCTAATGTCAGCAACGTGGATAGAAAATAACAGGAATGAAAGTAGAGTAGCATATTATGACTGGTAGTTGTATCATTTACTGTACCGAAATTGTTTCTATATTGACCCAAAAGAGCATTCCTGTGCTATTTATAAATTCTGGGAAAATAGTACAAGCCTTGTTAATTCAGAGCAGTAAGACATTCTCAGCCTGGTATATACTTCAAGTATGTGTTTGCCACTAAATCTGAACAGAAAACCAGTTGGGGTGTTTTTTTCAACTGGAAGAAGTGTCTCAACCAATCAGCAATAATGCAAAGTATTTCTGGCTTTTAGAAATGGACACTACAAGTGAAAACTGGTAAATTTGAGCTAGCTCCTGATAGCTCCCATTTCAACAACCATATAATTGATTTTTCAAGAGTTCAGTTATAATTAAGAACCTACATGGGTAAATTTTGAAAATCTGTCCACTTTTTATGATAGTGTAATTGGAGCTGAATCTATTTTTTGTTATCATTTTCAGGCACAGTGACACAGAAACATGGAGAATCACTTGTGCAGTCCCCTGGGCTTTTTTCATTGCAGAAGGTTCTGTTGTACCCAGTAAAGTTACATGGTGAATGCAAAAAAAAAAAAAAAAAAAAAAAGGGATATATTATCGTATCTTAAAGTCAATTATTAGTTTTTAAGTAGTCTTTACCAAAACTTTCACTGACACCAGTGGGTATCAGTATGCATACTGCCAATATAAAATATTAATGAAACTGATAAGAAATCATTTATGGTCATGAATACACTGCATAATGCAACACAGCGTGGGAGATCCCCAAACTAGCTCTCAGCAAGCTTGAACCTCTATCTGAAGTGACACACTGTCAAGCAGGGAGATGCTAGCTCAGATCCTGAAACAGCATTGAAGTGTCAGCCTTATACAGCATCATAAGAAATTATCTCAAAGGTAGGAGGAATTAGCTTGTTGCAGCTCTACTAAAATGACTATACCGATTACAGGTCTACAGCTAATTCTTTCTCTGATAAATTGGGAAATCTCTGCACCACTTGCAGTATAGACAGTCATAGGATTTATCCTAAGGCCAGCACACATCAGAAAAAAAAAATGATACCACTGCAAAAATTATACTCCTATTTCAAAATCCAGCACAATTTATTAATAACATCGTAAAACAGTTAATATCACATGGTGGCAACATATAAAGTTGCTGAAAAAAACAATTACCTCATAACATGCAGTTTTTGGTCTCTTGATAATGCTTAAGCTTAGAAGGAATAAACTAATCACATAATTGCTCTCACATTATACAGTTGTTCCCACGTAAAGTGGTTGGCACTCAACTGACTAATCAGGTGTGATTACAACTGCAGTATTTGTGAATACTTAAAAAAATAAATCTTCCTATAAATCTTATGAAATGAAAGGCAATATGACTATAGCAAAGAAAATAACATATAATAAACATTCATGACAAGCAATAAGTCTGAAAGTTAATGTTTGGATAGAGTGGTGTAAACAATGGATTCTTTTAAAATTCAGTGCTCAGGCTAAATCAAAGACATGTAAAATAAAGAAACTGGCCAGGAGAACTGAAATAGAAATATATCAGGGTTTTGACCATAAAGAAACAGAAAGAAATGCAAAAATATGTATTTTAAACATCTCATCCTACTCAATATGAAATGGCCTGTTTAATTTTTTTGACTACTTAACTTTTTTCAGTTTTGGATCCTTTTTGCTCGAATGTGGATGAATCTGAAAATGAAAAATATTTAAGGTAAACAAAAAACCTGCCATTTTTGTAAGGTAAATAAAATGGAGTTTCTACAATCTTTGTTATAAAATTTTGGAAATAAAATGTACTGTATGTTTTGAATTCCTGAACTCCAATATCTCCAATATTTTGACTGAAATTATTAATTAATTCTAATCAAGTACAGCAATAGTTACCATCCCTAATTCTTTCCACATAGTAAGCTGAAGAAAATGTAAGTTTCCTAATAGTAACACTACGATCAAAACGCTACGGATAGTTCTAATACCTATTCTACAGACCTTACTATGATATATCAACACTCTGTGTCTCTGTCTCTTTGGTTCATTCCATGTTTTCATCCACAGAAATTGTAGGCTACTTGTAGAAAAACATCTGTTTTAGCAAAGCGTACATGTGAATGAAGAGTGTGGAAGTGTATATCTGACTCTTCTCCCTGCAGCCCCTCACAGCCCCCATCTTCAAATGCCATTTAGCCTTGAGGTTCCCTGCGAGGTATTATAATGTGATTTATTTGAAGGCATAGAGTCTTGTGTGTAAGTTAACCAAGATTTCTTTGAAGGTACCAATATTTCTAAAGAGGTACTGTTTCCCAGAAGTACAGATTTTAACCATCACAGTTTTTAAATATGTGCATGTGGCACACATTTATTAAATTTAAATATTTGCATAAATTGTAGCAAACCACCACCGTGTTTCAGAAGGAACTTATAAGTACTACTATCTTTAGTTACCTGCATACCTATTACTAATAGCTATCCAATGGACCTGTGTTAAGGTTCACTCAGCTTCAAAATATCAGGATCTTACTAATATATACATAGGCATTTTTAAGCATTCCAAAATCCACGAAATTCAGGCAAAAATAACAAAAGAAAATAAGAAATGTAGAGGTAAAATCTGAACTGTTATGACTTTTTAAATTTTCTTTTACTGAGTATTATGCAAAAAAAGATAAGTACTCTCAAACATATTTAATATTTCAATCCAAAGGAGTATGGCACAGTCATGGGGAGTACGATGGGTAATTTTAATGTGAACAGTTTCCTTTGTATACCATAGTTAGTCATGGCCATAAGAAAACACATTAGGTTTGTGTATAATATTTATAACTTTTCCCTGCTTAGTTCTTACAAATTCCTACAAAAGCAAAGTACTTAAAAATTATTGTGGTTTTTTTTGTTGTTTTATTTTTTAAAAATGATATTGTATAGAAAAGGAAAAAAAATAGAAAACCATGAAAAGCTATGAAGGCTAGAACATAAAAGATACAGTATTGTACATTTATAGGGGGAAAAAAAAAAAGGAACTTTATGGAATTGAACACATAAGGAAGACCAGAGTCCTAGCCAGAAAAATTCAGTAAACTCTACTAAAAACTACGGTGATTCACTAGTTTACAGAACTGAAAATCAGTGCAACATTATTTAAAAATTAATCATAGTAAAATTCATCTCAGTATTTAGATTATCTTCAGCTTTATTTAAATATACACAGTGTGTAGCATAACCAATGTTAATTGCAGCAAGAGCAATAAGAACTTTTTACTCCAATCCCTTATAAAATATTGTATCACTATTGTATGACATAATCAACCTAAGTCTTGGGTAGGCAAAAGGAGATCTAATGTACTTTCTGGTAAATAAAAGTGAGTGGTTTATGTACTTCTGTGTCTGATCTAGAACAGGAAAGTTTATTGTCTTTTATTTTTTTATTTACCTCAGTGCAACCACAAGTAAGCAAACAGTATAAAACAGCATAGAAGAATCACTCTTTTTTTTTTTTCAGAGAAGAACAAAAATAGGGCATGGGATTATTAATCTGATCATCACTAACATACAGTGCTGACTGACAAAATGATCACTTTCCATCTGAAATCATGACTTTATATTTTTTAAATATATTGTCTAAAATGTCCTGATTTCAGACAAAATGTGAAACTCTTCAGTTTATCAACAGCTGGTTTGAATTGGTTCTGTTTGATAGAATTATCCCATTTGGGGTTCTAATTACCCATGTGAAAAGATTATAATAAAATGTAAGGATGAAATTAATCTGCTGGAATTCAACCAGAAGGTTGATTTGGAGGCTAGGTAATGCCAAACCTCTTTCAGCCCTTCAAATCATTTAATAATTAACTCACAGTTATGGCTTTTTAAAAACCATTTTAAAATGTCTTTGATGTCTGTTAGATTATATGTAGTTTGTAAAGCAGTGAATTGCTTTTTTAAATTTACTTACAGACTTGAGTTGCTAGAAAATATTTAATTAAGCTATTTAAAATATTTCATAGCTACTCATGCTTCTTTACAGTGAAAGAGAGGTCTTCTAAAGTGCTTATGTGATAAATGTTCACTCTGGGATTGCCATTCTCTGGAAAACTCCAACTCCCACAGATGTAGAGGCACATAGTTTGCCAAAATGAGTTCATGCAGGTTCATTTTTCAAATTAATTCATGCAACTTATGTTTCTGAAGCTGTCTTAGAAAACCACAGGGAAAGATTTATAGAGTGAGCAACTTCTGAGGAGAGAAGGAGGCACTTCGTTATCTAGTGAAACTTTCTGTATAACAGGACCAGCACGCTTTCCAGAATCAGTCCTTTTTCAAAGCCAGTACACATTTCTTTTTCTAAGGAAGGGGCAAACAATGATCAATAGCCCTTCTCCCTCTTACTGTGTCTTTGTTAATTTGGAAGACTGGTTATACTTTTGTCAAGTGGATCCTACCTCTTCTAAGCAGTTCTTGATCTTCGAAGAGGGGTCCATGGTAGTAAAAGTCAACCCCTGTTATCAACACCAGTCCAACAACCAGATGTTGACCTGCAGGATCTGTTCACTCATTCTCAAATCTTTCCACCTCACTGGCAGGATCAAAGAAAAAAAACACATGGTCCCCTATGTCTTTGACCATTTCCCCCATGTGTCAGAGAGAGAGAAGACAGAAAAGCATCCAACTTTCTCCTGGAAGCATAAGCACTGGATTTGAAACTTTATTGTCTAGAAAGTCAATGCATTTCACATTTTGTATAAAAAGCAGAGCCAATCCTGAGATCCGGAATCAGAAAACTAATTCTTCAATTTTCGGCAAGGATAGTCCTCTTGCCTGATATTGTTTGCGTTCTCATTCTTTGCTCATGACTCACACCCACCTGGGATACTTCATCAAGTAGGCCCACAGCCTACAGCTTCAATCCCCCTCAGAATGAAAAGTGCCTAAAATAAAGTTTGCAGTTCTGAGTGAGTACTCTAGTGAGAAGGCTATTATGCAAAACCCAGGTCACTCTCTCACCATAAAGGTGCTGTAGAAGCAAGCTTGACAGCTTCTGTATCTGCACATTAGGCACAATTGGAAAGTAGGTGTCGTGACTTGATCATGTACTTATTTAATGATTGATTCTACTCAGGTTGAATCTTTAGGACTCATCTCCAGCTTAGGTGGACTAGATCTTAGCCCAGCCCTTCCTAGGTGTCATTGTTTTCCAGGCTGGAGTGTCTCACATTGTAAATACAATTTAATTTATTTGCATCTAAATGCATGACTTCCCTTTCGGCTGTATTGAACCAGATATTGTTTGATTATGTTCAGCTTGTCAAATGATCCAGATAACGTTGTAGAGTAATACATCCTCTTTATTATTTACTACTCTCTCAATTTTCAAGCCATCTACAAATTTCATCAGTAATGATTTTATGATTTCTTTTTGGTTATTGATAAAAGTACTCCACAGCAAGAAGCCAAGAGATGAACTGAATGAGACCTTACAGAAAATAAGAGGTTTGATATTTTTAATTTGTGGGCAATTTTAAAAAAAATAATACTAAAAAGATGTTTTCTCTTGCATGGAGTATTTAAAAAAAAATAATTAGTTTCTCTTTATAATGTAAAATACTACGAATAATCTAAATTAAATTATAGAAACAATGAAATTACTAAAAAATGAATGCATTTCTTTTTGGAAAGAAGTTTATTTTAAAGTAGAAATTAATAATAACAACTATATATACATATTATATATAATCTTATATATAATATACTTATATATTATATATCATTTATTATATTTATTATATATAATAATAATAATTTAAAAATTGTGTTTATTTTAAAGTAGAAAGCAAGTATGTGTGCATGGGAAAGAGAAAAATAAGGCAGAATTTTAAAGTATGAATTTTAGTTGCTTAATAATTAAGTATCAGTTTTGGGTTTGCTTTGTTTTTAAATGGAAAATGTAGGGGATTTGAATTGATAAAGATGCTTTGAACAGTATTTCGCAGTTCATTTGTATTACATATACTGTCATCCTGAAAACGACACTTAGAATTTAAAAATCTCAAGTGCCTCTTTCTTCAACAGCAAAGTAGAAAAAATAAAAATTATGTATTCTATTAAGAAGCCAGAAGGAAGATACAAACTTGCCTCTACTTTAGTGAACCAGATTTTATATAGAAAAGCAGATACTTCCCCCCTCCAAAATTGTGAGTTCATAGGTAGGCAGCTAACTATGAAAAAGAAAGAAATATTAAAAATATTTCCTAAAAATTATAATATTTTATTTGAATGATAATTTATGTTACAACCACATCACTTGTTTATTTCTAATAATTATCACTAATGAAAACATAAGGGAAATTACCCCTATCTAAAAATTAGGGAGGATTAGTTTTCATTGGTTTAATCTGTGTCAAACTAATTCCTACCAACTACAGTAGGTAATACAGAAGGAAGAAGTAACAGAGATCTATTTATTTCCCATAATTATCCACCTGGTGGTAAAATTCTACTGTTTTATTTTTGCTAATTTAAAAATAGTTTGGGTGTGATGAAAGTCTCAGGATTGTCATCGCTTTTTCATGGTTTTCTATGTACTTGATTTCATTTAAAATAGTTAAATAGTTCTCTGACAAAATGCACATGGTATTTTTTTCTGTCTCACTTCCTACACAGTTATGTCTAAGACCGCATTTCAGTCACCTGAATCTAGCATAGAAAATGCACACTAATGGAAGTCCTAATTTAGAGAAATCTTTATGTTTAATTTAGTTGTCTGTCCTCAATAACTCACAGGGCAAGCTATCAGCTTTTTCACCAGCACCTGTATGTAACCACAAATAGTTCTACATTACCTTACGATGATGCATGCATAATCCTTGACCTTTCTTCTTACATAAGCGTTAAACTCTTGTAAAAGCAGAATATTATAGGTGAGGGTATATAGCTACTAATCATAGTTCATCCAATGCTTGTGTTTTTGGAATGTTCTGTCTCCCTGGGAACATCAAAATTCTATAACAATTCATAGAGATAAAACGTCATTCAACGTAATCCCATATAGCTTTTAACAGATGGAATAATACAAGTTAAAATACTCTGTTGCCCTCTTAAGATAAATGTCACTTTTTCCTAAAAATTAAGTTAATCAGGATGCATCAGTATGCATGAAATAGGTCTTTTCACAAGTGTCAGTTTAGGTACATACTTATACATTTGCAAAGGCTAGAAACAATGGCTCCTTTAATTTCTTTTTTAGGCTACCTAATCAACAGATTTATAAAACCAGAAACACAAGTTCCTCCAGTATATTTATGCTAAATTTTTGCAATTATGAATAAGCTTCAACTTTGAAAGCAGTCTGTATATCAACTTAGTCATCTAATTAGAGCATGGAAACACTTCAACAAACCTTAAGGAATGTTCAATAACACCTCTTTTAAAGAAGCCTTCCTAGTCATCTGAAGTCGCATTTGAGGTTTCCTCTGTATAGAATCATAGAATGGTTTGGGTTGAAAGTGACCTTGAAAGATCATCTAGTTCCAACCCCCCTGCCATGCGCAGGGATACCTTCCACTTAGACCAGGTTGCTCAAAGCCCCATCCAACCTGCCCTTCAACACTTCCAGGGAGGGGGCATCCACAACTTCTCTGGGCAACCTGGTTCAGTGCCTCACCACCCTCCCAGTGAAGAATTTCTTCCTTACATCTAATCTAAATTTACCCTCTTTCAGTTTAAAGCCATTACCCCTTGTCCTATCACTACATGCCCTTGTAAAAAGTCCCTCTCTAGCTTTCTTGTAGGTCCCCTTTAGGTACTGGAAGGCTGCTATAAGGTGTCCCTGGAGCCTTCTCTTCTCCAGGCTGAACAACCCTAACTCTCTCAGCCTGTCTTCATAGGAGAGGTGCTCCAGCCCTCTGATCATCTTCATGGCCTTCCTCTGGATTCTCTCCAACAGGTCCATGTCCTTCTTATGTTGGGGGCCCCAGAGCTGGATGCAGTACTCCAGGTGAGGTCTCACGAGAACAGAGTAGAGGGACAGAATCACCTGCCTCGACTTGCTGGTCATGCTTCTTTTGATGCAGCCCAGGATATGGTTGGCTTTCTGGGCTTCAAGCGCACGTTGCCAGGTCATGTTGAGCTTCTTGTCAACCAACACCCCCAAGTCCTTCTCTGCAGGGCTGTTCTCAATCCATTCTCATTGCCCAGCCTGCATTTGTGCTTGGGATTACCCCAGCCCATGTGTGAAACCTTGCACTTGGCCTTGTTGAACTTCACGAGGTTCTCACAGGCCCACCTCTCAAGCCTGTCAAGGTCCCTCTGGATGGCACCCCTTCCTTCCAGCATGTTGACTGCACCACACAGCTTGGTGTCATCAGCTAACTTGCTGAGGGTGCACTCGATCCACTGTGAAGAAGAGGACAAAACATAACCCTTATATGCCCCAAAAGGACTGTTAAAACAAATGGAGTTAACATCCAAACCAAATGCAATAAATAAATTATTTAAAAAACAGAAAGAAGAAGGTAGACTTCATTAGAGTCCAATGACCTGCACTATGTTTAGTTAAAATAGCAATTTCTTGTGGAAAAAAAGGAGTGTTGGTGGAACAAGGAATTTGCTTGAATTTCAGTAGCAGTTAAGGGATTTTTGAGACCTGAGCTTTTTTCATTAGTTAAACTACATTCCCCCCCCCCTTTCTTTTTTATAAGTACAACCTGTGTGAAACTAAGAAACTTAAAAGAACAAAGTTTCACCATAAAATGTCATTGAATGATGATTAATAAATATTAACAGATATTAGTGGATATTAGTGGATCCTATATAATAGGACTATAAAAAGACTGTAATAGGACTGGGTTACACTTGGGAAAAAAAAAAAAAAGATGAAACGACTAGGAAAAAATTGCAAGAAAATCCTGCTGAAATTCTGTCGTCTATGAACAGAACTTCTGATGGCTCTTCAGCCATAAAACCTGAAGCAGTTTTCCCCATCCAAATGTGTTTTAGAAGACAGAGTAGCATATTCTGCCTCAATCTTGTGGCCACAACTGCTATCGACCTGTTTATGAGCTATGGCGATTGCCTGCAATGACCGTGTGCTTGGCTTCCTATGTGATTCTCAGTGTCTCAGCAGAGTCCCTTATTAACTCCAGGTCATGCTCTTGCTGTCCTTTGGGACAGTACCCATGGGTCACTCTCCAGCATGCAATTTCAACTTGCAAATTCTAGGCTTTTCCTTTCCCTGCTGAGTGTTTGTGACTTCAGTTTTTTCACCCTTTTATTCTAATCACCCCAGACAACCAGGTCTCCATTGCCCTGGATAGTAAAGTCTCTGCATGCCTCAAAAAGCTCATTTCATTACAGATGATGTCAGAATACAGGGTGGCAGTTCTCCATTACTCTAAACTACCGTGGGACTTTTTAAACTGAGTTTGTTATATACCTACATTATGTTACTGTCGAATGTATCTATAATATCTAAAATAATACCAAAAAGGTAAAATAAATGTCTCTCCCTTGCTAAGACTGTGTACCCTGTGTGAAATTTAAGACTGCAGCAATTTGATATACTAGTTATAAATCCCTGAAAAGCATGGTTTATGATGAAAACTTTGACAAACCTAACTATAACTGCATAAACACAACACTAGCATGAGAAAAATCAATGTTTTTCCAGTAACAAAATGTGTTATTGCACTTGTAAATTTACATTCTTTATCTGTATAGGGAAGTAACATAGTAAATTATAATACAATTATAACATGTTGCAAATGTTAGAGATTATGATTGTAACATTGACATTTTATGGCTACAGAAGTAAATTTATATGAAGGCAGTGAGGGCAATAAAGCTTCTAAATTATTGTCTTTGATGATTTTTTATAATTAATTAGAGCAGAAAGGGTTAACCTTTCCTGAAAATTAATGATAACACTGGGGAAATAACAAAGAAAATATTTTAATTTCTCTTAGAACAATTCCATATATGAAAAAACATTAAAATCCCAGTTTATTTAAGAAAATAATTAGGCATGTGATCAGTAAGATTGTGCACAAGCCTTCTGCTGAGGACTTAAATAATCTAGTGGATTGCCAAGGCTTTGAATTGGCATCTCTGTTAAGAATAATTTTCCTTCCTCTTAAAGTCAAACATGAAAGCATGTGGTGTACTTAGCATCCCATTTTTTTCCTTCTTAATGCTTCAGTCCATGAAGTTGCAAAATTAATCTTTTGATTCAGTTTGTAAATCTTTTTTTCCCTGTAGCAAAACTATGTCTTCTCCAGCACTGTTCGCTGAGGCAATTTCCTAAAAGAGTAACAGATTTGTACAAGAGCTAAGGATGCACATTTGGAAAATTGTTTCTATGTTTTCCCATTTGAGGTTTACCTCCTCCAAGTTAAAGTAATTGCTATATTTGTAACCTGAAATTCCCACAGCTAATTTTAATTTTTTTTTCCTATTGAGTATATGGCACATTTATACAGATTCTTATACCTGAAGACAGCTTCTTGAAACACATTTATATTGAGGCAGATAAGTCTGCAAAAGACAGACAAACAGGTTTGGTTATCCTCTCCAGTTAAAAGATTATAATGATGTTAGTGCAAATTCACATGTGGATAAGAACAAAATGAGGGCACATTTGTGTCTGCACTAAAGGTTTGGCTTCATGGCTTCTGTGATGTGGTTAGCTATCTTCTGTCCCAAATGTTGCCACTAATGGAAAGCAAAAGCCTGGAAGTTTGTGGCTGGGGCCCAAGTCCACAAGATCTTTCGAGTGCAACTGCTCCCTTTTTCCCTTCTACCATTTTTTTTCTTTGAAGTGAAAATATCAAAAGACACTGAAGGACTGAAGGCTTATTATCTCTCACACCAGTGCATGTCTGGAATACTAAAATAATACACAAGCCCAGGGTAAGACTTTACATGGAGAGAATGCCAATCTGTTGGTGAGAAAGGTTTGAAGATTTGAGAACAAATGTAGCTCCTGGGTCTTGAAGAACAATATTTTACTCCAGAACTAACAGACCAACACCTTCTAGGGGCTTTCTGGGTTAGGTGCCCTTCACCAAATCCCTGTGCAAAAAGTTTTCTGCCCTCTGTCACCTCAGAGGCTTCACTATGGATGAATTAACTTCCTGCCATAGGCATGTCCCTGCCAAATTGCAGGATCTTTCAGAGTGCATTTGTGCTGCCAGACATCCACTCCCAGGTTCTCCAAGGCTGGTTGTGCTCGAAAGATTTCACAGACAAAGCTGTCTCCTCCTGTCTCCAAACGGCCCTCTCAACCCAAAGTGAAGCAGCTGTATCAAGACAAACAAGCAGCTTTCCTCCTTCCTGCCCAGGCCCCAATCTTTTAACAACATGTATTGGGCTTAGAAAGTAAACTGGAAACAGGCATATTAAATACTTCTACCATCTGTCACAAAGAAGTTGCAACAGATTTGCATATCTTGTGCTGCCATAACAGTGGTAATGAATGCCTTAGCTTTTAGCAGTAAATAAGAAAAAAATATCAATATGTCGTGGACTGAGTGGCACTTTTTCCCCCTGACTTTTTCACTTTTTTACAGACTCATAAGCAAATATTTGCATTTCATAGTACACTGCTAGGAAAAAAAAGTGAAGGAATTTACCTATACATTAGCACACTGTGTTTCAGATATTTGAGTTATCAAACTTAGAAGTATTTTTTTTAATTCAGTGGCTTGGAGTTAATGAATTATCTTTGCCACAGATGAAAGAAAAAGAAAGAAAAAAATAGAGTTCAAAGTATGTCATGAGTGCAAACCAACATAATTAATAGGACATGACTGGTTTTCACGGTAGCTGCATTAAGTCATGGCCTTGTTCAAAATTTTATATTTACAGATAGGAAGCAAAGCTTGTAAGGCTGCCTCTCCCAGAGAGAGAAAAACAGAAACAAGAAGAAAATGAATTGATATCCTGATTTCTGCACTAGGGAATTCATAGGTTAGTTTTTCCATTGACTACCAGAACACACTGAATTAGTGATATACAGTCAGCAAGGTATTCCTTCTGTCACCACCTAAATGACTTCTGGATAGTTCACTGTATCTCCAGCTACAATCTTGCTTTGGCATGCACTGAATCATATTAATACCTGAATGAAATATATTGCTGAAATCAATACTGCATTTTCCACAGCTTACAGGGACATTATGAAATATTCAGTATAATATGCGCATGTGATTGTTCCACTGCTTTAAGTTTTCACATCTGATTTAGCAAATACAAACATGATCATTGTTCAAGAGTGTAAAATGCCTGTCAACAGAACCACATTTCTAAATTAAAACTTACCTCAGTTGTTTACAATAAAAAGCAATGCTGCTCACCTCTTGACATACACTTTCCAATGTCTTAGTGACTTGCTTAGATCATTAACATTTCTAGCATCGATAAATATGTAACAATATTGTAGCTTTCAAGGCGAATCATTCCTTTGTTAGGGGAATAACTGTACTCTGCTTTCAGAAGTCCTGAAAACTTAAAAAAAAAAATATTTCTACTTTTACCTTTGTATAAAACACCCAACGAAGAGCAGTATCCATCCTTATTCACCAAGAAAATGATTAACTCTACATCTTGACCTCTTTCATCCAGAAATCTCCCAGTAAAAAGGGTAAATGTATGGAGCGAGATTTTGCCAGATAGTTAGAGACACAAATCACCCTTATGGGAAGAAGTGCAAATAAAAACATAAATGGCATTTTTCATTAAATACTGTAACTTAAAGATACTTTGTTAGCTTATGCTTTTGGGTTTTTTAGAGACATTCATAAATTATTCCCTTCTTTCTTAGTAGCTATTGCTAAATACTGAAAAATGTATGAAAATGAGGAGAAGAAAAAAAGATTACGCTGTCTTGTAAAACAGTCCAGGGATGTCAGTGAATTGATAGACATGTTACAAGAACAGCGTCAGTTCGCTGGGAACTTTACTTATATGATAAAAAATATACCCTGTCTGCAGTAGCCATGCTTTGTGTAGACAGGACACACAGAGGTGGTGACCCTTTCAAGCTATAATCTGTAATTTTTGTTAAATTATCATATTTTAAGGTATCAATTTTTAATGCCATGGGAGAAGGAAAAGGACAGAGTTCAATTATTTATTGTCTATCATTTTAATGTGAATTATTTAAGTATATTTATTCTTGTTTTCTGTAAAAAGCATGTACTAAACAGCCTCTTAGGAAACCTTCTGTGGCTTTTGTTTATTTAGCGTTTACTGATTTCAAAGATTTAAAGTTAGACAGGAGAAACATATTATAGGGGGTCTTGCTGTGTCTGTGGAGACACTAACATCCCTCTCTCCTCACACACAGCTGAGTGAGGGGTGCTGTGGATTCCCCCCCCCCCCCCAAAGAGCTTATTCCCGGTGGATTTAGGCATCTCTGTGCTCCTAAACTCTTTAAAAATAAAAATCTCATCTATGGACTCCAGAATGCACTGTCTCCTCAGCTCTCTATTCCATTCCCTTTGTAGCTTCACTCTGAATTCAGCTATGTGCAATACAATGAAATAGCCGTATGTAGTAGCCATGATTTTTGTCATTTTTAGCTCATGTATAGGACATCTGGAGAAATGAAATATAACTTCCCTCCCTTCACCTACTTTCTGATCTAGGTATGTCCTTACCTACCTCAATATTAACTGTCATGATTTTTATTATTGGCATTGTTATTGCACCTGACTGTCCCACCGAAGAGTGGAAGATCATTGTACTAGGGTGAGTATAGACACACAGGAAGACTGTGAAATCAAACTTCTGCTGAAGTTACTGAGGATTAATTATCAATTTGAGCAATCAATACAGGATTAAGCAAATTCAATATTGGACTTCTACAAAAATTTTCTGCATGCTTTCTTTTGCCTCCTCTGACTAAGAGTTTACCTATTTCTAATTTCCATCAATTCTTTCAGAAAATAAGTTGTGTGTTATACATTTACATCACTCCTCAGTGTAACTGTTTCATGACAAATTTATTAGTCTCTTAGCAGATTTGAGGAACTTGAATAGGTGCCAGTTTGAGGAACTTGAATTAATGAGTTACAATATTTAGCAGACAAGTTCTAATGTTAAATCCATATTTTGTTTCAATTCACATAGGATATTTTTCTGTTATCAGACACTGGCTATGGTGCAGTACTTGTCAATTCAATATACATGTATATAAAGATTTCATTGACTCAATATTTCCCTATTATCCTCTTATAAAAAGAACATGAGAAGCTACTAATAAATGTTTTGGATTGTATTTTGTTTTGATTTTGTTTCTTTTTTACAATTTTTTTCAAAGCAAACTTATCCCAAGACAACAATAATTATGATAAAACATTGGATGATTTTTAATTTCTATGGATGTTACTTTCAGTTATTAGATTTTAGATTAAGCGTAGTATATGTTTTATACAATGCCTGCATATCACTTTTCTGATTTATCATGTATTCAAAGGGAAATCATGTACAGAAGAAGAACTGAAGCCAGAACTGGAAACTATATGAACCATACGTGGTTTAGAACTAACTGTGGAAGTGTCTGGTTTCCAATCAAGAGGTCTGGACAATGCAGTTTTTCACAGGAATGGCACTCAAGTCAATTCATCTACTCAATGCGAGCGATAAAAGTCTACTAGGATAATCAACCCCAAGTATTCAAAACTCATGAGATTATTTTAGAAGCATGAGAATTTATACAGAATAAAATTTTAATTTTTCTTGTTTGTTTTCTATTTTTTAGTCCATTTTTTTCTTCTCTGGGGGAGGAGGTAGAGGAATCAGGAATGAAGGAGTGAAGTTGAGCCTAGGAAAAAGGGGAGATGGGGAGAAGGTGTTTTTAGCTTTTGTCTTTGTTTCTCACTATCCAAATCTATTTTAATTGGTAATAAATTAAATTATATTTTTCCGAGGCTGAGTCTGTTTTGCCCATGATGGTAGTTAATAAGCAATCTCCCTGTCTTTGTCTCAACCCATGAGCTTTCTCATTTTACTTTCTCTCTCTGTCTTGTTGAGGAGGGGGAGTGAGAGAGCAGCTGGGTGGGCAGCTGCCAGCTGGAAGGTCAACCTACCACAGCAATATAACAATAGATTTTTTCATTCCAAATTTTCATTCGATGCTATTTAAAAATCATTAAAATAGAAATAACAGGTCTACCAGCAGAGATTGCTAGTGAGGAGAGAAGAATGAAAAGGAAAGACGGTAGGAATAGTTGAGTTTCTCAGCCTACCAACAGTTTAGAAAAAATAGATAGCTCAACTTAAAACATAGATTTCTTGTTGATGATTTTCATTTCTTTAATACTCGTTACCCCCCTTTTTTCCCCAGAAGAGCTATTTCTATAATGCTGCCTGCATGTAATTAAACATTAGAGTAGAATTATTTGTTCCACTTAACAGCATTATTGCACTTTGCCATGAACGAACTCACAGTATCGGCAGAGTGCCTCAAAGGGAAGACAGAAAAAATTCCTCTCTGCTTTTTTTACAAGACAAAGTTCTTAGTGAAATCAGTGGGCAGAGGAAGACCTCTGGACTCAGTTTGGGAAGAGCAATCCCTTAACTAGGTAATGAGCAGCACCTTGCAGTGTTACACAGGTAAGTGGAAGAAAAGAAGAGAAGGAGCAGTGCTGCTTGAGAGACTCCGTTCTGAAGGCATGAATGCTTGGTTTCTGCTCACACTGCTCCATTATGCCACGGAAAGGCAGGCCTGGCTCGGTGGGAAAGAAGAGGAGATTTTCAATAAGGTTATGCAATTCTGCTGAGGGGCTAAGAGCTGCCCAGCTTAAATGAGCGAGACAAGATGGAAACTTGACCAAGGCACCTGGTGAGGACACCAGTATGGTTGTTTTCTGTGTAGAGGTCACTGTAAGATTCCCACCATGTTTGAGCTCCAAAGAAAACCTGCTGCGACTGGTAGAAACGCAGAGAGGGCAGGCTTGGCTGCTTTTCTGTTAATGACAGTTTCTTGCATCTCGTTACATGGTGAAGTTTTATACTTTCAGATATGAAGAAATTCTGGAAAGACAGAGTAGTGCCAACAAGGAAATGAGTAAGTGATTTGAAGAGATTATGAGAGACACGAAGCAGGGATCCTATGAGGAAAAAATGTTAAACTTCCTTTTGTGTTACCTGGGCATGTATACATACTGCAAAGAAGTTGACTTTGCTGTTATTAATACTGCAATTATTGCATAAATTTTTAGTGGGCTGCATGCATGGAAGTACAATTAGAATTTTTAGTAAAATGAAAGGAATTTTAGACAATTTACTACTTCTTGCCTGTACCAAATCATACATATATACATATGTAGCTTAAATCTTCTCATTAATTCACTCTGTTCTGCATGCTGCAGTCTAAATTCCTACAGGTAGCAGCAGCACAGAAATTCTGGATTCAGTAAAAAGTCCCCTGTAGTGCATGCTACCATCTGGGCCACACTGGGATACGAGTAGTTTTGCAGAATACTTAACAGTGGGAGATTACTTACTTGAATGGTAATTGCAGAATATAAGGCAAAGATGCTGGTTAGCCTAAATTACTGGCACAGAGATTTTAGTTTTTCACCAAAAAATGGTCCCCTGAAAGAGGATCTGTGAATAGGACAGGCAGCTGAATGGGGCTGAAGAAAATGGAAAAGAATCATGTCTTCACAATATGTTATGCTGTCATAAAAATTATATAAGTAATGTGCCTGACATATTGATGTTTTACAGCTGAATGCAATTTTTAACTAGAGCTGGCTAAACAGATGCCCCATGAAATCTATCTTTTCCTTTTGAAGCTTCCTGTGTGTTTCTTCTCTTCTTTTTTTTTTTTTTGAAAACCCTGTAATTCATACTAGCAGTTCTAAAGTGCTTTACTTCTGTACCTCCAGAGGTAAAGCTTTTAAAATTTTCTTTTGCATATTTAGAAACAGTCAAAGTCCCCAAAGCAGGAAGAAATGGAGAATAAAATTTGACTATAGTCCATAATCTTTATAAATACCAGCATTGCCATCTAAAGAAACAGTTATTTAAATGTTATTTCTGCAGTAATTCACACCATTATTTTAAAGGAGTTTAGAATTTTTTATTGTGCAAAAATTAGTTTGGGTTTCTGTTTACAAGAAGGCTTTTTTGCTACTACACCTACTTGAGACAGTAGGTCTCTTCTTTAAAAGCTTATTTCAAACTATGTAAATATTATCTTAGCAAGAGCTAAATTATCATTCCAGTTAATCCTTGTTCTGAGTTTCCCATAAGAAATCTCACAAATGCAGTGGTGGGGCCATAAAAATAGAAGATAAGGTATTATCTTCATTTGCCATATCTGATCAACACACATGAGAATAAACTACATGAGAAATTTACTTCTCTGTTTCAGAGAAAAGATTCAGTGCAATGAATATAGCTTCATAAAACTAAAACATTTCCTCATAGGCATATTTAAAACCTTGCTTACACATAGACTTGTGTGAGTTCAGTTAATACAGTTTAGGTATTGATACTTTTTTTAACTTTGAATGGTTTTTTTTTTAGTTAGCTAAAATCCATCTTTAACAGCCTAAAATTGAGCTGAAGTATGACTTCTCTGTATGTAAAATACTCTATTTTAGCATGTCATAATATTAAAATGACATAGCCTACCTGCTACTAAAAAAAGAAAGAGGCAAGCCTGTGGCTATCTTTACATTAGTATAGACTTTATCTTGATCTGCTTTGACTAAAATGGTTAAAAGTATGTGCACTCAAGTTCAGCTATTACATATACACAAATTGGAACAAATCCAGTCATTTAAATCACAGTAACAGCTGTTTTGACACTGCCCCTTAAAAACTGACTATGTAAAGGTACTGAAAATCCTCAGTCCTTGCTCCAAAGAAATGCCAAGATATTAGAAAACGTATACATTTCTTTATCAGTAGTGCAGATTTGGCAACTTTACACAACTTGGACTGTGCAAAATGATCTGTGAATCATCCAGCTGCAAATAACCGGCAAAGAGTACGGAGTCCTAGGAGCTCCTCTGCCAGCCCAGCCCAGCCTGGGAGTCTTCACCAGCCTCCTTCCAGGGCTTCCACATTCTTGGCCTAAGGACTGTATCCAGACAGGACTACTTATGCTGGTGATGCTGTGCTGCACAACTGTGAGCTGCTACCCTGAGTAGTGCAGGGCTGGGACTCCACCACAGGAGGCTGGAGCTGGCCCTGCCTCCACCCTCCCATCGGTCTGCCCCGGTGAGGAGAGCTCTGGTCTCTGTGATGCCATCTCGAAAACCCAGGAGTGTGACTTTTGCAATCACCTTCATGTACAGAAATTTTCTCTGTGTGATTTTTTTGGTGTGGTTTTTTTTTTTTTTTTTTTTTAGGTTTTATGGGAGTGCGTACATTAAATTGTTCTGAATCAAAAGGTTAAATATGTGGGCTTTCATCCACTTTCCCAAGACTAGCTTCTGTTTTATGAGACTTGTATGTGACTGCTTTTTTCCTTACAACCTTAAGATGTTGTTCTGAAAGAAGGAAAGCAAGATCTGAATGTGAGACTCTGCTTTTTTTTCGTTACCTATGATAAAGACAATTACAGTTGTAGGTTCTTTTAAGCAATCATGAATGATGTATTTATGAGTAATACAAGTACATGCTAGGAAAAAATGACATTGATTTTACTGCAAAGCTACCGGTTTCACTGGCATACACTAATTACTCTCCTGTAGAAAGAACTAGATAACACTTTCTTTAAAATACTATTTAAAAAATTAATAATACTTCTGTGTTGTAAAGTACATACTGCAATTAAGTACTATGGAAAGCACAGCATACTATGTAATATCAGACAGAACTACAGTTTTTAAATTTCATTTCACTCTGAAAATGATTAGGAACAAATATACATTATTTATTGTACGTGAAAATATAATTAAATTCTTTTGTCACCTCAGAAAGCAGATGGATAGAAAAATGTTCTTAAAATATATTTGCACAAGACAGTTTCCTGTACTAAACATGAACAAAAAGATGTTAATAGAAAAATAAACAGTATTAGGAATAACACCACCATATTCAGTTCTTAGGAAGAAACTGAGCCCAAAGTTCTGCATGCGTAGCAGCAAAATGTTTTCCTGATAAACCTGTCCTATTTCTGAAAGTAAATTGCAATGCTGGTAGCTGTTATCTAGTACAGGAAAGCATTATCCTTTTGAAATCTGTTTGCATATTAGGATTTTGGCTCTGAATGTTTCTATTTGTTGATTGCTTTGTGGCAGCTTTTTTCTTCCCTTCCCCTCACTGTCTCTGCACAATTAGCCATAAGTGTTTCTCTGCTATCTGTGTTCTTTTTGCTCCTTGGCTATTTGCACTTGTTTTTTCTTTCCTTTCTTCCTCTTCTCATTTCTGTCCTTTTCTTCAGCTATTTCCTACATTAGCTAACAAACATTAACATGGCTTTTAATTAGTTAGCATTACTGTTAATGATATAAAGCTTGTAGTTATCATGTATTTCATTTTAGGGTTTACACTTCCCATAAAAAGGCCATAGCACAATTAAGGAACAGCATGTTTTCCTTTTTTCTAGTTTAACATTACTGTTCTTTCAAGCTATGATAGGTGCTGAATACTAATGAAGTAACAGCCAGTTCGGTGAAAGGCATTGGAGGGTCATTAGTCTGAGCACCACACACTCGACTTAGTTTTTCAGGTGCCAGATGATTCAGGCTGCTCATGAATATTTGGGGTATCCCCAAGTATCAGGTTTTTCAGCTCTGCACTATGTGTGGGTTTTTTTCCTAGCATGATTTATATGCAAAAGGTGTGTCGTATAACTTTCCAGTGGAACCTAGACAGAAATTGAGCATAAATGGAGCATAAGTTATTCATGAATAGAAATTGTAAGATTGTTGACAAAAGTGGATCTATTCTTTTTACAGTTGTTGCCATCCATATAGATGCATTTCAGCTTAAATGCAATTATATAGTACTTTCTTTCTTAAAATATTTTCATAAGAATGAGATATCTGAATTGTTTGGTATTAACAGAGACTTGGAACATAAGGAAATTCAGATTAAATTAGAAATTTATTTCTAAATCTGTCAATTATCATATTCAGAATGCAGAGAGAGAGCGGGAAAAAAAGAAAAGAAAAAAAAAGACAACAGAAAAAAACCCCAAACTTGCTTTCCCAGTTCTCATTACAACTTGTTCCTAAGCTGATACTTACTTTCTTATTTTTTTCATACCTGTATCTGAGAAATTCTTAATGGTTATGTAGCAAATATGTTCACACACCTCATTAAATATGTGATCACAGCATTACATATGAGCATGTTATTATGTCTATTTATTTTGTTGTCTTATTAGAAAAGGTAGGTGTTAGCCAGTGGGGACAACAACACAAGAAGGTCCAAATCTGATATCAGAACTGATAATCCACAAAGTTTGGAAGGAGAGTTCCAGGTTTTGTTCTGAGCCAACTTCAAACTGCTGTTGTTATTATGGTTATTATCACTCATATTATCATTATTTATTATTATTGAGCTTCTTGCAGCATTATGAATATCTGTCCATCTAGCTGCAGAGTTTAGTGCAGATCTCATCAGCTTTTATCTAAAAGCTTTACAGAAGCAAGTGCATGTGCAAAACAAACATATTGAATCAGGCATCGCACTAACATATTTCAATCCAATCACATGATAATCTCCATCAAATCACTGCATACTGAGAAATAACTCTTTTTTGTTAGCATGTGACATTAAAGAGTCCTGGATCCTGGGCTAAAGGTTGTAAGTTATACACAACCAAAAATAGAACTGTAGTCAATAGAAATTTAAATTATGTTCAAAATAGTTATGCTGGTTATATCATCTTCAATTTTCAGTAAGTGAGAGTTTCTGAAAATGAAGCATGAAAAAAGATAATCTAGAAACCAGTAGAAGTACTAAAATTGTAGATCCATCTGCATATATTTTTCATAACCTGTTCTTTCAGGTATAGCTACTGGTACATCTGAGCAAAAAGGAGAAGGATATAATTTTGTCTGAACCCATGGGATGGTGGCAACACCAAAACATTTTCCCTTCATCTGAGATAAACCCTTCCCTTCATCCAAAATAAACATACATCAATTTTCAGACATCCTGGAAAAAGGAAGGAAGTGTTTTTAATTTTCCCTTTCATTCATAAACCCCCCATTTTCTCATCATTACAAACAGGGCAATACCTAGTAGTAAAAGGAAAAAGAGTGGAAAAGCATACACATGTATTCAGTGTATCTGTGTAATGACTGGATAGCAATTTTACCTTTAAGTAATTTGCAGTAAGACATAAGAAATGGCAGAGAAGGAGATAGGGTATTCCATTGTTTGATACTATGTGGTATCCAAGGTGTGAAGAGGACTGACAGTAATCCAACATCTCAAAGGAAGGCTGTCTCACAGCATCTTGCCTAGCCACAATCTTCAGCCAGCTAAAGACAGAGATGTGCCCAAACTTTTTCTCAGAAAGAGTCTCATATAATGTTTGGATTGATGGACAAGAGGATGATTTATACACACAGGTAAGAAAATCACTTCTTTGTACCAAATTCAGAGGTTTGTGTTAGCATCTATACTTCAGAATAACTTTGAAAACAAAATTAATTTCCTTAAAGCCCTGGAATTTGCCCAACATCAATTTTCTCTTATAGCTTCATACAGTTCTCTTCTAAATCTCTTGTGAAACAACTATTTCTTCATAGGAAATATAGCATTTCAAATGGAATGGAGTAATCTGATACCAGAACAGAAAATGTTAATTGAGAAAGAGGGTGAGGGGAATGAAAAAGTATTAATTCTTTAAAACAAAACAAATGCAAATAAAAGGAGTATGAGTTGCCAAGATAAACTTAAACATACTGAAAAAAGTCATAATAATTGATATTATATAGTATTTTTTGTCAAATCAAAAATCCAAGTAAGAAATAAAATTATCATTGAAAGACATTATAGGATACTAAAGTTAACACACACATATACACAAGATATTATCCACAACGAAAAGTATGTTATTTGTGTAAGTGTGGGACAGATGAATCTTTCTGGGCTGAACTGATTCTATTTATTGAGGAAATATTACATATTAACTTGTTTTAAAGCAGCACCCAGTTAATATTGCTGCAGTTTGAAGTAATTTCTTAAATCCCAGGAGAGAGTTTGTAATAACTTTCCAAATGACTTCTTTTAAGTGAGTTAAGTGTGAATCTTGATCAGTAAAATAGCTTTTGTGGCTTCAAACACGGTCTGTTTTCAAACAAAGGAAAAAGAAGGTAAAAAAAAAAATTAATGTGATGAAATTATGATGAACATATGAAATCAGAAAAAAATCCTGATTGTGATGAGCAAGTGTAATAACATTAGTGACTCCAATGGTACCACTTTGGGCCTTTGGAAATAGGAGGTATACAAGCTAGCCCTACAACACAAGACCAGTTTTGAAAACTGTAAGTAAGTTTTCCATCACTGACTACATGGCAAGTTTCAAGTCCAATCCAAACCGCAAAGCAGGATCCTTCTATTCAACCTAATTATCCGTCAAAAGTCAAACCTGCAGACATAGTGAGACATGGGGTTCTGGTTTGTCCCTTTATGCATGTTTTAGTATCACCTATCATCTCTACAAGGACATACATAGTAATAACGTTGTTTACTACCAACAGACCTTTCCAATAAATACAGATCCACTGGAAGATGAGCTAGAACAGCAGCAGGTTTTCTAGGGTCATACTTACAGGAATCTTAAGAAATGAATGCATTTTTAAAAGCATAATTTTCTGTTTAAATAAACTAACCTATTTAAAAGGCAAAAAATTATCTTCCTGAATATTTTATTTATTAATTATGATCATATGTAAATATTGCTGATCTTTAGATAAATGTACAGGAAAAAATGGCTTAAAATACTTTTATGATGAGCAAAAGTAACACAGTTCCATGCACTTTTGATGACTATCTGCCTGTTACAAATGTGAATATTTTAAAGCATTTGTGTAAGAACTGTCATAAAGTAGTCTATGGTTCAGTAAATTATTCTATATAAATGTTTTAATTAAGAAGAAGAAAAAAAACACTGTAGGTGTATGAAAGTCAACAACAACATCCTTAAATTATGAGAGATGCATACAGCAGTTTGCTATAAACCATATGGCAGTCTTTAGGAGATGAGAGGAAGAATCAGATCAAAGCAGAAATAGAATGACTACCAGTTCTTAAGTCAAAGGAAGTAGCCTATGAACTACCTAATTAGAGTGCACTTAACGTTAAAAAGCAACATAAAATAACAGCAACTAAGAGAGATTTTGAGGGTGGTTTAGGTTATCTATCACTGACATTTAAAGAGAAAGATGAGGACAAAATATTTAGCACAACACCAAACTTATGAAATCTTTTTACAAGAGACTCAGATTTCTCTTAAATTCAACTCTTGGGCAAGCTGTGTGAGACTGATTATACGCACAGATCAGTATACTTGTCGTCTTGTAATATAGGATCCTGAATTTATCAAGAATCCCATTTCCTTGAGTCAGAATATACTGAATTTCAACATAGGAGAGAAAGGCCCTGAACCAACCCACCTAAGTTTAGGCATCTAACTAAAAGCTTAATAAAGGAGCTCTGTCATTTTAGTTTCTCTCTTGTTACTGGGCAGAAATACTTTTGAGAGTTGGTTCAGCATACTTAAGATCTAGACATAAGTTGCCTACTTCCTTTCACTAATGCAACAGAATTTATGATCATGGTGCTAAACTTATTTGCACACTTATTTGCAATAAGTGCACACTTTTGGGTGGGGTAAATCTGCACTGTAATTGAATTTCAAGCTGTGAAGTAGGACCATAATCACATAACTGAGGCCAAGATTTAAATATTTACTATCTCACAGTGTACATTTGTTTGGATTAGTATTTAAGTCTTTATAGAAAGCAATAAAAGCAGCAATGCTCAGATCACAATTGAAATCTAGATATTTGTGAAGGGATTTAGACCTGTTGTTCTGGTTCTTGTTTAATTTTATTAGCAGTATGTTTTGTTTAATTCAGAATGTGAAATGCATTCAGTACAATTCAGGAATAAACATTTTCCCAAAATGCTGGCATTCAAAGTAAAAAGAAAATACAGTAGGCAGGATGAACTGGAAAGCCCAGCTTTCTACATGAACCATGAGAAAATGCATGGTTACCTTCAAAATGAATAGACTTTCATGCTTTGAGGTATGTACCTGAAATGAGTAAAAATTTCTGCATGGATAGGTTTTTCCATTACAGGTTTCCTTGTATCTTCTTCCAAAACATCCTTGGTCAGATAGATGTGCAACATGACACACTGTGCACTAGATCAACTATTACTCTGATATGATGTGATTCTATGTGTATGTGAATAAATATATCTTACAGGTTTTTCACTTTTGCAACCTGCATCACTGAAAAAAAAAGGTGAGTTCTTTTCCATAAAATACACAAGCTTTAAGTATCTTTATGAATGCAGATAAGTATATAGAAAATAATACACATATAAGTGCTTTGCTGACTCAGTGCCTCAAGGCATACCGCTACTGTTATTGTTGTTGCTACTCGTGTAATTATTAAAGACCTTACAAAAAGAATTTTTAAGCTTCAGGACCAAAACCACCTGAACCAAGGTACTTATACTTCTGCAAGTTTTAGGTAAAGTGCTTGACAAAATTTGGAAGCTCTAAGTCAGGGAATTTGGGAAGTGAGGCAGTGAGACCAACTATTAAATCCTTTGAAATATGCTGTCTTGGGAGACATCTTTGTGAGGATAAAGTGGAGGGAAAGACTGAATAATAAGGATTTGTGCTGGCTAAATAGTGACAATTGGGCATGTATGCTACCATGATCTGCTGTGACACTGAGTGAAGAGATTGTGAATCCCGCAGGCTGTTAAGAACTCTTCATTAAAGCCATTATCTTTGTAGGGATTTTGCATAGCATCCAGAAGTTAATTTCTTTTTCCTTAGCAAATAATTTTTAAATTAGCCACATAGCATATACCCTTGTGCATAGTTCACCTTCGGGCTTAGTTAATGCAATAAACGTGAAGTTTCTAGCCCAAGCTGTTTTTGAGATAAGCAGTGGAAGCAGAGGTAGAAAAGAGCCTGTGCAACTTTTCTTACATAGAATTTCTGTGTTTAAATACAAGTTTCTGGGCAGCAGGCAGGAATTAGAAGGGAAAATTCTGTGCCTTATCTATCATAGAAGATTAGACTGGATGAGCATAACCTCAAACTAAAATGAGGATCTGTTTGCTAGACCAGTGAATATTATCCTTCTAGTGAGACATGAAAGTTGTATCTGAACTGGTTACCAGACCTTAAGGTAATGTGTTTCAATGTTATAAAGGATTCTGTATTCACAGGAAAAAAGAAAAAAAAAATATTTCTTGGACTAAAACTACCATAGTGACCTTTTTTCCATTGTACCAGCTTTTACCTAATCGAAACCAGGTAGTATATGACACAATGAAAAGATGTAAAAGACTACTCCCTGAAAGTAGTACCTTAATTATATCACTATATAGAATATCTTACTGTCTTTGCCAGTATCTGGGATGCCACTTAAATAAGTGCTTCCTGTTTTGAGGGGGAAGATCATCTAAGATGGGTGATGATGATGGAGTTACTGAGGAAATTAATCTAGACTAGTCAGCTAGGAATGAGATTTAGAAAAAAAAATACATACCCTCAGTTCATAGTTAAAAATTATAATAGGTGATTATTTCCAATCATGAAAATAATTATGTGATCTATAAAGTCATTCACCCATATGACCAGTCTGATAGCCTGTTAACAGTAACATGATCTGCTCTTTTCCGATCAGTTGTTTTTTGGGTTGGTAGGACCTGAGGAAACTGTACGCAGCTCCTGGGATAAAGAGCATGTCTTGTTCACTCAGCAATGAACTTCCTGGCCACTATGTCAGTGTTGACAGTCTCTCAAGAATACCTGTGTGGACCTTTACCTAAAGCATGGTTAGTTGAAAGTTATAGGTAGGAAAGCTTTAGGATTTTTTACTTCAATTACACTGGTGTTTTTCTAGAGGTAAGGAGTGGATCACATTCTCACAGAAAAGGAGTGATAAGGCATAAAAATAAACTATCTCCTGATCACACTACGTCCTAAATAATCCATGTGCCTGGCTGCAGAGGTTGAGACAGATGTTAGCTGCTCTGCTGCCTCCCTGGAGGAGGCTGTCAGTGGATGGCATGGGTGAGGAGGTGATGTCAGTCGTGTCCCACACGTGGTGCTGAGAACGGATGAGCTGAGATGGTGATTGAGCCGTTCCATCCACCAGCATGAAGCAAACTACCAGCTCCCAGGTTCCAGGAAATTAAGAAAGTAGGTAAAATATGCCTAAAAGAGTGCTTTTGAGAGGCAGTGTCTTTGCAGACCACATGTCCAACACCTAGGTCCAGAATTGAAATCTACCTTTAAATCAGATTGCTTCTTTATGAAGAACATTTTGTACTTAAGTCTTTTTTTAAAGTATGGGCACTTAATGGTTTTACAGCTGAGGCAGGATTTCCACTGACAATGGCTAACACATTAGGCAAGCTTAGCAGGTGAGTTTTCTCATTTCTGCTTTCAAGTTTCACATTATCACCAGGACAACATCAGCAAGTGTTCCTGGGGGATCAATCAATATTTCCACTTCTATCTGGTACACTGAGAGACTATGTAGATGTCTTGTTATTGTACTCTAAAAACTGCATCTAAAAGTTTTCTTTGATAGAATTAGTTGGTTAACATAAGGACAACTAAGTAATGCAAGAGAAAACAGCTGCAAAAACAAGAACAAAAATCCCCTCTGAAGTGACTTATTTTCTCTTCTTGTTTTCATTTAAGACATCCTTCAGAGTACTTTTCGGATAAAAAGCTGATTTTCACTTTGTTTTTCAAGCTGTAGGTGCTCAGGACTTGATCATTATGATTGTTATTATTATTGTTGTTATTGTTGTTATTATTATTATATATGGTAATTTATCTGCAAAACCATTTTGGTTTTGCAATTTCAAAAGAACTTGTAGGCAATGTCACTCTGCTACTGACTCACTGACAACTTACAGCTTTGTGCTTTGCCTTGTGACATCTCTAACAGTAAAAATATACATTGCTCATACTAGTTTCATTCACAAGATCGGCAATCAGGTACAGTCTCCAGGGGAAGGAGATCAACTACTCAGCTAGTCAAATATTGCCATCAACAGAAAGTGTAATTGTAGAAAAGATGTTATGTGGCTACCATCTTTAAGTGTTATTCTTAAAGAGTGACAATTTTGTTCTGTTTTGCAGCTTATTTTATATAGTGTACATTTACAGAGAAACTTCCTTCTTTACCATCTTCACTTAATCCTACTCTCTGTCAAATGCTGTCACAAAACTTAACCTTTTGTTATGAGTAAGAGTGAATCACTTCTTCAAAACTGAATTTAAGTTCTCAGATTCACAGCCTGGCTGAGGAGATATAGCTGTCATGCCGCCATTATACATTCAGCCTCATAGAAACGGAAATAAACAGCGTTGTAACTGTTACTCCATTTTCACGTTAGGTTTGACAATTCAGTTTTATGTGTGAAAGTCTACAGGACATTTTCGCATTCACTCCAAACGGTCTCAACAAATCAATGAAGGGGATTCTGGACTACCTGCCATAAAACATCTGAAGGTAGCCCAAAGTTTACTCTGCTAGTCGTTAACTTAACCAACTGCTGATCAGAGAAGACCCAGATAGTATATAATACCAAATCAGTTCACTTAGATTGTCAATATTTGGCCTTATTTTTGTATCTTAATAGGACACTGGTCTAATTACCAGTAGATTTATTTGTATTGGTTAGTAAATTAAGTTGTTTTCCCCTCAACAAAAGAGTCAGTGGAATCACAGCTGGCATTTCCCTTATATCATTTTCTAATTCCAAAAGCAACCGATGAAACCTTAATGAGGTGGAGGTTTTTAAGCTGTCATTAATCTCTGTCTAAAGATCTTTAATAGGATTATTAGTCTCAAAACACCCCCAAAACAACAAAACAACCCAAACCAACCAACCAAACAATCCCTCCCCAAGTAAACGATCAATTACCAATCTAGGGGCTTTCTCCTGAATGATATGAAGCATCCCTACTATTTTGTAAATAAAATTTGAAGGGCCTGGAGGAAATATCCCTTTAACAGAATAAATAGGCATATCCAAAGTGAATGGCTATCACTTCAGAGGAAAATCTGTGTTTGCTTATGTTTTGTGGAGCCATAGTAATGGGAATGCCAATTAACAATCACACTGCAAAAGTGACATTTCCATCATGTATTTCTGCAGCAATATATGCAGTGACAATAAAAATTCCAAGACATAAAATCTTGAGCTGTTTTGTAGAATTTGATGAAAGTCTGGTGTCAGGCTGGGTGAGCCAGAGAGAGCGATGAAGAAGACAGTTATGCATTGTAAGTTTGCAAGAAAGCACATTCCCTTACTGCATTTCCTATGTTGTGATGAATAGTTCTAAATAATTTGCATAATATATATTCTGTTGCTTTTGGTGCTATTGAAAATACACAGTAGACCTTGGTTTTAAACTTGCCTGTAATGAACTTGCTACAGGGTTGAATTTGTTTGTTTATTTATTTTATTTATTTACTGTTTCAATGAAAAAAATGGCATCAAAAGCCAACTGCTTCCAGCTATTGAATTTATAAAATATTACTTGTAGAAATAAACTTTTCTCTTGAACAAGAGTTAAAATTTAAAGCAAGATTGTGCATGTAAAATCTGTAAATATGAAAGTATAAGAGAAGGTGCTATCCTTTAAAAAACTATTTTAAAAAGCTGCAAAAATGAATTATTTTTTTAAATGCACCCATCCATTAACAAAAGTTTCATAATGGAGATTTCCGTTGGGATCTTATTCATTTACTTGCTTTTGTTTCTGAAAGGTGCACATTTGTCTGTGTGAACTTTAAAAATTAATACAGCCGTACATAAGGAAAAATCAATGCTACATGTCAGCATGCATATATTATGTCTGAGCTTACTGTAGAATGAAAGATATCCTGTATGGGTTTGTGCATTATTTGAAATCTGAAGTCTTTCAAATACTTTGTAATCCAGACTGCATTACTGTATGAAATATTTATGCTGTATTTAAATATCTTTTAGCCTTTTTTTTTTTTTTTTTTTTTGGCTAGTCAGTAAGTGTGACATTCTATTTAAAAGCTGGGCTGTATTGATTTTTATTTCTATTTGAGTATGTGATTACATGTGGAAAACTCACCATGTTTTCTAGTTAATATTGAGTAGACATTATGTTCTATACAAAGTTAACAGGCTGCATTATTTTTTTGTTTGATCCACATAATATTAAACCTGGTTTTTGAATGTCAGTAACTGCATATGGCCATTCGTACAAGGCTAGACTTTGGCTGCAAATATGAATTTAGTATGCAATAAATGTTTATTTTCTTATGAAGCATGGTCTGTGGGAAGGTTACAACTGTTTTCTGTTGAAATTCTGTGTTTATTCCTAGTAGCATTTTTTTAACATATCCTGAAAATTGTAAGATTAAATGTTTTCAATTTCCTTTCACATTTTTTTATCTTGCTTCCTTTTTTCTTCCTTTCCTCCACTTCCCTGAAAGTGATTATATTTCATTTCATGATGTTTCAACTGTTGTCTGAGATCCTTTGGGATCTACTATCTGAACAAACAAACAAACAAACAAACCCCAAACCCCAAAACCTCAAGTGAACAAATAAAAACCCCACCTTTTACTATTCTTCCCTACATGTATCATTACTGAATCTCGTGAAAAGTCATGCACTAGCCTAAACTCAAGAAAATGCTACGTAATTCAGCAAAATCACAAATAAAATCGGCAATTTTAACACTCACGCAATCGTGTGTCTGATCAGTTTGCCCTCTAGTGGCTAAAGATGCACCGTAAGTATGGGCTCTGCAGGTGTTTCAGTACGGCTGGATACTGAACATCAGAAGAAGTCAGGTCCTACCTAAAAGGCAGTATTGCAATGCCACACCACCAGAATCTAGACAAAGGCTTTAGTTTCCTCAGCTCAGATGCCACAAACATTTGAGTTCTGGCAGTTTGCAAGATTCTTCTTCCAACCTGACAGAAACTTGCATTTTGTCTCGTAATTGGTTTAGTATATCAATATTGTGGCACTTACCTTCTACTTCTAGTGTAGAAAGTGTGATGACATTTTGGTGGTTTGCATATGTGACAAATGCCACTGAGTCCAATGATTGTTGATCAAGGAAATTATGAAAGTTTACATGGTAAGCCATAAAAAAAATTCTTTAAAAATTACTCTTTTAGTTTTCCAAGTCAAAAATGTTTGACTTCAAATCTTCAAACATATCGATGTAATTTTTCAATATCACTGACATATAAAATATGAGCTAGCTGGAGGGCATTAATTTGCTTAGAAATGGTACTGGATTATTTACAAAAATCCCTGGTTGGCAAGCATGTTCTTGGATGGCTTTGGAGTTCTGTTAGCTTGTAGGCTAAGGGAAAGGGAGGAAAAATGCAAACCCCAGGGATCAATCCTTAAAGTCTGCAACACTGAAAAATTTGGAAAAATCAGGAAGCTACAACAAGCCCAAGGTTTCAAAACTGCAGGACTCTGATGTAGGAGTGTGAATATCCACTGGAGCTAATCAGCAGAGCAAGCCAACATTGCCATTGGAGCTTGTGTCTCATCAGCTCAGCAGGGTGGGATGCACCAGAGAGGAACTGGCAGCTGCTGCAGCGTGCCTAAGCTCCGTATTTCCTGAGCAGAAGGTCCTTCTTAAGAGACACGAAAAAACACCAGTATCTCACAAGGTGTAGAATACTGCCAATGCTGTGAGGATATACGGGCGAAATAATGAAAAATTGAGAAAACAAGAACAAACCCAAACTTTTCTGAAGTTTCAGAAAGGTTTATTTTCACTTAAAATCAAAACTGTGTCTTAGAATACTTCCAAATATGACACTGCTCTTGGGAGCTAACCTGTTCCTCCCTTCTTGTAAAGGTCCTCTCTGTGTTTAATAAACTGAAATGTGGTCTTCCCTTCACTGGTTTGTAATAAATTCCTCATCTTTACGTGAAATGTTCTGTGTCTGGCCTGCTGACCTACTTCTCACCTTCTGACATAGCAAGTGGATTTAGAAATATAACTGAAGAGTATTTTAAATCTGAAATAATGCTCAGGCTACTTACTGTCTGATCCAAACCCCACAGGATACCATGCGATTCTTAGTTCCTCTTGGGTGAGCAAAACCTTCCATCTTTCACTGTGAACAGCTCATTTAACACATTAGAAGGTATCTTCTTGCCTTGTAAAGTGCAGGCAAAAAAAAGAAACAATTGAGACATTACTACAGCTCAAGGATGTCTTACCTGGACTGGAGAGGTCATTGGGCTATTCATCTTGATCAGAAAAAGAGATGGTTCCAGGAAAAGACACTTAGAACACCTTTATCTTCTCCCTCTAACAGTAAGAAAACAAGACAGTCACAGGTATGATCTTGCACCTATACCCATAGCTCAGGAACAGTGAATGTCACCCCTGGCTGTGTCACAGACTTCCACTGGGATCTTTTGCAGTCATTTCCATCCAGACTGTTTAGCTGCTTAAATCTTCATCCATGATTAAAGGAATGTTTGAGAATCTGTGCTGTGGACTTTCAGGGTCTCAGTTTCCTAACGTAAAATGTGAATAACAAAGACTGTCTACTCCCTCCCACATTATAGTTTTCATCAGTATTAAAAGAAGATGTTCCAGTGACTGAGATGATGTAATTATAATTTAGATCAGCTCATCAGATCCCTGTAAATCTGCATGTTGTGTGTGTGGAGAGCTACTAAGTTGGGGGGGGGGGGGGGGCGGCAGGGGAGAGGAAGAAACAAAAACCTAATGTATCTGAATCATCTGGATCCTGGACAGGAGTCCAAAATGTTTTATACTTGTCTTATCTTTCAATCTTTTAAAGTGTGCACACTGTTAATTGTAATATAAAATCTACTTTAACTTCTTAGGCTTTGCAAAGCCTAAGCATCTTGCGTTTATTACACCAACCTGAACAGCTTTGACTTCTCTTTTTTTTTCTTTTTTTTTAACCTGCTGTACTGTGTCTGGCTGGGATGGAGTTAATTTTATTCATAGCAGCATGTATGGTGCTATGTTTTAGACTGGTGACCAAAACTGTGTTGATAACACACCAATGTTTCAGCTGTTGCTGAACAGCACTTGCACAGTGTCAAGGCTTTCCGTTTCTCATTCTGCCCCCCTTCAGGCAATAGGCTGGGAGTGGGCAAGAGGTTGGGAGGGGACACAGCTGGGACAGCTGACCTGAACTGACCAAGGAGATATTCTATAGCGTACAACATCATTCTCAGCAATAAAATGGAGAGGGATTCTTTCCAAGGTAGCTGTTGCTTGGAGACCGGCTGGGCTTCAGTCTGCTGGTGAGAGGTGGTGAATTTGAATGCCTTTGCATCACCTGTTGTTTCGATTGTGGAGGGTTTTTTTCCCTTCACTTATTAAACTACCTTTAACATGACCCTTGAGCATTTCTTGCTTTTGCCCTTCCAATTCTCTCCCCCATCCCACTGTGGGGAGAGTGAAGGAGCAGCTGGTGGGTGCTTAGTTCCTGGCCGGGGTCAAACCATCACACCTGGTGTTTATTCAGTACCATTCAGCTGCTTGCCTCAAAGACCAGCTTCTGATTCTCATAAGGATTTTCATTTTTAGGACTCAAGGAATTATCTTTATGGATATCACAAAGATCTGATAGGATCATTTTTAACTGTTTTGGTTTTTTTATAGTGTGAGATAAATATTTTACAGGGTCTCACATCAGGTATAAATCACTGTAGCACTGATTCCAAACTGGTGACCTACTTCTGCCTAGGACTATTTTTTTTAATTACAATTGGAACATGAGCATCGATTTTACACTATTGCTGCTAACGGTTTCCAGAAAATATTTAAAATAAGTAAATACTTAAATCAGTACATGAAAAACTGATCCTTCTAAGTCTTTTTAACAACATCTACAATTGACTTTCTTAGAATGCATGTCTAAAGAAATTATGTTTAAAGTATTGTTAAGAATGAGTAAATATTGCTAAGTATTTCTTAGAACTATGTTCTTATTAGCATTCAGATCTGATGCTTAGAAGTATGTTCTTATTAGCATTCAGACCTGATCAACTTGTTAGTAAGATTGTAGGGAAGCAAAAAAGTCCCAAAAGATAATGCTCAGTATATGACTTTTAAGTGACTTATTTGTTGTTTTAACATATCCAAGATGTCGGAGAAGTAGAATCAACATAATAGCCCTATAATATAAATGGAAAATCTGTATATAGGTCCCATTGCTGACAGTATGCATTCATTTGAAAACCTGAATTAAGCTTTTAATATGGAACAACAGATAAAACACAGTCCGTTTTAACTGATGATGCCTTTCCTATTGTCTGAAAATTTGTCTCATCTTCAGCACCGTGAACTTAGGCTTGGGAAGGCTGTTCACTACAGTTATTCACGTCATTCTGAAAGAAATCAGCTTCCATCAATGAGATATAAACTACTCAAAACAAAATTCTCAGATTTTACTTTGAGATCCTTAGAAATTCTCACTTTACATTCCTTTCAGTGTGATTTCTATGTATCTGCGTCTATACTGTTCCTGCTAGTTTAGACTGTTAAAGCTTATTCAGTCACACCTGTATGAGCTGTTTCATTAATGAAATATAGTGCCTTGAAAAACTTAAGGTCAGAAGGGAGTTATTAAAGTAGAATAAAAAGAAGGATTTCACACACTGTTTGCAAGGCAGAGGATTCATCTACTAGACTTTTCCTCTCTCTACAGACTTTTGCCTTTTAATCCTCATAAAGATTATTTGATCAGAATTATATTAAAAAGTGTAAGCATTTGTTCTAACAACATGCTTGTAACCATCATTGGAAAAAATATTAAAGCCGCTGTCAAGCTGGCTAACTGATGTGAAAAATCCTTCTTCGATCCAATGAGGGATGAGTTTCATCACAGTTTATTTTTATGATGAAGGCTGAAGAAAGCATATAAAAATTAACAGGAGTCTTAGGAGAAAATAAGATAACTAGCTTGAAAAGATTTTAAGAAAAAAAAAGTTAAATTTCCAGTAATATAGAAAAAGTTTTAAAGCTTAAAGCTGGTAGGTTAATGATGCTCAGCTACTTATAAAAGCAGTGCATTTTAAAATAGCATCAGCAAGAGCATTCACATCATACAGTTTAAATAAGATTAAAAATCGTCAGTGCTGTGATGAAAATACATGTAGCATTAGAGGAGACAAAAATATATCTAATAAGCAATAAAACTAGAATTACACTGGAAAGCGGTCTGGGTTTACTTTTTTGTTGTATTTTTTTTTTTTAAAGACAAAATGTGAAAATGTGTAGGGAAGATAATCTGGACATGCAGTTGGGTAACAAGTTGCTGTGCCAGACTGTCATACTAAAACAGGTCAATGACCCATCTACTCCAAAATACCACCTCAAACACTGATAAGTACTGCAAACTGCAGGGATAGGATGCAATATAGCAAAGAACAATTAAGAAAAAAAACCTTCTTGTTCATATCATCCAGTTGATGATTTTTGCCCTGACATGCAAATGTTTACAATCTCTTAACTTTTTAAAGGTACATAGTGTAACTGGGAAATACGTGAAAGGGAACAGTGGATAGGTACACCATCAGCTGACATGGGCTAATATGTTAGAAGCTTGGATACAGTAATATACAGCTGAAGTGACATTTTTAAGTCAGTCATGATGTAAAGGAGCAAGACTAATAAGTGATGGACCTATAGCCCCAACTTTACACACAGCCTTAAATTTTAAGAAGTATTAAGGATTTTATATTTTTCTGGTTGTGACAGGTTAAAATCACATAAAGACCTTCTTTTTGAGGTGCTTAACATTTTTGAAGATAAAACCTTCAAAAATAGTTTTAGCAAAAATAGTATTCTCTTTGGAAAAATTTAAAGGGGAATAAACAAGTCTGTCAACTGAAAAGACAAACACAATGTCAGAAAACTTAAATTAAAGGTACAGGATGCCAAAACAAATTTTATCATTTACCTGAAAGCAGATTAACATACAAAAATATCACATGTATTGGAGAATAAATCCTGCAATTAACATACACTGCAGATATACGCATTACACCCTAGTAAACTGCTTATTCTATACCTCTGATCCTCCTCCTTTTTTATAAAGTTCAAGCAATAAATTGAGTCTTTGGTATCAGTATATATATAAGACAAGTCTCTAAAGACACAATTGAAAGCATTGACCAGTGTAAGATTTTAAAATCAAATCTTCACATCCCTAATTGGCTTTTCCAAGGTAAGTTCTGCATGGAGACTAGGAGAATAAGAACAGAGAAAGGATGTAAGGATTCACCCCATTAGGTCTGAGGAAAACAAGAATATGTATCCCTAACACAAAAGAAAAGAAATAATGCACCTAGTAGACTGGAGAAACTGGAAGCCTTAAACGAATTACTCTCTTTACAATGCCAAGATCAGTGTCTGCATATGTCATTTGCTGTATTATCGACTGCCTTTATTAGAGATTTTCTCAGTGTCGTGCTGATGAGCTGGTACGCAGCAAGGTCTGTGCCAGATTGTCCCGTTTCTCTTCACTCCATTTGGGACTTACTCAGCCCCAGAAAGTACTGGCTAAATGTGCCATTAACCTGCGAATAACGGCTGTTGATTAAAATTTGTTTTATATGAGGAAATGGGGTAAAGAATGTTTTCTTGTTGCAAGTTCATCTTCAATAATATCAATTTTTATTTAAGACCCTTTGTGTCTAGGCTTCTGGGTCTGTATTCTACTTCACTACCAATTCAGGCAGCTATCATTGTAATGCTTTTGAAAACAGTTCCTGCTGTACATGAAATAGATTTTTTATGATATGGAGATAAAATGCCAGTCAATGGACTAATATAGCATGGAACTGAAAATATTAACCAAAATTTTTAAAAGATAACTTATTCCTTTTTTTCCCAGCACAACAATCTGAAAGTTCACTTGGAGAAAAACATTACAATATACTGGCTTTGAATTGTATTTCAAACTGAAGTTTTCAGTTTTTTTAAACTGACATTTCTGAGCTAACTGCTTGCGGTAATCATCTTACAAATTATGTCATGTCCCTGCAACACTAACATAATATGAATGAAAGATAGGGTAAAGCCAATCTTTATCCAGCCTTTATGCAAATTTATAATCAGAATAGGAATTTTAATGTTTAAAAATTAAAGACCTTGTTTAAAAATTAAAACATTTACAGTCTTTCTTCGGATTATTTTTAAAAAGCACAAAAAACCAGAAAGAAAACTAGTTAGCAGTCTTTTCTTTTTGTATTCTAAAAATATTAGTATCACAAGTGATGTCACTTTCAGCAAGGTGATTCTGACCAGCAATCGCCTGAGAAACATCCCTTGCAATTTGTGTTATATTTCAAAGTTTCAGTTTCTTCACTGTAAACAGTATTTCTCATACTTTAAACTTATGGAAAACCAAGTTAAAGAGAGCAACAAAGATGCTTTTGAATCCGGTGTTCAGAAGTTCAGATACAAATTTGGAAAAAGTTTAGGCTAGTACTCAAGGGTAAATCATGGTTCTGTGATAGAGTTTATATTTTGCAAACTTTAAAAATCAATATTACAGGTAAATAATATAAATTCAACAGCAGGCTGAGACCATAATTATCACTAAGGCATTCCTGTGAGGTTTTTGCTGAATTTGAACTGGTATCAGAACACAGTCTTTTTCAAGTTAATATTTGATCTGGAGGTAAAATAAGATGGGGTCAAATATTATCTGGAAAACCCCTCAGAACTCAGAGAGTTTAAATTTCCAGTGGCCTTCTCTGAGTCAGATCTAGTAGCATTTTTTAGGGGTAAGTTCCCTGAACAGAGACATCTAATGCCATTTGAGATTCCCTAGATTGGCCCAAGTAGCCTCGTACTGACAGTCCAGAAGGGAATACGGGTCATTCATAGGTTTTATGTCATACTTGCCAACTTCTTACAGATATCTTGGATACCCCAGGGCTTCTCGGATGCCACTAAGTGTTTTTGCATCTGGGGAACTAAGATGACCCTTATTGTTTTTCTTTCTGTAATCACTTTTGAAAGAGGAAGCAAAACATGTTTGAGCAATAAGCAGCTGTAGCAATCTAGAAGGCTTTTACCACTCTTTTTTCCTTTCAGTTCAGACTTTATTCAATATTGTTGCGTTAAAAATCTTGTTTAAGGGGAAAGAGGAAACATACCTTATGTATAAAGCCAATAATTTATTGTTAGTGTAGTGGCTATTTTAACAATCTAATCCAGGAAGCATTATTAGTTCAGGTCAAATTATTACAGAAAAGGAAATAATACTTCTCTATAGAAAAAAAGTCTCAGTAATAGCAGTAATACAATTAAAGCTGTTACAGACACATTTAGTTTTTATGCGTTTCCTGGTGTTATCCCTCCTGCTCCTCTGAGTCCTGGGGTTGGTTTCATCCTGGTGGCGGGGGGGGGAAGGTGCTACAGTGAGTTGTCAGCAGCAGGAGTCCTTCACCGGGAGGAATATGGTTGGTGTTCATGTTGAGGGTTTCTTCTTCCTCGCTCTGGGATTCACTAAGAATAATTTTTATATGTTTGCTAAAATGATTTTACAACTTTCTCTTTCTTCATTGATCTGTAGCTGCATATTATATCTGAATATAATATCTATGATAGCTTTTAGGTATGTTAGATACTCATTCTTTTTAAACTGTTACCCCTAAAATGAATTTTGTCCAGCCCCAGATCTGCATTTCTCTAACTGACCATGGGTGAGTTATTTACAGCCATGGGGTCTCCAGTGCCAGCCTGTACTCCATCCCTTATCATCCCACTCCTGTGCTCTTCTGTGCTGCATCCCCACTTCTCAAGACTTCTGCTATCAGACCAGGTCTGTATTTCTCTACTCTACATCATTATCTTAGGACCATAAATATCTCATTCTGCATAGAAAAAACTGCTTGTCACTACTATCTTTATAAAACTATGATTGCACCATATAATGATAAGCAAAACTAATTAGCCATAACCACCTGATCAGAAGAAAAATTGCTGTTACGGCTAAACCAAATAAAAACAAAGCTGCAGGCAGGTCAAGAAAAGTTCAGACAAAGCAATCCTGACAAACCTCAGTCCTAAGATCTTGCAAGCTTATTGCAAAGCCTATGGCCTTTACTAGCTGTGGGTATATTGTATTATAGGCTGCAGGATTACAATACTTGCATAGAAGGAAGTATTATCTCACATATTGCATCAATTTTAGACTCATGAAACCTCATCTAGTACAAATAAAATTCAGATTTTAATTTCTTTATTTTTAAAATACAGCAGTGAATTTCACATTTATGACTGGACCTGAAATCATTCATCAAAGAGAAGCAAATATCCAGACTACAGAACTTAAAGCACCTGACCCATCTTCTGAACCTGGGAAGTGAACAAACAACCGAGACTGCTGCTATCCTGGGCTGAGTCTGCCACCAGAACTGAGAAGACTTCGAGATGGCTATTGCAGATGCCTTAGATGTGCTGGTTTTGTTTGTTTGGTTTGGTTGGTTGTTTGTTTTGCCTCAGCTGTATGTAGGGAGTTAGTATCTGGTAGGTTGTGAAACCAACCTGTATAGCTTACTTGAATCTAAGCACTGTAATATTTTTAAAGTTTATATTGATTAAGTTCAGTAAAGATGCCATGGCAGGAGGTCAGAATATGGCTCAAAGTAATGGTTTGCTTATTTCTGAGATATGTAAAGAGCTTTCACATAAAAAATCTATAGGTTTTTTTTTTCTCCTAATGTGTGGTCATTTAATAGGAAATCTTGTGCTGTTTTGCAATTGTATTTTTGAGGCCTTAAGCAACAAACAGAAAACAGTATTGTGTTAAGACTACTGAATCTGTAATGGTGGGCGCTGGACAGCTCAGGAGCAATTTCTTTATTGAATTTCCCCTGAATTGTCTCGGGGAAAATGGCTTAGTAGATGTGGGATACATCTATCAAAGCTCGCTGCTATGAAAGGACAGCAGGCATGATTTTGTGTTACTCTTGTCTACCTTTTTAATCCTCTTGTCACAAGTAAGTAATGAAATAAGTGTTTATTGAGCATTCCATTAATGGAAGGAATTCTAGCAAAACCTTTTATAAACATGTCAGAAGACAGATGACATTGTAGCTCCAAACTTCTCCAGCTGTACCTACAATACAAAATCTGAAGTAGATTTCAGAACAGGCTTACATTAGATAAATTTTGGCTCTGTTTAAGCTGATAAATAAAGGCAAGCCAGGGAATAGTCCCTGGCCCTGTAGTCATCTGGAAGAAGCTTGTTTTAGATCCACATTGACTCACTAGATCAGATTTGTCTTGGAGACATCTAGTTGGACTAAACCAAACCTGAGCTATGGACCAACACAACAATTAAGCAGAGTAAACAATAACACTTCATGCACTGCATGATTGTGTGCCGGGGACCGATTTTTGGCCCTAAGCCTGAATAGCATGGCATGGCTTATAGACATAGACCTAACTCTCCTACCCTCCTAGTCAGGCTAGCCACAATGCATTGCTATTGGAAATAGCCCATGTGAATGACCAAATCGTGGTCAAACACTGTGGTAGAGTGGTGGCTGGCACAGACTAAATGACGGGATGTACTTTCCTAACACTTTAACACTGTGGATTTAACAACTGTGTGTCTGTACCCATGACATATCCCTTTTAACTTTCCTGGAATAGGTATAGTCTTGCAGATTCAATACGCAAGGTTTCTCCTTGCCCCTCTTTTATTTAGTAACATAGATGTACACTGAGACCCATGCACTTTTTGCCTGCATTGTTGTCTGTTGAATTGTATGTATCTTGGCTTAAAGTGTTCACATTAAGCTTAGAAAAAGACAAACTGATGTACTGCTGCATATGACAGTCAATTTTACTGACCTAGCAGACTGCAAGACTGAGCACTTCGGTGCACATTAAGACAGTGAGTATGCCGAGATCTGCCTTCTAAAAGGGATCAGAGCTCAACTCTATGCCCGAAATGGAGCCCAAGCTTACAGATAAACAACACAGACATTAATCAAGCTTTACACTCACACGTGACTGACAGTACGACAAGCTGTGTTCAATCTTTGCTTAACACAGAAAAGTTTTCAACAGTGTGGTTATAACGGTAACATGAAGCCACCATGAGCAGAATGCTCATTTGCTTCAGATGGATGACTGATGATCCAGTTGTGGTTTCTCCCCTTTCATAGATGTTTGTCTGCATCATAAAGGCACCATGTGGCTTTTCAGACATCTGGTAATGGCTGAGCATATTCAGGACAAGGGCAGCAGGACTTCTGTTTGGCCAGATTGCAACACAGCACTAAAACAGCAATGAAGAATCTTGCGTTTTACTTGACTCTATCGAGTATTATCAGCCTCCTCCTTTCAGGAGCATTCAAGTATTAAATGAAAACCAGAGCCCATTTATGAATACATTGTTTCAGTTCTATATATGCTGTACAATTAAAGAGCTATTACACCAGTAACTGATTACCCAAAACGACTGCAGCCAACCGTAAGGGAACACACAAAACTGTATTCACCATTTGTTTAGTAATTTAAAAAATAATAATAAAATAAAAAAAAGTCCAACCAAGTCTAAGGGTGAAGAGAAGGTCAAATTTCAGTGGATTTTATTGATTAGATTTTGTTTACTGCTATGGGGCACACTCCTATGAAACGTGCTATACAGAAAAAGAATTAAACCAAGCTAGAATGGCTCAGGGGCCTCCCAGGGCTTTTAAAGCAATGTTTTAAAATTATGTCTGGAAAGGGTAGCATGGGACTCAGCGTACACCTGTAGGCTGTGGCAAATTTAGGCCTAATGGCTCTAAAACAATGTAAGCAAGCCAGTGCAGATAATGAATCTGCCTTCTGAACATGTGTTAGCAACAGATTTTCTAATGTATGGATAATGTAAATATATATATGGTTAATAAAAAGAAAAAAAATAAGAGACTGAATATAACTATTAACAGCATATCAGATGACATTAAGTACCATCTGTCTGTTCAAAAGCAAAATATTTTCTGGTTGTTATATTGGTTATGCTTGGAGAATTAGGGCTAAAACTTTCTTAGCATTTAAACAAATAAGGCACCACTCCTCCACTGCCCCCAAGTACTTTTCTCACAAACCTGTAACAAATTGCAGTAGCTTAATAAACTGGGACTCTGTAAACACTTTGAGAATCTCTGGTTTAGTGCTCAGTCTTAAATAAATTTAAAATTTTATTATTGACTTCTACCCATTTGAACACTAAATATGGATACAAATATTGCATCTCGTATAAACATATAAGAGACTAGAAAACTAGTTCTGTTCATTACAAAATCACAAGGCTGAATTTCAAAGGAGGGATGTTTTCACCAAGTACTAAACTGTATTTCTGTGAAAATTTGAGTAATTCTCTGAATTGTAAGTAACTTTGGGAGTTAACCCTCTCAGATTCAAGGATGCTTAAACAGTTCTAACCATTTTCCATTAGTACAGAGAATTCGAGTCTGGGGGTTTTTTGTTTTTTGTTTTTTTTTTTTTAATTTACCCATAGATATAGAAAAAACCACTTATTGAGCGCGCAAGTAATTCAGGGACTAGTCCAACCTTCAGCTAAGCCAATGAAAGTTTTGCCATTGCTTTCAGTAGCACAGGATCAGGGATATTACATTTAGTGTGCAATAAGAATTAAAGCACAGTCTTAGCATTTCAATACAGGCTCCAGCTGTGAAAGCTATTGTGCTGGTTCGCTGCATCCTTTAGGTCCCCTTACATGACTCTGAATAAAATGTACTTTCATCTTTGTTGACCAGCAATTCCACGTAAGACACTGAGAGTAGAAATGGATCTCTATTTAAAAAGGCACTACTGATATAAAATTGTCCTTATTTCTGGCAGTTTTAATTAAAAGAAAGCAAAACCTTTGCTTCATGCCCTCAGAATTACTTTTAGCCATATGAGGTTGTATTAAATTGTCAGAGTGTTCATGGGAAAACTGAAACTTATTGAAAAGCCTAAACTGCATATATCATTACTAGGCTAAAATAACACCCTGTTGTACAGTGGCATTCTGTTTTAACTGCAACGGGCTAAGGACATTGGCAGGCTAAAGTTTTTGAGGAGATGTATCATTTTCCATTAGTCACCTGGAATTGCTAGAAAAATTAGACAGTTTTTTGGGCATGCAAACCCTACTTGCAAACCTTGTCCTGTCCTTGTTATAAAGAATAATTTATCCTGAAGGGCTCCAAAAATATATACACAGATGTGAAGACATTCTTTTAGCGGCTAAGAGGTTACTGAAGTGTACTTTTATCCTTTAAGACCCCTAGTATGCTTGTACTTTTTCTCATGCTGCGTACACATTAATTCCCACAATGTATTCTTTCCAAGTACCTGGCTGCCTGATATTCAGAATTTTTCCTTGCAGGTAATTGAGCTAAATAAATAAAATAAATAAAATAAAAAAAAAGATTAGTCCATTTTCAGAGAAATAACTTGCTTGTTTTGATAATTTTGTTACTTTTAAAAGTATCAGAACCTGAAGTAAGTTCTTTGATAATTCACATCTTCAGAAAATTCCTCAAATTGGCACAAAGGTAACCAGAAGCAAAGAAACAGAAGCCACTAGTGGGCAATCTGTAGAAGGAAAAGGGTGAGAGTAAACTGTGGAATTAACTCCTTTGCTCTACCTTTGTAACCTGCACTGTGGCTGAAATACGGGTGATAGTTGTTAAGGGGTTTAATAGGTAATTCAAAGATTATAATATAATACAAAATTTTCAGGGTTTTAGGAGAAGTGTGATGTAAAAGAAGGAGAATTTTTGGAGGAGGGGCAACAAGGTCTCTTCCCCAATGGTGAAATATGATCTCCAGTCTAGAAACATTCCAAGGATTTATCTATAAGCAGTTATGCCATCTCATTGATTTCAATAGGCTATACCTGAAACTGAGTAAGCACATTCATTTTTTTTAAAGCTTGGCTCTCAGTCAACCAGCTAAATAACCCTCCAGTACAAAAAAAACAACCAACCAAACAAAAAACCTACCAACCCCCCCCCCAAAAAAAGGTTATTAGTATAAAACTCTTAATTTGAAACATCTCTTTTCATCTCTTTTCTGCAATTATGCTAAGGTAAGAAATTTCAGACCAATTGAAAACAAAAAGAGTTCGATATTTGATTACTGGTATGACATAGATTCATAGAATCATAGAATACCGGGATGGAAGGGACCTCAAGGATCATCTGGTCCAACCTTTCTTGGCAAAAGCACAGTCTGGACAAGATGGCCCAGCACCCTGTCCAGCTCGGTCTTAAAAGTGTCCAATGTTGGGGAATCCACCACTTCCCTGGGGAGATTGTTCCAACGGCTGATTGTTCTCATTGTGAAAAATGTTCCTCTTGTGTCCAGTTGGAATCTCCCCAGGAGTCACTTGGACCCATTACCTCTCGTCTTTTCCATGTGACTCCTTGTAAAAAGGGAGTCTCCATTTTCTTTGCAGCCATCCTTTAAATACTGGAACATGGTGATAAGGTCTCCCTTAAGCCTTCTTTTCTCAAGGCTGAACAAACTCAGTTCTCTCAGCCTTTCCTCATATGGCAGGCTTCTCAGTCCTTTGATCATCTTTGTGGCCCTTCTCTGGACCCTCTCCAGCCTGTCCACATCTTTTTTGCATAGCGGGGACCAAAACTGAACACAGTATTCCAGGTGTGGCCTGACAAGCGCTGAGTAGAGTGGGATACTGACTTCTTTATCTCTGCTGGTGATGCCCTTGTTGATGCAACCCAGCATTCTGTTGGCTTTCTTTGCTGCAGCAGCACACTGTTCACTCATATTGAGCTTGTTGTCCACCAGGACCCCCAGGTCCCTTTCCACAGAGCTGCTCCCCAGCTGGGTAGATCCCAGCCTGTGCTGCATTCCCAGATTATGTTTTCCCAGGTGCAAGACCTTACATTTGTCTTTGTTGAACTTCATACGGTTCTTGTTAGTCCACTCTGCCAGCCTATCCAGGTCTTCCTTCAGGGTGGCTCTCCCTTCTGAAGTGTCCACTTCCCCACTCAGTTTGGTACCATCGGCAAACTTCACCAGGGTACACTTGATCCCATCATCCAGGTCACTTACAAAGATATTAAACAGTGTTGGGCCCAATATTGATCCCTGGGGGACCCCACTTGTGACAGGTTGCCAGTTTGAAAAGGAGCTATTTACCACCACGCTCTGGGTGCGGCCTGTCAGCCAGCTCACCACCCACCACACAGACCACTTGTCTAGACCGTAATGCATCAGTTTCTCCAGGAGGAGGCTGTGGGAAACCGTATCGAAAGCCTTGGAGAAATCTAGGTAGACAATGTCAACTGCTCGCCCCACATCAACTGAGGAGGTCTCTTCGTCATAGAGGGCGATCAGGTTTGTCAAGCACAATTTGCCCTTGGTGAATCCATGCTGGCTTTTCCCAGTCATGTGCTTCATTTGACTTGTGATAGCCCCCAGGAGGATTCATTCCATAACTTTCCCAGGGACTGAAGTAAGACTGATAGGCCTATAATTTCCTGGATCATCCTTTAAGTCCTTCTTGTAGATGGGGGTGACATTAGCCTTCTTCCAGTCTTCTGGGACGTCCCCTGACCTCCACAACTTCTCAAAGATTATGGAGAGTGGCCTCGCAACGACGACAGCCAGCTCTCTTAACACCCTTGGGTGGATATTGTCAGGGCCCATCGATTTGTAGGGGTCAAGCTCCTGTAATAGTTCACAAACCAACTCTTCCTTCACTGACAGTGGGTCTGTGTTTGCATCAACCTGGGTTTTTGTTCCCAAGGCCTGGGGCCCAACAGTGCTGGTAAAGACAGAGGTGAAGAAAGCGTTGAGAACCTCTACCTTTTCAACGTTGTTGGTGACTAATTCACCTCTCCTGTTTAACAATAATTTCTTTCTGTTTCTGCTTGTTGTTTACACACCTGAAGAACTTTTTCTTGTAGTTTTTGACATCTCTGGCCCATTTCAATTAGAGCTAAGCTTTTGTTTTTCTAACTGCATCTCTGCGCACCCTCGCAATGCGCTTGTAGTTCTCAACAGGTATTTGTCCACTTTTCCATCTCTGGTATGCTTCTCTTTTGTTTTTGAGCAGACTCAGAAGCTCGCAGTTAAGCCAAGGGGGTCTCTCTCTGCCTACTTCCCTTACCTTTAAAGGGGATGAACTGTTTTTGTGCTTCCAGGAGAGCATTCCTGAAAAACTCCCAGGACTTGCTAACTCCTTTATCTTCCATGGAAGCTTCCCACAGAATCCCTCCCAACTGAGCTCTCAGAGAGCTGAAGTTTGCTCTTCTAAAATCTAAAACCTTTGCCCTAGTATTAACCTTCAGCATCCTCAGCAGGATCCCAAACTGCACAATATTGTGATCACTGCAGCCAAGTCTATCACTAACTGGGATACTACAAGGCAGATTTTCTTGGTTTGTGAGTAACAAGTCCAGCAGGGCCTCATTCCTGGTTGGCACATCTAACATTTGTATGAGGAAGCAGTCCTCTACGCATTCCAGAAACTTGATGGATGACATGTGAGCTGCTGTATTGTTCTTCCAACAAATGTCTGGGTAGTTGAAGTCATCCATAAGAACCAGGTTCTGTTGACCAGAAGTTTGCTTAAGTGACCCAAATATTGCTTCATTGGCCTTATTGTCTTGGTTTGGAGGTCAGTAGCAGATGCTTACTGTAAGATCCCCCTTGGAGATGACCCCTCTGATCTTGACCCAGAGGCATTTGATAGGGCTTCCACAATGGCCATAGCTGATTTCTACACATTCAAGGTTCTCCTTAACATAGAGCGCGACTCCTCCTCCTCTTCTTCCCTGCCTGTCTTTACAAAAAGGCCTATAGCCATCCATTGTGATCCTCCAATCATGTGAGTTGTCCCACCATGTTTCAGTTACTCCCATGATATCATAACTTTCTGACTGGGCATAGAGCTCCAGTTCCTCCTGTTTGTTCCCCAGGCTGCGTGCATTGGTATACATACACTTGAGGTGATTGGTCTTCTGGTTCTCATCTTGGGAGGCAGCTAAGGAACATTTGCTGCTGCTCTGGTTGGCCTGGCTTGTTCCCCAGTTGGTTGCAATGGTGTCAGTGTTGCCTCTTTGGACCCCGCCCCCAGAGTCCTTCAGTTTAAAGCCCGCCTCACCCAATTGGCCATCCTGCTGCCAAAGATTCCCTTGCCTCCTCTAGACAGGTGAAACCCATCCCTCCCTAACAGGCTATAGTCATCAAAGAATGTCCCGTTGTCATAAAAGCCAAAACCCTCATGATGGCACCAGCCTCACAGCCAGAAGTTGATTTGCATTATATGTCTGTTTCTGGCTGCACCCTTTCCTCTAACTGGTACAATGGAAGAAAAGATAACTTGGGCACCAATACTTTTCAATTGCACCCCCAGGGCTTTGTAGTCTTCCTTGATTCTGCCCAGGTTCTGGCTTGCGGTGTCATTCATGCCCACATGAAAGAATAGCAATGGATAGTAGTCTGTGCTCTTGATCAGTTGCGCCATCCTCTCGGGGACATCTCGGGCCTTAGCTCCCAGAAGGCAGGATAGCTCTTGTGACTCCCTGTCAGGCCAGCAGATGGGCAACTCAGTGCCCCTTAACAGAGAGTCACCCACTATGAGCACTTGTCGTTTCTTTTTGTGGTATCCACTGGGTGCTGCTGATACAGTTTCTCTTTGTAGACCTTGCTCGTGGGTGTCTACAGCTGTTAAAGCTTCATATCTGGTTTTGGTTGCAATGCTGGAGGGTGGGGACTGAAGCAGAGTCCTGCTTTTGTGAGTCACCAGGGTCCAAGGTGCCCCATTCTCTGTGGTGTCCACCACAGGAGCATGGTTCTGAAACCACTTATCTATACCAGTCTCGGCCCATCTAATACTACACAGCCTTTTAACTGTTTCCTGCAACTCAGCTACCTGACACAACAGATCATCAACCTGTGCACATCTTTTGCCGGTACTTACCTTTTCTCCAGGAGAAGGGTCTGGGCACTCGTTGAAACCTACCGTCTGTACTGAAGTCTCCTTCCTTACCAGTTCTGGCTGGCTGGAAGCATCAGACGTCTCAGGGGCTTTCTCTGTAGAAACACTGGTTTTAACTCTGAGACGAGTGCCCACCGTTATGGCAGAGACCTAGAGCACTTCCCTGGGCTGCAGGCCTACAAAAAGGGTGCACGGCCCTTGTCACGCGCCCTTCTGCGTGAACTGCTGCGCAAACTGCGGCACCCTCTCGATCCCTGTTCGCTAGCGCTCCTGTTCGCTAGCCCTCCCTAGGGACGTTTAAATCTCCCGTGGCTGCTCCTGGCAATGCCCGCGCTGTGTCAGCCTCTCTCACGAGAGCTGCCGGCTCCGAGCGGGGGCTCTCTGCTCTTCTGCGGGTTTCCCTGGCTCCAGGAACCCCCCTGTATGCCTCGATCTAGCGCTCAGCCACAGAACTTAACCGTTGCCACAGCTGCGTGCCTAAAGGCTGTTCTGTTCAAACGGGAGGATCAAACTTTCTGCCTATACAAAAAAAGAAAGACTTCTTTTTAAAATGTTGACCTTAGAAGGCTTACAAAAATCAATATTGTAGCATATTTTAGGAATATTACACAATAATCATGTCCAAAGAGTGTAAGCTTCCTTTTTGAAAATAATTAATTCCCACTACCTCAAATAAATCCAAGTGAAAAAAGAACATTACATGAACAGTTAAAAAAAAAATTATGGAAAAAATAAACAATATTATTTCTCAGGCTTTTAATGTCCCCTCTCCCTAAATCTCAACAACATCAGTGTAACTGTAAAGGTTTAACACGAGGTGAAAAACAGAGGGTGTCTTGCAGATGTGAAGAAATCTTTTTCAGAGGTAAGAGTATGTTTCATTTCAGCCTTTTTAATAAATATAATCTTCTCTGGTAGTAAAGTATTTTTTTACTATACTGTGTTTTGCATACAAAATACAAAAAGTTATAGAGGATGATCCTTGACCTTCAATTTCTTACTGTATTTTATTTTATTTATTTTATTTTAAATAGGCATGAGAAACAAAAGAATAGACGGTAATGAAGTAACAGGATGAAGTGACTCACCTGAGTTCATAAGGTCACAACAACTGTGACAATGTGTTACATATTGCGTTGCAATATACCTGTATTGACTTCTAGGCCAGGACTGGACCCTTAAATAGTTTCTATCTTACTACCCAACAACAACTGTGTATATAATATGCAGGTACAAATGTGCATATAAGAACCACATACAGATGGGCAAACCATGTCATACATGGTTGTATCTAAATTTATTCACCCTGAATTTGGGATTAGGATAGAGTAAGAAATGTTTTGAAATACACTATATATTTTGTATGTGTCTCATAAACTAATGGAGAGCTGTTTAAAGACTGTTTTAGACATCTTAAATATTTTGGGGGAACAGTTTTTCATTTTTTTCCCACCTGTTAAGCCAGGTGCCACAGTCTCTGTGAATCCAGATGTCCACAGTTCAGAAGGAGCTGTAAAGTTTCTGATAATGTGCTAAAACAGGGACTATGTGCATTAAAAAGCCAGATCTTTAGTACAAGGACAGTTGTATTACTTCATAAATATACATCATATATAAATACATGCCATGTATTGATGGAGTAAAATCTGGTTTTTTTTCAGTGTAATAACTAAACACATACATTAATGAGCATCATTTTATTAAGTCAAGATCAGTACCCATTTTGTTTTGATGGTAAGCTGTTTGGCCTTTTTACTTTGTAGTGCTCTCATGGCAGCACACAGTAGTTCTGCTTGAAGAAATAAGTCCTCATTTGCCAATGTACATATATATGTATATGTTGATTATATATGGGAGCATATATGTATTTATAAACCTCTGTGTGTGTGTGTGTGTCTAGGTATTTATAAACTTCTGTATACATATGTGTATATATATGTAAGCAAAAGTTTGTAAATTCCTAGGTTCATATACATATACATACATAACACATTGCAAATATTTAAATATTCTAGATCTAGAGTGAACATAATCTTTCAGAATATCTGAGATTGCTCTGTGGTTCATATAAAAATTGTTGTTGGTCTTAGTCTATTATCTACTGAAGCAGTGTCCATAACTTACACACTCAAAAAACAACGGTATTGACACACTTGTTAGTAGTCTCATAAAAAAAAATACTTGTTCGAAAAGAATTACAAACTGAATCCAGCCTGTGTAACCTTAGGCCACTGAGACATGAGCCTGGGGCACTTACCTGTCATGTATCCCTTTACACCTCTAAATCCCCACAGTAACAGACCATCTGCACCCGTAATCAGATGGCCAGACTTTAGAGCAATACACCTTGTTTATAAAGGGCAATTCTAATTTACAACCAACTCTATTTTGGGAAGTACTCTGGGAGCAAACCTCTGATGCTTTCAGATCAGCCATCTGTCTCCACTCTTGCCAAGTTACCTCTAGGTTATGCTCTTTCCCCTCTTCAGCATATTATCCTGTCTGTTGCACACTCACATAGAGGGAAGATCAAGAGAAAGAGCATTTAAGCAGGTAAGACAAGGAAGGATAGTCCTACAATATATGTTTGTATACTCTTCTAAGCAGGTATGGTTTCAAAGATGGGATAAGGCAGCTTTAGGGACTTTCTGCTGTGGTATTTGCTGCTTCTTGTGGCCCTGATTTTCAAGGGCAGAGAGGGTGGTACAGGGACAGGCCCTTTGCACAGCCTAGAAGCATCAGTACTACCCATCCAGGTCTGTGCTGTGGGGATCCCAGGGGCTGGAACATCCTTGTGTGGCCCTGGGCATCTCTGCCCAAACCCATCACATCACCAGCAAGCGGATCTCCAGAAGAAATTAGCTCTCTTTCCTTGCATACTGCAGCTACATTCACCTCTTGAAGAATGGTCTATCAGGTAGGTTTGATGCCAGCTTTACCAGTCTGCAAAGTGGCTTATCCTGAAGATAAACTCAGTTTACAGCAAGCTAATTGGTACACAGAAGTGTAGTCATTAGGCAAATCCAGCACTTTGGACCACACTTGTGCTTCCTTAAAGGTGTTCACCTGTAAAGTGCCCAAGCCATGGCAGGCTGCTCATTGTCCCTGCTTATGTGTGCTGATGTGTCGCAGAGGTGCAGCAAGTTTTGAACAGATAACGCAGGCTAAATTGCTTCCTGGAAGAAGGCGAAGTGGGACCAAGATTTCAACAAATCTCCAAACAGCATGCCATTTCTCTGCTCTAAGCACATATCCCACCCATCAGCGAGAGCAGCCACAAGGGCCAAAATCTCTGCTGCACTAGAAAGGATGTTAGCACTCATGTTTCTGGGAAGAAAAACAGGAAGGCAGGAATAAAATATAGAGGTTTAGGGAAAAGATAGCTAGATCAAGTATTTTGTTATTTGCAAAGAAGCATGAAAAAGTTTTTGCTGCCTTCCTTCAGCAGATTGATAGACCGTGACCATTGCAAAACTAGCTCCAATACAATCCACACAGCTATGCTGAAAATCTGTCAGTCTCCAGACTAGCACAGTTAGCAAATTTCATGTTTGTTAAATTCACATTTGTATCAGCTGCATAATATAACAACCAAAGGAAAAAAAAAAAGAAAAAGAAGTTGAAAAATACCTTTAAGAACAGCTACAGTGAGTGGATTTAGCAGTCTGAATACTATTGATAGAATGTTGTAAAAATAGAAGTCGGCATAATCATGTCAGCTCTGGGAGTACCTATCATTTTTGTTTAAATAGCCACTAAATCTCTATTGAGAAATTCTGTGAAATGGTACCGAGGCAACATAAAATTTGTTTTTAATAAAATATTACAGGTTTTTTTGAGGAAATACCTAAGTATTTATAGTTATGTTATTATTCACTAGGTATGTGAAATATTCAGATGAGCTTGGTTTTGCTTTACGCAATCCCTGCATCATCCAATTCCTGCATCAGTTTCAAACACTGCCTTCTTTACTATGGTATCAGGGCATGCTGAAAAGAGGACCAGCTGAATTGCTCTTTCAGCATCAGTCTTGCATCATTTTCTTGAGAAACGTGCCTAGTCCTGGTATAACTAAGGCCTCATAAATTCTTACCTTTTATATCAACATTACTACTTTGATTATGGGCGTGACTTTCTAATGGTGTTATTATAGGAATATAACTTGCAATGAAGACAAAGGTAATGTTGATATAGCTTATTTTTGGATAAGAAAATAGAAGTTCATTCTAGAAACAACTGCACAGCTGGATGTGGCTACTAGATTTGCTATCTCCCTCTCAGATTCCACCTTACACCTTCCTACTGAAACCACTTGTGGATTAGTATTGCTCTGTTCTACCTCTGTCTAAATGAAATGGGTTAGCAAAGGGCTGTTATTTACATGGTTCAGGCCTGTGGATAGATATCCTCAATACACCTCCACTGTTGAGAGATGTCACCACCCAGCACAGCTTGCTATTTATTGGTATTTCTCAACCAGACTTGATTTAGAACTGTTAAAATTTTCCCAAAACTTAGCAAAAATCAGCCAAGTGAAGTCAGACATTGTATTTAAAATGCTTGAGCTGATCTGACCAGGCAAGGAATATATTCTTCATTATTTTCAGCACCTAAAATCCAGACACCTCTCACTTTCCATCACAAAATTTCAACTCCTTTAACAAGAGTTAATGAAAACAGTTTTTTTGATTCTTTTTTTTTCTTTGAAAATAATTTTTAAAAAATGGAACTTTTTTATTTACTATCATTTATCTCTTCGTTAAACATTCCAGGAAAATTTGAGATTTTGCTGTAAGGATATTTCAAGGAAGTCGGAACATATATTAAAATATGCTCCTTAAAGCAATAAATGGCTAAGAAAAGTTGCATTTAATTATAAGTAAATGAGTAGAACATTCCTGGCCAACCGACTTTCACTCTGTTACGAACCTGAATAAAGTTCATACGAATGCTGAAGGGGATACATTTTCAGAATGAGAGTAAAGAAAGTCAGAGTTTTTTTGTGAAATATTGATGCAATTCATGTCTCAAACTGTTTCTGAATGCTACAACATAATTCTCTGAAGTGTCATTTTTTGGTACCAATGAACCAATTGAGTCAGAAATGAGACTTCTCTAACCTTTGTCTACTTTTAGTGTCACATTCTGTTTAAATCTTTCTGAGGTGTTTAAACACTTCGATAAATACAATTTCTCTTCTATTTTCAGGAAGCTCAAATTGGAAGTGCCAAAATATTATAAGTTGTTCTTCAGGCATTTTGGCTTAAAGGTGGTATTGGCAAAGTAAAAAATACCTGAAAATCTGTTTTCATGTCATTTTCTCTCCCATTTCAGTGGTCAGAGATTCAGGAATTCAAATACTTCAGATACATTTCATATCACTGTTTAAACTTCAGTATTTTTAGAACCTTAAAAATAATGTTTTTGAGGCACAGGAGTTTAAGTTTGAACAACACCTTGTAGAAATATTCTGGACTATTGCTTTTCCACCAATTATTACATTCCATCAAGTATTAGTCTAATTCTTATTGTTTTAGACTGTCCTCATCTCTTCTTTTCTGCCAGGGCCAGGACTGAGGTTCAGATGTATATTTCATGTTGAAGCAAAACTCTTATTGCCTATATATCATAATAGGCTATACACAGTGAAAGGAAAATCAGCTAGCTAATTGATTCCAAAGATACTTATCAGCATACCAAATGCTGGGACCTGTTTCCACATTTATTTTTTTCAGCCATAGATCAAAATAATAGATGGAATACTGATTCTGTGAGAGTTTCTGTATTGATTATTTATGCAACACATATCTGTTATGATTATCTATCTATCTATATATCTATCTATCTACCAACATTTGTATATAAACCCCCCCAAAATAGATATATGTATAAATATGTATAATTAAAGTATACAATGTAATAAACACTTGCTTGTTCCCTTTTTAAATTTTCTCCTGATTTCATTACAGAAGTGCTCTATCATACAAGAGCACATCAACAGATACGCATTGCACAGTTCAAGTGCCACGTATAAGTTAGTAATCTATATGCAAAAGTTGACGAAGTACCAAGTATTATCATCTTCTGTGATAAATAATGACTGTACAAGTGTTTGTTCCTGAATCATAAACTCTTGCTGTTATATTCTATATTGAAAAAGCTGGAAAGTTGCAGTTCATGACAAGCAATGTGCTACGGCCTATGTATAGAGAACATACATCTTTTACCCTTTGAATTATTAATCAGAAAATGTGATTTTTAATTTTTTTTCCATGAATTGCAATTTTGCCAAACCTTTAGGTTCTGAAGCAATGATCCATGACCCTGAAGTCTTTAGATTAGTTCTAGCTTCAGATATCTAAAATATTGAATGGAGGAATATGATTTGCCTTCTTTTATATGAACCTTTAGAAATAAAGTTATCATCTAACAATAGAACTAACAGCATTTCTTTACGAATTTTAAGAGAATGTTGAAATACCTTATTCTTGTGAGGCTGTAGAAACACCACTGAATCTGAGTAAACACACCAAAAAAAAAAAAGCCTACTTCATTCTGGAAGCTGACCAGGGTGGGATTTCAAACACAGAGAGCCCACTGTCAATCTCCCCCCTTTGCTTCCTGAATAAAAGCAACAGGAATCATCCATGCGTTAGATCAAGGAAATAAAAAGTCAGTCAGATTTACACTATAGGCACCGAACTCAGACTTTACAGGCATCTCTGACTATAGAAGGAGCCAGCTAACAGCCATAGCACGCATAGCCTGAATTGCTCATTGACTTAAACCAACAACGTGAGGGGCTGAATGCTGTATCTTGCCAACAACTGTATATCTGCTTGTTGCTCGCATCTACAGCTTTCATCATTTTAAGCAATTTCTTCCATTCCCTGGAAAAGCCCAAACTTTATTTCTCTTGTTAAAATGCATGTTAGTTTAGTGATACAGACTGAGCCCCTCCTGAACATGTGTAACCTGCAATTTTCCGAGTTTTGCAGCTTAGCTGAATTCTACAGAGCTTTCTCAGAGATGGTAAAAGGGAGTATTCCAGATAGCAGGACAAGCATGCTGCCAAATTTAAAATTGTTTCTCCAAGGCATGGACAAGCTACAGCTTTCTACCAAATGACAGTATGATTAACACAAAGCAAGGAATGTATTTTTTCCTCTAGACTCATACTGAAATTTATCCCTTTCTGCCTGTCAAAACACAAACCCAAACAACTGCAAATAGTCTCAGACATGTGAAAAACATGTCAGGAAAAATAGTCGTAAATGTTTGGCCAAATTTTATAGGAAGTCCTAAAAATAAAGACTTACAAAATCTGAAATGATGTAGGTATGGACAGTTCTGTCATCCACCTCCTTCTCCTCAAAATCTGAATTTTAGTGGGACCATTTGTTTTTAATTTTCTTTCTCTAAATTATTAGAATGCTCCTTTAGTGCAAGGAGCAAGGTGAGGAAGAAATAGAGAATAAAAAAAAAAAAGTAATTTTTGCATTATCACAGATACTAGAAAGAAGGTAGCATATTATGACAAAGTTTTCGTCTCATCACAGCCATGTTCGCATGCAGATGTGTCCATTCCTGTTAGATATTCTGTACAATCAAAATTTTCAAAGAGGAAATAAATGTTCCTGTAAATCTGCATCTCATGTCTATGCTTAATCTGAAGTTTCTTCATGTATTTTATCTAATACTAACAAAACATTGCAAAGAAAACATGATTCATTTCCATCAAAGAATCACTGTTTCATTTGGAATGACAAATTTAAAAGCAGAGTAGCTCTGATTTAGGGGAATAAATCTCTGCTTCATTAACAAAAGAAGAAAAAAAGAGAGGAAAAAAAAGAAATAAAAGAGAAACTCAGATCCTGTTATTAAGGAGCTAAGAAAAAAAAACCAGACTGAAAGTATTTAGAGTTTGTAAAAGATGTCCTTTCTCCCATTCTTTGGTGATTTATTTCCCATAAGCTGTGTTCAGGTACAATACAATTTTTGCTATTGTTTTAATAAAGCAGAACTATCAGTTCATGTCAACTCTGATTTACCAAAACTCACAAACTCTTCAGGTTTGAACCTAATGACTATGTTCCTATCAGTAAAATAAATAGAACCCAGGACAGATTTAAACCCTGGGCATTTTCTTCACTCTTTAATAGTGAGCTCTTGCCTCTGGCATTCTTTTGGCTTGTGGGAACTAGCACTCTTCTAGGTAATGTTTAGGCCATTGATGGTTCCCAGCAGGCAGGATGGAAAAAACCACTGTATTCTGGTGGGAAAGAGAGTTATGACGTGCCAGTAATCCTTAATGCCAGAGAATGAGCCTATTTTATTTAATAATATAGATGTATCCAGTGTAACTCTGGATATTCACAGTAACTCTGACTCTAGTACCTTACCATCCTGGACATAAATCTAGGAGCAGACTAGCTCTTATTTCTAACCCTACCAGATATACTGTGGAGATCATAAGTTTTACTGAACACTCACGTCCTTATGGGTCCTTAGCTTTCCCATATGCAGTTTTCTTGGGACTTAAGGAACCAAAGAGCCAAGAAGTAGCCATAAACATAGCATTTCCCATAATCCACTCACACCTTTTCCACACAGAAGCCTCAGGCAGTCGGTGTTCATGAGTGCCTAGTGGTAAACTACCCACATAATCGCACACTAGTGCCCTACTGTACCTCTAGGGGCTCCACAGAAACCTTCCGGAGCAGTTTAGGCCTTCAGTTATGCCCAGGTTCTTGCTTCTTATTTTGTGGTTTGAATTAAAAGCAAATCTCAGAGCTCAGAGCTGACTGAGTGCTCTCTTGGAAGAATCAACTGGATGTATCCAAAGTTTTCAGTATTTAATAGGGTATAAACAAATAGCTTTAAACTTAATCATTAAAACTTACTGAAATAGTTAAGTTCATTAGTTGGTATCGACAACATCAAATGAACAAAAATTGGGGTAGTGGTGCTTTTCAAAGGTTGTAATCAATGGAATTAATAATAATTAAAAAAATCCTTAAGTGGTAATAGGTTAGCTTCATACTCTTGTTTCTGACTAATTTTCAGTCAAATTAGCATCTGACATTCCTCTGAACCTTTACTTTAGTAGAAGGGTTTAAGAGGCAATTTAAGTAAAATTGCTCTGTCCGGAAGCAGTTGTAAGTGTGTTTTTAAAATAAGCCAATATTTGGAAACTAGTAATGACTTTGTCTACATCTGTTGTTCAATAATATATTTAAGTACGTTTTACTGTACAGTATGTAAATAGAAGTGTAATATACATGGTACTATATTTTTCTGTTTGATTGTTGTACTCATAATCTGTACCTTTGGGAAACAACACCTTGAACATCAGTCAGGACCATAACTTTACAAGCTGTAAGAAAACTCCAAATCATAGTCAATTTATTCCTAGGCCAAACAAGGTTTTTTTAATGTTTTCCCCCGTCTTTTTGCTGCCAGCTGACTCTACGGATATCACATATATTGTTTTCATTTCTGTGCATTGTAACCCACCTGAGAGTTCATAAAACATGTGCATGTTCCCTGTGATTCAGCAACCTCAGTAAATGGTAGAAATATATTAAGTTTGCACATACCTAGTAGAACTATTGGGGAATAAGAAACAATGACCCGTTCAAGAAGTCAGAATTCAATAGGGATATAAAGTAGATTGATAGTAAAAGAAACCTACCAGAAGAAAATAATACAGTATTCAACTTTTTCAGGTCTCAATGTAGCTGCCTAGGCAGTTGAAACTGCAACCACAGCTACTTTTTTTTTTTTTTTTTAATTTAAATACGTATTTAAATAAACTTTGTGACAGAAATTTTTTCTCATGGACAGTAAGAGTTGCAACCAACTTTTTTCCAAGTATCTGTTAGTGCCTAGACAAATGCCATATGAAATGAAAGCCATTTCATGTGTGAGATGAATTTTGGAGTTATCCAAGTCTCTACATGGGGAATATAGACATAGGAAAATATTTTCATAATTTAGATGCCTCTGTCAGGTGCATAAAGTTAGGTGAAATGGACTTGGGCTATAATGGCACTTTGCCTTTTTCCAGCTGAGGCTGAAGAGATATAGATCAACATTAGAGACTTCTTTTCATTTTCTCCCCAACGTTGTAGCAGAGCCATTGCCACGGCATAAAATCTGACTCTTTCTTGCAGTACATATAGATTCTTTAATTACCTGGTTCTTTGTTCTGTGCTTAGTTCTACACAGAAGAACTTGCAATATATGAAAAAATATTTAAAATTTATAACATCTTCTTCCCTACTACATTCTTCTATTAAAAAATAATTCTGACAAGATTTTGATATAACCCTGTGACCAGTGATTCTTTCCATGATTCTGGGCCTTTAAAGGTATCTAGCTAGAAGGAAACACTAGCTGTGGAGATGTAAGTGGTTATTAGATGAGCTGAATCTCAGTCTGTGAAGTCTAATCTTAGGTTTTATATCCAGAAAATTTACAGTGTAGCACTAATTTTCAGAAGAACTAAACTCCAAGCAGTCCCTAATGAATTTGGTGGATAATGTTTGATAATATTGAAGTACCATTAAAAACAACCAAATACGACATTAATGTTTTAACACCACACAGAATACACAAAAAAAACCCCCAAAGCCAACAACTAAAACAAACCAACCAATCAAACAAGCAAACAAAAAAATTCTGTGGTATTGGACTGAGTTAAATACTTACTAAATAGTCTGGAGCTATTCTGCACTAGATGCACTAATATCTCCCAAGTTTCTGTCCATCATTGTTGATATATGCAGTCGTGGATGAGTGAGTTAGGATCCTTAAAGAATGCGTAAAAGTGCGACTTAACAGAGTTCAATGGCAAAGTTAATGCTATTAGTTACTACATGGGAGAAATATCTCTTGATTTGCACAGAGATCGGAGAAGCGAAAAGGTAAGAAGGGAGACCCTCCTATTGAGTCACAAGGTTCAGAATGGACCTCATTGCTTTCTAAACTCCTGATGGAGCTTAGGTGCGGCTAGATCCAAACTTAGTCTCAGACCTGGTCAACAGTTTATGGCTAAGAGATTCAAAGGGTAAGGAAAACCTCCCATTGAGTCACGAGGTTCAGAATGGACCCCCTTGCTTTCTAAACTCCTCAGAGAGGAGTCTAGGTGTGGCTGGATCCAATCTTAGTCTCAGACCTGGTCAATGGTTTATGGTTAAGGGAATTATATGTGCACAATCAATCCTTTATATCACTTACGATTTCAAAGTTCGGCATGCTATTAATCACTCACCGATCTGTCCAGGTGTCCAGTGTTAGTTCACTCCAAAGTTCGAGCCCTCGGTTTCCCAAAACAGACTCTCATGCATCAAGTCTTATAAAAATAAATAATTTAATAGAGTGGTACAGCAGTAGGGTCAGCTCCAGCTGAGTGTCTCCATGGAGGGACCAACCCAAACAAAGAAATCTCTCGGCATTTATACCCTTACAGACTATTCACCCACTCCTCACACACTCTTCACACTCTCTTTGCACATCTTCCGCATGTCCTTTGCTCCAGTAGTGATTCTGGCCTGACACCTTCTGACTCCTTATTGGATTCCTTCACTGTCTCCAGACAGGCTGTTCGTTATCTTGTCGAGTTGCAGGTGCTGTTGACGGTTGTAGCCTTGAAGCCTCCTTATCTTCTGATTTACGACGGCTCTGGAGGCCCTTGTTTTGACTAAGTAGGTATACGTTCAGTAAATCTAAGTGAAAGTTTGCAGCTTGCGGCCTAAGTTTTCAGCAAATCTAGCTGCTCATGCTAAGTAAGTAAAGCTAGGCAAACAGCATACTAAATCACACAACATTATAACTTTAAGTGATTCATTCTATTTAAAACTTACTTATTTAAGATAAAAAACAGATATCTCTTAACATCGAGAGGCGTCCCTGTTCAAAGGGAGAGTTGCCTGGTGTGCAGTCCAGTTGGCTTCCAGGGAGAAATCAAATTGGACTCATCCAACAATCTGTTGTTGGTAAAAGGTATCATTGTTGGAGATCACTGCCATGCAGCCACGCTGCCTAGCAGGGGGAGCTCAAAGAAGGCTCACTTAGGCTGTCATATTTATGGGATAAAGTGGTTGGCTTGTAGTCAAATTGCATACAATGGGAGAGGTATGCACAAGACTCCTTGTACTTACAACTTTCACTGTGTCATTCTGCTCCTTTGTGGGTTTCCTAGAGGAGTTCTTGGCCTGGCTACGGTTCAGGCCTTTACCTCCTTTGGAGCCTGTACCAAACTGCTGCTGGTTTAGTTAAGGGAGGTCAAGTGCATCCATCACATATGTACATTAAATTAGTCATCAATAGTAACTTGAAGAACTTATTAAGATCCAGGTGTTTAATCATCATTTTGGCTTATAAGATTTTGTGAAACCTTGAGATAAAAATACTCAGCCTGTCAGCATACTGATACTGTAACTTATTTACTGCCTTTTTCAAATCACTTCAGGAAGGAGTAAACATCATTATATCCTTTGACAAGCAAGGTAGAATGACTGGCTGAACAACAACCAACAGGTGAGAATCCAGTGTCTCCCAAAACAAACGTAGTACTCAATCTAGAAGATGACAGTAATGTTGTTCCCATTTGCCTAGAAGGAGTTGTTATTTATATGCAAATTCAAATATGGCCCAGTAATTCTGGTCCACAAGCAAGTTGGATAGAAAGTATAAAGTTTGGTATATTCACTGCCTTTGCCCAGCCCTGTTCCTGGGATCGTATTACCTGGGTCCCACCAGATACATCTGTGCTGTTGAATAAAGGAGAGTCATGAAGCAAGCTTGACCCTTTAAGTCCACACTACTTAATTGTCAGCTCATTGCATAAGTCTATTTGGGACTGCTCCAACTTAAGTTCCTTAAGATACTATCTGGACATTGTCAGGGAATAGTTTACTTCCTAAAACTCTCCAAAAGGCAGTGGGGTGGACGCTACACCATGCAACCTCTGCAATGCTCCTTCAGAAGACAATCTTTGCAACCTCAGTCCTCCCATGTTCTTCCATGTGCATCCCAGGGCACGTAGCACACACTTCCAATTTTATTCTGCCACTGTTGAGGGAAACAACATAACCCAAACTTTTTATTTCAGACATACAGAGCCAACAAAATAGCATAAACAACTAGGACATAGGGAAATCCCATTAGACTCAGAATACCTAGGACAAAAAGATAAGGCAAATCCATTTTAGGAAGGGCTTAATCAATGTGCCGAGGTTTGGACCCTGATCTTTTATTTAACAGCATACACATAGCCAAAGACTCCTAAACTAAAACTGCAGATCACAGAGACACTAATGAAGATACAAAGGAGATTTTAACTCCCTTACTTGGATGACTAACGTAAATTATAATCTTAGATTTTATCAAATGTGAATAATCCTGCATTACTCATTTAATTACCAAGTTTATAATGTACAATTATACTTAAAGAAAAACTACTGTTGCTTAACAAAAGCCTAGCAAAAACTATCCCATGTAATTATCTTGTTATATACTTACTTTATATGGGGAAGGACACTTCCTCTCTTTTTAATGACTTTTTTCTATAACAAATATTTGTCAAGATAAAAGAACAGTAAAATTTTGCCACCTTCCCTATCATTGTTTAAAACCTATAGAATCAGTTTTTGCATCTTCTCTCAAAGTCAACATGAAGGTCCTACCTCCCCCTTTCACTAGATTTGAAATTTTACACTGACCCTCTAAATGCCATGTCAGCTAATCTGTAGGATATTGGACTGTTGTGGGCCTAAATGAATAATCAATTTCAAGAATGAATTACTTAGGAGTTGAAGAGTGCAGTCCGAAAAACTTAGTGGTTTACTGCACTACCATACCAAAGGCCTGATACTGTAGCGTACAATGAGGAACATGGTCTTTATTCTTCATTTTTCTGCAATGATGTGACTTACTGTCCATATTCTGCCATTCAGTTTGTTGGGTTTTTTTGGTCCACTTGTCAAACCCTTAGGGTGAAATATTTAACAGACCTATGCAAGCACATCTATAAAGTCCTTTGAAGATTTATATATTATGAGAGATTAAAATAAAGCAGCCTGTATCTTCTCTTGGGCGAGGACAGATGAAGTTGACATTATAGTGGGTGCCAGCTATAGGTCATCTGACCAGGAAGAACAAGTGGACCAGGCCCTCTGCAGATAGATAGGAGCAGCCTCACATGCGCAAGCCCCGATCCTCATGGGGGACTTCAACCTCCCCAATGCCTGCTGAAGTGACAACATAGCAGGACATAAGAAAACCAGGAGGTTCCTAGAGTGCAGTGATGATAACTTCCTCCTCTTCAAAGGTCTGCTTGGAAGAGTCCCATGAGATAAGGCCCTTGAAGGAAGAGGGGCGCAAGAAAGCTGGTTAATATTCAAGGGTCACTCACTCCATGCTTAAGAGTGGTCCATTCCAACAAGTATGAAGTCAAGCAAAAATGCTAGAAGGCCTGTGTTGATGAACAAGGAGCTCATGGCCAAACTCAAACACAAAAAGGAAGCATATAGAGGGTAGAAGCAAGGACGGGTAACTTGGGAGCAATATAGAAACATTGTTCAAGAATCCAGGGATGAAGGTAGGAAAGCTAACACCCAAATGGAATTCACTCTGTCCAGGGATGTCAAAAACAAGAAGGGCTTCTTTAAGTGCATAGGTGTCAAAAAGAGGACTAGGGAAAATGTGGGACCATTGCTCAGTGAGATGGGAGACCTGGTTACATAGAACATGGAAAAGGCTGGGGTACTGACTGCCTTCTTTGCCTCAGCCTTTACTAGCAAGACCATCCTTCAGGAATCCCAGGTCCCAGAGACCAGAGGGAAAATGTGGAGTAAGGAAGACATACCTTTGGTGGAATAGGATCAGGTTAGGGAAAAGGATCAGGTTAGAGAATACCTATGCAAACTGGACATCCATAAGTCCATGGGCCGTGATCCGATGCACCCATGAGTACTGAGGGAGTTCTCTGATTTCATTACAATGCCAATCACAATATTCTTTGAACAAACCTGTTGAATGGGAGAGGTGCCTGAGGACTGGAGGAAAGTGTGTCACTCTTATCTTCAAAAAGGGCAAGAAGGAGGACCTGGGGAACTACAGACCAGTCAGACCCAGACCCACCTTGATCCCTAGGAAGGTGATGGAACAACTAATCCTGGAAAGCATTTACAGGTACATGAAGGACTAGAAAGTGATCAGTAGTCAGCACAGATTTGCAAAGGGGCAGCCATGCTTGACTAACTTGATAAACTTCTATGATGAAATGACTGGCTTGGTAGACAAGGCAAGAGCAGTGAATATTGTCTACTTTGACTTCAGGAAGACTTTTAACACTCTGTTCCATAAGATCCTCATAGAGAAGCTGATGAAGTAAGTGCTAGATGAGCAGATAGTGAGGTGGACTGAAAACTGGCTGAATGGCCAGGCCCAGGGGGTGGTGATCAGTTACACAGAGTCTGGTTGGAGACCATTAACTAGCAGTGTACCCCAGGGGTCTATACTGGCTCTTGTTGTGTTTATCATCTTCACGAATGATCAGGATGATGGGGCAGAGTGTACCCTCAGCAAGTTTGCGGATGACACCAAACTGGGAGGAGTGGCTGATACGTCAGAGTGCCATGCTGCCATCCAGAGGGAACTTGACATGCTGGAGAAATGGGCTGATGGGGATCTCATGAAGTTCAACAAGGAGAAGTGCAAAGTCCTGCAGCTGGGAAGGAACAACCTCATGTATATGCTGGTGGCTACCCAGCTGGAAAGCAGCTTTGCAGAAAAGGCTCTGAGGTCCTGCTGGAGCCAGGACCAGAGGACCAGTTGAACAGGAGCCAGCAACGTGCCCTTGCAGCAAAGAGGGCTAATGGTATCCCAAGCTGCATTAGGACTGTTGCCAGCAGGTCAAGAGAGGTGATCCTTCCCCTCTACTCAGCACTGGTGAGGCCATACCTGGAGTACTATGTCCAGTTCTGGGCTCCCTAGTACAAGAGAGACATGGACATACCGGAGAGAGTCCAACGAAGGGCCACAAAGATGATGAAGGGCCTGGAGCATCTCTCCTATGAGGAAAGGCTGAGGTGGCTGGGACTGTTTAGCCTAGAGAAGAGAAGGCTGAAGGGAGAACTTATCAAGGTATATAAATACCTGAAGGAAGGGTGCAAAGAAGACGGAGCCAGGCTCTTTTCAGTGGCGCCCAGTGACAGGACCAGAGGCAATGGGCACAAGCTGAAACACAGGAGGCTCCATCTGAATGTCAGGAAGCCCTTTTTTACTGTGAGAGTGACCGAGCACCAGCACAGGTTGTCCAGAGAGGATGTGGAGTCTCCCACCTTGGAGATATTCAAAACCTCTTTGGACGTGGCCCTGCACAGCCAGTTCTAGGTGGCCCTGCTTGAGCAGGGGGGGTTGGACAAGATGACCTCTAGAGATTCCCTTCCAAACTCAACCATTCTGTGATTCTGTGAATCTCAGCCATAAACATAGAACATATCATACAAATATTTTGTTTTTTCATCATATTAAAGAATGAACGGTTTTCAATGAACCTACATTTTAAATGGTTCTAGCCTTTATAATTTTACCTGCCTTGAAAATAATTTTATTTTACAGAGACTCAGTGTCAAATCTCTTTAATTCACATAGCAGGGCAGAAGATTATTGATAGACAGTGGCACTCCAAACATATTGGCACTGTGTTGAAATAATGATCTCAAGTTACACGTAAATACTTTTTCTTGGACTCTACAATTCCAAGATGCATATTTTATGGCTTACATAATCTAATATTAATCTGAATGACATAATTTGCATAGCGTGTTGCTTAGGAGAGTCAAATCTTAACAATGAGGGACACCAGAGTACTATAATGCTATCACACAAATAAAATGTGATGCACTTCTGTTAGAGTTGCCTATAGTCTCAGGGTTAGTACAAATATGAACTGTACAATACATTACGCCATCCTTGATCAAGACTCTTTAACAAGGCACGGCACTGAGTGATCTCTGTTATAAAGTTTGGAGAACTAACCCATATTTCCAGGTTTCTCATATGTTATAAAATAAGAGATGACTAAATCAAAGTTTTGAGGTACCAGATGTAGTGCAGAGAAGAAATGTGACCAGTCTAGCTTTTTTGATCAGTTGCCTCTCTGTAAATCTTTGGTCAATAATGATACAATTAGCTTTAAAGTGGGGAAGGGAAAAGGTAGGAAGGAAGATGGAGGAAAAACCTGTCTACTTTTTATATATTTATTTATTTATTTATTTTTATGTGGTGCCTTCAGATGAGAACGCTCTTAGTCAGCATCAGGTTTAAGGATACCTTTTCATTATTGATGACGAAATGTGTCAAGCATTTAATGGCTGTCTTTGAACTTGACAATTGAGAGGGACATACCTTTTCCTGCATTTGACATAGAAAGCCTCTTATTCTCATTTAAGAAAGAATCAGTTAGATCTTTCCTGGCTTGCAATGATACGCCGCACAGTTTTAGTGACTATTAAATCTTCCACATCAGCTCACTGAGTCATAAAACATTTGACAGGATGTAGCTCTTAACTTTTGCTTCCTTTTATTTTTCTCTTTCTAACCATCTTACAACACAGCATTTATGAAGCCTGTTCATGGCTTTTTCTCCATGTGATATGAATGAATAGTTTGTGTATTTTTTTTTTCTTACTTTTTCTAAAAAAAAATCTGTGCTGATTGATCTTTTTTTCTTTTTCACTTGTACTGTAAGAAACATAAAAACCTGAAGATTCTATAAGAATACAAGGAATCCAAAGAGAGATGTAAAATGCTAGTTTCATAACCATCGCTATTTGTGGCATAGAAAAAGCTGGATCAAAGTTGATTGTTCCTCTCTATCCTAAAATGCTTGGGGTATTGACAAACATTTAAAAGCACCCTCAAATTTTTTTTTTTTATGAAATTATGTGGTTTTTTTCATTTTTACAGCGAACCGATTCTCAGTTTAAAAAACCCTTGAGGGGGGAAGTTTGTTTTGTTTTGGTGTGGTTTGGTTTTCCTGCCAATTCATATATTTTTTCTATTTTTTTTGGCTTGGAAAATTGGGAAGCCAAACAAGCAAACAGATTTTTTTATGTAATTATTGTTTCTTTCTGCAGGATTTCTAAATGCATTTAGAGGAAAACTAATGTAAATAGTGGATTCAGCTGCCAAACCAGCTAGGTCTGCCTGACTGAAAACTGATTCCACTAAGCCTTCTCACTTTTTTTTATGAGTGTGTCTGGAAGTAAGAAACTGTATTTATAAATTTTTATTTGTTTGTTTTATAGATGAAAAAAGGAAAATATCAAAGAAAAAAAAGAATTAATTAAAATAAATTCCTGTTGAGCAGACAGATATCAATGACATGGTTTGTCAATATATTCCTACATTTGAACAATATTGAAAGCAATGCAGCTTCAGAATATCCATGTCATTCTGTATTGGGTTTGTGTGGCAAGGTTTTGGTAGTGGGGGGGGCTACAGGGGTGGCTTCTGTGAGAAGCCGCTAGAAGCTTCCTCTGTGTCTGATAAAGTCAATGGCAGCTGGCTCCAACACGGACCTGCCGATGGCCAAGGCCGAGCCCATCAGTGACAGTGGTAGTGCCTCTGGGATAACATAGTTAAGAAGGGGGAAAGGAAGTTACAGGGCAGTAGCAATTGCAGCTGGGGAGAGGAGTGAGAAGATGTGAGAGGAACAACTCCGCAGACACCAAGGTCAGTGAAGAAGGAGGGGGAGGAGGTGCTCCAGGCACCAGAGCAGAGATTCCCCTGCAGCCCGTGGTGAAGACCATGGTGCAGCAGATATCCACCTGCAGCCCATGGAGGACCCCATGCCGGAGCAGGTGGATGTGCCCGAAGGAGGCTGTGGCTGTGACCCTGTGGGAAGCCCATGCTGGAGCAGGCTCCTGGCAGGACCTGTGAACCTGTGGAGAGCGGAACCCATGCTGGAGCAGGTTTGCTGGCAGGACTTGTGACCCCATGGGGGACCCACGCTGGAGCAGTCTGTTCCTGAAGGACTGCACCCTGTGGAAGGGACCCATGCTGGAGCAGTTCGTGAAGAACTGCAGCCCATGAGAAGGACTCACGTTGGAGAAGTTTGTGAAGGACTGTCTCCCATGGGAGGGACCCCATTCTGGAGCAGGGGAAGAGTGTGAGGAGTCCTCCCCCTGAGGAGGAAGGAGCGGCGGAAACGTGTGATGACCTGATTGCAGCCCCCATTCCCCATCTCCCTGTGCCTCTTGAGGGGGAGGAGGTAGAGAACTGGGAGTAAAGTTAAGCCTGGGAAGAAGGAAGGGGTGAGGGGAAGGTGTTTTAAGATTTGGTTTTATTTCTCATTATCCTACTCTGATTTGACTGGTAATGAATTAAATTAATTTTTTTCCCCAAGTCAAGTCTGTTTTGCCCATGATGATAACTGGTGATTGATCTCTCCCTGTCCTTATCTCAACCCATGAGCCTTTTGTTATATTTTCTCTCCCCTGTCCAGCTGAGGAGGGGAGTGATTGAGCAGCTTTGGTGAGCACCTGGCGTCCAGCCATGGTCAACCCACCACACATTCTTAGATATTGATTTGCCAATGTGAATGTTTATTTTTCCTGAAAGAATCTGAAATTTAAAAAAAAAAAAAAAGAGTATTGTTGAACAATTAGAGGAGGCAAACTGAAATGAAGAACCCAAATTACCAACACTTTTTAGAGATGTTAACTGGTAACATTTAAAATACAGAAACAGGTCTGGATTTCTTAATTCAAAATATTTATAGATTGGAAAAGAATAGCTATAATAAAATTGAAATTTGTTAAGTTTATCCTAGGTACTTACTGTGTCTTTTAGAAATCATCTTAAAATACAACAGTAATTTGTGCTTCAGGTCATATAAGGGCTGAAATCTAGAGTTCACTTAGAATTTGGGTTAAAGCACTTCAAAATTTAACTCAAGAAAATAACTTCTTTTTTATTTTTACCATCAATTTTTTTTCTCCCCTCTCAGCCCTTCTTTTGCATGTACACACTCACACACACACATGCACACATGTATGCAGAGTGCATGGGCAGTCAGAGTTTAGTTACAGCTGGTAATTCAGTGCATTTAGAAATTATTTTGAATGCTATGGATCAGTTGCCAAAGAAATCAAAACAGTCACATATAGTTTTCATCTTCAGAACTAATTCCTTTTAAAACCACTGAAATCTGATTTTCCCTTGTGGCAACTGTTAACTTTAGCAACATCAAAACACATCCAAAAAGAAAAATTGTTAAACATGCCTTTAAAATATTATGGTGAAATGTAACAGTGAAAAAGTTATCTGAAACCGTAAAGGTCAGGGCTTAACAAAGTGTTGAATTTGGCCAATAGTCCCTTAGGAAGCATAGAGGTTAAAACCAAGGCTGATCGAAATATGTTGGAGTTGGACTCGATGATCCTTTTGGGTCTTTTCCAACTTGAGATATTCTATTCTATTCCATGTATAGAGTTGAAATATTCTGTAATGATTGAAGGGGAAATGAATTGTGGCAAAATTGAAAGAAGTTATTCTCGAAACTCTAGGTACATAGACTAATTATTTGTAACCTATGGAGCTAGGGACTACCTGGAAATGTTGTTGCAGGTAATAAAGAAAATTAAAGATTATAAAAGGAAAATATGCTAGTTTGGTAAAAATTACATCTCAGCTGAGAGGCTAGTGGTATTTTTCATTCATCTAGACTCATCATTTGACTACAGATTTGTCAAAAAACTGTTATTTTAAGTTTACATGAAATTTATGATTGCTAATATTTATTAAGCTGTTGATTTTTTAGGTTTGCTTCCTGAAAATCTAAACTCAAATTTAAAGTAGGTAGCAAATCTACATATGAAAAATCCAACAACAAGCAAAATGTGAGCTATCTTTATTGCTAGAATCAAAATTAATTCCAAAATTAGGCAAGCATTCTCACATTTGCCATTCTCCAAGACAGAAACAAGATGAATGGCAGTTCTTCTGACATCACCTTGAGAAAGAAGTCAAACAAGTAATTCTTTAATATGCTTTTTATCTTCAAATTGTCTAATTTGCATATTAATTAATTAAGTATAGATGGTGCATATCCCCCACAATAAACTTACGATACCATATCACATTAGCTTAAGGTAGTTTTATTGGCATTTACACTAAAGTGGCATTAAATCATAGCAGTATTCAACAAGCATTCGTTTAAAAAATTGTAAAGCCTAAGCAACTATCCTTATATAATATCTTACGCATTCCAAGTATTAAAACAACTTTTTCCTCTACTCAGTGAAAACACATTCCAGTCCTAGCAAATACATACATCACATTCTTGTCCCACTACTTCATTAGCAAAAAACCCAAACACTTTCTATGCCAAGAATAAAATCACTTTCCATTGTGTTTGTCACCATTTTTTAAAGTTTTTCTCCAAGTTACGAATCAAAATTCTTTCCTTACTTTTAAGTTTACTTTCCTTACTATTAAGTTACCAGTACACACAAAAGGATATGGTATATATCTTCGCCTTAGATATGGTATTTCCAAGCTGAACCATTATTCTTGTCACTGGAGTGGGACGCAATGCAAAAAAGAAAACTGTCATCTTCTAAATTACCAATGCCATAATTTTCATACCCAAATTCTTCCTGAAGACCGTTTTGGGGTACTTCTAATTTGGAACAACATGGTTTTAGTTAGTGGAATGCAATGAGATTATAAACCTGTGTTATGGCTGAAGATGCAGAAATAAGGTCATTAGCATATAGATGCAATAAATTTTACATCAAGGGCAGATCAGCTTTCAGATGGCTGTTTTACCCTGTTAAAACATTCTCCCCAGGATCCAGATTCCTCAATATTCTTGACACTTAATCAAGGTTGGCCAGCATACAGCGAGCAAGCCTAAGTGAAATATGTAGCCCAGCAATATTTTAGCTTAACACTAACTTCTATTACCTTCAGCTTTTCAATCTCTCAGCTTTTCCAGGTTACAGACAGTATTTGATCATTTTCAGCACATTTCCATATCCTATCCTTTTTTTTTAAATGCTTTCATAGTTAATTAAATAAGGTATAGCATTAGGTCCAACCAGAATATTAAAGAATAGAGCACAACCTGTCAAAAAAACAAAGTGAAAGACGATCCTGTACATCGTGTGGAAATAAATCCCTTTGAACTAAAATAAAAAAGGAAGAAGTAGAAAAGGCAGACAATAAGAGTTTCACAATCCCCAGGTAAAAGGCAGGTGACTGTTACCACATAAAAACCTCCAGATCACAGCAGGAACTAGAAATCAAGCTAAAGGTTCATTGAGGAACCTGCTTGAGTTTTACCTAGAATTAATGTTGCACAGACATATTGATCATTTTCATGGTTTTTTGTCACACTATGAATAAGAACTTTGCAAGACCATGGGCATGTTTATACTACGCAATGGTGTATAATGCTGAGACTTTTGAGAGGGTGGTGTAACTATGTTTACACAGTGCAGCATGGTGTAAAGGTGATAACACGGTTCCCTACATCAGTGCAGTATTAATACTACTTTATTTACTTTGAGATTAAATAGCTAAGCCTATTCTGCTTCTAACTCTAGAAGTACCGGTGACATTGCTTTTAGGATCTCTGCATTACGATTGAGAAATATAGACAGACATGATTAAAAAAAAAAAGAGATATCTTCCCACTGCATTCAGCTACCCCCTTTTTTTTTTTTTTAGTTTGGTCAATGTCTCTAACAAGAAGGAGATAATTTCATGCTCGTTTATAAAGGCACCTTTCTTTCTGTCCTTTCTCTAGGTTTTCACTCAAGTCTACGGCCTTTCTAACTTTAATTTTCCTCACAGATATTGGGTACAGCTTGGCTGTATTTTGCTCACTCCCAGACCTGAGAAGCTCTTCCTGCTCCTCATTTCCTTTTCCCACTTCAGAACAATTCTAGGGAGGAAAAGGAACTTGTGCACCATTAGTGCTTTCACAAGTCAGTATTCCGGGTCAATACATTTGATGATGATATCAATGGTCAATTAAACAATCAGGCTGTAGAGAGAGTAAATTTTCATTGTGCTAACAATAATTTCGTCTGAAATGGCAAACACAGACAGATGAGTCCATCGTTATTCATCAGAATTTTGCCTTAAATTTAATGTCTCAGTTTTCCACATGGGAAATTCCTCTTTATCAAAGTTTTAAGATGTTTCAAAAAAGTGTTTATACTCCAAAATATGTCTACAGAAGAAAAAATATCAGCAGAAATTTTGTGCTGTTTCTCCAAAGCTAATAAACATTATGACCAAAATGATTCTCAAGAAAAATTTTAAGCAGAAAAATTCAATGAAAACTTATATCTGTTCAACAAGTCTAGAAGATAGCTAAAAAATCTGCAGTTAACAAGAAAACTTCATCCAAAGTTACAATGTGGTTTAATTTCTTCCAAAGATAAACATGGTGCTTCTCGACCAAAACTTCCTTTTCTGTTTTCACTGTTGTTCTCCAGTTCAAAAGCATTAGATCTACAGAACCTAGAACTTAACTTCCTCTTGAAGAGTTTGATTTTGTCTTAAATGTATCTTACTTAAAAGAAATTAAACATGGTGCATAGTGTACATATTTAAATTGCACTTACAATTTAAGTTCTGATTTCATCGCACTAATTCTTTCCAATACAGAGATCTACTGTAAAGCTCTTCAAATGTGCCATTTTTCAGCCAGCAGAAAGAGAGATCAGGGTAGGAAACAGGCATTTAAGATTTAAGACATAAAAAGAAGTGCAGAAATGTTTGTATTGAAGCTAAGCTACAGCCAAACCTTTCTGAATCATTCAGAAATGCCAGTACTTTGCTATTAGGAATCATTATTGTGGCTGCAGACAACAGTTGGTATCTTCAGACTTGGTTGTATGTTAGCTTTACAACAAATCATGCTGAAAACATTTTAATATGGCTATGTGTAACTCATGGTTTAATTTTGGAAGATAAAGGTGAAAAAATGTAACCCCTCTGCTCATAAACAGTATTCCAGCTGTTATCCCACTGATGTTTCAGGTATCTTCATGTAAATTTATGTTTAGACTTTGAATGACAGCAAAAATCTTCACAGATGGCATAGGTGTCTTATTTCCCTCACCTTAAGATAAGATCTTAGTTCTAGACATAAAAAAGTTTAATTACTCTAGAAATAAGATGTATATTTGCACGTGATTTAAAACATATCAGCAAGCATTGGCATACTGAACTGCAGAGCATCATATTTCTCGGAAGTCTTACAGTTAGTCCATTCAGAGGACAGATCTCTCATCCATATCTCTGTTGAGATAGTACCAGACTTTTATCTTTTAGGTCTTTTATCATTTAATGGAATCTGTCACCCAGAGTTAAGTACTTAGGATCCCTGGACAAATCATAATTCCTAGTGATCAAAGGCAGTAGCCAGAAAAACTAAGTGGATGAGCAAAGACATCACCTAAAGCAGAGTAGGAGAGTCTGGATGAAAAAGAATGGGAGAAATTCTTGCAGTCCAGCCCTCACTCCCTGCCCCTCTTCAGGACTTAGATGTCATATTCTGGACAACCTTCTCCTAGGTCAGGACTTGTACCAGGCTAATGAAATAATTTCCAGTGCCGTCTGAGGATCCCACAGGGAACCCAAGAGTTCTACAGGGTGGAGGTACATAGGACCTGTAGGAGACCTGAACTGGCAGTAAGAGGTGGCAGGAGTAATCTGTGGCATCTACAATGGCAGTAGGCACCGGGGTCTGAGCAAATGAATTTGCCTTTTGATGGTGAAGCAGAGATTCAGCTCCAGATTGTAGGCACCTACTTCTTTTAAATGACTATTAAATTAACAGAGCTGAGCAGCAACACGGGTTTAGACACCTAAATGGCAATCGGGTTGTGCAATTTACCCTTGTTCTTAATGACAATGTATGCCAGTAAAATAGCATTCCTGCTGGCATTCCTGACCAGCTGGCACAGACGGGTCACATCTACACCATGAAACTCTTGTGTCCTCCCAACAGAAGAGGCTACATGAAAACTGGTTCTTGGGCATAGTTCCTTTGAACCTTCTAAGTCTCAAACCATGCCCAGGATTTGTTTGGAAGAATGATAGTTGGCATGAGGTAAAAACAATTTAACGTTATAAAAAATGGCATTCCAGTTCCTAAAAACATTTCCAGGCATTTTTTTTTTTTTTTTTTATCTTCTAGTTTGGATGGCACCTTGTAGTCTAAAAAAAATGAATAGTATGAAAAATATATTACATTACTACTTAATGTAAGAGAGCAATTTTTTCAGCTAAGAGGACTGGAAGATAAATAACAGGATGTTGATGTAAATGCCACCTTCATTTCCTCTGATGTGAAAAAAAAAATGGAGTTAAAAATAACATTGGTAGTATTACTATAGAAAACACTTAACTTATCTCAACATGGAAACATGGGAAACTGTTTGAACTTAGACAGAAAATTCTGTCTCATTTCCTGTAGCTACTTGTGCTCTACAGCTCAACAGAGCATTGATCTGCAGACAAGTTTTCATAGATATTTCCTAAGTTGGCCTGGGGGGAAAAAACAAAAGGGGGAAAAAAAGAACAGAGAATGGGAATCTTAGTATAAGCAATGGCTCAAGGCAATCACTTGTAAAAATTATTTTTTTTTCAAATCTACTTTTCTATATTTTTCAGAAGATTCAATTGTACCACAACATCTGCATCCTATCTGTATTCTGGCTCAATCAGTTTTAAAGTAACATTTTTGGAGTCTACTTTCCCCCATGTTGACCAAAGTTTATAGTTTAAAATAAGGTTTCTGAAAAAGATACCAGGTTTTTTTTGAGAGACTGTTCCTCTTAGTGATGGCTTTTTCTCATTATACTAACATATAAAATATAGTCTTTTGATTGTTTGCATAATAGTTACCACTAGCATTCTTGATATTTCATCTGCTTAAATCTTTCCCTCTTTTTTTTTTTTTTTTTTTTGTGTTCTGGGCCAGGCGGTAGCAGATTTATGCTCTAGTCATTCAACTGAGAAATATTTGGTGTAACTCCTGGCATCAGTTTCTGGGCTGTTACATAGCAACAATTTAAAGGCCTGACTTTTCTGACTGGGAGACAACTGACAAAAAGATCAAATGGCAGGTGCTGCACATGGTAGCAGCAGACCCAGTGTCAATCCAAATACCCTAAATACCAAAATATTCCAGTTCAGGAATGACAGATTCAAGGTCAACTCCTCCTGTTGTAGCAAACTCATCATGAGACTGTGGCTGATGATGGAGTTATACTAGCCCAGAGGAACTGTGAGAGCAGAGTTTGTTCCTCAGTAGATCTCTTAAGTCAAACAAATAACTGAATGGAAGATTTTCATCTAACAAATGTGCACGGTTAGGAGGTTATAGCAATCTCTCCTACTTCTCCCCCTCTCCCTGTGACTGAGCAATGGTGCAAAGAAATCCTTTTTGGCTTTCAGTATTTTCACCTTAAGCAAAAAGTAGATTTCAGTCATAAAATATTTTAAATTAAATTTTTGTAGCTGATCCAAAAGTAAAACCTATATAGTCTCAGGATACTTTTATGATCTTGGGAATTCACTTCATTTCTATGTGCTCTTTTTTTTTTTTTTTTCATCTATAGAACAGGAAACATGGTCACCTTTCTCAAGGATTCTAATATTGAAAACCATGAAAAGTGCCATATGAGCAATAAATATTCTTAGATCAATACTGCATTATATGATCAGTGCAAAACAGTGTGGAAAAGAGGATCTATATTGTGATTTTTGTAATTTATACTTAGGCATCAATGTGTTCTACAAGTCTTCAAAAATTACCATATTTATTTCTGTTCTGCAATCATGTCAATTAATAAATTTAATTAGAAAATGTTAACATTCTGAATAATTCGCTATAAATTAAAAAATTTTGCTTTTCAGTTGAAATTGTTCTTTCTTTTACTGGAACTACAAGAAGTATTATTATTAATGTTAGTGCTTAAAGATCTACAATGATATGTTTTGGCTTATGAGAGATGCAGCTTTGCTTGGGATTTTATATTAACCTATGTTTCATGGGTTTTTTTCTGTCACTTCTTTTTCTGATTATTAGTATGTCTAATTGCCACACTTATTACATATTGATGCTATTGATCAGTTAACTACATTAGATAATATAACTCGCTGACATGTTCCACAAATACTTGCAAAGACTTGTTCCACAGAGTGCACTGTCTGCAATCTTTTTTGGGCTTTGTAAACTTATTTTTTTTTCCCAGAACAGGTCAATTGCAGGATAGGAAGATGCAGAAGCTGGGATCGCATGTTGTATTTACAATTGTGTACATCTAAGCTAGGTACCTTTGCTTCTGAGAAGATCAATAGGCACAGATAAGATCTTCTAGGATATTGTTCCTCTCTTTTTAATGAAGACATTTAGAATAAGCCACATGAAACGTCTTAAATGTTTCCATTTCTTGACACAGAATATAATGAGGAACCATTTCACATTTAAACATCTAGTTGTACAGGGTGAATTTTAAGGTATGATGTAGTCCTTAGCTTTTCTTACTAGTTAAAAAAGCTACTACTTTCTACTATGTCTTTGTTTTCTTTCATAATTCAGGCACATTACAGGGAGTAGATTCTAACAGGAGTGTGAAGTACCTGGATTCATACTATGAAAATTCTATTCAGTTTACATTATATTTCAGTTTAAAAAAAATAAAAATAATTGCACAGATCTAGGCAGTTCTGCTGGCAGCAAAATAGTTAAAGAAAGCCTTCATAATTTTTTTGCTAAAAAAAAAAGTCCATGTTATTATTAACTCAATTAGAATATTCACTATTAAACTTCCGTTTTGTTACCTGAGGTAGAATCCATTGCAAAAGAATTTCTTCCTATGAAAAAATACACGTCGGAAAGTGCTGGCCTTACAAACATATTTACTTTTTACTTCAGCTGGTGTTGGAAGATAAGAGGGTCTACCATTTTTCAGTAGTCTGTGGAGCTTTACCCCTACACACGTCAACAGTTTTTCTGATCATCTCTTTATGACAAGAAATCTTTATGACAGTTATCTTCAACGCTTTTGATCAGATGCTAACTGGTACTAACAACAAGAGGCAATTTAGTTCTAGTGAGGAAAAATAAGTAGGTAAATAAATAAATAAATAGAAATTTAATATTCACTGATTACTGACAATATCAGGTCCCTTTCCTCTAAGTGTGCAGCTCTGCATGAGTTTTCCTTACGTAAATGATTAGGCATAGTTATTGGAAGTTTGGCCATAGTGGATGAGATGTTTTATCTCTCCCAGCATCTTGCTCTCCAGAAGTAGATAGCAACAGATATGCGGGGAGTGAAAATAAGAAATAGGTCAAGCAAACCCTACAATCCATCTGGAGTAAGCAGCATAGAGACTTCTATGTTGATGTGTTCTTCCAAATCATCATATTTAGACACCAATGAACATACTATCATAATTTTGTTCAACTTCTCTTTGAAAAAAATTAATTTTAAATTTATGGCCTGTGAGATGATCTTTGGTAGTATGTCAGACTCTATTTAAGCATTTCTTTTTTTTATTTTAAGTGTTGTTACTTGCAGAATTTATTGATGTCCTCCTTTCTTTAACAAGAAGGAATGATTACTAATTCTGAATTCAGTTTCATTTTATGGAGTAAAATAGCATAAGAATTTTTTTTCTTATATTATTTTGACACAGTAAAAGGAATTGAAATTAAGTTAATAAACCTTCAAGAAACTTAATTACTAGATCTTGCCTGCATATTCAGTAAGTAAAAATTAATTAGAAATATTTTTGCATTATAAAATGGTTGACATACATACAGAAATAACTGAGAGTGGACAGAACTCTGTTCTTCTGAATTTAACTTTGTTTTCTTAAAAAATGCATCGCTTCCTTTTCTGGAGAAGAACATTGCATTTCATCTCCAGTCCTTCACCTACTCTCCATTCTCATTGTGTTTCCCACACAGATTCTTCCTGTAGTATTTCAATCAGATATTCAGTTGTAAGCCCCAGTTGTAGAGGGGGAAAAAAAAAAAGGGAAAAAAGAAAAAAGTAGATCTTACGAATTGAACTCTTGAGGAGATTTTTGAATGAAAATGTCTATTCGGGATTTCCAAAATCATCCAGTCAGGAAAGAGTGGAAAGAAGATTGCTGACAAAAAAAAAAAAAACCCAAAAAAAACGCATCTTGAAGGTGAAGTAGATGGACAGAAGATGGATAGAAGAAAATCCTCCCGGTGACTCTATCCCTCCCCACCAACCACTTTTCCCATCTTGTTCTCCAAAGACGACCTCACTAACCCTAGGAAGCAGGAATAAAGTGGGAAAGGTCCCAGTTCCTGAAATGTGTAAAACTGTCTCACCTATTTGCAGATGCCATGAGGCAGAATATAATACATTTAGAGTAGAGTGCTTAATGGAGTATGCAATCAAGATACTTAAAATCTTTCATACAGCAAACTGTCCCTAATCAAGTAAAGTTGCATAAATTATTTTCATGACTCAGTTCTATGGAAAAAATGGAAATTATTTTATTGCAACTGATTGACCTTGTCCTAGAGTGTCACAAAGAACAGATCTTTGTTTCTAGACCATGGGTAAAGAACATTCTCATGAACAACCAAGAAAGCAAAAAAAAACAATTAAAAGAGAAGGAGGCAAAGGATTGGTAGATTATAAAGATACTTGAGAAATTTAAACATTATGTATGCATAAATGAATAACAAAGACCAAGTATCACAGAGCATTTTCAATAAGAGTAATAATACATACTAATTAGGAAGGAAAAAAGATGGTTCTGTTAAGAGCAGATGACAATTCTATGTCAAAAGAAAGGAAAGCAGCATAATCCAATCACTTTTCATTTAGTCTAACAAAATCAGAAGTGCATGTGTTTAATTCAGCGTTCCTTTTTTTGTAAGAATAAAATAAAAATACATGCATATCACTACATAATTTTCATTATGTTGCATAAGGATAAGAATAATATTAATATTTGACTTGCATGGGGGAAGAAATGGTTCAACATTTTAATATTAACACAAACTGTATGAAAATAAACTACAGACCTGATAACGAATCATCAGTAATACTTTGTGTATGAAAAGATACATCTGGAAGAAACAGGTTGTATTACTTCTCCTGATAATAACCACCGTGTTGTCTGAAATCACACTTTCCTAATCTTATAGTGTAATTTTTGAGACAACACTGCATATTTAGGGTAACTTCTATGTTTAGACGATTAGCTGGCTAGCTCCCTGATTACATTAGAGCTTTATCTCAGTGGTGCTCTTCAAGACAGTCTGTTATTCAATACTTTTTGCAAAACTGGGGCTATGAAATTACAAAGTTTCCAGGTGGCTTTCCAGATTTGGCTTTCCTAGCTGATATGATTTGAACTTTGGGAAAGGTTCAGTTTTATTTGAAAAGAAAGATAAATTATTTAGAATTCCATAGTCCAGCTTCTACCTAGTACATGAGTGGAAGGTACAAGGAAAATGGTGAGTGTCCTTATCCAGCAACAGAATGAGTTTGCAAATATCAATGTATGAATTCCTGCTGACACAAATAAATTCACTCACTGTAATAATGAACTCCAGGTTTTTCAATTTCTTTCAGGAATGTATACCAAGAAAAAAATCAAGATAGTAACAAAAGTGTAATTTGAATTCAGAGACAAAAAAGTCTGACACATTTGGACAATGAGACTTTGGGAAATATGCAAAACATGTGCTTAACTTTTGTACAGAAATTAATTTCATTATATTGGTCCAAACAAGCTAATTGAATGAAATAGTCTAAATCACCACTATAAAAGTACAGCTATCATTTTGCCAGAAAATCCAAAGAGAAACTGAAAATAAAGGATGATGATATGGCTTATCTTTTTTGTCAAAATATTGAAATAACTGGTGATGTAAAGACAACATTGCCTTACTTTCGTAAATAAATTAAAGTTCTTACAAATATAGACTCTAAGAGAAAGTTTATTGAATTCATTTACACAGGTAATGCAATAGTTTTCCAATAAACAAGATACCACATTTTGATTCTTTCTGCTAAGATGACAAATCGAGAGTGTGATCAATTAACAATGGATTTCAGTTGTGCAGGCTATATCAACAAATGTTGATCGCAACATATATATTTTTTTCTTTCCTATTACATTGTCTTTATTTTCCTTTATGCTTTCCATTTGGAATACAGGTAAACTTGCTGATGTGTTTTTCTGCACTCATTTTATTAACTCTGTTTTATAATGACATAATTTCTTTTCAGTCAATTTGAAAATCTAGAACTGATAGGACTGAAGATACTAATGTTGACTATTAGGTATGTACTGTTAAGTACAATTTGAGAAATTAATGATGTCAGAAGTCAAACAGAAAAGAATAAATCAGTAAGTGTTAAGCGATCAAACCTTTGGCATGCTGATATAGACAAGACTTGAGTTTTATTGCTGGAAAAATATCTGTGAGTACCTGTATCCAGTATCAAGGTTACAGTGAACAAGGTAAAGATGATGGACTGTGTTGTTAAAGAAATAGTATATAAATCCAGCAAGGTGGTATAACTATTATTGTATACTGCAGTATTTATATGTCACATTGAGTAGTGTATATAATGCTGGTTATCATACCAAAGCAAGAAATACAGTAGCTGTGCTTGAAAGTGGCAGGTATTAAAGATTTAGAAGAGGTTGAAGAAACTGATTCTGTTTTTATAGATAAAATGTCCTAAATGGAGTTATTCTGCATGGGAGAATCTGAGATAAAATATTATATTTCAGAAGTTTTATTTAGATATGTGAGTGAAATTCTTTGTTTTCACAGTAAATCAGTTCATGGAGTGAAAATTGAGGGGTTCACAAAATATTACTTCTGAATATCTGGTTTAGACTTATTAGAGCACACAGTAAGCTAGTGCTCATCTAATAAGTAGCTGCATAAGTTTCAATTTCAGCGTTCCTTTATTTTAAGCTCTTTAGATTTTTAAGACTATGGGATTTCTTATTTAACATTGAGCATTTTAGAACTTTCTTAGAACAATATGCATAGTTACAGTGCTATATAACTAAATTATAAATGACTTTTTTTTATTAAATAAGGGAACATGAAATGCCTATTTTAGAAAGTTTCATGTATTTTTAACTATAAAATTAGAAATCCAGCAAATAAAATGTGAAAAATTAGATACAGCCTTTCTCCCATAACAGGAAAAGGGAACAGATCCTTGCCCTTCTCATTATTTTTCACTGCTGTGACAGCAAAGGGCTTAGCCAATATCTTGAGGGGTAATACAACGCAGAAGGAATCCTTGAATAGACAGCTGTTGAATCAATCAAAGCCTCACCTCCCATCACTAATGAGATGATTGTCTGGAATTAAATATATTTTTTTTTCTTTTTAAAGGGAAGTAACCCACTTCATTGCAGACACCTCCCTCTTCTTCTCTCTTAGCACGATCACAGGGGTAGCTGGGTGAAGTCAAGGGCTGATATGAACATGTTCTTTTGGTGAGTCCTACCTGGGAATTTGGGACCAGTGGAAATGACAGATTTCTAGCCCTTAGAGAGCTTCTGCTCTTCTGAAAGAATAAAGTGTTAATGAAATGAGAGTGTGTTCTTGTCTCATACCACCTTCAGTCCTCCTTTAGGGATAAAAGAGTTATAGAATCACAGAATGATTGAGTTTGGAAGGGATCTCTGGATGTAACCTGGTCCAACCTCCCTGGTCAAGCAGGGCCACCTAGAGCTGGGTGCCCAGAACCATGTCCAAAGAGATTTTGAATATCTCCAAGGTGGGAGACTCCACATCCTCTCTGGACAACCTGTGCCTGTGATCAGTCACTCTCACAGTAAAAAAGGGTTTCCTGACATTCAGATGGAGCCTCCTGTGTTTCAGCTTGTGCCCATTGCCTCTGGTCCTGTCACTGGGCGCCACTGAAAAGAGCCTGGCTCCGTCTTCTTTGCACCCTTCCTTCAGGTATTTATATACCTTGATAAGTTCTCCCTTCAGCCTTCTCTTCTCCAGGCTAAACAGTCCCAGCCACCTCAGCCTTTCCTCATAGGAGAGATGCTCCAGGCCCTTCATCATCTTTGTGGCCCTTCGTTGGACTCTCTCCAGTATGTCCATGTCTCTCTTGTACTAGGGAGCCCAGAACTGGACATAGTACTCCAGGTATGGCCTCACCAGTGCTGAGTAGAGGGGAAGGATCGCCCCCTACTTATTTGTTGGGATGGACCACTCTTGATCTTGGAGGAGGTGATCCTTGAATATTAAGCAGCTTTTTCAGGCCCCTCTTCCTTCCAGGGACTTATCCCATGGGACTCTTCCAAGCAGACCTTTGAGCAGGCCAAAGTTTGCTCTCCTGAATTCCAGGGTTGTGAGCTTGCTCTTCACCCTTCTCTCAGGATCCTGGACTCCACCATCTCATGGTCACTGCAACCTAGGCTGCTTTCAACCTTGACATCCCCAACAAGCCCCTCCTTATCTGTGAGTATGAGATCCAGCAGGGCATTTCTTCTCGTTGGCTCCTCCATCACTTGGGTGATGATCAATGATCTCCAGGAACCTCCTGGACTGCTCATGCCCTGCTGTGTTGTCCTTCCATCAGACAGTGGAGTGATTAAAATTCCCTCATGAGGATCAGGACCAGTGAACATGACGCTACTCCTATCTGTCTGTATAGGGTCTTATCCATTTGTTCTTCCTGGTCAGGTGTCCTATAGCAGACACCCACTTCAATGTCACACATATTGGTCTGCTCTATTCTCCTATAGTATCTGAAACCTCAATTCCAGATGCAACTTGACCCACATCTCACTTCGGGAACACTACCAGGAAACTAAACTGGGAGAGTTGTGGGAATTTTTGAGTAAAATGAGTGTACTGGGTGAGGGAAGAAAAGGGTGGCCTAAATCCTACTGAGGAGCATTTAAAGCAAAATAGACAATTATTAGGTCATAATTTTCTTCTTTTTGTCAAATGAGAGTTTTCAGATTATTTAGTTGTTTGGCTGGATTTATCTGGGAAACAAGAAATTATAAGACATGAGACCTGTAAACAATTTTCAGAGGCAGAAAGATCATTGCTTTCAACTTTCATCCACCACTCAGTTACAAGTTTCTAAAATATAGGTGAATTCTCTAAGTCCTAAATAGAATGATCACATGGACTCCTTAGGTACTAACACCTATCTTTAAACTCTTTTGTTTTCTTATTTGTTACTTTGGAGTAAATAGTAAGTAACCCTACTGTAAATCAATGAATATACATGAGGAGTCTGTACTGTCATCTTTTAACTGAAAGGCAGTAAAAGGTATTAATTGGTATGTGTTGCTGGGTGCTTGAAATCATCCTGGCTACCCCTCTGCTATATTGGAATGTAGCAAAAGATAATTTTTTTGTTTAAAAGATCCTGTAATAAATTTATGAAGGACTTAACTTTTCTTTTTTCACTTTTACAAATCCTTTTATAGTGAGAAAATACTTTCCATCCATGTAGCACCTTTTTCTTAGATCCATACCTTTGCCCGCTTACTGACTGTTGTCACCAAAGTCACTACTATAGAGTAAGGGGCTTTTCCCCTTTATTGCCTAACCTAGAAAGAGGTTTCAGGTTGCAAAAGACATTCCATAGAAAGAAGACATTTTGCCAGAAGGTACATCAGGAGACACTACTATAATGTAAGTTACTTTAAATCTTATTATTGCAATAAATTTCTCCTCAGCTTCCCAAGTGAGTGCTTTATTCCTGAATATTCCTCCCAGTTCTCTTTTATTCAGAGAACAACAGAAGTGAATGAGTAAGTCAACTGAAGATCCTAAACTGACAGGCTTAGTCATTGATGCTAACCTTTATGAACCCTATAGACTCCTGTTTAAATAACAGCTCCTTAAGGAGACATAAGCCAAAGTTATGATCCCTTTTAGAAGGGACTATTTACTACAGACTTTGGAACAGGAGAGTATTTTGTTCAGTGTTTGAGAATGTCTCATGCAATACTATTAGCTTAGACTGATAGAAAAATAAAAACACACTCATCAATGCTATTATTAAATGTGTCAACCTGGGTTGCTAAAGATAGGCTTTTAAATACGTATATAGAAAGGAAATTAATTACTGCAGTTCCCTTTGGCTTTGGGTGGGTTTTTTTTTGTTGGTTTGGTTTGGGTTGGGTTGGGTTTTTTATCATAACCTTTTCTATATACAGAATATTTAGACAGGTGTGCCCATGTACAGATATCATGTGTCTAGCTTTCAGACACTCATGTTTGAAAGTCTTGTCCATCAATCCATTACAAATGGAGTCCATCCTCCATTCATGTTTGCTTATAGACTCGCAGTTTTTTGTACTTGTGCATTTTTCTTCTCAAATACGATTGCAAGAACCAGTTTTTTTATGAAAATACCATATAGATGGCTATAAACATGTTCAGAGTTCACATTTAAAATTTTAAACTATGTTTAAACGTATCAAGCAAGAATTAATCTTTAAAGTCAACAAAAGGAATTTCATTCATGTTGGTATCCACTTCTAAAGAGGTAAATTACAGCTATTTCTCTGTAGTTCACTGGAGGGATTTTTTTTTCACAGCGTGAAACAGTAGTTCCTCCACACAGAAGCTTTACACATTTGCCATTACTTTAGGTTTTAATAGGACTTTCAAAGTTAGTTCATACAAAATTATTCATGAGTTGGAAACATAAACCTCTGAAACTATATCTGAAGTTCAAAATCTTTTCCCTGGAGAATCTATGGTAATCCATAACTGGTGTTCTTCCTTCTACACAAATGAACTAAACTCCCAGTTACACGTCCCAGTCAGCTATTACAGATTTTTTATTTAACAACATCTTAATTTGAGTCAACAGCTATTTTCATCCTAGACCCTCCTTTAAATGTAGAGGGAGAGATGACATCTCTCATTCCTTGGTCAGGGAAACATGACAATGTTCCAGGACTTTATTGTCTTTCTGTGAATTTCTGCAGTTACCTCCTGAGGTTATCTCAATGTTCTTACATTCATCCCTTTTCCACAGAGACTTTGTTTCAGGCTAAATCTCATGCTCTTTTATTCTTTCTTTCTATATAGATCCCTTGGAGGAGTGGCTAGATAAGATGGGAAAGCTGCCTGAATCTTCGCAGTATGTTGGAATGTAAGAAATCATTTCTGCCATATACATGTGATGAGTAAAACAACATATTTACAGCCTCTACTTTTATGCAACACTTCAGCAATATAAAATCTATGTCTTAGTAAGCACTGGCTTAGATGTTTCTTTTAGAGCATTTTTTCTATGGTAATAAGAAGTTATTACAGAAGGTATAAAAAATATGGTATTACAATAACATTGTGTATTTTGATAAATAATTTATGTGTGTCATTTGCTAAACTTGGAAACATGCTATATAGCCTCATTTTGATGTCATTTGTATCAAGAAAACTCTGCTAACTTCAACAGGAGTTATTTCAGGTTTATATCAGAGAAGAAAATTGATAAACTACAATAATTATGATATTTTCTAGTACAGGAATAGGAATAATGAAGAAATTGGTGACAATTATGTAAACTCTTGTTTAATGAGATAACTTGGTCCATTATTAGCAAAAAGACAGGATAGGATTCAGACACACTACACTTAAGTGACTTAAGAAAAAATATATAAGTATAAATTATAGTTATTGATTTTAAAGTTAATAAGAGAATTACTGCACACTATATGAAATATTTGAGCTGAATTTTTGCAGCACAGCATGCTAATAAAAATAGTTAATGAATTTAAGACTCACTTTTATAAATTTCTGAATACATATAGTGACACATATCCTAAAATTAATTACAGTAATCAAATGACTCAGCCAAACTCACTGTAAAAGTTCCAATTTAGGTAAGTTCAAAATCTAGCCATAACAGTGGAGAAAAAAAAAATAAATATAATTTGAGCTCTTGAGAAACATTCCTGAAAGAATATTGCAAACTGGTTGAATAAAGCTGAAACACTATGATGATCTCACTTTTTACAGAAATCTTAGGGAAAAAATCCTGAGAGGAAAAAGAATTACTTAGTTATCCTCTGTTCTCTGAACACACTTCCTGATATACAACGTGGTTCTCTGGAGGTGACTTTTTCTTATTTGTGGCAGACTAAAATGGTCCTGCAATTTTTTAGCCACAGTTCTTTATGAGGGAAAAAAGCAATCGTTGAGTCTTCCTCCCAACCACACCCATCTGTTATCTCTTAATTTTCTATTGTCCATGGACACTACCCTTAAAGTAATGATGCAGAATAGTAGGTGGAGGAGGCAGAGTCAACACATCTTCAGCAACTGCTATTTTTCGAGTATAGTCAGAGGACAAAAATAAAAAAGTTTTAAGTAACTCATTTTTATACTTAACATTTCTTCCAAAAAGCTTCACTTTTTACAACCAGACTGAAAATCCTCTGAGGAGACAGGTTGAATGAAGTATATATTTAGTTGAACGCAGACTGAAGCACTTGCTTTCCCAGTATTTCCCATTGGTACTGCAAGGACAGAGGAGAAGGAATACATGAACCGGTGCACTAAACTTCATGCAGAAATCCAAGACATTGCAGGGAATGCCATGGAGGTTAGAGATTTGAAAAATGTGAGAAATTCAGCATCAAGCAAGTGTGTAGATTTTACCTGTTTCAGATCAAATCACCTGAAGGTATTATTTATGAAATCAGACACTCTGCTTGGAATAATGGAATGATATGAATGACAGTTATTTGCTCTTTTGGCTGCCAGACATACCTAGGCTCACATACTTAAGATAGTTTTCATAGTTATAATAAGGACAGTGAAAGAAGTTGATTTTTTTTCAATAATACCTTGTATGTTTCTACTTACCTCTCAAGACTACTTTAAATTTATCAATGACATTAAAAAGTGAGAGATCTGTAATGCCTGTAGTGCAAAGCTCTACTAATCAATACAAAGGTTATGATGACAATAAAAGGTATAAGCTTACAGACAGCAAGAAGTGGTGGGGTAAACTGGCCTCTCCATGAGTTCCTGTTAGCACAAAATCTTAGTGTGAGGGTCACCAGGCTCTTGGATGGAGGAGTACAAGCTTTGAAAGGACCCTCTGAAATTGTTTTGGAAGGAATGAACACAGAAGAAATGAGCATTGTGCTGTATGTCATAAAGAAATGGCTAAAAGGCTAGATAACATAATCTGAACCACAGACAGGGAGTCTGTCAGGAATCCACAGAAGGAAGAGGAAATGAAGGAGAGTTACAACCGGCAAAATTTCCTGAAGAAAAGGAGTTTTTACAGTGACAGTATGTATTCCAGCACATATAATTTATCCCTATTATGATAGTCCATAGGTCATAAAAAATAATTCCTATGCAAGGAAAAAAATACATTTATTTCATAAATTTGAAGATAAAAGACATTCCTAGAGAGTGCAAGACTTAATCAGACATGTGAAGTTTGTTATAAAGACACCTACGGGTTCCAGTTTTTCAGTGGTGCAGAAGACACAACATAGCTAATAGCAGCAACCCTGATCCAAGATTTAGTGGTTTTTTTCATAAGCTTCAATAGGCTGCTTATAAATAAAATGGGAACTTTATAGGAATTGTGACTAACCTGAAAGGTAATAGCTGTTATCAACACAATCATTTTCCATCTTCATTTGCAGAAATTTCATTCAAAAAGATGGAATAGTCGTGCCTGTTGACAGTAAAGAACAAAGATTATGTTAGGCAGAGAAAACATGCATATTGTAGCTTCTCTTAAGCTAAAACAGCAAGCTACAAAAAGAAATATGCAATAGGGGCCTATGACCATTTCTATTTCTCCCATTGAACTCTTTATCAAAATGTTCACTGTTTCTTCAGCCCTGAAGATATCTTCTCCTCCATTTCTTTCATAATAGAAAATATAAATATTAAGAAATGCCAGGCAAGCTTTAAATTCTGATTCTTTAAAATATTCTTTAAAATCTTATGTTGTAGCAAATCTGTACTTGATGCATGCTCCCGCTAAGGTTACTCAGGAATAACTTTTATTAGTCCTTTTTTTTTCTCTCTCTTGTTTTCTACCTCCTGTTTTCTTATGTTCTGCAAATATATATAGATGAGCTAACTTCCATTTACAGTTTTAATTACAACTAGTAGAGGGTCTGCTATTGTGTTTTAGGGTGGTTTTTGCTACAGCAAACTGTCATTGAAAATATTACATATTATGCAAAGAAAGGTTCTAAGAATTATTTTCTCTGATGAATTAAAAAAAAATCCACAGCTTCTATGCCATTTTTCCCAGTCCATTACAAGACCTATATTCAAAACCCTTATCAAGTTCTAATAGAAGCTGAAAATCAGGAGCAATACATAATTCCTTGACATTCTCTGACTCTCTTCCTAGCTCCCTTCTTCTCCTCATCTCCCCATCAATATTTAGGCAGCGCATAAAAGGAGCAAGTCAATAATTAAATAGAAAGGGTTTAAAATGCAAGTTTCTGCATCTTCTAACTGTATTTGTGTTGCAGGAATTTCTATAAAATGAGAATTTTAACCAACTTTGTCGGGAACATAGTTAAGCTTCAAACTGACTTAAAATTGGATTATTTTGTTTCAGTTTCCTCATTTCACTCTGCTTTACTCCATTCTTACTTCAAATTTAAAAATTTATGTTTAATTCATATTGGTTATATGTTTTAATGTTTGGGTTTTTTCTTTTTCCCTAGATCTCTAAAAGCTTGAATACCCTTTTCATAGAAATATAGGAATTTCATGCTAAAATCATTGTACACTGATCTTCTTAGAATCATAGAAATTAAAATAAGAAAAGACCCATGGGGACAGATGTGAATTCCACTACTAATAAAGTCCAGATCAGCTTAAAAAAACCTCCAAATTTCCTTCTACCTTCCAGACTAAATATCCCTTTCAAATATATTTCACAAAAAATGTAGGAAGTGCATGAAGACCAGTTTGTTCCCGAGTCCTTGTGACAAAGACATTTGGGGACAACACTCTTAAAGAACTGATGAGAGAGGGAAGGCATGAAACTGTGTAGGTCAATATCCTTCAACATGAGACAGTTCATACTGTTCTCCTGTACAGTCAGAAAAAACTGAATGTCCTTAAAGTTAAAAGCCCTTCTGAAATTCTTTCTGGTGTAGCATATGTCTGCTGTGCTCTCAGGAGCATGTCTGTGCTAAAAGAGCTTAACATAACCTAGGCTGTTCACCTTAGTAAATATTTAGTCAAGCTGTACAGATTTAGCTCTTTTAATCTTCACTCATATATCAGTCTGGTTATTTTTTGCTACTCATATGTAAACTCCTTCCAATTTGTCAACAACTTTTTGGTAATGCGGTACCCAGAATTGAATAAAAGAAGTTTAAATAGCTTTCAAATAGCTGTATTATTATTATTATTATTATTATTATTATTATTACAAATACTTTATATTACAAATATATGCATAGGGCCAAACTTTTAATAATAGACTTCGATTTGGCATTCACAATCAATTGTAAGATAAATCAATTGTAGATACTTTTGACACCATTAAATACTTAGTGCTGAGTTACCCTTGCCTAATTACCTGTAAATTAGGTACCTAGGTGAAACCTCTTTATGAGAAAAGTCCTCTGAAATTATGCCTTGACATGTCTGGATTGCCTTTTGATTCATATCAAATCAAACATGAGCAAAAGAACAGACTAGAAATGAGAAAGTCACAGCAGATAGTTTTAGAGCTGACTACTATTGTGAAACAGAACACTCAGGAAACATCTACAAAAGTACTTTACAAAGGCATTTTTAACACCTTTCATACTAATATGTTTAGGATGTGACAGATGTGAAATCTCTTTGACTCAAAGAGTATTTCAGTGACTTTGGAAGTCCTTGAAGGCTGTAAGAACAGCCATGAGCCTGGCATGATTTAATTTTTCTATGCATCTGCTCTACAGGCAAGCTGCAGACAACTTCTAGGAGTGCCTGGCAACACAATGAGTCTCCCATACATCCTCTAGCAAGCCTTTTAAAAGCATTTAAGACCTTTTCTGTTTGTTCAAGAAAATCATATTCTCATGACTCACCAATGCGTTGTGTATACATTCTGGCTAATAGGCCTTCCAAAAACCTTTTATGAAAAATTCACGTGAGGTACCCAAAAGGTTGGTAAAACATTAAATGGAAAGGACATTTATAAGACGAGTACTGTTGTTACTGCCTTTTTATTTCTAAGATTTAAGCAAGAGATTTAGCTGATCATCTTCCTCCTCTAGGGAACAGTTGTGGTACTTTTATTCTAACAGTTTGGGAAAGTGTCACAGCACCAGCTGGTAAATGGGTAAATACCAAATGTGAGGGAGAGTCCTACAGGTCAATATGATATACAGCAATCCTCTGCAAGCAGTTAGCATGAAAAGTATTGCTATGTAAGCGTAGCAAAGATACAACAATGAAGCCCAACACTACCTAAACTGCTGGATGCTACAATAAGTCTTGAAAATGTTTCTGTAAACATATAACCTAACAATTCCTGAAGAAAGGTTTGTTGCAAGGCAGTGAAGATATAAATGGAATGAGTCTGTGAAAGTGAGATGTAACAGAATATTACATTCTGAGAACAGTAGATGCAGGTAGTCAGCATCACTAAGATCACCAAACAGAGGCTTCAAGATAGAGAATATTAAAACCATATGTATATAAAATTAGTGTTAGTGGGAGAATTTCTGAAATAGTTGAGTCACAGATCATCTGGTGTTCAGTGTTCCATCAAAAAGTAAGGGAAAATTGCTCTGAACATTATTCAGTGTATGGTATGAAGGGTGCTTCTAGTTCTTTTCACAAACTGCTGTAAATCTAAAGCAACACTATTAAAACTGATGAATTTAAACACTGACGAAAAGAAACAAAAACACTTTAATGAGAATCCAGTCCAAAGTATTGAGGTTTTACAGAACCTTTACTGGATGTCAGTACCTAGAAAATATAAACAAATTTAACTGTGACAAAATCAGTGACAGGAGAGCAAGAGTTTATTGAGTTCATGATATAAAAGGTCATGGCATTCCTGCCTGTTGATGTACACTGCAAGTAAAACTGAAGTGAGAGTTTTCAGAACTGGCATTTTCTCAGGGTTTAATGTAAAGCTGAATCTCAGAGATGAAAAAACACTTATCAAGATGTTCTGTTCTTCTGAATTTAAGCTGATCCCATTCCCAATAATCCAGATCAATCAAGGTACATACTGTTCCTGGAATTACAGATGGGGATTTCGGTGAGACTTTTTCATTGGAAAAATATAGTTTGAACACTAGATGATCTGATATTAGCTAATCTGAAACGTCATTAGCATTTACTTGTAATTAGGTGCATATGTCAGCAGTAATGGTTTGGTTACTTTTCATGAAGAGTTGTGATTACATGTGGCCACCTACTGTTCTTTTCTAACGTGATACATGAGGAATGCCCATAAAGGAATGTTATCCATAAGCTTACTCCTTCCTGCCCTGTAAGTAGGCATAAAGAAAAACTATAGACAAAGCACACAAAGGAAGACTGATTACATGGACAAGGAAAGAGTAATTTAAGATATTTCAATATGGCAAAATTGTCTCATAATCAACTAACAATTTCTTCACACATTATTTACTGATGAGATTTTTTTTCCTCAGGATGACAACATTTGTAAAACAAAAAGGATTGTAAAAGTTCTTTTTTCACAGGTAAGCTTGATGGGGTCAATAACAAAAAAAATCTGAAGATATTTATCCTTTTTTTTTAATGTATACTTCAAAGTTTATTCTTATATATTCAAAAGTCAAGACAAACACTATTTAACTTGAAGCATGTGAATGCTCCCTTTGATGGGAGTGCATGAAGTTAATCACATGCTCTGTTGGATTAGATCATGAATATATATTGACTTCAGCGGGTTTTCAGGAAAGGAAAGAAGTTGCAGTCAAAGCCAAGTAGTATAGCTTTATACTTACGTATGAGTTCTTTGTGGGAATGTATATAAACCTGAGTGGAAAGTATCTTAACCTGGCATATTGCAGTGATGAAATGAGAAAAAAAATACTGACACAGGGGTTAATGACATGTTCAAGAACATATACATCTCTTCTGTAGTCTTGCCAACTGCAAGCAGACCTGTAACATCACAGGATCATTAAGAAATCGTTAAAATGGGGTTAACCAAATATTTATACATGAAGTCACTGAATGTCAGTGATTTTCTATTTCTAGATCCAGTGCTATATATTAAAATAAGTTTCATGCTCCTTTACTTTTGTTCTTGGACTTTAATATCAATCCTCAATAAATCAGTTACATCAGTTAAGAGTAATACCTGCCTTTAAGTACGATTTAAGGTTAGAAGGTATTTAGGAGCTTATAATTTTCTCAGTTCTCATTTTAAAAACACACGCATCTTTCTGACCTGTGGTCAGGTTTATAATGATCTCATCATAACAATACCTTTGTCTTATCCGAATCCATCCAAGAGAAAGGGCTTTCTAAAAACAACCCTACTATTGGATAAAGTCATTGTTTATATGAAAGCCAATGTTTATATGAAAATGAAAATCCAGGATTTTCTTCACATTTCTACTTGCTCACTGTCTTGCCACTCTTTGAAATTTTCTCAAGCAATTTTAAAAACAATTTTTGTAGTATAAATAATCTCCTGTGCCTGTAGTTAAAAAGAAATATGTAGCTCAGGATTAATATTTGCAGATTTAAGTTGATAACATGCTAGTAGAGTTGTGGAAATTAAACTTGTAGCCTAGAAGACCAAATCTATGGTGTGGATTTAATCTTCACTTATAGAAGAGACAAAACAACAAAGAACAATTTGGATCTCTTAATGTGATCTGGAGAGTATTATACTCTGTCTGTAATGAATGCAATGATGAAAACAAAATTTAAAAATTAGATTGTATAAGATTATGCAGAAAGGTATCTTGGATGAAGTGCAAATACATGCATGTTGTTGTTCCAACAGAGGAAGAAGGAAGAAAATATTTCTTTCTCAACAGTTTAAATAATTTCTTTCTCTTACAGTTTTGATCTTCAAATACAATTTCTGTGTTTTTATTATTCTTGTAGAAGGAGCAGAGATGTTTGTCTGTACTCCTTCTTTGTGTCATCGTGAGCGAACTGACAGACAAAAGTCCCGGCACTAAAGGTTGAAGTTCTATTGTACATCTGTTTCACGAATAAATATATACATACATAAATATATATATATATATGTATTTCTGTTTTCTTAAACAGGATCTCACTGATAAGCGGGTCTGTTACAGATAGCAGGAAGCTTTGCTGTGACATGCACTGCATGCTTTTGTAGGATACAGAAAAGATAAGAGAGTCCAGAAGATAAAGAATATCCTTGGTATGTTTAAAAAGAGAATAGTAAACAAGAAACAACGAATTTCTGAATTGCACTATGTTGTCATTTAATGCTCCCTTCAGACTAAAAAAAATTGCAGTCTCATGTATAATAACTTGTAGCCATTGGTAAATGGTCTTTGCAACGTTTCTTCACAGTCTGCCCTTCTGACAGCCCTGTAAAATACATTGTTGAGGTTAGAGAAGCAAAAATTCAAACACTAGATACATCACTGGCCTAAGAATGCATAACCTAAGCAAAAAGAAGAGAAGTTATAATCCCAATGGTTATGACTTTCTTATGGAACATGCACAGTGCAGATAATTATACACTTGTTTGAAAAAACTATGGTGGGTACATACAGAGTCTAGCTTTTTCCAATGAATAGAACTAACTGAATAGAAAGCAATAGCTTTCATATAGTTTTTAGTAAGCCATCCTGTAGAATTTGTAATGAACTGCTTACAAAGCTTAAATAAGTCTGTAGAAAGACTAGAACTCCTTATTAATTTCTGTAACTTCTAAATAGATTTCCTATAAAAGTATACTGCATTATTGTTAAGTTGTGCCTCATTTGTCTGTAAACATGTGCTCCAGAGTACAGACATTTGTGATATTGTAGTCTAGATGGAGAAATTACATGCAAGTGTAAAAAGCGCAAAAGCATAAGAAACTGGATCAGCCTTTAAAACTCTATTCTTTGTTTGTCATCAGATGATTAAAAATTAGCACCTGAAATGTTATATGGACAGACTTTCCATAGTGCCTAACTTCAGCAGTCCCTCAATCAAGAGATGATATGAAAGGTTTCTAAAACAGAAAATTGTATAAACACAACTAGAAAGTTTGTAGCAGCCCTCATTGACTACTGTCCTTCAACTACACAGCCTAGCTGCTCGGGAGAGTGGAATGACCAAGATAATAGGGACTAATCAGAGTGATTTCCATGCTATACCTGAAAACTAGAATTCTGGTTCTGTGCAAGAACTCTTACAAAAAGTTAGTGGCTAGCTCTTAGTCTCCAGAATAGAGTGAGGTTTTGTTTAAGATATCTATATCTTAAGCTGTCAATATAGTTCATGAGCCTACTACCCGTATTTGCTTCAACTACTTTTTTTTTGTTTTGTTTTGTAAATACACAGTGACACCCTGTCTGTATTTTACTGTCTTTCCTATCCTCTGCTGGAAGTCTTTAAAAAAATCAGCTAGCAGGAATTTATGTTCTCTCTTCCATAGGAAATGGGTTTCAGTGACAAATTCACTAACCAGACACAAACTTTATATTTGTAAATGTTTTCTTTCTGGAATCAATTCATTAATTATGCTGACTTTATGCTAGAGCATGTCAGGAAAGAAAGTAATAAAAGTGATAGAAAATAAGATAAAGAAGTTTGAACCTTTTACATGGCTCATTCCCAAGCCTGTTCAGCACTTTTCCTCATAAAGAGTGCACCATGTTTGCTTTGGTGTATTATCTCTCAGACTCTCTTTAATGCTTAGTGCAGTCATTTATTTAAGGGCACTTTTTATATTGTAATTCATATTGGAGTTTTACTTCATATGGCTGACTCATGCAGTACTGTGCATATTTGAAATTGTCGTAGAATATTTCAGGTTCAGAGATTATATTACATGTCTGTTTTTTCGTATGCTACTCTGCGTTCCTCTTTAAAAGTCTTAGTTCCCTAGTGACCAGGTTTTTAAAGATGGCTTCAGTTTCTAATGACATCATTTTGCACATGGAAGTAACTACATCTACATTTTCCACCTTCACAAATCTCTCTCTTGTTTTCCAGAAGTCATGTGATAAAACATACTAGTAAACTCAAACATAAAAAAAACACATTATAATTGAAGTTGTAAAAGTGGAGGTCAGCTTGAGGGAAATTATCAACCTTAAGATATATGCTGTTAAAACTCAGAACTGAGAAATCGTTTGTTCAAAGACAAAATACACTGAATAGTTTAAAGAGGAAGATTATAGTTCACATTCCTCTACCTGGGGAGGGAGGAAAAGAGGTTGAATTTTGTTATAATTAGGACAAATGATTTTTTAAATTTAATTCAAATTCTTATAGAACTTTTTATTAACTTTAGCTCATACCTTCGGATTAAATAGCATAGCAGGCATTTCAGTCTTCTTTTTTCAGTCTTGAAAAGCTTGAGCCAGTATCTGTTAGAATTTTTCAGAGCTAATTGAACTATGTTGAATTACAACAGTTGAGTTTCTTGCCTTTTTTTATTTAGTTGATTATTATTGTTTTTATTTAGAAGAGCAGAGAGTTTATGTGTTGGCAACAAATTGAGCTAAAAAGAATCTCAGATCCTTGGGATTTGTTATGACATTGTGATCCTACCTGGGGCTGACTATGGATTTAAATATTTTTATACATTTGGTCTGTGGTGGCTGGTCCCACGATTCAGAAGGAAACTTAATGTTGTAAACATTGCAGTCTTTCATCTGTTCTCTGTATTTAATTTATTCTGAAGAATCTGCGCTGATTATTCCGTTACTCATTCACTGACCATTTCACTCACTTTTATTCAATAGCAAACCAGTTTTTACAACCACAAGACAAAACAAGTAAGCCAGGGAGATGAGAAATAAGAGAAGATGAAGTGGTTTGGGGGAATAAAAGCCTTCTCTTGAAGTGAGGCCTGAAAAGCAGGCATTGACCCACCCCTCTGAACCCTGAGACAGAGCACCAGTTCTTGTGGCACATGGACCAGGCATCATGTCAGAAACCATGTACACCTCCTTGTGTCCACACATTCCTTCCTCCTCTTCTTCACCCTCCTTTCTTCCTCCTGTGATCCAGAATTCACACTCTTCTTCTCTTCCCCCTGAATCAGAATCCTTCCCCACTTCAGAAAATCCTATCTATGCTGCTGAGAAAGGTATTACCAATAAACAACTACGACACCGAACAGACCCATCACAATGCCAAACTTGCCCTTTTTGGAAGTTACTCCTTCTAGTCATTTCCTTCTTCTTGGAGTCTTTTTCCACTTCCCCCCGCCCCCCCCCCCCCATTTATGCTGTTTCTTTTCTTTTCTAGAAATACTTCCATCAAACCTACCTTATTTATATAATCTCACTTAAAGTAGGAAGCATCATTTACGTAATTCTACAAACACTCTGCATTTGTCATATTTCTCTCATATGATTTAAGACATCTGTCATGCTGTGGTATATTATCCTTATTTCCATGGTTTCCTTTTCTAGGTCTCAATAATTTTTGATCTATCCCTCTACCAACCTCTTATAAAAGGTTAGCATAAGCATTTTGAAATTACCTGTGGATATGTTTATATTGTGGTACCCCTACATACTTCTGAAACATTTTAACAGCATTTATGATAGTGTCAGCCACCCATTGTCCAAACTGGTCATCCAGAAGTATGCCTAACTACTTTCCTAATTAATAAATAAATAGTTAGACAGAAATTCCTTCTGTCTAGGCAGCATCAAAACTTCAAATGCTGGTTTCAACCTTAAAGCTAAAGTGTTTCCCAGAATGGGGGTAATACGTTGAACCGTACCCCTGCCACCATGGGCAGGAGTCTGTGTTGCTCTTTCCTCGGTCAGATATCTGTCTCTCTTTACGGCCTGCCATTTCTTTTGTTTCTTCCTTCAGACTCTCTAGACTTCTTTTTTGGGTTGTATTACTCTCTCATATCACTCTCCCTAACATAAGGTTGTTTCTTTTTCTGGAGAAACACAAAATGTCCATGAGATATTGTGACTTTGAAATTGTTTTTGTAATAATAATATTACATTGCTTAGAATAATAGTTTTATAAAGACAGTCACTTGAGGATCAAGTATAGTCTATATCAGTACAAAATAAAAGCACTCTGCTCCCCTTCTCTCTATAACATACAGGGTTACAGCTACCTGGGTAGCAGGAGGTAGGCTGCCACATACAATGTAGACAGACAAATGATTGACAATGCTCAGAACCCACAGCATATTTTTAAGCTGATCACCTGAAACACTAGAGCAAAGCAACGCATTTTTCCTTTTTTTTTTTCTTGCAGTCCTCTCCCACAGGGTATTTTGGAGGTAGTAGTGGAGGCTTTCAGTAAAATCAGCCAACAGGAATTTCTGTGCAGACTGTGGCTGCTTATAAGCTTCTCTGAATACTAAAGCAGTTAGCATAGTTTGGATGGAAAATTAGAATAGAGAGCAAAGGGACACCAGCTGCTAACTGAGAAAAGTGCAAGAAACTGGAACTGGCACTTAATTATCTTTGAGACCTCTACTACTCTGTCAAATCTGGCTAAAATCAATAGATTCAAAAGCTACAGGAACAGGGGAGAGACATACACATGCACAGACAAATGCACACATGGACCTTGCTCCCATAGCGAACATTGTTACAAAGCCAATATTTGGCTTATGTGTGCAAGGGATGTTCCATGCTGCTCAAAGGGACAGCACACACAGTGATGAGTGGCCGTATCTGTGAAGCAGTAAGGATGTTCACTAGGGTTGCATTGAGACTTACCTCATTTGTAGTCTGGATGCTGCAGAGCTGCTTTGTGGTGCTTCAAGAAGCGCATACAGTCACAAAGAGGTTAAGGAAACAAAGTCAAAGGTTATTCCATTCAAATGTTCCCCTGCTTATTGGGCTGCTCAGGACGAAATATGTCTCCATAAGGCACACCTATTTCCCCAATACTCCGTAGGCTGGAACAGATGGACAATACCAATCTCTACTTGAATCAAAGGTAAATGCCGTCAGTGTGTTCTCTGTGGTGCCTCGAAGAATGACCTCTTAGCAGGTTATGTTTTGCCTTGGACAGACTTTAAAACCCAAAAAAACTCAACCCCAAGATATTGGTGGACTGGATGAAATTGGGGAAAAAAACAGACAGAAATAAGTTGGAAGGAGTGAACAGTGTAAATTTCATGTATAAGACAGGATAGTTACAAGGGCAGTAAGGGGAGACAGACAGATGGAAACAGTCTTTGTTTAACAGTTCAGCGAATACCTGATCAAGAACTGGACTTATATTTTCAGACTTCTTGAAATCATGTCTAACACCTCAAAATCTGATGAATTACCATTCCTCTACTGAAAAACCTTTTTATCACTTCTACATATATATATGTGTATGTATGTATGCATGTATGTGCATATATTTTGCCAGTTTTTGTCTGAGTTTAGAATAATCCTTTTATGGCATTCAATTTTATTTCTAACTTCATACATAAAGGATTAGATTTACCTGGGTCTAGATCTTCAGAGAATTGTTCTTTCCACTTTAACCTATACCAAGGTGAAAGAAAGTACTATTTTCTCCTTCTTGGTGTATTCTTCTCTCACTCTTTTATGTTAAAAAGATTTCCCTTTCTGAATGTTTCCTCCCTAACATTTAAGACATGAATCATCTCATAAGCATCTCTAACTAACCCCAGCTATGTAACAGTAAAGGAATATTTTGATGGATTGGGCTTTATTTGTCTGTATCTGTGTCAAAATTGAAACTCCATTTATTATTTGATATGATGATGAAGATGATGATGATGTCACTCATGCTTATCCCTTTGTCCATTTTCCTGCACATTGGAATGGGGTTTCTAAAGCATATCAACAGACAATTGAAAAAGTACCTAAGGTCTCCTATTCAAAACAAGACTATACTATGGATGATGAGCTACTAATGTCCATTTTAATGGTTCATCCAGTAACCAAGCCATTGATCACTTCAAACTATTTATTTTGAATCACCACCATGACTCCTGACTGCATTTTTTTAAAGGAAGACTCTTTTGTGAGCCAACTCAAGGATAGACGGGTCAATTTGTCTAACTACTCATCCATGGGAAAAATCCTGAGATGAGAAATGAAGTATGTAATACAGCAAAAGAAGCAGAATCTTTGACCTGAGAAAGACACTGAACATATTTCAAAGGGATCTTCAATAACAATTGATAAATGTAGATTTTACTTTTATTTTTCCAAAAGTGTTTTCTGCTGTTTAAAATTAAAGGATTTTTTTTCCTGAATTCTGTCTACTCTGCTTTGCTTTCACCATGACAGATGCCATAAGCTAGGTGTGGAAGGGTGCAGAGTGGAGATAAACATTCCTAGAAGTGAGAAATTATTCAAGAGGCAGCAAATGAGGACTAGAACTATTTCAGTAGATAGGCCATTGGATAATTCTACAGTGAAGGCAGAAGACAGAAACAAAGTCATGCCTAAACCTTGCCCTGATACAGTTCTCCAGGGAGACAAAGGTGTACAAGTCATGGATCCAATATAAACTTTCTGGTGACTCATCACCAAAGCCAAGTGATCTGCAGTTGTAAAGAACATATTTTTATACTTATTTTATATATACATATAGCTTGATGTACAAAATGGATAGATATTTCTTTGTCTATAACTCTGGGTTTCTGTGGTCCTTGATGTTCATTATTTATTTATTTACTTACTTACTTTTCTGATGGAAAATCCAGTTATCTTCCAGAAGAAACATTTTTAATGCATACCCTCTGTCACAGAAACACCACACAGATAGTGATATATTTCAAAAGTCAATTTTCTTTAATGATATAAAAATGTAACAGTCAAATTGAACAGGAATGTTATGTTGTATTGAGATATAACAGCCAGATTAGATGGGAATATTAGGTCGTAAACACTGCGACAAATACAACTTATTTACAGGTTCAGAATGTCAGTTGGGAACTATCACTACAGTAAATTTAACCAAATCTAAGCTTAGAGTGATGACTCAAAATGTGCAATCAACCACTGATAAGGTGAGGCACTCAACCTTGGGGAGTTTCCTTAGATGGTGTCCTGACCTAACAGGAGAGTCTCCGACTGCAGACCTGCTGCTCCAAGGAAGACTGACTCAAAGAGGTCTTCCGGCGGGGCTCCATTTATACCCTAAGTCGGATCGGGGCTCGTGGCCATATGTGGTCAGCGGTCTGGAAACTTCTCTTAACCAAGGCGTATTACTGGTTGAGGTGTTTCTGGTGGGCTCAGGCAGCTGAGGTAGGTGACTTGGGGCACTCTGTGTATGTGACTCCAGTCACCACACGGCTGGCCAGCTCAACCCCTAAACTGGGGCTTCTAGTTTTAACTCTTTCCTTTCAGTTGTTGAAGTTCCAGTGTTTATCAGGGCGGGTGCACCTGCCGCATCCTGGAATATACATCACAGTCTTATGGCTATGAAAATGTGATTATCAACTTATTTTCTTCATACAAAATAAAATGATATTTCAATTGATTAATGCTCAGAGTATTGTGAATGTGCACTGTTATAATAAACAATCAATGTTAAACTAATTACCCATCTTTGTGTGCTTATAAAATGTATGTGTTTTGTGCCTCTGTGAGTTACAAGACAGTTACTTAAAGTGGTGTTACTGCATTAGTTGCTCAGTTCTGAGCCAGTCTGTCATGGGTTAGCCATGGCTAACAGCCAAACTCCCCCTCAGCTGCTCACTCACTCCACATACCCCCAGTGGGACAGGGGGACAAAATAGGAAGAATAAGAATGAGAAAGTTCATGGGTCAAGATAAAGACAGGGCAATTGCTTACCAGTTACTGTTGCAGGCAAAATAGTCTTGACTTAGGGAAAACTAACTTAATGTATTATCAGTTAAAATAAATATGTAATGACTAATTCGGGTAGTTGGAAACAAAAAGACAAACAGTAAAACAACACCTTTCCTCCCCCTTTCCCAGGCTCAGATTCACTCCTTCATGCCAGACTCCTCTACCTCCACGCAAAGGGGTGCAGATGGATGGGGAAAGGGGGGTTGTAGTCAGCGCAGAACAGGTCCTCTGCCACTCCTTCCTCCTCACACTTTTCACCTGCTCCTGTGTGGGTCCTTCCACGGGCTGCAGGGCAATCTCTGCTCCAGTGCCATGGAGCACATCCTTCTCCTCCTCTTCTGATCTTGGTGTTTTCTCTGCTGTTTCTTATAATATTTTTTTTTCTCCTTCTCTGCCTGTGTGGAGTTTTTTACTCTTTCTTAACTATGTTTTCCCTGAGGAACCACCTTTTTGGCTGAGGGACTCAGCTATGCCCTGCGGTGGGTCTGTCAGAGCTGTTTGGATCCATCTGGCATGGGACAGCCCCTAGCCTCTCCTCACAGATGATACCCCTGTAGCCCCCCCTCCACTGCTAAAACTTTGCCCCATGAACCCATGAACTACATATAATAGTGAATAGCATCTATGGCAACGTGAAAAAAAGAGATATGTTTGCAAATCTGACACACCTGAACTGCTGGCATCTGTTCTGTGCAGTCCTCTGAAAGCTCTGAAAGCATGATTCTCAGTATACCCTTGTCAAGAACATTTTTTTTACCAGAAAAATGAACTAAAACACGTAAAATCATGTCTTTTTTCATTTGCCCACATCTACTATCTCTGCTCATAAGGCACATACTGACAAGGGGTTACATAACAAAAGAATTAAACCTGACTTTGTGTTTTTCAGGAACTGTTTGGGATTGTGTAATAGTATGGAATATTTTTCATTTTATGTAAAAAAAAGGAAAGGAAAAATTGTGAAACATTGATCTATTATCATTGCTGAAGGGTAAGGACAGTGTAAAGATTGTAACTAATTGTTTTAATAAGTAAAATATGTCTGCAATAGAAAGCTGCAATTTGTTTTTCAGTTGTGCTTGCATTTTTCAGTTGTTTCATCAGACAGAAATTCCTGACCAGCAAAAGTCAGGCGTTGACATGTAAATGTTGGTTTAAACACTTATACTAATTGTATGTGCCTACATATAGGTAGTCTTTAGTTTGTCCATTGTGTACAACAGATCCTTGACCAAGTTGCATAATTTTTCACCTCAAAAATTTCACAGCAAAAGGGGAAGGGGAAGTAGAAGGGGGAGAGGAAGGGGAATGGGAAAGGCAAGGAAAAGCATCTCAGCTGCTCTTAGAAGCTACTTGCAATCCTCTGCAAGCAGAGGCAATCTACATCTATCCATAAATATGGATATCTGTAATCCCATATTAGCCTGACAGTGCTGGCTTCCTTTACACAGAAAACTCTCTGGCTGATATAAAATTATGAGACCATATTCCTAGGAAAAAACCAAACCAAACCAAACCAATCCAAACCAAACCAAATGTTTTTCCCTCTTTCACCATCAGCATGGAGGCACTGGTTGACATCAAGCTCAGAGATGCCAACATATAGAGATAAGTTATCATAGTTCTAGGAGTGTGCACACCAGTAGGGAGATCAAACTTTGGTACACTGTAATTATATGTATGTTAGCAAGAAGAAAGGACTAGTAGAAGATGATCTCTAAAGCCAAAGAATTGGTGCTGAGAAACTAACGTTTACACAATGCCCATACAGGGTGGGTTCCCCTCCTTCCCCCTTTTTTTTACTTGAGTGAGAACTAGCTTTAGTCTGGTCCCTGAGAGGCAGTGCTCATCTGCAGCTGGAAGGCATTAGGTGTGTCCCTGAAGGACATCCTCCAACAGTTTCATCTGAAAGAAATCCAACTGTGTGCTCCAACAGTTTCCCTGATATGAACCAAATCAAAATGAGTGGGAACAATTGAGAAATTAATTGAAAAGCACATTTCTGATCCAAACTAAAACACTGATGCAAGTTCAGCCTGTAAAATAGTTCTACTTACTTGCATTAAATAGTCATTTACTTACCAACATGCAAAATCATGTTACAGTGACTTAAATATTACAAAAAAGGCAGAGAGACAAAAACGGTCTGTTTCATGACATTTAATCTAACTAAGAATTCTAACTATTTCTTTGCAAATTTTGATTATTATTTCTAAGTGTATAAACAATTCTTCATTGGTATTAACACTGTTCATTGGTGTTAACACTGGAACATCTGAAGCCCATTCATATGTGTAATGATATCTGGGATATAATCCAAAATTTCTAACCTAATTATTGTAATTATTATGAAAAAAAAAAAGAGAAGGAATATAGAAAGCAGAAAATAATAACTCTTTTTTCCCCACCCTTTGTCTCTCTAGATTGCTGGTCTTTCAGAGGCTGACTCTATTTAAATCTATGAACTGTAATTAGCACAACTGAGCCCTGATCTCAGGTCTCTACTTCTGTAACATTAGCAGGAGCCGGAGCAGGCGAGCAAAAGACTTCTATGGTACTACTCCTACACTTAAAGTTATGGAGGTACTTAAGTGCTTTGCTGATTTTGACCTAGATGAGGAGCTGGGAGGAAACTTGCTACTTGAGCCGTGTACAGTAGTTGTTGAGTGTCTGTAAATTCCACCTCATTGATCAGCATATTTCAAGTAGTCTTATTATCTCACCACTTACTAATTGATATTCACCCTCCAGTGATGGAGAAAAAAGCTTTAGATGCAGTTTTGTTGTTGTTGCTGTTGTCAATTTTTACCAATTTTGCTAATTATTCTTCACCATATTTTAGACAGCTACATTACAATAAATGTTGGTCAGCCCAGACATTTGGCTGATAAACTCTTTTAACTGTTTCCTCCAGCAACTGAACTTTCTTAAAGTTTAATAAATTGGTGTCATGGAGGCTCACACAATCAAATTAAACAGATGTTAAATTCAACAAAAAATTATTCTTCAATCAAAATGGTTTAGAACTCCAACAACATTAGTAAACCACAGGTTTAATGATGTAAGGGGAAATTAATACTGCACAACTGACTTAAGAATTCTTAAGCTTTGGTAATGATAACCCAAAATGCACATATCACTCACCTAAAAGATGAGGGCTCTCAACCTGCAGGAGTTACCTTGGGTGGCATCCCGACCCGAGGGGAGAATCCCCAACTGCAGACCTGTTGCTCCAAGGAGGACTGGCTCAATTTGCCCCCTGGCAGGGCTCCATTTATACCCTAGTCGAATCTGATCTGTGGTCAAATAAGATCATGTTAGTCCTCACTGGCCGAGGGCCAACACTTCCTTATTCCTTGACCAAGGTGTATAACTGGTGGTCGTAACCTGGCTCCACCATACCGGCAGGGTGGCTCGAGCCCCAAACCGCAGCTTCTAGGTTTTTTCTCTTTTCACTGGCTGAGGAGTTTCGCTCTCAGTCAGGGCAGGTGTACCTGCCACAATTGGGTGTATATGTAAAATGGCCAGCACTCAAACACTTCACTAATAGAGTTGCATGCTTTACTGATCTTAATGGTTGAATGGTGTATTTCATTTGTGTTCATTTGCATAATTTGCTGATTAAACTACATGTTTAATCTGTTGACCTTTATTCTGTACTTATCCCACATTTACTTACAGAGATGTAATCAATGTGCAGACTTTACTGAATGCAGCTGACATCGCAAAGTTTACTTACCCCTTGGAAATTCCATTTAAAGCTATCAGCACTCTGTCTCATTGCTGTTTGTTGGTGTGCCTTCTCTTCCTCCCTAAGGCACACTGATTGGAAGATCAAAATAATCCATGTAGATAACAAAGAAACAATATCCATGATTACCACAGACTATATTTAGTCCTGGAGTGAAGGATGCAAAAACACTAAGCCCCAAATTGCCAAGTGAGGTTTTAAAATCAGCAAAACCAGATCCAATGAGGAAAGAGTGAACAGACATGGGTTGTTATATTGGGAGGGAGAAAAGGGATATAAGGTAAAAACAATCATGTGATCAGGGCTTTTTGGTGGCAGCTATTGACCAGACTGGCATCTGATCAAACCAATCTGGAGCAGGAAAATAAACCTGCTGTTCTTACCATACCATGCATGCCTGAGTCACTCCTGTGAGCACTGGCTCCTGAAATGCTTCCCTATCGCTGATGAGACATCTTGGAGGGGACAGGAGCTGGATGAAGCATCCCTTAAAATTTATTTGCTGGGAAAGATCTAAACAGAGGTCACCTGAAAAGTGAGTCCTGGCAGAAAGCCCTACATCAGCATGCTCTCTCTCCCCGCCTCTCTCCCCCCGCCCTTCCTCCCCCCCCCCCCTTTTGGCCTCCATCTGGGACCAAAATGCAAGAACAAGGAAGAAATTTTTGGCAAAAGCTATATCCAAACCACTGTATGTGGATCAGTCAGGGAGTGACATTTTTGACAAAATAATTATTTCATCCTCAACACACTTAGTTACCTTCTTTTGTTATCTTCCTATAACCAAAGATGGAAGTGTTCAGAAGTCTCCATTCTCAACACCAGTAAACCCAATGCCATTTTTTTTTTTCTGTTATTTGTCACTTATTAAGAGAGGAATCACTTCTTGATGCTGAAGGCCAGATTAATCCAGAGAGAAAACAGTGAGCGTGTGGGAACTGCTTGGTATTTAAGAAGAGCAGCATGAATCACATTCTTGGTGCATCTGAGGATGACAAGTCTTGTTCTACACAGCTCAGAGCAGCTGTGGCTGCAGTTGCAACAGATCTTCAGGGATTTCATTGATTGCCTGAAGACTGGGTCATGGAGCTGGGTCCAAGACAACCTTGTGTTATCTTCAGAATGTCATCTGCCAACCTCCTGGCCAGTACTATCTTGCTGCAAATTGTATAATTAGTTCTGGTGTAGGAGTCATAAATGCTAGGGGGCTGCCTGCAGCTGGAAAACCACAGACTATCTACCACCAGGTGTAAGAATGAAACTTTTTGTCAGTTATGGTGGGCGTAATGACATTGTTGATGAGATTTATCCCTTTCATCAGTCAATTTGAATCATGACCTGTCACTGATACTGCTGAGAATTTCCTTTTCTGTTGAAGTAGAGAAATTGCTAGCATAAAATACAAACTTATGCCTCTTTCAGAGAATGAGGTGGACATATGCAGAAGAAAGCCATGGTAAAGGTTTCAATTTGTTCAGCTGGAGAATCCACTTTGGTTTTGCACATCTGTATTCCATCTGAGAATAAGATTGTATAAGGAATATTACAAACCAGGAAGCAGATACTGCAAGCCCATCTGAATACGGCAAGCTAGCCTGTGGTGAGATTTTTGAGAATTTAGTAAAAGTGAACATGAAGAGCTTTGAGAGAGGAGCGTACATTGTATTGGAGAAAACCTCAAGGAATTCATATCATAGCTGAAGCAGCATGACCAGGGGGAAAAAGAGGTTGCTGATACAAATTCAGTCCCAGATGGGCAGCCCAAGGCTGGCCCAGTCAGTAGCAATCTCGATACCCGAGGGCTGCTAGCACAAATCACAACATAACAGAAGGAACTGGAATTAAAGCAGAAGAAACAGAATCAGGAGGTGGCCCCAAAAAAATATCTGGAAGTTGCTGAAATGGAGACCCAGAGGCAGCTAAAATTGATGAAAATGGAAAATGTGCTTAAACTGCTATGGAGGCAAGGCAGTGAACAAGATCCCAGGAGCCTCCACCAGCTGCAATCTACATCTTTGACAAATTGCATCCACCTTTAGAAGGTGTTTCATATCTAAGTAGTTTTTTATGCCTACTGAAAGTCTGCACAATTGGCATAAGGCAGCAAGAGACTGTAAAGTATCCTTTTAACTGTCCCAGCAAGAGGGACAAAGCCTATCTGTTTTTAGCAACTTATTTCCACATGAAATTTTTATATTACAATCTGCATAGGGAAAGCTTTATTTAGCAAGTTCAGTATCACTCCGGTATTGTACCACCAGTAATTATGGAACTTGCAGAAGCGCAAGGGAAGGAGCTTTAGGAAAATATCTATTAATTATATATTTTGATACAATAAAAGGGAGGAATCAGTGGTCAATGATGCATTACTGATTTTTTCACATCTTAGGTAGCTCTGTACTGTGACAAAAATGAAAGGGAGAAGTTTAAGGAACTCACAAAACCTGAATAAATAAATACAAAGCCTGTCTCACCTATAAGCATTTAGAAACTAGTTTTCAGGAATAGAAAACTGGAAAAAAATAGAAACTTCACTATGCATAAAGAAAGAGAAGAAAACTAAAACTAATCGGACACAAGCTTAGCGTTCATCTCCAAATTCGTATAATACCTAGCATTTGTGTGGATCAGCAAAGCTTCTGGAGCCATAATGCCCTATGTTAGTAAAAAGTGAAAATGAACCTCAGATTGCAGTGAAATGCACAACAGAAACCACAGTAAATTATAAGTATGCTTAAGGTGGAGGGAGCCAGATATTTCTTATCCGAAGAGACATAATCCCAGGTGAAATAATAAGAGTTGTTGCTGTGAAAGAAATAGAAATGCCAGTACTGACAGCAAGATAGCAAGAAGGTATAAAAAGCCCCTTCAAAGTAAGAAAACTGACTGTGAACTATATGGTGTGGTAAATTATAATGATAATTGTGTGAATTTCATAAGCTACAGTGGCAGAAATACACAGTTAAAACCTTAGCATTAAGGATAAGGAGGAAAGAATTTTTGGAAGAAATTAGAAAGAAAAAAAAGTTGATGAGTTTCATCTGTTTAGTGAGACAGTAAATAAAAGATCATGAGATAAGTGACTGCACATAATGCATCGCACTTCATAAAATTATTCTTACTAATTTATTTCATAACTTTTGCCTAAAGTATCTTAAAAGAACTCCTCTTTGAAAACAGGAGTCTGTAGAGGGACATCCACATGAGGAAAGTTGGGTTGCTGGTGGAGATCCATGAATGGTATGTGCTAAGCACTGAGCTAAGCTAAAGCACACCTACCCTTCCACAGGATCTCTTGGGCTATAGCAAATTTCTGATTAGTTTAAGAAACATTTTTATTAGTCTAATGAACGGAGTGAAGTAAAGGACTATTGCAGATTGCAATATATTTCAGAAGCAGAAAAGGACTGTAGAGATTTTTTTCTTTTTATTAAGGAGCAGGTCTCTCGAGCTGAAATGGATATACTTGATACATTCTTAAGTGTGACCAAAGCAGGGAAATGTTCATGTCTCTGGTTCTCTTTTCTATCTTTTTATAAGTCTCTCATATAACATTTACACTGATATTGTCTGTATGTGAATTGTAAAAACATACAGCAAACTGTAAATATATATTCCATTTTAAGGTGTGGTAATTCTTAAAAAAGAAACCCTTAGATCACTGTTGTAGTGCACAGCATCCCAATATAATATAATTCCTAAACAGAAAAGGGAACTTTCTCCATTAGTGGAATATTTAAGAGACACCATTAATATACCCTGGATATGTTAAATAAATCTATAAGTCTTGTAAATTCTGTGCTTCGGAAAGACCAGAAAGTCTTCTGGTAGTCTGAATTACCTACAAAATGCTTGGCACAGTGCAGCGCACTAGACAGCCTGCCTGAATCCATATGCCTCCCAACATATTTATGACAAAGTGATGCTCTGTTGTCATTGTATTTTCGTTATAACTAAGAAAATTTGCTCAACTTACCTAAAATCTCTGGGTGTAGTATTCCATAGCATGAACAAAAATCCTAGGTTTTAGGTTTGGGGTTTTTCAGCTTGTTTCCTCAAACTGGTTATCAAAATACTGTAATCAGTTTAATTAACATAGTACATAGTGTGACTACCAATTTTATCGAAAATCAAGAATCCAACTGGATCACCAAAGTGTGCAGCTGGATCCATAAAATATCTAATTGGAACATCAGACTACATAAGGCAACACATAGGCTACATTTATACATTTTGAGGCACTAAAATCTGCAGCTGAATCAATAAAATATTTTTTATCAGGAGGGGACATGAAAAAAAACCTGATGAAAATGTGCAAGTGAATCACAAAGATGTTAAATGTGAACAGTAAAAAAGGTCAGGCATTATGTAAACACTGTAAGTACTATAGTGTAAGTTGTGTAACAAAAAACATGAAAGCAGAACTAAAAACATTTGCAAAATAGTATTTCAGAACACTATGCCAAGCAAAAAATAGCCTAGCAGGAATTTAACTTTGAATGGCACTTCTTTGCTGAAGTGTGGCTGCAATGATGCTTTTTGGCTATTGCTAACAAAAATCATAAAGAGGAGATAAAGAAAAGGGCCACTCTTTTTAATGGAACCTTTAGTGATGCCATGTGTTATGTTCGTTTTTCATGGTGTAGCTCACCTTGTCTTGGCAGCTCACGAGGACAGTCATTATTTAGCAAAATGATGACGAGAAGTGACAACTATTTTTGAGTTATCTTCCTACTAGATACTGCTGTTGACTGTCATCAGTACATTGTCTCTATTCGTAATTTCACAACCCAGGATCTGAGGCTAGATCTGAAATTGATGTAAGTCATATGTAAGTCAGTCCAGCTCCACTGAACTCATGATTTACACTAGCAAGGTATTTATGTCAGCTGTGAGTCTGATCTTCCCAATGTAAATCTGAAACATTTCTATGAAGTTTCACTTCCTGCATCAATTTGCATCAGATAAGGGGCAGATGTGCCAGAGTGCTCCAACTGCTGTGCAGTGATGCAAAGCAGTTATAAACCCATCTTCACCTGCCAGGTTTGTGGCTACTTTGGCATGCTGGAAAAGTGCAAAGCAAGGAGAGTATATCTGAATGTAGACTCATGCGTCCTACAGCTATGTCATTTTGATTTAAAGTTGATTACCCATTCATGCCTTCAGATTTGCTGTGTATGTATAGAATGCTTTCCTTCTGTCCCCCACAAATCCTTTTTTTCTGAATATGCGCAATGACTATAAAGATTTCTTTAGATTATAGATGAAGAGAAATCATACAGGCTTTACAGACTATACTTGTGTAGGAATAACTCCAGGAATAACTCCATTAAAAGAATAACTCCATTAAAGTCAATGGATTACAGCAATGAAACTATAATACAGTTACAGAACAGGTACATAAACATCAGCAGGGAAATAAAAACATCTATCCACAGGAACTGCACAGACTAAAAAGAAAGGTACTGAATCTTTTGGAAGTAGATTTACTGTAAATTGGTTGTATCTATATGGTGGACCAGAATGTATGTTTTGAAATGTTTTGTATTGCTTCTTAGATCTAGGTGACTAGAACACACAAACTCTATAAAACTACCTTTAGATTAATTGCATTCGCAGATTTCTGTTAGCATGCTCTTTCTCTTAAAAAATTAACAGCTTTCATCTGGGCATTCTTGTAATCCACAAGCTCTGCATACTGACACACAATGCTTGACTTTTATAGTTTATTTTAACTTTAATTTAAAGAACCTAAATTAATTTACAAATGTTTATTTATCATCAAGAAATAGTAAAGTGTTATTATACCACATTTTCAGAGTGAAACTTGTTGAAAAGAAAATTAAGTGGTATTATTATTATTATTATAATTATATAACTATTTACATAAGAAACAGGCATGTTTGGGGATCTATTTTAGAAAAGTACTTTAGGATGAGGTAAATCATGCCTTAAAAGCTCTTACTTTTGCCACTGACAAGGGAATTAGAGTGGCTAGCCCAGATGAAGCCATATCCATTACAAAGATCCAAGGTTAGATGAGGTTAGTGCCACTCAGAGTCCTAAAAAGAAGGTACTTTCTGCCCTGTAGTGTTTCATTGGGGTAACCATTAAAAGTCTTTCTCTGACCAAGTTACTATGCCTGAAAATTTTGTTCAGTCTTCCTCTGTTCTTCAGCATATATTTTTTTGTCCACACAGGTGGTTCATTGGCACCAGGATTTCTGTGGAAAATAATCTGAAGTTCTTACCCCTCAGTGGCTGTAAGTACATCTAGGGGGTAATGCACAGTGTCTTTTCAGAGAATTTTGTCTATCACTTCCAAGGCCCCTAGAAGAAATTATTCTAGCTCACTGGGCCAAGGCGTCCCTGGCTCTGTCCTCACCCTCCCTCTCTGAAGCTCCATTTGGATGGAGCTTTCACTAGCTGCAGTTCCTAGAGGTATCATCCAGGGAGCTGGTACTACATTGACATCCTGCCAACATGCAAATATACCACCTGAGGATGTGTACCTCATATTCGTTAAATTTTGCAAGTGTTTGAGCCTAGCTGGAAAATATGTCAGTTATTAGTGTGAACTTTAGTCTTGTGGTTCTTCACACTATGAAAGTTATCAGCTATTTGCATTTTGTATTTATTATATTTTATAGTTGAAGTTTAAGGACAAGACAGTTCCCAGTAAAACGCCTGTTTAAATCAAGAATGTTATAAATTCTGTTTCACAAGCATCTATTCTTTTCATGTCTTGACTGGTATGACAGCACTTCTCAGCGGTCACAATCTCTATTTGCATCACCAGACTTTGTTGGCTATCAAGCTGGCACAACATTTCCTTACCACCTGCTTCCCATTGCTATTCCTGTTCCATATCTCATTTACTATGCTTCTCCACTTACCTATTTTTCCATTATATCATCCTTCCTATCTTTTCATTTTATTGGTATTATAACATATATGTCTCATACCAGATCTTCTGTCTGCCCACTCTTAATTTTTCCTTTTCACTAGTAGTCATGGATTCCTGACAATCCTCCTGCTATTGACTCCTGAACTTTTTTCCAGTTATATTCTGCTTTCATTCTTCATCTTTAGGAGGTTTTAACATTAGTCTTTCACCTCTTCTCCCATCCGACTCACTATCCTTTCAGAATACAAGAAGATTCCCTGTAACTCCACTTCTGTCCTAAACTATCAGGCATTCACAGATACATGCCTTCACAGATGGTCCCTGTAACGTCCAAAAAAATGTTATATGCTATGATATATCTTTTAATGCTATGGAATTTTGCCCCCAAATGGGCTAAATAATGTGACTGGAAACTGGAAGTAATGTAACACTTTCAAAAAACCCCAACAAAATCCTCTTTCGTGAAGAACATCTAAAGGGTATCAAAAATCTGAAGACGTAGATGTATCGAATTAAAAAATTGAGTCCTCAAAACACACACTATGAATTACCTTGTTAATAAAGGGCCTTAGGTGCCCCAAATATTTACCTCTGGGCATGACCAAAAACCGCCTGACTCTAAGCATACCTAAGACATAGCAGCTTTCATGAATTAGATGTTCCTGTCTACAGTGCTGATAAAGTGCTCCTCCTGATAAAGTGCTACAGGTATGCTAGAAGCCATATAACTAATTACTCCACAAAAAATACAACTGCTTAAACAAGAGGATTTGAGTGGTTGTTCCAAGATGTCCTTTTAGATCAAGATCAGAACCTCTACTTGCAAAGCAATATGGGCAAAAAAGGTGTAGAAAGCCTTCCTCAGACAAAGAAGAAAAGTTTCTACCACAAAGGGTTTTCCCCTTTGTCAGGAGATACTGACCTTGGTAGTATTATGACAACTAAGATCTGTGCCAGCTTTTAGTTAGTGAGAAGAGGGCAGTGTACCTACGTATAGGTGAAGGCTAGGGATTATGAACTGGGGACTTCAGTCATAATCTTCTATTCAAAATTTCCTATTGCCTAACTTATAAGAAATACTCAGCATTTCCCAATGGCTTTTGTGAGCCACTCAGTACTTTGCAGACATGATACAGAAAACTGAAGGCTTTAGTTCACTAAGAAGTAAGACACATAAAGCTGAGGAACTGCAACAGCTTTAATATTTGGGGAGGAGAGAGAAAAGAATCTACTCTTCAGACCTAATGTGAAGATTTTCAGATTAAGGGAAATAGAAAAAAAAAAAAAAATTACATCAGAAGAAAGCTTGCTTAGTAAAAATATTTTTTTTTTTAAATCCAAGATTATGAGTAAGTAGGGAAATTAAATTAATGGACAACTAAAAAAAGCCTAATTGCTATGTATTTCTAAAATCTGTCACTAAGAGGTAATAGAAAGTAAACAAAGAATAAAAAGACTGTCAATACCAACAGGACTATCTGTACACTTACTGATGAACTTTCTAAGGGAACATTAAAAAAATGTATACATATCAATAGAAAAGTGACTAAAACTAGGCACAGGCCCTGGTCTAGTCATTACTGAAGGTGGTGGCAATAAGACAAAAAGTCTCAAAGATTTCAGTATTTAAAGGCCACGTGTGTCAACTGACTGCAGAACCACCAGATCTTTCTACTATATTTTGTACTCTTGAGCTGTTTCCTTACCTTAGCTCTGTAGTATTTACTGAGCTATCACATATCTTTACTGCATCAACAGATTATTTCTCAGTGCATTCACTCTTTTCTGTAAGAAAATAAGTACATAGATCACATCACGCTACACCAGGAAACTAAGTATTATATAGAATAGTATTCAGATAGGTGATGTTCCATAAAAAAAGTGTTTTATAGCAAAGAAAGCACTCTTAATAAGTGAGTGTCCAGATATGCAGTAAAGTGATTTCACACATTTTGTAAGCCCAGTTCCTGTTGTCTGTCAGCACTCAGCATATAGCACCAAGCAATAAAGCTTATCTGATAAAGAGGGAGCAATATGAAGTGTTATTGGTATTAGTATTAGTATTAGTATTGTCATTCTTTGCTGGAAGACTGAATGGAGTTGGTACATGAAGGAGGTTGTCTGAATCAAAAATATTGCCCCTGTATTAGCAAGGGTAGAATGCTAGCAATATCTTACTTGGAGTGTAAAGCAGGGACTAGTGAAGGACAAGATTAGCATATTGTATAAAAGATGAATACAATATATGAAACACATAAAGGAGAAAGGAATGAGAATACTAAAACTATTAGATGAATGGAGTAAGAGGAAGGAAAAAGCTAAGGAGGTGTTAGTTAACCCATTGAGGGATCTAAATCTTTCCAAGCAAAATAATGCCATCCACATTAAATTATGTTATATTAGTTTCATTTTTATGTTGTTCCGTGACTCTGTATCAGTACGTATGGTGCTATGTCTGCAATCTCTAAACACAAATTCTTGCTTAAAGGGGGTTTACCCCACCAATTTATTGCCGAATCTGCTCAGAATAACCGGCTTGTCCCTGCGCACATCGTGTACGATAACCCAGTGTTTCTCCAAAATCATAAATTTCTTTCATGGAAAACTGTTACAAACTCAGGCCCTGGACCAGACAACATGCAACAGGCAAACAGAAAACACAGAAGACTTTTCAGGACAAGAGAATGAAACCCCATCCATCCCTTTCATTAATAGTATTATAGCCTAGCATTTGTAAGCATAAATACAGCTACTATATACATTCCTCAGATCATCCTATTCGTATCTCAGAAGAAATATTCTTTGGGTAAAAGCAAAAATAAATAAATGAAAATAATAAGAAAATAAGATCTCATACTACCCTTCTTCAGAAAACAAATTTATCCAAAACAGCAGCTACATAACTTCTCTACAAGTGTTTTCTGAGTAATCTTTTCTTCCACTGATAAAAATAAAAATGGTGTTGCCAGCTTATTGCATAAGCATTTGGCATTTCCTGTTCAATCGCAAAGTTGAGGGAGGGAGTCTCAAAGGAGAGTTTCGACAAAGACAAGTATTTTGCAGCAGGAAAGATGCAAATTTGAACATTAAACATACATATTTTTCCCTCAAAAACACATTATTTCTGTTTCTGTCCATAACGTCCAAGAAAATCACTTCCAAATGATTGCAGTTTAAAAGTAGTATATAGATACTGAGCATTGTAAATAATTCTAACTTAAATTGACTTGCTGAAATTAGTCCTGAAAATGGATCCCAAAGAGAAGTAGAGCACACAATGGAACATCAGAAAAATATCCTTGACAACTAATTTCTCCTTTATATTTTACACTACTTTCTTTCCTTCATTTTTATCCCTCCTTTCAGTACAGCTGAAGCTCTGAATTCAACAGGGCTTAACTTTCATGATGTGTTTGTGTGAATTGTCTAAACTAGAATGAGTTCCTGAATCAGTTCTTAGTCTTTAATATAAATGCAGGACAACACAGGTCTTACTTTCACATGACCATTTAATGTATTTGTGGGTGGGGTTTTTTTCTTCCTGTTGTTAAATCTTTATTCTTTATTTTTGACATCAAAATTATTTCTACAGAAGCTAATGGTTATGTCACAAATATTATATCAAGTGGTGAATAAATAAGATGGCATCTGTTAGCTTTGGGGACCATCTGTTAGGCTGGGGAATTATGGATGTGATGTTAAATTTAAATTATATTAATTGTAAACACAATAGGATGGTGTAATAAGCAGTATAAGAGACTAGTAACTTTCTGATTTCTCTTGTGAAAAGCAGGAAGTGTGGCTGTAGCCAAGGGAATTGCAACAACAAAATGTAAGGGAAAGGTTATATTTGGGAAGCACAGAAAAAAAAAAGAAAAAGAAACAAAGAAACAGCTTTTGCATAGTCATGGGTATTGGATTATGTATATATTTGTAGATCCTCATTTAAGAAGGCATTTAAGCACACTCTGGACTAGAAGTACACACTTAAATGTCAGGTAAATTACCAAAATCTGAGGGAGAGTTCAAGAAACTGAAACCTTGTAGCACAAACTTTTCCCTCAGAGACACTGCTTTCTTAGAGTCTGGCACTTTCACTCTTATTAGGTGCTTTTGATGCCAGAATTATATCAGAAATAAATCTTATCATAGGCAAACATAATGGGCAGATTTGTGCACAATCTAAATGTGACAATCAAGAGTGTTGGGGGCAGAATGTTCAAAGAAAATACTACTGCAAAGTCAGGTTATATGTGAATGTATGTATTACATAATATATGTTATTATATACTATGTATGGTATATATTCACACATAACCTGTGTCAGTTTAAAGCACATCCATGCTGCGTGTTTTGAACAGATACAAATACAAAGTTTGATTCATGAAGCTGATTTTTTCCTCTTCCTAAATTCACAGAAGTTTATCCAAATAGCAAAATGTCAATTGCCAAACAACTTCAATTCGGGTTAGTTATCTGAAACGTGGTTTAGTAGTCTTCCTCTTTCTGCTCCCTTGAAAGACATCAGGTATGCTGGTTAAGTATTTTGACTGCTTTGACTTAAACTTTGTAAGAAATTTAAGCTCCTGTATGTTTTTTGCAATCTATGTTTTACACAATCTCTCTCTTTCCTACCTCATATATGTTCTCATATGTTTTTCCTCATACTTCTTTGCCGCTTCAGGCAATTAACTCAGTTAATTCCATTTTTATTCTCTCCAGTTGCATTCTTCTCTGTATCGTCCTGCATAATAACTATACATTTATGACTTTACCTCAGCTCTTCTGACTTAGATATCTCTTTCTGCATTTACTTCTTCTACAGAACCCATTGAACTCTGTTGACTTCCTTCCTGTTGAATTCAGCAGTGGTAAAAAAGCAGGAAAGTCAGTACTTGTGAGAAAAGCAAGGTTAAAATAGCTAATAAAACATCATCTCAGTCATTGTCTTGAATTCCATTTCATCCACACTTTCCTTATTCAGTCATTGTCAAATCCATTTGCAGATTCCTCAGAGCAGAATAGCACTTTTTCTCTCTCTTTTTAAGACATTCTCATATACTGGATGTGCCCTGTAAATAATTATAAAAGATATCGGGAATACAATGATTTTCTATGCATTGATTAATATTGTAGTCAGAAGCTGGAGTAAGATAAGATTCAACCCGTATCCCAGTTTACTGAGACCTAGACTGGTGACTTCATTTAGTTTGCTTCATTGTGATTGAATCAGGGAGTTGAATCTTGCAATTTTTTATTTTATTTTAATTTTTTTTTTACTTGTCAGATATTCTAATGAAAAACATTCATAATAAGAAGTAATTGACAGGAATGAAAGCTGAACAGTTCCAACTACGCTCTACTAATTAATTTCATTTCAATTTAAATGAAACCAAATCAAACCAAAAATGTATTTTTTAACAGATGACAGTAATATTTTTGAAAAAAGAGACATTTTTGTGTGATTTTTATCTCTGTTGAAAGCTTTCCAATAAATATTTGCATCTAGATTTAGTCCTGATACAGAACCTCAAAGAAAATTTATAAAAACAAGTAATGTTTTATCTCTTGTGTCCCAGAAACTTTGGATTATTCCTATCATCTACAAGCTTCCTCTTAATGTCAGCATTTCTGCGTATCTTTCATAACTTTTTATGTAATCTATTGTAGCTTATTAGATGTTATTGTTAAACAGACACTGTATTTTAAAGTTGCCTGAGATGACTCTCAATTGTAATTTCTAAGGAAATTTTACAGAAACTCGAACAAGAGAGCAATATAAGATGAGATCCTCCTGTCTTTCCATTTGCTTCTGAATCTTCTTGGAAAATGTTAGGAGGGGTCAGACTTGAATAATGTGTTCCAAGTCTTCAAAACATCTCTCTTTTTAAAAACATCTTTCATATTGCAACAACACCTTGTTCTTAGAAGTTCTGGCTGATCTCAAACCTATCAGGAAATATTGCCAGCTTATAAATACTGACACCAGTCCACAAGGTTGTGGTATGAATTAATACATGCTTATTAATAATAATAATCTAACTGAACAATATACTTTCTAGCAGCCTGGGTAACTAGCTTCCAGAAGGTCTTTACAGCTTTTAAAATTAATTAAATCATCCAGGGGCAAAAACAAAACAAAAAAATCTCCAGCTATCAGTATTATATGAACCATGCTGAGAAGCCTCCAGGCTAGGACAAAAAAACTTGACATAGATAAAAAAAGATAGAAACAAGTACTGCACTGAAGTATATAGGAATGAATGAGAAATAATTCTAAATCTCAATTGCACCTCTTAAGTGAATATACATTACACTGTAAATCAGTCCTAAGTTTTTCATTCCTAAGCTGTACAAAAAGTGAGGATAAAACATGCCACAGCTTTTAAGAATATTATGTGGTCTTATGAGTTTATTTTTGGTGACACTTTTTTGTTAAGTGACACATTAAAGATTAAGCTGTGCTGTCACTGGCAAATGTATGCTTGATAGACAAAATGAAGATCAAGAAGTGGGATAACAGCATGCTAACACAAAAGCAGAAGACACCTCTCAGCATTCCTGCTGCATCACATCACTGTTGTTTCTTTACCCCTTAACCTTTCAGTGTTCACTGTGGTGAAACATTAAACTCCCACATGCTTCTGCTGTCCCATCGATGTTTTCCCTTCTCCATATGAGAACTTCAATGACAATTGAGTTTCATTGAGTCTTCCACTATGAAATTTCCATTTCTGTTATATTCCATACCCATAGCCTAACTACAGGAAGGTATTGCAGGCTTCCTAAACATAATTCGTTCCTGATCCACCAAAAAGGAGACTGTTCAAAGCCTGAATATAACTTGATATTAAGTAAGGAAAATCGAAGGATGGTGCTTTTTGAGAGCCAAGATTTTTTTTATTTCAACTCTTCCATAGAGTTGACAATAGAAACGTGATTTCTCCTTTATCAAACATGAAAAGTAAATGTACTTTCTGGTTCTAACTTCCCCAAAGAGAAGGAGTGACAATTCACTCGTTTCATGAATGAGTTTCATTCAGATTGCTATTAGTTCTTCATTGTAAAAAAGATTTCAAAATTCTTTCAGGTCTGGATTCAGATTCCATCTGCTGCAAGGTATCACCCTTCCCTCAAAAGAGGTCTAGAAGATTTATTTTGAAGTTGAATAACCAAAAAAGATTAAGACCATATTTAAGTGTAACTATGCAAAGGGTGAATATTTATACAAATGTGTAAAAAAGAGAGAGAACACTAACAAGAAAAGAAGAAAGAAAAAAAAAGCCTAATGTTTAATGACATGCTTTTGGGAGGACTTTTTACTAAGTGGAAGTCCACCAACTTTGAATGGTTCACTTTGTAACTCTATGTATTAGCAGTTCTGCCTGAATCTTTATAAAAACCCTCCCTTTGTTGTCACAGTGCCAAATCAACAGTATATGTCTCAAGGAAATTTCTATCAGAAATTGCAGGGAGGTAATCACCTACAGAAACATTAAAGTCAGTTAAGTGCCTTCCCAAGAAAATCATTAAATCAAAAATTTTTATGCCAGGATGCACAATATGAATGGGCTTTAGCATCCATCCTGAAAGAATTATCTATTTAAAAGGTGCGTAATGCATTTATTATGGTTTAATTTTTCTCAAACAGTATTTTGACAGTACTAAAAGTTACAGGTCTATGCTATAAAAGCAAGTGAGATGGGAATATTCTATACTTGGTTCATTGTCAAGGTTTTATGACCCTAACAAATTAATCTCTGACTAGTTGGCTAAATTAGGTTAATATCTACAGAAAAACAGATATTTCCCCCCCCTCCCGTAAGTTTAAATGGTACAAGATAAATGATTAAGTCCATGAATCAGGAATGGATTCAGCAATCTTAATTTATTGTGACTGAAAATTGTCAATTAGAAATTTAGGCATAGAAAGAGGAAAGGGTCGTTTTCATATTATGTACAGCCATCACATTTGTGGCTTTTTAAAAACATCTGTAACAGTGTTTGCAATAAGCATAAATTCTAAGGGCTCCCATCCTCATGCAGTATTCTGAGAGACAAGTGTATAAAAACAGTTTGAAATGGAAAATGTTCAATCTAATTTTTTTCCCCAGGGTTTCTCCACTGTTTGATTAGAGAATGGCTGCATTCAAACATATTACCATTCTGTCAGCTGCACTCACAGACTTGTACTTTCACTGCATGATAAATGAAGTTTACACAGTTTATGTTGTGTGAGGACAGAGTCTAGTGATTCAGTGACACGCATGTGATTTGTAAGTGTCTGATGTGGTTAATCATTAAACACCACGTAGTCTTAAGGTTTCCAGAATTCTGTGCAAACATGGAAACCAAATGGGCAAGATCCTTGGGTGGTGTAAATCACCCTAGTACCAACGAAGTAAGGGAAAACATACCAGCTTCTACCACCAATGATCTGGCTCGCAGAATTTTTCTTTCCATTTTAACATGTTAAAGTACACATTCCTATTGGAAATGAATCCAGTGTTTAAACAAGTTTATTTGTTGACAAAGTCATATATACTTTCCCCCTACAGTGTTGCTTGGCAAGCAGTACACATGCAAAATGTGTACAAATTAGATGGTTACTTCTTTTTTTTTTTTTTAACACAAACTGTTTATCCATTCTACAAGTCAATAGATAAATTTAGTGATATTTACAGAAGGTCTGCATCATGGTGAAGGAATCTAGAAGGTTGGTCTTCTCAGTTTTTTTAGGAGAATATAAGAGATGACTTGTTCACAGTCTAAAAATGCCTAAAAAAGAAGACAGTCCTGATAATAGAAGGCTATTCCATTTGCCAAGTAAGGAACACAATCAGTCAACAACTGAACACCGACAGAAACAATTACACGAGAAATACCATGCAGTATCGTTGTAAAAAGCTAGGACAGATTCTCCAGTCTCCATTTCATCTAACTTATTTCAAAGTTGGATGTGTTTCTAAACATTTTGATATGACTCAAACTAACCATGGCTTGACAGCTGCAGATCTTTTGGCTGAGGAAAAATTCCAGACTAGATGATCCCAATAGTCCGTCCTAGTGTTAAAATACGTAAATAAGAACAATTGCATTTGGAAGATGGAGGAAAAAGAGAAGGAAAGTTCTCATGCTTCAGGTCATGAGCTAGACTTAACTACAGTAGCCAGTAGAAATAACTTTGAAGTAATAGATCCCCCCTAGGTGGTCTACAGCACTTTTCCACGGTGTTGCTCACAGGCAGAGCCAAAGGACTTGACTAGACTAACAACACCTTTTTGCATAATTGTACAGTACTGGCACCCAGCCTGCAGTCTCAGAGCTCCAATCTGCCTGTGACCTCTGGGGTATAGGCCTAATGTTTCAGTGCCCTTGACTTTATGGAAATACACATTTATTGACTGAGGGAATAAAACCATGTAGTTTGCTCTATCTGTATGTTTACCTTAATATGAGATCTACCCTCAGGCAAATATTCTAAGTCTCCAAATACCATCTTCAGCTATATAAATATCTCTTACATAGAAAACCATCAGTGTTTTCAGACAGTTAATGTCATAGATAAGTGTAATAGGTCACACTGACAGGAAACTTATCCAAGGAACTCTACTTTTCTTCTCGGGTGCAAGACACGACTGTATATCAGTGAGCACATCCTATGAATGATCTACTACAAATAAAATCTACAGATTTTTTAATCCCTTTCCCATTAACCTGAAGGACTAGGGGTCCTAAAACAGTCATAAAAATAACCTAAACAAATGTGCCATAAGTGAGTCATACCTCTCCTTTTCACTCCATGACTAACATTCTTGTTTCCAGACAAATTACTGGGGTTTTTTGTTTTGTTTTTTTTGTTCTGTTTTTCCTCTATGTCAAGCAGAAAAGCAGAGTCATCATTAAAAGCAGAGTGGATATTTCCTCTTCAGAACACCTTTAAACGTAAATGAATCCAGGAAAAATATATGTATTCACAAGGTATTTTCTTTCATACTCTTGTTTATATTTAGTTTTGGAATAGTTTTTACATATGTGATTCTGAAATGTTTTATGATAAAGTTATCAACTGACACCTGTTAACCTTCTTCTCTCAGGCCCTCAGCAGGCCTAAATGAGTCTAGTTTGAGCACTGTAACAGTTCTATATCTGTTTAGTTTGTACCTTTTTCTGATAAAGAAAAGCACTGAGCTGTTGGGTTTGGAGTTTGTACCTTTCTTATGACAGGGTGATTACACACAGCAAAGAATCTTCAGATGAATATAGATGCACAGGAATAAACGAACATCTCAAATGAAAGCAATCAGCATGTCAATATTGCCTTCATATCAACAAAATTGTACTAAATGGAATGAAACATTAGTTATCCATACAGGAGTCCTGTATGAGAGTTTACTGTTCCCAGTCAGCAGGCAAATCCCCTTTCCCCAGAATCGCTGTGTTCTTGCCCTCCATGAGCCTTTCTGTGTTTTCTCTCCTTCTGTCACGTATTTTTCTACTCATCTGCATAGACAATGCTACCTTTCCTTCCCTTCCTCTTTTCTACTCTGACTTTCATGCTCAGTTCTTGGCTCTAACAAATTTAAAACTAATACTGAAAAATCCTACAAAAATAATGGAGAGCTAATCTCTGTTTTGCCACCTTCCAGAATCAAGATCCTTTCCAGTCATTGCAATTGTTTCCTTTTTTCCTTATTTTCCATCTACCCTGGCTATTTAGGAGCTGATCTAGGATACGTTTAATTTAATTACTCTTTTGCTAAAATCAGTGGGGCTTACACTAAAAGCAAAACAGCTTTAAAGCATTAAATAGCATTATGGCCTTGTTGAACAGATATAGAAGTAAGCATATATTTAAATAAATGTATTGCTGACTTAGCTCCATAGTTTTCAAATCAACATCTTGCTTGGGCCATAAATAGGAAAAAAAAAAATCGTATTGCTTAAAGAAGTATTTGTTCTCCTACAGGATGGATCAGCATCTCATAGTAACTTTAATGTATTGCTCGCTATAATAGGAAGAGGCAGCATGTGCAGAATATTTTATTTAAATATATTGATCTTTTGACATATGGTTAAAAAAAAAGAAGAAATTCCAGGAGATCCAATGAAAAAAATCTTAAATTATATTTTACAGTAGTTTTGCATATATCAACTGGCAACACTAGAACAAAACTCTTTACAAATATATTAACGCTTGAGCTACTCATTTATCATATAAGTCTCAGATAAGACTCATAAGAGTCATTCATGTATTGTTGATGAAGGTCACAGAAAGGCAGACTTTCAAATGACCTTCTCTCTCCCTAAATTACTGCAATGAAACTGTAAAATGAACATGTGAAGAATACTATATGATTTTCAGGAGCATACACTTTGAATAAGTGATCCTTTCACATCAAATGTAGACTACCAGATGCTTAAGCTGTAATGGGGCAAGTCTGTCCCAGGCTTTTCTATCCGTTGATTTGTCTACCTGCTAAGACAAGGCAGAAAATGGTTCTGCTGTGCCTTTTAAGTCCTCCAAAAGGTAAAGAAGTTGGGTGTTCAGCACTTAATGGGTTCTATAAAGAGCTGTGAGACATAGCAGTTGGTGTAATCATTACTGCAAGGAAATAAGGTCTTCTTTCTGTCTCATCCAATTAAACATTTTTTTGTGGAGCCTAAAACCTAGGATACACTGCCTTGTGGTGTCTGTTCACCTGAATCTTGCACCAATCAGTAGAGAGAAGAAATTATCTCCCTGAGAAATTTGATGCTCCTAAGGAAAGAACATGCCTAAGTATTATCTCAGAAGCCATATGTATGCATCTGGGCAGACACATGTATACTGACTGTATATTTGGAAGGCGGTGACTAGATATTGCTACTGGGTTTTGTGCAATCATACTGAACTCTGTCAATCAAACTGTCTCATACTGAACTGAAACTCCTTGGACAAACTAGGACACCACTAGCAAGTGAAAAAGAGATAACTCCCTTTTTGAATTCTAAGTAAAGGTTTCATAACCTTCTTAAAAACACAACTCCTCCTGACAAAGAAGTTCCATCTTTGCCTGGAAAAGGAAGTTCTCATATTTCTTGTATGTCTGTTATGTCCCCTTCTCAAATATTTGTGTTTAAAGTTGCAAGTTGCCATGCTTATCCTCTGCAGAGCATTGATTCTCTTACCTAGAAGATTATGCACAATTGCTTTTGCAGTTTTGATCACAAGAAGAGTAAAATACTAATGCCACTTTTCTCATGAAGCAGCAAATAACATTTACCCTCATGAGTCACCGCTTCAGGAAAACTGAACAGGGAGAAAAAGATAAACAACAAAAGGCAAATATTCTTACTGGAACTGTCCACTCTACCTATATTCAGCAACCTCCATTTCTCCTCCTCCCCTAAACCCTCTTTCCTCCTCTGCCTCCTCCACTGAATGGGCACCACGTGTCTGTTCAACGGCACAGAGAACATAGAGGGGATTGTAAGAATAGTGAATGGAAAGGCCAAAATGTGAAGTGAAAGTTTGACTGCACAAATTAGTAAGCATTTTCTAATTAATATCACTAGGTATACAGGGCAGTTCTATCTTGCTGGGCATAGCTAATAGCTATGGATTAAATTAAGAATAAATTAGAAAAAGAGAGAGAAAAATAATAATATGCCTAGTTTGACAGTTCTAATACCATCAGTACAGAAAGGAGACTTAAAGAAGAGCTACAGAGAAGTTATGATAAGAACTTCTTAGCTATTTATCACTTTCCTTATTTAATGTTGCCATATTTCTGGCTAGTTGGGTATGCATTTATGACTGATGCATGTAGCATATCAACTGTTTTCACAGTGTATTTATAAAATACTTCTAATGGCTTATAATGGAATATTTTGCTTTTTGATAAAAAGAACAATCCATCAGCGCAACAGGGAGAATGGAAATGAGAGAAAACATTTGTTCAGAAAGCTTTTAAATGATGCTGTTTGTTCATGTTAACATTTTTTTTCCTATTGCTACGTCTACCCTTCTTCCAGGAGGACCAAATCAAGCAATTACATAGCAAAAAAGGAATATATTGCTTCACAGTTCACATATTACCAGGGGAACTGGCAGGGGATGATTTGCAAAATTGCTGAGCTCATGTAACAACAACTGAAGTCCACAACTGCCGTACCTTGAACAGATGACAAGCTGTACTGTAGCAAAGATTCTAAAAAAGTGTGTTGTCAGCATATCAAATAAGGTATCCCAAATTAGAAACTTTTGGCCTTTCTCTGCTGCAGCTAACCATTTGTAAGATGGGGTAATACAGCCAAATATTTTACAGGGATACTGTGAAAATACATCCATAATTGTCTGAGGCATACTTGGTTACCATACTGGCAGGTACTATAATTCTCCACAAGATACTTAATAATTCAGTGTCCAGGACAAGTTCTCAAATAGCATGCAGAAACTGTGATGGTCAACAGAATTCAGCACAGCTTCTCACTGATGTGCATCCATCCATTCAGGAGGCAGGAGATGTGGGAAAATATCTGAGGACAGTTTTTCACATGTACACAACTTGAAGTTTCATAGATGGCTTTAAACTCTTAAACAATTTTGTAGTAACTAATGCAAAAAAACCAATGAGGGTGAACTGAAGGACAGAGCAAAGGGATCTTACAAAGTGTATAGAATGAGCAGGAACAGATAAAAAAAAAAGGAGAAAAGCTGGATGATACTGTGTGCTGAGTAGTAAGTCAAACTGCACTCAGTAGAAATAATCATGAACCCCACAGAAGTTTCCATACATAATTCTAAAAGCAAAATAAAATGGGGTCCAGAATGTAGCTCTTTAAAATACCAATAATACGCTATTTTAGGCAAGTCTTTGTGCCAGAGTCTCCTCACCAGTAAAAAGTGATCAGTGATACCCACTTTGGTACAGCTCTGTGTATTCATTATTTACTAAAATGGTGTGGGAGTGAAACTTTAAAATGAAATATGTACAACAGCCCACCCATGGTTACTTGGTCTATGTAAATATTAGGACAAAACCAAAACAGTTTCTTCTTTTCAGGAGTGCAGATACGAGTGAGCCAGATTACACCTGGACATCTTTAACTTGCAAGTTTAGAATAATTTTTCTGAACAAGATTCAAATATTTGCCCCTGGATTCCCAAGAATATTAAGTTATTGTGCCAGCATGACACCAAATTTGTTAATATTTCACTCTTAAAGAACTATGAAAACATTATTTAATATTAATGAATGTATGTGGTATTATTATACATATGCCTCATGGTATAGTATCTGCCTTTTTAAATTCTGTTTGGAAGCGCTCTGCCCTGTGGACAGATGTGACTATCAAATTCAATGCCTGCAGCACATTTGCTGACCTTCAGCAAGCTCTGACTTTTTTATGTTGCAACATTATTTTGTTTTATTATTTTACCCAGAGAGAGCAGTCTGTGATCAGCAAAGAGATGTTTTTATCTTAATCATTGATCCCATATTCATAAATACTCAGATTTTCAGTCTCCCAGAAACACCGTTCACTATTTCTCGGTATTGACAAAAAGCAATTAAATCATTTCAATCAAAACTCAATACACTAAAGCTGATAGTCCAGTTATATTAGTAGCATAAGATCATTTTTGTTTGTGCTTGTTTAATTCTGTACAATTCTAAGCTTGCAGTCTACAAAGCTTTCACATTAGGTGTAGCTCCATTTAATTCAAGAGGAATACTTACAAAGTGTCAGACCTTGAATTTGCAAAATCTGGAGGGAAGCATTTTCTTTATTCTTACTACCAGATTCTGGTAGAGTTGACCTGTGATTAAACATGTCAGGGACCAAGAAACAAGTCAATACATTAACAAAAAAAACCAAAAAAACAACAAAAAAAAATCAGGCTGAAGCCTGACACCAATATAAAACTGGAATAATGTCATTAAATTTAATAGATTAAAACTGGTACTTAGAAACAATCTGTCCATACTGTCTTAGAAGGGAAGAGAGGAAATTAAAGCACTTTCAAAATCATCTCCATAGAAGACACGAGTATGGGAATGATCTTTATGATGTAGTGAATTCAGCAAGTTATCTTCAAGTCAGAGGCCTTCAATTTAGCTTGGTTATAGAATAAGCTATGTATATTTTTTGTAAACACATGCATTAGAATAAGAATGCCTGAAACATAATGATGACTATGACTTTCATAATCTCTTGCAGAGAGATCAAATTACACATTTTTAGAGTTTATTTCTTTGTACGTGAGTTTCACACAAATGTTAAGAAGAAAACCAACGAAAAACTTAAACAGAATATGTACATAATATATAATATAGAATTACATATATGTAATCTTATTATAATTTCTTTATAATTTAAGTTATGAAGACACTCCATTGTCAAGTGCTGGTGCAGAGAAAAAGGAGGTTTTACGTTCTTAAATTTGGGCGTTTCAGATTATTCAGTCACTTGAATACCAGGACACTGCCTGAAGCAAGAATATTATATTTATCTCTACTCTGGTTTAAGATATTAATCTGGCTGTAAAATTTTAGACCAGGATAAACTTACAAAATACCTGCCCAAATCACATGGTCTTGACAAACATAAAATTTTGGAGGTTGGGAGAGAGAAGGAAAGGATTTATCACACTACAAATACTTCGAATCTTTCATATTATATTTCTAAATGTTATTATATGTAACTGGTATAGGTAACACTTTTCCTCCATTAAAATTTGTGTGAGAAGGATTATGAGGTTTAAAATATTAAGGTTGTAAGTATCTTAAGTTTCTGAAATAAAGGATTTGTGCCTTCTAAATTTTATAGTAAATATGTAAATATGTACATATTCTTGAAGAAACAGGGAACACTCTCAGTTTAACAGGCATTTAACATACTGTGTGTTTCAGAGACATTTGCTTGACTTCAGAAATAGAGAATTTCCACATCTCTTGGTACTTTATTCTGAGACTAAATAAACATGACTATTAAAAAACAACTACTTATTTGCAGCCATTCAATTCCATGAAAACTTTTTATTTACTTCAGTGGTTCTGGGATTTTACCAGCACTTCACAAAAGTGTCCTCATAACTTCAATTGTAAAGAAATTATTGTGTTTTATTATGGATTGCTTGGATCAAATGCATTCATATAGCAACAGTTTTGCAGGTAATATTGATACAATTTACTCAGCCATGACCAACTTGATTCACCAATATTTTTTACAATGGAATTGTACAAAAAACAGAGAGGCATCTGGATATGGGGAGGAATGGCCACACAATGAGTGTGTATTTAAATATTTCCATTCTGTTCATTCTGCTATCTCTGAAGCAATAGCTTAGAAACTGCTTCTGACATTGCTATGACTGTCTGGGAATTTGGAGAGGAGCACATGGGAAAAAGAAGGTGATCTGTTAAGAGAGCAACTGAGGCAAATATTGCGTAAATCTGTATGAGAGAAAAAAAGAGCTCTCTAAATTCTTTGCTACTGTAAATGTTCTCCAAATTGGTGTTAGTACGATGTTGTCTGATTAGCCAACAAGAGTGCCACTTGTGGGACTGTATGGAGGCCATTCTTTGCTAGCCAGTAAAAAGCTGAAAAGGTCTGATGGTCTGCTTCAGTACCTCATTTCCTTTGTTACTCATTTTCACCATGATTTTGCAAGCATGATATGGAAAATGTAGCAACAAAAAAAAGAGGGAAAGAGAAGGACAAAGTTTACATTCTCACATTCAGGGGTAGTACCAGAAAAGGAAAAAAAAGTCTTTTTAGTGGCTATTTGTCTGATGACTGGCACAATCCAAGAAAATGAAGTTTTCAGTCCGTTAAGAAGTTTTTTTCTCATTAAGAAAACAGCAACAGAATGATATCATTAAAATTAGCAGCACTAATGAAGTTGTTTCTGATTGCCTAATTTCTCACCAGCAGGGTTTACCAACTGCCCAGGTAATGAATATGGAGTTTGTTCTAGACATGTCCTGTTTTATTTTCATTCATTGGACCTATTTTACAACTTCCCCAGAAACTGGTAAGACAACCAAAATAACTAAAAATATCTCAGCTTTCCCCAAATCATGTTAATAACCTTATCAACAAAATTTTTTATAGTTTGCATATAGTTGACAACCCTGCTTATGTGTGAAACAAAACCTGAGTGCTAGTGACTTTCTACAATGGAAAAATGCATAAATGCTCTTAAAATAGAGAAGTTTTCACTTAGGATAACTAACATACAACATTTTAAAGTGGAAAAATAAGATATGAAAATAGTTCTTTACCTATCTAATCTTATAATATACATAATCATCGACATAATACCTGAAAGCTATAAAATCATTATGAATTTTTTATCTTCATAATGTCTTTTGGATGCAATAGACAGGGACAGAAGCAAAACCCCCCATTTTACAGATGAAAAAAAGGAGCACAACGTAGATTATCACTTACCTAATCTGACATAGCTGATGTGTGGTTACACTGGGAACTATAAAAGTCTTAATGGTATGGTCCCTTTTATGGATAAAAACTTCTATAGATTGCTTTTCCTAATTCATAAATATGGCATATGAAAATAAATTATGATATTGCAAAATAAACACAGCAAGAAAGGAAGCAAATATAAATGCTTGATTCGTGTATAGTGCAGATTTTATACAATTTCATTATCATATAAATAGCTCACATATATAATCTTTCATGCATTAATTCTGATAAATGTTACAGTAAAAATTAAGATTAATTGAGGTTGCTTTGAAAGATTTCCTAGGAGTTATATCTGCAGTACTTTTTAGCCTAGTTACATTATGTTCTGAAAAGTTTCAGTATTCTATTAGTGATTTACGATATCTACTTACTCGTATTTTTATAGACTGCTAAACTGTGTAAAATTGCTTTTTTCAGTCTTAACTTTTGATGCTTAGAATTCTTCACATTTTTTTTTTTAAGCTTGAGTCTTCAGAATATACAGAGGTCTGCTAGAATATTGAATTGCTAAGAAGTGTTTTGGAAATTAATACATGATAGCTGAGAAGAAGCATTAAATCTGCATAAACCTACAAAGGTTCACAGCTAAAATGGGTTACAAAAAGAAATTGAAGGGCAAACAGTATTTGTTGTCATTGAAGGACACTAAGTTTTCTCACAGTCACAAAGGTATCTAGGGATATATTAATTCTTCCTTTGGATCTTACACATAAAGAAATACTACATATCCTTCTGTAGGCAGAGACTCAAATAAGGCAGCTGAAAGCAGGAAAGAACTTTATCTGGCATATTTAATGAAATATGCAGTGAAACACTAGGAGTCTGATTTTTACTGACTTACACCTGGTGCAGACATTTTGGTCTTTAAAAACTGAATGAAAAATGGATTTAAAATATAACCACAGCAGAATGTCAGCATTTTATACTCACTTTGCACAGATTTACAAAACTACCTGTTATATATGATAAACTACGAAAAGCACATTTCAGTATGAGAGCCTCTCATTTCACAGCTGTACCAAACATAGCCTCTCATTTCAGAACCCATAAAAAGCTTTGTGTCACACTACTGCATCCTGAAAACCCATGACACAAACTGCGTTTTTGGGTATCTCCATTTCCGTTAGTGGATTGTATCAGAATCTTGTATCTTATTGTCTTTCAGCTGCAGTTCAGCATTTGCAAATTTTCACAACAGGAATTAAATTAACTTAGATCTCCTCTCTCTTGTTTTTACCCTTTCTTCTGCATACTGCCAATTTTCCTTTGAATGTCATCCACGCAGTTAGGTTAGAGTACTACAAGCAAACCAGATTTTCTTGTATGTTATTAACCACCCTGCTGCTTTGGTATTCTGTCCAAAATAAATGGGCGTAGTGGATCTTCAGTCAGTAGTGCCAGGCTCAACAACACTCAGCAATGAAATTTCACAGAAAACTTAATAAAATATGAAAAGCATTTATCCCATTTTCAGTGAACAAATGCCATGTCCCAAAGTTAGTGTCATACTTTAAAATCACGCGATAGCGTATTAATGAATAGTTATTCTTTGTTGTTACTTTGCACTCTTTAGAATTCTATAATGCATATCATGCAAGTGTTCCTCTGGGATGAAACAGCAATAAATCTTTAATAAACTATGAGCAACATTTCAGTCTGAGCGACAAACACTTTGCTACAAAAGTATTACTGGATATATTATATTAAAAATAAACAAATGAGGAGATATTATTAAAAGTTTGCCTCTTTTTCCAGATATGTGTCTCATATTTGAGTTTGCTTGGAATTAAACACCAGTAAATCTTTAATGAGGTATGAATGAATATACCAATCACTTGAGAGTTATTGACACATCAATATCCATAGAATAGTATCTTATTAAACTATTGCAGCTCCTTGCTTGATAGGCATTATATATTCAGTATTAATAATGTATGAGCATTTTTAATTCATTTCTGTTGTTACACCCTGTCCTTACTCCTGCAGCAACATTATTAAAACTGATTTTATAAATATCATTTTCTTGAGATACATATGTTAAGTGTGACTGGTACTGAAGAGTTGTAAATGTAGCTGAGTTTAAAATTCCTAATTTATTACTGATAAATAATACATGGCTTGACAAACAGAATAGCATTATACTTAAACTGTTCTTTCTACCAGATTGACCCAGAAGGAAGGAGAAAGCTCTGTCTTTCACAAGTCTGACCTATATTTGTAAATTACTAATTTGCAAAGATCAGAGAGCTATGCAGGTGTGACTGTTGATCTTTCCACTTTGACTTCTGGCTTCTGAGGGTTCTCACTGCAGTACCATCCACATCTTTCTTACACTTACACATCAATTACTGTTATACTGAAGTCATGGTCCTAATCTGATTCAGAGTACAGCATCCCTCTAAAGACAAGGAAAATTCCGTTCCCTTTGGCTTCTGTCTTCACCTGACACAGTGCCACTTACAATTGTTTTCTACCAAACCAAAACACTGAAAGGTTCTGCAGTGACATTGCCCTGTTGTCCTCCCAAATCAGTTGGACAAGCACTTAAAGCAGCACTGGTTAGAAATGAGACAGTGTGAGAACTGCACTTTGTAAATGGAGATTTAAACTCCATTGTAAATCTCCATTTGTAAATGGAGATTCAGCAGAATTTAAGGTTCTGCAAAACGAGGGAAGGGCTGTCTCCATATCCTGCACTGTTTGACTGCACCCATACCCAAGTATTTTTTTTTCTTAATCACTTCATTATTTTAATTCATGAATATCAAATCACTTTACAGTTACTAATGAATGATTTCTTGTGAGATCTGTGCCTAACAAGTAAAAGGTAAGTATCATTTCCTGAAATCACTGATAAGGACACCGAAACTCGGTGACATGCTGTGATTAGCTTGTATAATCCCTGGTAGTCTCTGGCAGGGCTGGATCACTTAAAAGATATTACTATGGTTTTTCCAAAAGACACCTTGTATTTCATGTTTCTATAGACGATTTACCACCCTTTTACCGATGTATTTTAAATAGAACATCATTATTGAACGTGATTATGTTACTGCTAATAATTTTGATAATGGTGACATTTAGGTGTTCATCGGGACTCCTGTTAACAGTTCCTTATTGAGCTTCAAACTTTGAACATATGACAGAAGGACTTCGTAAGGGTGGAAGGTAGTAGAAGATCAGATACAACAGAAAGGGTTGTGATCAGTGGCTAGAAGTCTAGCTGGAGGCTAGTCACCTGTGGTGTAACCCAGGGGTTGATACTGGGGTCATCACTGCTTAACATCTTCATTAATGACACGGATGATGGGACCAAATGCACCCTCAGCAAGTCTGCAGGGGATATAAAATTGGGAGGAGTGGTTGACACACCAGACTTATGTTGCCTTTCAGAGAGAACTCAACAGGCTGATGAAATGGGCTAACCAGAACCTCATGAAGTTCAACAACGGGAAAAGCCAAGTCCTACACCTCTGGAGGAGTAACACCATACACTAGCACAGGCTGGGGGCTGACTGGCTGGAAAGCAGCTTTATAGAGGCCTAGGGATCCTGGAAGACAACAAGCTGACCGTGACCCAGCAATATGCACCTGAAGCAAAGAAGGCCCACAACAACCTAGGCTGCATTAGAAAAGTTGTTGCCAGCAGGTCAGGTAAGGTGATCCTTCCCTTCTCCTCAGCACTGGAATGCTGGGTCCAGTGCCAGGGTCTACAGTACGAAAGAGACATGGACATAATGAAGCAAGCCCAGTGAAGGGCCATGAAGGTGATTACAGGACAGAGGCTGAGAAAGCTGGGACTGTTCAGCCTGCAGAAGAGAAGGCTTTTATTTATACACACAGATAAGACCCTCCTGAGGCTGGGAGGGAGCAAAAAAGATGGAGCCCGACTTTTCTCAGTAGCATACAGTGACAGGACAAGAGGCAATTGACAGAAACTGAAATACAGGAAATTCCATTTAAACAGAAAAAAACTTTTTTTTTTTTAACTACGGGGTGCTCAAGCACTGGAAGATTGCCAAGAGAAGTTGTGGAGTCTCCATTCTTAAAGATACCCAACGCCCAACTGGACATGGTCTTGAGCAACCTGCTGTAGCTTATTTTGCTTTGAGCAGAGGGTCAAACTAGATGTTCTCCAACCTCAGCCATTCTGCGATTCTAAAAAAGGGCAAGCAGGTGCTAATGAGACTACCTTGAACAGTGTAATACACAGTAGGAACAGCATATTTGCTTTTCTTAACTATGGGACATAATGTGAATTGCAGACGCAGAAATTGAGAGAGAAATTGTCAGTCGCTGAGGGGGGCTGCTCTGGAGCCGGCCTGATCCACAGCTGAGCAGCAGATCTTGGTGCACAGGGGGGTTTCCTGCGTCAGGGAAATGCCAGGGGAGCAGAGAGACGTGCCAGGAGCCAGCAGCTCTCAAGGGAGACGCTGAAGAGGCCTGGGCATTGCCAGAGCAACCGTGGCCACCCCCACACCTACAAAAAGCAGCCTGGGGAGCGCTAGCGACCAGGAGCGCTGCGACCAGAGCAGGCAAACAGGGCGTGGCGTGTCAGCCAGGGCGTGAAGCAGCAGTTTGTGCTGCAGTTTGCGCGGCAGGGCATGCAGGAAGGGCATAGTCACTCTACCGGCTCAAGAGGTGAGTTGCACTGGTGGTCATCACCCTCTCAGAAGGAGCTTAGCTGTGGTATCCACGAGGCAGAAAGCTATGTCCTCTGCACTCACCAGAATGGATGTGGCAACCCAGACAGAGCTCCCACGAAAGCAAGCAGCCATCCAGGTCTCAGGCTGCAGATAGTGCCACAGCCTTTCACTGGTAACGGCAGTAGTGAGAACAGCTGTGTGAGGTGTGACCAGGTGGATGATCTGCTCAGCCTGGTGGCAGAGCTATGAGAGGAAGTAGAAAGGTTAAGGAGCATCAGGCAGTCTGAGAAAGAGATAGACTGGTGGAAATATGCTCTGCCCTCCCTGAGACAGAAACAGGAACAGCCACCAGAAAAAACCCAAGATCTAAGGGATCCTGTATTCTCCCCCTGCCAGGCTGAAGGCAGTAGCTTAAAGGAAAGGAGTGAATGGAGGCAAGTCCACACTCAGGGCAGCAGGTGAACTCCCTCCTTGCCCACCTTGCCTTCCCAGGTACCTCTGTACAACAGGTATGAGGCTCTGGATGTGGAAGGCCAGTCAGTGGATGATGTGGATGATGGTCCATCTACACCAGAGGTGTTGCCAGGGTCAGAAAGGCCTACTCCCCATATCATGACCACCTCCACAAGGAAGAAAAGACAGGTTATAGTTGTAGGCGACTCCCTTCTGAGGGGAACAGAAGGTCCAATATGCCGGACAGACCCTCCTCTTAGGGAAATCTGATGCCTCCCTGGGGCCCAGGTTAAGGACAACACTAGGAAACTTCCTAGCCTCGTATGGTCCTTGGACTATTACCTATTACTGCTCTTCCCTGTGGGTGGTGATGAAGCCACAACGTGTAGTCCAAGGGCGATCAAAAGAGACTTCAGGGCCTTGGGACAGCTGGTAAAGGAATCTGGAGCACAGGTTATTTTTTCCTCTCTCCTTCCACTTGTGGGCAGCGACGTTGGAAGAAACAGATGCACCCAGTCTATTAATACATGTCTCCATGGCTGGTGTCACCACCACAATTTTGGGTTTTTCGATAACAGGATGGCCTACATGGCACCCGGCTTGCTGGCATCTGATGGAATTCAACTTCCTCAAAGGGGGAAGAGGGTCTTTACTCACGAGCTAGTGGGGCTCATCATTGATAGAGTTTTAAACTAGATTTGAAGGGGGAGGGGGATAATATCAGGCTTGCCTGTGACAAGCAGTGGGATGACACACCAAGGTTAGAGGGATGGAGTGCTAGTGAGAGCCCTCAGCCTGTTGCTCTGAGACATGCTGGCTACACTGGAGCACACTTGAAGTCTTACGGAGATGAGCCAGGGGCTCCTGAGGTAATAGGAGCCAACAGGGAAACACCAGTGAAATACCTCAAAGGAATTAAGGGGTGTTCCTCTAAGAAGGTGAAAAGGCCTACAGCCCAGCTGAAGAGCCTCTACACCAATGCACGCAGCACGGGCAACAAACAGGAAGAGTTGGAAGCCACCATTCTGCTAGAAAGCTACGATCTAGTTGCCATTACTGAAACTTGGTGGGACGAATCCCATGACTGGAGTGCCGTTATCGATGGCTACAGACTGTTCAGAAGGGACAGGTGGGGAAGGAGGGGAGCAGGGGTTGCCCTCTACATCAAGAAATGGATAGAGTGTGAAGAGCTGTCTCTGAAGAATAGCCATGAGCAGGTTGAAAGCTTATGGGTAAGAATTAGAGATCAAGGCAACTAAGGTAACATTGTGCTTGGTGTCTACTACAGGCTGCTCAATCAAGGGGAGCCTATTGGCAAAGCCTTCTTACTCCAGCTACAGGAGGCATCGCGCTTGCAGGCTCTCGTCCTGCTGGGGGACTTCAGCCACCCCGACATCTGCTGGAAAAGTAGCATGGCGAGCTGTAGGCAATCCAGGAGACTCCTGGAGCACATTGAAGATAACTTCTTAAGCCAGGTAATAGACAGCCCTACCAGAGGGGATGTGTTACTGGACCTGTTGGTCACCAACGCAAGTGAGCTAATCGGTGATGTCAAGACTGGAGGCAGCCTGGGCTGCGGTGATCATGCACTGGTGGAGTTTGCAGTCCTGAGGGATACGAGTCAGGCAAAGAGTGAATTTTAGGAAAGCAAAATTCTAGCTGTTCAAGGAGGTAGTCAATAGGACCCCCTGCGAAACTGCCCTCAGGGGCAAGGGAGCAGAACAGAGCTGGCAGGTCTTTAAGGACACTTTCCATAGAGTGCAAGAGCTCTCGATCCCCAGGTGTAAGAAATCATGAAAGGAAGGCAAGAGACCAGCATGGCTGAGTTGAGACCTGCTGGTCAAACTAAAGGGCAAGAAGGAAATGCACAGGCAGTGGAAGCAAGGACAATTATCCTGGGAAGAGTACAGGAACGTTGCCTGGTTTTGTAGGGGTGGGGTCAGGAAGGCCAAAGCGCAGATGGAACTGAACTTGGCAAGGGATGCAAAGAATAATAAGAAAGGCTTCTATAGGTATGTAAGCCAGAAAAGGAAGGTCAAAGAAGTGTCCCCCCACTGATGAACACGACTGGCAAATTGGTAACAACAGACAAGGAGAAGGCTGAGGTACTCAACAACTTTTTTGCCTCAGTCTTCACTGGCAATCTCTCTTCCCACACCTCTCGAGTGGATGGACCGCAAGGCAGGGACTGGAGGAGCAAAGTCCCTCCCACTGTAGGAGAAGATCAGGTTCGAGACCACCTGAGGGACCTGAATATACATAAGTCTATGGGACCTGACAAGACTCATCCCAGAGTCCTGAGGGAATTGGTTGATGTAGTTGCCAAGCCACTCTCCATGACATTTGAAAAGTCATGGCAGTCAGGTGAAGTTCCTGGTGATTGGAAAAAGGGAAACATTGCACCCACTTTTAAAAAGGGTAGCAAGGAGGACCCTGGGAACTACTGACCTGTCAGTCTCACCTCTGTGCCTGGGAAGATCATGGAACAGATCCTCCTAGAAGCTATGCTAAGGCACGTGGAGGACAGGGAGGTGATTCGACACAGCCAGCATGGCTTCACGAAGGGCAAGTCTTGCCTGACCAACCTAGTGGCCTTCTATGGTGGAGTGACTACATCAGTGGACAAGGGAAGAGCTATGGATGTCATCTATCTGGACTTCTGTAAGGCCTTTAACACGGTCCCCCACAACATCCTTCTCTCTAAAATGGAGAGAGATGGATTTGATGGGTGGACTGTTCAGTGAATGAGGAATTGGTTGGATGGTCGCATCCAGAGGGTAGTGGTCAATGGCTCAATGTCCAGATGGAGATCAGTGACGAGTGGTGTCCCTCAGGGGTCTGTATTGGGACCAGTACTGTTTAATATTGTCCTGGTTTCGGCTAAGATAGAGTTAATTTTCTTCCTTGTAGCTGGTATAGTGCAGTGTTTTGGATTTAGTAGGAAAATAATGTTGATAACACACTGATGTTTTTCATTGTTGCTAAGTAGTGTTTACACTAAGTCAAGGATTTTTCAGCTTCTCATGGCCAGCCAGCAAGAAGGCTGGAGGGGCACAAGAAGTTGGGAGGGGACACAGCCAGGACAGCTGACCCAAACTGGCCAAAGAGTTATTCCATACCATGTGACATCATGTCCAGTATATAAACTGGAGGAGTTGGCTGGGAGGGGCATGGATCGTGGCTTGGGAACTAACTGGGCATCAGTCAGCGAGTGGTGAGCAATTGCATTGTGCATCACTTGTTTTGTATAGTCTAATACTTTTAGTATTATTATTGTTATATTATTATTATTATCATCATTATCATTATTTTTCCTTCCTTTGTGTCCTATTAAACTGTCTTTATCTCAACCCACGAGGTTTTTTTTTTTCCCTATTCTCTCCCCCATCCCACTGGGTGGGGGGAGCAAGCAAGCGGCTGCATGGTGCTTAGTTGCTGGCTGGGGTTAAACCACGACAAATATCTTCATCAAAGACATAGACAGTGGGATCGAGTCCACCCTCTGCAAGTTTGCAGATGACATCAGACCATGTGGTTGACATGCCTGAGGGATGGGATGCCATCCAGAAACACCTGGACAAGCTCAAGAAGTGGGCCCATGTGAACCTCATGAGGTTCAACAAGGCCAAGTGCAAGGTCCTGCACCTGGGTCGGGGCAACCCCTGGTATCAATACAGGCTGGGGGATGAAGGGATTGAGAGCAGCCCTACCGAGAAAGACTTGGGGGTACCGGTGGATGAAAAGCTGGACATGAGCCAGCAATGTGTGTTCGCAGCCCAGAAAGCCAACCATATCCTGGGCTGCATCAAAAGAAGCGTGGCCAGCAGGTCGAGGGAGGTGATTCTGCTCCGTTCTCATGAGACCCCACCTGGAGTACTGTGTCCAGCTCTGGAGTCCTCAGCACAGGAAAGACATGGACCTGTTGGAGCAGGTCCAGAGGAGGGCCACAAAAATGATCAGAGGGATGGAACACCTCTCCTATGAAGAAAGGCTGAGAGAGTTGGGGTTGTTCAGCCCAGAGAAGAGAAGGCTCTGGAGGGACCTTATTGCCACCTTTCAATACTTAAAGGGGTCTCGTAAGAAAGATGAGGACAGACTTTTTAGTAGGGCCTGTTGTGATAGGACAAGGGGTAATGGTTTTAAACTAAAAGAGTAGATTCAGACTAGATATAAGGAAGAAATTTTTTACAATGAAGGTGGTGAAACACTGGAACAGGTTGCCCAGAGAGGTGATAGATGCCCCATCCCTGGAAACATTCACGGTCAGTTTGGACAGGGCTCTGAGCAACCTGATCTTGTGGAAGATGTCCCTGCTCATTGCAGGGGGGTTGAGCTAGATTACTTTTAAAGGTCCCTTCCAACCCAAACTATTCTATGATTCTATGATCTTTATTCTGTTTACAGTCAAAACATATAATTTGAACAAGCAACCCAGAACCTTCAGCAATGGAGTTAGTAAAGAAGAGCAAGAGAGATAAAGACCTTTCTGAACAGTTGAGAGTTTCTATTGGTACTGCAAGCCTTTAATTGAGATTATTTCTGAAATCAAAGAACACTGGAAAGTCACTAATAGCTGTTTGAATCTTTTATTGCCATTTTTCAGCTGTTTAAAGATGCCTTATGTTTACACTGTTGTATAATGCTTAGGCTCTGCAAGCCCCAGTGAACTACATAAAAATATTTTGCAAGACATGGTGCTGGCCGTGAAACTTCTTCCATGATTAAATTACATTCAGGTCTGATAAAGTATTATGAAGATCACTAGTACTAGCAGCATAGGAATAAAATGACTATCAAAGACCTGGCAAACTGAACAGTGAGAGGTAGACACAGCAATCAAAAGAACAGTTATGACCTGTGCAGTATTCTCTTCAGTAAGCTCTAAGATGCTGTTTTTTCCCAGTTTAAGATTTCTGAAAATTCCTCTGTCACAGGTAGCTCAGATGCAGAAATAGTTCATTTTGATTTGCATTAAATCTCAAACCATATTCTATCCATAGTCTTTTCCAGTTCTGTGGTGGAAATATCTAAGATAAAAACTATTACTAATCAAGCTTTTAAAAACAAAACAAAACAAAACAAAACAAAACAAAACAAAACAAAACCAACACCAAAAAAAGCCCCTAGAAAAAACAGAAATCTTCCATAAGAAGTTTGCAGGTTTATGCACCTCAAAGCCCTCAATGCCACTGCCCCGCTCCAATTGCTGGTACAGACCCGCTCAGTCACATGCGCACACACACATGCGCACAGAGCCCTCTGGCAGCTGGTCAGGACCCCCCTGGCTCCCAGGCCACTTCTGCTACTCAATGGCTAGTCCGGCGTGATCTTCACTAGTGCTTACACACTCCCTCGTGCAGCCACACTCTCTCCAGGTGCTGGCACACGGACACCCGGGCTTCTGACCCCTGCTCTCACCCCAGATACACACACACACATGTACACACAGAGACTAGAGGCTCCCTCACCCAGGAAAAGAGTGAGAAATTGAGTTTAATGAGGAGATAGGACGGACTGTGCTGATCAGGCGCAGGGCATGGTCAGACAAGTGTATCGACCAGCAATCTGTTTGCCATAACCGGCCCTTTCTATCCCCTTATCCATTTATTTTCCCACACTTGTTATTCCTCAAATCACCTAGATCTCTCCCTTTCCCTGGTTCCTCCCCTTAACATCCCATCATGCCTTGTGTAATCCTGAAATGCTTTCCCCCTACATCCCTTAACGTCCCATACACCAGAGGACAGTAACCTGCTCTGAAAAGGTGCTCTGGAGAGTTGCTCCTGTTGACTTATCTTGATGGGTTTCATGCCTGGACACTGGGACTGAGGCTTTCCTGGGACAGCCCTGGATGGGGCCAGGTCAGGGTGTCCCTTCTCCAGAGTCCATAATTTGGGTTCCCTCCACTTGCCATTATGCCACTGTGCTCCTCTGGGTTTGTGGAGATGGGCCTCTGATAGGCTGATGGCTCCTGCAATACATCTAAAGTGGGGTAGTATTTGGCATCCTCCACCTGCCATTGTCTCTCTGAGCTTCTTTGTGGGTGTGCAGATGAGCTTTTTATCACATAACATAACACAAAAAATGGCAGATAAATCATATTCAAAAATATCTTTTTCTATAAAGGGAGCACAAAAAAATATCAGACACATAGATATATTGTAGACATCATAGTTAAAGACTTTGGACTTCAGAGATGGCTAAGTTTGCACAGGGTCTATTGTCCTGGTACACTAGACATTTTTGCCTCTAACGGAGTATTTCTACCATTTGCCCTCTGAATCTCAAATACTATGATCATTTCTGAAGTTATCTGAAGCTCTGATTTCACTTTTTGTAAAAGTAGATGTTTTAGTATGCTTAGTTAGAGATGAGAATATTCAGTTCTAGTGTCTTTCTGCATAACAAAGTGGGTTCTGGGGGTTTTTTTACAACTTTGCTTCAAGCTATGGTCTCTGCAGAAGCGAAATGGTTTTTGATATATATGCCTTCCCTAACACAGGCCAGAGGAAAAGAGGATATTTCAGTGAATTTGGTGCGTGTTTACTTGCAAGTGTATATTCATATGAACACCTACAGTTCCAAATGAGAAATTTCCTAAAGGATATATATTTACCATTTTTATTATTCTGGGAACAGCTACAGTGGCTTCTTTCTTTTTTATTACTATTAGGGGCACAGGTGAGTCCATTGAATTTGCTTTGTGGTGCTGCCTGTGTCTGATAAAGCATTTCAACTTATATTTTACCAGATTTTTTTAATCAGTTCCAAGCATTGAGCAGTTACTTTTGCATGTCTTTCAACACTTGGCAAAGTCATTTTAAGTGCTCATGTGTAACATAAAACATCAGTATACGTTTAAAAAAAATAACTGGCTGCCTTTCAAATGTGATGTAATATTTAATAATTTACATTTCTATGCCCTCTTTAGTGGAGAAATATAAAATTACATTAATTAAGCTTCCCAACCCACATGTGACACTACAAGTTTCTGTAATACTTTGTTTTTACTGAAGTAAAGAGAAGAAAATATAGAATAATTTAATATTCAATAATACAAAATATACAATAATATGAAAACCTAAGGCAAAGAATAGAATTGATTTACCTATCAACTTGGTAGACCCAAGAATATAAGATGGAGTCCTACAAGAATAGAAGATAGAGACTGTTCTTTTCTTAAGTACCAACAACACAGTGGGAAACTGGACCATCACAGTTTCTCTGTAATGAAGGGAGGCAATAAAGTTCATCATAATGTTCATTCTCCAGAATAATGCTATTTTAATGAAGTTGATTCATTTTTGTATTGGACACAGACTAAATGCTAATGCTATCTGAATAATAGACTATAGCAGTGTCTGTAACGAATTTAGTACCTCAAAACATAGAACTGTTTCTCATTGTGTTCCTTAGTGGCCACAGCCAACCTAGTCCTTAGAAAAGCTGTGGTACCGCTGTTACTGTATCAGAGTTTATGACCATCTACAACCATCAGATTAACACTGTGCCACAAGACTGGAATTTTCTGTGACTCTCCACCCCACAGAAACAAAGACAGACTCCTCGAGCCAAGGAGACAAATGAAAACAGCAGCCTCCTGGTGGAGGATATTTAAAGTGGCTTTCATGAAATTCAGGCCCTGTACCAACAGGCTTTTAGTTTAATTCCTCATTCAGGAATACAGTAATATTTGAGTAGAACAAAATTCTTGAGTATTAGTTTCCATTCCTGTCTCCTGCAGGTATTATGTATCATGTAATAACTTTCATAAACTTCGCAACCTCAATCCTAAGGTTAGGATTTCTCACTCACCCTGTTCTAAAATGGCACTATTCAAATAGCAAAACCTTTTCTGTTTTCCAGCCTAAATGTAGTCACAGATAACACTGCTTGTTTTAGTTTTCTCTTTCCCTGACTGGAGTATATTGTCAGTTTTTTGTCTTTCTCTAGGTGATTTCGTAGATTGTTACTCATATAACATTGTTTTAACACTTTTTTCCTTCTGTCTTATGACAGAAATTTATAGGAAGAATGCCTAATTTACAGCATGATCTGAACACAGCAAGGATAGAATTGTCTCCAGAATCTTTAGGGACTTGTTTTCATGGTTTGGGACTGGCTATTAACCGTTACCAATAGTTTTCTTACAGCAGCAAATATTACATTCTGCTCCATTTCTGCAGCTTATTTGTGTCCAGTCTTTTCAAGCACTCTCAGGAAATCATTGGAAGAATTTCCATAGCTACAAAGCAAAGAAGTGGTGGAAAAAAATGTTGATTTTCTAAATATTAATACCATTCCTCACTGTTTATTTTTTGTGACTATTTCATAATTAATATACATATAACATTAATTAAATGTGATTTGCCTATCAGGTTGATTGATTGTAGGTCAAGCCCGCCTTAGATTAGTATATTCATTACCATGACCAAAGAGCTAGTGTTAGTTAAGTAATGGATGTTGTATACCCTTAAGTGTCCGGGCTCTGAAAATATATCATGTATACAAATACAAACAGAAAGGGTAAAGTGTGTCTGATATTTCTGAAGCTTTTTCTTTAAGGCATTTCTGTATGTCTTACATATTACATTATTACATTAACATTCTATCTTTCAATGGTTTATTCACAGGACATAATACGTGATGAAATATAAGAAATATTGTTTACGCTAATGTTATCCTTTCCATTCTACTGTCTGTGTAGACATGCCAATGACTTTGGTGCTGTACTTTCAGAAACAAGCTAACTTTTTCAAGAAGCCTTCAAACTTTAAAGAAAAGTCACCTGAACTCTTACCAGATAAAAGAGGAGATTTGACACCGAAAGCAAATATTCTATGTTAATTCTAGCAGTAGAGATGTGGTGGGTTCACCATCGCTGGATGCCAGGTGCCCACTGTCCTGGTTTCAGCTGGGATAGAGTTAATTTTCTTCTTAGTGGCTGGTACAGTGCTGTGTTTTGGATTTAGTGTGAGAATAATGTTGATAACACACTGATATTTTAGTTGTTGCTAAGTAGCGCTTATCCTAAGTTAAGGACTTTTCAGTTTCCCATGCTCTGCTAGCAAGCAGGTGCACAAAAAACTGGGAGGGAGCATAGCCAGGACAGCTGACCCACACTAGCTAAAGGGATATTCCATACCATGGAACATCATGCCCAGTATATAAACAGGGGGGAGTTGGCCGGGAGGCGCGGATCGCTGCTCGGTCATTGGTCAGCAGGTGGTGAGCAATTGCATTGTGCATCACTTGTCTTTTCTTGGGTGTTATTCCTTTTTTTTTGTTATATTCCCTTTCATTACAACTATATTATTATTATCATTATTATTATTATTATTATTATTATTATTTAGCAGTGTATTTTATTTTTACTTTAGTTATTAAACTGTTCTTATCTCAACCCATGAGTTTTACTTTTTTTTCCCCCTCCCCACCCCATTGGGAGGGGGGAGGGGGAAGCGGCTGCATGGTGCTTAGTCGCTGGCTGGGGTTAAACCACAACACCCACCAAAGCCGCTCTATCACTCCCCTCCTCAGCTGGACAAGGGAGAGAAAATATAATGAAAGGCTTGTGGGTCGAGTTAAGGACAGGGAGAGGTCACTCACCAATTACCATCACGAGCAAAACAGACTCTACTGGGGGAAAATTAATGTAATTTACTACCAATCAAATCAGAGTAGAATAATGAGAAATAAACCTAAATCTTAAAAAACACCTTCCTCCCACCCCTTCCTTCTTCCCAGGCTTAACTTTATTCCCAATTCTCTACCTCCTCCCCCTCAAGAGGCACAGGGGGATGGGGAATGGGGGTTTGGGTCAGTTCATCACACATTGTTTCTGCCACTCCTTCTTCCTCAGGGGGAGGACTCCTCACACTCTTCCCCTGCTCCAGAATGGGGTCCCTCCCATGGGAGACAGTCCTCCACAAACTTCTCCCAACTTGAGTCTTTCCCACGGGCTGCTGTTCTTCATGAACTGCTCCAGCATGGTCTCTTCCATGGGATGCAGTCCTTCAGGAACAGGCTGCTCCAGCGTGGGTCCCCCACAGGGTCACAGGTCCTGCCAGCAAACCTGCTCCAGTGTGGGCTTCTCTCCCTCCACGGGGCCACAGGCCCTGCCAGGAGCCTGCTCCAGCGTGGGCTTCCCATGGGGTCACAGCATCCTTTGGGCATCCACCTGTTGCGGTGTGGGGTCCTCCACAGGCTGCAGGTGGATATCTGCTCCTCCTTTAACCTCCATAGGCTGCAGGGGGACAGCCTGCCTCACCATGGTCTTCACCACGGGCTGCAGGGGAATCTCTGCACCAGCGCCTGGAGCACCTCCTCCCCTTCCTTCTTCAGTGACCTTGGTGTCTGCAGAGTTGTTCCTCTCACATCTTCTCACTCCTCTCTCTGGCTGCAGTTGTGCAGGGCTTTTTTTTCCCCTTCTTAAATACGTTATCCCAGAGGCGCTACCACTGTCGCTGATGGGCTCGGCCTTGGCCAGCGGTGGGTCCGTCTTGGAGCCGGCTGGCATCGGCTCTATCGGACATAGGGGAAGCTTCTAGCGGCTTCTCACAGAAGCCACCCCTGTAGCCCCCCACTACCAAAACCTTGCCACGCAAACCCAATACAGGAGGGTTCAAAATATGTGTCTGCTTTTACCTGTAAACAAGCAGTTGTGCATTTTCCCACCTGCTTTCTTTGTTTCTCTGTGTGTGTTTACCTGTATTACACTTTGTTGTAAAGAACTGTCAAAGAGTAGTTTCTGGTAAAACCCCAGTATAATGCCAATATCAAGAATTCATATTGACTTGAGATCCTATTTTATAAGGCTCTGCTGACACATACACAGATAGTAAGGATCCCTGGTCCAGTTTATTTGTTTAAAGCAATAAAGAACAAATAATATTCATCGTAATAATCACTATCAACAGTAAAACCTGGTCACATCTTAGTGGTCTCAAATCTTCCTAATACCGCTTTACTTTAACACCAACTATCCTGAAATACTGTTCATCCAAGTCACCATTTTTCCATTGGCATATTATGGACATCAGAACAAAAAGTGATCATCGAAAAGGAGTGTGAAATAAGAAGTATGGAATGGCTATAGACAAATTTGGAAAAGATATCTTGCCTTAAGGCAGCATTAGCAGGAGAATATCTAAAGAGTTAGATAAGTGTTTTTATAAGGCCAGCATTACAGATGGATGGAAGAGAAAAGAAAGGAAAAATAGAAAGGGTCAGAGTTGTGAAGGATGTTAAGGAGAAGCGTGAATTATTGCTGTGAAACACAGGGAGCCAGTACAATGATTAAAAGGTTGGAAAGGTGAAAATGGACAGAGTGATGAGCAAGGAAGACAATCCTAGCAGCTAGGCTTTTTACATGCTGGAGCAGGGCCATGAGGATGTCAGGGATGGCAGAACAGAAGATGTTGCAGTAGTTAAGACAAGAGTGAGGGCTCAAGGAGTCAGCAAAAATGAAAAGGCCAGGCACCAGAAATGTTATACAAGAAAAGTGAACGGATTAAGAAACGGTTACAACCTGCGAGCTGTGGAAGAGGAACAAGCTGAAGATGAATCCCAGGTTATGACGCTGAGTGACAAGGAGGGGGATGGGGTTGTCAACATTGATGGGAAATGGAGAGGAAGAATGGCTTGAAAGGAAAAGCAAACAGCTGAGTTTTGTAGTATGCATTAAGTCTAGCTTGCCTGCAAGATGTCATCCAGGAACAGATGTCTGAAAGACAGGCTGAAAGACAGGTTGGGGTGGAGAGACAAAAGAGGGAAGGGAAGGGAAGGGAAGGGAAGGGAAGGGAAGGGAAGGGAAGGGAAGGGAAGGGAAGGAAGGGAAGGGAAGGGAAGGGAAGGGAAGGGAAGGGAAGGGAAGGGAAGGGAAGGAAGGGAAGGGAAGGGAAGGGAAGGGAAAGGAAGGGAAGGGAAGGGAAAGGAAAGGGAAAGGAAAGGAAAAGGAAGGTGAAATCATGATTTTTGAGCTTAAACTTCTGTTGGTGTTTCTTTCAGTGGGAACAAAAGCAACATATGTGATTGTTAGATTATTTTTATTTCATGACAAAGCATGACTTTGTTTCTATTGTAGTATACTGTACATAAAAGATTTAAATAAGGAAGTCCATAAGAAGTGAAAGTCACCTAGATATCACAATAATAAGTTTAGTCAATACTTGTGGATTAGAACTTAAATTATTGATGACATTAAAGATGGATATAGAAAACTCTTGATAGTGATTCTCATTTAGTTCTTATGGTCTTCATTCCATTTCTGTGCTGTTGCACAGCTAAAATGTTTCTTCTTCCACTTTTCAATCTTTCTTTTCCTTTTTTCTTTGTTTTTTTTTTTTCTAAGGACATTAAAAATGTACTATCTTGCCTGAGTATCAACCCAACTGGGTTTTAAATTGCATTGGTTTATATCAAAAGACATTTCCCCCTGTATGAAAAATCCACAGTAAAAAACAAATTAGCACTAGGAATAATTTATTTGACTACGTGATTTCACATTAGCAATGAAAAGCAGATGACTATACAGTGTCTTCCCAAACCACCTGCTAGGTTTAGTTGCTAAGACCTAGACCTTGCCTGCATGTGGATACCCAAAGAGTGGGATAATTTAACAGAGATATCAAGTTATGGGTTTGACTGCATCCAATTTTGACAGACAAAATATGATGTGTACCCAAGGAAAAAAAAAAAAGAGGAAGAAAAAGACTGGAGTTATTCAGAGCCTCATTTTGCCACAATGCAAAAATGTGTCACACTGGGTGCAGGTTTATGGCTGGAGATATACAGCAGAAGAGGCAAGCTGAGTTGGTTTAGTTTGGATGAAAGGAATAGGAAACATAAAACCGTATGTCTGTCAAAATCTGAACTAGTCAGTATAGATTCACAGTATAGACAGATGTCAAAAGAGAGATAAATTAAACCCTAGAAATGTCTATTTGTCTTCATTGGTTATTAAAGAACTCTGAAGTTATGCCCTAAGATATACACTTGTACTTTGCAGATAACTAAAATTCAGTAAGATGATTCCAATGAGATGCACAGGAACTGAGCGAATATATATGTATTGAGATATTAATACAGAGATGATAGGTGGACTTTGTTGGCAGGTGAGCTTACCTAAGCTAAGGGAGAGAAAGTACCAAAGGCTGGTCCTCCTGAGTACCTGTGGGGGGTACACATCTTACAGGAATGTGGATGGGGAATGAAGATTACCCAATAGTCACTACATTAATGAATGAGATGAGACTCAAGGTTAAGACCTTGCTACAAACCAGAGAAAGAAGATACTTAAATGTACCCAATTTTGCATTTTAGGTAAGTGCCTCAACAGCTAGGCTTTTGAAATATTCTCACAAAAAGGAGGTAGGGGAGATCTTTGTCTTAGCTTAATACCATTTTGATGCAAAATATGACTGGGGGCAAGTTGCACATAATGACACACACATGTAAAGAAAACAAGTGATACTATGTTTGTTGCTCACTCTGTGTAGCTCCTGACTCACCCTAGATCAAAGCTGGCTTGGATCTGCTCTTCCTGAGTGCGGTGAGGGGGGCCAGGACCAAAGATGAAGCACAGCTTCTGCAGCTTTTGGCCTGCAGACTGGGTCTCAACTGTCTGAGCAGCAATGATATGAAGCAACATATATTGAGAGAAGCAAACAGGTCTTCAGGTATTTTTTAAGACCTTTTAAATGAAAAACAGACTGAAACTGGGAAGCACTCAGACCATGAAAATATCCCTGGACAAAACTAAAGCAGCTTTGAGATCTCTTAGGGGTTTTCTCAGAGCCAGCTCCGTCCCCAGCACTTAGTCAGCATTACATTCCACCCTGTTATGTGCTGACAGCGTAGAACAAGTTTAAATTCATTATCTATTGGATTAAGACAAATAAGACACAAAAAATTAGTGAACCAGACAATTTTATTGAATTTATTGGTTGCAAGCACAATTGGCAGACAGCTTGCTGTACAATTGTATTTGGTAGCTCATAAGGGAGAAAGGGGAGGAAGCATTAACTCCTGCTTTGATCTTTTCCTTATCCTCCTCTGTCACCAGAAGCCTCCAATTGTGAAAGCCAATCCTGCTAGCTCTGATACTTTGAAAGATTATATCCTTCCCTTTTGTTACTTCAAAAATGACTTTCTCCTGGAAGGTTTGGACAAAGATTAATCCTTGCTAGGAGAAAGACTGCATATGTTTTGGGCAAGCCACTTGACTCCAGGAAAGATCTTGGTCTTGGCTTTTTCTCCCACTGAAAAGGATCAGGCTCAGCTGGGTGAGCTCCAAGAGCTCTGGTACAACTGCCGTGATTGCCCGCAATTGATCATCTGTGACTATTTCCTTTTGTTAGGTCCCTAGAAACATCAAGGGATTTAAAAGTCCCCTAAACCAGATCAAAACAGAGCATGGATTTTAGGAATCTTGGCACCATTAAACTGTACAACTGATATCTTGCACAATATGTATTCTTACTGCAGTTATACGCTTTTCCTGGTTTGTTAAGCTCCTTTACAGCTGGCTTGAATGCCCCGCCAGTCTTCTGGTGCATTTGGGACCCCTCTCACCACCCACATATTCAGAAGCCTGTAAATAGCCTGTGGAGCAATAAGAGCTCTGACCCTATGGTTCCCTTTGGACACTAACGTAAAATAAATAACCCACTGCAACAGCAGGGTAAGTATTTATGATTCCTGTGCGGGAGTCATACTCAGCATAGCGAACAGTATTTCAGTGAAACACTTCAGATCACACATGCTTTGTTTTATTTCCTTCCTAATCTTACAAATAAGCAAATCCTTTTTTGTTATGTTCACACTGTATCACAGTTTGAAAAACATTGAGCTAACTTGGGGAAAGCTCAAGCTGCTCCTGTGTCCTGGTTTCGGCTAGGACAGAGTTAATTTTCTTCCTAGTAGCTGGTATAGTGCTGTGTTTTGGATTTAGTAGGAAAAGAATGTTGATAACACACTGATGTTTTTAGTTGTTGCTAAGTAGTGTTTATACTAAGTCAAGGATTTTTCAGCTTCTCATGCCCAGCCAGCCAGAAGGCTGGAGGGGCACAAGAAGCTGAGAGGGGACACAGCCAGGACAGCTGACCCAAACTGGCCAAAGAGCTATTCCATACCATATGACATCATGCCCAGTATATAAACTGGGGGGAGTTAACTGGGAGGGGGGATCGCGGCTCGGGAACTAACTGGGCATCGGTCAACGAGTGGTGAGCAATTGCATTGTGCACCACTTACTTTGTATAGTTTAATTCTTTTAGTATTGCTATTGTCATATTATTATTATTATCATTATCATTGTTTTTCATTCCTTTCTGTCCTATTAAACTGTCTTTATCTCAACTCACGAGTTTTTTTTCCTGATTCTCTCCCCCATCCCAGGGGTGGGGGGGCAGTGAGCAAGCGGCTGCATGGTGCTTAGCTGTCGGCTGGGGTTAAACCACGACATCCTGAAACACTTCTTTCGGTCTAAAGTTTGGATATTCTCTCACTTGTATAATCAAATGTCTATCAGTCAAACCTCTCACAGCTTCACTTATCTTATTCAAAATATGTCTCTGCTTTTGTTTTCACCCTGCTTGCATTAAGCCTCATGTAGTAGTCTGCTGACCACATTTGCAATATACATGTCTTATTTCAAGTCTCTCCTTTATTCCCAGCAGCTGTCATAGTTTTCCCTTTCTATTAGAGTAATATTTGTCCTACTTTAGTGATTTGTTTTACTATATCCAGTTGGTGCACCTATACTTTATTATTTTCCTATTCCCTCACTACTTTCTCTGTTATTTTGCTGCCTTCTCCCCAATATTTAACTTATGCATTTATATCTTTCTTCTGCTAATATGTGCTTCGCCCAGAATTTCTCTTTATTTTTGTTTCCTTATATTTTTCTCCTCTGGGATTTACCTTATTACTCTTGCCAGGTATTTACATAACACTCACTAGTTGTCTCTTTAATGTGTTGGTTTTAATATGTATTTTGTCATGTCTTTTTCCTTCATGATAAATCCAATAAAGTCTCTCTCTGCTTCTCATATTGAAATGTATCTCACCACAGTATATAAGAAGTTTATAGTGATGACATGACAACTAGTAGCTCAAATTCGTTGCTCCTTTCAACTAAAACAGACAAAGTTAAGGGTTTCAGAGACAAAAGAGCAAATGTCTGTACCACAATCTTGCTGTCTTCAGTATTATTGTTTTTAAGTACATCTGGAACCTGAGGTATTTCCAAGAGTGACCTCCTTGTATGTCAATACATGGGGAAAAGTGACAGAGTGAGTACATTCAGGGAAGAGAAGAGCTACCTCCGTTAGAAACTCTGAGGTTCTCCTCTTGATAGCAGGTCCCTCCACAATCTCCTCTCCTGTTGCCCCTATTCTCTTACAGCTCCAAAAGAATAGAGAACATGCCCTCCTTAATGAACAGTGTGGAAGGCTCTGTGGACCTTGTTCTGACTGGAGAAAGGTATTTTATGCTTTCTCATGACTACTACAGTTAAATTAATCCCAGTAATTAACTACAAAAGCTTAGTGACTGGTGTGTTTGTAGAGATATGTATGGCTAAACCACAATTTAATCTATAAACTGCAATATTTGCCTAACTTGTAGAGGAGAGGTGGGGTAATTTTATTCTTTTCATAGGTCCTCTATGTCTACTGTCTTCATTACAAAATAGCACTTACCCCTTCGACCTTACATTCCTTGATGTAGCCAAGGAATAATTCCCCATTTATGTACACAGGGAAAAGAATATTATGTTCTCATTTGCTATTCTCCTTTTTCTTTCATTAATTCACTCTTCACTCTCATTCACTCTTGCTTTCTTCACCTCCTTTCTCTATTTTCAGAATGCCAATAGAAATCTTACTATTGTGAGAGGACTGTCAGACTGCTAATAGCTTCAGAACTCTGCATCAGTCAGGCAAAATGTTCTACCTCTTCACAGTGACTCAGGAGGTCACCACCGCATCTCCACATATCACCAGTTCCAAGAAACTTTTAAATAAAGAACAGCTCATTTGAGAAAAGGAGCTATTAGGAGATTTTTAAAAGCTGAAGAAGTATGAGAGTTCATTTTGTACTGGAGTTGGCAGCTGGGTTATGGAGAAACCTGAGATTCAAGCCAGTTCTTCTACAACAACATTTTATTTACTGCCAGTGGAAAACTGAATAACTTGAAGTATGTGCTGTCCCAAATCAATTGCATGTTCCTCTTTCAAAAGCAGTTTCATTTTCATTTTGCAGATGTCAGAGGGAAGTATTCCTGAAAACATTCATAATGTGTTTCACAAAACAAATCTGACTAAATTTTGCCCTAAGTCTCAAGCATGTACTTGCCACCCAAATTCTGAACTTCTAAAGAGGGCATGCCCTCTATGCCCCTGTATTGCCTCCTACTTAGGCTGCAGCACACTTCGACAGCTCATCTCCAAAAAGAGTGATTCAAGGGCCTTACTGCTAGTTCAAGCGAAACCAAAGTAGTCCAGTTTTGTTTTATACTACAAGAGGATGAAATGGTGGAACAAAAGCAACCTGCAGTTAATGTACTTTGAATGTGAAGAGGAAGGCAATGCCAAGATTAACAGAATGTGGAACAGGATTCTGCAATCCATCACTACCTTCCTCTCAGCTGGAGGTGGGGCTGTTGAACAGATGTGTCGGGATTTCTGCAGAGAAAGGAGAAAGAACCTGGACAAACACAAAAGGAAAGCACGCTCCACTGAAGGGTGTCTTGAGAGAGAGTGGGTTGAGAAGGACTCTGCTATGCCACTCAAACTATCCCCAGTCAATCAGTCCCTAGGACATTACCTACTCATGTTTTTCTATTTGGCACAAGGTACAAAGTATCTGAGGGAAGCATCACAACAGAAGACATTTTATCCTTCTGTGTATCAAGTCTGTCTACAAAGCAAAATGAAAAACAGTCTGATTCCCAGTATTTTAAGAAGCTTTTATCTCTGATTTTGATGCCTGATGTCTGATTTGACACACAGCCTTCACACTGTTTGTAGATTTCTGTTTAGTCCCAAGGATATAAGTAGGCCAACAAGGTTTTATGAACCATGTCACCATAAATTCAGAAATAAACTATGTACGCAGAGTGTATAGAACAAGCTCACAGAAACATCTCAAGGCTTCCTCTGTCAAGCTCAAGGATGGATTTTATTTTTTTTTTTTTACCTGAAGGCAACAAGTCTTTAGAACTAGGGGACTTAACAAGAAGTAGCAGGTCAAGGTTAACATAGCAAGACACTGCTAAAGAATTAAAAGACCAAATTCCAATGTATTGGACAAATTGGTATGGTCGGTTTCATATATTGATTACATATATTGCTATGTCTGGAGTCAAAGATTATTCAGGAAGTTGATTAGAAAATGTACCTTTCAGCCATATTACTTTCAGCTTATCTAAACCTGACACTTCAAGCCATGGCTATGCATAATGAGGCAGAAAAGTATTTCTAGAGTTTTATTAATTTGCTTCAGATAGATGAGTTTGACTAAAAAGTAAAATGTTCAAATATACACCATTTTGGTCATTGATGTTTGCACTTTTCAAGCAGTTGGTATGTCCTTCCTTCCAGAGACTTGGCATTTCTGGGCATGAAAGAAATATGAACATATAAAACTTCATGAAAAAATGTGAAGAATTATTAGGAGAGGGAGATGGGAAGGAGGAATTTAATATCACTTGTGTATTTTCTTTCAGAATATGAAAGGGACAAATGACAGCAAATGAAAGCCGTCTCTCTTGCTGGAGTTGTAACAACAGTCCCAGTGGGGCATGGACTCAGCAACTTGAAAACCCTGAAAAAGCAGAGTTCAGAATCTGAGTATTACAATATTTCAGATTAGGCTATTCATTTCCTGCCTGAAAGTCAGTATTTCTTTCTGCATGCCTTCTTGATATGGAGTACTTTCCAAATAGTATCCATCTGATTAACCATAGGATTTTTTCATCAATGTGAATAGCCAAATTAATTGTGAAAGCAGGATCGTTGTTATCTTCAGGTAGTAGTGAGATTGGTTATATTACTATTTGCACATCTCTAGAACCAATCCCATTATGTACAAATTGGAATTTGATTTAAGCATCTGATTTATAAATATAAGACTTTAAACCAAGACTTTGGTTTAAATTTCCAAGCCATGATTAATAAATCTGCCTACTAAATCAGTCTTTTTTAACAAATAAACTGGGTTTCATAAAATAGGTCTTAATACTCAGAGTATATGAAGTCCTGACTTATAAATCACAGATATGACTTAAAATCAGTCATATTGCTTGTAAATCAGCAATGCTACTTTAAAAAGTGCCATGCTTCTGAAAAAGGTGCAAGACAAATGTTCCTTACTTTATATATGTATATTTAATTTAGGTACTTAAAATGAAAGCAATTATAAAGCTGCTTCTAAAATGGTTATTTGAAAAACAGCACCTTAAAGAGATGATAGAGCAGAGGGGGAATTTTATTGGTATTCATAAACGTGCACCTTGCCATTTGTAACTGTCTTTATACTCTCCCCTCTGCACAGGCTGCCTATCAGAGTCGTAGTATGCTGTCAAGATTGTTGCAGGTCTGAGGCTTGTTTTTCTCCTGTTTGCTTTTTTCAAATATGCCCTTGCCAGTCTCAGTAGCAAGAGAAGGACCGCTTTAGTTTACTTATTCCCAGATGCTATTTTAGAGGTTGGTGCTAAACCACAGTTTACAACCTCCAACTTTGAGTAGGTGGAAAAAGTGAGAGGAAGAGATTAACAGATTCTTAAAAATACTGAAAGCAAGAAATTTTTCTAATATTCTTCAGTGAGTTTCTGTTTTTCTTGTGTTTAGTGAGAGCATTTGTGAATGATCCCATATCCTTCAGTCAGCTACTCAAAGAGTAAGTAAAATACCAACAGACTTTTAGAGCTGACTTCAGTGTACATAGGAAAACTCAGTCAATTCTTTCCCTAAACTTCTTAAATGTTTAAGTTTGGTGTGATTTGCTTTTGCATTTTGGGTGATGGCTTTTTTGTGTTTGGTTTTGGTTTTGTTTGCTTGTTTGTTTGTTTTTGCGGAAGGGAGAGCTGCTTTTTCAGTTAATAGGAAATAAGTGTATAAAGTACCATATAAAACTATAAACTATAATTACTTCAAGTCAAACACATAAAAGCTAAATATAGTCATTAAAATGCTTTCATCACTGTTCCTTACAGTTCTGTATACCAGTTTTCAACTCTCAAGTGTTATAAAACTCTTTCCATATACAGAAGCAGACACTTTCTTTCCTTCTCCCCCATCTAAACCCATAACATCTCCTGCACAGCTCAAAACTGATGAATTTTTCATTTGAGATGGGAAAGACTCAAGTTCTCACCTCCATTCATTCTGCATTTCTCCCATGCTGGACCAGCACCCTGACCAGAAGGCTGCTAGAGGGAGTAACAGAGAGAAATAAATGCCTTTCAGTTTTCCCTGCTTTGCTTTGCACAGGTATTATATTAAAATATAATCACTGCAAGGTTTAAAATATATCCCCTGACAAAAGTAGATCTTTGGGACAGACACGTATGGTCTGCTCTAGCTTTCTCTTTCTCTCATTTCAGTAAGGATTCTTAAGGACCATTTCTTCTTCTCTGTAACCAGTGTTCTCGATGGAAATATTTAAATTGATTGAGAATTTCTGCCAAAAAAATTTTGTCAGAAAACCTCACATCCTATCAAGCTTTACTTTAAAGTATATTCCTTCTCACAAATTTCTTTTTCTTCCTTTCATAAAACTAAAAATAAAAACTAAAAAAAAATTGTTCTAATTTTTGATAGATTTTTGCTATGGTATTTAATCTGTCAGTTTTAGCTCATCATATCCTTGTGTTTTGGTTTGTTTTTTTTTTTTAATGACTGGGATTGTCCTTACACAGTGAGGAGTCCTAATAACCAAGTTCTCAGTTTACCTTGATCAGTCTTTCTTTTTTTTGTAAGCACATTTGTTGGTGTAATATTTTTCCTGCAATTATTATCCAGGAGACGAGGTGCAAAGCTGATGCTACTACTAACTTGGAACTAAAGAAATTGAATTTAGCAGACAAAGTTTAACCATCTAATTTTGTCTATTAGTGTGATGATATAGTCCTGACACTCTCACTGTGATGGTGCAAGGATATAAACAAATCTAAGTTTTTAAGAGAGCTCATTAACACAACAGAGACCTACACTGACAGAACAATCATCTTTCCTGTTTTCCATGATCCTGTTGCTAAGGCACACACAAAATATCATAAATCTGTTCCTTGTGTGTGTGTATGCGTGTATGTGTGTGTGTGAATGATCTGTGTCCTTCTGGTTACTATGCTTATCCTCCCAATGCCTCAGTGTCCCCTCTGTAAAATGCAGATTATAATGAAGTTTTGTAATTTTTTTTTTTTTTTTTCTCCAGGCTTTATTTTATCCACTTTGGTTTTTTATGATCTGTTTTTGGCAATATCCAAAATATGAGTAAATGTTTTGCCCAGGTCCAAGATATATTGGGCACATTGCCTTATTAAAGGGGATTCCTGGTCACAGCTGCCTCTCTAGTTTCTACAGGGGAGACAATAAATAGCAATAATCCTACACTGTTGGGGTTTTTTTAATGAATTTTGTGTTATTACAGTCAGAAATCATTTCCTATATCAATACACCATACAACAAAAATAAACATTGCAAACTTGGGAAGGAAGAGAGGGAGCAAACACAAAGCCAATAAAAGGCAAGTTCACCACTAAGGTACTTTGTAGGGTATGCCTACGTTACAACACTGGTGCTAAGGGACAGAAGCTGAAGAGTGAGGAGCTGCTGGGAAGAACTTGACTTTGATGCTGTGAATGTTTTGGGGGGTTTACTTCAGAATGAAGGTAGTCTCTCGTACAGGCTGAATGCACATCAGCAGGTAAGGCCTGTTGGGTGCTCCCCTGCCACTCAACTTCCATTGTACTTTCTCCCAGGAGGAATGAGCTTCATGTGTTCTGAGATTAAGCCTCTGGCGCTAACCAAGGGATGATGTGTAGGGAAGGTAAGAGTTTCACTTTCAAAAGCAAATACTGAGTATTTGGCTGAGGACCTCCTGGTCAAACCAAAACACAAGAGGGAAAAGAGTAGGCAGTTAAAGCAGGGACACATCCTGGGAAGAATATAGAGATACTGCCTGGGAGTGTAGGGGTGGGATCAGGAAAGCTAAGGCACAGCTGGAGCTAAATTTGGCAATGGATGTGAAGAATACTAAGAAGGGCTTCTACAGGTACCTTAATCAGAAAAGGAAGACAAAAGAAATTGTACCCCTGCCCCCAATAAATGAGATCAAATCTGGTGACAACTGACAAGAAGTTCTCAACAACTTTTTTGTCTCAGTTTTCACCAGCAATTGCTCTTCCCACATCTCTGAAGTCCCTGAATCCAAAAGCAGGGACTGGGGGAATGAAGTCCCACCCATTGTAGGAGAAGATTAGGTTCAAGACCATCTGAGGAACCTGAACATACATAAGCCCATGGGACCTGATGAGATGCACCCCAGAGTCCTGAGGGAATTGGCTGATGCAGTTGCCAAGCCACTCTCCATGACATTTGAAAAGTCATGGCAGTCAGGTGAAGTCCCTGGTGACTGGAAAAAGGGCAAACATCACACCCATTTTTTAAAAGGGTAAAAAGGAGGACTCTGGGAACTACCGACCTGTCAGCCTCACCTCTGTGCCCAGTGAGATCATGCAACAGATCCTCCTGAAAGATATATCGAAACATATGGAAGACAGGGAGGTGATTAGAGACAGTCAACATGACTTCACCAGGGACAAATCATGCCTGACTAATCTGATGGCCTTCTACAATGGAGAGGTTGTGTTGGTGGATAAGGGAAGAGCAACTAAAGTAATCTACCTTGACTTCTGTAAGGCCTTTGACAGGGTCCCCCACAACATCCTCGTTTCTAAATTGGAGAGATATGTGTTTGATGGATGCACAATTTGATGGTTAAGGAATCGACTGGATGGCCACATCCAAAGAGTTGCAGTTAACAGTTCAACGTCCAAATTGAAATCAGTAGCAAGTGGTGTCCCTCAGGGGTCTGTATTGGGACCGGTACTGTTCAATATCTTTATTAATGATATGGTCAGTGGGAATGAACACACTCTCCCTGATGCCATCCAGAGAGACCTTGACAGGCTTGAAAAGTGGGCCCATGTGAACCACATGAGGTTCAACAAGGCCAAGTGCAAGGTCCTGCACCTGGGTCAGGGCAGTCACCAGTATCAGTACAGACAGAGGGATGAATGGATTGAGAGCAGCTCTGTGGAGAAGGACCTGAGGATATTGGTAGATGCAAAATTTGAATATGAGCCAGTAATGTGCGCTCGCAGTCCAGAAAGCCAATCGTATCCTGGGCTGCATAAAAGCATGGCCAGCAGGTTGAGGCAGGTGATTCTGCCCCTCTATTCTGCTCTCGTGAGACGCCATGTGGAGTACTGCATCCAACTCTGGGGCCCCCAGCACAAGAAAGCCATGGACCTGTTAGAGAGGGTCTAGTGAAGGGCCATGGAAATGACCAGAGGGCTGGAACACCTTTCCTTTGAAAAAAGCCTGAGAGAGTTGGGGTTGTTCAGTCTGGAGAAGAGAAGGCTCTGGGGAAACCTTACTGCAGCCTTTCAATATACGTAGGGGGCTTATAAAAAAGATGGAGAGAGCCTTTTTACCAGGGCCTGTAGTGACAGGACAACAGACAATGGTTTTAAACTGAAAGAGGGTAGGTTTAGATTGGATATAAAGAAGAAATGGTTTACAAGGAGGGTGGTGAGATACTGACACAGGTTGCTCAGAGAAGTTGTGGATGCCCCCTCCCTGGAAGTGTTCAAGGCCAGGTTGGATGGGGCTTTGAGCAACCTGGTCTAGTGAAAGGCGTCCCTGCCCGTGGCAGGGGGGGTGGAACTAGATGATCTTTAAGGTCTCTTTCAACCCAAACCATTCTATGATTCTATGATTTTATGCAGACAAAACTAGAGACTATCTAAAGCAATGTTTTGTATGTAGGGTTGTTTTTTTTCAAAATTTTACTGACTACATTATCATATTTATAATGTAGGTAGACGTTTTGTTCCTCATCACTATCAGGGTACTGAGCCCAAGACAAATATGTTAAAACCACAGATACTGAGAAAAGTCATGTATCTTTGAAAACATTTCTCTGATTCTTAATCGTCAGCAACAGCAAGTTAATACATCACACATTATTTGAATGCTGTGGGAACTGTCTCGGTATTAATGAATGCAGCGCCTTGAAACTAAAGGAGACCACTCACTAAATTGCAATTTCTTGGTTCCTCTAGATATCTATGAGGACCACTGAAGATATGAATGCCATAAAAAAATAAGAACACCATAGAAAATAACAGCCTTTCAGTAGAGCAGGAAGCTTACTAACTACTACTTATATCCATTGTTCTCCCACTTTTTTAGTCAAAAGGTTCTGACCAATCTGTCAGGGAGAAACTGGTGTTTCTACAGATGGCTGTGACTCTAGCTGGTTGGTTTCTGTTTTGGGTTTGTTTTGGTTTTTTTCCCACTGAGCAGTTTTAAGGCTTAAGAAAAATATTTTATGTCCTTTTTTAAACATCATATGGCCATTTTAGTTGTATTTTGTCATTGAGGATGGTATTCAGTCAAAACTGCTCCTTGGCTTTAGATGATTCGTGAACCAGTATTCCTGTACTTACTGAATTTCTACGAATATCTTATAGAGAAATGTAGTTGGCTTGGAATAAATCCAGAGTGTGGTTTTACCTAACTAGGTGCCTAATTTTAGGAATATATGGATGGTTCTCTCTTTCTATTTAATTATATAGGAGGTATTCACTTTAGAAAAATGGATTAAACAGCAGCCTAAAACATTGTCATATGCCAGATGTTTGGGATAGACAAACAGATTTCATTTTCTCTCATTCTTTTACAAAATGGTCATCTACCTGCATGGGTGAAAATCTAATAGAAATTGCATGTTGAAAATCTGATTTCTGGACTGTTTACTCACTAATTTTGGATATACTGCACTCTCAGAGTCTCGTCTCCTGCACTCTTGTCTCAAGAGAGACAGAGTAAGTGACAGCTTGTAGTGGATCTGGATACCGTGATTTATTTAAAAACCAATGAGATTAGAGCTACTTGATTACCTCAGACACTTGCTCACTAGTCCACAGCATTGCGTTCAGCAGGACTCAGCTTCTTTTCCCTGCAGGGAGGTCATTGCTGGGCTGGGAAAGTTGGGCAGCAAGTCATATCAGTTCATGCCATGCCTCTGCTCACAGTTACCAGTCTTAGGCGTCACTGGCCAGGGTGCCTCCCTGGGGGTCTCCCAGCTTTCATCTCCATGCATCTCTGTGATCTCTGGGATCTTTCCTCACTTCTGGGATCTTTCCTCACTTCCAGGATCTTTCCTCCAGCCAGAGCAAAACGAAGATCTTCACCACCACCTTTCTGAGGCCACTTCTTTCCAAGGCCATTTCTTCTTTTTGTGAACCCTTTTTTTCAGCACCAGCCCTTCTGTTTGACATCCTCAGCCCCCAGTTTTCCCTAACTAAACAGTCTGTGTGCAAAAGCACAACACGTGGTCAGCTTCCTAATTGGTGGTTCTCTCTCATGTCTTTTTATTAACTGAAGGATTTGGGATGTGCTAAGTCTGTTTAGTTCAGGTGTTAAAAAAATTTACAACCGGCCCATACCTGTCACATCTAGCAAATAGCAAGCTTCTTTTTGGGAGTTCAAAAGTTCAGTTTTGAGTACTCACACTCACATACATATATCCAATTATCTGCCTCCTGCTAGCGTTCAGAGTTTAATGCCTACGACAGAAGTATACCACCAGAAAGAATTCACTTTAGCATCATTTCAAGGAATGATACAAGTAAATATCTTCTAACAATAGGAATAATGCAATTCCCAAGTGAATGAAGAAAAAGTTACTGAAGGTCAAATAGCTGATTCCACAAGTGGAGCAAGATTATTGTTTGGGAAAAAAAAAATGTACTGTGGCATAAAAATGCTAACAGTCATAAGTCAGAAGACGAGCTTTGGGTAAATGTTTGAAATGCATGTATTTATGCTGTGAGAACAGCACAGAAGATAACACTTATGAATGAGGTGGAAAAAGAGTGCTTCAAGGTGAGCCAAAAAAGATTTTGCTGGAAATTTAAAGCCCCAGGAAGTTTTAAGAAAGAGGAAGAAAGGATGGATAAAATGTAATTACTATTGTGTTTCTATGTTCCTTGTGTCAATTCTCATTTGGTCCTAAAAGAGCTGAGACAATCAGTGTTTGTTTCTGGAAGACTGATAGCTGTCAAGAATAGAAATTCGCCATGACTAGCAAGAAAAAAAAAAAATCTTTTACCTAATGACTGTACTTCTCCATATCACAGAGTCATACCTACAAAATGTTTCATTTGGTTTGAAACTGCACGTGAACTACTCGTACTTGATTTCTGAAAATATCTATTTTTTATTATATGATTTATCAACCATAACTGTTTTTAATATATACCATGAGAAGGAAGACAGACTTTTTAAAACAGTGAAGGGTACTTGTATATGATTTTGGATTTAATACAGCTCAAAATTTTCACCTACTGATTTTTTTTAAATTTTATTTATTTATTTTTTATACAATCTTTTTGAATAACAGGTCACACAGTGACTCAGAAACTGCTGGTCTTCTTGAAATGTGCTGGAATTTTCCAAGGAGTAAGGATGGTTGGTTAGGTTACAAAAGCTTATATATAGAAAGGTGGTTTTGCACCTGTTATTTCAATCCTCTCCTCTCTACAGTATCCCACTAACTTCAGTGGGAAACTTGTCCTTGCAAATTTCATGCCAATAGAATTCAGTGAAAGACGGAAAGTTTATTAGAATTAAAATTTACCAAAGACTATTATAGTTTCATACAATATTAAATACTGTTGTATGATCACTGACAAAAGGTTCAGTTCTGTGTTTATAAATATGTAAATTTGTTATTCTAAGATGTACAAGCTGCCTCAGTTAGATGATTGATTAAAAAAGGACAAATCAAAACCCCAACCATGATGGAAAACAATAATTAACCTCAATAAGAAAACTCAAATCTAAGCAGATGGCGGAACATATGCTAACTAAAAAGTAGATGTAATTCACTGTGTGAAGAGAAATCAATAAGACCTAGAATTTCAGATTCTCTTTTTGTTTGTCTGTTTTACCTTAAATAAATTGCAAAATGTTAAGTTACAAATATGAGCACAATTTCATCAAATACCCTAGTAGTGAAACAATGCAATATGTAGATAAGGCCCCAGCTGCAATGAGCCTTAAATGGTGCCTTAAATGTATTGCTGAACTGAGGACAAAATAAGGTAGAAAAAGATGTTTGCTGTAGCTAATTATGGTGAGCTGTCTTACCTATCAATCTCGTATTCATCAATATTTCAATTTGAACACGTTCACTATAATTTGCAGCAATTGTTACTTCTAGAGTATTGCAAAAAAGAATTTTTGTCCAAACTTGACCAACTTTGCAGCCACTGATACAATACTAAGCAAGCAAAAGTGACAAAAACCAACCAACCAAACCCAAATGTCACACCAAGAAAAGCCACAAACAAACAAACCAACCAACCAACCCACCAAAAAAACCCAAACCACATCTGTTTTCTGCTCATTTTGAACAAGTTTTTCACTAATTCTCTGTTGTTCTGGGGACTGGAATGATGTTTTACTACTATTCAAAGATGCAGGGTCCCAGTTTGATCCCACTAAATGAATAGAAAGGGGTTTGTTGGTTTTTTGTCTGTTTTTCAGTCTATATTTTCTAAACTACTGATTCTGTTGAAAGAGAGGGAGGAGACCAAAACAAATGAACAATTAGTCAAAATTTCAACTGTATCTTGGCAAAGATTTTGGGTATAGATTGTTCTGTGAGAAGGAGGGGATCTTAAAACACTCTTCACTCTCATTATCAGTTGCAAAAGCTTAGAGGAGCAAGAAATACTGGATATGTTAATTCTTGTAATTTAATTAACACTACTGATTTCCATTACCATCCTCCTCACACTTAGCAGCTACACATTCATTTCTCACCTCCAATGAGAAATGGATACCTTTAGGGAAGAGATTAAAAAGTCAAGAGTTGGAGCCCTGCAGCCCATAGTTATGGGCCCATGCTGATTTCAATGAGCAATTAAAAACTGTCTCTGTTAAGTTACCTTGTGTACACATTTTTATGAAGTGTATAAATCTTACTTCAAACGATTCACATTGAAATTATTTGTGTGGAGTATTTCTTCTCCAAAGCTAGCTTCAGTGTTCTATTAAATAAGTATTGAAAATTCCTTTGCAAAGGGTCATAAAACTTTAGTATGATTCAGTGTTATAAACAAAAGTACCAGAATGTGAAGTTCTGAAGCTATTTGAAATCGAAGAAATTCAGTATTAATCAATAAAGTTAAGAGCTCTGTACAGGAGAGTTTCAAACATGTTTCTCCTATGTGAAACAACAGAGCTGACATCACTTCATATATCAGGGTAATTTAATCTCTGTGAACAAGCCAGATAAACACAATTTTCTTCTTTTTTTTCTTCTTTAATCTTTGTGAATTGAAGCATAAAGCCACTCTTGGACATAATACTGTTTCCCTCTACCTGATATTTTACTTTATGGAACAAACACATGGAACTGGAAAGGGCTTCCTGGCTTAACAGTTTCAGATCTTTGCTATCACAGATAATTGTCACATACAATCCATTCATAAAATAATCCATTTTAAGAATAATTAGGAGTTTGTTTCACACAGCTACTGCTAGAAAGCTATTCCAAATCTCTGTTCCTCTATTTCTTAGAAATGAGTTTAGCCTTAATGCTGGGACTGCATTTGAATGCCTTCAGATAACATGCAAAAGGTTAACTTGCTGCTGCTGAAGCAATTTATTCTATTTCCCATTTACCTCTGGGTTTTTTTTCAGATTATTCTTTCTTTCAAAAATTGGTTTTAAGGCCTTCTGTAATCCAGCTGTTTTTCTGCCATTTGATATCATCATTAACTCCATAGAATTATTAAAAGAAAACTTGCTGCCAGGCCGGAAATGGTATGACTCATGTATGCTGGGGATTAGGATGTTGTGTGATTTAGGCACCTGGTAGTCTATGAGTTTTGTTCTCACCTGGCATAATTCATATATTTCTCCAGAAATATTGGTCAATCCACCCTGTCCCCATGTTCGACATTCTAAAAGAAGAACAATACAGTAGGTGTACTTCCTTATTCTGTCCTTCTCTATGAAAAATATAAACCACTAAATCAATTTTTGCACTGACCAGCAGCCCCAGTCAGACTTTACATTTCAAGTTAGGTTAGTGCTGGCTAAGCCAAAATCCACTACATCTACATAAACACAGCATTCTCTACAGAACCTCTCACACACTGGACATTACAAGGGACTCTTACCAAAACAGTGTCCTGTATTACATGTCTACAGGCACAGCTATGCATTTAGTTGCATAAACAGGTTTGAGAAATGCATTTTAGTTTGATTTATATTTGATGTATTTCTGATAGTGTATTTAGAAGTCTTCATGTAGTGAAACTCTACTTCTCTTCTACATTATCACTTAAAAGTCAACAGGGACATTCAAGTGTTTCAGAAAAAAGCAAATTCTGAAAAAAATAGTATCATTGTGATTCTACTGAGAAGTCTGTAAAGAAAAAGACATAAATATAAATTCACTTCTTTTAATATTTTTCCAGTGGTTAATTGCCTTCATTTTAGAAAATATGTTTACATCATCTCATTTGAAATTTTCTAACTACGCCTTTTATCCAGTAATTCTTGTTCCTCCTTTGTCAAGCAGATCAAAGAGCTCTCTGGCATTCAGTTCTTTCTCTCTGCAAAGGTGCTTAAACATTGTATTCAAGGCACCTTTCAATCTTGTCTTTGCTAAGACAAATAGACAATATTTTTTAAGTTTTACAATATAAGACATTTTCTCCAGCTTGAATGACTTGAAAGCTTTTTTTTATTACTTGCTTACTGTACCCTCTCCAATTTGTCGACCACCTTTAAGAACCATGATATCACAAGTCTATGCAGAAATCTGGTACTAATCTCACTTATTCTGTATGTGGAGTTAAAAGCTTTTTGTTACTCCCTAAGTTATATTCTTAAAGAACGGGCTAGCTTTTCGGCACCGCGTTATCTTGGCAATTCATTTTCAATTCCTTGCACTATATCACTGTATTGGGTTTGCATGGCAAGGTTTTGGTAGCGGGTGGGGCTACAGGGGTGGCTTCCGTGAGAAGCCTCTAGAAGCTTCTCCTGTGTCCTATAGAGCCAAAGCCAGCCGGCTGCAAGACGGACGCACCGCTGGCCAAGGCTGAGCCCATCAGCGACGGTGGTAGAGCCTCCGGGATAACATATTTAAGAAGGGGGGAAAAGAAAACTGCACTACTGCAGACGAAGAGAGGAATGAGAAGATGTGAGAGGAACAACTCCGCAGACACCAAGGTCAGGGAAGAAGGAGGGGGAGGAGGTGCTCCAGGCGCCAGAGCAGAGATTCCCCTGCAGCCCGTGGTGAAGACCATGGTGAGGCAGGCTGTCCCCCTGCAGCCCATGGAGGTTCACAGTGGAGCAGATATCCACCTGCAGCCCATGGAGGACCCCATGCTGGAGCAGGTGGATGTGCCTGAAGGATGCTGTGACCCCATGGGAAGCCCACGCTGGAGCAGGCTCCTGGCAGGGCCTGTGGACCCATGGAGAGCGGAGCCCATGCTGGAGCAGGTTTGCTGGCAGGACTTGTGACCCTGTGGAAGGGACCCACGCTGAAGCAGTTTGTGAAGAACTGCAGCCCGTGGGAAGGACTCAAGTTGGAGAAGTTTGTGGAGGACTGTTTCCCATGGGAGGGACCCCATGCTGGAGCAGGGGAAGAGTGTGAGGAGTCCTCCCCCTGAGGAGGAAGGAGTGGCAGAAACAACATGAGATGAACTGACCCAAACCCCCATTCCCCGTCTCCCTGTGCCTCTTGAGGGGGAGGAGGTAGAGAACTGGGAGTAAAGTTAAGCCTGGGAAGAAGGGAGGGGTGGGGGGAAGGTGTTTTTAAGATTTAGTTTTTATTTCTCATTACTCTACTCTGATTTGATTGGTAACAAATTAAACTAGTTTCCCCAAGTTGAGTCTGTTTTGCCCATGACAGTAACTGCTGAGTGATCTCCCTGTCCTTATCCTAACCCACGAGCCTTTCGTTATATTTTCTCTGCCCTGTCCAGCTGAGGAGGGGAGTGATAGAGCAGCTTTGATGGGCACCTGGCATCCAGTCAGGGTCAACCCACCACAATCACCTTTAAAAGCATTTTCAGGATTCCACTTCCTGTGATATAACCCCTGCTCATTGAGTTGTTTGGTATATATTGGGCTTTCAGTGATCTATAGTAGTTAAAATTTAGTTTGCTGCCAGGATCTTTCTGGTGTAAACTAGTGAGTTACCTCCAAAGCAGAATGTGGGTGTGATTCTGTAAAGTTTGCTCTAGAAATCAGCCCCAAAAGCACCACAACTGGCTGCTTTGTCCTATGCAGTGCTACAGCATCCATTAACTCACCTTCATGATCTCATGCACATATATGTCTTCAATTTGATGCAGTAAAAATATTAGCCTGATAGTATGTAGTACAGCTTTTATGTTGATTAAAACTGAAGGAAACATACACAAAAAAATAATTTTATCATTCCCTATAGTGTGAGGACAATCTAAGTGGGCAACGTCTAAACAGTTCAGGGGTCACTAACTGGAGAGGACATAGTTAACATCTGCCTTAGGAGTGCTTGTTTTCTCATGTTTGCCACCGATAAAGATATTAAAAGGCAATTGGATTTTCCTAGAGAACTCCATTGGGAAGGAGTTCAAGGATATTTCCCCATTTGAAATTACTTTTTTAAGAAGTGCTTTTCATTCATTCATTAATTCATATATTGTGTGCTACATTGATATTATATACCATTAATTTTTAAATCAGAATGTCATGTTATGCTGTCAAACACCTGAAAAATGTCTAATATTATTAGATATATACTTCTAACTATATCAACAAAATTTTTACTAGCATCGAGGAATGAAATAAAGTTTGACAAGACCCATTTTCCATAAAAACGTATTAGTACATAATTATATCCATGTACTTTATTCCTGAATCAATCTAATCCCATTGAAGCTTTTTTATTGTTTGCCTTTGGATTGCTCTCAGACTAAATGTTACATTTACCTTATCATGTTACTTGTTTTGTTCATTTGTTTTTAATTGGCATAATAAAAGACCTCTTTGATTTCCTTGATATACTCAGATATATTCAGAACAAAGATAGACAAACTATAGATCTCCCGAAGTTACCTTTTCTTGGTCTCTGACAGTAAGGTAGACTTTAATCAAAATTGTTCTCCTTGGCCATGGAAGTATCCTGTTTTGTCTATACAAAGATTCATTTTAAATAATGCACATTCTTTTGTTTGTATTTTTCTGGTTTTATTTTTCAATCCTTTACTTAGCATTTTGATTAATTCTGGGAAATTAAACCTTCTGAAAAGCAAAATAGATGTATGTGAGCAGATTATTGCTTGAAACTATCTTATGTATTAAAGTCAAGCCATGATCTTGTTCCCATATACAAACTAATGATTTTTATTCATTTCCTCATCCTCTCAGGCTTTGCTGATAAGTTGCAATTTATAATCTAAACATTCCAATCACTCACATCACCTCTCCAGATTCCAGCAATACCACTTGTATCAAATTTCTTCTAATTAATAAGGAATTCCAGTTCCTAATGCATGTTTTCCAGATTCTTAAAACTTTGCAATAAGCAAGTAAAAAACATCATTTTCTTGGACAAATTGCTTCAATTTGCTTACAGCAGGCAGAGTTTGCATCTGCCCTTCATATTTAATTTTAAATTAAAGGCAATGAGTAGATTTTGTTTCCACTTAGGATCAAACCTGCTATTTTAACCTGATGATATCTAGTCTTTAATTTGTACACATTTCTCCTATGTCCATATTTATGTATATATAGGTGGATCAGCTGGCTGTGACATGACCTGAAAACTCAAAATTGCCCCTCAAGTACAGCCATATAAATTCAATATAAGCCAGCAAATCAAACTGTGTTTTTTTTTTTTTTTCTCCAATGTCATCGTATTCATCTCCTTATATCTCTTATTTCAACTCATAGCAAGCACAGGATAGACATTTAAAACACAAACTTTCATCTTTGTCTTCAATTCACATAGTTTCTCTTTCAAATTATGCCACATATGGAATACATGCAAGCTACATCCTGATCTGAGGCTCCAGCAAACCACCAACAACCTACATTTCACTGAAGCAAATTGACTATTTCAATTGAAGATGTCTTTTTTGTTCTTTCTTTTTTTTTTTTTTTAAATGAAGATGAGGGAATGATGAATATTTGCTGTTAAAATTGCATAAAAACCCCAGGACTTTGAAACTTCACTCCTTCAAGGTTTCACACAGTGCTCTGGACTGCTGAGGATGGCATAGTTGATGGAAGTTAAAGCGGTCTCTGTGTAATCCCCTAGTCTTTTTGTGCTATGATCTTTTCCTAAACTCAATCCAAAGGGAATGTGAGAAATTCTCACTCCCAACCACAGAGCCTGTCTTCTTAAATTAAGCTGCACAGAACTGTGCTTCCAGCTCTCAAAGTCCCCCATGTATCCACCATGGCAAAAGCAAGGGGCTGTAAAGCACTTATCATCAGAGGAATGGGCAGGCAAGGGTGGATAGCACAGCTGAGGAGTGGCTGACGCACAGGCGCTGTAGGTGTCTCTGCCAGAGAAGAATTTCAGCTGCAGTTCCAACTTAGGCAGGCGGGAACAAAATACAAAGATAAAAGTAGAAGGAGGATTTGAAAGCAGCACCTAGGTGGGAATCTTGTGTGCAGTCAAGAAAAGAAGTACACTAAGCAGAAATGAAAGTACAGCCTTGATGGGGAAGACAAGGACCTTGAACACGACTAAAGGGATGGTAAGCAGTGAAAGAATTTTAATTGGGGAGTTTCATGGCCTGAGCTTCAGGAGATAAAACTGACTTTCACAGCAGCATTCTGGAAGGATTTAAGGGGAACAAAGCAAATAGCCTGGCTTTTATCATAACCTGTGCAATGGTTAAATGGAGTTTTATGTATGTCTGTTATGCTTAGCTTTATAATGATTTTTTAAAAGTCTGGGGGAGGGGTCAAAAGAGAGAAAGTTTCTTCTGTGTTACGTGAAGGGTATATTCTGGGGGACAGAAGGTTGTTTTTCTAAGCTGACCATCAGAGCTAAAAATATTCAAGATTTGAAAACACTGTCCAGCACACAAATGAGGGCCCAAGTAAACAAAGAAAGCTCAGCATGGAGGATAATAAACTCCTTCCAAATTGTATTGTGATCACAGTAGATCATGATCTTGTTTTATAAATCTAGTCCTGCCAAAAATACACAAAAAAATCTGGACCTGCTTTGTTAAAGTAATTCTATTACTGACAACTTAAATAAACTCTTTAAGTTGTTCCCTGAAAGCCTATATATATTGCATTTGTCATTTAAAAATACATATTACTTTTTGCACTGTAATACTAATGGGTATTATACAATTCAAGAAAAAACTTCTCTACTCATGACAATACACAGATGTAATAGTCTATAATGGCTATGAAACAAAGGCAACACTGGAATTTCAAGTTAATTAACAGTCTTCAGGTAGTTCACTGACTGAATCTTACAATTATCATATTAACACACCCAACAGTTAAGGACCTCTACTGTAACACATTTGACTTCCCAATTCATGGCTTCCACAAGCATACTCACGTTTCAACCTTGAGTAATTTTACTATGGATGATTTGTTAAAATCAAAAGGTATTTGAAAAATAAATTCTGGCATTATCTTAACCGTGACAGTATGATCCAGAAAAAAAAAAAAAAAAAAAAAGCTATATTATCAATATAGAGGGTCTCAAGTCATAAAAGGTATCTTTGTCAGTGTTACACTGCTATTCATTCAAAGGAGACAACATTTTGCAAATATTATGTCTATGGCTGCCCCTGTTACAAAAATGACTGGCAGGCAGAGCTCAGCCTCTTTGAAGGCTTGCAGGAGCCTTTGAATCTTATGTCTTTGTCTCTCATTTTGGGCTTGCCCTGACAATCTTAAGAGAGTGCCATGATTTTGTTTCAGAGTTCAAATATATTTTGTGTTTGTGAGGCATTAAAAATAATAATAAAGAAGTAACCAAGCAGTCACCAGTTCATATATGTAGCAGTCACTGGTTTGTATATATTTGGATTACAAGAAAGAGATGCTTCTGCACCCAGTGTAACCAGGACAAGTCATTATTCTTAAAGCCATCAGAATTTTTTTGCATTGTAAAACTAAATCTGATAAACACTCAATTCTGATCCATTTATTACTGATGTTCTGACATTTGGGTCTGATCATAATAAAGCCAGGTAGCAATTTACAGAGCATTCTTTAAAGTACATCAAGTATTTGAGGACTGACTCTCACTAAGGCCACATTTATTCATATCAAGAATAAAATTGAATCGCAAGTCTGGTGAAATCAGACGTTTTGCCATGGTCTGCACAGTGGGTGCAGTCCTGGAGTAGACAGAGAAGGCAATCTATGTGCAGATACATTAGGGCTTGTCTGCCGATGATGCATCCACTGATGCTGATGACGCTGATGACGTGGCTTCGCTACATGCGACTCCAGTTGCAAGCCAAACAGATGAATGTAAACCACTACCTATAGGGATATTTCCTTTCTGTTTTACTAATATAGTAAATATTCAGCTGATAAACATAGACCATTTGCACTGAAACCGCCAGTCAGTTTAAGCTATGTGTGGGTTAAGCAAGGCGTATTTGGTTTTACATTAGGACAGAAGGGTAGTAAAGCATTCACGCAGGTCTCAGATAGTAGAGTACAGTACATGTACAGTACAGATGTACAACCAGTACAACAGCTGCTTGTACATTTCTCCACACACTTCAACTCCAGTTTGTCTCCCCTTTGCTAGAAATGGTTTCCAGATCCTCATAGGAGGGTGGCAGCCGGCAGAGATGTAGAAAGCAAATTCAGCTTGCATTAACCACACAGTGTAGACACAACGCAGATTGCAATGACACATTTTTTACAGTCATCACCGCATACCTTTTGCTGATCACTATGTATGTGGGTGATATATCACTATATTGCTGGAGTTTTAACTAGACGAACTACTTCACCTCATTATAAACTTCTCATTCTGATAAAGACGTGCAGAATTTGAGAATACAAAGATTAAGAAATTAGCTCAAGACCACTGAATGTCTTGCCTGAAGTTGCTATCAGTTTCCGAATGGGTTGAAATGTTTGGATCCCTCCTGTACCTCCTCAAAATGATGTTGTGTAACCAAGTTGCTAGAATTCAGAGAACTCTTCCCTAAAGAACAGCAATTTCCCTTTTCCTCTTACAATGACAGTAATAATCATTTTAATATTAACAGAATAAAAAAGACAGAGATCTGATGTATGACAAAGATCCTCTTATGCTAGTCCTTCCACAGGAAGCTGTTCACCGTCAATGTGACACCATAATCTCTGACTCATCGCATCACTACTATATGACAGTTAAATAAGGTAAGTACAGCAGAATTGCCAGAAGGAACTGAAGTGTTATTAACTTATTTCTTATTACATTAACCATAATAGTCATTCCTGAAGGATTATGTATATTACAGCCATTATTTGAGACATTAACACCCTCTTCTTGATGGAGAATTCTCAGTTGTGTCTGCTACATGCTCCCCTTCCCATCATTAGACACCACTAACTGCTTCCCTTCCATCTTTGTTCTTCTTTCTTCTACGTACCAACAAAACACACTTCATTTGCAACAGAAATATCTTTCTCCTAATTGAGGTTTCCAGGGAAGCAAAGTGAGATAATTTAATTACACTCCAAATAGCTACTCTACCTCAAACTGTTCAAATCTCTTTAAATCAAACCTCACATAATGGACGGAGTGCACATCATCTTGCAAATGTAAATAAGTATCATGGGCAATACATACCTCAGACTAAGCTTGACAAATGAAATAAAAATTAGTTTTATAACTAATTTCTTTACACACAGATCCAAACACAACATTCATGATCTCAGAAAGAGAAAGAATATCCTAAGCATAACACTGTGTCCAGCTACTTGGAAGACTAGAGGATGCACCAAAGTAGTTCAGCCATTTTTGGTCACCTCAGAAAAGGAAAAAGTCTGACAGCATATAAATTGCACTTTGCCAGAATTAGACTAATCAGCCTTCTTCCAGGCAATTAGCTGGTGTTTCTGTCTATCCACATACTTATATGCTCTCTGTTAGCACACTCTCTGAGCATTTCATAAACTTTAATGAGCTTGTCTAATGCAGGTGTAGAACCTATGCTGCATCTCATCAGTGCAAGATAAGCGGTGTGAGGCTAAGAATGGTCCTTGATGGAACATCAGTGTTGAAGGGCTAGTACTCAATAGAGGGCACAGAAGTTTAAAAGTCTTGATCACTCATGGTTATTCAAACTCCCCTGGATTTTTCTCACAGAACTAGAATGATAGTAAAGGAGAAAGAGACCAGAGTTTAATTCTAAGTAAACTCTTTATGAGATTAAGTTAGCATGCAGCTTACCACGAACTTAAAAGTTCAGTGGCACTAGGAACACAGCTCTATCTCTGTTTTTGCAGTTGTACAGAAGAAGCACATCTACATGAGACGCTTAGCTCGTGCTACATCAGATACAAGCTGGCATAATGTTCTGCCTACAAAGGGACTGTGATTAGCAATTGGAGGAAGGTAAGCAGATTGAGGAGACAGGCTGGAAAGACTGAATTAATGTTATTTGAAAAGAAGAGACTTTTTTCCCCCCAGATTTTGACACTTATATAAATTAATGAAAGTTTGTTGCCAAATAAATTTGCTATAATATTCTCTTTAGTTCTTTGCTGTGTTTGAATATGAACACTTCTGTGACCTTTGTGGGAAAATTATTTCTTTCTGTGGCAATTATAAATAAGAGCCTTCTAATGGCTGGATGATTATGCAGAATTTGGTGACCTCCAGGCCAGATTGCAGCTGTGTGTTGCACTTAAATACCTGTAACCACACACTTTCAGCAGATGCGGGTACGGAGAACAGCATCTTCTGTGGACTGGCAAAGGATATTTCTGACTTCATCCATCACTGAAAAGATGGAAATACTCTACAGGAATTTGTTTCTATTACCTTTAGTAGAAGTTTCTGAAGGCTGATGATATCCCACAGGATGAGACACTGTATGGACATACAACAAAGAGATGTAAGAGAGCAGACCTAAGGCCATTGTGGCAACATATAACAAAGGACAGTTTCACAAGCTAACCTCTCAGAAGCATAAAGATAAATTATTTCCTAAAGAAAGACTGAAGAAACTTTCCAGCCAAATGAAAAATGAGACATGGTGCAAAAAATGTGAAAGCAGAAAAGGTCTTTCGTGAATCCTTCTCCTTTTTCAAATAAATTCTGTCAGATAATGAAGGTAAAAGATGGTAGATGCAGAAGGTAACAGCAACCAGAAAACAGTAGTGGCTCACACTAGAGAAAGAACAAGAACAAGAACCTGAACTAGGATGCACTGACGAAACTGTCAGTGATAGGCAGGCTAAAATCAAGGAAAATTGAAACAAATGAAAAAGACATAAAGAACATCATTTACACCTCTGGGAACAGAAAGAAGAACAATAATTTGAAATGGGAGGCCATGTCAGGAGGCAAGAAGAAACAAAAAATTGTCAAACCTGAAACAGAATGTAATTAAGGAACCATTAACAACAGACCAATCTAAAAAAGTGATTACTAAAAGGGCACACAGAAGTTTGTTTCCTATGTCTGCAATGGCTAGGATACCCAGAGATACAGTTGTCAAAATCCATTACTATCAGCTGGAGAACCCCCCTCTTTTGGGATAAGGAGACCTTTTTTTCACAGATTTATAAAATACTAATCTTCTAGAACCTCTTAACAGTGACATTTGGGCAGAAAAAAGAGCTGAAGAATAAAAGTAATGTGGCATTATTCAGATAGAGGTGAGGCTTCCCTTCACATTTCTATTTGCTTTTGACAGTTTTACAGTATTTACCTGTTACATTTTACATATTACATAAAATTAGGAGGTGTTCATAAATGGCAAAAGAAAATGACTATTACACAAGAAAGAAGTGACAATAAAGATATGTTTTGAGGTTTGTTCCTTTTTTACAATTCCACCTTAAAGCAATCAGCAAAGAAGAAAGGAAAAAAGCAAAGGTCTTGAATCACTGTAAGCCTGCAATACCGCAAACCCAGAAGGAAGATACCGTCCCATTAATCTTTAGCCTAGAGATGCACTGTGAAGGGGCAGGAAGCAGAAGGAGGGAGAACTTGTCTGAGGGTAACTATTTGAAACAAGCTCCGAGGGTGTCTATGCTGCCTAGAGTTAACATAATAAGTAAGCGTTCTCAACCCATTCATTTTAGGTAAACCCCTGAAGATGCATTTTTTTGTAAAGATTCCTTACATTGAAGACTGCAAATACAAATGTAGATGAAGTGTAGATCAGATGATGGGATGTTATAAATTAATTTTAGGTTCACATTACGTTGGGTCTCTGAAGCTCAAGAATTTTATGTGAAAAGCTCGACTGTAACCACATAGGTATTTTACCTGGTTGATATACCATATACTTTTGAGGTACTTCCCTCAACAGTCCATCAGACAAAGACAGGTTATAAAATATAGAAGAGGGATACCACTGTAGCAGTACTCACAACAAAGGAGGGGGCAAAATGGACCTTGATAATTAGCAAAGAATATGACAATAATATCTATACTTTGCAATGTTGAAAGTCCTTTCTGTAGGATGGTAAAAAATAAAAGCTAGTGAAAACAATCCTTAATGAGTACATTTCAGAATATTGCTTTGGAAAATAGACTGGAATTTTAAACAAAGCAGACATGGATATAGTGATTGAAATTACTAAGAATACAAGTATTAAAGCCTGTGAGAAAAAGATATGTTAGGAAAAGGCACAAGTACAAAAAGCGAGTTCTTTGCAGTCTGGGTAATTGTTAATTTTTTGACAGTGGTACAGCAGAAACATGGTGTGCTGGTTTTGGCTGAGATAGAGTTAATTTTCTTCATAGTAACTAGTATGGGGCTGTGTTTTGCATTTGTGCTGAAAGCAGTGTTGATAACACAGGGATGTTTTCATTATTGCTGAGCAGTGCTTACACAGAGTCAAGGCCTTTGCTGCTTCTCACCCCACCCCACCAGCGACTAGGCTGGGGGTGCACAAGAAGTTGGGAGCGGACACAGCCGGGACAGCTGACCCCAACTGACCAAAGGGATATTCCATACCATATGACGTCATGCTCAGCAACAGAAGTTGAGGGAAGAAGAAGGAAGGGGGGGACGTTCAGAGTGATGGCATTTGTCTTCCCAAGTGACCGTTACATGTGATGGAGCCCTGCTTTCCTGGAGATGGCTGAACACCTGCCTGCCGATGGGAAGTGGTGAATTAATTCCTTGTTTTGCTTTGCTTGTGTGCACGGCTTTTGCTTTAGTTGCTAAACTGTCTTTATCTCAACCCAAGAGTTTTCTTACTTTTACCCTTCCAATTCTCTCCCCCATCCCACCAGGCGGGGAGTGAGCAAGCGGCTGTGTGGTGCTTAGTTGCTGGCTGGGGTTAAACCATGACACGTGGTTTTTACCAGAGCACTCTTTTTGAAAGAAATAGGATTATATTTTATTACAACGTATATCAAGATATACCTCTACAAGTAAGAATAGTGACCATGAATAACCTCATTAAATTAATCTGCATTAATGTAAAAGACCTTAACAGTATAAAAAAAGGGAGGAAAAAATAGAAAAAACTTGCAAAGTTCCTAGCAGACATCAGAAGACACACTTCAGAGATGCAAGAACATTATTCGGACAAAAATGGTTTAATCAGGCTTCTTTCTTCTTGTACCCTTCTAAAAAGAAAGAAGATGATGTAACACTAGACAAACATAACTCACTTATCAAAAAAGAAAAAAAAAAAAAAGAATAGGAAATAAAAGTCCCAATTTGACCTCAAAGATTAGCATAGGATCAGACAATACCTCAAGCCAGTACAAGCAGACTTTTACAACAGTTTCAGGTGTAGCAAAGTCTAGCTCCAGAGCTTTCACATTCTGCTTGTAAAGCAGAATTCTGCAGCATCTGGTGCAGCTGTTGTTCTCCATATGTCTATAAGCAGACTTGGGTGGGATTCATCTGCTTGACTTAGATGTTTAGTAGTTAGATAATCTAAATTTTAAGCATAATCATAAAAGCCTAACTTACCACTTTAATCCCTTTTTTATTATCAGTTGGAAGGAAGAGGAGTCTCCAGAGGGCTATTTATCTCCTCTTGGAGTAGTTATGTAACATAGGCCATGAGAGTGCCTTAGATGTAGATTACTATTTCACTTGTATACATTTAGGGCAGATGAGTCCCAACAATCATGTAACTGATGAAATTTGGTTATTTTCAGAATAACAAAGTTCTAAAGGCATCTCAAAGAATGTTATTCTGGTTGACAGAACTGACCTGGGTGAAACTTGCCCTTTTTTATGGTTCCTCTGCTGTTAGGCTTTTAGTAGCTTTAAGATAAATTATTTCTTAAATAAACCACAGGCTAGATTAATAGAGACTCCTTCCCCTGCTCTTTCTGCGTTGCAAAAAAAAGTATTCTTGGCCTTCTTTTTGGTGTTTTTAAGCTTCTTCAATAAACATTGATTCAATAAATAGGACCTGCTGGTCCTTTTTCCAGTAAGTACATAATTCTTTTTCTTCTTGTGAACTTGAAAAACTTTGACTTCTTCTTCCTTTTACCTATAAAGAAATTATCTGTATTTATTTCCTTATCAGTTCAAGCTGCCTAATGTGTACTTTGCTGGCGATGCCCTGTAAACTACCATTCCCAGAATGCTTTCCTGGTGCCATGCCACATATCAGTCCAAGTGAAGTCAAACCAACTTTTGAATATGTAAACTGGATAACTCCATTTCCTGCCATCCAATTTGCACTTGCAAATGTCAGTTTGCCTGTAGAAATGCTGATTCTTACACATGTAATATTTGCATCTACATATGTTTTGAAAATTTGCCTCTAGGCAGACAATCACATTAACCCAGAGCAAATTGTTCCTTTTCTTAAAAGCAAAAAAGTTACCAAACCCTCAGATGAAAGGGACATTTCAGCTAAAGGTCAGGAAATCCAGCTGTAATTTGGCTTTAACTAGTGCTTTAGATCTCAACTTTAATTTCTAATTAAAGATTGAGGTAGAGGTATGAAAATCTAATGAGGAAGCTGTAGGCTATATTTTTCAGTGTTACATCATGTCCTCTGTTATTTCTAAAAGCAGAATATAATTTTTGTATACTTAGCATAATTTGAGGGCTTGTTTTTTCTCACAGAGAGGAACATGGAAGTTCTATGAATAATACCTGACTACTGGTATACAGGAAAAAACAAATCAGCGTGTTCTCTTATTTAATTATATTTTTTCTGCATTTTAATTTTTAAACCAGTTTTTGGAAATTCCAGAGACTGACTTTTATTTTCAGCCATAGTTTGTTCTTCTTTTCAGAAGGCAGAGAAATCTGATCTCAATGTCCTGTTGAGATTCTTCTTGTTTCATGCCCTACGTGCTGGCTAGTAATCCAAAAAAAAGTCTATGTTTGCCATTAAAACTTGGCTCTGCACTAAGAAAACTAATTACAAAACTGTTAGCTGGCATTTCAGCATTTGCATACACACTGACTGAGCCTGACTAATGCTGGCCACTTGGTCCAAGGCTCATGCAGATTGTTACATATTCCTTCTATTGGCTTTCGGGTTTGTGTCTTTTGTTCAGGCACCTGTTGACTTGCTAGAAATGCAGTCTACATTCTCCAATTCATCAATCCCTGAAATGCAGTGTATAATCTAATGACAGAGAAGTTGCATCATTTAACATTTCTATGTAGAGATCTTTGTTCTGCTTTTGCCACCTGCCTTTGTTGTATAGCTAGATTTGTTTTCTTACTGTTTTCCAAATATTCAAGGGCAGGTACCATGCATTCAAATTCCCAATTGCTGTAACAGTTTTTAAATGATGCTTAAATGATTTGTAGCTTCTTACACTCATGCATCATAACAAGAAAACCACATTTTGCCGTACTCACTGTCAATATCCTAAATACATTTGGATAGTTTCCTTCTTGGAAACTGAAGGACTAGCTGACTTGACCACATCGTTCTCTTGGTACAAGTACAACTGTTGATTTCAATCTGTCTCAGAAGCAAAATGGGATTTCTTGAGCCATAAAATCCTCTATTTTGAATTGCTGGAATCTTGAAGAATTTCATATTGTTCCAATCATACTAACAACTGGGCGTTATTTTCTGACTAGTAGTTTAATTCTTTGACTTGTCCCAGGTGTACCTGGGCAAGGAATATGTCTTCTTAATATTCTATCAGGACTTTGATTCACTGAAATTAGTACATAATTCTCTTGATAAAAAATCCCAGTTTATGCTGACAGTGTTAAACACCTGTTCCTTGTGATCTGACCTGTATAGGATAAAATCTCATTTTTGCCCTGTTTCACCTCCTTCTTCTTCGTGATTCATTTGGAACCCTCATGAAGTATTGGGCACCCCTTCAAAGAGGCAAAAAAAGCTGTAGGATGTTGACAGACTCTGTTCTCTTAGGTTATGAGTTACTTTCATCCATGTCTGATATCTTTGCCACCAGAAAAGATTTTCCTGAACACAAAACATCCTGCTGCTGGAGTCTTGATGATATTCATTGTGATTGTTTGAAAGTACTCAACATTGGCTTCTTCACAATGATTTCCAAGGCCCTGTAATCAGATTGCATGTCCAGCTTGTGCCTGGAGCTGAACAACTAGAATTTTCTGTTCAAAGAAACACAGCTAGTAGTTGTTTCTCTACCTAAACTTTTGGTTGTTCTGTGCTTGTTATTACTTCACTGGCCAATCACCGCTGCTTGGCGTCTTTAAAAGATATAATTTTGTAACTTCACATGATTCAGGTGCTTAAAAATTAAGGAATAAGAATAAATGCCTGTAAAAAAAATTTTCTTTCTTTTTTTTTTTCCCCCTGATTTCAGCATTGTGTTATTGCTGTTATTATCACAACAGTCCACAGGATTTTAGAGGTGTGAGAGGACTCCAAGGGGGTACATAACATAGCAGGTCAGAGGGACATCCCCAGTTTCACCAACAAGATCTGCCATGCCTCTGTGATTACTGAAAGAGTTCAAAGAAGAGAATAACTACCAGCAGCGGATGAGGGTCAAGTCAGGGATTCCTTGAGGGAGCGTGATCCATGAGACCTGATAGATTGCACCAAGAGTGCTGACAGGACTGGCTGAGCCACTTAGTAGCAAAGCCACTTATTATCATCTTTGAATGGTTATAGAGATCAGGGGAGCTCCTGTATTGGGAGCTTTGCAGAAGATGTCATATTTGAAGGGTTAGTGATCTTGGGCAATCCATGTCTGCTCTGCAGGGCCTTGTACTTAAGGCTTAAGAAGCTCATATGTTGGCATGAGTAGCTGCTGTAAGGGAATCTGCTGAAGTGCCCGGTGTCAGCCTGTGCTGTGCTTTGGTGGATGTTATGAAAGAGCTAACATTCCAGTCTGTCAGGAGAAGATGCATGGTTTTGTTTGTTATACATGGTAAAAGGCACCATGGTAGGAGAGGGACATTGAACTAATCCATGGATGGGATCTGTGCAGCATGCTGTGGGAAAATGTAGTCTGTCCAATGCTGCATGAAAGCAGGGTTCACAGCATCTGAAAGGATATACTTGCTCTCCACATTTCTAGTCTATCTTATTAAAACAGCTGTTTTATGATGCCACTTGTTGCCTTGCCTTTTTTACTGAGATTCAGAAAGAACCCTGCACCTCCCACGTCCCACGCCAGTGCAGGAAGGTCCCCAACAACTACAGCATGGCAAATGCTGCATACATCTTTGAAAAAGGCCGAAGGGCCAATACAGAGAACTACATTCTGGTCAGCCTCACTTTGGTCCCTGGGAAAATCGTGGAGTGAATCCTCTTGGAATACATTTATGAGCACATGGAAGTAACTGGGAACAGTTAGCAAGGATTTACCAAAGGTTTGTCTTCTATGATAAAATGGATGAATTTGTAAATGAAAGGAAAGCAGTGGATGTTATTCATCTTGACTTTAGCAAGGTTTTAAACACTATTTTCCCATGTATCTAAATTGAGACTTTATGGTCTGAATGGGCATTCAACTAGGTGAGTAAAAAATTGTTAGATGGGTAGGCTCAGAAGGTAGAGATTAAAGGGCTGCACTATTCCTGGAGGCCAATAACAAGTGGAGTCCTGTAAGGGTCTATCTCGAGACCTCTTGTACACACCATCTTCACTGGAGACAACAGAAGAAAAGACAATGTAGTGGACTACTCAAGTTTGACACCAAACTATGGAGGACAAGTTGATATATTTGAGAGCAGAATAGCTATTTGAAAGGACCTAGACAGACTAGAGGGAGGACTAGGTTGATAGGGACCTCTTGACATTAAGTAAAACAAATGCAAAGTCATGTATTTGGGAAGTAATAAACCTTGCAGCAATACAGGCTGGGGACTGTCTTACTACGGAGCAGCTCTGCTGAAATGGTGTCATGATTTAACCCCAGTCAGAAGCCAAGCACCACACAGCTGCTCCCTCACTTCCCGTCCCCACCTCCCCTGCTCCCGGTGGGATGGGGAGGAGAATTGGGAAAGAAGGCAGAACTCGTGGGTTGAGATAAGAATGCTTTAATAACTAAAGTGAAATATAATACTAACAATAATAATAATGAAATACAATAATAATAATAGTCATTAAAAGGTATATAACAAAAAAAAGGGGGGGGAGGAAAAAAAAAAAGTGATGCACAATGCAATTGCTCACCACCCACTGACCAATGCCCCAGCAGTGATCCGCCCCTCCCGGCCAACTCCACCCTGTTTACACACTGGGCATGACGTTCCATGGTACGGAATATCCCTTTGGCTAGTTCAGGTCAGCTGTCCTGGCTATGCTCTCTCCCAGCTTCTTGCACACCTGCTTGCTGGCAGAGTATGGGAAACTGAAAAGTCCTTGGCTTAAGATAAGCGCTACTTAACAACAACTAAAACATCAGGGTGTTATCAACATTATTCTCACACTAAATCCAAAACACAGCACTGTACCAGCTACTAAGAAGAGAGTTAACTCTGTCCCAGCCGAAACCAGGACAAATGGACTCTGCTGAAAAGAACATGAGCCAGTAGTGTTTCCTGATGACAAAGATCCTCAGCTGTGTTAACAGGAGTACAACCAGTAGAGTGAGGGAAATGGTCATCCCCCTGCACTTAGTACTCGTTAGACCATATCTAGAATACTGCAGTTTTGGCCCTCCAATACAAAAAAGGCACTAATAAACTGGAACAATTCAGTGGAGCAGCACCACAATGCTCAGGGGCTGGAGCACTTGCCCGGTGATCAGAGGCCAAAGGAAGAGGGCTTGTTCAGCCTGGAGAACACGGCTTTGGAGCAGACCTAACAGCTCCCCTCCAGTACACGTGGGTAGGTTATTGAGAAGACAAAGCCAGGCTCTTCACAGTGCTGTGTGATGGGAGAACAAGAGACAAGGAGCATAAGTTGAAATAAAGAGTGTTGAGACTGGATGTAAAGAAAAACCTTTTCACCCTGAGGACAGTCCAGCTATGGAGCAGGTTGCTCAGAGAGGTTGTGCAGTCTCCATCCCTGGACATTTTTAAGACTTAACCGGAGAGCCACATGATCTGATCTCACAGCTGACCCTGCTTTGAACAGTAAGTTGGAATAGAGACTTCCTGAGGTCCCTTCCAACCTGAATTATCCTATGATCCTATGAAAAACCCACCTTTCTTAATGTTCCTCCATCTGGGGATTTCTGTAAAGGTTTCAAGTTTCTCAGTTGTTTTCAACTTTTTTTCAGGTATTTCGATATTCTGCTCCTGATACCTCTTCAGGGCTATTCACAGCTTGGTCCTGATTAGATGATGCCAGTTTCCTGACACCTTCTCCTGCAAAATAAAGTATCAGCCTTAATCATGTTATTACATAAAAGGCCAAATTGTAGGCCTTGAATGGACTTCAGGCCAGCAGAACTTAAAGAGTGATTCAGATGACCAGCAAAAAAAAATCTTGAGTCATATGTCTAAACTTGTAGGGCTATTTGAGATGTCCTAGGCTTTCCCAGCTAGCATCATACTATGCTCCAGAAAAACACAGGTCTTCAGTAGTCCTGTCTGCTGGTCCTAGGGGATGTCTTAGATACCCTGTACTACTAATCTGTGTACCCGGCTAAATCAAGCTGTGGTTCTTATGAATGATAACAGGAGCTTAGACATCTTTTTTGCATTTGAACATCTGTGTGTATTCATTAAATTTAGGTGTCTCCATGTGAAGCTGACTCCCAGAATTTTCACCAGATCAAGGTCTCATTATTGCACTAGTCACATAGTGGAGCCAAATCCCAAATGCCTACAAACTTTTTGTATACCACATATACTTTACCTGTGATTCTTCTAACATACTTATAATATTTGTAATGTTTAAATGATCAATGAGGAAAGCAAGAAACTTACTGTGTGTCTTTGGATCCTTATACTTTTTTTTTTTATAATTATGGGAATTTTTTCCTAAGGCTATGTCTGCACAAGGTATGGAGCACAGTGCAGAGAGCCTGCACCTGTTTGAAACTGATATGTTCACTTTACCGCATCCATCCAAAAGACTAAGTCATCTAAATTGCTTTCAAGGCCCAAGTGAACACTATGCTACATGGATGTAGTAGTTCAATGTAGTGAAAGCTTCAGGGAATGCATTGACACTATAAATCATCTCGGATCTGCAGCTAGAATAGTGTCCTTTTCACAATATAAGTAACAGAACTGAGGAGGGGAAGGTAGCTATTTTCTGAGATGTTGCTGATGCTCATGTCAACAACAACAAAAAACACAGGATTTTTAAAAAATATACAGTGAAAGATTTTAAATGCATTTTTATGTGCAAAAGTCAGATGTGGAAATGAAACAAAGCCTCTCTAGATGAAAACCAGCAGAATTTAGAGTTGCCACTATGGTGCATGGGGTTGTTGTGACCGTAGTGCAGGACTTGGCACTTAGCCTCGGGATGGATAGGTCAAGAAACAATGGACATAAGTTGCAGCCTGAGAAATTCTGACTCATTATAAAGAAGAATGGTCTTACCATGAGGGCGGACAAATATTTTAATAAGTTGCTTGGAGAGATTGTGATATTTCCATCCATGGAAAGATTCAAAAGTCTGGACAAGTTCCCTAATAACCTCTTTCTAACTGGACATGTTTTGACTAAATGGTGTCTATAGATCCTTTTGAACCTATACTATTCTATGATTTTATGAAATTTGTGGCTTAGTTCATAGTGCAATAAGAGGCACTCCCAGGCTCAAATATGGCTGTTGTAGTCAATTGCAAAATGGATGATAACTGCTAGGAAATGAGAATAACACCAACATCCCAGTGAAACACTGAAAACTGAGAAAAGTAACTGATTTTAGAAATGTACTGAAAAGGTACATTAGCCTCTCCAAGGCTAATCACTAATTTGTGGCTCTAATATTCACTTCTCCCAGAAATGCCTCTTACAAATGCAGTATATATCAATCCTAGCAGATATAAATAAAAAAAGCACTTTTGATCATATGGTATTGATACATTTTAAAAAGAAAAGACAGTTCCTTCATTTGAAAATGTATTTGAGACACAGCAGTACATTTTTCCATTTTAAAATGAAGTGTTTGTATTTGGTTTTGGTTTTGTTGTTTTTATTTGTGTGTCCCCCCCAACTTCCGCATTGTTACATTACCATTTTGACACCTGGAGGAACAATAAAGAAGTTTTATTTAGAAGTGTCCTTAGAGTTCAACACATATTTGGTGTTATTAGCTTTCCTTTAACTTTGGTAAGCTGCAACTCTGGTTTTTGTTTTGTTTAAACGTAAGGAACATTCTCAGAGGAGGTTTCCAAAGAAGCATAGAGAACTTCAGAAAAACAAGTAAACCCTTTTTTTTTTTTTTTTTTTTTTTTTTTTTTTTTAAAATGACTGGACAAGTCCTCAAACCCCTTTGTGGAAAAATTAAACATGAAAAACCCAGGAAGGTGCATCTTGGAGGAAATAGGTGCCCTCATTAATTTATGGAAAGTTTTTAAGTACTTATTACTATTTTTTCAAGATAGCTAACACAACAAAAAACACAGCCTACTGGTTTTTAGCCCTGAAGATTATAGAAGTTGAGAACACTTGCTTCCATTAAGATGGAAGAGGTGATCTTCACTTCCTATAGTTATTTCCTTCTTTAACAGTGATTAGTACTGCATAAAAGTTTTGTGATACCTGAAGCAATAGAAAAGGAAAAAAATGGCTCTGAAGCAGAGGCAAAAAAAGTCCTGATTACAGGAGGCAGTAATTGCTGTCATAATTATTTTTCTTTTCCTGCCCTCACCCAGTTTACGTCCCAAAATAGTTGCAGGTCTAGTAGCAAGTAGCTCCTAAAAGTTCAAGAAAAGCGTAAGACTCTTTTTGTAAAAACATCAGGTTTATTCTCCAGTTGTGCAAAACACTCATTGCTTCTTAGAAGAACACAAGAGCAGCTTCAGTAACTTCAAAGATGGGGAAGTTTTGCACAAAGGTAAATCTTTAGAAACTTGTGTCCTAATCCTTTGTTTTAAATCTGAAATCCAACCTGGTAGATGTACTAATTGATGGGAGAGAAGAGTAATTCCATCTTTTTTTTTTCTTTCCCCTCTCCATTACAGCAATTGGCACCTAGACAAATAGTTCCCAATGAATTCTCTCCAGAACTGGATGATGCAGTTTCTCCATTGTAAGTAACGTGTTTCATTTTATATTTTAGAATCACAGAGAAAGAGGACATCAGGTCCAGATAAGATCAGCTGCATCTAACCCATTCTTCACAGGTGGTTGTCTCATTCATTCTTAAAAACTTCCAGGCATGATGATTCCACACTTCCATGGATAATCTTTTCCAATATTTACACATCCTTAATTTTATACATTTCTTTTTCTAAAACCTTAACTAAATATTTCAGATGCAATTTAGACCCATCCACAGTGGAGATGGAGAACAAGAGAGTATAATCATCTTTCCACAAGACTTTGTCATATTGAGTATCTTTTATGTCCCTTTGTTCTCGCCTAGACTGCCTTAGAGTGAACAGACCATTAGCAAAAATGAGGATGCTGATAGTATAGAAGATTTTGAATATCTCCCTGTACAAGTCATTATTATTTTTTCACTAGTTTGGCAGTAAGGAAAGTCAAGGGATATGTTGGACACAAAATAAGTTTAAGTTTTGCTGGAAGAGTTGAAATATGAAGTATAGCTTTTACAGGAACATTAAAACATTATTCGTATTTTCTTTTTATTCCCTTATTTAGGAACGTCTGTGTCTTCTCAACTTCTGCTATTACTCCCTTTCTTTTTTCCCTCCATTTGGTTTTCCTGCTCAGCAGCATCTCTCTTCCCATTCTCTCTCTTTGACCTATCCTCGGTCCCTGTTACCTTTTTGTTTGCTAAAAATAGAACCTCTTTCCTTGTCAATTTTTCATCTTCTTCCTTCAGCTTCTTTTCCAACAATTCCTATTCCTTTAAATTCTCCTGCAGGTGGTTTTGGTCTTTCCCCCCCCCCCCCGCATGTCTTCTTCATATCTTTCCTTCTCACACACATATACTCACGCCCTTGAAGGCTAAGTTAAACAGAAGAGGTCATGGCTGTGAAGGCATGTGGAATATAAGAGCATCTGGTTCTGTGGTGGGTTGACCCTGGCTGGGTGCCAGGTGCCCATCAAAGCCTTTCTATCACTCCCCCTCCTCGGCTGGACAGGGGAGAGAAAATATAATGAAAGGCTCATGGGTCGAGATAAGGACAGGGAGAGATCACTCACCAATTACCATTACGGGCAAAACAGACTCGACTTGGGGAAATTAGTTTGATTTACTACCAATCAAATCAGAGCAGAATAATGAGAAATAAACCCAAATCTTAAAAATACTTCCCCCCCACCCCTCCCTTCTGCCTGGGCTTATCTTTACTGCCGAATTCTCTATCTCCTCCCCACCAGCAGCACAGGGGGACGGAGAATGGGCGTTGCGGTCAGTTCATCACACATTGTTTCTGCCACTCCTTCCTCCTCAGGGGGAGGACTCCTCACACTCTTCCCCTGCTCCAGCATGGAGTCCCTCCCATGGGAGACAGTCCTCCACAAACTTCTCCAACATGAGTCCTTCCCACGGGCTGCAGTTCTTCACGAACTGCTCCAGCGTGTGTCCTTTTCATGCGGTGCAGTCCTTCTTTCCATGGGGTGCAGTCCTTCAGGAACAGACTGCTCCAGCGTGGGTCCCCCACAGGGTCACAAGTCCTGCCAGCAAACCTGCTCCAGCATGGGCTCCGCTCTCCATGGGGCCACGGGTCCTGCCAGGAGCCTGCTCCAGCGTGGGCTTCCCATGGGGTCACAGCCTCCTTTGGGCATCCACCTGCTCTGGCATGGGGTCCTCCATGGGCTGCAGGTGGATATCTGCTCCACCGTGGACCTCCATGGGCTGCAGGGGGACAGCCTGCCTCACCATGGTCTTCACCATGGGCTGCAGGGGAATCTCTGTTCTGGTGCCTGGAGCACCTCCTCCCCCTTCTTCTTCACTGACCTTGGTGTCTGCAGAGCTGTTGCTCTCACATCTTCTCACTCCTCTCTCTGGCTGCTGCTGCGCAGGTTTTTTTTCCCCTTCTTAAATATGTTATCCCAGAGGCACTACCACTGTCGCTGATGGGCTCGGCCTTGGCCAGCAGAGGGTCCATCTTGGAGCCGGCTGGCATTGGCTCTATCAGACATAGGGGAAGCTTCTAGCATCTTCTCACAGAAGTTACCCGTGTAGCCCCCCCGCTACCAAAACCTTGCCACGCAAACCCAATACAGGTTCATTAAGGTCATCAGATGAAGAAGCTTTTCAGGTCAAAGGGAATAATAACAAAGAAAGTGATAAACAAAACACACAGAGACACAATCTGATAAGCAAACAAATAAGGGAGACAATAAAGGATACCAAAACTTCTCAAGCACTAAATGATGGGACATTAAGAAAGTATAGGTACAACTTTGAAGAGGGACAACCTGGGCTTTGTAACTGATAAGAAGAGGGAAACAAGATGAACATGATCATTATGGATATTTCAGGGGTATGTGGGGGACGATGCAAAACCATTAAGGAATGTGTAGTGGAAGGGTTATAGGTGAGGAAAAGGGAAGCATCAGGGAGGGAAAAGGGGTGGGAATAGGAGGAAGGATAAAAGGTTTGATAGTATGTAAGTAGGCACTGACCAGTACTCTTGTCTGCCTGAGCCCTCTGCCTGATCAATGCAGTCTATCCTCTTCTTAAGTCCTTTCTTCACCATTTCTATGTAATTTCACTCTCTGTCCCATGCATGAGTGCTGCAAGGTCTAGGTGCTAGCATATGGAGAAGGAGCCATGGGTGACAGGGCTCACAGCTCTGTATGACTGGAGGGACCAGAGCATAAGTGTCTGCATGTGAGAGTTATAAAGGTCAGTAGCTGTGTAAGGATCTCAGTGTGTTTATATTTTCCCCTAATGAATTTAAGTTGATGTCCATGGATGTGTACATGTAATTCACTAGGAAATTTCAAGCTGGACTAGCCAGTGAGAAGGAGGAAAACATGCATCTGGAAAGGTTAAAAATCTTTATAAGTGATCACAGGTCCCTTATATCAGGGCTGGGGTATCAGGCAGGTGGAGGGGCCATGCTGATATTTGGGGGGACCTGCGCGTGTGGGGTGCCTGTGGGATGAGTGTGTGAGTGCTGCGTGTGTGCAGCGAGCACCTAGCTGGACCAGCCGGTGAGTCAGGGACCCGTGGAGCGGGTAAGGGGGGCTGGGATCCAGGCAGGGGTGCTGGGCGGGCAGAGGGGCCATGCCGGTGCTCAGGGGATCCGTGAATGTGCGTGTGCTTGTGAACCTGGAGAGTGTGGTGTGTGTGCTGCACTAGTGACCTTCTGCCTCTGCCAGCCCAAGAGGAGGAGGGGATGTGGCTGTCTATACTTTTATGTGAGTTTTATGTTTGTTTAATGTATGTGAATCCTGGAAGTGCTCTATGTGGATGCTGTTGAAGGCAGTGCCCTGTGTGTGGCAGGCCATGCAGCGGTCTATGTAAGTGACCTCTGTAGTGTATGTGTGCGCACACACCTCTCAGGGGTGCACGCTCAGCCTTGCTACCGGCCAAACCTGCAAACAGGAAAGCAGCAGCCGTGTTTGTCAGCCTAGGATGGAGATACCCGGTTCTGCGGCCACACCCGGCTGGGTTCCAGCATCCAGGAAGGAGGCAGCCTTGAGTCCCTGAGTCCGCTGGAGGCCATGGCTTCACAAAGGCCTTAGGGAAGCACCTGAAGACCCCGTGTCTGGGTCTATGTTCCTTGATCCCTCAAGTTTAGAAATGACAGCAGCCAGGAAAGTGTGTGACTGCAAAAGCACCTGTTACAGCAGAGATTTCTCAATAAACTTTGAACCTTCCAACCTGAATGTCTGGACATTAAGAGAGTTTGGGGGGGGGGGGGTGTAGGAAAAAAAAGGACTTCATTTTCTGGTGAAAGGCGCCTGTAGATATTCTGCAATTATTGTCAACAGTGACAGTGCCTTGTTTTTCTTTTGCACTTCCACCACATACTGACTAGGGTGATTGTTTCAGTGATTTCTGTTTTACAATAAATCTGAAATTATTTTCCTTGTCAGCATGCTGGCAGAAACAGCATGATGATACAGAAACAGTGACAAAACAAATTGGCAACAGACACTTCAGGTACCTTTGTCAGATATGAAATATGTGGTATCCAGCAAATAAATCTATTAGTTTTTAGTAACAACAACAACTGACAGTAAGACTAAAAAAATCAGACTTCTTGAATAGGTGGGCAAAGCTTTCTGAAAGATCTGCAAAAAACATTGTCTGCCTTTTGCCTTGGGCTGGACATGGCAGCAAATATGCATAATGAATATGGGATGCAGGTTTATTTATTCCATTACATGGAGCCTTCAGGTCAATTTGCAAACAAACTCAGGCACTAGAGTTGCTGTAGGAATATTTCTGGTATTTTCAACAATACAAGTCTTGAGTAGAGCTATGTATATCTTACACATTTTTGCTGGACTTTGTCTATCAGGACATATGAATAGATGTGACCCTGATTAGTATGGCAGTTCTAACAGTAGCCTACGGTATGCATCAATTCATTGACATAACTTGTTTCATTTAGAAAGTCCTCATCCATCTGATACAGTTGTGTGTGCAGTAAGGACGTTTTGTAATTACTGAGCAGACGTAAATCTCAAAAATACGAACAGATTCCTTGAGAATTTCTTTATCAACACACAGTGGATACAGATCAAGGAACATTTAGAAGGAAAGCACATATTAACACAAGTGAGACTTTTCTTTTCTGTACTTTTTCGTGGAAGGATAGCAGCTAGCAAGAGATGAACACAAGTAATACAGTTTCAGTCTATTTTGTTGGGGCACAGTGATCCAACATGCTTACAATGCAAGTAACTGAAAATCTGGAACTTACTGCTTTAAAAACTTCTTAGTACTGTTTTATTCAATATATTTGCGCCTAGTGGTACAGCACTTATCTGGGATCTAACTGTGATCTGTAATTATTTATAATATTCCCTTTAAGGTAGCAATCTAAATTAAAATTACTAGCCAGAAGGTTTTTTAAAAGAGCAACCCTAAACTCCTTAGAAAATCACAAGCATATTGATATAACTAGTTCATCATACATTTTCAGGCACCCTAAGGCATACCAAAGTCTTTTTTCTTTTTTCCTTTTTCTTTCTGTTCCATTTTCATATAGGATCTTGTTAAGCATTTTTCTGTTCTTTCAGGAAATTTTCAGGGATATAACTCGTTTCACAGTTTCAAATTGTAAGCTTCTATATCAATTTTATTTGCTTGTTTATTGATTTCTTACTTTATGTAAAGGCAATGAAATGTGAATTTTGGGAAGCCACAGGACACTGGTAAATTTTTATATTATGTTGTACACAACATTGACTCATTTATTCCCTTATTAACATGAAGTTTTTCTTTATTATCACTTGTAGGAAGGAGTATGATGAAAATCTGTTGTGAATCTCTACTCTGGTTTGTCACTCAGCAGGGAAATAAATAAATGTCTCCAATAACTTTATCCAAAGCATTTTCTTTGGTAAACACAATAAAGTACACAGAGACATGCAAGCAATGAAATACCAGAACATCTGGTGAACTGCAGGTGGGCCAGGAATATGAAGTTGAAACAGGTGCAGAGAAGCAGGTTTTCTGATTCTGAAATTGTATTAGATGCTAGTAGGTTTCTATATATGTGAGGCAATGACCTGCATGATTTCCACGTAGGTTAGAATCAATCACGTGTCATGTTCAAGAACATATTTCACGAGAGGATAGAGCTGCAAAGGAAACAACTATTACATGAAGTTTCAAGTTTTAATATATATTTTAATTACCGTGTCTGTGGATGTCCCAATAGCCTCATTCCTTCCCTCTGTCTCATTCCCACAATATCAATGCTTTTATACAAGTTAGCTCTGGTGTTGAAAAACTACTGTTTCTTAAGTAAAACTACTGTCACTTAAGGTGCCTCTGCTCTTCCCTTTGTATTACAGTTTTTTTAAAATAGTACTCAGTTACAAATATTGAGGGAAAAAAGATAATTCTTAGTAAAAGGATGTTTCAAAAACCCAGTAATATTCTCAAGATCCCAAAACAGGAGCTAATGCTTCCTAATCTCTTTGGCAAATTTGGCCACCAAAATTTATCTGAATCCTTTAAGATCGCAAAATAGGATTGTAAAATATTTCAGGAATAAGATATTTCATTTTATGTTGTGTATTTTAACCTCATCTAGAACTCCAAGGAGCAACCTCCTTTCCATGACTCCTTACGTTGTTTTACTTCTACTACGCTCTGTAAGTTGGTGAAGGAGGTTTAAAATTTTAGTGTGTCTCACTTGAATTCTTCTGGATCTCATTTGAATTCATTATTTGTCATTTACCTTCTATAGCATAGACAATACACACATTCAAATACAGTTTGACCACCTTTTATACAAAGATAGACACTGCTGTACGTGTTTCTGTCTGTGCTCATCGTGCTATGTACAATTACTCCAAGAAGTTTAGTGAGAAGAAAGCGTACAGAGATATTTCTATACCACATCCCTGATGTTTGTATGGAGAAATAGATTTCAAACTCAAGGTTTAAATTCAATCAAAAAACAGAAGACAGGCCTATGAATTCAAAATGAAAAAAAAAAACAAACCAAAACAAAATATATTACTTAACCTAGTCAATGCTAATTACAAAGTTACCAGTTACATGTGTTAGACCAACCACTGTAACCAAAGAAACCTGACTGTCTATTGTATGATGACTGCCTTTTGCTTACCCACTTTGCTGGTAGAGGCTTTTACCCTGTTGTTCATTTTTTGCTTACCTTGTCAAACAGTAAATCTGTAGACTTTCTTAATACATACCGTTATTCCACTGGTTTCTAATCAGTTCTGCTTCAAATTTCTTTAGTTCTACCATTTGGAAAATAATATTTGCACCTCTGCTATAACCCTCAAGCTGTTTTATTTTCCCCCAAAAGGACATGAGCAGGCCCTGACTGCCAAAGGAAGCCTGGAGATATTTTTGCATTACCACTTCCTAAGGATTATGCTTTCCTCTTGCCTGCCAACAGTCGATATTACAGCCTCATCTGCGTGATGCTAATAGCTCAAGTTATCCCAAATCTGCTGAGCTTACCAACTAACCCATTTTTAAGTTGATGCACCTACAGTAGCTATTAAATAGGCTGCACAGTTGAAGTGGGAACTATCAGAATGGCTATCTTCGCCCTTCCACTATTTGTAGGCCATAAACTGAGCATAATTTGACCTATTTTCAAATAACGGCACATACATCCACTATGCACACAAGCTTGCAGACCAGCTTTATTATGTAGCACACTTGAAAAATTATGAACACCAAAACAATCATCAGCAAAACCACTGAACAGTGATCTTATCAACACATTCACCCTGAAAGTCTATTCCAGCCTTAGCATCCCACTAAGAACAATGAAAACAGACCAATAATTATTATTTATGGCATTCATGAGCCAAAATGCATGTTATTTTAAGTTGCACATTAGCATTTAAATTAAACTAGTTCACTTCTTCAAATACACGTATGGGCCCAAATTTGAATCAGAGGTACAGCTGTTAAACATGCTTTTGGGTTTTCAAGGGAGGAGGGGATCCCTGTCAGTATGCCCCACAAACAGTAAGGAAGGGAAAAGGAAAAGATCATCCTTTCTGATGGTGGCATTTTCCCTTTGCCCACTATGTTACTGCTGCTTCCATTCGCATTTCAGAATCTCTTTGAAGATTTTAATATCTGAACATCCTACAGTATTTCCTTCCCTTCTTTCAAGATACATGCCAGCCTGTGTTACCCTGGCCCCACTGTGCCTATGTAGTCTCCTATGAATCCGACTCATACCCCAGCCAGTGTGACTGCTGCCTCCTGGAACTCAGTGTGAAGGTACACAAGTTAACCCAGGCATCTACACACAGTAGTACAAAGACCTCTGGGGGTAAATTTTCCTTGCAGAGAGGTTGCATTGCATGTCTGCATCCAACATTTGTGGCAGTTCCAGGCTGTACTGAACTATATGATGCAGAAACACAAGCTTGATTACTTCTTTAATCAGATGTTTTCCAGTTAGCTGTGGGAGAAACACTCTCCTTGATCTTTCTTTTGCTCTCACAGACCATATTAGTTTTCCACTCTCTTCCACCTGCTGGAGGAGTCTATCCATCCACTCACTAAGCAGGGAGCGTAAGAAAACCCTCTTTAAATCCATATTGTCATAGAGAATATTTGTTTGGGGTTCTAATTCTCACCTAATTTAGATTGAATCTATCCAAAATAAACCCTAAAAGGGATTTAAATGGAGTTACTTCTCATTTAAACTTGTGTAACTCACATGTACATCAGGAACCTCAAAATCAAACTCATTCTTACCTTAAATGCACAGGTGGTTTTTTTCTTTAGTGACCTAGGGTGTTGTTTTCTTCCATTAGTAACTGTTGTAGCTGCTGATGGTTCTACTTAAGATTCCTGATGGCAGCACTTTGCCATACAAGTCACTGACACCTCCACATTTCTCTTAGAGTGACACAAAGTCATAACTCTAAGGATACAATTCAAGATGAGAAACCTACTGTTTGCTATAAATGCAGAAGTTCTGATCATTATGCACACCTCTGCCAGGAATTAATTTCATTGTTGTCTCTAAAAAGCTGATTATCTAATGGCTTAAAGAATGCAAAATTGTTCAGAGCTGTTAGTTTTTAACACAGATAACTTTACTCATGAGCCTGACTCTAGTCCATTACACAGGTTTTACGTGTGATTGGACTTAAGCTGTACTACTTTTTGGCTGAAAAGACTATAGTTTACCTTTTCCCTCCCTCCCTCCCTCCCTCCCTCCCTCCCTCTCCTTCCTTCCTTCCTTCCTTCCTTCCTTCCTCCCTCCCTCCCTCCCTCTCCTTCCTTCCTTCCTTCCTTCCTTCCTTCCTGTGTTTACAATATTGTATTTGGCAATCAAGTATTCTGAATGCCAAAGGGTATTATATCAAGGATAATTATAAAGAAATTGTAGGCAATTACAGGGAAATTTGTATGAAAGCCAATGTACAATAGCACTCTAGGAAACAGAATGTTTTCAAAGGGCTAGAATTCTAAAAATCTAACTTGCAGTATCATAATAAGGTAAATAAAGATCTTTCTTACACTTAGAAAACCATTTTATAACTGCCTCCCCCCCCCCCAAGACATATGTCATGTTATGCTACAAAAAGTGAGAAACTACCATTCTAGATGAGACCACAGTCCCAGCCGAATTTGCTGCAAGTCAGAATACCAGAATACTGGCTCCAGAGGGTCTGCCCTTCTTATGAGTATACCCCCAAAATAAGGAAGGTTTGCATCCATACAGGGAACTGTTATCTTTGAGCTTAAACCTTGAGGAAGATAAACCATTCCTGGTAACTCATCTGAACATTTTCCTACCAAATGCTCTTTGAGCAAAAATATAGAACCTTTGTAAAGAAATAATTAAAATGGCTCCATTGAAACATGCATGGGAATGAGAGTTAGAGAATATGTATGCTAGCAGAGGAGCCGTAAAAGAAACAGTTAATAACATGGAATTTATCTTGAACGTCAGACATAATAGCTAAGTATGCAAATAGTTTCCAGAAGATAACTGGAAATATTTTTTAATTTAAAGTATCAGTTGACCAAACAAATACTTGAAAAATCTAGTCCTCCAGAAGACAGGGATTGTTCTTGGAAAATTGCTCTCAATTAGAATATTAAAATAAAAATTCCAGATAAAACAGTTTTAAAATGAAGTTAAAATTAGGATTTTTTTTTAATTAAACTTTAGATACAAAGAGAAAAATGTTTGTAAGTCATTAAGTAAATTAAATATATATGTTTTAGATACAGATCATGTTATTTATTAATCAAGTGGATATAATATATACACATACATAAATATAGTAAAGGTAATTCTGAGAAGACTTGTAAACTTCCCATGAATACTCTGCAAACAGTAATCACTTTATTCCACCATAATTATAAAGAAACTCTGATGTCTTTTCTGGCTCCCAGCTATCAGAGCATATGAACACCTTGCAATATTTAATGATTTTAATTTCAAAACACTGATATGGGAAGAAAATGCTATGCTTCTGTTACAGAGGGAGTAAAGGAAGACTAGGGCATAGCATCTTTAAAAGAGTGGCATGGCTTTGTCCCAGCCACACTGGAAATCTGTGAAGCAGCCCTCCATCCTTTATAATGACTAATCACTGGACCACACTTTGTCTCCATCTCTTTGCTTAATGGCCGCATCTCTCTTAGAGTTGGGCTCTCTTTGAGGTAAGCATGGACCCCAGAATGTATCATCATTGCCAGCCTGCTCAGGAGATAACCACGGCTGAGACAGCACGCTGAGTGCCGCCGAAGACCGATCTGTGCTGATAGGCACACGAGGAAACACTTTTGCAGTGCCTGTCTAACTTGCAGCAGGGTCTAGCCCACAGTATTAATTTCTCACTTCCAAAAGAATGAACAGGCTAGTAAATCTTTCAATGAAACTGGAAGTAGTGCAACTCTGTTCTACATAAATGTGTGAAGTAGAAGTTCAAAGGTTATCCCTGAATCACAGCCTTATATAGAATCAGCCTGCCACCATGTCAACATCATATGGTAACACTTTATTTAAGCATTTCATTTAGGAAACAATCACTGTAAGTTTTTGTCTAATATAATTAATAGGTCAAGCAGCACTTATTAAGTCTTTAGGCATTAATTAACATTTAAAAATTATCACATATGACACATTAATTAGATATCAATCACTTATTAGAACTACTGACATTTAATAAGCATTTAAATTTATACCGAACTATCCTGCTGTACATATCATTCCAAACTACAAGTACCTGCAAATAGTACTTAAGGAGTTTAACATGTTAACTCTTATTTTGTCTTTGTAATTAGCATGTAGATAGAAACCTCATTTATACCTTATATACTTTAGTTGTAAAAATATATCTATATCTTTTCAGTTCACTAATAAATGCCAAAATTTTGAATAAAATGCATAATAAGCATATTAAAATAATTTTAAAAGCATTATAGACATTAACAGTATCTTTGTCCTCTTTCTGTGTCAGATTTGAACTTAAATCCTCTTCTGATTCTACTGTCCTGCCCTGAGGAAAGAAATACAAATGTCCAAGTGTTAATTGCTGACCTCTGTCACCCCTTAATTATGCATTCTTGTATCTTCTTTGATACTTCCCTTGCATAGCTATCTCCTACTGTCAAGATCTTGCCATTAGACACTTCACAGGTATGATCTCTCTCTTGACCTAATTGCACTTATTATCAGTCAATTTTTATAATACTAACTAGGTACTTAGGATGACATATAAAAACCCTACAGGGTGCCCAAACTTTACAAGACTAATTGTCCATATTGGCAGCTTGACAAGAACCAGAGAGCTATGTTTCTTCTGCACATACTTTTGCATATTTTTTCCCACTAATATATGCACTAACCCATAAGATTCTTATGTATTTGCAACTTTGCTGAACAAATAGAAATTACCTGTTTATTCATTAGATGTTCCTTCTCTAATGTCCACCCATGTGATAAATTAAGGTGGAATTTTAGAGTGTGCAAACATGGAGACTTTCCCAGCTTTTTTTTTACATGTGCTTGAAACAGTATTGGGCTGGGTCATCTGGAAGAGGAAGGCAGTATGGCAGTAACCTGCAGCAGGAGGGCACAGAGTGCTTTAAACACACACTTCCATGAGTTGACAACATCCTCATTTATCTGGCTGCCTCTATTCGGCTCAGTGAACAGCAACACCTGGTAGTGGGACATACTTTACAATGCTATCCATGTGAAGCTACAGCCAGAGCCACAGAAGAATGTGAGAGTGTGAGTCAACCATACGAGTTTCACCCGCAGTGCATGAGACTTGACAGATCTGTAGCACACCTGTGATGGCTTAATTGGGCTAGCACAGATAACAACAAGTAGTAAAAGCAAGCTCTCCAGATGTTCTGGGAATATACATGCGAGTACCCATACTGTCATCTTTCATTACAGCTGTTAGCTGGATTAAGATACCAAATGTAGGATAACGTGCTACATTTTCACCTTTTCTTTGCAATTTTGACCAAGCCTAAAATAAAGGTAATTCACTGGCTTCATGCAAGTACTACACAGTTGTTCTGATGAGCGTAAGAATCAGACCAATAAGGAATGAAAACACTAGAATTCCCTTTTTTTCAGGTGGAAAATGAAAAGGCGGTTGACTTGAAGGCTAGATTGCAGGGAGACCTTGCAACACCGAGTCTCACAACACGTACGTTCTTTCTTTAGCCATGTCAGACTTGGGGATCTAAAGTAAATGTTTCCAAGGATGTCTCAGTAGTTCACGGAGAATGACGAGCATCACCAACAAATAGTTCAGAGCAGAAACAAAACCCATTTCTCAAGTACAATCCATAGCCCTTAGTTAACTACCTTGACTATACAATGCACGAGGAGGATTAAATGGGATTCACAACGGACAGCATGCTGTGCAAGGTTTATATAATAGAGAAGGTCAAGACTTAAATCCTGCACTTACGTCAGACCAGGTTTACAACTCAGAAACCTCTCCTGCACTAATGCACCTGTGTCCCTCCTTTCAAAATAACAGGCACCTCTTTCTTGTAAAACACAGAGGTCATAGGATGGTATTCCTACTATTTAAACGGGATTCAGACTGAAAGGATTCAAATCCATGTAACTATGTGGCTGTGAGATGCTGAGGAATCTTTTCATTTTGGCACTGTGCTACTTTGCAGAAACAAATGCAGAACTCATTGGGCTAGAGAGAAAAGTGGAATCCCAGTGACTGCAGTTGTCTGCTGAAGGAGAGGACACCTACCTCTTGACCCCATCTCCAAGGACTGTTATAGTGCTTTATAAATCAAAAAGTGAATGAAGCCATAAGCAGGCCTAGCAGCCAAGATCAAAACGCATCTTTTAATATTTTAACCCCCACTGAAATGTCACTTAGGATGCTTGCTCTTCCCACTGCCATGCATCTGCTTGGCAGAACTCATTGCCTCTTGACATCAGGAGATCCCTATTTTCTTCTTTTTTAAGCCTACATTTAAGACTGATTTGTTTTCATTGACTTTTAACTGACATTAGCTAATTATTAACTCTGCAGGATAGATTAAATTTTAATTTTAATGTCATTGTAAAACACCATGAGCTGCCTCAGCATGATAAGATGCTATAAAAGTTTAAACTGTTGTTATAAGTTAGCCACCTGTTCAAAACGTTAAAAATCTACACATTTAAATCAATCACACTGCACTGGATGCCCCATCAAGGCTAATGTTGATGAATTATACTCTTAGCTCTAGTTGATATAGAGTCATTATTCTCCAGAATAGTGGTATATTGGACTTTATTTTGTAGAGTTTTAGTTGGGATTGCAGTGTCATTTTTCAAAATCCTAAATACGCTCCAATGCGTATTTTCCAATCTGCTAAATTGCTCAGAGATTATCCTGGCTAAACAGTACCTTTGAGGTTCTGTCTGGTGTATGAGACACATGCTGGAGATGCCCTGTTCCAGAAGGCGTTCCTGGAAGTACTGTGGAACGGTAGAAAGGCCTATCTTCATACAGTTCTTGCCATCTCTGGGTCTGTGGTAGTGGAGCCCCACCCCAGACCACGTTGCAATGTCAGGACCAGCCACCGTTGCATTCTTGTCCTGGGTACGGTACAGTGAGTTAGGACGATTAGGCACTCCCTAACCGCACCTGAAACTCCTGTTGCCTGGAACCACACCTGACACTCCTGCTGCTCTGATCATGGCTGCCTTGGAGGGTGCCAGAATCACCTGACAAAAAAGAATGATGGCCAGAATGGAAATACATTGACCAGTCAATCATCTCGTGATCCTATAAATAGTGATCCTAAGCAAGGCCCTTTGAGCTCTCCAGGATCTCAGCAAGCTGTGACTCAGTATCTCCCCTTGAGCTGGGATGCCTCTCAGGGTAGATTTCACGAGGATTTTTAAGGATAGTTTCATGAGGATCCTAAGTGGTACATCTCGCGAGCATTTTTAAGGTAGTTTTGTGAGGATTTCAAGTAGTAGTTGTCGCAAGGATTTTAAAGAGTAGCTTTTGTGAAGATTTCCAAGATCGTCTGCTGATAGATGCTGACAAAGAAGAAGGGGTCTAAGATCATCTGCTGACAAATGCTGATGAAGGAGAATAGTGAGTAACTCACTACAATTGGATTTCATGAGTTTTTTAAAGATCATTTGGTACCATTAATTTGTTACCACTGGCCAAGAGAGAAAAATCTTTAATATAGGTTAACCTCTATATCTCTATGTGTGTGTGTTTGTGTGTGTGTATGATTTAATTTAGGAAACTTTGTAGTGCTGATAGCAAACTTTATTGAATCACTCTGATAATTGACTGATGATTAAGTATTGTTAAAAATCATATAACCTAATCTTATGATTTACCATAATAGTGTTAATAAATCTTAAATTGCTGCTACCTCAAAGTTGTATAGGATCCACAATCACTCATTCCCTGACAAATTGGCATATTAATTCAATGGGAGATTTTCCTTACCCTCTATATCCCTTTTATTAGGCATAAACTATTGTCCAAGTCTGGGACTAAGTTTGGATCCAGCTGCACCTAGATTCTTCACTGAGATAGAGTTTAGAAAGCAAGGGGATCCATTCTGAACCTTGTGACTCAACGGCAGGTTTTCCTTACCTTTGCATTAATTCCATTAGACGTAAACCGTTGACTGAGTCTGGGACTACGATTGGATCTAGCTGCACCTAAACTCCATCAGGAGTTTAGAAAGCAAGGGGGTCCACTCTGAACCTTGTGACTCAACGAGAGGGTCTCCCTTACTCTTTTGTGTCTCTGGTCTCTGTGTAAATAATTCTAAATCAAATCTACCTTGATTTCCCTTTGCGTGTTTCTCCCATGAAGTAAGTAATAGAGTGAACCTTGCCATCGAACTTTGTTAAGTCACACTTTTACAAATTCACATTAAAAAAATCACTTTTGCTAATATCTTTGGTGATTCTTTAAGTGATCTAAACCACTCCCTTTGGGGCAGGGCCAAATCAGAAGAACTGGATAAAATGGCGTATAGAAAAAACCATATGCCTTTCCATCTCAGGAGACAACAGATGAATCTTCAGGCTGGAACAAATGAGACTTCTGTCGTAGGCATGGTATATAGATAGGAAAAAATCACTTATTCTGGATTTTCTACCTATAAAACAGGGCTAGTATTTTTCCCATGCCTATCTTGTCTCTTCACATGGTAAGTTCACTTGGGTAAGTACTATTTCTTATTGAAAGCAAAAGGGTTATTTCTATAGCTTCAATAAAGAAAGGCAGCACACTGAGGCTGCATATTTTAGTAGACTTAGTTCTGCAGTCAGAGAACTGACTTCACTACCTCCTGTTCTTCTTGTGCTCAGATAAAGTTTGTAAGTAAACCAAAAGGCACGGACTTCATAATTTTGTTATAACTGAAACAATCTTTAGCAGCCCTGCAGCTGAATGACCTCTTCAGCTTATTCATTATTTTCATTTAGATGAATATAAATTCTTTCTAACATCACACAAAAAAGCTATATTGTCTGAGACAGGTGACAGCAGACTCTTCAGTTTCCCTTTGTAATACATTCCTGCCAATTCCTAGAATAGGAATTCAGTGAAAGACTCCCCAAAGAGATAAATTTTTAACTTTGTTATTGAGGAGGGAAAAAAGGTAAAAGGATTTAGCTAACTGTATGAGGCTTAGCATGGGTTTACCATCCATACCTGTCTAGGACTGTGCTTCCTGCACGCAATGTCTGTGCATAGGATACTAAGAACCTGTACCCTGACGGTGATTACTAGTATCAGTGTAACTGCTAGATGACAGAGGGACAGGGGACTATACACAGGTCCTGAGGTTAAGAGACACGAAATAGCTTGCATCTGTGCTGTTGAAAGAAAGCTTACTCTAGAGCACGTTCCCTGTGCCCACATGACATGGCTCTACGCCCTGCATCTCTCAAGAATCTGTGTGCTGCTCCTATGAACACAGTGTGTAATTACTATCTTTGTGAATTTTCAGTTCAAAGTGTTTAAAAAAAAAAAGTGAAGGCCATCATACATCTTTCTGCCTCTGAATGCTGTTCTAGCATTTTAACATACGTGAATATATGTTGCATGTCATGAGATGTCCTGTGAGTTGTTCAAGCGTTATCTTGGAGAAAGTGTGTTGCAATGACCCAGAACATGGCAAAGAAGAGAACAATCAAGGAGAAAAGAAAATCAAATTCTAGTGTACAAACATTCTCTCTGGGACTCTTATTCACCAAAATAAGACTTTCCTAATTCTGAACAAAACTCAGTGAAGTTAAGCTTGTAAATGATTTAGACAATGTCTAGATTGCAGGGGGGGGAAATCCTTAACATCAAAACACACTTTTTTCCTAGTACAGACAAGTCCTTTGGAGCTTTGAAAAACTTTAGTGTATCTTTCTTTAGAACTGTAATTGTTCTCTGCCTCTTTCTGTTTGGAATTTCTTCAGTAACTTAGTAACAGAAAGCTGAAATGCCGTTTGGCAGGTTTTTTCACAGATGTGTGTGGAGTATTTCTGTCCTAGCATTTCTCCACAAAATAATTTTGTGTAAACTACAAGAGATACCACAACAAAGGGGATTATGGAGACCTGACATACTGTGTCATCTGTCATTTCTGACAAATGTAAATGCAAGAATAAAATCCTAGGTAGAAAATAAGAACATATGAGTCAGGGTTGAGTGAAAGGGCATCAAAGACTCTAGTTCCATACTCTTTTTCTTTACTTCCACTGTTTTTCTCTGATTTATCTGCATAGTGTATTTCTTATTCCCGGTTTTCCTTGGATGTAAATTTACCTTGTCTTTTAAAGAAGCAATACAGACCAGCAGTGGCTGTGAAAGGTCTGCTAGTACAGAAAATTCATATTAAGTTGTGGAGGGTAGTTTCTGTTAGAGGAAAATGTATCCAACAGCCCAAGAGAGGTGAGGCGGATGCTGCTCCATGTCCCCAGGTCTGACCAGTATTGAGGCGGCAGATGTGTTCTCAGCAGGCACACACACCAAGCACACATATACACCATGTATATCCATATATACATAACCAGACACACAGATCACAGGCAGACACACACACACAACACCCACACAAGCATAGCCAGCACCAATGGCCTCATCCTGCTCCCCTCTCTGGCTGAGCAGGATGGAGGTCCACTAGTGAGATTATATACATACATACATACAGTGTGGATCCCTCCAGCAGCTGGGCTCAGACACTCTGTCCAGTAGCTGTCCCTGGATCCCAGTCTCACCAGTTGCTGGCACTTGGACATTCAAGCCCCCAGGGCTGCAGTCCCACTCCTGCTGCTGATACAGACTGTTGCACAAACACACACAGTTGGCGAGGACTTCCCTGGTCCCAATAGATGGGATAGATGGTCCCAATGGATGAGATCTCCCTGTCCTCTCATCCCTAGACACACAGGCTGGCCCTCAGAGACCAATCCACCCCATTGCTCCCAGTCACTGTATCTACCCACCAGCTAGCTCGGCCTGGTCCTCGCTAGCGATCCCACTCTCCCTTGCACACCTGTACTCAGGCATCTGTGACTCCTGGTCTGACTCCAGTTGCTGCACTCACACCCCCATACACCACCACCCCTCCCCCCCCCACACCCACATACACATAACACACATCAAGTAGAGAGCCCTCACCCAGGAAAGAGAAAGGAATTTAATAAGAAGAAAGGACAAACGACACTGGTCAGGTGCAGGACATAGCTAGACAAGTGTACCGACTAGCCAGCTATTTACATGTGACCAGCCCTTTTTTTCCCCTTAACCCTGTATTTCCCACACTTGTTCCTCCCCAAATCACCTAAATCCCTCTCTTATGCCCCCCCCCCCCCTCCTAAATATCCCATAGTAAGTCCTGTGCCATGCTGAACTACTCTTCCCCTGCATCCCATAATGTGTCCCACACCCCTAGGCAACAAGCCCATTAGTCTGAATGGTTATCTGGAGAGCTGCTCCCGATAACTTCAGGATGGATTCCATGCCTAGACAATGGGGCTGAGGATCTGCTGGGACAGCCCTGGGAGGGGCCTGTACAGGGTGTTTGTTCCTCAGGAGTCCTTAGTTTGGGTTCCCACTTGCCTTTGTGCATCCCAGTGCTCCTCTGATTTCCGCAGATGGGCCTTTGATGAGCCGATGGCCCCCTGTGAGGCACCTTGGAGTAGCCCAGCAGGGTATTATTTGGAGTCCTTCTCCTGCCATTGTCTTTCTGAGCTCCTTTGTGGGTAGGCAGATGAATTTTATTATATAATCTAACAGTTTTAGCCCCCTACATTAACCTAGTGCTTGCTGGAAACCTTACACCCCCAGCTTTCAAAACTTCATTTGATTTAATTGAGTAGTTTCAGTCTCAGTATTTGATTGGGAATAACTGGTTTACCCTCATTCTCTGAAAAAGAGGCATAAACGTCTCCCTTAGCTCTGAAGAAACCTTTAAAGTGGTGACCAGAATTACATTAATTTTTATAACTATGCATTCAGAATCCATATAGTTTTTATCTCTTCAGTATCCAAGGATCATGCTGTCTGAGTACTCTTTAATATAATTTTCTTGTCTGAGGTGGAATAATTTATGCCCAAGAACTTCTGCAGAGGTGACAAGAAATGGCTACTCTCATCTTCCAGCAGAGACTCAAATGCAGCGGCTTGCCCTATGCTCACCAAATGTGTACCTTGAGCTCAGGTGGGCGCTGGATGCATATCTCTGATATCTGAATGGAGTGAATATTCTCCCTTTGAATCTGTAGGACCCAGCAGAAATATTTATCTCCACTCAGACCAAGGAAGCATCAGCATCTGTAAAACCATTGACTCGCTATTTGCCAAACATTTGGGCAATAAGTAACTCTATGTCTGCACATGCTCCTCATCTATCTTTCAGAAAATGTTTCACCCATTCTACAAGCAGTAGAATTTCACAGTCTCATTGACATCTGGGCTTTTTTGCTAGATATGTTTGTTAGATATGTTTGTACTATTCCTTAATGATTATAATTTATAGTAATTGTTTTTTGCTTTGATAAACACAGCCTTGGTCCTCTATGTAGTGTACCCATTATCTTTAGAAAAGCACTCAGACTTTCAGAAGGTAAAAAGCGGACACGAAATACACTGAAAAATCTATAAAAAAAAATAATTCGGCAATATCCATCTAAACAAGACTTTGGGATGAGTAAAATCTTATATGTTTTCGATTGACAATTGCAGACCAAGCTGTGCAGAAATGAAAAACTGAAAATAATTATATACTATGCAGTAAACTTTGGAAGAACTTTTAGAACATTATCCATTGAGAATGTAAAAAAATTCTAATGTGTCCATGTTGCTAGATGAGATCCCTCTCTTATCTGGGTGGTTTGCTGTCTGCTGCTTTTGCAAATACAAATGAACCTGCATTATCAAAGGCCACTAGAAAATTTAAAATTTATATTTAAAGTATAGAGAATGAAAAACAGTTCTTCAGTAAAATTGTGTGTCTACCAGGGATAATGTTTTCTTTTAATTTTTTGATAGACCAGAAATCTTCCGAATAACATATAACTGTATAAAATTGAACTGGAAAAAAAAGTTGTTTCAAGGGTCATCTATTCTGGAGTTTATTTAACCTGTTCTTAAAAAAAATTCACTAATACAAATAAACAGCTCCTCTAAGCAGTAGCTGTCTGGTTAATTAGTAAGAAAGGATTTTCCTAAGGGGAATGATTTTTTATCTAAATTGATGGGGTCTACAATGTAGGGGTCTGCCTCCGATTTAAGTGATTAAGCCTTTATTAATGCCCAAGTGAGCTAAGCGATTAAGCCCAGAGAGACATCCATCTCACCCTACATTTTACTTCTGCATATGGTCAATATAAATGCAGCCTGGGCTCAGTTCAAATGCCACAGGTAGGTATTCAAGATACTATGAGGTATATTGCTGTGGGGCTGGTCAATATGACGTAGTACTTACAGGGAAGGTGTGACTGTAGACAAAGAACCGAAGGTCTTGTGAAGGTATCCAAAGGTATTCTTAAGCATCCGAGAGGGCACTAGACACCTATGCTTAGGCAACTTTAAAATATCCTCTCGTTTAAGCCTTGGATGAAACCCATCTGAGCTGACCTAGTACATAGGCTATTATAATGCTGTATGCTCTGTCCTGATATGTATTAAATCCTTTTTTCCTCTACGCTTAAAGAAATAAAATTGTAAATGAGCTACATGAAGTAAACTTTTCCTCTCTATTCAGCACTGATAAGGGCCTCAGCTAGAGTACTCTTTCCAGTTTCAGGAAAGATAGTTTAAGGACAAAGGAAAACTGAACAGAGCGCAGCGGACAGCCACAAGAATGCTGTGGTCCATGGGAAATTTATATAAAAGGAAAGTTTTGTGAAGAAAAAAAATAAAATGAATAGGAATACATAAAAGTAGCTTCTCACTAAAGCATTTTTTACCCATGGATTCCATTATGCTTCATGGTCACTGGAACAAAGATAAATTGGCTTAATTTTTAGTGAAGAAGGTTTAAATTAGAATTTAGGACTTTTGAAACGGTAAGATTTAGTGCACAAAAATGGCCTCCCAAGGAAGATAATGGGATCTCTTTCACTGGACATTTTAAAGTATAGTACTAAAAAAAAACCCTAACAGATATTTGAGGTGGTTTTGATTCTAGCCAAATACTTCTCATTCAGTTTTTAAAGAGATGATCAGATGGGTGTTTGAGGTCCTTACAATCCATATTTCTGTAGTTTGTTAAGTGATTACTTAGCTTTAGCCAGCTTGAAACTAGGTTCCTGGCTTAAGCTAATCCTCTAAACTCCCCTAACAGTGAATGGTGAGAGAAAGGCAAATCCTGCTAGTGATTCTATCCGCCCGATCACAGGCTAGGTGAATCACTGTCTGGAAGTAGCTGTGGCTATAACTGGATTCACCTGCTAGGATGGCAGAGTGTTAAAGAGATGAACAGTGAGATCCTGATCTGAGACAGGGCAGGACTGTGTCCCAGGTGTGTATCTAGCCCTAGAAAATGCAAGTACTCTAGAAGCCGATGATACAGATGTAGCCTGTATCTGTCTGGTGATTTTAAGGGAGCCCAGACAATTAGCTTAGACTAATTTCTGAAGGTGAGACAAATCTTACATTTTCTGAGTATAGGAACTTTTGCCAGATCAATATATTTGATAAATCCTGCTTTGTGAAGCTGAATAAATAAACTGATTTCCCAAAAGAACTGAGGACATACTTTATGGCCATAGGTCACTCTTTTAGGACACCGACAGGCAGACTCAGAGGAAGTATTTTCACAGAAAACCAGGGATGTAAGACTTCTTAATTTGTGAATGAGTTTATAAAATTGAGGATGTATGAATTCAGGATAGAAAATTCTTTACATCATTTTTTCATAATGCACACATGTTCTTATCATGATACAGTCTTGACTTGACCTTAGATGTTAGACAATGTCATAATATGAATGCTTATAGGCTACCGTATCTTATGTTTCAACGTTAGAAAACGCTATTTTTACAGCTATCTTCATTTAGATTTCTAGAATTTTTACCTTTAAATTCAATTTTTATTAATGAAGTCTAATAAGGTGTAGATTTTGAGTATTTACTATAGTCTAAACTATTTGAAATTCAATAAAAATCCTCATACACTTAATTGAATTATTAAAATTATTTAACTAATCTGTGGCTGATAATATGCACACTTCACAGAGATAGTCAGGCATGAATTTTAGGTGGGACTGCCTCCTTTCTTTTTCAAAAGCAGCTTGCAAACAATACTAGTAATCGAGCTTTTGCTACTATATTTTTCTTTGTAAGCATAGCCAACATTTTGAATGTACAGATTACTTCATTTGAGAATCATTAATCATGCCTACAGTTATCTAGATATCTCATAAACTGAGACTAAGCTTTAAAAACCCAGGTAGCCTTGGCTTCCAGGAATTCCTGTCAAAGAGACAAAGAGAAAACTATTTCTTCTTCCGAATAATAGAGGTAATTCTTGAGTCAGTTTTTCTAATGCCCTGGCACAGTGTCTCAGCTGATAATGTCTGGAAACAACGTAGTAACTCTCTGGAATGCACATGAAGACATTTCAGAGCCAGAGGAAAACTATGAAAATAAAACCATAATTTTCTGTTTCTTCCTAGCGTAGATGATGGAAGAAATAACAAATAAATGTTCAGTGTATCTGAGATACATGCCAGTTGGCTTTACGACAAGAGAGTGGCAATTTTTGTCTTTAGAAACAAACAAAAAGCAGACTTATAAGGGTGGCTGTCCAATTCCCTTGGTTGCACACATAACATAAGACTAAGATTAAGTACGAACTTACTCATACAATGAATTCAGTCATGTAATTCAATAGATTCTCAACTATTGCTGCCATTAGGTGTATTCATACAGGCAGTGGCCATCCCAGAGAAGTATTTTACATTGCTCTAAGTAAAATCTACCCTAGATATCTTTGCACCTGCTGAAGTCTTAGCACTCCAGTAATAGACCTAAAATGGTAGTTAATTTTATATTTATATGCTTTTCCATGTAAAATTTCATGAACAGCTGCACTCTGATAAAGAAATTTTTTCAATAGGTAATATTCTAGATTTTGAACCTCAGGAGGAGAACACCAAAGGGAAGTTTATGACAGGTGAGACATATCTTTGATTAGTTTAGTATTAAACATATGGAACATAAATGAAATTCTGCAGCCTCAGGATTAAAGGAATATATAACTAAGAGGGTTCTTTACTGAATATTTCATCCTTTGGTGTACATAACTATCACTGATGTTACTTCAGAGCAAGACCCCCACAAGTTGCAAAGAAGAAATGTGAACCAAAGGAAAGACGAAGGAATTCCAGACTATTTTGGTATTCTGAAACATTCTGGTTGCCTTTTTTTTTTTTTTTTACCTTCAGACAAGTCAATTACAGCTTTACATTTGTTGCTTTAGAACAATCAGGAATAAAAGCTATCAGTGTGTTCTAGCTGTGTTAGTTCTTAAGATAGATACTGACTATAGAATCATGGTATTCCAATTAAATCTGATGGTTCAAATAGCATAAATCTGCCTTCTTAGAATACTGCGCGTATAGGAAGAATGAACAGAAGGAGTGTATCATCTGTGACCTGTGATTCTCTAGTGTTCTGGCTGATAATGCAGAAGGATTCCTTCAGGGTGTGTAGGTCAAGAGAGTATGAATAAATATATTTGGATGACTCTTCGCTTCATGACCAGTTGGCGTCAAATTATGGAAAGTACCAAACTAACATCAGCAGAGATGCTTTAGCTCTAAACACGCAGACATAAGTGAAAAGGTGATATCTGTAAAGGTTTTACAGTACAACAGCATTGTTCCACAAAGAATTCTTATTTAATAAGAAGCAAACGTAAATCCTGAGTCTTGCTGATATTTAGTAGAGTTTGGTTCTCCTGGGTTTACTGTGTGAGCTTGTCCCTGGACCTCTATTTCCAAAATAGAAATACACAGATGAAGAAGTACTATGCAAATGCAAATGACTAGTTAATAGGATTCTTGGCATCCAAGAGCATCCACAAGTAAAAAGAAAATGGTTTTTAACATTTAACATTTTTGTTCAGTAGTTTTTTACTTCCTTTTTCTTCTAACCATCAACATATTGTACCAATTATTTTAAAAGCTGTTTCCCAGTATTTTCATTGCTATTTAGTAACAAAGGTTACAATTCTGTCTTGCCCCCTCCTTATTTTCTTCAGAAGAAGCAATGTCAAATAACAGTTTAATGAGTATCCTACTATCTGAGACCTTTGCCTAACCCAGGAGCTGCGCAAAACCAATTAGAACTGTACATTTGCAAATTGGATGCATACAAGCATGACCAACCCCCTCTCCCCCCAAAACCCAAGACTTGATTGTAGCTAAACTAATTTTGAAAACAAGGTTTGAAGAGTCTTTTGATGATATATATGTTGCTAAAGTTTTAATATCTAAAATATTTTTTTTCTTTGACAGCCCATCTCCTGACCTAAAGGGATACAGTAATGTATTCGCTCCTTAAAGCATATACACTTCAAATGTCCAGGCAGATGATCGTATGGAATTACTTTTTTTTTTTTTTAATTTGCTACAGTTTTCTTTGTTTGTTTGTTTGTTTGTTTTTCACATGAAGCCTTCTGTGAAGCATCTGAAAAGACAGAATGGTCAGACTATGTGTTTTAAGGAAGCCAGAATTTTTTCTTTCACCGAACACTGGACATGCAAATAGGGTGTTCAGTTTCCCACACATGGGAGTTCCACTTGAGATGCTCAGATCTATTCTGTTCAGCATCCAGGTGCCACTACAAAAGGGCATGTGTCCTCAGTCATGTCTGTGAGCCATATGCAGATGTGCTGCAGTTTAACTCCGAACTGGCACCTCAGCCCCACACAGCTGCTCACTCCCCGCCCCCACCCGCAGTGGGATGGAGGAGAGACTTGGAAGGGTAAAAGTGAGAAAACTCATGGGTTGAGATAAAAACAGTTTAATAGGTAAAGGAAAAGCTGCGCACGAAAGCAAAGCAAAACAAGGAATTAATTCACTACTTCCCATCGGCCATCGGCAGGCAGGTATTCAGTCATCTCCAGGAAAGCAGGGCTCCATCACACATGATGGTTACCTGGGAAGACAAACACCATCACTCCAAACATTCCTCCCTGTCTCCTCCCTCCCCCCGCTTTATTGCAGAGCATGACGTCATATGGTCTGGGATATCCCTTTGGTCAGTTGGGGTCAGCTGTCCCAGCTGTGTCCCCTCCCAACTTCTTGTGCACCCTCAGGCTACTTGCTGGCAGGGCAGTGTGAGAAAAAAGGCCTTGACATTGTGTAAACACTGTTCAACAATAGATAAAACATCCTTGTGTTATCAACACTGTTTTCGTCACAAATCCAGAGCATAGTACTGTAGAAACTACTATGAAGAAAATTAACTCTATCCCAGCCAAAACCAGTACAAGATGTCAAGTATAATTATCTCAAATGGCAATAGATGACTTTGGGTAGTCATTCGAATGAAGTTCATATCCATATAAAAAGATAGGCTGTAATAAAAGAAGATACTGTAGTGTGAGAAAAAAATAATGAAATTTCAACTAGCTTTTACAATAAAAAAATACTTTGAGAGGCATGTCAAGCAAAAGGACAGGCTTCTCCTCTTCTTGGTATCCTTTCATTGGTGCAATATACTATATAATGGTTTATGATATCGTATCTCAATTCTCTTAGAACATATAACCTGCAGCTATTTGTAACATTGATACTTGACACTGCTTTTTAAAGAGAGAGAGAGAGAATTAAGCCAGGGTAAAGCACTTGGTAAAATCCAAATGCTGCCACTGTTTTGCAAAGACATTTCTCCAGAATAAGTTTAGGGATTTGCATCTGGATGATCTGACTCTGAATGGTTGTGATCTAAGCCAAAGAACCCATCACCAAGCTGGCCTTGAAGACTCAGGAGGCCCAGATAAGAGCTATTTAATAAAAAATAATAATAATAATAAGCCCTTGCTTTCCATAGAGGGGGTGGGGTATTAAAAAAACAACCAAACACACACCTCAGAAGAGTTAGTTATAAATCTCCTCTTGGACTATATCTGCAAGCACACACAGTTTGCAGTCCTGAACCTCAGCAATGGGGGTAACAGAGGACACCCAAGCTAAATTTGCACGTGGAAGTGCAACTATTGAAACACTGTTCTCCATTTTGTGAGAAAAAAAAATAGTCTTGGCAGTTGCTCAGTTCTTCACAACATGAAGTTAAAGGTCAGTGTCAGTAATAGTGAGGCAGCTATTACTGCCAAGTGCTAAGTGCTAAGTGGCCATAATGCACTTCAGTACACATAAAATAACCTCATGTGTTCCATACAGGTATAATCAGCAGGTCCATTAAGTGGCATATTAAATATAAACCATAAAACAAACAGAAGAACATCAACTCTTTAATGATATCAAACAACAACCAAATCTTTAGGTCAAAATCATTGTCCATGTAATAAGACAAAGTGTCCTTTTTAATCAAAGTCCTTTTCCATGTCATCGGCGCTCCAGGGCAGAACTCTTCACTCGTACAGGCTTCTCCTTCTGTGAGAGATGCAATTTGCTCCCCAATCTTACCTTCTTTTTCAGAATTATTTCCAAGAATGCCTCCCAAAATGAGAATAATTCCTTTCGAAGAAGTAGCAAGAGCTTGGCTGGCCTGAACACTTCTGCCTTTCAGAATACATCCCAGGTTCAATATCAAGAAAATGTTCAATCTTAGAATAGAATCATAGAATCATAGAATGGTTTGGGTTGAAAGAGACCTTAAAGATCATCTAGTTCCAACCACTCTGCCATGGGCAGGGACACCTTCCACTAGATCAGGTTGCTCAAAGCCCCATCCAACCTGGCCTTCAACACTTCCGGGGGGGGCATCCACAACTTCTCTGGGCAACCTGGTCCAGTGCCTCACCACCCTTACAGTAATGAATTTCTTCCTAATGTCTAATCTAAACCTAGTCTCTTTCAGTTTAAAACCGTTACCCCTCGTCCTATCACTACACTCCCTGATAAAGAGTCCCTCCCCATCTTTCCTGTAGGCCCCCTTTAAGTATTGGAAGGCTGCTAGAAGGTCTCCCTGGAGCCTTCTCTTCTCCAGGCTGAACAACCCCAACTCTCTCAGCCTGTCTTCATAGGAGAGGTGCTCCAGCCCTCTGATCATCTTCGTGGCCCTCCTCTGGACCTGCTCCAACAGGTCCATGTCCTTCTTATGCTGGGGGTCTCAGAGCTGAACACAGTACTCCAGGTGGGGTCTCACGTGGGCTCTCAGTACTCAGATGGGGTCTATCTTAGATCTGATAATGGGTTGGGATTTTTTTTCCCCCCAACAATAACCTTTTTTTTTTTTAGCAGTAAGTTCCAGACTAGCCTCAGGATTGGAAAGTGTAGGCTGTTATACTCTCCTGCTTTTATAATGAGAGATCATTTGTCCACACTTCTGCTTAATTAAGAACACTGTCTGCATCAATAGTTTTTCCTTACTCTTGATAATTATTGCTATTTGCAAGTTACCTCACATCTGTCATTATGATACAATGTAAGTTTTAAAAAAATAAAACAAAACAAACCCCAAAGTGCTCATGCACTTAAAGGAATATACCTTTCATTTCTCAGGTCTACTACATTGGCAGTGTTAGCCCTATCCCTCCTCCATATTGCAGGTTTCATTACTTAATGTCATGTTCAAGGTAGAGGACAAATGCTGTTCTCTGAACTGCCCACCTGCCCCACTGCAGGTGTCTGGGATCAGATCCAGTCAGATATGTAACTTACATCTACATGATAGCTCTTCATTTCAGACAGTTCTAGAATAGTAAATATTTAATACTTAACACTGCAGTCAATAAAACATATTAAGTACTTTTAATACTTTGAGGGGGAGTGTCTGGGATGCCAGGCAATATATAGGCAAGGTCAGAAGGACTGAGTAACATCTCTGGTTATCTATTTCAGAAGTTAATCTGTCTGGTCTTTTCCCTCTGATTACCAATTGCAATAATCACTTAAGATTGTAAGAACAGCTGCTTCAAGTCATGCATCCCATTTTCAACCATGGTCATAAGCAGATACCTAAGGAAGAATGAGATCAACACAAACATGCATGATACTTCTTCCTAATGCTCTCACAACCTCCCACTCTCTATTAATAGTTAAGGGGCTTCAGAAGTTGGACATTATTTCTATGGATGCATATATATTACAGCTTTAGTTTGTGTGCTTTTTCAGTGAAAATTCTGATCACCTTCATTTACTGCACTTTTGATTTGCATCACAGGATAGTCTTGGAGCTTTTAAATTGGATACCTTTCAGGTGACATCCAACTAAAGCCACTCCAGGACAGCACCCAAAGCACTTGGGTTGCTAACTGTGACTGACCAATAAACCCCAACAACAGAAGAAGGCTCAGAGGAAATGGGCCCATGATGTGTCCGTGAAGCTCAGGGTGTGACTGACCACAGCTGTCTCAAAGAAGCCGACTTTATCTCAACATGAAGGGGACAGGAGGGTTGTTACAACCCAGACGGGACAGACCAGAGGGTCATAGAGGTTCTGGGATCCCCCCGGGCTAAATTAAGGGGAAACGACACCAAACGATCACTTTGAATGCTTTATTTGAACAATCCAAACTGTGGAAGGCATAACTGTGGGCAGCGTGGGTTGCAGCAAAACATTCACAAGAAGAGAGAAAAGAGAGAAAAAAAAAGAGGGGGAAAAGAAAAGAGATAGTCACCACCCTTGGATCCCGCGGCGTCAACAATGAGCATGGTAATCCTGCGGTGACGGGCACGCACAACGTGGCTCTTTGCAGTTGTGTCTTTTATAGTCTAAATCTCCGTCCACAGTCATGCCTCTTGAAGACTTATATGGGTTCATTCTAGACAGTTCTCAACTTATATGATAGTGTTCCAGAGGGTTCTTTATCTACTGAGCATGTGCGGTTTATTGGGGTGGTGGTCTTAGGGACTTGCCAAGGAGCTACAAGCCCCCTCCTCAAATAAGCTTTGTGTGGCCTCTGGCCATATGTGGTGGGTTCCCAGGCTGGTTCTGCCAGAACACAGGACTGCATCCCCTCTGGCACACCCCCTGTATCCATGCCAACCAACTTCTTGCTAATGTCCCTCCCTCTTCGTTATGCAGACTGTACCTTGGTTGCTAAAATGTTTGAGACATTGACAGACATTAACTCTTTCAGTCCCTCACAAGGGTGGCCTTTGTTTTAGATAAACAGCTATCAATAGTTGAGTGGTTCAACTGGTAGTGTGCTTCTGAACACTGGTAGTGTTCACTGAAAGAGTGTAAATGTCTCCCTGAGTTAGCATGGGGGTAGTGAATACGTGGATCAGCGTAATACAGCGTATAAAAACTGAGCAACTAACAAAAGAATTTCAAGGAGAGCAATGGGCTTGAGCTGGCTTCAACCCACTATTTCTTCCTGGAGAATGGGGACACTCAGTGTTGTGAAGATGAGTGTATCACAGAGACTGGTAATGGGAATCACATTGGTGTTGTGATTGAATTGTGTATTGCGATTGCTATATATATTTTGCTAAGTGTAACTTACATTTGTTTTGTGTTATGAAATATATTTTGTAGCACCCTGCTAAATCAGAAATCCCATGTAACATCAACTATCTTTAAAGAAGTACATTTTGTATTAAACATTACATCCTTTATGTTCAGAATATCTAAAAAAAATCCAGCTAGAGAATATTGGACTCTGACACTAACAGGCCTTCAGTCCACTAGACTTGTTCAGAGCTAGTCTAAATTAAACCTTAGTGCATATAGTATCAACATCAGGTTCTCAGGACTAATAGTTTCGCCCTACTGGTCCAAACTCATGGATTATAATAGTTGCTGATGCATTTAGCTTATGCATTTAATGATTCTTACAGAATTTCTTTTCCATAAATTTCTCAGCTCCTTACTTGATCCCAGGTAAACTCTAAGTATCCAAATGAGCACTGCACTTGCTCTGGCAAAAGAAACTACTTCACATCTTAATATAAATACAGTGGCATGTTCCAGTCAACAGCTATGGCTATAAAGCAAAGAAAGTATGCTTTCTCTAAAAGCTGTGATTGTGGCATATCCTGTGTCCTATGTACCTTCAGTCCATACAGGATTCTCACAGAAAACCTGCTGAGATTCTGTAGTGCAACTTGGAAAGCAAGTAAATCTGGTCATGAGGTCAGCCATGGCGTGTACCGAAACTTAACGCAAATATCCTTAACCAATGAAGTATGTACTAGTGCTAATGTCTGCCTCTACAAATTCCCTTGAGGTATCTAGGGCTTACTGTATATTGTAATCTCCTCAGAAGAGTGAATATATACAGCTATTTAACCTACAGTGCTCCTAGCACACGTCAGGGAGCCACAGACATGTTTCAACAGCAATCACATAGCCTTCTCTGTCTACGTGCACAAACAAGGTCAGAAAGAAACCTTGTTTTGCTGTTTGCTGACAACTCTAAGGTCACTGTAAGTCTTGTCTTCTTAGTCCTGTGATATGAAGCCTAAAAAGCGCTCTTTATGTTAATGGTAAATTGAAATTAATGCTATATGTGAATGGCTTCTGAAAATTCAAAGCAACTGCTGTAAATCCCAAATGGTCACTTCACCCAAAAGGTGGAATCCACATCTTTCTGAGATCAGAACTTTGTAATAATTATATATGACATGTTTTTTAAGAAACTATTTAGCACTAATGATAAAAATGTAAGGCCAGAATATTCAAAGCTAAGGGCCTACAGCTCATAATCTATAGCTTTACTTAGGCACTTAAATAATTGTAAGCCCCAGGCATAAAAAAGTTGACCGGAGTTCTTACCATTTAATTCAATGATGTTTTCAATTAACTTCAAGTGATTCTCAATAAAACATAAAATACAAAACGAAAGTATTTTTAAGGGCTAATATATCTTTAGAGAATGAAGAATCTTCTCTTGCACTTATTCATAAAGTAAGACCACAAAGCCTACGTCACAGATTTTATTTTCATCTAAAAAAAAAAAACAAAACCATTTCTAGTCCAACCGATTGTCCAGAACGTAAGCAGGAACATATTGTTTTCCTAGTTATTTAAATGGATACCTTTGATGTCTTTGACTCTTATTCAAAACCAATTGAAACATTATTTACAAATTAATTCTCTGAACATAGGAAACTTTATTCATAAATAGATTTGCTACAAACAAACTTTGAAAAATACATCAGAACTGGTTTAGCATTAAATGTTTTGTCAATTCTACTAAAGGAACCAGTAAAATTGCATAAGTCAGATCACTTTGTTTGCTTGTTTTGTCCCTAAAAAATTTAAGGACAGCAGCAAGATTAGTAGGTGCTGCAACTGGAGGTGGAAGCAGATTGGATTGTATGCCAGGTTGCCACATTAGGAGATGGGAAGGTCAATGGACACCTGTCCTGTATCATAAGAATTAATTTATATGTCATGTATTACAGGGAATGAAGACTCAAACCCAGAAGTTAAGAAAGAGCAGAATCTTATGCTGATCCTATAAAGATCCAAGACTTCTCCAGGAATTCAGAGGCTGTGGCTGGCCTCTTATTTCCCTTTTCAGTGTTCAGGGTTAGTTAGAATTTAATGGAAAAGTATATATGCCAAGCAGAAACCAAGATAGCATCCTCCTATCCCAAAACAGAAGTTTTCAATTACTTCAGGTCTTTCATATGTATCTCATTTTTTTACTGCTCAAGCACACAAGTAAGGCTGGTTTCTCTTGTAAGTGGTGCACGCAGTGAGAATCTGGGCCACCATTACAACCTTTTTATTACAGAGAATGTAATTAATCTCACCTAAATTTAAGTCATATACACCATCTGAACTAGTAATCTATCTGTATCTGAACTAGCAATCCTACTTTCGTACTGTCAGAAGAAGGGGGAAATTTTAGGGCCCTGTTGTTCAGTAGAATCTCTTAAAATGCCTCTTTTTTTCCATTGGTTATAAAAGGATCTTGGGGTAACTAGCTCAGATGCCACTGTCTGCATTTGGTCAGATGAACTCCAAACAATGTACACGGTATATTTTCTACATCTGCAAAAAGAAATTTTGCAGATGCTATGTGGAACTGCACTTAAAAGCTGTTATTTTTGGTTTTCTGTTTTAAACAATAATGACAGTTCCTTAAAAATACTCTAAACCAATACAGATAAATATACAAAGGATATTTGGGATATAGAATGGATTTAGATCTGTAAATGATAACCTTTTCATTATTGTTAATTTTTCATAAATAGGTTAAGTGTATTGAATGCAAGATGATGTAAATAATCTGGAAGGACATACATTCATAATAAATAAGTTTTTGCTGTCCAAAGACGGGATTACATAGTTTAGCTTTCTTTTTATATGATTAGTGTTCCCAGATGACATTAGTATTATGTGCAATATTTTCAGTCTTTTACGATAGAGTTGAAAGGGAAAAGAACTTTTTTACAAAAAACTTGTTTCTGCATACATGAAAGATTTTTTGACAAAATTGTTCAGTTAGCTATTTGATGTTACAGAGGAAACTTTAGATGAAATTACAGTGATTTTTTATTAGATATGAATAGACACAAGTAAACTATTGATGTTGGCTATCAACCTCTGATATGTTCCAATGAACATAGCTGGGAAATAACCTTGCATTCGTAATATTTTCAAAGCCACTGATGAATCCTATGAAGGATGGTCCAGCTCCAAGTAAAAGGAATGAGAATGATATATCAAAAACTGTACAGAAATCTGGAAATTCTTAGGGTTACCTGGAAAGCTTACTTTATTTTTAGCTGAAATCCTAGCTTCTTTGAATTTCATGAGATTTTTTTGAATGCTGATCTCACTAGGGTAACAATATCACATTTTGTATTTTGCATAAACATACAATGGGTGTTCCTTTTTCTAGTTGAGCTGAAAAAAATTTTATGTGTGAGAGTGCTTTTTAGTTTTATTTGTATTCCTTGCAAAGTGAATGACAGGCTCCAACTTTGAAGGTGTTCCCAAGTTTTATAAGTTCTATTCGAGAAGAAATCAGACTCACTAATATTGCAACTAAGTTCAGTTTTATTTCAGTCTTTCTGTGAGAAAGAGAAACGGAATACCGAGTGTCATTTAACAGTTATGACTGATGTCACAGAACCAGAATATTTCTGTTAGAAAGATCATCATGGCCTTGATTTATGACTTTCATTTAGATGGTCTCAATGAGAGTAATGAATTAAACTGCAATTTGAAATTCAATAACTTTGAATCTTTTCAGAAGAGTTGTTAAGAACAGAACTATTTCTGTGTTAAAGGCCAAACATCTTAGCCCTTATCTTATCCTATCCTATACTATCCTATCCTGTCCTATCCTATCCTATCCAACTCAAGGCAGTTGGAAGTTGGAAGACACTTAGGGAAACACTGAGGAAACAGTCTTCATAATTATAGGCAGTGGAATCAACAGCCTAACTGTTCTCTAGATATTTTTTTTTTACAAATTTCATGACAGATATCTCTAAGAGATTTGAAGTATGTTCCAAGAAAATAGACCTAGATTTTAACTTTCATATCACTGATGATGTCATCAGTACCATTTCATCCATCATTTTATTGAAAGGTGTTTTGACAGTGGCCTACAATGATCACTTTTCATTTTGTCTCTGTGCACTTGATTTACTTGAAGAGGAAATCACCAGCAAATTTGTGGAGCTGGCCAGAATTTCAAAGGCTGTATCTATACCTCTAGATTAAAGGAGATGATTGTGGATGAATCCCTGGCCTGTTAATGCTCTAGAATAAACATCCAAACTGCATAATCAGATAATAAAAATCAAAGAACTCAGACCAAGTATAACCAATCATTTCCTTACTACCTGGCTCATTATAACAATATATAATATTTTGTATTGTCTTTTTGTATATCTTACATTAAAGGACCTTTAATAGAGATTGAAATCACTATTCAATCTCATAGACTACCTTTGTTTTGTAAAGTAAAAGAAAATGAATTTAAATGGACCAACTTCAAATGGTAAAATATGTCCACTTATAGAATTGAACACAGACATTTTTTGTAGACTATAATCTCGCAGAAAAGTTTAAGCAGAGGATACGAGGAATGCAAGCACTGTGAAACGTCAGAAAATTTTGGATATAGAATGTAAGTCACTGTGACAATTTGACTGCAGTTCTTGTTGTGTAAAACAAAAACCTGTTTTTCAAATGAGTTCATAGACTCTTAAGGCCAGCAGTAACTATTCAAATAATGTCATCAGACCTCCTGCATAAAACAGGTAATAGATTTTACACACGGTCTTTCCATCAAGTTCATACTTCTCATTTAGGTAAACTACCACTTAGGAAGACTTCAGGCATCTGAGCTTAATACAGAAATACTGAATGGCAATGGAACAAACTTATCTCTAGTTTAACTGAATTTTTCAACAGTTGTGTTCATCATTCTAGTTTGAGTATGTCTAGCTTCAGCTTTCAGCTACCTGACCTCATTACCTGCATGTGAATGAGATTTAAAACTACTACTTTCTGAAAATTCATCGTGCAAACAATTAGTGAGTAAATTCATGTAACTTTTTCTTTGATAAATTATCTACAAAGTCAATGGATTTCATTTCACCTGACTTTTGACAAAACAGGTATCTAGGTTTCCTCTGTGATCAAAGGAAAGAGGTAAATATGCTAAGAAGGTGTTTTGTCCCATCCTAAAATCAATGTCAAAGGAAGTAACATTTTCAGTAAATACTTTTTAGGCCAGATGCTTAACTTTTAAAGGAGTAAAGATTAGTGAGACAATTAAAAATTGACTGCTGGAAAACCTAAGATGTTTCAGAAACATCTGCACCATTATTCAGATCATATTTGAACTCCTACAGAATAAGCCTTTATTATTGATCAGTATCTTTTAGAGTGCTGACATCAAAACTGAAGATCCTTGTAATGAGCTCATTATCATGCTGTATTTGTAAGAACACCACCTGTTTTGACTCTGTGTATTTGTTATGCATCAAAAGATCAGTTTACAGGTTTAGCCACTGTATCTTGTTTGGATCCTATTTTCCCATAATAGAATAGTGATACTTCCAGGACATACACTGTCTTCAAAAAAGGGTTTTATAAGTAACTTAATCCTGGGGGTTCACTAGTCAAAGAGGAAGAAAAAATGCTGCCTTACAAATTAATCCCCTCCTGCAACAGTGGGAGAAGAGATGTCTAAAACAAAACCACAAACAGAAGCTACTTACTCAGTTCTACTAAGCTTGTGACATTTGAAACAGTTTCAGCCTAAGGTGATCACACTGCCATGTACTTGACAGGACTGCTCTGGACAACTGGAAAGCAGTGTTGTCAACCAGAAACAGAGAAAAATCTAACATTAAGACTACTGCTGCAAGGAAGGAGTTTCAGTGGCAGAGTTAAGGTACCTGTTCAGATACCCACATTGGACTTCCAAATATCATTAACTTACAGAAAGACTTCTGCACCTTCTTCCAGCAGTCTTTTAGTCTCCCTATGCTGATATTCATCAGCTCTTTCTAGCATATTTACTTTTCATTAGACTGTCCAAATGAAAGAGAAAAAAGGCTACTAATTCTTCAGTGATGTCCTTTTTTTACTCCCAGGATATGAACTTCAACATTTAACTGAACTGAACTCTTGTTTCTGGATTTCAATGACAGAATATGTTTTCAAGAGAAAGCAATCAGATATTTTAATCATAGATAAATTTAAAATTACACAATTAAAAAGAAAGTGAATGAAGTCCAGATCTGTGAAAGAACTTGAAGAAGAACTTAACTCTAAACACACAAAAAGCTATGGGATTATTGATATATTTTATTGGCTTGGATATCAAGTACCAGTCACACACGTAAATAAACCTAAACACCTGAGTAAAGACTCAAATGTAAATATTTTGGTAAACGGCTGAATCTTGTCCCGAAACCTCAAAATAATGTCTGTTTGTAATTCAACTGGAATTCAAACACAAATTCCTAATTCAACATGCAAAGTACCTCTGGAAGAATGGCTCTGCTTCTCTCTGTGCTAATGCAACTTAGTATCTGCCAGTCCAATGATCAAGTGGCTTAAGGTCTGATATATCAATGAAAAGTTCATATTCTGTGTCTTTAGAAAATATATGTATATACATATAAAAAAAAAATTATATCATAATTATAATTATATCGAGATATATATATATATGGACTTCACTTTCTAGCACAAGTATTGTGTACATCAAAGATTTTGTTGCTGAATGTACTCAGTTACTTCTTACTCATTCGAAGAAGTGTGAGGATTTCAACAGATGTCCATGGAATAAAAGTAATGGTTTCAAAATTCTGAGTGCTTTCTACAAGAGGTAAATGTAGAAGTGTGCTGCTTTATAATGATATTCCCCAGGAGAAGTGGGATTCATAAAGCTAGTCATTGGCTGGCTCTCCAGTGAATGGCTTCTGTTTGCTGTGATGTCTAATTTGAATGGTCTGCTGTAAAGCACACCTATAGAGAAGAGAAACCGGCATGTACTGTTTGCTTGAAAATCAGCAAGGCACCACCAAAAAGCAAAATCCCTTAGAATGCTATAATGTGCAGTTACAAACTGTGACTCTTATAAAAAAAAGCCATAGGACAACTTTTCAAGTTTATTAAATACAAACCTAACAATTTACGGAGGTTTAGGAGCCCATATGCTCAGTTCTTGCCAAGTAGATCTAAGCAAAACTAAATTTTCAGTTAGGTATTTGTAGTTCAGCATTAAGATACATTCATTCAGATGGGTACTAATGATGCTCAAGCATTTTGACATTTGGCTGCACTGAAAAGTCAATCCAGAAAATATACAAAAAATACCTACAAGGACTTTTTACATATATATTTTCACACACATGCGAAAACCTGATTGATGCCCCATTAAAATTAAGGCTTAAAATAGTCCATGAGTATGAATGTTCATGTCCTTTATTTTACACTCTTACGACATTTTTCTTTTATAATTTATTCCCTTCTTTTTTAATTTCTCCCATAATTTCCTGATTTTTCCTCAAATGCAAAAAAAGGCATATATGCTCAAACACGTTCTTCTCTTTTCTTTTATGTCAAGTACTTACATATATTTCTTCTCTTACTATGTTCCTTTCAGTGTAAAGAGAAAATAAAAACATCACTATCAAAATGTTTCAGTTTCTCAAAGCAAAATATTTAGACTCTTTCCACACTAAAGTTCTGTCAGAATTTTTTGCTGAAACTGACACATTTTTGTAGATGTTAAAATTTCATCTAAATTGCTTTTTTGACAGAAAGCTGCTCAGTCAAAAAAAAATATCCACCATGTCTAGTATTTCCCAACAGCTTGTATTTGTTTCCCTGTATATCAAGGACAGCACTGGAAATGGAGATCAAATGATACATTTACCTCCCCTCAGGGATGTCCCTCTCTCACTATTGAATTTGCTTTTTTCTTGATTTTTTTTTTTCTCTCACCAAGCTTATAAATCTTTCATTCTAGCTCACACTGTGCCCCACTGTAGCAGGGTGGACAAAAGGACTACTTTGCAATCCACTGTTTATGGTGCTTTGCTCCAGCATAAGAGTTTTGCATCCTGTAAAAACAAAACTGAGCAACCTGTATAGAAAAAACATCTCATTATATTTTGCCTATCAGCAGACCATAAGCAGCTCTTTAGTTCAATGTGTGGAAGCACTGAATCACCAGAGCTTCTTATGCAGTCAATAGCAAAGGTAATGAGATTTTTCCTTTTTTTTAAATTTTGGATTCCTCCAGTGGCACTAAGTCATCTCCATTAACGGAACAGGTTGGGCTTCTCTGTGTAGATCTGTATTAGTAAATTAAGTCACAAACACTTGGGATGTAGAGATAGTTGATCATCTGTACCATTTATGTGTTAGATCTGTGCCTGGAATTGTTTTGGCTTAGGCCAGTTCATCCTCTCCCAAATTATTCACAGGATGGATGGATGGTTCACATGAGAAGGGACGTGGCTATTCCACGTCTCTGTCCCATCTCCTGTTTTGGAAGCAAAAAGATTTCAAAAGTATGATATGTCCAACCAGACTATGTCAGTTGACTTTAGTGTTGAAGAACTGTCTCTGGCACAGTTTAGTTGATTATTAACCTCTGAATCAACCTCCTAGGACAGCCAGACACTTATTCTTTGATATTTCAGAGACTTAATTAGATATCTTAGTTCATCTGCTCTGATGTTTGCAATTAATTATTTTCAAGCCTGCTCAGAGCCAGTCACTGAAACAGCATCAGGGCACTCTTACAAAGAGGTAGTGGCATAAGTAAATAGATAACAGCTTAGCTGAACACATTCATCACAGCAAGAGAAAGCAGAGAAAGGAAAAGTAGCCCAGAGGAAATGTTGGTCTCTTAGAAGAAATACGGTTTTGAACCAGAAATACAAAGTGGTATACCCAGTTTTTAGTTTTTGTTTATTTTTTCCAGAGGTATTTGGACTTCCGGAGCCAAAGTCTGGAATAACTATTTTTGTAAACTACTGTATTCAGTAGAAGTAGTAAAAAATACAGGTGCTAAATCAGTCCTATTTCTGCAATATTGACTTGTTACCTTAAAAGAGAGAGAAAAAAATTAATTAAAAAAAATTACAGTGAGCAGTTGCACATTTTCTCAGCCTTTTTTCAGAATATGACTAGGTTATATATAAATGTACAGTAAACAGATCATTCTAGATCTATGTGATAAAATTTAAAAAGTCAAAATACAGACGAGCATCATGTTTCATTGCAATGGAAAAGAATACCTCATCAGTAACCTTTAAAGCAGAAAACTGACAGTATTTCATAAAATAACGTTAAAGATGACTTTCTAAGATATACTCCTCACTCTAGGCTAGATTCCAACCAGTGCCCATATAAGCCCATAGAAAAGAGATCTGCATTGCCCCAAGCAAGGAGAATTTGATTCCTAGATTTCACAACAGTTTCACCTCGTATATTAAACTTACTGTAAGCTATACTGTTTGTTTTGTTTTGTTTTGTTTAGGCATACTCGGGCTGCCTAAAGCTTTTAGCTTTATATATTTATGCATTAACCTTCAAATAAATAAATAGCATGATGGAAATACACTCAGTCCTGCAAGAACATTATTTCATCTGACTTAAAACATTTTACAAACATTTTATTTTTCCTCCTCCTTTCTCCCCTGTCTTTGAAATATTTACTATCATGCTGTTTATTATCAGGTACTACAAATAGTGTTGAGCAAATAAGGCTGTTAATGTTGAGCTGACATATATAAATATGAATATATGTCTTCACAGAACCAGGTCCCGGACTCTCACCCAAACATCAAAACTCTTAGGGTCACTAGCACCAAGGAAACACTGTAATTTTAGAATGCAAAACTAATATTTATCACAATGTTTAAAATATAGTCTGAACATCTAAATTATTTCCTTAATAATAAATAGATGAAGCAAATATAATTTCATGTTTCTCTTCTGTCAGGGAAGAGAACTCTGTGTTTCAGTACAGCTGTTTTGTTTCCTCCCTGCCAGCAATATACTCAGGATCTCAGCTATCCTGCACATACTATAAGAAATAAAGTAGTCCAATCTTCCACTCTAGCCTGGCCATGTTCAGATGAAAAAGTATATGGAGAATTCATACCATTTTTACATATTCTACATCTATGCTAGCTACCTAAAGACCTGCCATGAAGAGAAACAGACACCTATTTTCTGTCTCGTGAAGGAATGAATTGCATCTACAGGAATCTGTTTCTCTATGGCGATTACAAAAATTACCTCAATGACTACCTCCAGCGTGGATGTCGATACAATAGATGGTAAGTGTTAGGTGAAGTGAATCCTGCCTGGGAGATAAGAGAGAAATTTACGTCCGAAGTAAAAATGTGAACTTCTACAAAAAGTCTTCATCTATATAAAATTTAACCTTTCCACAGTTATTACAATATGAAGTAGAAATATGGTTATCTAACTTTGAAATCACTATTGCTAATTAACCTCTGCAATCTTGGTATATAAAAAAGGGGCTGGAATGGGCCTAGAAAAAACATTTAGTGTGTTCCGCTGTTATGTACATTATTCTGTAATTTTACTTTTGTGCATCATGTAATGAGGAATATGTAAAGGAAAACTGAAGGTAGTTTTATCCTTAGAAGTCAAGCTTCTAAGCTAGTTGGGGCAGAGACAAACCTTCTCAATGGAGACTACTACACAAAGTCTAGAAGATACTAATTATATCCACTTTCTTCCTCTCCCTCTTTCCCTTCTGTCAATAGCAAATATGTCTAGGATATATGCCTGGAATTCAACAAGGAATTGTCTCTGTTTAAAAATGCCTTATAAATTAAGATTATTGCTGTTATATATACCAGTGAAGGAGAACAGATGTGCTTATTTCTGTGTTTTAAGTTTAGATAGACTATCCTTCTTTTGAGAACTTACCTGCCTGAATCTCATCTTAGTTGCAATTATTTTTATATGTCATAGATGTGTGAGTCTTAAGTATTATATTTTTAATTGGAAATATCTAAGCAAAACCAGATTTTGTGTTGTTAAGTACAAAACCCATGGTTACTTCTGTGTTGAATTTTAATCTGGCCAAATTCATTGCATAAGTATATGCGAGGTATATAAAATGTCAATCTTTTCCATATGTAGAGCCTTCCCACTTTCCCTATTTTGTTCACATATGGTTGAGATTTATACAAGCCAAAAAAAGAACCCAATTAGCATCTCATTGAAAACTGCAGTACCTAGCATCCAACAACATTGGTGTAACAGGATTCCCAGATCAGAACTGAATACAATTTCTGCCCCAAAATCAGATAAATAAACCATATGTGGCTTAAAAATTACATCAGTTACAAACTCCAATCTGTTGAAAATTATAGCCTTCATCAGTTGCTAGCAAAGTTTTCACCATTGTGCTTAATTCTATGCTGAACGTTGTTTCAGAGATGAACTCTCCATAATTCTTCAAATGCTATATTATCCTCCTTCAAGTTAATTGTCCATTTTCTAATTTCAATCTATATTATTAAGTGAACAGTCTCTTGAAATTTATATGCCTTAGTTTAGCTTCCAATTTAGGTTCCAGTGTGGGAAAGTAGCTCAAACATATATTAAATTCTGAAATTAGATTGAGGAATCTGAGTCATGACAGTCCAAGAACACCCTTTTTAGTACATATCAATAGCTTTGTTTGCTCCAAACAGAAATAAAATATTAAAGACAAAAAGAAAAAAAATGCAAATGACCATCATGGGCATTACATGGGGGTATGTTTGTGGAAGACATGAGAAAAAAGATAGGATGGGTAATTTACAGATGCTTTCCTAGGGTTTATTTTCACAACAAAGATTATGAGAATCTCACAATGAAAATAATGAGAGTTTAGATTCTTGTTATACTGAGAGTCCTACTTTATGCTTTGTAATTTGAACATTCTCTTGGCCTCATGCTCATTAATATCAGAATAATTTCAGTTTATTTAGGCTTGCACCTCTCTTGATTTTAGGTTTATTTTCAGTTGGTGATTCACTTGGTTTATGTTGTTACCATTAAAACTTAACATCAGTAAATTGCAACGGTGTTACTGTGATATTTCATTCATATAGAGAAGTTTTCTACTAGCTTTAGCTTATGCTATCCTAAAATAGCTAAAGTTTAAATAATAGTTGATGATAAATATAACTTCTTTAGCCTACACATGTGTTGTAGCTGCTTATATATCAGTCTTCTGAATTGTATCTTTTACTTATGCCTATAACTAGTATATTCAAGGGAGGTTTAGGTCTGCTTACACAAAGCTTTCCTTAATACGGACCACCTGCTTTGTTGGTTCACATCTTTTTTTAGAAAGGGTATACTCTTGTGGCTAACTGTCAATGAGACATTTTCCTGATGTATCAAGACCTCTTTCTTCAAGACTCCTTCACAAGAACACTTATTGTCTCTCTCTCTATTTTTTTCTTTTTTTTTTTCCTTAAGATTCCTTATCTTCCATTTGTTGTTTCTGCTCCCCACCTTAAATTTATATTTGAAGCTTTATTGTCAGGGATCATCTTTTTTCCTGCTTATACAGCACTCACCTGGTCTCCTCTCATGATTAGAGCTTTCAGGCACTTAGAGATAATGTCTTTTTTTAGCTGCCAGGAAAACAATTTCTATGTTAAATATAATTTTTAGACACTGCATAACAAGAGGCCTTCTGAGTTACATTTTGTTCTTCTAGCCTGTTATTAATGAGCAATTATTCACTTGCTATAGGATACAAAAGATAGAACATTCATGCAGCAGATTAAAATTTGTTTGAAAGCACCTAATACTTAGAGAAGTCTGTCTTTACAGGAACTTAGGTCACAACACTTTTGTGAGGTAGTAAAATTATCAATGTTTTTTTGTCTTTTATAGATTTACCTTTACTAAATTGTGTATATACTCACCTATCACGTTTTTGGCAAAACTTGAGTCTGACTTCTGCAGGGGTGAAAAAGAACAGCTTCTTGAGTCTAAAGTAATTGTTCACAGATCCATCATGATAAGGTATGACCTTGTCCCGTTGGAGAACAGATACCTTTTCTTTCTGTAAATGATATTTCTTCACACAAAAATAATCAGTATTGAATGCCCCACTTACAGAATTTATTCTGTTTTATCCTCAGCTGACATTAGTCCTGTCTCTGGATTTGTATATTTTTTTCCAGAAATGTACCTAGAATGGACAGTCTTGGTTAGTGGTTTATATTCTGAATTTTTCAGATAGAGACACCAGGCCATTGGATTTCATGTGCTATGTAATAAAGCTAAAATTAGATACATTTATCTCCTTTTAATTTCACTTTTCCTACATATCTCTCAGTCTTCATTGATATGACATTCTCATTCTCTGAATGAGAATGCCTATGACTGCTATCATGAGTTCCAGTTTAATTCAGATGGAAATTCAAAGTTTACATACTTCTTTAGTTACTTCCCCATTCAGGTGTTTTTATTTCCATCACAGAAGTACCCAGAAATGGATTTTAACCATCAGAAAAATTATCATGCATAAGCAAAAGAAATGTTTTCCACACAGCACTAATATTGAAATTGAGACAAAAATGTAAAACATAAAATTTCTTTGTGTTTTATTACTATGGAAATTTCTAAATACTCTTTTAAATCTCACTCTCTCTGTTAGTGTTCTCCATCTCTCTGTTACCATCTGTCTATGTCTTCTGTTCAAATGTAACAACAGTATGTCACACATTCAGAACGGATTTCGTCTTTTCCTTTTATTGTTTAAAGTTAAGTAGCTGCTTAGTAGTTGTAAATGATGAATGAGGAGGAATTTCATTTGATTATGAATTTTTCTCCTAAAAAAAAAAAGCTAGTTTTTCTACTACATATACATTTCTTAAGTCTTTCTTGAAAATAAGTAATGGTTCTACTTTCATGGTATATTACTGAGCCAATATTGTTATAGCAAAATAGAAGTGGGATGAAGATAAAAATTAATTAATATTTTGGAACTAATTATAATAACAGCTTATTGGTGACATAGATTGCAGTTATATAAGTTTCTTGCTAGGCAACAAACTACCCACAGAGCTCTAACTCATGAAAATTTCACAGAATGCATCTTGGGATTTTCAAATGCCTTATTGAAGTGGAACTTTGTAACCACTTAAATGCCAGACATGTAAGAGTGAAAAAGAGATTGAAGTAATACACCTGGGCAAGATCCTCTGATGCTTTGCACCTTGTTACAATCATCTACTTCCTTGCAAACAGCATGTAAACTGCTGCCAATCTGAATGGCTAAATCATTCTGGCTCATGCATGTCTATACACATTGAAAATACTGCATAAAAGAGCAAGATACTGGAAAATTTAGTTTCCAGTCATTTATTGTTGATAGATTCTATCCGGCAGAAAGAAAACCTTTTCAGTGGGATTGAACAGGACTGGTGCTGAATCACAAATGTTAGTTCACATCTTAGCGTTGCAGCAAGTTCTCTTTGTTTGCTATAGAAGCCTGAGAGTCAAAAAACAATCATTCCACTTCATGGTTATATGGTTCTTCATGGTAATATGTTGTGTATACAACCACTAGTTTATAACACCTTTATATAGGAGGTCACATGAACACAGGATTCACATTCTGATGCTGACCTTGAAGTCATAGGTACTTATTGAGCTCCTATGAGCTCAACTGTAATTTAATATTATTATTATTTCAAATCTGATGACTAACGTGAGTGAACAAGAATGCTGGTTCAGTGATATCTTGCATTCTGACTTTATTAGTGCAGATACCAGTGTTTACAGTCACTGATGAGCCAGCTCCTCTGCCTCAGTTCCTTAAACCAAAACTAAACTCTTCTGAAACATGTAAATTCTTATTATGTGCAAAGAATTAAAAAATTATCAAGGGATAAGAATAAAAAAGAATCCTGCTAGTTATCTGTACTTATGAACATCAGACTAGATCTTGTTAGCTGATCACTGTCAGAAGACCTATGTTACCGTTTTCCTATCCTAAAAATATAATGGGTATGAAAGTGGTAGATAACAGCAGAGATTATCATGTTAGTATCTTTTTGTCCTTTAGTATTGACTATTTGGGGTTTCCTACTGCTTTCCACCCTTGAAGTCTGGAGACATTTGAAGAAACAGAATATTTCCTGTCATTTGTCATGTAGACAAACTAGATCCCGAATTTTTGAAGGACAAAATGAGGAATATACCTTATATGTCTTAGTAGTTTTACAACCATTTTTACCCTGGTGCTTTCCAAGTTAAAAAGATAGCACTAAAATAAGTTATATGTGTTCTTCTATTGAAACTTAAAATTTAGAATATTAGAAATTTATTAGATTCTTTAGCAGATTAATTGAAACAATATATTTTCCAAAAAGAATCAAAGGTATCTGTGGAGATCTTTTCTTAAAAAGACACAGATTTTTGTTCTATTGTTCTATTAAAAATCTATTTGAGATTAAATATTTTTCAACATTTTATTAAATTGGCACCGCCTATCAACAAATGTATCAAGAAAGTATGAATCTCTCAGTACACAACCTGGTTAGTTTTTTTTTTTATTTTGCTCTTGTTAGGCAGTTAGAAAATTCTGGTGCATAAAGGTGAGGTTTTATGCAGCCACAGATGAGATTCCAGTTCCTGGGGAAGGATCTATGCCATCTATTAATGCTTCCAGCTGTAATATATAACAGGATGAATATACAGCCATCCCGTTGCACAAGCATCCTTCCCACTATGTTCATGATGTGATTACAACAGTGTAAAATTAGCATGCTCCTCCACACTATTATTTTCATTATAAAAAGCAGGTATTTTCTATGTGAAATAGAGATAACTTGCACTTTAGTTTCCTTTCCATGTGCTTTAATCAGTCTGAATTGCAATTACTAGACTGAACCTCAAAACTTCTAGCATGGACTAGGATATTCTTTCAATGGAGTATTTTATGGCTGTTGAGCATCTGATATATTTTAAATATTGTCTCTCACAAGCTCTGAATGTAGGGCTAAATAATGAACATTCACAGAAATTGGCTCAATAACATGATTGCCAGAGGTAAATGAAGACTTCAGAATACGGCTTGCAATAAACAGGGTAAGAAAGGTCATTTTCCTCTCAGCACTGTTGAGGGAACAGCATTAAGGTAGCATTTCTAAGCTCCTAGGATTTTAAACCGGGCTCCTGGGTCTAAAGAAGATTTATAAGTAATAGTGTAAGGGACCCAAAGAGCTTGTGATTCCAGCAACCACTGAGATGTTATGTTACAGAACAGAGCCCAGAGAGACTTTTGTTCTCCTACTCCTCTTTAATCAGGTCTCTGTTTTTCCCTAAGACAAAGTAAATAAAGGAAGCACTTACATTTCATTCTGTCCCCTCCAGGTAAGCCACACATGATATAAAAGTGGCAGAGGGACACTAAGAATTGTTTTCTTCTAACAAGAAACTTACCAATCTAAGAAATTTACTGGAATAGGGTAAACAATATTATCCTCAAAGTTATATTTTCAGTCTCGTTCTCTACTTCATGGTAGCACTAATTCCATAGCCCTTAGTCTCCTTGTCTTCTACCCTAAGAGATTTTTAAAGGAATAGGGCAAATAGTATATTTATGCTGAGACACGATACAGACGTACATGGACTAGCTGTAAACAAGCTTCTCAGTGAGAAGGAAATAAAAAGAAATTAGCATGTGGAGTCCTACACTGCTGTGGCCAGACTATTTTCAGTGCCTAAACTAGCTTATTTAGACAGCCTAAGTCTGATGAAAGGGACATTTTTCCAAATGGTTACTAAGTCAGATGGCATTTACAAATGAAGTGGAGGCAAAGGCCGCTGAAGAGCCAATTACCCAATCATATGGAAGCCAGAAGCCGGAAAGAAATTAGAAGTTACTAATACAATCGACAACTAACAGAACTGCCCAGTATTCATTTACATGCCTGGGGACACTGACACTTGAAAAGCCTAGTGACGCTGAACTCATGATATGAACCAGCTTTGATCTATGGAAAATAAGCAGTGCTGAAAGGAACAAAGTGTGTACTGGAGAAACTATATAGGTTACTGTTAATCATAAGCCAGGTAGTATAGACAACATAAAAAATCCATCTCATGCAGAATCAGGAAGTTTTGCATATTAATGGCTATTTCTCATGATAAATGATATTTTTCATGTTGTGTTGAAAGTGAATTTTATTGAAAGGTTTTTAAAAAACCTAAGTTATGATAAAGAAATAGACTTGAACAATATTCATATACTTCTAGTGAATGAATATGAGGAAACTTAGATTCTTGCAGTGATAAATATATTTCCTATAGCTATGTCCTGGTTTCGGCTGGGACAGAGTTAACTCTCTTCTCAGTAGCTGGTACAGTGCTGGTTTTGGATTTAGTGTGAGAGTAATGTTGATAACACTCCGATGTTTTAGTTGTTGCTAAGTAGCGCTTATCCTAAGTTAAGGATTTTTCAGTTTTCCATGCTCTGCCAGCAAGCAGGCGTGCAAGAAGCTGGGAGGGAGCAGAGCCAGGGCAGCTGACCTGAACTAGCCAAAGGGATATTCCATACCATGGAACATCATGCCCAGTATATAAACAGGGGGGAGTTGGCCAGGAAGGGCAGATTGCTGCTTAGGCATTGGTCAGCAGGTGGTGAGAAATTGCATTGTGCATCACTGGTTTTTTTTTTCCTCCCCCCCCCCTTTTTTTTAATTCCTTTTCATTACTATTACTATTACTATTACTATTACTATTATTATATTTAATTATTATTATTGTTAATATTATGTTTTACTTTAGTTATTAAACTGTTCTTATCTCAACCCACGAGTTCTGCCTTCTTTCCCGATTCTCCTCCCCATCCCACTGGGAGCGGGGGGTAGACGGGGGACGGGGAGTGAGGAAGCAGCTGTGTCGTGCTTGGCTGCTGACCAGGGTTAAACCACAACAAGCTACTAGGTGAATGAGATTAATTACTCTTCTTTCAGCTAAGCATAATGTATAGGAAAGGCACAGTCACAATGAACTTGCTGAATTGGTTGAAGCCAGAAAGACCCATTTGGGACTTCTGTTTCAACCTAGACTAAAACTGGATTTCTGGGTAAAATCAGCCATTATGACTGCACAGGGTGTATAAGTAATTAGAAATTAGATCATAGAATAGTGTCCAACATTACTGATGCCTTTAAGAACTTCATATGTGAGGCATTTGAAGGCAGTATTGGAGAAAAGGATCTATGGGTAGCAAAAGGCAGAGATTAGAGCAGTTGATTTAGCCCTTGATTACTATGGTGTTCCCCAAAAAGAAGACTGAGAAAAATGTTGTTGAATGCAAGGCTGGACTGTGCTCCTAGAGTGTTTCCGTGAAGCAGCTTCTTAATGCATAAGATAATGGCAAAAAGGTAATTAATCTCATTCCGAAAGCTGGCCCAGCTAAGCAACCTACATAACATTTGAACCTCTTAATCACAATTAAAAAAAATAATAAATCTAATGGTAAGTAAATGATTATGCTGACTACAGAAAACTTCAGTCAATTGAAGGCAGCTACCCATTTCCACACTTAGCTGATCAACTCATTAAAGTGTCAGGAGCAAAATATTTCAGTAGTTTGGTTCTGGCATTTGGATGTCACCACTTGCAGATGAAGAAAGCACTCCTTTTGTGACACTCACAAGGGTTTCACACCCAAGAAATACCTTTGTGAGTCATGAGTGCCCTGGGGATGTTTCAGTAGGTACTAAATGATCTATTACAAATTTTGAGATGTGAAGGTAACTTCACAACTTAGATGACTCCATTTGTTTCCATGAAACCTGGAAAGAACATAGTAGGAGTGCAAAGGAATTTTAAAGTGAGGAAAATGAGTGTTGTTTCGTAAAAAGGTACTTCATCTTTTTCAGATATGGAGCTGATGAAGATGGGTTTTTCAAGCATCAGAAACCCAGCATTATGAGAGAATGCAAAAGGCAAAGTGATTTGCAAGTTCCACAGAAGATCTGTCTGAAGGTTTACATTGCAGGCAAAACTATGATATTTCCCGAATGACTTTGTCCAGACTGAGGAACATCTAAACCTTCTGTAGCATGGCGAGCTGTAGGCAACCCAGGAGACTCCTGGAGCACATTGAAGATAACTTCTTAAGCCAGGCAATAGACAGCCCTACCAGAGGGGATGTGTTACTGGACCTGTTGGTCACCAACGCAAGTGAGCTAATCGGTGATGTCAAGATTGGAGGCAGCCTGGGCTGTGGTGATCATGCACTGGTGGAGTTTGCAGTCCTGAGGGATATGAGTCAGGCAAAGAGTAAAGTCAGGACCCTGAAATTTGGGAAAGCAAAAGTCCAGCTGTTCAAGGAGGTAGTCAATAGGACCCCCTGGGAAACTGCCCTCAGGGACAAGGGAGCAGAACAGAGCTGGCAGGTCTTTAAGGACACTTTCCATAGAGTGCAAGAGCTCTCGATCCCAGGTGTAAGAAATCACGAAAGGAAGGCAAGAGACCAGCATGACTGAGTCGAGACCTGCTGGTCAAACTAAAGGGCAAGAAGGAAATGCACAGGCAGTGGAAGCAGGGACAATTATCCTGGGAAGAGTATAGGAACGTTGCCTGGTTTTGTAGGGGTGGGGTCAGGAAGGCCAAAGCGCAGATGGAACTGAACTTGGCAAGGGATGCAAAGAATAATAAGAAAGGCTTCTATAGGTATGTCAGCCAGAAAAGGAAGGTCAAAGAAGTGTCCCCCCACTGATGAACACGACTGGCAAATTGGTAACAACAGACAAGGAGAAGGCTGAGGTACTCAACAACATTTTTGCCTCAGTCTTCACTGGCAATCTCTCTTCCCACACCTCTCGAGTGGATGGACCGCAAGGCAGGGACTGGGGAGCAAAGTCCCTCCCACTGTAGGAGAAGATTAGGTTCGAGACCACCTGAGGGACCTGAATATACATAAGTCTATGGGACCTGACAAGACTCATCCCAGAATCCTGAGGGAATTGGCTGATGTAGTTGCCAAGCCACTCTCCATGACATTTGAAAAGTCACGGCAGTCAGGTGAAGTTCCTGGTGATTGGAAAAAGGGAAACATTGCACCCACTTTTAAAAAGGGTAGCAAGGAGGACCCTGGGAACTACTGACCTGTCAGTCTCACCTCTCTGCCTGGGAAGATCATGGAACAGATCCTCCTAGAAGCCAAGGCACATGGAGGACAGGGAGGTGATTCGACACAGCCAGCATGGCTTCACGAAGGGCAAGTCTTGCCTGACCAACCTAGTGGCCTTCTATGATGGAGTGACTACATCAGTGGACAAGGGAAGAGCTACGGATGTCGTCTATCTGGACTTCTGTAAGGCCTTTAACACGGTCCCCCACAACATCCTTCTCTCTAAAACGGAGAGAGATGGATTTGATGGGTGGACTGTTCAGTGGATGAGGAATTGGTTGGATGGTCGCATCCAGAGGGTAGTGGTCAATGGCTCAATGTCCAGATGGAGATCAGTGACGAGTGGTGTCCCTCAGGGGTCTGTATTGGGACCAGTACTGTTTAATATCTTCATCAAAGACATAGACAGTGGGATCGAGTGCACTCTCAGCAAGTTTGCAGATGACACCAAGCTGAGTGGTGTGGTTGACATGCCTGAGGGATGGGATGCCATCCAGAAGCACCTGGACAAGCTCAAGAAGTGGGCCCATGTGAACCTCATGAGGTTCAACAAGGCCAAGTGCAAGGTCCTGCACCTGGGTCAGGGCAACCCATGGTATCAATACAGGCTGAGGGATGAAGGGATTGAGAGCTCCCCCTGAGGGAGAAGGACTTGGGGGTGCTGGTGGATGAAAAGCTGGACATGAGCTGGCAATGCACACTTGCAGCCCAGAAAGCCAACCATATCCTGGGCTGCATCAAAAGAAGCATGGCCAGCAGTTCGAGGGAAGTAAATCTGCCCGTCTACTCTGCTCTGGTGAGACCCCACCTGGAGTACTGCATCCAGCTCTGGAGTCCTCAGCACAGGAAAGACATGGACCTGTTGGAGCAGGTCCAGAGGAGGGTCACAAAAATGGTCAGAGGGATGGAACACCTCTCCTATGAGGAAAAGCTGAGAGAGTTGGGGTTGTTTAGCCTGGAGAAAAGGCGGCTACGGGAAGACCCTATTGCCACCTTTCAATACTTAAAGGGGTCTTGTAAGAAAGATGAGGACAGACTTTTTAGTAGGGCCTGTTGTGGTAGGACAAACGGTAATGGTTTTAAACTAAAAGAGGGTAAATTTAGACTAGATATAAGGAAGAAATTTTTTACAATGAGGGTGGTGAAACATTGGAAGAGGTTGCACAGAGAGGTGGTAGATGTCCCATCCCTGGAAATATTCAAGGTCAGGTTGGATGGGGCTTTGGGCAACCTGATCTAGCTGAAGATGTCCCTGCTCATTGCAGTGGGGTTGGACTAGATGACCTTTAAAGGTCCCTTCCAACCCAACCCATTCTATGTTTCTATGATTCTGGAATCATTGAAGAAAGCATGTCTAGGCCATACTGTGTCAGGTATGTCAGCTAGTCTAATCTAGTCACCCTAGGCTATTTCTTTTGTCAAGTAGAAGATGGGAGTACTTTAGACTGCCAGCTTCTTGTCTTCTGTTTAGAAGGATACATGATTACCTGAAAGGAAAGATTTTAATCTCTCCTGATTACAGGTGTCCACAGGTACTTTTGAACCTCTAAATGCACACTTTGTAGAAAATACCTTTGGTCACATGGTTTTCAACAGTGGTGCGTCTCTCTCTGTATTCTCTAAAGAGGGAGATCAAATTATTAAGCTTGGTGTTTAAGTATTTGATGGTTAAATTTAGATAAGATGAATCGCACACTTGTATTTCTTATTGTACATATATATTAGGTATGGATTTCACAGCATATTGAGGCCATACTGAGATATAATAGCTCCTTATGAAGTGATATTATCTGGGGTAATACTGATATGGATTTTCTACTTTGCTGAATGTTCCATTCTTCATTAGCTTGGCAGGCTGCTAAGCAAAACGAGGTTGTTACTGTTCTCATTTGGGAGAGTGATAACATTCAAATGATGCTTGTGAAACAGGAAACAAGAACATTACAAGGGCTTGGGCTACTTGCAGTACTAAAAAAAAAAAAATCTAGAGAAGTTCAATACTGAAAAAGGTCATATGGACATAAAGTCCATAAGTGAATGTCCATCGCTCCAGCTATCGTACTGCTCTGGGGCTCATAGCTATTACCTTGCTGGTGGGGACAGCATGCTCAGCCATGACATCAAAGAGCGTAGGCAGCATCCTCCAGACTAACCATGGAGCATGAGGAGAGGCCATCTGAGACCTGTCTGGAGGTAGACTGCCTGCATTTGAATGAATGGCAGAACACAGCTATTTCTAAAGCCTATTTGTGCGTTTCTAGAACCTACTCATGTGTTTCTAAAGCTTACTCATATGTTAATGAATTTATGAGTGAATTTTGCAATCTTGTCAGCCTTCTAAGCCCTGGTAATTCTCAAACAGATTGACATAATGAACTCCAAACACAAAAATGCTAGTTGGAAATCAGTATTTGTTGATAGGTTTTCTGGAAAAAATCTGGAATATGCTCTAATATTCCCTTTCTCTTCGAATGAGGAAAGCATGCCTGTGTCTTGGTTTTGTATCAGTATCAGGTATCTTCAAAACACTGTGATGTTTTGCCGTACATTTATGCAGAGTGTCACCAGAACTGGAGATAATTATCTAGGTAAAACAGATTCTCTTCCCATACAGATTTGGCATAACTCTCAGGGGAGAATAGTGAAGCAGTACAACTTTTTTAGTACATATTCAGCTTTAGATTTTAAAGAGCATGGCCTTTTTTGGGGAAAGGTTAGGTATGAATTGCTTCAATATATTATCATACCAAGAAACAGCAAATGTTCCAATGAATATTTAGGTGGTGGTATTTCAATAGCCTTGAATACTTTTTTCTCTTCTCTCAACCCACCATTGATCAATCGTAAGTCCTAGAAAAATGCAGCTGGACTTGTCAAAGCACCCTCCTTAATTCTGGTCCAGAAGCTTTTGTCACCTTTAGAATTTGTTGTAAAAAATTGCTTGCCCCTTAAAATGTCATTCCTCTCACTCCCCTCTAGGCCTTGCAGTAACTCACTTACTTCACTTTAGAAGATTTCTGGGACACTTGTAATACCAAGTGGGAGGTCACAAGAGGAACATATTTCCAAGTGACATTTGTAAAAAAATGCCAGCTTGATGCTCTCAGGGCAGAGCAGGACATAAGTAAATCCACTGAAACCACTATTGTATCTAGGAAGGATAACACCACTTAGAAACCAGGATTCTCTGGGTTTGATATTGGGGATTATTACACTTTCTCATCCTTATTGCCTTCTACACAAACACTAGTGAACTCCCTAGAAGTTCATAGGATCCACAGAGGAGCCATAGGAACCAGTGCGATATGGAGTTTATATTTCATCAGTGTGCCTTTTTACACCATTCTTTCCCAACTTATACAGTTGTCTGATCTCGCCACCTGTGCAGTTTAAGAGATATAATATCCATATTTCTCCCATCAAACAGCATTTTTGCCCCTTGATCTTTAGATTTCTCTAAATTCTCAGAGAGTCATGTTTCTACCAATTTTATTTCTCACAAAAATGGACATCAAAAATGGACAATCTTCAGAAACTTCATGCATACCTATCTGAGCAAACATTTAACATGGGTTGTTTGGGGGTTTTTCCTCCTTTTTTGTTGCTTTTACAGAAGCTTTAGGCAAAACTATTACTGAAGTAATTTATAAACAGTTATTTTAAAATAAGTTCTTATTGCACAGAAACACGTTGCAGAGAAAATATTTTGTAAGCATGAACTGTTGTAGTCTATTCTTACTTACAGAGGTACATAAGGCTGTACAAAAGTCAGTTACACAAAATCATACATATTTAATTCTGCTTTCTTAGACTTTTGAACTTATGTAGTAAATATTAAACATCTTACAAAAATAATGCCTTTTTACATTATACATTATTACACCTAACAAAAATAATGCCCCAAAATAACTGCTTAAGGGAAGAACTTAGAATGTTTCTTGATTTTTTTTTTTTTTTTTTTATTTGGGATATAGCCAGATGCTGGCTTACAGAACAGCTGGAGCTATTCAGCAGATGACAGCTCCATAGCTGTTAGTTATCACTCCTCACTTGAGATGTGATAACTGGATGCGTGACTACTGCTGGCCCATTTCAGGCCAAATAAACCAGACTGTTTTAAGGAAGCAGTGCAAGTCATTTAGACAAACTCAATTTACTTATACTGAACTGAACTAAGAATGAATCCAGAAACATACCCACATTTATGCTGTCTAATTCCACTACAGTGCCAAAACAAAAAGCCCAGGACTCCTATACAGACATTGAAGAGAAAGAGAGGCACCTCTAGAAGGTAATTCTTTCCATCTGAATCACTGTGTGGAAGTACTTCATTCTCTTTATCAACTATCAAGAAAGTTTGAGCTACTAATTTAGATTAAACACCCCATTAGGGCATACAAGTTGATGCCTATAGTTAGATAGGATAAATCAAAGTCTTGAAGACTGTTTCACATATGTGGGTGATATGTGAGGTATTTAGCGGATGAGGACTAATTCCTTCTTAAACAACAGCAGCTGTTTTGCAGGCAAGTTTTTTTAACTGATATATTAACTTTTCCATAGATCTCTGTCTTGATTTTGGCTGGGATAGAGTTAATTTTCTTCTTAGTAGCTGGTACAGTGCTGGGTTTTGGATTTAGTGTGAGAATAATGTTGATAACACACTGATATTTTAGTTGTTGCTAAGTAGCGCTTATCCTAAGCTAAGGATTTTTCAGTTTCCCATGCTCTGCCAGCAAGCAGGTGTACAAGAAGCTGGGAGGGAGCACAGCCAGCACAGCTGACCTGAACTAGCCAAAGGGGTATTCCATACCATAGAACGTCATGCTCAGTATATTAACGGGGGGAAGTCGGCCAGGACAGGCGGATCGCTGCTCGGGCATCGGTCAGTGGGTGGTGAGCAATTGCATTGTGCATCGCTTGTCTTTTCTTGGGTTTTATTTCTTTTTTTTTGTTATATTCCTTTTCATTACTATTATTATTATTATAATTTATTATTGTTGTTTTTATTATTATATTTTATTTTACTTTAGTTATTAAACCTTTCTTATCTCGACCCATGAGTTTTACTTCTTTTTTTCGATTCTCCTCCCTATCCCACTGGGAGGGGGGACAAGTGAGCAAGCTGCTGCATGGTGTTTAGTTGCTGGCTGACCACAACAATCTCTAAGACAAAGTCATATTGTCACTGCTTGCAACCCATACTAAATGCTTGCTTTCAAAATACAGTTATACCTTTACATCCCTTTTGGAAAGAATATCCAGATGTAACAGTAAGCTTTTGGGAGGGGTTGTATGAACCAAGCTTATGCATTTGCTGTGCTCCCATTTTGTAGGATGCTGTTCTTTTCTTCTGTGTGGTCAATCAATCCCACAAACTAGTAAAAGGGAAAAGGCAAAAGACACATGTTCCTCACTCCTGCTTACTTTCCTTTGATGACTTTGGGAGGAGTGGAAGGGTTAAATAATTTAGCAAAGTTGAAAGAGAACAAGTTAGAGCAACTGGGTCATGACAGATAGGAACAGCCTCATGTTCACAAGCTCTGGTCCTCATGGGGGACTTCAACCACCCTGATATCTGTTGGAGGGACAACACAGCAGGGCATAAGCAATTCAGGAGGTTCCTGAAATGCGTTGATGACAACTTCCTTCTCCAAGTGACAGAGAGGCCAATGAGGAGAGGTGCTATGCTGGACCTTGTTCTCACCAACAAGGACGGGCTGGTGGGGAATGTGAAGCTCAAGGGCAGCCTTGGCTGCAGTGACCATGAAATGGTGGAGTTCAAGATCCTTAGGGCAGTGAGGAGGGAGCACAGCAAGCTCACTACCCTGGGCTTCAGGAAAGCAGCCTTTGGCCTCTTCAGGGATCTGCTTGGTAGAGTAGGATGGGATAAAGCCCTGGAAAGAAGAGGGGCCCAAGAAAGCTGGTTAATATTCAAGGATCACCTCTCCAAGCTCAGGAGCGATGCATCCCAACAAAGAGGAAGTCAGGCAAAACCACCAAGAGGCCTGCATGGATGAACAAGGAGCTCCTGGACAAACTCAAACACAACGAGGAAGCCTACAGAGGGTGGAGGCAAGGACAGGTAGCCTGGGAAGAATACAGAGAAATTGTTTGAGCAGCCAGGGATCAGGTTAGGAAAGCCAAAGCCGTGATAAAATTAAATCTAGCCAGGGATGTCAAAGGCAACAAGAAAAGCTTCTAGAGGTAGGTCAGTGATAAAAGGAAGAGTAGGGAAAATGTGGGCCCTCTCTGGAAGGAAATGGGAGACCTGATTAGCCGGGATATGGAGAAGGCTGAGGTACTCAGTGACTTTTTTGCCTCACTCTTCACCGGCAAGTGCTCCAGCCACACTGCCCAAGTTGCACAAGGCAAAGGCAGGGACTGGGAGAATGAAGAACCGCCCACCGTAGGAGAAGATGAGGTTTGAGACCGTCTAAGGAACCTGAAGGTGCACAAGTCCATGGGACCTGATGAGACGCATCCGTGGGTCCTGAGGGAACTGGCAGACGAAGTGGCTAAGCCACTATCCATCATATTTGAGAAGTCGCAGCAGTCTGGTGAAGTTCCCACTGACTGGAAAAGGGGAAACATAACCCCCATTTTTAACAAGGGAAAAAAGGAAGACCTGGGGAACTACAGGCCAGTCAGTCTCACCTCTGTGCCCAGCAAGATCATGGAGTGGATCCTCCTGGAAACTATGCTAGGGCACATGGAAAATAAGGAGATGACTGGTGACAGCCAACATGGCTTCACTAAGGGCAAATCATGCCTGACAAATCTGGAGGCCTTCTACGACAGGGTTACCATGTTGGTGGATAAGGGAAGAGCAACGGATGTCATCTACCTGTGCTTCTGCGAAGTATTTGACACTATCCCGCACGACATCCTTGTCTCTAAATTGGAGAGACATGGATTTGATGGATGGACCATTGCGTGGATAAGGAATTGGCTGGATGATCGCACTCAAAGAGTTGCGGTCAACGGCTCGATGTCCAAGTGGAGAGCAGTGATGAGTGGTGTTCCTCAGGGGTCGGTATTAGGACCAGCGCTGTTTAACATCTTTGTCGGTGATATGGACAGTGGGATTGAGTGCACTCTCAGCAAGTTTGCTGATGACACCAAGCTGTGTGGTGCGGTCAACACACTGGAGGGACGGGGTGCCATCCAGAGGGACCTTGACAGGCTTGAGAGGTGGGCTCATGCGAACCTCATGAAGTTCAACAAGGCCAAGTGCAAGGTCCTGCACATGGATCGGGGCAATCCCAAGCACAAATACAGGCTGGGGGATGAGTGGATTGAGAGCAGCCCTGCAGAGAAGGACTTGGGGGTGTTGGTTGACGAGAAGCTCAATATGACCTGGCAATGTGTGTTTGCAGCCCAGAAAGTCAACCTTACCCTGGGCTGCATCAAAAAAAGCATGACCAGCAGGTCGAGGGAGATGATTCTGCCCCTCTGCTCTGCTCTCATGAGACCCCACCTGGAGTACTGTGTTCAGCTGTGGAGCCCCCAACATAAGAAGGACACAGACCTGCTGGAGCGAATCCAGAGGAGGGCCACAAAGATGATCAGAGGGTTGGAACTGGATGATATTTAAGGTCCCTTCCAACTCAAAGCATTCTATGATTCTGTGATTCTATGAAGATAATTATTTTTATTTATATTTGTATTTGCATCTATATTTATATTAATATTGTTATTGTTATTACTTCAATTAGATTAAGTACAGCTATGTCTTCATTGCAGAATTAACTGAAGTGATGTGGGTATGAGCATCCAAGATAGTTTAATTGTATTTAAGCAGACACATTCAAGCTATTTAAGTCTTCACTGTCTCTGTTGCAAGCAAATTACGTCCTGAAAGTTTTCTGTTGCAATACCTGACATTCTCTAGTCTTCTTCTAGTGAATGTGGAAGAGCTGACTTGTCTTTATAGATTTGAGGGAAGAAAGTGACCTGATTGTGAAGAGGCTGTGAAGAAGTTTAGCAAATGTCCTCAGTAAAAAGTGGTCATCTTGCTAATTTGAGTAACAATTTCAGTCAGGCTTAATTGGTTCCCCAAAGTCAGCTACCTGCCAAAATGAAAAGCCAAAGGTATCATTGGTCTACAGGAAAGCACCTAAGGTTGTGTTTCTATGAGCTGCTGAGCTAATCTAATAGCTCATTGATGCCAAAGTGTGTAGAGAACCTTGCTTCTCCACCTTTCCTTGCTGCACTCTGGGTGCTTGTTGGATCCACCATTCACCAAACCAAAAGAAAGCTATCCACTTTTTTTGTTTGTTTGTTCAGGGTTTTTTGTTAGTTTTCTCCAAAATTAGTGAGTTTAACTGGATCATGGTCTTTCAGCCAGGACAACGCAAATAGTATATGTACCCTGCCAATACTGGAAAGAGAAAGAAGAGAAGAGAAGAGAGAGAAGAGAAGAGAAGAGAAGAGAAGAGAAGAGAAGAGAAGAGAAGAGAAGAGAAGAGAAGAGAAGAGAAGAGAAGAGAAGAGAAGAGAAGAGAAGAGAAGAGAAGAGAAGAGAAGAGAAGAGAAGAGAAGAGAAAAGAAGAGGAAGAAAAAGAAGAAAGGGACGTGCTAATGATGCTGACCTGCTACTGTACCAGTAAGTGTAGAGGTAACTCTGTACAGAATTGCTTTTAAGCCCTCTCTTGTTATCTGTTGGACTGTACATGGAAGAGATGGAAAAGAGCTCTAGAAAAGAATGAGCATAACTCTGGAAGTCCCAAACCAGTTATCTGTGTGCTACGTTTAGGTATATTACCTCCACTTTTTATTTCTGGTGGATTTTACAACAGAAAAACTATTTCTTATCCTGGTTTTACAAGAAACAGAACAATTCTCTCTTTCAGTTTTCCCCCTTAAAAGTTCAGTACATGCATAATACAAAGTTCTTGGTAGAAGCACTCAGCCTTATTTGACATTCATCTGTGCCAAAACAGGGGACACTGATGATCATTACTTTTTAGGAAAATTACTTGAACATGAGAGAGTGAAAGGGTCGTGACTCCTCTTGTATATTGACATTCCAACAAGTCTGAAAACATATTACTTGTACTTGTAGAAGCAACCATAAATTTCAGCCTTTCTTTCCCTCCTCAGATCAACCATTTCTGTTCTGTCATGTAAGTGTCAACTCATGTAATTAGGTGTAAAGAAGCATGTGGTGCCAATATGTAATACTGGCACAGAACGAAGAAATCCTGAAAAAAAGTGACATTTGCAGGGTAATGCCAACTGTCCGCATAAACCTACCATTGCTTGACTTCTGTGCTGACTTGTGAGCAGGCAAAATGCCATCCAAACAGACGTTCGAGACTTCAGAGAGGCAAAATACCATGTATGTATACTAATGTATTTGCAGGGAGCACAGTTCCTACCAAGAATGTCAATTCATCCATCTGTCATGAAAATCCAGACCCACAGTTATGGGAATGAGCCACAAATGACCCATCAATAATTTGGATTAGTTTCTAACAAGATTCTTCAACAGAGAGAAAAATTTTGGCCTACCACTCCCTGTCTAGGATTACAGATAATCATTTTAACAAAGTCTTTAGTGTCTCTAGTCTCTGTAAAGTAACATGATAGAGCATGGTGACTATGCACCTGCTGCAATGCCCTGCCAGCATGTTTTGTGCTTCTGCTTTCACACAAACTGGTTTCTAAAATGACTAATGGAATTAGACTGGGAAATACCATGTCTAGAGGAAAAAGCAGCAGCAGAAGTCACATATTTTAACTAGGTTAGAAAACACAAACCAGCCCAGTTTTGCAAGATAGTTGCTGCAACTCAGATTTCTGATGATAGACTGGAGGATTTTACCCTGCTGAGTACGGGACTGTGCAGAGCACTTGTTTCCCCAAACACCATTGCTCTGGAACCAAAGACAACATATCCCTCACCATGGAGCTCCGCCCAAGCTAATTAGCCCTGCTGAGAATTCAGCTAATTAGCTTGGGCGTAATGCCCTATTTAAGGAAAAGTATCATATGTGTGTATGGTCTTGGATTATCATCCTTTAAGAAGTCACTGGGATGTATGGAACCTTCCAGAAATTAAAGGGGGGGGGGGAACAGCAAAACAAACCCAAAAAAAGCGGCGTGGAAATATGTGGGTGAGATTAACTGAGCATGCCCAAACAGAAAAGGCTTGAAAGACTTGTAGAAAGATTTGGAAGTTTACATTTTGTGCATGGGCTGTGAAACTGCTTTGGAGAAGTGGTCAGCTAGAGGATGGAGAGAATTTCCTAAGAACTAGAAAGAAGTGAGTATAGTTTCTCGTCATTCAAAAAACTGAGTTTTAGTGGCTGAACTGAGAGCCAGAACCAGTCTGCAATGGCACAGCTGACAGAAGAAAAGTAGTTTCTAATGCTTCCCCCCCCCCCCCGCCTTTTATTCTGCTTTTCCTAATCATGTTTACTACATTTAAACTGGCAAACAAAATGCTCCCTAAACTGTTCTTCAGCATGGAATGGCCCATGCCCATACTATTATACTCTCCTAGCTTCCAAAACAAGGTGGCTGAATACATGTTGTCTATTGGGAAAGGTGTCTGAGTTGTGCTAAATCCAAACTTTGCTAGGGCCCTGGCAGGGCATCTGCTTATTCTCCTAGGCCAAAAACATGCTAGAGGCCTCTCTAACAATTTAATAGCACAGGCAATGAAGTTCCAGTGCCCAGGAGATCTCTCTGGCAGTGTTTATTTTACTACTGCAAGAGAACTGTAGGTTTTCTTTATTCAGAGAGTTATATATTCTAGGTTTAGTCTACTAAAAACAAAATTAAAGCTAGGTTTAAATATCATTCTGTCTAGAAAATCTAAACAGATCTACCTCAAAATCCTGGCTGATTTTAAGTCCTGTCACACCAAAGTCATACAATTATATTAATTTCAGCACCTGCAGGTCAACAATCTGGTTGTGCAGCTGGTGATGTTGACAGGAATTTGGCTTTTACAACCATGGGATCCACTTTGAGGATGGAGGACAGGCAGGGGAAGCAGAGCTGCTCCTGACAAAGTGGAGCCAAGGTAATCTTTGCAAAAAGCTGGCCAAACTGATGAGGAGAGCTTTAAACTGAGAACAACACGACTCATGGTAAAGTGCAGTAGAGGTCAACAGTGCTGGAAAGCAAAGGTTCAGGATGATGGGAACAAGGGAGACCTCAGAAATGATAAAACAGGGCAAAAGGAAATTCACCTCAGGCATATGCAGCGTGGGAAACAAGTATTAGGAAGTGGAGTTGTGCATGTATTCACAAAGCTACGACATCTTTGAGATAACTGAGACATGGTGGGCAGCTGAAGTAACAACTAAGATGTAGGGGCACTCATTTTTCTCCATAGACTATAGAGGCAGCTCAGAAGCTATGCTTGACTCTTAGATGGCTGTTTTTAGAGATGAAACCCACTGTCACTTTTAGACACTTTTTTATTTTTCTCCAGCACCTGATTTTCAGAATGATGAACGTCCAGCTTCCCTAAAATCTACTTATTTAGGCTGAGTGATATAAAAGTTTGCTTACTTCTGAAAAAAAGACTACCACATTCTTATATGAAATGTTAACTGATGTTGAAAAATAATAAAGTCTTTTCACCACGGGGCACATACAAACACACACATGTAGACATGTGCAATGAATATAGCTATTGATGCCAACAGCTATGGATGAGAAAGATTTCCTTCAAAACTATGTGTAGGCTTGGTCTTTCTGAGGCAAGAGGTTAATCTGTCTGCCTATATATCTGTTTTATAACTCAGTTGTCAGTCACGTTTACCCTGCTGAAAAGAGCAGAGCTGCAGCTGAGATGAAATCCGGAGAAGAACCCAACAAGTCTATGACCCCAAATCTCTTCACTTTCTCCCTGTGTTTTTTCAGTGCTGTAAGCAATAAACATATCAAGTGAGAGAATCCTCTCGTATGCACATACAGTGAAGAATAATAATAATAATTGTATAAGACTGTATAATTGGTGATAATACAACATTGAGCTAAATATAATATACTGAATTGTCTTTTTAAAATACCATAAGATATCCCAAACTCATCCATAAGAAAAACCTGAGAAAGAAGTTAGCTCTCTACTCTCTAACTTTGACTTAACACACTTGAAAATCAACAGATAAAAGGAAGCAAATTGCTAGGGTACCACAGTGAAGCTTTCTGAGAGAAAAGCAATTGGGGAATGAAAGTGAGACCTTTAATAGTAGTTCTTAACTTGGGCATGGGGATTCGAGAAAAAGAGAGGAGGCAATTTCTCAGGTATCTGAGACCCAATTATGTGACTGCAACTTGAACTGCATGTGTAAGTGGAGAAGGAAGCACTTCTGGCTTTAAAGAGCTGGCATAATATTTTCTCTGTTGCCAACTTTACTAAACGAGGGAGTGCTGTGGCATTTCGATGTCAGACTGCATATGTGCATTCTAGATGTACAATGTGAAGGAAGAAGAGAGTTTCAAGAAAATTTCATTTTGATGTAGTTAATATTTTCATAGGATATCAGGCTATTCCCAAACATTTTACACTCACGCATAGTTTCTGTGAAGAATTACAGTTAAGAGTAGACAAAAATAAAGGAGTTCACCTATCTGAAAACATAACATTTTAGTATTCCTTTCTGTAAAAGAGAGAAAATATGGGAAAAATAAAAATGAAAATATTTCCTCGTCTTTCAAATTGAGTATTTTTGCATTGAAGAAATAGCTTTTTTTTTAAAAAAAAAAGATGACCTGAGGCTTAGCTAGAGGCAATTTTTAAACAAAACTTTTAGAAAATAATACAACCTCCACATACGTGTGATGGCTACATGAATGTGTAAATGCATACTCAGAAAGAAAAAAATAAGACCATTGTTTTTCTGACATGAATCTCTAGATGTACCTTCCTTTTTTTTTTTTTCTTTTTTTTCTGCTTTTTTTTTTGTTTTGGATGGGGTTTTCTGTGTGTCAAGGAATTAGAAAAATTACAAAACAAAAGCAAGCTGTTTATTTGCATCACTTCAGTCATGTGGCTGTTTCCCCTGTAATTATATTCTTACCTACAAATCTATTCTTGACCAAACAGGATACTGACATCCATCATACACAGATGGACCTTTGATCCAATGACATACTGCTTTTTTTATGTTCTTAGAGTAGCCATGCATTTTAAGGTGACAGCCACCCTTTTCAGTCTATCGGGCACACTGATACTAGATAACTGACTAGATAACTGTTACTAAGGAGGTGGTGGTGAACATCCAAAGCTACAGTAAAAGCCAAGTACTGTTCAAAGTTTCGGTGCAGAATTTTAAGCAGAAGCAAATGATTATACATGCTAGCAAAAAAAGATTAAAAAAGCCCATACTTTTGCACAAATACTTGATCAAGCTTCATAAAAATGCAATTGAATCCACTGGAACGCAAATAAAGACTTACATATACTCAGATTAATAACTTCATTAAAAAAACAACCCAATGAAACCCAGAAATTTGCTGGATCGTTAACATTAGCATGCCATTTGGTACTTCCAGTATTAGGCTATTGTGACACAACAAAACTCAAGTGACTGCTGTCTCGTTTCTGTAACTTTCTGTAAAATTTTTAGTAGAGACAAACCATTGTAGAGTTTCTGCATTATATGATGTGTCTTACTTGATGTGTAGAATAATAAAAGCAAAAGTTTTAAAAGTATCACCAGAGGCACCAAGCAAAGATGCTAAGGAGGTGAGAGAAAGGGGTGAAGAAGAGATATGTCTTCAATTTCATGTTATTAAGCGTAAAGGAATTAACAGAGCCAGTGATATATTGAATCCTATTACCTGTGGCAATTCTAATGTTTTTTAGCTGGTAGGGATTTCAACAGAAAATTTTGCAGTAGATTTTTCTGTGTGTGTGTGTATGTACATGTGGATATGTATGCATATAACACAAGGGGGGTCTAGGAGAATGATATTATACAAAGGAAGAAATGTATTGGTTATTCATTATTAATATAATACTAACAAGACAAGAATATTTAGGTGCTAGAGGTTGGAAGACAGAAAAAAGGGTCATTAGTCTTGTACATTGCTTGCTACAAGGAAATTTCAGTGGGGTGGCGGCAAGAACAAAACTACACCACTCAGTGACATGTAATCAAAAATGTATTTGCTCAGCAGGATGGGTATAGTGAGTGGATAGCAATCTTGTATTCTAAGATTTGTATTCTGAGATGTGCATACACACACACACACACACATTTCACACTGACGCTGCTCAAGGTCCCAGGTCCTCTGGACTTGTTCATCATGAACCCATGATGCCCACTTCTGGCTGGCAGCCAGGGAAATCCCTACTGAAGACTACTGTGCAGGCACAGTATACATTCTGTTGAGAAGCAAGCCCACTGTTCCTGCATGTTGTGGTGTCAGGCTTGATGCACGCCATCAGCCATTAGCACAAGAGGTAAATATGACTCAGAAAGATTTTATTGAGTTTTATCAAGTTCTAGTGGGGACGGACCCCATTACCCCCAAGCTGCTCCTGCCCATTCCTAAATATGAAAGGTGAGCGACCAGTTCATTATCAATAATTTACCCAAGCTGACCTTCCCCATCAATGGCCTTCATAAATACATTTTCTAACAAGATCAGCTTATAGAAAATTTATTAAACATTTTATATTTTAACTTGGAAATCATGTTCATTGGTATCACACAGTACAATTTTTATTTACTAGTTGACTATTTCTGTAATGAATTTTTGTACTCTGCACATAGGATCAGGTATCAGATACAGATTAAAATTTGGTTCCAACAAATATTTATGCATTTTAATGTCAAATTTTGTTAATATTTTTACTATACTGTTCAATCAGATAGACATAGTATTTTTAAATAAAAAAACATCGCATATACTTATCCCCAGTAGTCACTCAGATCAATTTAAAAAGAAAATTATCATTTTAGCAGCATCTTTAGAATTGAAAGAAGTAAGTTCTCACTTGAGAAGTGGTGTTAAATGATAAGACTCTGTCCTGGTTTCAGCTGGGATAGAGTTAATTTTCTTCCTAGTAGCTGGTATAATGTTGTGTTTTGGATTTAGGATGAGAATAATGTTGATAACACACTGACGTTTTTAGTTGTTGCTAAGTAGTGTTTATACTAAGTCAAGGATTTTTCAGCTTCTCATGCCCTGCCAGCAAGAAGGCTGGAGGGGCACAAAAAGTTGGGAGGGGACAAAGCCAGGACAGCTGACCCAAACTGGCCAAAGAGCTATTCCATACAATATGACATCATGTCCAGTATATAAACTGGGGGAAGTTAGCTGGGAGGGACGGATCACTGCTCGGGGGCTGGCTGGGCATCAGTCAGCAGGTGGTGAGCAATTGTGTTGTGCGCCACTTGTCTTTCTTGGGTTATATTTCACTCTCTTTTTGTTATCTTCCTTTTCATTACTGTTACTATTACTATTGCTATTGCTATTGCTATAGCTATTGTTATTGCTATCACTATCACTATTACTATTACTATTACTATTTAATTTTTATTTCAATTATTAGACTGTTTTTATCTCAGCCCTTGAATTTTACTTGTTTTTGATTCTCCTTCCCATCCCACCAGGGGGCGGGGGGAGGAGTGAGTGAGCAGCTGCCTGGTGCTTAGTTGCTGGCTGGGGTTAAATCATGACAGACTCGTAAAGACATTAGTTGCAGTTTAACTCAAAATGTTAAATTGCAGACCTAAATTCACATGTTTTGAGTGATTCTGTGACTGTATAGACACACAGACATGCACATGTATGTACACTAATGAAATGTACTTTAGTGATACTGCAAGATTTATACAAACTTTTATTGCAGTCAGGTATGTAAAATCATAGAATCATAGAATGGTTTGAGTTGGAAAGAACCTTTAAAGATCATCTAGTCCAGCCCCCTTGCCATGGGCAGGAACACCTTCCACTAGACCAGGTTGCTCAAAACCCCATCCAACCTGGCCTTGAACACTTCCAGGGAGGGGGCATCCACTACTTCTCTGGGCAACCTGTTCCAGTGCCTCACCACCCTCACAGTGAAGAATTTCTTCCTTATATCTAATCTAAATCTACTCTCTTTTAGTTTAAAACTGTTACTTCTTGTTCTATCATTACAGGCCCTGGTAAAAATTGTATTGAACAATTAATGAGTTTCTAATAAATAGCGAAAGGTGTTTGAAACTGAATGACTAAAATTACTCTTCTGAATAACTGTAGAATGTTTTACTACCTTTTATTTTTGTTTCTTTTCCCCTGATAAAGATTCTGATCTGAAACGGTTGGTATTTCAGTTTCGCAATACCCAGTAATTGTTGGTTTTCTTAATTGCTGTATGGAAAAGCTATCTTACATTTTAATCTTCATTTTGTGTCTTCAGGGTCAATATGAACTCACGTTAGTTGTCTGCTTAGATAGAGACAATATACCACGGTACTATGTTTTCCCATGGCTACTATTTAATTTATTTGGGGGGATTTTTTGGGTGCTAAAAAGACTATGGTTTCCTCTTTATTCTCCTCTGCAATACATTTTGGACTACGCAGAGACAAAGAAGTTCAATTCCAATGCTTTCTGTACTTATCCATTACTTTTACTCTTTGTAAGTAATAATCCCATTCTGTTACTGTTTCAATCACTGAATCCTCTGAGCCTGAGCCCTATGCATATTATACTGAGCTATGATGGGATGCTTTGCCAATATATCAGGTGGGTTTTTTGGTAGTTTAAAACTTACTTTCTGTTGTGGACGAAGAAACAATACAAGGTCTAGGGCTTAAGCTAAAAGGTGTGAAATACACTGCATTTCTAAATGTAATTTTCTGACTAAAAGTAAATGCCTGAAAAATTAGGACTATATTTTGGCAGAAAATGAAAGCAAATACATAAAACATTGACTAAAATAACGGAAAATTCATGAATGCAGTCCATTATGCCCCAAGTCATTCTCTGGGTGAAAAAATATGCTTCACGCTCAAACCATTTATTTTTCACGTCTTGTAATAAGCAAGCTCTAAGCACAGTTCGCTGTGTGATAGATTTCCTTCCACAAAGTTTAGCCTCCCTCAGTCCCAACCCGTTGACAGAGTTCCTTCGAGAAATTTATCAGCAAGGGCAATGACAGAGAGGTCACAACTACTGATACATCTCATGCATTTTTACATAGAACAATTGCCCTCTGAAGAAGACGACATCTGCAAACACACAGGAAACTCCAAGAAAATATTAATTTACCTAGAATAAAGAGCAAATGTTGACAGTCATACAGGAGCTCTATCACTTCAATCAGAATCTAATTCTTAAATCTGTATAGAAGAAGAAAGTTAGAAACTAATATTTTACCAGGAGGCAATTGTATAAGATTTTGTAGAGGCATACCAACTTATCTGGCACAGGGGAAAATAAGGCAAATAACTCCCACTGTAAATCTGCATTAATTCATAGTTCATTTCATTGTCCAATCAAAATTCCTTTCATTGAATGCAAGAGAGAAGAATAACTTACAAAGGTGTCTAATGACACATTATGGGACTGACTCCTGGACATTGTGACTAATAGAGTGGTATTTTATTGCAGTTTCTGGAAAATGATCAATTAGATGGAAAGAATACCGGGAACAAAGTTATTGCGGTGTTGTTCCCCATTTGGTTACTTCAAGGCACTGATTTAGGAATAGCTGTGTCTCTGATATTTGGTTATGATGTACAGGTTATTATTCATACAGCATTAACAAACTCTTTCTGAAATCCCAGCAAATGATCTTTCACGTAACAAAGTATACCCCTGTTTATTGATAAACCACTGGGCACTTTTTGCTGACCTTCTGCTGTTGCCTTTCAGCTCTGGTGTGTAGTTTTTTCCAACATCTGAGGAGTAATGTGCATTACAGCATTCTCTGTTTACTCCCATCTGTGAAGGGCAGTTTGCTAGCATGGCAGTTAACTCATGTTTGTCTATTTTGATAAATAATTGAAGCTCAAGAATTACCAACTGAAATCAAGGTCATATGACCAGAGGTAGCTGTTTGCTAAGTGAACATCTACCTCTGAGCTGCTTATTTCTCCCTGTCAGAATGACTAAGTCAGGCACGGGTGTAGGTACTTGGGCTTCTAAACTTAAATTAGAGTAAGAGTAAGATTCAGTCCTTGGTACCCAAAGAGTTATGTTATGAATAAACAGAATAAACAGCACTATGAGGGGGGAAACAGTGTAAACAACTTAATCTTGGAGTCAGGAGTATGACAGAAGTCTCTGAAGTCAGGAATTTAGTGTCCTGCTTTAGTGCCCTGTTCATTTAATTTACCATACTGCATGTGCTTTGTTGTAAAGAAAATAAAAGATTGTTTTAACACAAATATATGTATACATACACATGTGAATGTGTATGATAATGACAGATGTGCGCACACACACACACATATATATACACAATATATACAAAAATATTTTTTAAATTAGAGACCTCTCCGTAGTAGCTATTGTTAGAGCAGGTAACCAAAAACTGGGATCTAGCCAAACATTTCCTGATACCATCTAAACTTAAGCCATGAGCCTTCTACTGCAGGACTGAAGGAAAGGGGAGGAGGTAGAACTTACTGCAAGGTGACTAGGTAGCCCCTGCTTCCCCATATCTCCTTCTGATGGAGCCTTCCTCAGTTTTTAGCGGGAATACATGAGGAGAAAGCAGGAGTATTGGGGAGGAAAGCCAGTTTCAAAAAAAATTTGCATATATTGACTCATTGTCCTGGTTTCGGCTGGGACAGAGTTAACTCTCTTCTTAGTAGCTGGTACAGTGCTGGGTTTTGGATTTAGTATGAGAATAATGTTGATAACACGCTGATGTTTTAGTTGTTGCTAAGTAGCGCTTATCCTAAGCTAAGGATTTTTCAGTCTCCCATGCTCTGCCAGCAAGCAGGTGTGCAAGAAGCTGGGAGGGAGCAGAGCCGGGGCAGCTGACCTGAACTAGCCAAAGGGATATTCCATACCATGGAACGTCATGCTCAGTATATAAACGGGGAAGTTGGCCAGGACGGGCGGATCGCGGCTCTGGCATCGGTCAGCGGGTGGCGAGCAGTTGCATTGTGCATTACTGGTTTTTTTTCTTATTTCTTTTCTTTTTGTTGTATTTTTTTTCATTACAATTATTATTATTCTTAGTTAGTAGTGTATTTTTATTTTTACTTTTGTTATTAAACTGTTCTTATCTCAACCCACGAGTTTTACTTTTTTTTTTCCTTTCCTCCTCCCCACCCCACTGGGAGGGGGGAGGGGGAAGCAGCTGCGTGGTGCTTAGTTGCTGACTGGGGTTAAACCACGACACTCATGCAATAGACAAAGAGTAACAGTTCCTGGGTTATCCTAGTTAGTAGTAGTATGCCATTGTCAGATTATTTTCATTAAAAGGATAATTCATTATATCATTGTTATCTCTGCTGAAATCTTCTTGTTCACAGTGACTTAACTGACCCTAACTATTCATAAAAGTGTCTTAAACTTAGACAGCTTCTAGACATCTAAGTCAGGACAACTGAATCCCACCTGTGGCTGTGAATCCCAGCTTTGTAGACAATAGAGATAAACAGGTACTTCCAGAATGAAGCTCTTCTTATCTATCTTGTCTGAGATAGCTGGGATGAGCTATCTATTTTATATTCTTATTTATAGAAAAAGCTGAGCAACTAGTTTAGACAAGATGCTCAGCTGCTAGATGTTGCAATGATGTTATTCTTAATTTATTTTTTATCCCTGGCTTCTATTGTTTTAGCTATTCCTACACAAAAGAAACATTATACTGTCCTTTCATTTAGACTCAGTGAAGGTAGTTCACATATCAGCTGTAACCAGATTTGTGACTGATGGAAGCCATTAATATCCTCTAACATAGAATCATATACACAGATACATGCATGTGTTTTATTTAGGTTTGTTGATCTAAGTGATTTAAGGAGAGTGCTTCTTTATCAGGTTTTCATAAAACAATTAATTGATGTAAATTCACCTTCTGTTCTGCACCATGTGGCTTTGAAGGTTCGTAATATTCAATACTGGAACTCAATAACGAAAGTTAATTTCACAATTTCATCATCTATATCTGGGGGTTGTATACTCATGAACCTAACTTTACTGTTTTCCTTGTTTTTTTAAATAATTAATGTGGAATAAATCTTACCCTTTCCAAGGAGATTATAATCAGAAGAGATTGGAAAGCTAGAAACATGAGTTTTAAATGTTTGTGTCCCATCTGCTTTGTATTCTAGTTTTTACATTCAGTACATAGCACCTGATAGTTTGTCAGGCAGTTTATACACAGCATAGATGTATAAAGATCCACAGATGCTGGCCATCTCACTTCCCTCCTTCAAGCCTATTCAAGCTTTTGACTAGTCGTGGTGTTGTGATTAATTCTTTTTTACCTTCACAGAACATTTCTTCACCTTTATATGCTCCACCAATGCACCTCACCAAAAGAGGTGTAAAACAGGGAAGACACAAATATTTTAGGAAAGGCATGTTTGGAATAAGATACAGTGATTCAGTGTCTCTGAAAAGATACAGAACATAATTAAAAATATATTGACTGTGATAAGCAAAAAGGAAAACACAGAGTCTGGCAGGAAACTTATCCCAGTGTTGATGGCCTACAGATACACAGTTAGTAAGCTGATAGAGAAAAGAGTACCAGCATCAGATACCACATAGATGTTCCACTCTCTTATGCTGGGACAAAGCATGGTATTTTATCAGTGTTTTAGACAAGTTACCATTGAACAAAAGCGCAACAATTAAATACTTGACAAAAGATTTCCATGCTGATCCCAAAATTTCTTGCAGTGCATTTTGTACATGGATTTTTCTTGTGCAAGTCTATGAAAGATCAAGAAAGACCACTCTCATTTATTTTTGCCATGTATTTCTTCATAACAATTTCTGGCCTCCTTATACACAGCTTCAAGGCAGAGATGATGTTATAAACATATCTTTCCTTTAAAAACTTTCATAAATGGAGGTAATAAAACAAACAAAAGTGCACAGACATTTGTTTTATAAAGCCATAATAGAAATGAGAAGGAAAGGCTTACACAGAATTATCTACTGTTCAGGGCATCAGTGTGAGCAATGGAAGATATAAATTAATCTCTTCCACTCTGTTTGTCCTTTTCTGATCTGGGACTTCTATTTATGGTTCTGCTTTCTAAATGAGTTATTTACGACCATGTAATGCAGTATTCTTGGGTGATGCTCTTTTTTTTCCTCTTTTTTTTTTTTTTTTTTACTAAAATACAACAGTAATTAAATGATCTAGAGTTCACCCTTTAATGAGGGGAGAGATCAAGTTTTGAAATCTGAATTTTTTTACAAAGTACAATTTTTGTCTCTTGACCAGTCCGAGGTATAACATTTATTCTAAGTAACTGACTGTTTAAAACAAAGATGAAGAGGGAAGCTGCATGCACAATAGTTAGCTGTCCACATTAAATCTCATATAAAAATGAGACACTCCATTTAATTATTTTTAATGAAATGAATGAATTAATTATTTATTTGCATTATGTTATGTCTGACCAGTTATTTTAGCAGTTACTGTTTGGAGGAGACTAATTCACCAGTCATCGTCCAACTTCACATATTTGTGACACTGACCAGAATTTCAGTGTGACACTGACCTTGTACTCTTGTAATTTGATATAAAGTTTGTTTCAGAGAAGGCAATGACACGTTGTCCTATCATGAAGTCTCTACAGAGGAGGGCCAGTCCTGAAGTCTTAAATTAAATGAAAAAGCTTGTGCAGCAATTTTCAAACTAGTTGTTACGAGAAGAACTGGCTGGTTGCAGCTTTCAGCTTTCAACTCATCTACCCTGCAGGTTGCCTAGAACTGAAAACTTCAGGTAGAATTGCTTCTCAGTCAGATTTCTATCAAATTAGCAGAAGGTGATGCTCCCTCTCACAGCTACCTTCTATCCTGGCATCACTCCAGAAGATGTGCTTCACCAAGCCCTCTTCACATTGAACCTCCAGATGCCTAGATGAATCCCTAGATGGCCTTCCTACAGAGAAGTCATTAAGAAAGTGGTTATCCTTCTTCCTGTTTCCCCAGGCCTACCGTAGTTTGCCAGAGTTTTTCAGATTTTTTGGCCTTCGTCCATGGCAAGGGTTTCCTTACTCTGTCTTGACTCAGTTGCATTTCTGTCTCTCTGGAAGACATGTGAATTTTTCCATATACACTTTCTCTCTTTTGTAAATATCATGAAGGGCCATATTAGCTACTCAGTTTGTGCAGCCCTGTCATCTTCAAATGTAGACCAAGTGATGTTAGCCTATACTAATGCAACTGGAGAATCATTTCCAGTTGTGGTGGTATTCTCGTGCATTCCCTAATGTCTCTTCAAGTTGTTCTATTAATGATCACAGTAATATTTTTTAGAAACTCAGGAACAAACGCAAGTTTGTTGTCTGTAAGTATATGTGGAACAGAAGGATGTGTGGACACCTGGAATGTAAGGACATCTGGTTTGCGAGGATATATGACTAACAACTATTCAACATAAAAAAACCCATGCAAAACCAAAAGACAGGAAAAGTAATAAATTAACCACCCAGATACATAAACCCAGATACATGAACAGGAGATAATGGAGAAATAACAAGGACTAGGACTCTCAGGCCACTGATTGACAGGTTACTGAGAGGCTCAGCTAGAACTTTGTAACTGATGTGAGGGAGGGTAACGGGGTTATCATGGGTCTCATGGGAAAGAACAAACATACAATGGGGTATTTTATGGTATTTATGAGCTTGTGTAAAACTTATGGAATGTTTTAAGGAGATTGTGGGAATATGCACAGGTTATTCCAGGATGTTTAGGAAAAGAGCTAAGGTTGGGGAAAGGGAGGGATCAAAGTGTGATACCTACAAACACGGATCAAGGGGAAGAAGTGGTTGACACTCCTCTGGCCAAACCCTGCATCTGATCACTTATCTTATTTTTAGATCCTGTTCCTTACTATTTTCTGTGTGATCTTGCCTTCTGTTCTCCATGTGATGTGTGTTGGGGGGTGATTCGCTAGTGAACGTCAAACTGGACTAGCCAATGTGTAGGAAGTCACTCACCTCTGGCCAGGACCCAAGGTCTGAGTCAATGACTGAGTAAGGGTCCCAGGATCTGGGCATGGATGTCAGACCTAAAGACCATGCTACCATTTGAGGTGGTTTTGCGAATCAAGAGAGTGAGGGTATATGCATGTTTCACTGGTTAGCTTCAAACCTGATGAGACACAGAGGAGGAAGAAGCCTGGTTTGTCTGTGTTCAGATGTATGTGAGCACTGCTGGTGTTTACATGGGTGATGGAAAAGGCCATGCTGTCTGTTTTGGCACGTGCAGCCAGCCACGTGCCAGTTGTGCTTGCATCTTCGGGACACACGTACCACCTTGCTACTGGCAGGACCTGGAAATGAGAACAGCAGCAAACAGACTAGAGGAGAAATCTCCTGGGTCTACGAGTCCTAATTCAGCCTACCCTTAGCAAAGTCATCTCTGTTTTGTTCCTATGAAGGTTATCTGCAAAATATGTCACAGTGCTACTTACTCAAGGAAGGGCAATAACTTCTTTCTACAGGTAACTGAACTTCTACTCCCTCAACTGCTGGGGAACAGGCTAGCCAAAATAATCACCTGATCTAAGTCCATCCTGTGAAGACAAGGATTTCCTTTATTTCTTCCATCTGATCTATTCCATGGCAGAGTAACTCAAATGAATCCCTAAAGCAAGCTCTTTCCAACTATCATCTTGGTGTGTCCTCAACAAGAGTAAATATTTGGTGGTATTTGAGAGTTATGGAGGAGGGCTAGAAAAATACTGTTTAACTATCTATTAACATAAAATATTGTTTTCTCTAACATTTTAACTCAATAGTTCTACCTCTAGTTCACAAAGGATCTAATTATCCAAATCACACAGTGACAAAAGCTTTCTCACAGGATTTATTAAGCTTTATATGGGTATTTGACTTTTAATTAATACTAAGATTCGCCAATATAGAGAAAACAAAATTCTTTCAGTTCTCCTGTCCCTAGGCTTTGCTGTCACTGTTCACCCTCTAAAATCTTCTGGTTTCTGCAGAATGTGTAATCACATTGTATATTCAAGAGTGCTAAATGTGAACATGCACGTACCTATGCATCAACTAATATAAACCCAGAAAACTTATCTGTTTTTACATTTGATCTTAACAATATGATCAGGTTAACAATACATTTAAGGTTAATGAACCAATTATTTTTAGACTAAACAAGAAGCACACACACTCATTTTACTGTGCAAATAACTGCTCACTGTCAGTGGCTTTTTTATTGCTGTTTGCACCTCTAAATTAGTCTTGAACAATTATTAATAAGATCTCAGGGAATGTTTCCATTGATGGTTTCTAAAACTGACTGGTACTCTTAGGAAGTGAAAAGTCCTGCTGAAGAGTATTTTTATTCATTCAACATACATGTGTCCATAACCTGATATTACAGAAATCTCAGCAACCTAATAATATTATATGGAAATTTCTGCAATAACTACAACTATATTTAAGTGTTTGCCCAATAGACTATTCCTTAATCTGGGTAAATACAGAAAGGCTTAGGATAACGACAATGGAAGTGTGAGATTGACAGCTAAATTCTTGGTTTGGTGGAGAGAGGCCACAAGTAAAAGGATACAAACTGTACCAAAAATTCATGTTCCAGAAACATTTTAGGGCTTAGTATTATACCAAGAACTTGCCAAAAAGGCAAAATTATATTTGTGTTGCATTATACAGATAGGAAATTATGTTTTCTTTCATCCCAGTCAATTGTGCCATTCCTGTTATTCCTGACAGGAAGGAGACAGAGCACCCTTGGTGGTGTGGTGTATAAGCCCTCTGTGGGGAACATGAAATCACACATAGGGCTTGCTTTAAAGCTAACAATGGACAGGCAGTCTGCATAAAATTTGTGTCCAGGCTACCACCCACAGTTCACTTGCAGCTGACGACCATCATTCCGTTGTTAGAGGCTGCCTCCTCTTAGTCCGTGATTCTGAAGACACTTTAATCAAAACAAATTGAGGTACTTTAAAAAGTGCAAATAGCAAGTCTTCTTTATTCCAGGTCTTTTTGACTGATGCAAATTACAGAGTACTTGTAACAGCACTTCTGTAAGGAGATCTAATGGGGAGAATAATCTCAGGTAGAAGGAAAAGGGACAGCAGGGCTAAACTGGCAATGGTAATCTTTTCTGTTAACACAGCTGAATCACAGAGGCTGTTTATCCACAGGATAGAGGTACCAATGGCAAGTATGCAGCACCAGAAATGGGCAAGTGATACTAGCTGTGACAGGTTAAGAAATAAGCATCAGTAGCAATGCAATCCAGAGATCAGCACTGATACAAAGCTGAATAATGAGACTCAAGCAGAGGCAGATTCATGAAGAGTTCCAGTATTTTTGCCAGAATCCATATTCCCTTGCTATGAGCAGATATCGCATTATCAGATACAGCCAGCTCAGCAAGATGTCAAGGGTGGAGAAAGTCATTGCTGCATTTTAGTGTGGGAGTGACAGCCATAGGTTTAACTGTACCAGATGGGCAAACCTGTGGCATCTGAACAGTTCAAGTGTGGATTCGTTGCAGAAACTGTGATGTGAATGGCTGTGGGCAAGCTCTCCTGGTGGAAAGCCTTCTGGATCTGCACCAGAAGTGAGAAAATGAGCCAGCATTGGCTGTTTAAGCCAACATCAGCAGGTCTCTCAGGACTCAGCTGTCTGCTCATCCCCCTCTCAGTCCACAATAAAATGTTGCATAAATAACTGTCTAAGGAGCACAGATATCTTCTGTCTGTGGACTGCTCTTGACTCCTCTGCCATAGGATATGTCTGACTTTGGGCTATGGGAAGATTTTTCAGTATTGAGATCCTTGCAGGAAAAGATTAGCCGTGCCTGAACTACATAACATACACTGTTGACCATTTTAAAAATATAGCAACATCTCTCATTGTGCTGTAATAATCAGTGTCCAACTGAAAGCAGAAATCAATGATACAGCTGGTTTTGTAGTGTCAGTGGTACAAATCTTGTTTCACCAAATAAAGGTAGCAATAGACATATAAATCACTTTCACAGAAAATTCAGCTCAGAGAATTTCTTAAGACCTTCCTCATTTCCTTGTTCCCTCTCTGTGGTCTCTGCTCAAAAGTGAAGATGACCTCAGCAGTTAGCAGCCCCAGAACTTCACACTGCAGCAATGCCTCCACCTCAGTGCTGTTGAGTGAGAATGCTATACTCCACTGCAAGTGAAGAGTCAAAACCAGACACCCTGGTCCTGTTCAGAATTTTTTTTTTCCTGCTTTTCATGGAAAATATGTTTTTTCTTATATTTTTAAAATTTTTGGTGCTGAATTTTTATTTTTCATGGAAAAAAACCCCACCAGTTTTACTTAAAAATACACAAAATCCCAAAACCACTGGTGACTTAATTTGATAAGACACACACTTGTGGCTGTTGCTGTTCTTATGGAAGTATTCATCAATCTAAACTAAATTTTGAGTCAATAGAAAGTACCAAGAAAAATTTCAGTTATCCTTATAACTCAGAGGGTTTAGACTCCCCAACAAGACAGGAGGCTGTGTTCATTGCATTAACATTTGATTCAAGGGGTTATTTGAGTGTTCTTAAATCAGTGACTCCTTAAACTTCTTTGCTTTACCTGTTAGTGCCGGGGTTCATTGCACCTTAAATGCACGAAGACCAAGGTTTATGTCTACTGATGCAAAATGCCTTCTTTGTGTCCTCCTAATGATAAAGCATTACCATGAGTTTGTAGCCAAATAAGGTAGATTTATTGCTGTCTTTGTGCTGGTGAGGTTGAAGGCAGCTGGATTATATCACCAAAACTTGTTTTCAATCTCTCTCCTGGAAACTAGGCAGAAAATGCTACAGAAAAAGCAGCTGCACAAAATGGCTAGGAATTATAGTTAGCACAAATTTTACCGTTTGGTTTCTTTATTACTGGTAGTATTTGGTTTGGCTTTTAGACTCTTCAGTACTGCATACTTGTATCTGAATGGCTGTAAGAAAAATCTGTGAAACACAACATAATTTTTAGGTACCTGGATAGAGCTTGATTTTTTGTTTCTGTTGTTGTTGTTGGTTTTAGAGTTATTTGTGTTTGTAGTAGCCAAGAACCCAGCAAATTCTCAGAATAAACTGCATGGACCTCACTACACACAACTGCCCATGGCTTAAGCAAAGTGTTACAGTCTTTCACTGGCATCCATAGCTGCCAGAAAACGATGATACACTGCCAGTATAATGTGCAGATGTTAGTAATCATGAATTCAGCGTTAGGCATAAAGGAATGTGGAGAGAGGAATGCCAGAGACTGGCCAACAACATTGCGTGTGGCCAGAATTTTTCACTGAGTTCACATGTGTGCTGCAATACTGTTTGTGCACCTTCTGTCCAGATATATTTGAACACACTAGGGAGTAACTTCCTAATCAGCTGTTACCTGATGTCCATCTGCTATCCCAAATACCATGTGTCCTCTGTAAAATTTACTAATATTTGCTTGTGACTCGTTACTTTTATTGTATTCAGGATATGCTGTTTTGTAAAATAATAGACATCTATTAAAGGTGGCATCCATATCACCTAACCTTAGGCTTCTGAAAGTCTGATGCTTAGTCTAGACTGCAATATCAGTTCCCACTATAGTCAAATGAAAGTTAGGCATCTCTAAAGGGGGTTTCATCCCTTTATGAGACAGATCTAGAACAGTGACAGTGAACTCTTCTCTGAAGACAATTTTCTCTTTCCTCTGAACACAGAGAGGACCAAATATCACTGGTTTAGGTGCTGAAGTTAGATGATACTAACCTACATGAAAGATTGATATTAATCTGACTAAATGTAGCTGTCTATAACCTCAGGCTCTTTTTATATTCTTTCAAGAGAAAAGTGTGCAATGCATCTCTTTCTACAGTTAGATGTCTAAAACAAGTGAGCTAAATCACATACTAGAGCTATGCCTTCTTCTGTATCGACTACGGTCAAGTATATAGAGTCACTACCACAGACGTTGTCGAGATGTATCCGCCACAAGTAACACCCTTTACAGAAGGTTTAATAACGACATCTTTGTATAAAGACCAATTATCAGTTAGACTTGTGTGCGGTGAATATAATTACTTTTTCCTGTGCTGGACAGATATTACATAAAGAAATAGTCTTCACATGCAAATACTTAATCCCTAAATTCTTGTTATTGCATTTAAGACTGGCCATTCAGGTCCTACTCAGCCTGAAATGCACTGACAATTCCCATTGATTTAAATGAAGTTAGGAAAGCAATGTCAGTTACTAGAGAGCATTGTGTGTGCTTTTTTTTCTTTTCCAAAACAAGAAATACATATTGCTATCAGGGTTCTTCGCATCTTAAATATATGAAGACCAAGGTTCAAATCTCCTGGTGGATTGTAGCTTCTTTGTTTTTCCGTAATAATGCACCATTACCTTGAGATTGTGAACAGAAGCAGGAGCAGGAATCAGATCAGGAAGGGAAAGCTTGCTACAAGTGGGGAAGGGTGGTTTTTTGCTTGTTTGGTTTTTTTCAAGAAATGACATCTAACTTTAAGGTAGCAAACTCATATTTTGTCACTCAGTCAAGCTGACTAATTTCTAGAAGCAGTCAGCACTCAGGAATTGTCACCAAAAGTCAATGTTTCATAAGCAATTCTATCAAAAGAAAACGAACCATTATTTGTTCCTGTGGAAAAAGCATTTTTTCTTGAGTAAGTAAGTCAAGTGTGAATTTCTTACACCTCCTCTCTGCATGCATCCCCAGAGGATATGAACTTTTAGACCCCACCAGGTACACCACATGGCTATGTAGCTCAACTTATTACATCTCTTGCTTTTAGCCCTCAAAATCTTCAGGGAGAAAGCCAAGGGGTGCTATCAGAGTCATAATAAATCAGTGAAAGATTCTCACTGGCTTTAAAGGACATTGGATAAGATCCTGTATTAGCTCATGTACCAAAAATTATAAAACTTAGAAAGACGGGTACATGTTTCCTTTTAAACTCATTGGGATAACATATTTGTTACTTAGATTGACTGAAAATAGAATAAAATAATAATAACTTTCTCTCCCTCTCCCATGTCTTTCTCTCTAAGCTTACCTCCCCCTCCAAATCAAAATGGAATAAAATGAAGGGAAACTTTCTGTAGCCCAAGCATTAAGGGGGATAAAAGCTAATATGTCTGTCAGCCTGGCAAGTAATAGCGGCTGCACTAGAGACAGTTGACCACCAAACGGTATCCTAGCAACATACAATAGCATCGTTATACATAGTGCTATCAAGCCAAATTTATCCTTTTCAATATCTTAGCTTCAAGAGAGCAGGGATGAATACAGAGCAAAGGATGAAAATGGTGCCTATGAGAAAGACAACATGGGGGTTTAATTTAAGCAGAGGTTATATGGAATGTCTGTGTAAAATGAATAAAGAGTATCGCATTTTTGTGACAAGGAAAGATACCTACCAGTGGTAAGGCACTCTCAGACAATTATGATTTAATTTGCTTTCAGACTACTAATCCTGTGTATATTTTAGCTTGGAATAAAATTTGCAGTATGACTTCTCTCTAATTCCATTTAGATGTTTCCATTTAATTGGGAGAGGGCAAGGGGAAATATATTTTAATTACTCAACATTTCTAAATCTTTAAAAATTCTCTAGGCAAATCCACCTATAAATTGTGGCTTTCAAAAACAATTATAGCTTTCATTGTTTCTAATATTAAATTGGATAATTACAGCTCTGTTGATAAACTCTCAAAATTGAGCAGTTTCCTCTTTTTAGACCATAAATTTCCTTCTATTCTCCTGTTATATTTAGAGCCATTGATCCTACACTGTCCATATAATTTACCAATGTGCATAATGATCATGACTGTAAATAGCCTTGTCAAAGAGAGGACAAATGAACCTATGTGCAGATTAATTACAGGATATATCCTTTCTTCAGTCTTCAGCAAAGATTAGAATAACCTGCTAAGCATCTAGACTTTACAGACCAGAAGATCTGGACTCTCCTGTCTAGCATAAATTAGAATAGTTCCACTGATCCTAGTTGAAATGAGGACATCTGACATCAGCTAGGGGTTTGGCTGAATACAAGACTACTGATAATACAGACAGAATTAAAGGCAGGCAGGGTAGTAGTTTTTAGTAAAAGTTAGTTACTCCTGCAAACATGACCTCAAGCAGAAGGTAAAACTCTCTCCCTTCAGTAGCAGATGTACTGCCAAGTAGTACGTTGCAAATATCAGGACAGTGTGCCAAGCTACTGATCACTGATCATTTTTAACTTATAGTCCCAACATTATCCTTGCAGAGGATACACACCACAGGGAATGGATTTACAAAGCTATATTTTATGATAGACTAAACATTTTTGTATGCAACAGGAAATCTATGTGAAAAAGGTTTCCACGTAACACTCCGCAGGAGAGGGCTCTTTGGAGACTTAGCTGGGGGGGGGAAATCACTTTTAAATTATGCATTTTTAAAAATGGCATAATTGAAACAAGTTTTTAATCCAACATTCAGTCTCTCCCTTAATTTGTATTTCTAATTCCTTTCAATGACCTGTTTTAGAACAGGCTATGTAGCTTCTTGTCTTTTGTTATTTATGCAGATGACAGCAATCCCCTTTCTTCTCCAACTATTCTGGCAATCTCTAGTGCCCAGTGGTAGTACTTCTTCATCACATCAGTTAATATCTTCTTTGGCTTCCAAGGAAAGAGTCTGCCCATAGGCACATTTTAACCTAGTAGAATAATTTATCCTACTCTCTCCGGTTCCAAGGTTACCTTCTACTTTGCCCCCAAATGTCTGTGCATTCATTTAGCCAATCACAGGGAAAAAAAAAAAAAAACATAATCACGCAAACAACAGACACATTTACTTCTTGTAATCTGGCTGCCACTATGCAGACTGTATGTTTCTGATTAGTGTTCCCTGAGCAATATATCAAAAGAATACTGGACAAGAAAGAGCCTGAGAGCTGACAGGAAAGCTGCCCTCTGTTAGCCAGCAGCCACATTGACTGAGACCTCTAACATATGGGCTGAATATTTGTCTGTGAAACAAATACGTCTTCAGTAGTTTAGGCTGTATCAGCAGAACAACAGGCCAGACCTATTCTAAAAATGCCTTAGATATAGTCAATAAGGCAAGTTATAACTTGCTGCATACACATGAATACATATGAAGAGAAAGTTTCTGTAGTCTATCAAAGCAAGCGTGCATCTCAAAAGGTTGTGTGGATTTTCAGTGCATGCAATTTCTGCTCTAATTTATTTTGCTAGTCTGATCTTTGATAAGAGAGAAGCTAAGGACGCAGTAATCCTGTTCACAAAAAAGAGAATACCATCATCAGTAAGAAGGTAAAAAGACCCTCAGTTTTACCTTCTTCTTGACAAAATGTTAGAGGAAACAGATAAGTCTTTGGAGCCATGGGGCAATACAAATGCAGAGCGATTAAGCAGAATTCATAGAAAGGAATCAGAGCAAGACTCTGAGTTTTTATGTGACACTAAATTCATGTTCCAGGGACATTAACAACTTGGCAGCTAAGTCAGCAGAGCTGCTTCAGAGAAATCATATCAAAAAAGTGCTGGAGCAATCTAGCTTGGTTGATTAGTGTAGGAATTTATGAAGGCATTATATGACTTGTTTTCTTGTAATAGTAAAAACTGGATTTAGTTACTTGGGTGGATATTTTCATTTCTAGAATTCCATGTTCACCTAAATTTCTTTTAAATTATGAGGACATTAATGACACAAGTGAAATTCCTGTAAGAATTTGGTGCCAATTCTTAGACACTTTAACTTTGAGAATTTTTAAGGTGGAAGAGAAGCACAGCTCCTTCAAGACTGTATTTTATCTATATCATGCATCAGGAAAAGTCTGCACTTTATAAATCAGATACAGTAAGCAAATGTCCTATCTTTTATGGGCAGAGTGGGAGGAAAAAAAAAAGAAAAAAGGCAAAACAAAACCAATACAATTTTAGCTATAATTCTAGTTTGCTTGGCAAAGGAAGTTCCACTCATCGACAGGCAGGCCTTCTGCCATCTGTGTTAAGTGGGTGCATTGCAAGCACCTGGAGCTACAAGGAGTACTTTCCTTTTTAATTCTTTCTTGTAAAACAGATGGGAAAAGGCACAGCTAGTAGTGTTATGCTGTGTTTAAATATGAGAAGACCATCATCTATTCTCACTGTTGCCTTTCAGCCAGATACCTATATATTTGGACTCCCAGGTTTTAATCAGCAGAAGCGTGTCAGTGCTCAGGAGACTAAGTTTTTTGTGAGCTACTAGCAAAGAACAAGAAAGAGGCCACAGCGACCTAGTACTTATGCAATGGCAGTATACTGATTAGAGGAGATTATAGTTTTCTGAATGCAAAGCTCTAGTTTAATGAGCATTTTAAGGGCAATGCAAGAAATCATGTTATCTCTAAGCCCTATGAAAGTATGGGACAAATGGGAGGATTCACAGATGCACAAATTCAAATGTCAAAAAGGGACAATTATAGCCTTGCAAAGATGTTTCTTACACACATGGCTGTAGGTTTTCTCCTGAAAAACAGACAAAAGTTTATAAGGCCCCATTTTCACAAAGGCCTGAAGGAGAATAAAGTATCTTTGAAATGGAATTTGGAGCCTTAAACTGAAAAGAGCAATCCAGGAAAATCCTGTTGTATTGGGTTTGCATGGCAAGGTTTTGGTAGTGGGGGGGCTACAGGAGTTGCTTCTGTGAGAAGCTGCTAGAAGCTTCCTCTATGTCCAATAGAGCCAATGCCAGCCGGCTCCAAGACAGACCCACCGCTGGCCAAGGCTGAGCCCATCAGTGACAGTGGTAGCGCCTCTGGGATAACATATTTAAGAAGGGGAAAAAGTTACTGCACAGCAGCAACTGCAGCAGAGAGAGGAATGAGAATATGTGGGAGGAACAACTCTGCAGACACCAAGGTCAGTGAAGAAGGAGGGGGAGGAGGTGCTCCAGGCGCCGGAGCAGAGATTCCCCTGCAGCCCGTGGTGAAGACCATGGTGAGGCAGGCTGTCTCCCTGCAGCCCATGGAGGTCCACGGTGGAGCAGATATCCACCTGCAGCCCATGGAGGACCCCACGCCAGAGCAGGGGGATGCCCGAAGGACGCTGTGGCCCCATGGGAAGTGCATGCTGGAGCTGGCTCTTGGCAGGGCCTGTGGCTCCGTGGAGAGAGAGGAGCCCATGCTGGAGCAGGTTTGCTGGCAGGACTTGTGACCCTGCAGGGGACCCACGCTGGAGCAGTCTGTTCCTGAAGGACTGCCTCCTGTGGAAAGGACCCACTCTGGAGCAGGTCATGAAGAACTGCAGCCCATGGGAAGGACTCACACTGGAGCAGTTTGTGAAGAACTGTCTCCCATGGGAGGGACCTCATGCTGGAGCAGGGGAAGAGTGTGAGGAGTCCTCCCCCTGAGGAGGAAGGAGTGGCAGAGACAACGTGTGATGAGCTGACCGCAACCCCCATTCCCTGTCCCCCTGTGCTGCTGGTGGGGAGGAGGTAGAGAAAATCAGGAGTCAAGTTAAGCCCGGGAAGAAAGGAGGGGTGGGGAGAAAGTGTTTTAAAGATTTGGTTTTATTTCTCATTACCCTTCTCTGATTTGACTTGTAATAAATTAATTTTTTTTCCCCAAGTCGAGTCTGTTTTGCCCATGACAGTAACTGCTGAGTGATCTCCCTGTCCTTATCTCGACCCATGAGCCTTTCGTTATATTTTCTCTCCCCTGTCCAGCTGAGGAGGGGAGTGATAGAGCAGCTTTGGTGGGCACCTGTTGTCCAGCCAGGGTCAACCCACCACACCTGCCCAACACACTGAAGCACTTGAGAGTCTGTGGGAGTCTAAGGGTTTCTAGCCAAATGTTCCTAATTCAGGTAACTGTGTGTATGCAGTAGGCTAAGTGCTTCTTCTGAAATAACAATAATCAGTTTGGGACAGAAAACATTGGCATTCTTATGCTTAGCAGCATTGAATAGATGAAATAAATAAGTGTGCTCAAATCAAGCCTAGCAGAGTAGAAATATTGCAGCTCTCATCTTTTTGCAAAGGGGAGAGGGGATATAGATGTGATCTAGAAGTTTTTCAAGGAAGAATTAGCCCGGTCTGCAAATGATGGCTAGAGTATTCAGCTGCGAGGAGAGCAGGCAGTTCGTTTTTCCTTGGTTATTTCTATGCTTGCTATCCAGTGATTGTCTAAAGTAAAATGCAGAAGGAGTGCTGTTTGTACTACAGATATGATGGCTAAGGCATAATGCTGAGATGTGAAACCTGTAAATTTTAAACCTCCACAGTCTGATGATGGCCTAAAACACAGTTCTTCTGGATAATTGCTCTACCAGTAAGTAATCATGCAAAAGGTGCCATGGCACAGAAAAAGCCATCAGGCTCTGAATTCTAGCTTCACAGAGGTACTTTGCTGCATCTCTGAGGCAATTGTTTGCATTCATGCAACAAAAAGAGTATCAGATATAGCCCACTACTTGGCATTTCCTATTGGCTTAATTAAGCACTCTGTAAGCTGGCTGTTTTAAACACCATTGCAGGAATAATGGGGTTCCTCCCATTCTAACCACATTGTGCTTTTCATTGCAGAAGTTGTGCATGCAAACTTTATTCGTCACAGCACTGAACACTGTAATATTTAAGTCATTGGTTCTTTTTATGTCACTGATATGAAGACTAGACTTCCCATCCCAAAGCAAGTCTTCTTCGTTTTCTTTTTCTTCTTTCCACTCACTGTTCACTCATTTCTTTACTAAGATGAATAAATTGAGTTCTGTAAATCTCAGTTTGATTTCCAACCTCTTGAGTAGTCCAAGTGTGGACATGAGTAGTGGAAATAGTATTTGAAGAGTTATCTTACTAATGTAGAATACAGAGCCAAATTAATCCCTCTTGTATGTGAATGAGTTTTTGTCATAGGATTGTATTATTAGCTTTGACTGAGGGAAACAATTAGTCTGAAGTCTTGATCAACTGATGTCCTCCTTGCATCTGGCTGCATTAAGATGTGTTTTGTTGAATTACAGCCATTAAAGCAAGCAGTTTTGATCCCGCTGTAATAGTACCCTGCACTCTCTGCTATTTAGTCTTTAAGCAATTTTTGCACCTCTGCATACTTCATCACCCTAAGGCTTTATAGTTCATATTAACCGATCTCAATCTGTGATCTGAAGACTACTCATGAACCACAGTGCTCTGTAGAACTGTATGTCTTTTTTAATATTATTTAAAATTGATTGTGAAGAGTGCATTAAAGCTCACAAGGAATGTTAATGAGGCCTGTCTGTAGCCAAAAAAAAAAAAAAAAGAGGAGAGAATGACTGCTTTAGATCATTGGTAAAAAGGATTAACAACTCTAGATCAAAAAAAGAATCCCTGGCAAGGCTATTAAGAACTGACCTGCAATAGGTCATAGATTAATCTATCTGTCAAGAAGCCAGTTATAGGTAGTTGGTGTATTTTTGATTCATTCCAAGTAAGCTGGGCAACAGTTGATGTTCATTCAAGAGAATCCATGAACAACACTTGTCATAGACCTCATTCCTTCTAGCTATCTCAACTCTTTCTTTTTTTCTTTTACCTAGAATGTCTAAATTAAAACCTTTTTTAGTACTTAAAATCTGCTAGTGATCAAAAGCTGCTGAGTGAAATACCCTGATACATCTTCAAACTCATTATTTCCCACAGATGTTAAGATAATGAGATGGACAGATGAAAAATGTATCTTCATCTGGATTATCTTCCAACCCAATTTTCTGAAATTAGAGATAAACACAGCAGCAATCAAAATTTAGGAAGAACTATGAAATTAATATGAAACACTTCCCACTCTTTTGTATTCAGCTTTCCCACTATTGGAAGAAAGAAAAAAAAAACATCGAAAAAAAGTAATAACTTTTCAGCTTTCCTTCAGAGTCACTAGGGAGGACCCAGGGATTTAATCTTTTTTTTTTTTTTTTAAGTAAAAGTTAAGATTCCTGTGGAATAAGTAGGTGGGAATTGGACAATAACAACTGGGATTTTAAAAGCTGTTGAACTTACTCAAGAAATGAGAAATCCAGTTACACCTGAGAAACTTTGTCTGTTTCCTTACTTTTGTCTTTAGTCTCTTAAAAGTATTTTGTTCAAAGCATTACAGCCTATGTTTGGAAAAGATATAAAATATATCATGGATGATGCATAGATTTAATAAGATATTATTTCTAAATGAACAAAGTTTATTTTCATAGCAGAAGTAGACTAATTTATAATAATAACATTATTTTAAAGAGAAATTTACAATATATGTGTAGGAATATAAGAAAACATTAAATAATAGAACTGTTAGATCTGGAGTTAATTCATAAAAACAAGCAGTGAAGTAATTCACTAAAGGGAATTTCAATTTTTCAAAGCGCTGAATTCAACTTTTGAGAGGTTATTTCATAATCATTGTGGTCATGAAAGAAGACTTTCATAAAAAAACATCAGAAGCCAGCTGATGTGAAGAGAAATCATCCCTTTAAATCAAGGGTTTCCTAAGTTTTATATCCCATCTGTTTTTATGTAGTTAAGAAAAAACTGAGATTCAGTATTCTTCCTGTGCAAAGAAAAGGGATTAATATTTATGAATTATGACTCAGATTAAGATTTATGTATTCCTTTCACAAAAGTAGGCTTACTGAATCACCATTTCTCCCCACCTGAATTGCAGGTACCTTTTACTGGGAAGGAAACTGAATTTATAAATATATATTGTGCAGTGGGTATACTAAGGTTTAAAACACACCTGCTGATGGCTGAGTGGCATTGAATGGCAATTACCATGTTTGTAAGTAGATTTGCTCTTTAATTTCCCCTCTAAAAACTGAACTTGAAATAACAATGACAAGAAAATTTTAGGAAGTTTAATGTAATTTTATAATTTTCCTTCTTCTTAAGGACAGTGTTATCTTGTTTGTCATTATTATTGTTGTTGCTGTTGTTGTTATTATTATTATATATTTGTGTAGAAAGTGGAGCTAAAACCAGGGGACAAGACAAAATAATGGACTGCTTAGTTTTAAAATAACTTGTTACTTTTTCTTTCTGCTGATGATTTGTATGACTTTCTGTGCTTTCTTCAGTGTTTCAAATTCTTCAGCATTGGTATCTAAATGCCTGAGCTGGTTTATACTATGGGGTTGTTCAGCCTGGAGAAGAGAAGACTTGGGGAAGACCTTACAGCAGCCTTCCAGTACCTAAAGGGGGCCTACAAGAAAGCTGTAGAGGGACTTTTTACAAGGGCATGTAGTGATAGGACAAGGGGTAATGGCTTTAAACTGAAAGAGACTAGGTTTAGATTGGATATAAGGATGAAATTGTTCACTGTGAGGGTGGTGAGGCACTGGAACAGGTTGCCCAGAGAAGTTCTGGATGCCCCCTCCCTGGAAGTGTTCAAGGCCAGGTTGGATGGGGCTTTGAGCTACCTCAAAGTGGAAGGTGTCCCTACCCATGGCAGGGGGGTTGGACTAGATGACCTTTAAAGGTCCGTTCCAACCCAAACCATTCTATCATTCTATGACTTAATAAACACCTTTGATTTCAAGAAGAATGTTACTGGGTCATAAAAAATGTTTAATAAATCACATTTTGGTTCACAGTTGTTGAATTTATAAAGCTTGTTACCTGATGTATTCCTTAGTTGTTTTTATTATTATTCATATGCACCCCTCAGAAAATCAGGAATCCAGTGAAGTCCGAAAGCTCTGAATATCTAGCATCTGTGAAAATAAAGCCAGGTTAAAGCAAGGTAAAGCCAAGACTTTTGAGAATCACAGAAATTCTGAAAAATAGTGTTATTTTTGCCACAACTTTTTGGTTATATGTTAACAGCTGTGTAGGATATGCAGGATATATAATTCTTATAAAATATGTATTGGGTTAAAGTCCAGTCAGAACTCTTTGTGTGGGGTTTTTGGTTTAGGGTTTTCTGATTTTTTTTTTTTTAATATATATACATAAATGTTTCACATATTTTGAATGTTATATGTCAACATTTAGTCGTGAAAGATGGGCATGGTACTCCATTTCATGGGCAGTAGTATAATCAAAGTTCATTTATTATGACTAAATAAAAGTGAGTATAAAATAGAAATATTTGCAGTGCCAGTTATCACAATACAGTATAGGCCCTTGCAAAATACTGCTCTTTCCTTTCCTCTGCTTTTTAGACAATGGAAATTGTAGCTTTGAGAATCCTCGTATCTTTTCATGCAGTATTGCATGTCGCCATGGCCAACTGGTAGGAATCAAAAGTAAGAAGGGAAATTGAAGTTGTCATCGTAAACACCATGTCAGTGTTTCAATTAGCTCTGAAATATTGTGAGTCAGGATGCATCTGTCTGTAACTGGTAGTGCATTTAGAATATTTCAGGATCTAACTCATTCAAAGTATCATATGCAACACAGTTCTTTAATACAGCTTTTTGTCTGTGTCAGAAGGGACTTATTTTCTAAAGAGTTAATGTATTTGGAATTTTTATTGAATGTCCCCTCATTTTTTTAAGGCATTCTAGTTCAAAATATGTGTTAGATCACTGAATAATAAAAAGTACTTAAATGTTTGCTAATTTTTCCAAAATCATGTTTTTCTACCGAAGTTTTTTTTCTTGCCTTCATCATTGAGACCTTTTAATGATGTCAAATAAAATAACATTATTGTCTTATAATGCATAATGAAAATGAGAGGAAAACTAGAGCTCTTTAGGAAAAGTTAGGCAATAAATTAAAATGGGATATCTGAATATTTTACCTTGGTGACTACAACACTAAGGCAAAGGATCTTTGAAATCTGTTATAAACTGACTACGCGCTACAGCTTTTCTAGTCAGTAGTGTATCATTGACCCATGTGCAGAACGGTTTACTTTGGAAGGGCTTGAGTTTGAATGTGGAAATTCTGGGATTGGATACCCAGATTCAGGGGTCTGAAAGGTTGGTTCTTCGCACAGCAGAAAGCATCAGTTACAAATGGAGAATCTTCAGCTACTGTCAGTAGCTGACATGTCACTTGATTTTGGACACAGTCATAGAATTGGAACATGGTAAAAAATACTCTTTGAAACAATAATTTTGTTAAAAAAAATTTTCACAAAATTCCACAAAATTAAACTCTCAAATGGAAAAAAAACAAGCACACAAGCAACCTTGAAAATAGCTTTTCACTAGAATTTTCCTCATTAATCCACATGAACTGTAGGCTTATTCCTTCTTCATTCCTGATAAGATTAACTGGAAAACAAGCCTTCCATTTACGTACAAATTTCAAGGTTTCAGAGTTTATTTTAATTTCACATTTAAATAAAAATGAGACTTTCAAATTTTAGACGATTAAGCATAAGGAAGTGTTGAAAGTTAATAGTTTAACCACATAATGTTCTGTAATTGTTTCACTCACTAAATTAATATTCCTTCAAACACACTGGTAATCAGGCTCTCATCTGAGATGTGGAAACTGAATTCATGGTAACAATTTAAACATGGGTTTCTTGTATCTTGAGATTTTGGTTATTCAGTTAGACATTTTTCTTTTCCTTCTGAATCCAAAAAATATTTCAGCTTACATTAAATTTATAAAAATAATAGTTTGGAGGAAAGCAAAACTTTCTAATGAAAAGGATAAGTTTGAAAATGTTGATCAGTCACAAGCCTTAATTCCTGAGAAAGTCTGTATTTTCAATACTCAAGCCAAGCCAATTCCTCAGGTGTGAACCTGAGATTGCAAAGTTAAAAAGAGAACAGTAGGAGGATGCTATTTTGGGACTGAGAGCTGGCCAAAGTCTGATGATAATCAGGTGATTGTGGAAAAAAATATTAGACTTGGTGTCATTATTTAAAAGTAAAATTTGTTTATTATAATCTGAAATTTTTCAGGATTGTCTGTCTGTGGAATTTCTTTTGCAATCCATTTCCTATACAAAATTTTGCTTCAGAATGTAGTCCCTCATAGTCACAATATCCCTTTGAATACATGAAATAAGGTAAAGAATTTGAGTGTTTAGACTGTCTGGAAAACAAACTCAGATAGTCATAGTATTTATTACATTTGGAAAGCTATCTCTGACTATTATAATAGACATTTTGTGTCTGAATGTTATTGATTATCTGATCAATATTTAGCAGATTAATCTTTTTTTTCCTCACACTTTTTTGCAACAAATGGGACAGAGAATTCCCCTAGATGAAACAATAAACAATCTCGTTGCTGTTGTATCAGATAAATGTATGGATAAATGGGCTGTAATTTTCTTTGGCAGAGGAGTGAATTGAGTGCATGTGGAATCCTCACCATTACATAGTAAAAAAAAAAAAAAAAAAAAAAAAGATATTTTACCATCATCCACTCTTTTTCTGGTTGTATCAAAAAAAAAAAGGGAAAAAAAAGAAAAAAAAGAAAAAAAAAGAGCGGCAACAACAGCATTTTGAGGGAATCGGGGTCATCTTAATTCATGATGGATATATTTTCAGAAAGTTTAGCAGATCAGATTCAAAAGAGGATTTAGGCAGAGAAATGCATAGTTTCAAGATACCAATGAACATAGGGGTAGAGTAATAAAGATTTTTCGCATTACAACTTAAGTTTTGAATATCTTTTAATACCCATTGCTTCTGCATACATGCCAAAGTCCTATTCTGAATTTAGGTTATAGAAATTTATGCAATGTGTCTATGGTGACATAGTGTGTCAGTGTCACAGCTGGATCTGCTTTTTTCTGGTCCTGTATATTATCTTCTATGCTATGACATAGAGGAAGACAAACATGAATAGGGATTCTTTTTCCCCCTTTCTCTCCTTAAAATATCATACTTCTTGATATTATTGCTACAGCAATTCATATAACTGAAAGTCACAGTAAATTGCTGTGATTTCAGTTTTATTCTTGGATCACATAGTTGCAGAACCTGTCCAGTTTAGACAAATCATTAATACATCATTAAACCTCTTGATGGATAAGAACTGAAAAGGTGTGTATATCTTCAAAGAACCAGTGAAAAGGCACTTGGTATAAATTTGGACACATACTCTTAATCATAAATGTTTTTAATTTTGGAATAATTCTTTAAGATATTCTTCTCTTAGGTATATATACATTTATTATAATGAAAGTAGTAGAACTTGCATAGATTCATATGAAAGCATTTTTTGTTTAATTCACACTGTACAAACACCCAAGGAGGAGTCAAACTATTCATACTTCTCGCTAGTAGTAATTAGGGACATTGTCTGCTTAATGCAAGCATACTTAACTGTATGAACTGGAAATAAATAGTCAAATGTTAATCAGTTTTCAAACTTGTCTGGTGTTGAATTCCTCTTTTCTTTATACAACACAGGAGGTTAAAGAAAATCCACACTCTTACTAAGGAACCAGCCTATTAAAACATTATGCAAACATCTTTTATTTAGCCTCTTTTTTTCCTTCAGTCTCATTAATAGGGTCATCACTCTTCCTCTATGAGGCTGGCATGTCTTCAAACACAGCAAAGTTTACTTTTTCCAGCATTTCAATTCTTATCCCCTTTTTAGAAAGAATAACTTCTTCATAGAAGAGTTAGAAGCCCAATATTTTCATTAGGTAAAGAAGTTACCTATTTTACCCTCAGATTGGGGAAAAAAAAAAAAAAAAGATAAAAGCTGACAAATATGAAAAGCACAGAACAGTTTTTGCAGAAGAAGTTAGTAGACTTCATTATTCAAGTGATAAATAAAGTGAATCCATATTTTACCTTGCTCAAGTCTTCTAGCCCTGGAAATATGGGTGGAGCTTGATTCTCCTGTATGCCACATAAGCCACAGATCTACAGCAGCATGGAGAAGCTACAAAGCTGTGGACACCACTTGTCTCAAAGATGTCCATTTGCTACTTTCATCTTAAGAAAGTTTACCTATTGAAAACAAGGTCCCGGATTCTGGTTTTATCTCTAGCAGCTCTGTTGTAAAGAGCTATAAGCCATCATAGCTTACAAATACATCACAGCTCTTACAAATTGCTTTTGTACCAGTACACTAAAGCCACTAGTGTTGTTCTATACTAGCTGAAACTCCTATTATTCATTATTTTGGGTGGACATGTAATATAACTGAACACAAGCTCTGGCTCTTCCCAGTTGCCAGACTCATCCCTCATTGGCTTCAGAATATGAGGACTATCCATGTAGCATATAGCCATTATTTCTCTCCATCTCGGTGACCTGTCCAAAGTACAAATTGAATAAAGACTGGAATACAGCTGAGTCACATTTTAGCAATTCAGGAACTATATTTAGTGTTCTGCACATGCACTTTGACCATTACAATCCTAAATGAATCACTAACTGTCATTACTGGATCTTGCCAATCTTTGTAATTCAAAAGTAAATGGAGAACTAGTCTAAGTCAAGAAGATAAATTCAACATCTTGTTTCATTCAAATTAAACTCTAATAATTACTACAAGTTATTCAGGGGCAGTCTGTCATCTTGATCTCACATGTTTGTAAAAGTATTTTGCACTGACTGTAGTACACTGATTGTAAAGTAGTTTTTTTATTTGTGAATGTCTTGTGTTTTTTAACTAATAAAAACACAAAAAAAAGAGAAAAATAAAATTCTGAGTAGTAACATCAAAGAAAGATTAAACACATGCAAAATGAGTATGAGTAGACATCAAAATTTTTATGAATGTATATATGCAACACACAGAAAGAAAAGTACTTCTCCTACCAAGAAAACTTCGTTCCTACTGAACCAAGGAAACTTTTGTCTGGCATCTCTTACATTTAAATATTGTTTCTTAGCTAAACTAAGTATTATATTAGTGAAATGTTACAGCCTCCAAGGATTATTCTGGCAGATTCTTCCCAGAATGATCCCCAAAACTCAATAGCCTAGTTTAGTTTTAGGCAGCTAGTTAAAACAATGAATTTAGCAGTGTACATTCCTTCTACAGTCAGTGGAGACAAGGAGGTCATGGTGGGGCTGAATAACCTCTGCAAGGGACATATTTTCTTCCTCCATTAACCATATTGAGCTTCGGATGAGAACATTCCTTTCTTAAGCAATTATTTTGAGTTCTTAATGTTAGCCATGGTTTCTTCATACAGGAGATAAACACAGGGAATAAAGTAGTGGACGTGGTACAAAGATCCACTCTCATCAGAAAGTTCTTAGACCATATCATCTCACTCATTCTATTTTTTTTTTAAATAATTTTTATTAAAAGCACATCTTTTTCCTATCTGCTGAGAAGTCTTTCTGATTGCACGTCCAAACTGTAGGGACAGTTAAAATCTAAAGAAAAGATGGTTAGAAACATGTGTTACAGTTGCCTTGGTGACATCAAGAATAAAGAAATAAATAAAAACGCTTTACAGGTTCTACTCAAGCCACCTTAAATCCTTTCCCTAATGCTTCCACGTGTTTTTATCACTACAGAGCTTTCTGTTGGCTGAACAGACTAGTTAAGTAAATCTCTTATTGTAAAAAATTAGTCAGTCACTTTGTTGTTATACACAAAAAATACCTTCCAATTTTTCCCTTGGATTGCTTTTATTAATGATAAACACACAACTTTTCCCTTACAAAAATATATTAAGAATTAACAACATTAGCTAAGACTCAGCTTTCTATTAAACAATAATAATTTAATATGCGTTGAATTACATATAATCTATGTTACATGATTCAGAAGCTCTTGCTACTTAAGTATATGAAGGTATTCTGATCAGAAAAGTTCAGAAAAATCTTGTCTAGATTCCATGGTTCAGGCAAAAGTTCCTTAACTGTTAGAAAATAAGAGATCGTAGTAACAGGGCTTTTTCACTGTGTAGTATATGGTTAGGGTCCTTACTTAGGAGGCCAAAACCCAACCCATTAGGTCCAATTCTGACACAGCAGATTTGAATACTTTATTTTATGACATAGCATCTAAATGACAGCTCACAAAACATTCCGAGTAAAAGACTTTCCAATACTTTTTGAATTCCCAGTTCCTTCCTGAAACTGAAATACTATTCAGTCAAGAAAGTAGGATCATCGAACCACAAGTCCAGCCAGCAAAAGAGAGCCTGGCTCTGCAGCCCAATTTTTACACATTTAGCTGAGAGCAGAGACCTGAGGTTTCCCATGTATTTGGCTGTGCCTATGTTTCTGAGCAGTGTGGGCCAATAGAAGTGGGCCTTTAGAGCAAAACAGTCGCACAAACTATAAACATTTCAGTGGATTTTACATCAGGCAGGATCTAGTCTAGTGGCATGGACTGAATATTCATGAGCTACTCTCCAGTAGCCCCTCTTCCAGTCCAGTTTAACCCCAAAATTAATCCAATTCATAAACTTTATAATACTGTACAATACACCCTAATGTGTGGCAAGTGGGAAAATTAAAAAACTTTCCTGATCTGGATTAAAACACTAATGCAGAAGATTATTTATATTTTCATAACAGATAGTTAATGAATAAAAAAAGAGAAACAATCCAAGGAACAAATGCCATGATGCTTTTTCAAGGCTTAGTACAGAAAGCTGCTTCAGACTGTAAAATTGTTTCACAGAGATATTCATCTGCAGCCCTGGGAGAGACGCGTGTGTCCAAGTAGACCAGTACGCTCTACTATTTAACAGGTTACTAACTGTATAAGCACTGCATACACTATGTTTTAAAGGATTTGTGAAACTTAGGTGCCTAACTAGCCTTGAATTCCAGGTCTTCAACCAGACATCCAATTTTGGGATATTGAACAGCTGGACATCATAATGTCTTAGTTAAATATCTGCTTTAACACACCGCCTTATGTGTATGAATGACACATAAGGTCAGACCTCTGTGGACTGGTCTCCCACTGAATTTTCAGCCAGAGAGCTTTGCAGGACCAGATCCCTGATGACTAATAGTCAGGCATAATCAGTTAAAAAGTACAGGCTTTGCTAGGCATAGATACCCTGGCAAAATTATACTGAGGCCTTCTTTAAAGGCAGTAACCTAGAACACAAGTTGCTGCAAAAGGAGCACTAGATAAAACACATTTCTGTAACATAGCCTACAGGTCACAGCAGTATTGAATATGAACAGAGACTATTAGTTGAGGTTTCTTGTTTTGTAAATTATTCATATTTCAATTTTAAGAGATTTTTTTTAATGTTATTGAAATCTTCCTGCCCCGGAGCAAGTTTCATAATACCATAAGTTAATATATTTGCCTGTCACCTTCATAGGGCCTGGGTTTAAATCTGGCTTGGGTCACAAGTGAAATTAGCTTAATGGTCTCAAATTAGTCCTTAGTAGGCATTTGTCCATATCACAAAACTACTATCGTACATAATTTGGCAGTAGAGTGCAATTGTAGAGTACTATTCTCCAAGGAACCAAGAAATGGAATAGAAGGGACATTGCAGAGCAGGTTTGCTTTTGGCAATGATATTTGGATCAAGCCAACGCAAATGATTTCTTACTTTCATGAGAATCATTATTCAGCAAATTAGGTAACACAATGAAGTTGTCTAAATAAATGATCTGTCACTTTTCAATAGATCGAATGACAGGAAAATATTGTTTTACAGTATCATGCCATTTTGGACACTGACAGTCCAAGATGCACTTTGATTCATCTTATTTATGGCAATAGACAAAAATTGCCATAAGTAGTGATTGTACAGGAAACTAACACTTTTTTGTTTGTTCATTTGTTTTGAAGTATGATGATAATTGGAACATGAAACAACCAGGCAAGCCGTAATTAGAGGTTCAAATGAAAACGTCATCAACATCATTCAACTCTACACAGTTATATTCATTTAAATAATTTGCTGACTTTTATGTGACCAGCTTTATCTAGCATAATAATGAAAAAGGGAAAAGAAAAAAAAAAAGTAAAAGAAAAATTGTCGAATAAATTAATTGGTGTAAATTATTCCATTAGTTGTGCTAATAATGCAAAGAATGTGGTGAATGTCCAATATTGCATTTCTTACATTTTTAAGACTATGAGTCACTGAAATTCCACTAACTTAAATGTAATCAAGAGAAAAAAAAAAAGTAGTATTTCTGCTTACATAAGCAAATGGACACTCTTAATTGAACCGAGCATTTTTAGGATAATAGTCTAGTTGTTCAGCAGTTCCACAAAAGATGCTTCAGTAAAATTAGTTCATTAGTTGTGTAAGAATTATAAGACAGCACAAGAATATAAAGTCATACTTGGGCTGGAAACCACTTTGGAAAAGGCATCTTGTCTTCTTTAATACCTATCACTACTTATGCATGTTGCTCCATAAAAGTATTGAACAAGACCCTTCAGATTCATACATAAGTGAAACTGCAAGGTTTGCCTTACAACTGCTTTTGCTCTGCTCGTGTACCGTAGAGATGAGTCCTGGTACATATGCATTCATGCATATATGTATGTATTTACATACACACACACATTATACAAATATGTAAAATTAAAGCTAATGACTTGAATGAGGAAATATTCCCTCAATGAGGATTTAACAGATTAAATATTTGAAAATCAAGATTTCAAGATCACAGTCTTGCCCTTTGTGTGGCTAAAGATTGTTCTATTTTGTTTTTAATATTTTGGTTTATTAAACTTTCAAGTGGAAAAAAACCCCACAACAACATAGTGGAACATAAAGAAGTAAACACAAGCACTGAATAATTAAGAAATCAATAAACAATTCAGCATTTCTTTGATGTTCAAATGACCTTCCTGAATTAGAAGCTAAGACAGTGTGTGCAATATGAAATCCTTAGCTAGCTAATGTACCAAGTAAATTTGAGTAGGCTGGTAAATTTTGATTTAACTATCTTAACTGCTTTGACAGGTTAACTCTAAAGATCATTGAATCAGTCAGATATTAGTTCAGTAAAAGCCAAATAAAAGACAGCACTTAGAAAGTAATACACATGCAGAGAAAATATCAGTGAGTTGTGGGAGGTAGGTGGTAAGAGGACACCCTGTAATGATGCTCATTCTTTCCAAAATCTGTGATATAACCTCCTACTGCTGAAGACTGAGGTCAGGCAAAGCCTAAGGAAAGCCAACAATACTTTTTTTTTGATTAATAGAAATATCGTCTAGTTCAGAGTTCATGTGAACAGCTAGAAAAATCTTACATGTCTGGGCCTGAGGAAGGCAGGAAGGAATATGGCAATCCCACCTTTGTCCTGCAGGGAGAATGGACCAGCCTTGCCGCAGTGAGTCGGCCTCACCGGGGTCTGAGAAGGGGAACAGAGAGTTATCACTGGGAGGGTGGAAGGGGAGGTTACAGATTCTTTTTTGCAGCAAACCACCAGTTTTTTTATCAGAGGTGCTTTATATGCAGCAGTATGCTGTAGATGGGTAAATACACAACAGTTGGAAGCTGATTTTTGTGACTGGGGTCAAAAATGTCTGCTTCTACCAAATGAATCTTCTCCTCTCGCACCATCTACCTGAAGCAATCTTGTTAGGGTCACTCTGTGGAGCAGATTTGCTGCCTCCTCACTTATGTATTCCAGCCCAAATCCAGCCTGGCTATTCTTCTGTAGCTGCGCATAATATTAAAGATTCAGCTCAAGGACTCTGAGGCTCTATAAATTGCTGAGTGCCTTTGGCACGCGGGCACCCTCAGTTCTTCACAGAACAAACCCAGCTCCCCCAGGAGTATAAATGAAATCACCCCAAATGTCTCACCATGTATACAAAGTCTGTCATTCACTCTATGTATCAGCTCTTTAAATGAGTTGGTGCTCCTCATACACAAAAATAATCTTTCTGAGATGGTGGCAATAGATTTTTCTGAGATAAAGGGTAGCAGTGAGAATCTGTGTTCACCTTTTATCTGCCCTCTTCAAGTTGGTTGTGTTGATGAAGTCTACAAAGCAGCCTGAATTGAAAGTCGACTTGATAATTTGTATCTTGCTCTCTTACCTATCATTATAGTTCATCATTATCTTCTAAAAGATTTTCCATTGCTTCTGAAACAAGTGAAGTCAGCACTCTATCTCTCTCTCTCTCCTTGGGAAGCAGTACAGCTGTCAGTATGCCAATCTACCCACAACATGTTACATCCATTTAGCAGTTCAGAGGAAGAACTAAATGGATTTAGCTGTATTTGATGAAATTTAAGTTTATTTCTATGTTAGTTCAAATCTTTAAGGACTTGAGCAATAAATGAGTAAATGGAAAATACCACTAAAAACTGATGTTATATGAAATTAATCATGAGGATTATCAGGATTTCTAAGGACATTACGTTCATTATCAGCTCTAGGAGTACTGAAGATTATCCTTTTTTTTTTTTTTTTTGCCGTCTCAAGCCAATGAAACATTTTGGCACATAGGATATTTCAGACAATAGAGTAAACAGAAGTAAAATGGATTACATACGATGTACCTGTTTGGCCTAGGAAGTCTAAGTACAAAACATGGCTGCGAGCTGCTCATTACTGAGAAATCCCTATGGTTCATTGGTTATGTAATCAATTTCAATAGATATTGATTGCATAAGTAATATGCCCCCAAACCTACATGCCATTTACACCTTTTATTCAGTATCTCTTAAAATTAAACCAAATATTAATATAAGTCATAAATCAAGAACTCAGAAGTCAATAAGAGTTCTCTGCTCATTGCAGAAAAATAGCTAGAAGCCCCTAGAAACCTAACACAAATTTACTTGAGCTTAAAACACTAACATCATCTTGAAGCTTGCTTAAGAATTATTGTGAACTTATTTAAACTCAAATTCAATGCTGGGATCATTGGTCTTTTGTGGAAAGGTATCCTTTAATTCTTATGTTTGTCCCTCAAAAGATGAGAATTTCAGCAAAATATAAAAAAAAAACTTTTGTGTAAATGGCAAAGTCTGAGTCATGCATCAGATGCAATAACTGGAGAGACATGCCTGTGAAAATTGGCCAGCAGTTATTTCCAACTATGCACAGAATGAAAATCCCAACAGTAGTGCAAGTGTATGAGCTGTGCGCTCAGGCAGTCAGTTCATAAACAATCTGCTTTGTTGGCAGTATAAGTAAGAGCATAACAATAAAAAAAAAGTATAACAAAGCCAGACTGCAGTGGAAGATGAGCTTCTGACTTACCAGCATTTGGACAGAACAGTATAAACATCAACACTCCAGCCTCTGCTCACTGTCAGAAATTTCCATCTTTGTCCCTGCCTTATATTTCCACCTTTTGACCACATAATGAGGTTGACTGGAGCAAATTACATTTGACAGAGAATTTTCTCTGACTTTGGAAAATACATAAAAGGTTATATTATCCACTGTGACTCTAGAAATCTTTGATTCTGGCTTCTGACCTAAACTTTTTGATACCAAAGAGTGATGCATTAGGAACACTGATGAATATGAAAATAATGGTATAGGTTAGTACTGCCATTAAGTAAGATATTGGCTGGTGTTAGTTAGATCTGTGATGACATTTTCTACGCTGATGAGTTCCAACTTCCATGAAACAAATGTCCATGGATTCTGTTAGAGCATTCACAGTTGGTGTCCAGCTCTCTTCCCTTGATTGCCAAGGCACTCAACACATCTTGTGCCACAGCTCAGCTGTATTCAGGTGAACAGGCCACTGTTTATCGCTTTCCCAACAGGTAACTGAACCTGGAAGCTCCAAATCAAGAATTTTTGGGGATTTTGAGCATGATAGCCAGCCAACCTCCATCTTATTCACATGTCTTTGAGCCTTATTTTGCTCACCATTATTCCATTGTCTTCCAGTCAGTCGCTGAGGTGAGCAGCTCTGGTGAGGCATGATCCACAGCGGAGCACTCTAGCGCAGTGCACAGGGAGGTTTCCCGAACCGGGGAAATGTCCGGGGGAGCTGAGAGACCTGCCAGGAGCCTGCAGCTCGCGTGACAGCAGCTGACGAGACCTGGGCGGGGCCAGGAGCAATGGCAGCCAAGTCCCCCACATGTATAAAAGAAGGCCCTAGTGAGCCCTAGTGACCAGGAGCACTGCGAACAGGGCGGGCAAACAGGGCGTGGCACGTCAGCAAGGGCATGGCACGGCAGTTGGTGTGGCAGTTCACACGGAAGGGTGTGCAGGAAGGGCGCTGAAGCTCTGCCAGCTTGACCAGGGAGCAATGGTATCCACCCAGCAGAAAGCCATGGCCTCTCTAAGCTCTGCACCCACCATGACTGACGCAGCTTCCCAGACAGAGCTCCGGTGGGATCGTGCTGCTACCCAGGTGCCAGGCTGCAGGGTGTGCCCAGCTCTTATGCCAGTCCTGGCCGGCAGTGGTGAGCACACCTGTGGGAGGTGCGCCCAGGTAGAGGAACTCCTCCTCTTAGTGACAGAGCTCCGGGAGGAGGTGGGTAGGTTGAGGAGTATCAGGGAAAGAGACAGACTACTGGAATCACACCCTACCTTCCCTGGGACAGGCCCAGCAGGCAGACAGGGTGCATAATATGGAGGATTCCCTATCCTCTCTCCACCTGGCTGAACACAGTGACTTAAGGGACAGGGGGCAATGGTAACAAGTTACTGCCCAGCGCAGCAGGTGCGTCTCCTCTATGACTACCCCACCTTCCCAGATGCCCTTGCATAGGTATGAGGCTCTGCAAGTGGACCTGAACAATAATGAGGATGATAGTTCATGTAGCTTGGAGGTGTTGCCAAGGTTAAAAGGGCCTATGCCCTGCATCAAAACTGCTTCCATAAGGAAAAAAAGTCGGGCCATTGTCATAGGAGACTCCCTTCTGAAGGGAACAGAAGGCCCAATATGCAGACCGGACCCACTTCTTAGGGAAGTCTGCTGCCTCCCTGGGGCCTGGGTTAAAAATGTGACGAGAAAGCTTCCTACACTGGTACGGCCCTCAGATTATTATTCATTATTGATTTTTCAGGTAGGCAACTATGAAGTTGCAATAAGAAGTCCAAGGGCAATCAAGAGAGACTTCAGGGCCTTGGGACGACTGGTTAAGGGATCAGGATCACAACTAGTGTTCTCCTCTATCCCTCCAGTTGCAGGGGATGATGAGGGAAGAAACAGGAAGACACAGCAGATCAATACCTGGCTCCGAGACTGGTGTCACTAGCAAAATTTTGGGTTTTTTGATCATGCATTGGTCTACATGACACCAGGCCTGCTGGCAACAGACAGGGTACACCTGTCTCAAAGGGGAAATAAGACCTTTGCACAGGAGCTAGCAGAGCTCATTGAAAGAGCTTTAAACTAGATTTGAAGGGGGAAAGGGATAAAACTAGGCTCACTAGAGATAAGCCTGAGGGCAGCATGCCAATGTTTGAGGGACGGTGTGCTAGTGAGGTCCTTCGGTCTGCCGTCTCAGTGGAGGTAGGGGATGGAGATCCATGCAGCAGCAAAGATGCAAGCGTTATCGATGTGTTAGAAACCACAGAAGCGCCTGAGAACAGTCACATAGGAATTAGGGCTTCTCCGCAAAAAAAGGTGACAGGATCAATAGCCCAACTGAAGTGCAGCTACAGCAATGCACACAGCATGGGCAACAAACAGGAGGAGCTGGAAGCCATTGTGCAGCTGGAAAACTCTGACATAGCTGCAATCACGGAAACATGGTGGGATGACTTGCACAACTGGAGTGCTGCAACGGATGGCTATAAAGTCTTCAGAAGGGATAGGCAAGGAAGGAGAGGCGGTGGTGTAGCCCTGTATGTTAGGGAGTGTTTTGACTGTTCAGAGCTTGATGATAGTGACGATAGTGTTCAGTGTTTATGCATAAGAATCAAGGGGAAGGCCAACAAGGCAGATATCATGGTGGGAGTCTGTTATGGACCACCCAACCAGGGTGAAGAGGCAGATGAAATATTCTATAAGCAGCTGGGAGATTTCTCACAATCGCTAGCCCTTGTTCTCGTGGGGGACTTCAACTTACCAGATGTCTGCTGGAAATACAGTACAGCAGAGAGGAAACAGTCTAGGAGGTTCCTGGAGTGTGTGGAAGATAACTTCCTGACACAGCTGGTGGGTGAGCCAACTAGTGAAGGTGTTCCGCTGGACCTGTTTTTTGCAAACACAGAAGGAGTTGTGGGTGATGTGATGGTTGGAGGCCATCTTGGGCATAGTGACCATGAAATGATAGAGTTTTTGATTCTCGGAGAAGTAAGGAGAGGGGTCAGCAGAACTGCTACCTTGGACTTTTGGATGGCAGACTTTGGCCTGTTTAGGAGCCTGGTTGACAGAGTCCCTTGGGAGGCAGTCCTGAAGGGCAAAGGAGTCCAGGAAGGCTGGATATTCTTCAAGAAGGAAATCTTAAAGGTGCAGGAGCAGGCCATCCCCATATGCCAAAAGACAAGCTGGACGGGAAGAAGATCAGCCTGGCTGAACAGAGAGCTTTGGCTGGAACTCAGGAAACAAAGGACAGTTTATGGCCTTTGGAAGAAGGGGCAGGCAACTCAGGAGGACTACAAGGATGTCATGAGGTTATGCAGGGAGAAAATTAGAAGGGCCAAAGCCCAACTAGAACTTAATCTGGCTACTGCCGTAAAAGACAATTAAAAATGTTTCTATAAATACATTAGCAGCAAAAGGGGGGCTAAGAAGAATCTCCATCCTGTATTGGATGTGGGGGGAAATGTAGTGACAAAGGATGAGGAAAAGGCTGAAGTACTGAATGCTTTCTTTGCCTCAGTCTTTAATAGGAAGACCAATTGTTCTCCAGGTACCCAGCTCCCTGATCTAGAAGACAGGGACGGGGAGCAGAATGAAGCTCCCATAATCCAAGGGGAAATGGTTAGCGACCTGCTACACCACTTAGACACACACAAGTCTATGGGTCCCGATGGGATCCACCCAAGGGTACTGAGGGAGCTGGTGGAAGTGCTCACGAAGCCACTTTCCATCATTTATCAGCAGTCCTGGCTAACAGGGGAGGTCCCAGTTGACTGGAGGTTAGCAAAAGTGACACCCATCTACAAGAAAGGCTGGAAGGAGGATCCGGGGAAGTACAGGCCTGTCAGTCTGACCTTGGTGCTGGGAAGGTCGTGGAGCAGATCATCCTGAGTGCCATCACATGGCACGTAAAGGACAACCATTTAGTCAGGCCCAGTCAGCATGGGTTTATGAAAGGCAGGTCCTGCTTGACTAACCTGATCTCCTTCTATGACCAGGTGACTCCCTTAGTGGATGAGGGAAAGGCTGTGGATGTTGTCTACCTAGACTTTAATAAAGCCTTTGACAGAGCATTCTCCTCAAGAAACTGGCTGCTCATGGCTTGGATGGGCATACTCTTCACTGGGTAAAAAACTGGCTGGATGGCCGGGCCCAAAGAGTGGTGGTGAATGGAGTTAAATCCAGTTGGTGGCCGGTCACGAGTGGTGTTCCCCAGGGCTCAGTATTGGGGCAAGTTCTGTTTAATATCTTTATTAATGATCTGGACGAGGGGATTGAGTGCACTCTCAATGAGTTTGCAGATGACACCATGTTGGGTGGGAGTGTTGATCTGCTTGAAGGTAGGAAGGCTCTACAGAGGGATCTGGACAAGCTGGATTGATGGGCCGAGGCCAATTGTATGAGATTCAACAAGGCTAAGTGCCGGGTCCTGCACTTGGGTCGCAACAACCCCATGCAATGCTACAGTCTTGGGGAAGAGTGGGTGGAAAGCTGCCCGGCGGAAAAGGACCTGGGGGTATTGGTCGACTACTGGCTGAATATGAGCCAGCAGCATGCCCAGGTGGCCAAGAAGGCCAATAGCATCCTGGCTTGTATCAGAAATCGTGTGGCCAGCAGGACTAGGGAAGTGATCGTCCTCCTGTACTTGGCACTGGTGAGGCTGCACCTCGAATACTGTGTTCAGTTTTGGGCCCCTCACTACAAGAAAGACATTGAGGTGCTGGAGCGTGTCCAAAGAAGGGCAACAAAGCTGGTGAAAGGTCTGGAGCACAAGTCTTATGAGAAGCGGCTGAGGGAACTGGGGTTGTTTAGCCTGGAAAAAAAGGAGGCTGAGGGGAGACCTTATTGCTCTCTACAACTACCTGAAAGGAGGTTGTAGTGAGGTGGGTGTCGGTCTCTTCTCCCAAGTAACAAGTGATAGGTCAAGAGGAAATGGCCAGGGGAGGTTTAGCTTGGATATTAGGAAAACCTTCTTCAATGAAAGGGTTGTCAAGCATTGGAACAGGCTGCCCAGGGAAGCGGTTGAGTGACCATCCCTGGAGGTATTTAAAAGACATGTGGATGTGGTGCTTAGGTACATGGTTTAGTGGTGGATTTGGCAGTGCTAGGCTAACAGTTGGACTTGATGATCTTAAAGGTCTTTTCCAACCTAAACGATCCTACGATTCTATGATTCTATGATTTCCAGGACAACCACCCAGATCATCGCTCTGCATTGGCCACTTCCACTCAGCTGGTATGGGCTGTCAGCCAAATCTGACATTGTAATGTTTATTTTCATCAAAGAAAAGAAAAAGGTGAAAGGTTTAGATTTCCACTAAAGTATTCTTTCTTCTCTGAGTCACTGTTCTTCCTACTTTAAGTGTAAAAGGTTACATGAAGAAGTACTGGGAGTCTGTCAACTAAGTTGTAAAGTGACAGAATCAAGTGACAAAATCAATTTGCATTTTAAGAAATAAATCATGAAGTATATTGGCATTAATAATGTTACCACAGGTTTTGAGGAGCTGCTAATACCTAGCAATTGTTTTTCACACATTTTTCAATAAATAGTCATAATTAACATTTAGGTTGTAACTCTCAACCTGAAGGATCTCAAAGAAAAAAAAAAAACAACAAACCCAAACCAGAAGTTCCTGAATAGGCAGGCAGCTGACATACAGGATGTTATAACTTCCTGAAGAAATAAAGTGTTTAGAGATACAACAGTAGAAATCCTAATGGCTATGAAATGTGTTGTGACTTTTTCAGTTGTGCCTACTTATAGCAGACAGTATCTTTGTTATCAGATCTTTGGACTAGGACTTCTGCCATACACCTGTATTGGAATAACCTGTTTGCCATAAGAGGATTAAAGATAGTGATTTATGTTCTTGTGGTATTTGGCACTTACAGTACATGTGGCATTTAGGTATTCTAAAGCTGAACTCCAGTGCAGCAAGATGATGGACAGCTCTTCTTAGGTGGCTGAAAAATTTCTAAGAGACAATAGTTTAATTTCAATGAACTCATTGTTCATCCTTAAGTTAAGAATTTTGGCATAATTCACAACCACTTTTAGACATAAGCCAGGGTTCAAATAAGTCAAAGAAAAACATGATCTGTTAATAGCAACAAAATGAATTTGCCATCTCTCTTCATGAAAATGAATAAAAACTGCAAATTGCTTTCTGGTCTATTCAAAAAATTCATTATAATCAACCATACTACTCACTTCTGGCAGGCAGCAGGAAAGTCTAATGAAATATTATGTCCCACACAGACAGAACTTTCACAGAAACCCAGTGGAGAGAAGGGAGAGTAGAAGGACATCATTGATAGTTGTCAGGACTACTGATTCTTCCATAAGACTGGAGAACAAAGAAGAGGCGAGAAGCATTTTCCCTGTCATCAGATACTTATTTAACAATTCTAGCAAAGAGCAATTCTCATTCACGTCATCCGCTTCTGCTGTGAGAGTGGCTCTGAGAATGCAGCCATGGGGAGGCATGTTTTGATCAAGTCCGCTGCTTTCCCTTTCAAAGCGAATGAGATAATGTGGCTGTGGAACAGCACCTTTTAATCAGATCAGCAGGATTCCATTGAAATGAAGGACAATGCAGCTGCAAGTTAGTATTTCCCTAAAACAGGTGTACACTTCTCCCTTTGAAACTGTGAACACAGCCCTCATCCCTGTATCCCAAACTAGGCTTCAGCAGAACTGTGCTCAGCATTGCCTTTTACTTTTTGCCCTTTTGTCACATTTTCTTTCTGTGCAAAGGAGATCTATATATGTGCCAAAAACACCTTTAACTAGCATAAGTCAAATGAGTTTTGGGTATTTTTTGCAAAAGGGGAAAGCAGGTTGAAAGTTAAATCAATTCCTTGCCTCATTTGCCCTTATAGTTATTTTCACCTTTATGCCTGAACTTAAAAGAAAACATGGTAGAGGATTGCGTTATCAAGTAGAAGATGATCAGAAGTAGATATTTTGGGAAAAAATGGACTGATGGACTGATGCTAACCCCTACACAAGCCTGTACTCTCTGTTGCTAGTTAGTAAATGCTGTACTGTTAGCTATGTTCCTCCCCTCCCTTTCATGTACACTGTATAACAGATTAATTAGCTGTAGCTGATGCAGTTGTGGACAGTATAATGATCACAGAGTGCAGCACACAGCTTCTGGAAGTCTTCCTAGGAATAAGCAAGTAGTAGTTACTGAGAGAAAACAGAGAAAAATCCATGGATGTCTACCAGGTTGAATGCAACCAGGGGAAAAAGGAAGGATGGTCACACTATCTGTCTTAGTCTCTTTTAAAGCTGTTTTTTGAGATTCCCTTTTAGGGAATGGAAACAAGATGGACCTTTCAGATGTTATGGGGCTAAACTCAGGTGATGTGAATAACTCTTCTGCTGATTTGTCTTGTACAAGGAAGTTTCACATGATGCGTCTCTCCGTGTGCACAGAGGGTGACTTAATGCACAGTTGGCGATCTCTGCAGTCCTTCAGGTATGAAACACAAGACTAGCACCAGTAACACAGGCTGAAGCTTGGGACTGCACAATCAAAGCAGTAGGAACCAGTGTGTACCATTTCCATTGTCACATGAAGGGCAGATCAATAATTTTTTGTCTCTGTGGAATGACAAACACCTTGCAACAGCCTTGCCTGAGTTTCACACCCCCAGCAGCAGAAAATGGTTCTGTACCTAAGAAATTTAACAGCGTGAGATTTTTATCTCGAGAGCTATAAACTCCAGTTGTACTTCCACTTAAATTTATTGCCGAAAGTTTAGAGACTAATAGAATGGAAAACAGGAGTGTCTCAAACTTAAATTAGAGAGCTGGCCTTCGCAGCTGGGAGTTCAGAAAAATCTCTATTCAACAAGAACAGCAATGACATATAACATACTCTTACGGGTACTCATCATCCCGTTAAACAGAAACTTAAAATGAGCAAGCTATTGCAAAAAAGTAAGGAAATAAGTCAGTGGTGTGCAGTCATTGTAATATGTTTTTTCAATTCCTCACTGAGATTGTTGAAAAATAGGAAAGTAGAACACACTCATAGAAAGCATAACATAGTTGACAGGTTGTTTCCTCCTTTCTTTATCACTCCCAAGTGAAGGAACACCAGAGGTGGACATTGGTGAGATCTTCTTGAGAAATAGGTGGATTATAAAATCTTTGGAGCCAGGAAAGCTGATACATTCACTACTGCCCATAAAACTACATTTTCAGTTAAATGGAAGGATCTGGTGAACATATTTTATTAAAAGAAGCGAGGAGGGATGGGAGTGGGAGTGTATTAAAAATGAAATAAATGGTCTCTAGTGAAAATGCAGAGCTTGGGACTTCCTTATGGGAGTGTAAGAGCTTAGAAACTTGTATTAGATAGTGGTTGCTTCAGCCCACACATGGGATCTTAGCCTCATCCAGGTATTCCATAAAGGGGGATACTTAACTTGAGATACCAGCTCAATACACCCACAACAGAACCACAGGTAATAGCTGTCAGTTTTAAAGCTCTCTTTGCCTTGAAGCAGGGTTTAGAAAAGAATACTTATTTCTTTTGAAGCTTGTATTGGAATTTTGTATGTTAAATTAACATTATTCCTCAGGGATTTTTAATCTAAGATCTTACTTCCTCTATATTTTTTATTTTTTATTAGACTCCTGGTTTACTTTGCCTTCACTGCACCTCTGAGGCTCAAATGCTATGACTGTTATTTGAAGCTTCTCTCCCAATGTAAATGATTTTATGGCACAAGAGTAAGAAATAAGTAGAAACTCAAAATGAAAAATATTTAACAGAAGATATCTAAAAGATAACAGATGGGAAGAAAATAAGTAAAATTAAATGTAAAAAATATAAGGCTCCAAATCAGCCTTATTCCTGAAAAGCAAGAACAAGTTTGGCTAAAGAAAGGAACTACTTACAATAAAACAAAAAGAGAAAGATTTATCTGATTGAGCTTCATACAAAAGTTTCAGCTAGTAACTCTAGTCTCTTACAGTTAATGGGAAGAAACAGGCAACTCTGGAGGGCAATAATCTAGCATATTTTAAATGCATATCTCAAGATGAACTGAATTGTCATCTTCATGTGCAGATTTTTCTTAATCAATTATAAAGGAAGTCTTGGGGGCTAGCTCAGATTTAGGTGTCTAATTTTTAAGTGCCTACATTAGGACAGATAAATCGTGTCTAAGCCATTCAAATATATGTTAATGACAAAATGAAGTGGAAAATTTAGTAGAAGACACTTTCAGAATATGCTTTAAAAAATCATAGAGTATACTGGGCAGATATCTAGACTAAAACACTTTGACCCTGAGAATCTGATTCAAAATCCACTGTAATCAGTGAAAAGATCTGAAATAGCACTGGCTTCAGGTAAATGATAAATAAAACTCTTATCTATTTCAAAAGACATTTAGAAACATCCTTTCAATTCCCAGTAGAAATTAGTGCTGAGTCCTACTAGACTTGGTCCTTGTCTAAGGGCTTGTATTTCTACCCTTTTCTTCCCTTCTTCCCACTCACAGCCAGATTGTCTTATATTCACTCTTTCAGTCCTCTGCTTTATACATTTTGGCTGTTCCCACTCAACCACATCATATCCTGTTTTCTTGCCCCTTCCTTTCTTCTTTATTAGTTATTTAAAAATACTATTTTGCTTCTGTTCCTAAATTATTTTTTTTGTTTCATTTACTAATTTCCAAATCAATTTAGGGGAAGCCAAATAATTTTAGCTTGGATTTACTCCAACAGTTCCATCATCTCTTAATCACATAATTCCACTAAGGCCTTTATCTCACTTTTTTATCTATGCAGTATACAGCCTTCACATAGATGCACACACCATGCAGGCCCAGATAGTTTTTAAATTCCATCACTCATGCAGTCACTAAGTTTTTCACTTTAAATATGAAAACAACAGAAATTTCAAGCATGTCTTTAAAAGCAAGCTACTTTCAGGACTTATTTTAGTACTCCAAAGGTAAACCCATTGCATCCAAAGACCCTTTCCAGTTCAATTTGAGAAGAACAGACTACCCCCATACACAAACACAGACACACAGACACGCACCTTTTCCTTCCTGCAGAAAACAAACCTGCAGTGTAACGGGACCAAACGGGCAAAGAAATCATGGAATGTAATTTATTTCTAGGTGAGAGTCCAAAAGATGGGCAAACATTAGCTGCACTGCAACAAATCATCTGCCCACTGCAGTACAGCAAGGGAGCTTTTCAAATACCTACTACTGCTTTTTATATTTCTATAGGAATTCCAGGAAACACAAAGCAGTCAATTTCCAATAAAATTCTACTTTCCACCCTCTCCCCCTCCACTTTTTCTGTATGATTTCTTTTCTTAAAAGAAAAAGGTGCTAACAGCTGACAAACAGACATTTCCTCTTATTTTTTCAAAAGACTGAATTAATTTTGTGATAATGGTGTGAACAATAAAGATCCTTCCTACACACATGCTCTAGCATATCTGATCTTTTTATATCTAGTGGATTGGTGCCAGTACTCTAACACATGGGGAGCAAAGGGCAGATCCCCCTGTACGCCACAGTTTCACAGTGATAACATAAGATGGGCAAGATATAGCCATAGAAGTGTATTTTGAATTATTGGTTAATAGACAGATTTTAAGAATGTGTATAAGAAATGTAGATTTTCAAAATCAAATGTAGTGTTTAATAAAGTGACAATTTACTGCCCTGTGATGTCCTCTCTTTATTCACATAAAACCACAGCACTCAAAAATCAGATGAAATTAAGCTTACCATAAAGATAACAGTTCAACATTTGAGTGTAGCTATCCTAGATTACTTGGCTGAGATTTCTAAAAGATATGTCAAATAGCAATAGCTGTAATGTTTCTTTTCATGAGTCAACAGCCATATATCACCAAGTTCGTTTCACATAGACCAAAGCAATTCACTGCTCTCTCAGGTCTGTTTTGAAACAGTCATCTAGAAAAGAAGGATCCTGTAGCCCATTGTGATACTGCTGAACCCACAGACATTCCGTCAAGAAATTTTGCATTGAATTGTTAGATCTAGCCAAGAACAATTACTCACTGAGATAGAAAAACAAAGTCATCCAGCCTGGGGAATAAGCTTCAAAACTGACAGCACCTTTTCATTAATTACTCTTACTCTGTTTTGATGGCTCTGTTTCATCTTTTCTGGGTTGACTGCGTAGTGATTACAAGGTCCCCATGAAGTTATTAAATGTGGTACATACAGTAAGTTTAGTTTATCCAATGAAACATTACTATTCTTATTTTTTTTATGTAATTACAGTTCTATTCAGATAAACAACTTTCACCAATCTTCTGGTATGGGCTCTGTATTTAGTTTAATATCTCATACCTATTAAACTAGGGAAACATATAGAAGCCTCCCTCTTCAAGGGTGAATAGGCAGGCGTAAATAAGAATATTCTCCTCATTTATCTTCGTGCGAACCTCCCAAGAGATCAGAGTTCCCAATTCCTCAGTTTGCAGCTCCAAACTCAGCACTAATGTCTGAAATACGGACATATTTGTACAAAATGCTTTGCAATGGCTTGCATGTTTTATCTTCGTACATATGGTTAATACGTCTTTGGACCTTGAGTTCCAGAGCGGGATGATTTATTAATTTATTTATTTAGTAGCTCAATAAAACATTCAAAGGTCAAGTCTATGCTTGTCACAGGTGGGCAGTTTGTAGAGATTGACATGATCCTAAGGCTTTCAATTCTCAAATTTACTTTGTGCTAGCCACAGGTGTATAAGAACTGCAATTTGTGTAAGCCCCAAGAGAACTAATTATGTGTTAAGAAGAATGCACATTTTACTATGTAGTATACAACACAGAAAAATTACCATGCATCAGGCTTTTGAGAGGCAGAAGAACTCTAGGCAGGTAATAGTTATAGTTGTACATGGGTTTATTCTAAAGTGAACTCCCTTGAAGGCTTATCAAAACTAATGCTTTTTTTTTTTTTATTTAAATATATCTTCTTCATAGGTTAGAGTTTTGCCTCTGAAAATGCTCTGAATCTATCTACCATATGAAGGTCTTCTTTTACAAAATCTCAAGCTTCAACAGACAATTATTTTTGTTCCTTTTACTAGCAATGTTGGGCAAAGGTTCATTTTACAAGAAGTCAACAGCTCTTTACTGCAAAGCCAGTGTCCAATGACAGTAAGAGAGACTAACTGGCTATTTGGAATATTTTCATGTACAAAATTAGTACAAAATGTCATATTACAGTAACAAATAAGATGAAAACTTGAATTAACATTGTCCATACTTGTGGTGGATTGACCTTGGCTGGATGCCAGGTGCCAAGCTGCTCTATCGCTCCCCTCCTCAGCTGGATAGGGAGGGAGAAAATAAGATGGAAAGAAAATCTTGTGGGTCAAGATAAAAGCAAAGGCCGTGCATGGAAGCAAAGGAAAACAAAAGATTTATTCTTTACTTCCCATCAGCAGGCGATGTCCAGCCACTTCCCAGGAAGTAGGGCTTCAGTACACATAGCGGTTGCTCCAGAAGACAGATGTAGTAATGAATCCCCACCCCCGCCACCCCACCCTCCTTTCTCTTAAGGTTTATTGCTGAGCAGACATCATATGGTATGGAATATTCCTTTGATCAGTTCAGGTCCGCTGTCCTGGCTATGTACCCTTCCAAGATCTTGCCCACCCCCAGCCTAATGAGTGAGGCAGGGGAATGTTGGAGAGACAGCCTTGATGCTGTGTGAGCACTGCCCAGCATTAGCCAAAACAGTGGTGTGTTATCAACACCTTTCTAGCTACCAATACAAAGCACAGCACTGTGAAGGCTGCTATGGGGAAAATTAACTCCATCTCAGCCAGACCCAATACAATACTCATGTCATCATCACTGCTATAAATAAGTATAATTTAAATGTATGACAATTGTGGCTTCAGGAACCAGTATTGCACACCACTGAATTTGTTAGGCAGTCTTCTATTGTCTTTTGCCTGTATTTTGCATTGATATGTGTGTAAAGGTATATTTTTACTCGTGTGGAAGATGTGAATTACAGGTCTTAGAACGATTTGCCTGCTTTCACCAAAAGTCTGTGAATGATGTGGAGATGGCATGTAGAAGCACAGGTTGGAAGCAAAGATGTATAATATGGTCCATGGTAGTGGAGCTACATGAAGGAAAAAAACACATCAATTTAAAAATAGCCTGCTTGTCAGAAAATGTTTTCATGGAAACTGATTCAGAACAAGACTGTTTTTTCCTTATCTTACCTACTCTCCACAAGAACATTTGACTGCAGCATGGTCACGTAGTTCATCTTTGATGCTAAAAACACATCCTTGAGTCAGAGGTTAATGTGTTGTGAGAGCAGACACAAACCTGGATATGCTATACAATAGGAAAATGGTCTATGGTTTTGGAAATGCACATTAAGAAGCAGCAAGGAAGGAGAAATCTGAATCTAGTTCTTGGGGTTGCAAAAACGCTAAAAGGTTTTCATGTCATTCAAACATGTTCTTGGAATTCATGTCAATGTATTCTTGTTTCCTGTCTGAAAGGCTACGGTGGCTTTCTCATTCTAACGTATAAAAGTCTATGGCAACCACAAGTCCATCACCTAAGCCTAAGGCGTTCTACAGAATACCATCCTCAGAGGGCCCAGACAGATAATCTCTTTCTATCTCTTTCCCATAAAACCAAGGTTTAGTTTACAGTGTGGTTTCTTTGTCTGTATATTTTTAGTGAAGACATAATCTAGGTTCATTTATTAACAGATCTAGCTCAGACTTTCTTGTTAGGAAGTTCTGGGTGTACTGAGGAACATTGGATGCTAACATGCAGCCTATATAAATAGGCTTACTTGTGGCTGCTGTTGAATGAAAATTGGTCATTCTGATGCTTGTCCTAAAATCAGGAGCTGAAGCCATGAAAGTTCACTTTAGAAGGTATTCTGATTAAGAGATTGACATTAAGACCAACAGTATCTGCCTGTACAGAAGAGCTGATATTGTAGTTGGTGATGCCTGGAACTGACTTCAGATACAAGGTCTTTAATGCAGAGGTAACTCTACCACCTAAAAACATCCATTCAGAAACCCGAGGGAATTAAACACTTCCTTTCACATGCCTTTACCAGTCTATCCTTCTCCTGAACATACTGAGTTCACCTGCACAACAGAAAACTTTCCTAGGAGTAAAAGAAAGCAGGTCATGCATTCGAGTAATATGCCAATAATGTCCCTGGCCATTTTCTTGGGCTGTACCTTTTTATCTCATTTTCCGTGCCTGTCATGATGGGTGTATGTCCTGGTTTCAGCTGGGACGGAGTTAATTTTCTTCTTAGTAGCTGATACAGTGCTGGGTTTTGGATTTAGTGTGACAATAAAGTTGATAACACACTGATATTTTAGTTGTTGCTAAGTAGCGCTTATCATCTTAAGCCAAGGACTTTTCAGTTTCCCATGCTCTGCCAGCAAGCAGGTGTGCAAGAAGCTGGGAGGGAGCATAGCCGGGGCAGCTGACCCGAACTAGCCAAAGGGGTATTCCATACCATGGAACGTCATGCCCAGTATATAAATGGGGGGAGCTAGCCAGGAAGGGTGCATTGCTGCTTGGGCATCTGTCAGCAGGTGGTGAACAATTGCATTGTGTATCACTGGTTTTTTTCCTTGAGTTTTCTTTCTTTCTTTCTTTTTTTTTTCCTTTTCTTTTTTTTTTGTTATATTCCTTTTCATTACTACTATTATTATTTCATTGTTATTATTGTTAATATTATGTTTTACTTTATTTATTAAACTGTTCTTATCTCAACCCATGAGTTTTACCTTTTTTTTTCTGATCCTCTTCCCCATCCCACTGGGAGGGGGCAGGAGTGAGGGAGCGGCTGCGTTGTGCTTAGTTGCTGGCTGGGGTTAAACCATGACAGTCCTTTTTGGTGCCCAACGTGGGGCATGAAGGGTTGAGATAATGACAATCTGACCAGAGCGTGTTAAAATGAAGTTGTTATAAGTATTTATTCCATTAGTTTAATACTCATTGGTCACAATGTTGATTTATTGGCTCTGAGGGTTGCGGCACTCGTTCTTAGAGTTGTGTTATGTATCACCTTACTTGCCGTATATAGTCCCTGTGCTGCTGCTTATCACCCATAAGGTGAGGTGGATTAAGGTTTTTGCTTTGCTTTACTATGTAACATTGGTTTATAATACAATTATCGGTCATAGGACTAATCCGGTACTTGTACTCAGCATTGCTGTTATCTCCGTACTTCGGGAGCTATCTAGCGGAAACTATTAATAATTACACCCTTTACCTTTTCTCCTCGGAGAGCCAACCTATGGGGGAAACACCTTCTTTCACCTTCCCCTTCTCCTCCAGGCTAATTACAGTAGCGTTTGAGAATTTTGAAAATTTTGAATATCCTTGAAATGTTGAAAATAGCCAGGAACTAGCATGCTAGGAACTGGCATGTTCCTGAATGTGGTTCAGATCTTGTTCAGGGTTAAACAACTATTTAAGAGGATCACCCAGAGATCTGCCCCAAGGCTGGAGAGTTACGAGTGGCAGGGTGCGTGGGATAGCATGGGCAAATGCCTAGGATGGTGGGCACCTCCAGTGTTTTGGAACATCACCCTTGAACAACTGCAGAATCCTGAAAAACTAGTAGAACATTTGCAAAAAGTATGGTGTCACCCCAACAATTCCAGGGAGACACAAATCACTGCAATGTGCTGGGGCCTGGCCCATGCCTACCGAGCCCTGTTCAACACTACTCAGTACCCTCAAGGGGAAGAGAAGGTCTCTGGATCTGACAACAAAATGACAGGCACTGCTACTCCAACCCCAGAGACAGGTACTGCAGCTGAACCAGACAACCAATCCATGCCGGTATCAGTCGCCCCTGTACAGAAGAAGAAATACTCAAAAAAACCAGCTCGCTTAGCGAAGGATGAAGGTGAACTAGGGTCACCACGAGAACAGGAGGAAGAGGCAGAACCGGAGATAATCACCCGATCCCTATCCTTGAGTGAGCTGCGAGATATGCAAAAAGACTTCAGCTGTTGTCCAGGCGAGCACATTATCACCTGGCTGCTCTGAGGCTTGGATAACGGAGCCGGTATCTTGGAATTAGAGGGTAGGGAAGCCAAGTAGCTGGGATCCCTTTCTAGGGAAGGGGGCATTGACAAAGCGATTGGAAAAAAGACACAAGCCCTCAGCCTCTGGAGGCAACTTCTGTCAGGTGTGAGAGCAAGATAGCCCATCAAGGAAGATGTTGTATGTCATCCAAGCAAGTGCATTACCATGGAGAAAGGTATCCAGTACCTGAGGGAATTAGCCATGAGGGAGATCGTTTATTATGACCCGGACGATACACAGTTACCCACAGATCCACATGAAATCCACTGCACACGACCGATGTGGCCGAAGTTTACACAGAGCGCACCATCATCTTATGCCAACTCATTTGCGGTAATGGACTGGAAAGACGAAGAGGGACCAATGGTGGATGAATTGGCTGGCCGACTCCGGCAATACAAAGAAAGTCTCTCTTCCTCCCTTGTCTCGACTGTGGAGAAACTGCCAGGCATACTAGCTGTGAAATGGTCCTGAGAGTTCCAGCAATTTGAGGATAAGTTCTGCCTCCCACCTGTACAGACCAATATCTCAGCTATTAGGAATAAGTGTCTGTCTGCTCAAAAGAAAGGAGATAGAAGGTACACACCACGGGGTACCCTGTGGTCTTACCTGGATGACCACAGAGAGGATATGATGAAGTCGGATGGAAAACCTACCTCGGTCCTAGATGCATGTTGTCTTGGTTTTGGCTGGGATAGAGTTAATTTTCTTCTCAGTAGCTGGTACAGTGCTGGGTTTTGGATTTAGTGTGAGAATAATGTTGATAACACTCTGATGTTTTAGTTGTTGCTAAGTAGCGCTTATCCTAAGTTAAGGATTTTTCAGTTTCCCATGCTCTGCCAGCAAGCAGGTGTGCAAGAAGCTGGGAGGGAGCATAGCTGGGGCAGCTGACCTGAATTAGCCAAAGGAATATTCCATACCATGGAACGTCATGCTCAGTATATAAACTGGGGGGAGTTGGCCAGGAGGGGTGGATCGCTGCTCTGGCATCAGTCAGCAGGTGGTGAGCAATTGCATTGTGCATCACTTGTCTTTTCTTGGGGTTTATTTCTCTTTTTTTTTTTGTTATGCCATCAAGATATAAAGGGATAGAACCCATTTGTATTTCTGGAGTGACAGGGGGATCTCAACAGCTAACTGTATTGGAGACTGAAATAAACCTAACTGGGAATGAGTGGCAAAAACACCCCGTTGTGACTGGCCCAGAGGCTCCATGCATCCTTGGCATAGATTATCTCATTTCAAGGACCCAAAAGGGTACCAGTGGGCCTTCGGTACAGCTCCCTGGAGACAGGGAATTGAACAGTTGCCCACCTTGCCTGGTATCTCAGAGGACCCTTCGGTTGTGGGGTTGCAGAGGGCTGAAGAACAACAGGTGCCAATCGCTACCACAACGGTGCACTGGTGGCAATATCACACCAGCTGAGACTCCCTGATTCCCATCCATACGCTGATTCGTCAACTGGAGAGCCAAGAAGTGATCAGCAGGACTCACTCACCCTTTAACAGCCCCATATGGCCAGTGCAAAAGTCTAATGGAGAATGGAGACTAACAGTAGACTATCATGGCCTGAATGAAGTCACGCCGCCGCGGGGTGCTGCCGTACCGGATATGCTAGAACTTCAATACAAGTTGGAGTCAAAGGCAGCAAAGTGGTACACCACAAATGATATCGCTAATGCATTTTTCTCAATCCCTTTGGCAGCAGAGTGCAGGCCACAGTTTGCTTTCACTTGGAGGGGCGTTCAGTACACCTTGAATTGACTGCCCCAGAGGTGGAAACACAGCCCCACCATTTGCCATGGACTAATCCAGAATGCTCTAGAAAAAGGTGAAGCTCCAGAACACCTGCAATACTTTGATGACATCATCATATGGGGCAACACAGCAGAAGAAGTTTTTAAGAAAAGGAAGAAAATAATCCAAATTCTTCTGAAAGCCAGTTTTTCCATAAAAGGGACCTGCACAGGAGATTCAGTTTTTAGGAATAAAATCGCAAGATGGATGTCATCACATCCCAATGGATGTGATCAACAAAATAGCAGCTACGTCTCTACTGATTAGTAAACAGGAAACGCAAGCTTTCTTAGGCATTGTGGGTTTTTGGAGAATGCATATTCCAAATTATAGTCTGATTGTAAGCCCTCTTTATCAAGTGACTCAGAAGAAGAACAATTTTAAATGGGGCCCTGAGCAACAACAAGCCTTTGAACAAATTAAACGGGGGATTGTTCATGCAGTAGCCCTTGGGCCAGTCCGGGCAGGACAAGATGTTAGAAATGTGCTCTATACCGCAGCCGGGGAGAATGACCTTACCTGGAGTCTCTGGCAGAAAGCACCAGGGGAGACCCGAGGTCGACCCCTAGGGTTTTGGAGTCGGGGATATCAAGGATCTGAGGCCTGCTATACTCCAGCTGAAAAGGAGATATTGGCAGCATATGAAGGAGTTGGAGCTGCTTCAGAAGTGGTAGGTACTGAAGCACAGCTCCTCTTGGCACCCTGACTGCTGGTCCTGGGCTGGATGTTCAAAGGGAAGGTCCCTTCTACACATCATGCAACTGATGCTACATGGAGTAAGTGGGTTGCACTGATCACACAAAGGACTTGAACAGGAAATCCCAGTTGCCCAGGAATTCTAGAAGTAATCATGGACTGGCCAGAAGGCAAAGGTTTTGGAATATCACCAGAGGAGGAGGTAACGCGTGCTGAAGAGGCCCCACCGTATAATAAACTGCTAGAAAATGAGAGGCAATATGCCCTGTTCACTGATGGGTCCTGTTGCATTGTAGGAAAGCATCGGAGGTGGAAGGTGGCTGTATGGAGTCCTATACGACAAGTTGCAGGAACTGCAGAAGGAGAAGGTGAATCGAGTCAGTTTGCAGAGGTGAAAGCCGTCCAGCTGGCTTTAGACATTGCTGAATGAGAAAAATGGCCAAAACTTTATCTCCACACTGACTCATGGATGGTGGCAAATGCTCTGTGAGGGTGGTTGCAGCAATGGAAGCAGAGTAACTGGCAATGCAGAGGTAAATCCATCTGGGCTGCCACATTACGGCAAGATACTGCTGCCCGGCTAGAGAACCTGGTTGTGAAAGTACGTCATGTAGATGCTTATGTACCGAAGAGTCAGGCCACTGAAGAACATCAAAACAACCAACAGGTAGACAAGGCTGCTAAGATTGAAGTGGCTCAGGTGGATCTGGATTGGCAGCATAAGGGTGAATTATTTATGGCTCGGTGGGCCCATGACATCTCAGGCCATCAGGGAAGTGATGCAACATGTAGATGGGCTCGTGATCAAGGGGTAGACTTGACTATGGACACTATCGCACAGGTTATCCATGAATGTGAAACATGAGCTGCAATCAAGCAAGCCAAGCAGTTAAAGCCTCTTTGGCATGGAGGACGATGGCTGAAATATAAATATGGGGAGGCCTGCCAGATTGACTATATCACACTCCCACAAACCCGCCAAGGCAAGTGCCATGTGCTTACAATGGTGGAAGCAACCACTGGATGGCTGGATGTTACAACCCGGACCGGACAGACCAGAGGGTCGTAGAGGTTCTGGGATCCCCCCGGGCTAAATTAAGGTGAAACGACACCAAACGATCACTTTGAACGCTTTATTTGAACAATCCAAACTGTGGAAGGCATAACGGTGGGCAGCGGGGGTTGCAGCAAAACGTTCACAAGAAGAGAGAATAGAGAGGAATAAGAAAAAAAAAAGAAAGAGGGGGAAAAGAAAAGAGATAGTCACCACCCTTGGATCCCGCGGTGTCGGCGACGAGCATGGTAATCCTCCGGTGATGGGCGCGCGCAACGTGGCTCTTTGCAGTTGTGTCTTTTATAGTCTAAATCGCCGTCCACAGTCACGCCTCTTGAAGACTTATATGGGTCCATTCCAGACAGTTCTCAACATATATAGTAGTGTTCCAGAGGGTTCTTTATCTACTGAGTATGTGCGATATATCGGGATGGTGGTCTTAGGGACTTGCTAGGGAGCTACAAGCCCCCTCCTCAAATAAGCTTTGTGTGGCCTCTGGCCATACGTGGTGGGTTCCCAGGCTGGTTCTGCCAGAAGACAGGACTGCACACCCTCCGGCACATCCCCTGTGTCCCTGCCAACCAACTTCTTGCTAATGTCCCTCCCTCTTTGTTACGCAGACTGTACCTTGGTTGCTACAATGTTTGAGACATTGACAGACATTAACTCTTCCAGTCCCTCACACTGGGAACATATCCCGTGCCCCATGACACTGCCCAGAACACTATCCTGGGTCTTGAAAAGCAAGTCTTATGGCAACATGGCACCCCAGAAAGAATTGAGTCAGACAACGGGACTCATTTCAGAAACAACCTCATAGACACCTGGGCTAAAGAGCACGGCATTGAGTGGGTATATCACATCTGCTATCATGCACCAGCCTCTGGGAAAACTGAGCAACACATGGTTCGTTAAAGACTACATTGAGAGCAATGGGTGGTGGGACCTTCAAACATTGGGATACACATTTAGCAAAGGCCACCTGGTTAGTCAACACTAGAGGATCTGTCAATTGAGCTGGCCCTGCCCAATCAGAACTTTTATGTACTGTAGAATGGGATAAAGTTCCTGTAGTGCACATAAAAAATATGCTAGGAAAAACAGTCTGGGTTACTCCTGCCTCAGGCAAAGGCAAACCCATTCGGGGGATTGCTTTTGCTCAAGGGCCTGGGTGCACTTGGTGGGTGATGCGAAAGGATGGGGAAGTCTGATGTGTGCCTCAAGGGGATTTGATTTTAGGTGAGAACAGCCGATAGATTAAATTGTATGATATTAATTGCTATATAATCCTGCCACTGTATGTCATCATTATAATAATTGTTATATGCTACATCAATGGTATTACAGCAAGAATTACTTAGATTAATGAAGAATGAACTTGAATAAAACTGAATGAAGTGCAGTAGTGATGGAACCAGGACAGGCCTCAGCATGCAACAATCCAGCACCACACACCATCCTCCTGCTGCGCCCAATGTCACCTGCCTGCCGCATCACACTGAAGCCCAATCCTGTTCTGCTGACAGAGCGGACTTTGCACCATCCCTCCTGCCCAGACAGACTGTTATGACAGATGGAGCCCAAAGTCACGGACTGAATGAACTCAACAGACATTTGATAGAGATGGCCCATAGACTGTGGGAATGACATCTGTGTGTATATATTAAAAGCCATGAAAAGTGGTGGCGATTAATTGGAAATGTATCGGAAAGTGTGGGATCTGGGCATGACATAAATGATATAGAATAAGGGGTGGATATTGTCCTGGTTTAGGCTGGGATACAGTTAACTCTCTTCTTAGTAGCTGGTACAGTATTGTGTTTTGGATTTAGTGTGAGAATAATGTTGATAACACACTGATATTTTAGTTGTTGCTAAGTAGCGCTTATCCTAAGTTAAGGATTTTTCAGTTTCCCATGCTCTGCCAGCAAGCAGGTGTGCAAGAAGCTGGGAGGGAGCATAGCCAGGGCAGCTGACCTGAACTAGCCAAAGGAGTATTCCATACCATGGAACGTCATGCTCAGTATACAAACAGGGGGGAGTTGGCCGGGAGGGGCGGATCGCTGCTGGGGCATCGGTCAGTGGGTGGTGAGCAACTGCATTGTGCATTATTGTTTTTTTCCCTTGAGTTTTCTTTCTTTTTTTTTCTTCTTTTTTTTTTTCTTTTTTTGTTATATTCCTTTTCATTACCATTATTATTATAATATTTCATTATTATTATTGCTAGTGTTACATTTTACTTTAGTTATTAAAGCATTCTTATCTCAACCCATGAGTTTTACCTTTTTTCCTGATTCTCCTCCCCAACCCACTGGGAGGGGGGAGGAGTAAGGGAGTGGCTGCGAGGTGCTTAGTTGCTGGTTGGGGTTAAACCACAACAGTGTATAAAGAACAAATGTACCTGTGGCTCATCACAGCCCTGCTCTCTCTTCTGGAACACCCCTCTCACAATTTGTCATGAGTCTATGACTCTGTGAGGTCCTAGTGTTTGGAAATGGCATAACTGAAAAGGTCCCAGACATCTGCAGGAAGTTCGTGCTCAGTCTATAGCAACACGGACCATCACCTTTGTGCTACTCCATCTGGAAGGCCTGCCTCTATCTCTACCACCAGTCCTAGCAGGCTATTGCCTCTTGACAAACAGTAGCTTCAGATGTTCAAGGTTTGAACTCAGCTACAACTGTAACTAGGGCTACAACAGCCTTAGGGGCACTTATTCCAACAATTTCCTGGAGTTCAATTTACTCTTCATTAAAGAAGCAAAATGCAAGATCCTTTAACTCAATCCCAGGTGTGAACACTGCCCCTGCAAGGTAGGAAACCATTTCCTCTTTTCTTCTGCTACAAAGTCAGCCACGCAGCCATTTAAGAGTTTTCACCGTCGACAAATTTTCAAACCCCTGCATGAGTTCACTGCCTTTTTTTGAGAGCAGGGATAACATTTTATTACTTTCTTCTTTTCAATTTGTATGTAGTTATTAAACAAGTGCCCTCACCTGGGTTTATAAATATGTCTAATGAGGCTGATCTTTGTCATGCCTAGTCCCTAGTTCATCAGCAGATACTGGGAATACTCTCCCCTGTGATTCTGCCATTTCTACTCTCACCTTATTCCACTTATACAATACATATTCGAATCAGATCCTTGCTGTGTCAGTGCAATAAGCAAATGCCTTCAGAGAAAACCTAAAACATCTTCTGAATCTTCTGAGGATTAGAAAGACTAGTAAAATGACATTTTATTCGTGTTTAACCCCCATAAGTGATTTTGACCTTTCATGGTGGATTTGCTTAAGTGAGCCTGAGTCACATCTTGAGCTGTACATCGTTCTGTAGTTTCACAGCACGACAGTTGATGCAAATATTTTCTTCACCTTCAGTGCACACAGATTTTCATGTAGAGTTGTTTACTCTTGAGTCCCAGGTTAAAATTAAAACAAATGTTTAAAACAAAAAAAACATAAATCTGAGTTACCCAGGATTCCTGATACCAAGCTGCCTATTTTGATGCAAAAGCAAACAGCTAAAAAGCACCTATAGCTGAGTCACTGAATATGTAGGCTAAACTCATGGTTTGGTCAGCACAATACTGTTCAAAACACAGAAAGTGGTATATTATAGGTATCATGGCAAAACAGAAAAGTCCAATTTATCAAAGGTAAAACTGAGGTCACAATTCCTATCAAATAATTCTATTAGAAGAGTTTTGCTTCTGTTTTCTGTTTATGAGTTAATTAAGAGCTATAACTATTTTTCTCCATGTATCTTTAGGTAGTGATGTGACATACAGTTTCTAAGAATAATTACTTGTGAGCCATTTGTTGAGCACTTGAAATTTAAAACAGGAATCATACTGAATTGAAGTTGACACTCTTGCTTTTGCCTGATTGGAAATGTGATTTATGCTAGTGAACTCACTTTACATAACTATTCTCTTCTATTAGCTTAATATTATCTATTTCCACAAAAAATCCTGCCAGAAAATGTCATGCTTACAGATAGTGAAGACATGTTACAAAGGGAAAACACTGGCACTGCTGAAGCCAATCTGCTTCTTAAAGCAGGTATGTGTTATTGTCTCAAAGTTTTGTTTTATTTTTTCAACTGCAGTTTCACCCATACTTCACACAATTCTAGTTACAGGTGCAGGATTCCAAAAGCATCTGAAAATAAAAAGAGAAAAAGGGACAACCAGCAGCAGAAACATTTTTTCTAACACCTTGCATATCAACATTTCATTCCAGCATTGTAAAATTGTGATTCACATCTTGTGGCTAATTTGGTATTTTTAAATGTTTCTTCAGATTTCAGTTAATGTCTTCCCATGTCAAGAAAGCAAGTGTTCAGCAAATAGACTCTTCTGAATGAGGACTGGTATTAATTCCCTCCCTGCACTCTTTCTGGGATCAAAAGATGGACTTCAGCCACTCTGTTCAGTTCCAGTCTTCTAAATTTGGAAGGAGATCACACTTTTTACTGTAATATGAAGTTGATGACATTCATACTGTAATCCATTAGAGGCTGAGCTGAACCATCAAATTAATTTTGATTGTAATCTCAAGCACTTCAAATCCTGTTCTCCATAAGGGAAATTTAAATACATTAAGTCAGTCAAGATCTGCAGCTCTTCATGTGTTGTTAAGAGATCTCAAAAAAAAAAAAATTATTAGAGAGAACATATGACATTTTTTCCAGATAAGAATTAATTGGAATAGCTGGTTAAAATGCATTACAGTTATTTTGTAAGTTTTTGCAGTTCTTCACTTTACACAACATACAATAAACATTCAGCTTCTTTTTTATTGTTTACTCCTATTGATTTTTTTTTTCTGCAAACACACGGGCTCCTGGTTAACATTTTACATTAGTATCCCTAATTACACTGTTCCGATCAGCATGTAATTATTCTGTGTATAAATGCAAATATGGTTTTCTGACATTTAACTTTGTGCACTAGTGAAGTTAAAGCAGCTATTTATTTACAATAGCATGACACACATTATGCCAGGAAATCTAAATCACACTCAAGTTCAAATATTAACAATGGATTAGAAATATTCATTAAATGTGCAGGAATGGAGGGTAATTCAAGGTGGTACTGTATACTCTTTCAACAGGAAATGCAGGACATATTGCTTAATGATTGTGAGACAATCATTTAGACATAATTTAAATATCAAAACTTACGATCTTCCAAGTCATAAGAACCTGAATGCTTAAAAGGGCAATTATTATTTAGAGCTTGCTATTATGAATGCTGGAGGTTCATTTAGAACATACGAAGGTCATGGAAATTCAGAACTACATATACTTGTTAAAATAGGTTTTTGTCACTGTACCGTATTTAAGAATGTTTTTATCCTACTCCCAAATGTCTACCAGTACTAGATTTATGATCTGGAAGTTCCAGGATTCTCAAAGCCATCTACAGAAAAAACAAAGAGTTTAAGCATAAATCACCTGTAAATCAGCAGCATATTTGTGTTCATGTTTTCCCTGTTTCTTTGGATTTCAACTGGGATGAGTTTTTAAGGGTATTTTAAGAGTTTTTAAGGATTTTTTTTTTTCATTTTCCACACCTTTTGTGTCAGTCTAATTTATTTAAGTCTAGATGCTTCCTTTCCATTCACCAACTCATAATTCTTCTGAAATCAAGGGTCATAATCCTGACAGACTAATTTCTCTCCACTCCATTCTTACTGGGAAAATAAACAAACAAACAAACAAACAAAAAAAAAAACCAAACAAAAAACAGTGCAAACAAAAACCTTCCTGATGATTTCATATGTATGAAAACTGAGAGCACTTTTCTAGCCTGTCTGGAGTGGATGTTGAAGATGAAGCAGAGAGGTGCAAAGCGGGTGAGTCACTGCATTGTGTGGGATATTGTTATGTTAATTTTGTGCCTTCATATACCAGGAATTTGACTGAGAGTTTAGCTCCAGTGACACCAGCTACTCCAAAAAGAAGAAAAGTACATCTAATTCCTCCTTTCTGCTCTCATCTTTACAATGAGAAGAAGAGAGCATGTATTAGAATTTAGTTCAAAAGTAGTAGCTACAGCTCTCATGTCCCTGAGTTCAACAAAGGCTCCCAGAACTCTTAGTTCAATAGAAATTTGCACAAATAAAGTAGTTCATTCACATTTCAAACTGGACAACAGTCTTTAATGTATAACTCCCTAAGGGAAGTTCCCCTTTGGCAGTCTGCCAGCCTCCATGGCACCATGAAAAGTTTTGGTGCCTTAAGAAAGATCATTATTTCTTTTATATGGTTCTTTAGAGCTAACTGTGTGTTGTGGTTTAACCCCAGCCAGCAACTAAGCACCACACAGCTGCTTGCTCACTCCCCCCCCCCGGTGGGATCGGGGAGAGAATCAGAAGGGTAAAAGTGAGAAAACAACTTGTGGGTTGAGATAAAAACAGTTTAACAAGTAAAGCAAAAGCCACGCATGCAAGCAAAGCAAAGCAAGGAATTCATTCACCACTTAGCATCAGCAGGCAGGTGTTCAGCCATCTCCAGGAAATCAAGGCTCCATCACATGTAAAGGTTACTTGGGAAGACAAAACACCATAACTCTGAATGTCCCCCGCTTCCTTCTTCTTCCCCCAGCTTTATATGCTGAGCATGACGTCATACGGTATGGAATATCCCTTTGGTCAGTTGGGGTCAGCTGTCCCGGCTGTGTCCCCTCCCAACTTCTTGTGCACCCCCAGCCTACTCGCTGGTGGGGTGGGGTGAGAAGCAGAAAAGGTCTTGACACTGTGTAAGCACTGCTCAGCAATAACGAAAACATCCCTGTATTATCAGCACTGTTTTCAGCACAAATCCAAAACACAGCCCCATACTAGCTACTATGAAGAAAATTAACTCTATCCCAGCCAAACCCAGCACACTGTGTCTGTTGTTTTTTCACAAAGTATTGAGCTGAGCAGTAGGGAGAAACAGCAGCCATTGTGTCTAATGAGTTAAATGAATCCACAGAACTTTTCCCTTCTCTGGAATTCAATCATCTCTTCCACTGACATTGAGAATGTAGTCCCTTGAATGGTGTAGCCTGGGACATGTATGCTAGGTCCATATTTGGAAGTCAGCAGAGACTTGGGGTTATTCTCAATAAGCAGTTTGGCCATAGTCACCCAGTTTTAGAAAGTAAGAGCTTAGCAGTTCAGACTCAAGCATTTCCAAGGCAGTTACTCTTTTTTTCCAGAGAACAGTTGAATACAGTTTTAATTTATCAGTAGAGATATAGGTCCTTTTGGGCTGTGACACTGGGTCAGATGAAACTCTCTGAAAAGAGAGGGTGCATCTTTCCAAGGAGCAATGTGGCACACTTAGTTTGGAAAAGATTATGGAGTACATGGAGAACCCAAAATAGGCTGTGACAGCCAAACATGGCCCATCATGTATTAGTGTGGTTCTCAAGAAGAGCAGAAAAAAAGCATTCAGCAAAGTCTTGGAAATGGCAAAATGAGGTTTTTTGCGATGTCATCTTTAAGGAAAATGTGGAAGAAGTTCAGCCGTACAACTGTCTTCACCTTGGGGGTTCCACCTCTTAAGAATTAGTAGTAATTCTTTCTATAGACATAATTTATTTGTTTGTTTCTTTTTAATCTCAGAATGTAAGGCAGTCTAACTAGTAATATTAATTACAGCATTAGGTGACTCTCTCGTTCTCATAACTGTCATTTCAGTGATATAACTTAAATTAAGAACTTTATTACCTTAATATTTCTCATTTAGCAGACTGCTATACAAACGTACAAGCTGTGGAAGGCAGAAACAAATCATGCCAAAGAATTCTTCTAAGATCTTTTCCCAAGACTGATATTTTTTTCTTTTTTTTTTTCCAAAATCCCCAAGCAAATTAGTTGAAATTGCTGAATACCTACATGAGACTTTCCCAGCTTCAATATTTAATAGGAAAACAAAAACACTCCTTTTATAACCCTGCACAGAAAAGTATCAAGAGATACCAATTATACAACTATTTTTGTAAGGCAAGAATCTGATACTTTTCGTCATGGTGAGGTGCCATTTTAGGGCCAGATTCTTCAACTGCAGTATGTATTTTCAAGGTACTTGGAATCCATCTGCCCTGCCTATAGTGTTAAACAGCAGCATGAGGAACATCAGAGGGGCAATCCAAAAATCCACCTTCTGAGCTAGCCGCTGACCAAAAAGAAATATTGGAGGCCAGGACAAGGGCAGGATCCAAGATTCCACCTGTTTCTGGCAATGATTTTCAGGATCTAAGGCCCAGAAGCTTCTTCAGAAGTTGCCACACAGTGACCGGAGCAAAAGAATAATCTGGTGGCCTACTAAGAGTGCCTGTTTAGGAAATAGCACTCTCTAACTTCTATATCCTGCCTCAGGGATTTTTTTATTACTTTTATTTTCAAAAATAATTTTATAAAATATCTTAATATTCTTGGTAGCTGAGGGCAAAACCCAGGACTTTAAGGCTGGGTTTTAAGGCTTTAAGGCTTTAAGGCTTTGCTTTCTTATGATTCTTGTCATTTTTTTACTTTTCCTATGTAGTGCAAACAATCTTTTAAAATGTCTTTGCATTTTGCAGAGTGGAATTATTTTATCACTTAGCTATTCCTTTTTCCAACACTTTCTCTTGCATACTATCCTATATTTGGTACTGAGGAAAATTCCCAGGTGGTTGGAGGATAGAGTTTTATAGCCATTCTGGCTGAAGAAAATATTAATCCATTACATGAGAGATGGGAGCAACCACCAAAATTATGTTTTCCTTGCTTTTAAAGAAATGGCCTCTGCTAAATTTCTGTGGGAAGTCCGTATCTCTTGGTGCATGGTAGGTATGTCTGGGAGTTCTTTCCAGATTCGATCCCTCAGTCAAAAGATCACACAGGGTGGAGTTAATTTGACTAAATACAGGCTCCTTATGCTACCTGAGATGCACGCTACCAGCATGTATGCCAAAGAATTCTAGTAAGCCACATCTGTCTCTAGCACATAGGATTCATTTGGTCAAAGGAAGATGTCTACATCTGAATTGACCTTCAATTCAGCTTGTCAGCTTGACCTTGACAGCTCCCTTATATAGCCTTTTGGAAGAAATGAGCACTTCTGAAGCCATAATTCATGACATTCTAAGGTAGATATCTAGATCAGCTTAATAGGTCACCTTAAACATATCTTGAGAGTGGTTTCGGTTTATTTTGGTTTTTTTTTTCTCCCCCAATTTATGTTTAAGAAGCCATATATTACAGGCTTTCTTGTGCATCTCTACAGTGTGCATGCCTACATCTGTAAATGGGACAAACTCCAGCGCTGGCTTCTGGAGCTGGTTCTTCAGCAGGAGGATGCCAAGTGCCCAGGCCTGGGTGTGTGCAGAAGAAGAGCTCTAGCAATTTATAGAGTCAAGCCTAGAGGAACCTGCACAATTCAGGCAGCAGCTGACCCAGATGGTTTCTGACAGTTCATGATTTCTAAGTTAGGGGACCTCAGGTTACCTAACTCTTGTTTTAGATACATAAGTCTTTCACTGTACATACCCTGTACATGCTCCCACAAAACCTGATCACAGAATCCATAAAGCTGGTCTTTAAGTGCTAGACAAGGTACAACTGATTTCATCTACCCCAAAACAACATATTTTTGTGGAGGCTCTCTCGCATCCTTGATTAAAGGTGTACTGCTGTTCATTTGCAGGATGATCTGAATCACCCTCCCCTCCAAACAGCACTGAAGAAAGGAGGCTTTAGGAGTTACCAAGTCAGTACTCACTTCTAAATTTATTATTTGCAGATCATGGAACCAGCAGATGTTGACAACCTTGTCAGAGACATTACAGGAAATCATGCAAAATTATAGAAGTTCTAAGTGGTTTTACTGAAAGGAATAAATATATAATTAGAGTGTTATTAAAATTCAGATGTTCCAATTTTTTATTTCACAGCTATTATGACCTAACTGTTTCTGGTTTACTTAGAGATACTTGAGTTCACAGACCATTGACCGAATGGCCCGCAACAGCCACTCAGAAATCATTATGCTCTTTTATGTTACACTAGTTTATACATGAAGACATTAAGACACATTTGGAAGTGGAATAGGGCCAGCTAGGGCCAGCAAAGATGGCTGAGATGTATGGCAGAATTTACATGTAATAAAAACGTGCAAAAGTTGAATTATTTAGTCAGGAAAAGAGAAATATTGAAAGGGAACTGAATCAGGTTATTGATACAATATAAGATATACAGAAAAAAAAAAGAAGAAAAAAATAGTTACTGTCATCTGGCCTGTCCCACAGTATATTAAAAAACCACAACATCATAAAAAGAACTAAAAAGAAAATAAATATCCAGTGTTTTATAAAAGATGCTTCTACACCAAATAGTCTCAGCAAACTGAGTTAGTACTGCAGAAAATCATGAGAGAATATATTTCAACTAGGTCTTAAAAAAAAAGGATGGATGATTTTATACCCACTAATAATGTTTGTAACTATAGTAGCTAAGATAACGATAAAGCTAATCAGATCTCTTGTAGGGTATACTCTGATACCATGCTGCAGTCCGGAAGGAATTATTTGTATCCTGTGTAAACTATAATTTAGTGCAGCTGGTTACATATCCTATGGAGGAAGTTTCCGCTAAAACATTAGGTGAAGGCAGTACTAGAATCACTCCTTTGCACAGTGACTGTGATCTAGAATAACCAGTCTTAGCAGTGACATCTAAATTTAGTTATGGGTGAGACTGTTAAACACATTAGTGAGACTAACAGCGTAGATTATTTTTCCTTGAAAAATGCACTGTTTTACTTATAAAATTGTTAAAAGAGAAATTGTTTTAATTTTAGTTTGCTTGACTTTTATGTCTTAAATTTAGACTTTTACATAAAATTCGTTGAAAAACAGTAAAATGCAAAGTAGCTATGGAGAAGCCACATAAAACAGGAAAGGTTTCAGGCCTATGCACATTTTTTACCTTACACTCATTATAAAACTATGGTTTCCTGGGATTTCTTATAAATATGGCGACAGCAATAGCAGCATAAAAAATGTTGAAAATGTGCAAAAATCTAGAAACTGAACTGATGCTGAAAGGTAGGATTTCTACACACTTTTTCTTTGATTAAATTATGTTGTAAGCCAGATTCCAGAAATCCAGTTAATTTATCCCTTTAATTGAGGTACTCTTTCAAGTTGTCAAACTTATAACCATTCTTGTTAATTAGTTTTGTTTTTTCTCTCTCTGCTGAGAAATAAGTTATTTTTACCACCTTCAGGGTAGAAGAGAAAAACAATATGACACCTATTTTTTGCAATTTTGTAAAATTCAGTATCACAGTCTGTGCACATATAATCATTCAGAAAATGCTTATTACGTTTCTCTGGTGCATATAAGACTGGTCTTGACATGCTGTTGGTCTGCAGAATAACAAAAGCTAGCACTTTGTCAAAGCTTTCAACAAAAATGTGAGAGTGTCCCTCTTTTTACAAATGGAGAAGTTGAAGCACGGGGTGGTGAAATGACTTGCCAAGGTAACTGGAAAGACCAATGGCAGGAACATCCCTGGAGGTCAGACCTCCCAAGTCCTGCTCTGGGACACACACTTAAAGAGTCTTCTCTGCTCAGAAGATAAAGTTGTCAAACAATTGGTCCTATCGAACACGTAATTTCAACCATGTGTTGTAAGTAAACATTTGTAAAGAAACGTTATCTTTATTTCATTGCACTTCAGTAACGATAGGGTTACTCAGGAATGGGTATAATTATCAGAGAAGAAAAGTTAAAATTAGGTCCCTAGAGGCAGTTTCATGGTCTATGAAGAAGGTGAAGGTGGAACAGGTGTTTAGGTAACTATATAAAAGTCTTTGCTTTGCAAAGTCAGTCAGTAGTTACTATACTTGTAAATATTCTGTGTCACTTCTTAGGCAAAACATGTGGAAAACATAGTGAGTCAAACCGGGACTTCTCCTTTGCAAGGAGAAACATGAGAAACAGAATACATGTGCAAAACTTATTGCTTTTTCTGAATACCTCCATAAATATGGATCTATTTAAAACCATGGGGAGAAAGCTTAGCCCAGACCAGCGTCAACTCAGACTTACATGCCATGTACTGAGCATCTTGGGATGAAAATGTTTCTGTGCAAGAGGTTGCTCTACCTCAGCAATAAGGCTTTTAGCTACAAAACATTTTCTGTTTTCTCCTTGGGGGCAGGGCAGGGGGGAGTTCTGTTTCTTCCAAACACACACTCAAATTATTTGGCGATATAGACAAATTTACATGAAAATAGGTGGACTGGAGTTAATGCAACCCACTCTCACTTTGTGTGACTACTGATCACAGTGGGATCACAGTGTGACCTAACGTGACATTATGACTACCTCTACAGCAAACAAATATAACATCACAAGCATATGTAGCCAGAACGAGGAAAAGCAGAAACAGGCAAATCTGTCAAAATTTAAATTCACTACTTATATGAGAATAGCATTGACATAAAAGGAAAAATGTCATCTAAAATTCTGAATGGATGAGGGGATACAGGAGTCGGAACAGAGGTTCTTGTTGTTATTTCAGACACCCTAAAGTATTTTGTCTGGCCTCCTGATGCCCCTCCAAAAGATGGGAGTCACAGTTAGGTCCTGTATCATACCTGCCACTCCTGTGTGAATGTTTTATACACTGTATGGTATCTAAAAAGACACCAGACACCCATGTTAGGCACCTGAATTGCTTCTCAGATTTCTGTGCAGTGCCCTGGAGAACATGCAGTCAAAATATATGGAGCAAAAAAATCTATCTACATTTAATGTGGAGTTCAGTAAGTAAGGCTGCATCTAAATTGCCTGGTAAGTGTCTCTGGCAGGCTGGTCCCCTTATCATTCAAGTCAGAGACCTGTTAGCAGCACAGAGTGGCGGCTTTCCAGCCTGCACACCTGAGTTCCCTTTCCATAAAAGAAATTGTTCATTTTTTCAAAGGAATATATTACTAAATTTAAGCTCTTGCCAGGGAAGGTTTGGGCAAAATGTCTTTTTACTTCATACTAAGAATGTGGCAACTGAAGTAGACTTCATAATCCAGTCCGATTTTTAAGAAAACTGTAGGAAAAAGGTGAGCAATAACACTTGCCTGTGTGTAACATGCATGAAATTGGTATTCATTATCCCAGACTGTCTGTTGCACAAAAAGACACTGATCTAATATGTGTCAGGCCATAATATAGAGAATGGAAGATTGCTTGCGCTTTCCTCTTCATGGCTGCTTTCTCTGTACTTTCAATCGGATTTTCTGGCAGCAACTTAAGCAGCAATAAAAATATAACACAAATTTCTCTTCATTTCAAACTGTTACAATAACAGATTAAAATGCCACACTTTGTCAGCAGTCAAATAAAGCACATAAACCTAGGTAGTGTGAAAACATTGCAAGGTATGTGAACATTAGACTGAATAAAGTATAAACTACATAATCTAAATAAAGGTAATTCATCAATTAACTATAGCATGTGTCTTATGCAATCATTAATTTCAAGTTGTTTAGATAAACCACAAACTTCAACATATTTATCAGCATGCAATTTAAAAACAAATAAGAAATTACAAAAATTAAATGAAGGCTATTATATATTGCTAGCAAAGGTTAATTGATGGATTAACATATGATGCTAAAATGTATCAAGAAATAATAAATCAAATAATAATGAATCAAATTCATATTATAAGGCGCTACATTTATTCTAAATTTCTAGTACAGTTAATCTTGAATCCCAACAGAAAATTGTGCTTCCTTTGCAAGTCTTTGTTAATCAATAAGTCCAGATTTATGCTGATCAAAACAATCAAAGAACATCAATCAGAAGTCCAGCAGAGTACAACCATCAGTAAGGTAAGTATATAAACAACTATTGAATTACTTAAATGTCAATTACATTAAAAGTTTCTTTCCTATATGTTGATATTATACTGTTAAACTTTTTTCAATTGTTCCATATGCAGGCATAAAATATCACAGGAAAACAATTCAAAAACAAGAAAGAAAGAAAGAAAAAGAATGTGCTTAAAATTAAACTCCTTCTAATTTATATTGAAATCCCCTGATGGTATAAGTACAGATAATGTGTAATCCTCTTCTTGATTTACAATCAATTTTTATGTTATCCTAGCAAAATGATAAAACAATAATAATCACTGTACCCTATAAATCATACTGTTATTTTAAGCTTCTTTCTCTGTGAAAGTCTTTATCTTGTGGGCTGCAAAAAATGCATTATCTGAAAAACTTTATTCTTGGCATACTTGCATTCTTTCTTAGAGCACAGTTCCTGTTAGGACAAGAGCTATGCTAAAGTAGTTGAATGAATTTTCTGATCTCAGTAATAGGGTGAGCTGGAGAATGACAATTCTGTTTTGCAAAAACTTGTAATATTTAACATGTTTATACTTCTACACTGGACTAAAAACTAGATATTTTGGTGGGTTTTTTCTTACAAAACAAAAGTATACCAAAATGCATGTTTTTAAAGGAGAAGGGATCAGTTAAGTTTTACCTCCTTCTGTTTCTCTCACTCTCTCCATGGGCTGGTTTCTGTCTCTTTCTCATCATCTTGTCATAAATGACTGGAAATCTTGGGAACTAAAAATCTCATTATAAAAACTTTCCCGTGCTATTTTTTCCCCACAAATGTTACGGTTCAAATGAGAGGACATATTATAAAGAAATACACTGAGATGAAAATGTTCTGATTAGTGTTTACAGTCTTTATCTTTTAAAATCAAATAAACCTTGCAAACAATAGAAAGTTTTTTAATGAAACTTTTAAGTAATTTATAGAGTTTCAGGTTCCAAAAAAATGCTCTCTCAAAAGTACTTAATGTAAAATAACCAAATGATCACATGGGTACAAGAAGAGAAATTCTTTGTTACTTATCCGCTGAAACCAATGGTTTGGTGAATTTTTCAATTCTTTTAAAAGTTCACAGTACCTGATCATTCAGTCTAAATAAAATATCAGATTTCATTCAGGACAATATTACACATCTCATTCTTCTCTTTTCCCCTAGGGATTAAAAACATACTGAGTAGTTTATCTGTTTAAGTTCTTAAATATTATAGCAGATAGGACTGATACAGAATGGGAAACGAGCTCTTCCAGTCCATTCCAACACCTTATGGTAAATTGCACACAGTCTGTCTCTTGCTGTTTACCCAGAAGTTTTGGACTAACTTCAGCAGTTTGTTTCTGACAACATAACATGCAAATCCCTTAATTTGCTTCTGAACTGAAATCACCTATGGGTGAATCCTTCCTTAAGAAGGAAATATTTCCATGACATCAGTGTCGCAAGGTTCACTAGGAAAGGCAGCATTTTCAAATTATCTAATATTTATATGTAATACAAAGTTTGTTTGAATTTCTTTTCTCTGCATTCATATCCAAATGTGGCAGAAAGATTCCTTTTTATCAAGATGCTTCCCAACATATTTATGCAGCAAGAGTTAATAAGCTATTTCTTGTTTTCTGCATACTGAAATTCTGAAGCATATATAATCATGGCTCAGCTTTTCCTTTGAAGTTGCAGAAGCTTGTTTTTGTTTATGATCTGTCTTGAGTCTGTATAACAGACTGTCCAGGCCGTACAACAGTTTGTTTTCCAGTCTGTTTAGATGATGTAGTGTTATCTGCAGTTGTTTGTTTATTTCTATTTCATCTTTAGGAGAATCTGGTATGCACCAGACAGCTTTGTCCTGATAAAACCATCTTATTAGAGCTTGGTATTCCTGTCTGAGTTTCTCCTTGTGCTTTCATTTTCTTTGTTCCACAGAAAACTAAAGTAAGCCTGGCCCAGCCTTAACACTGTTTTAGTGTTATGTATACAACGTTTCTTATTATTTGTGAGCTTGTTATTTTAGAACATTGCTACAGAGAGTATTTTTAGCAGGTTAGATATTTCCCCCAATACTTCACTTGTAATATATAAGGAGCTTTGTTTTATGTTTAAAAACAAACATTGTTCAACTGTTAGCAATATTAATACTACTAATCAAGTTCATAAACATCTATCTTACAAAAAATTCAAGGATAAGACAACAAACCATCCTTCCTTCAGGCTTATTTTAGATTCAAGCTTTCCGTACTGTTTGCACAATGACAGTATTTACATTGGGAAAAACAAAAAAAAGAAGTCTTTAAAAACCGCTTTATCAAAAAAAGCCTCAAATGAAGTTCAAATATTTAAGAAATTAAAGTAATATCCTACTAGTTTGTGAATTACTCCTCTAGACCTGGTGAAATTTACCCTGAGGTACTTAGACTTCAACCTGGTGAAGCAATAAAAAATATTAGTGCAGGACAGTTAAGTTTCCAGATTATTAAGAGGACAAACACAAAGCTTACCTATAAGAAGGAATAGCCAGAATATTATAGGACTATCATCATACTGTCAAACTCAGAAAAATGCTGGGACAGACTGTCTGTTGGTAAGGATACAGAAGATAGCAAGAAGCTAAGTAACAGTCAACACAGATTTGTCAAGAACAAATTATGTCATTCCAAAGAAACTTTGTTCTGTAGTAAGGGAGAAAAAGATTTGTTGTCATATACTGTAATGTAAGTAATGTATGTGACACTGCCACACATCATGTTCTCACTGCAAAATGAGTGAAAATTCATCTAGATCAAAATATTGTGAGTTGCATATACAATTAGCTGAAGATCCATACTGAAAAAGTAGGTATTGTGGTGCAGTGTCAAAATAGAAAGCTTTGTCAAGTGGTATTCCACAGAAGTCTGTTCTGAAACTGGCACTATTTAATATTTTCATTAATTATCTGGACAGTGGAATAGAGGCAATGTTTATTAAATTTACAGATGATACCAAACTCAGAGCAGATACAAGCACATTGAAGCACAAGATTAGAATTCAAAATGATTTACAAAAGGAGAAAATAGTATAAAGTAAATAGAGTGCAATTCAAAATGGGACAAGAGCAAAATATCACTTTAAAGTAGATATAAATAACCACAAGTACAACATTGAAATCAACAAGTTAGACAGCAGGGCTGCTGAAAAATACTGAAGTACTGTCCGGCTTAGTTACACACAGTGGGCATCTAGCATGGTTTGATATATCCTACGGTATTGTGCCTGCCCTCCAGCAGCCCATCCAGAAAAGCATGTCACCATTGGCCTTGTGTCATACCTTAGGGTCACATCTGCATGTCTCAGGTATGCTAGGGCATCTCAAATGGCCCTTGGCATCTGTGTGCGTGGGTAACTGAACTGAGTCCTAAATAAATACAGCCAAAGGAGCCCAGAGGGCTATTTAGCTCACCTGAAGGTAGGCATATGCACATTGTCAAATGAACAGCTCTCCAGGCTACATTGGGCTTGATTCAGTGACCTCCAGATGCCATTTCAGGAAAGCACAGGTTTCTCATTGGTGTTGTATCATACTAGGCAATCCCATGTGGATCTTTCAGACACATTGGGTACCTCAGATGACATTAGGCACCTATGTGTGGGCAGCTAAATCAGGCCTTACGTTTCCAGTGGCTATTTTGGATTCACATGACCCTGTATACATCTAAATACAGCATTTCGGCTCTGTGTGTCAAAGACCTGACAGACACGTTTAGACATTTAGGCTTACACAGTCTGACATGAATTCCGTCCTGATGGGATGAAAAGACTCCATTTGGTTACCTCATCAGGACTGAGCTAATGTATAAGAAAAGAAGACTCTAGAGAAATTTGTTATACAAAAATTTTTCAGTCCCAAAATATATGAAAGGTTGCTAATGAAGACTGATTTCCTTGTCCATGTAGCAAGGACAAGAAATACTGCTCCTAAATTGTAGAAAGTTAGATGTAGTTTAGGCACAAGTAAAAACTTTTGATCTGTACAGAAGGTGAAGATTGTCTTGGAATATTGCAGAATTTCTATCATCAGTGGAAGTTTCCAAAAACAAGTTAGAGAAATAGCTACCATGAAAGATTTAAGTCTAGTTTGTCCTGTCTTAAGGACAAACTGTTAGACCTCTCAAAATGCTTCAATCTGCTTCTGTGACTCTGTAATCTTAAAGTATAATTAGGATCACTTCTCTTCCTTATTTTCTGCTTTGGTCTTGATATTGTTAACATTTAAATTATCATCGTTTAGGTTTTGTTTTACCATTCTAACTAAAATATGACAGGTCATACCTCTTACAGCTGTACTTATGGGATGGCCATAGCCAGACAAACGGCACTTCACAACTCTCTACTTTTATCAGTTTGACAGAGGAAGAATCTAAACGTCTTTGGGGGGAGCAAGGGAGGGTGCAGGGGGCAGGTCTTCCACATTTTACAGGAGTAATTACACCTGCACAGAGATTTTCAAACCATGCAAAAGAGGAAATGACAAAATTAAGTCTATAAAAAATAGGCTTTCTCAGGACAGACCTAACTTAGACTTTCTTGAAGATTAATGTCGGAGTGTGAATAACTGCAAAAATACATTTTGACTGACTCAATTGGATAAATTTACAGAAAGGCAACTGGAAATGCATGACTATAATGTTATTCTGAAAACATTAAAGAGACCTCAATAATAGGTACAGATAGGAAAAAAAAGAAAGAACAAGAGAGAATTTTCCACTTTAAATTTTGTTTACAAGCATTTATATTAAACAGTGCCTAAGATGGGAAAATTATTAGCTTTTACTTCCTCACTTCCTGTCTAATGGTTTTATGGTCCACCATTACTTCTCCTTTTCATTGGGTTCACAAGGGTTTTTGGAAGTCTGTAACACCAACGTCCTCCACAGTGTATTGAGGGCACTTTTCTACACATGGAAAACTGATGGGACATTATAGTTCTGCACTGGGATGCTAATATCAGATCATTACAGGGATTTATTCCCCTGTCTGCCAGAGTGTGGTGAAGCAAACATCTGGTCACTGTATCAGAAGCAGTCTGATTCAGAGGACACGTAAGTCTATTCTTATATCTCAGGGAGCATGTTTAGGGCAGTAGGTACTCTGTTCCAACACTCCGCACTCATAAAATTCACCCAACAAATAACAGCTGCACTTTAGGCCAAGTTCTGTGATCCTGATGGATTCTTGCTGTTTTCCACATTAACCCTTGGTTGCCAGACTTTATCACTGTTTTCCTGTGATCAGTTACTCTTCTTCTCCAGTTTCTTCTCTGTCAAGTGTCTTCCCTTCTAAGTCCTCCCTCTGGGCTGCCTCAGACAGGGTCCTTAAGAGGACCACAAATCACTTCTGAGAGGCTCAAGTTAATATTTCCTCTTCCTCAAATAAAATATTCAACTTCCTTTTGTAGATTGAGTCTGAAAAGTTGTTTGTTCTGGAAAAAAACTAGCTGAAACAGTAGCTGATATCCCGGAGAGCAGCCTGGCATCATTGCCAAGAATCAGCTGACTACTTAAAAAAATCCTGGACTGGGTGTAAAAATATCATGTGCCATATACTAACAGTTTCTTATAACTTGTGTATTACACAGACAACAACTGGAACCAGAGCTCCACCTTATATGACTTCGTATCACTTTTCAAAATCCTATTTGTAACATGCAATATTCCTACAGTTTAGCTAAGATTTAGGAGTATCCATGTATTTTTAGAGAACTTGCTCTTTCTTCTGAAAGACAACCTTTAGAATTCACTTTGGGATCTTATTTTTGAGAGTAGTATCATTGTTTGGGACTAATTAGTTGTCCCTTATGCCAAAAATCAGCATGATCTGCACAAGACTGCCTTTGCTTGTTCGAACCTATAGCTGTTATTTGTTTTCTTTGTAGACTCATCATCTACCTCTGAAGCAAGATCCTTTCTGAACGAATAGTTTCACAGTCTGTCTCTGTCTCTTACAAGAATTTGCTAAACTGTAGCTGCTCAGGAATGTAGGCTCACTGAGCTGAGCATCTGCCAGGAGCTATTTGGCGTACAGTCAGGATGAGACTGCTACAGATGCAACATCAACAGACAAACCAGCTTCTGCGGTAAACATGCAGTCCTTGCCTTATTTATATGCTGTGTCTCTATATGTGAATTTTACATGTAATCTGGCCAGCAAAAGTAGAGAGGCTTTTCCCTATTGTCTGACTCTTTGTTGAGATTCTTTCTCCAGCAGAACTTGGTGGATCTTCCCACAGATTTTGTTGTAAGTACCATGCCTGTGTCTTCCTGTGCAGATAAAAGGGAAAACTTCAGTGTGCTGGCCTCTAAAGACACTATAGAGCACTCCAGTTAAATCCAAAGGTAGTCCTTGTCACTGGATAAGCATAGTGCAAGATGTTGTAAAGCATTTCCAGCAAGTTTACAGTGTTAGTGAACCCACCCTTTTGGTATGCTGCCTTCAGAATAGAATAGATGATAGAAAAATGAGTTTTAAAAGTACACTCAAATTCTATGGATGAGTTCAGCCACTGATTGTATCCTTTTTGTCACGATTAATATCAAATAGGCATTTATTCTAATATCGATCTTCATCCACAATCAAAGTCTAACTTTTCACAAGCCAAAATATTTGGGAAAAGCTTCCCTTCTGTAATCATGGTGACCATTCTTTATGTCTTCATTTAAATACTTCTCTAACATATGATAGTCTCTGGAAATTTCTCTTTCAGTTGATCCAAGAAAAAAGCATATGAGTTTATCATATAAACTATTGAATATAACTTCTGATGTAAAAATAAAACAGTAATTACCTGACTATTGTTTCTACTCCAGGTCTGGTTAGTTAGCAGAGGAATATCTCTGTTGCACTCCTTTCCTAGACTACAATTTCTCTACTTGAAACATCTGAATTGGATTAAGGAGTTGACATCAGCTCTTTCCCTTGAAAGGCAGAGAGCAAAAGTGAGCAGTTATTAGAGAGGCCTGGCATCTCTTTCTTTATTCAGGAGGAAGACTCAATACGAAAAAGGAAGAAAACTAGAAAAGAGCGTGGGCTTTTTTTTTTCCTACTGAGCCATTAATTTATATCTCAGCATGATTCAGCTGAAGCGGATTCCATGAGAATATCTGGGGTCCTTTCTGGAGCTCTTCTGAACATTTATGACTTTTCTCATCAAAAGTTTAGACAACACATTAAATGTAAGGAAAGTTGTCTGAATCTACACGCTAAAATGCCAGCAAAATAAATGCCAAATACTGGAAGGTATTGCTGTATCCATCAGTCAAGACTATAATTTGACATTAAGAAACAATAAGCTAGCATGATACCCCACTATTCTCAAATCAACTCTTGGCCCATAACATACTTCTGAAAACCCTTCTGCACAGCCCACTTAGGCACATATGTCCTCTTCCCCCATCTGCTCAGCATTTCACCACTACCTCCAATGTCTGTGTGTCTAACTGTATGATTGGATTTTCCATGCATAGCAGCATTTAAGCATTAAGCATCTTAAACCTCCTACTCAGATTTTTTTTTTTTCAAATACAGTTATTTATTTGTAAAAACTCAAGGTCTGAAAGTCTGCTTGTTATGCTTTAATGAAAGCTTAGATGCCTGAGCCTATCAAAGATGAGAGCCTTCACAGATATTGGTTTGCTGGACAACTGCCATCCATCCAAATTCCAGTCCTAAACATAACTAGTAGAGGGCAGAGTTCATTCTGCTAATAGGAGGTAATGGAGTCTCATACATTTATACAAGCCCTCAAATAAGCTCATAAATTACAAGAAAATACGGTGTTTTATTTCCTTACAGGTTCTTTTGATGACTTAATGGGGTGAAAAGGAGACTAAGTATGGGCTATGAAAGCAATTGTAATCATTCCTGAAGAAACCTGAAACTAAAATCTGTACGTACAGCTGAATCCATTTTTCTCCTCATAAAATACACAGACACATTTCCTATTAGAGCCTTGGTCCAGAGGTTAAGGTATATTGAATGAAATTCCTTTTCAAAAATAGGGTAGAGAAGTTGAGAGAAAAATATCAATAACAAGGTAAAGACCAAGTAATGTAAAATTTTAATTTGACCCTGCAGACAGGCCCTTAAAGAAAAGAAATAGATGTTTAAGTTGGCAATCCCTTTGTATTAAATTCTGTGTTGAACTAGCAAAAATGAAAAACTAAACACAAAACTAATTGTCCCGGGCTCCATTTTAATAAGATGTGTAGCAGAGGAAGGCAGAATTGGAGCAGGGCAATACAGGATGTTAGGAAATAGGTAAGTAAGTGGACTGGAGTGAAAACGCAGCCACGGGAACATGTGGGTGCAAAGATAGGTACTGCACGCATGTTGGAGCTGACTCATCCCTTCACCAGCTGATGGTGCCTGTGGCACTTTCAGGATCACTCCTGGCACTGGAAGGATCATTGTGGAGAGGAATGCAGTAGTGGCAAAGATGGAAAGGGAAGGTTACAGTAGTTCCCCATGTTTCCTGAAATATCTACAAATTCCTGGTCATAGTGGGCCTGAGCAAGAAAGAGCTGCTGTCACAATCCTGAAGGGGTAAAAAGGGACTCCTGGCCCGCAGCAAACTATGCCAGAGACAGGGAAAACTGGAAGGGAAAGATAAGAGGAGAGCAGATGTTTGACACTCAGTACCAGAGAGGAAACCTATACTGTGGCTGTTGAAATGGAGAGATCCCCTGTGAGAACCATGTCTCAGAAAGCAGCTGCCAAGTCAAATAGCCATTAAATCTCAGCAGAAACAAACATCATCGCACTATGCTGTGTCTCTTTAGTAGACCCAACAGCAGTTCACACTGGGCTAGTGTCAATTGTACTATAATAATCCTGGACAAAACTACAGGTCAGAGTGACAAAAGCATGCACTTTTAATTAAGCAGTTTGAAATGAAATGAAATATGTACTGGAAAAAATGAATGAAAAAGCTGGAAAGCTAGCTTGAGAATTGAACCTGTGTTCTTTGTTATGGGTAGCACCTTATTACTCTGCCTTGGTGTAAAACCCAGTCTCCACATTGCTCTGAGGAGCATTTAAATTACATTGGCTCTTTACTAGTGCAAAGTATGTCTTCCAGTTTGGGATATTGGGGATTATTCCCATCCCTGGTCCCTTCTCAGTTGCTCCTGAATACCTGTGCAAGAGGGTATGACATGACTTCCTGGACCTGGTCATTCTCTGTGTGCAGAGAAACCCTCTCAGAAAGTTAGGGAAATCAGAAATGCACAACGCTTCATTCCGCAGAAGGCACCTGTTGTATATTTTGTTGGGAGAGAGAAAAAAGCTAGTTATCCCAAGGCACACAGGTGTCTAATTTCAGTCTGGTAATAAGCAACAGGTACAGAGTAGAGGAAGGGCAATTGACTACTACATCAATTCAGCTGATACTGAGAAAAATAGAAGCAGCTCTGTAAATGTAGACAATTTCCTGTTCTATCTCAGAACAGAGAAGTTACAACCAAGTTGTGGTGGGTTGACCCTGGCTGGATGCCAGGTGCCCACCAAAGCCGCTCTATCACTTCCCCTCCTCAGCTGGACAGGGGAGAAAAAATAAAACGAAAGGCTTGTGGGTCGAGATAAGGACAGGGAGATCACTCAGCAATTACCGTCAGGGGCAAAACAGTCTCGACTTGGGGAAAAATTAGTTTAATTTATTACTAGTCAAAATGGAGCAGGATAATGAGAAATAAAACCAAATCTTAAAACACCTTCCCCCCACCCCTCCCTTCTTCCCAGGCTTAACTTTACTCCTGATTTTCTCTACCTTCTCCCCCCTGAGCGGCGCAGGGGGACGGGGAATGGGGGTTTGGGTCAGTTCATCACACATTGTTTCTGCCGCTCTTTCCTCCTCAGGGGGAGGAGGACTCACACTCTTCCCCTGCTCCAGTGTGGGGTCCCTCCCACGGGAGACAGTCCTCCACAAACTTCTCCAATGTGAGTCCTTCCCACGGGTTACAGTTCTTCACAAACTGCTCCAGCATGGGTCCCTTCCACGGGGTGCAGTCCTTCAGGAACAGACTGCTCCAGTGTGGGTCCCCCACGGGGTCACAAGTCCTGCCAGCAAACCTGCTCCAGCATGGGCTCCTCTCTCCATGGGTCCACAGGTCCGCAGGTCCTGCCAGGAGCCTGCTCCAGCGCAGGCTTCCCACAGGGTCACAGCGTCCTTCGGGCATCCACCTGCTCCAGTGTGGGGTCCTCCACGGGCTGCAGGTGGATATCTGCTCCACCGTGGACCTCCATGGGCTGCAGGGGGACAGCCTGCCTCACCATGGTCTTCACCACAGGCTGCAGGGGAATCTCTGCTCTGGCACCAGGAGCACCTCCTCCCCCTCCTTCTTCACTGACCTTGGTGTCTGCAGAGTTGTTCCTCTCACATCTTCTCACTCCTCTCTCTCTGGCTGCAACTGCTACTTCCCTGTAACTTCTTTTCCCTTTCTTAAATCTGTTATCCCAGAGGCGCTACCACTGTTGCTGATGGGCTCGGCCTTGGCCAGCGGCGGGTCCATCCTGGAACCCTCTGGCGTTAACTTTATCAGACATAGGGGAAGCTTCTAGCAGCTTCTCACAGAAGCCACCCCTGTAGCCCCCCCGCTGCCAAAACCTTGCCACACAAACCCAATACACAAGTGCAAACTGAAAGAGAAGGCTCAGATTTTGAACTGTGCAGGCAAGCAGGGAGAACAAGGAAGGCAACTCTAATAGCAAAAAGGGAAGATGTGATGCTGATAATATAACATGTCTTCAAAGACTGTTCAGCTCAGACATGCAAAATACATTGTCCAATTACAAAAAACTCCGTGCTTAAAACAAAAAAAACCCCACAACCAAAACCCCAAATCTACGCTTTCCCTTCCTTAGTAATCCAGGATCTTCATACTCTCTGCCTGTATTGATCAGGTTTCTACCTTACCTCTTCTAACTAGTACTTCCTTCTATTCTGTTGTGGGGAAAGAGAAGGTAGAGTCCTACTCACGACAATTCTGCACTGCTGTTGCAGACAATCCCTTTTTCTTGGCTGGTTAATAAGTGGAGGCATCAAGTTCCCTTTCTCTAGCAGGAAACAGGAAGGAGATGAAGCGTACTTCTTGAAATGCCACAACTGTGATGGTGGACAACCATAGCAGATGGCTTGATGTAGGCCATTTATTCTTGCTGATTTCTGATAAGCTGTCCTAGAGAAAGTTGTATAAGAAGATTCAGGGTTGAGAAACCAACTAGATCTTGCTGTGACAGCTGGACAGGTAGAAAGTAGAAGGACTAATAACTCTGTGATTGATAGATTTGAGGAAAATAGTCCTAGGGGTAAGAGACAATGGAATTGGAGAAGTGTTAATGATAAAAGAGTATAGAAATGATAGTTCCTTCGAGAAAGGAACAAGGAACTGACGAATTGCTGAAGAAGAACAGGAAGAAGTTGACAGACCTTGGAAAGAAGAGACATAATAAGGAATTTATAGATATCCTTTGGATGTGTATTATACTGAGAGCAAATCATGTATTGCAGATTAAGGCTACACACATTTTAAGGAGCCAATGCATTACTTGGTTTGAATAAAAAGGACATATTCTGGGAAAAGATTGCATGAATAGCATATAATATAAAAGTAACTGTAATTGGGGTAGATGCCATAAGGGCAAAGTGAGAACAAGCAAGGAAAATGCCAAGGCCCAGATCCAACAAAATATTTATGCTTTCAACTTCTGACTGCTAACATTAGATAGTAAAAGTTTCACAGCAGGTAAGATCATAAATCATTTGATGAATCTAAGCCTAAGGCTGTTACATGTTAATCCAATGATTTTAAAAGTAAGGTTTACCGAACATATTTCCAAGTTTTCAACATTTAGTTAATAGTATCAAAAATATATAGGCTGAGGGAACTGTGCTTGTTCAGCCTGGAGAAGTGACAGCTTTGGGGAGAGCTAACAGCAGCCCTCTCTTACCTGTGAGGAAGTTAATGAAGAGGACGGAGCCAGGCTTTTCACAGCTGTGCAAGGTGGGAGAACAAGACTAGCGGGCATAAGCTGAAATAACAGAGGTTCAGGCTGGATGTCAGGAAAAGCTTTTTCATGATGGAGACAGTCAAGTGAAACAAGTTGTCCAGAGAAGTCATGCATCCATCCTTGGAGATCTTCAAGACTCAACTAGGCAAAGTCCTGAGTAACCTGGTCTGATCTCAGAGCTGACTCTGCTTTGAGCAGGAGGTTAGAATAAACGGCTTCCTGAGGTCCCTTCCAAACTCAATTATCGTATGATCCTATGATCTCATGAAAAGATTTTCACCATTTCAGTGTGCAATTGCTGCCTTCCTTTACCTGAGAAAAATGCTAATGCTATCTTTTTGATATCCTGAAGGCACGTGGCTATGTGTGTTTGCCCCTACTTAGGTGTGTGTTTTCATGAGATATCCTATTTAATAATTTTTAGGACGTGAAAGGATATGAAAGGAAGAGGAAAGCTGTAAATTATTTTTCAGTGCGTCTGTACATACCATACTGCAATAACTGTAGAAGTAAAGAAAGGTCAGAATGAATTAAAAAGTTAATAATAAAGTAGAATGAAGCTCCAGATTTATAAAATGTTCCACATTCATGTGAAGAAACACAAGATTGCAAAATTAAATTGACATGTATTGCAGTAGTAGCAATGTTAATGTCTAAGTAATCTCTCACCAAAAGTGTAAGCCTCTAAGATGCTGAAAAGCAAAGACCCCTAAAGGGCCCTAGGTTAGTGAGCAGGAATTTTCTGGACTATTTTCCTGCACATGGCCATCTAAAACCCATCTAACCTGCACATTAAAAGAGCCAATATGATTTCTGCAAGTTGACAACTTTGATTTTATATGGTATAAATTTCAAAAAATGTGGACAGGAGTAACAATTTCAAACAATGATTGTGTCATGTCACCATGAGCAATAGCTGGTGCCATGAATAAAACATAGGTATTTCATGCACATAATAACTGAAAAGTGAACATAAATATTCTGAATCAGCTATAGACCTACCAAGATGATTTTCTGATATTGGTATTTTTTCTTCTGTATTGATGCATTATAAGCTAAGTTAATAAGTACTCTCAGAGTGTGCAACAGCTCTTTAGGAGACATTAGAGCATATTGAACTAATGACCCACGGATAATCAAAGTGTCTCGTTCACTTAATGATGGATCCTTCATTCTAGTTCCTTTGAACATATTACATTTGCTTTTCTTTTTGGTAATAAAGAGTGGGCATTAATTATGTCTCAAATACTATAAAAATCCTATTGAACACCTACATTATAAAAATATTCTTTTTATTTAATTTTGATTGTTTTAGAAGCTTTTGATAAAATAAAAAAGCATGATTTTTACTAATTTTTTTTTTTTTTTTTTAGAGAAGAACCTATTTCTTTGTCCTGGTATACTTCAGTATTAAATACTTCAGTTGTAATTTATATCACATTTCAGTTCACTGTCATCATCATTTATGAATTAGCAATCTCATGACCTGTATTCAAGGTCAAACAGATCCTTGTCAATGGAGATGTAAGGAAAACAGAGGTGTTGCCTTCAAATATTGACTTCTAAAAACTTTGTTCACTAGCAAAGATATTTGAGAGAGGTTGGTGAATAGAGTGTTGAGCATAATCGCTGGAACACCTGAGTATAATCAACCAGACATCTACCCTTCTTCCGTGCACTTTCTAAAGCTAATCAACACCAGATCTTCCTCCTGATCAGTCTTGTACAAAAAAAAAAAAGCCAAAAAACCCACCCAAAAACCAACCAAACAAAAAAAACACAAAAAAACCCCATTACCATGCAAAAGAGCTGAAGAAAAAATTTTAAAAATACCAGGGACAAAGGTGGGATGAAATAAAGTTAACAGATGGACAGTGAATTACTTATGACTATTCCTAGATCACATAGATTTGTTGCCAAATCAAGGAATCTGAATTTCAAATCCAGTGTGTTGCCCAAGCAACCAGCTCTCTGTGGCTAAACAATTGAAACCTATGAATCTATGACTCTATGAAAAATAATGTGAAGTGATATCATCACACCTTTTATGTTAGGGGTTTTTTTCCACCGCTTCCTAGTGCAGGAATGATAAAAGAAAAAATGAGTACGTAACTAAGGCATTTTAGAGCCATTACTTCTGAATCTGAATATTAAAACTGGCTATCCAAAACAGTAGTAGCCAATGAAGACCGTATGGAACACCTCTTGTTCTGACTCTTATAACTTGTTGCTTTACCTCCTTCTACTTCACTACAGTCAGTGTCTGTTACACTCAAAATCTTTATGGGTAAAGAGTAGGCACATCTTATATACATATAAAACCAAGAACTTATTATTAGTATAATTGAAATCTTAACAGTCTAATCATTGTTAGTCCAGATTTAATTGTAATAGAAAAAAAAGTATAATAATGTGATTAAAATTGCTGTACATGCACTTTGTTTCTATCCATTTTTCTGCTGTTATGCTCACTCTTGCCCTGCTCCTTGGGATCTTAGGGTCAATGTTTTATTTTTTGGAGGATGTGTGGGGGTGTCGTTATGGTGAATTGTCAGCATCTGGAGTCCTTCACTGGGAGGAGTATGATGTTTATGTTGATGGTTTCTTCTTCTTCACTGTAGGGTTCACTTAGTCATTTTTATGTTCGCTAACTTTCTTTTACACCTCTGCTGTTTTTTTGCTGGTCTGCAACTCCACATTACATCCAAATTTACTATCTGTAGTACTCTTTACATATGGGTAGATATTACTTCTTTGTTCTCTTTTTTATCCTAAAACCAGTTTTGCCCAGATCTGCGTTTCTGCAACTGGCCATGGGTGAGTTGTTCATAACCGTAGAGTCTGAAGTGCCATCCTGTGACCCATCCCTCATCATCTCATGCTCATCCCTAAGCCACATCCTGTGCCCCCACTTCTCAAACCCCCTGCTGTTGCACCAGGCCTGTATTTCTCTACCTTACATCATTACCTTAGTACCATAAATATTCCGTTCTGCATAGCACAACTGCTTGTCTCTGCTATCTGTATAAAACAATGGTTTCACCATACATAGACAACAAAAATAAAACAAATTAGATGTAGACACCTAGTCAATTACAGAAATTGCTATGACAGCTAAACCAAGTGAAGTAAAGCTGCAGACAGGACAAGACAAGGTCACACAGAGCAGGTGTGACAAACCTTGGTCTTGAGGCCATGCAAACACAGTGCAAAGCTAATGGCCTATCACTAGCAATGGCAATGCCTTATTACAGGGCTGCATGCTTGCGTATTTTGCTGAACATGTACTGTGGTAGAAGGTAAAATACACTTGCTCAAGGCTTCCAGGCCCCTGCAATTTCAAGACACAAAGGTCCAAGTTAAAGATGGAATGAAAAGCCTGAACTCTGTATTTCCTGTCTTTTGTAAGCTTAAGTCAGATCTTATCTCTGCTTATTAATAGCAGGGTTTATTAAATAACAGCTAATGGTGGGAAAAGTAATAAAGGTACTGTGCAGCACATATTCAGTGATCTATTCATTTTGCAAAATAAACCCTTATTCTAGAGTTTTAAGATGTTTTAAATTTTAAAGGGATGTCTATACTACTACATTACTACTACATTTCATAATTATAATAAACATTTCCTGGTAAATAACTGGGTAACAAATATTCTTTCTCCCACCCCCCACTAAGCACATATGATTAAGTTCCTGGATGACACCATGAACCCTTCTGCTTCGTTATATTAACTCCATATTTTAAATGGGACGTAATCCCATTTTATAATGGGAGATGACTAGTTGTGATGACTCTTTGCAGATTTTTTTTCAACAAAGAGTCCTTGATCTTGCTGCCCGTACAGTTCAACAGCACTGAATTTGCTGGTCTTAAAGTCATGCTACAAAGCCTATCTGTTTATCCAGACTTTCTCCACAGAGGTAGTATAAAAGAAGACCCATAAGAACTTGCCTAGGGCAAATGAATGTGCTTTCCTTGATTTCTACAGGATGTCTTACTCTTCTCCCCTCTTCCTAGAGGGACAAATGCAGGAATGCTGTGACATCTGAGGTAGCTTATGTTGTTTTCTAAAGAAATTGGCAAGGTTTTGTAAAAACAATCAGTTTAGATGACATATTTGCTTAACAAAAAAAAAAAAAGGCAAGTTTAGCTTTTGTATTGTTACATTTCTGATCTTTATCACTGAATCAATATTTATTTTAGTATTTCTGCTCAAAATTATCAAAATTTCTTACTGAACAACAATCTGTTTCAATGGAAAGAGAAAGAGTACCTTTCTTCTTACAAGAGTTGTTTGCCTTCTTTCAGCATTGTTAAATATTTGTTTTACCCAAGAAAGTCTCTAAGCATGATTCTCTTGCCTACTAGTTGTGAAAAAGTAGAAACTTCAATTTCAGTCCCAGATCCAAAATCATGTGTGTGTGCTACATTAACCAGCTATTAGAGGAGGAATATCTTTCTCTCTTAATACCGTGCAAAACAGAACAGTTTCAAAAGGTGGAGATAAGAAAGTAACCCTCAGGACCAGCATCCTTGTATCCCATCTGAATATAAACATATGCATCAATTTTTATTTCAGTTCTTACAGGCTGCTAGTTATTATATTAAACATGAAGACTTACTGCATGGGTCCCAGATTCCTGCAGATAGAAGATAAGAAGTCAAACGAGTTCCTGTGGAGATCCTTTGGATGCTGCTAAATTGTGATAAAATTGTTTTATTGGGGTACTTAAACTCTTGATTTTTTTAAACTTAGACATCAAAAAATTTAAACAGAACTATGCGTGAATAATACTGTAGTCAATGGGAATTATGCTGTAAAAAGCTGGATTTTCTCTTTCCTTCATGTAGGGAGAGTGGAAAGTTCCATACTTCTGTGTTTGTGGATCCATGTTGTCTTGAGAATGAGCCTCAACCCAACTTTAATTTTCCATACAAATATTTGTTCTTCCTGAAACTTGATAAATGATGATGCTGTTCATTTACCCATCCCCCCTAAATGAAAATTACTAACTTCTTTGCCTAGAAGAAAGGCCTAGTAACTTATTTATTTCAGCCAAGTTATTTTAGAACTCAGGTTTTCAAAGGAGAAACATCATTTTAACTGAAAAATAGCACACAGACTTCCTGAAAAAAGATTTCTATTTGCTAGCTGTACAGGCTACTACAACAAGTGTCTAAACCTGAAAAAAATAAAATATTGTACAGCATTTCAGAGCTTTTATACTGTGATTGTAAAATATCTGGGAGGTTTGCCAGACTCAGTCAAAAGAAGAACACAGCATTTTCTCATCACTAATAACAATGACCTGAAGTCACGTTGAAGATTGTAAGGTCAATTTCCCTCTTAAATCGAAAAAAGAAAATAGGAGAACAGATGTGGGTAGTTGCCTCTGTATTTATAAATTGCATGACAGCTGGGTTAGCCTATATGATCTCCAGTTTCTATGCATTTAAGGTGTTTTTATCGAATCATTCCTACTAATCAGATAAAAGTGTTAAGGTGCATTTTTAAGGTATTATACAACATAAATGAAGTAGCCAATTTCATAGTGTACATTTAAAATTGAACATTTTTCTTCATTAAATATGTTCAGATAAGTTTACCAGGTGGAATGCACATTTCAAGGAGAATTTTCTGGGTTTAAATGATCAGTTCTGAATTGACACAGCATACAGGCATGTGATGATAAAATTAGTGCATTTTAAATAAAAGTGTAAATTACACAAACTGTTAATTAAAACTACCTACTACCAGATATTTGTTTATTTGGTGGGGTTTGGTTGTTTGGGTTTTTTTTAGTTTACAATTGCAGCAACAGTAGCTGTGTAACCAACTTCCTGATAACATTTATTCCATCATTTTAGTAGCGTATAATTCTAGAAACAGGAAATTTTACACATACAGAAACTCTCACTCTGCCTTATTTCATATATTAAACTGACCATTTTATCAGAAACATCATTTCTTGTTACTGACTCTTTATGTCTATGTGCTGAAACACGATTTGCACAGGCTACACACCAATATTTTTGGGTACTATTTCTTTACATTAAAATGCCAACCATCTGCTTGTGGATGACAGCATCTAGGCAACTCTTTCCTTTAAATCCCAGCATTTTATTTGTAATCCCTTATTGGGTGAAGCATGTAAATCACATTCCACCTCTTTATACTATGCAATTCATTTCATCTAACCTACACATTTTAACATTAGAAATAGTAACCTACTGAGCCTAGATCTATGAGAAGAAAAAGGAACCTCATGAGAGTAGTTTATCTGAAACATCTTAAATGTCTATCACAGAATGAGATAAATCTTTGACGATGCCTTCTGTCTCCTTGACATAAGGAGAGACTAGGTGAATAGTTAGACTTAAAGGATTAACTTCTAACACTTACATTGGAGTACCAAGCAAGAGCTTAGAAGAGAAGTCTCAATTAACTAAGACTGAGAGCTAAACCATTTTCTAATCTTCAGCAAGCACAGCCAAACATCTGATCCATAGTTGTTTCTCTAACCTATGTCATGTATACATCAATTATTTCAGAAAAATATTTTGGTGAATACGTAAAATACTTTTAATATTTACCAAACAGCAATGGACAGAGAGTTTGGTGACTGTTCAGAAGGGGTAAAGAGAAAAATAAGGGAAGTAGAATGAATCAGTTTTAGCATACAGTATTCTCTCCCCCGTGAGTTTTAGAAAAATTGGCGAGATAAGTTAAAGCAGCCCTCAGGCAGCTTAAACTTGTGCAATCAGCCTTTACACAGCAGATTGTCCTAAGTCTCTCTGACCTTGGCAGTTTTACAAGGGTCACATTTACATGTGGGTGATCTGCTTCTGAATGACAACTGAAATGCTTAGAATTTAGACAAAAAAATATATATATATTTGTTTCACAGGTCTCCGCACAATATAGTACTCATCTTTTATAAGGTCCATTTCAATAATGAGTGCTTATTTATTATGGACAGTGCAAGGAAAGGACTCCCATGCCACAGACAGATCAAAGTTCCCAGGTGCAGCACCATGAGCACAGAGCCCCTGAGCCCACCAAGGGTGATAGCTTTGCTCCCTTACTCCATCTCAGCAGCTGCAGCCTCTATGGCAGATGGAGGGCAACGAGAGATCCTTGGGTCCCTTGGTAAGACCAGCAGTGGCTTTTCCTTCTACTGCAGCCCTGTCAGCCTCCCAGCTGTGCTGCGTCGGCTCAGCGTTCCTGTTAGGGCCTCTGGGCACTACAGTAAATAGTGAGCATTAAGGGATATAACATGCTGGAAAGTCTAACAGTGTTCATGCGTCACTAATTACCATAATGAGAAACTTGCGGCACATCAGCCAAGAAGAATTTGCATTGATTGTTTTTTCCCGTTCTCCAGCTAGAATAGGAAGAATTCCCACGACTCTGCACTTGACCTTGAGGGCTTCTTCTCCTCCTTCTGCGTGTAGATATTCCTTACAGGTGCAGGTAAGGTGAATGAATAAACAGGGATTTAAACCCAGAAGTGCCTAGTCTCCTAATAGGTCTTCATACTGAGTGTATATATAAATTCTAGTTGTGACTACCAGAGAAAGAAATGTTGAAATTTCATCTGATCTCAGTTGGCACAGGCACATTGAAGAGCAACTGCCGTGTTCACACTCTGCCCCTAATTCACTGTAAGGCCCTGCTGCATGTTAGCTATTGATTTTAGACACTTCTGCTGTTGATTACAAATAGTGACTCATGAAGCCTGGATTCCTACTCCACTAATACAGGGTTAATATTAGAATTACCTGAAGATCAAACATTCCTGAAGTACCACTATTAGCTAGAATAACTTATAAAAAACAGGGTGTTTTGTTGAAACTTCTCTTCTGTGCTGAACCAATGTTTACTGTAGACAAAGCAACAAAGAAGGTTTCTGGAGCACAAGATATTCTATTGAAAGGCTTCCCAGGTCATTGATTCCTATCCCCTGCTCTAACAGGCATTTCCTGCATCCTATAATCCCATTCAAAAATGTATTAAGCTCCACTTTAAAGCTACTTAAGTTGTTTTCCTCTCTTACGCTTATTGGAAGGCAGTTCCAGACAGGTGGAAGGTGGCTAGACAGCTGTATTGATCTCTAAATTCCCTGGAAATTCTATTTATAAAATGTTAAGCATTTTGTTAAGGATTTCCAAGTGGGTGTTTCTGATTGCTCAATACATAACAATTGTTCTGCTGATAACAATCCTCTGTGTGTTTCATTTATAATGATCCATTTTATTTTCCTTGTAATAATAGCATATTGCCATTTCATGCAGCTGTTACATGCACTTTATGAGTGTTCCACTGGTTTTTTAACATAATTGACTCAGTCCTTTGAGTTGCCAAGCACCTTATCTCTGATTTCAGTGAAAGAGCCTTAAGCAATACCCTAAGGTAAGCACTGTATCCAAGGACCTTGTTTCAGGTAGGCACGCTTCTTTTTTTAGTCATGTATTTGAAGTGCTCTGTCTCTATGCATAGATCTGATTAATGCAAAGTACTCAGTATAGCATTTCTAAGATCATCATGTGTTTGGTTTTACTGTTTCTTTAACAATTATAACACAATTTTTAATGTTTTACCCTTAACTATGAGGGCCACATTCTGGTTTCAGTTATCTGAGTTTAAATCTGGATTAAAAAGTGAAAAATAAATTACTCTGGAATTCGTTTCTGTTTAAAGAAAAGTAAAGTTTAGCCCTGCTTTTTTTAAAGAGCCTGAACATGAGGGAAACTAAATACCATGTATGGTAGCATTGTGTTCACTTCCTGTCGCCACACTTGCTGTCATGGCTCATTTTACTTTGCTCATCGACTCTGAAGGGTGTTTACAATGACGACATGTAATCAACAGAGATCTCCACTGCAGCATCCGTATGAAAGCAGGTTCTCACTGCTCTACTGTATCTGAGCTTTAAGGATCAAAACTGATCCAGCATTTGGTCTGGCCTCATGTTTGAAGGAAGAAATACTCTTACGCACATAAAATTTTTTTAAGAGAAACCAAAAGTTAAGAATGCTATTGGGAAACAACTAAACCTACATATCAAACTTCCATGCGGGTACATTCTGCATCTCACTGGCGTATAGAATACCTGATGATTTTGACTGTTCCTTTTCTATATCTGTCTCTGACACTGCTACCATTATGCATTATTAAGTGAAAACCTGACCCCTTTGAAGTTAATGGAAAAAAGCCTTCCTACTTTTAATGTGAGTTATTATCTTTCAGTAAAGTTACTGCATGGATCAAATCTTTGTGCTACCAGCAAGCGCTGTCCATTGACTTGAAAAGGACTCTGCAAACATGTAGAAGTTCATGTTATTATATCCTGCTGAAGGATGTGAACACTTTACTTTAAAAGCAGCCTTAAAAAAATAACAGCTAGTAATATATCTCATTGGACTGCTGTGAGATCATTCATACAGTACAAATTAATATTTGTACTGTGAAGCACCTTTGGATCTTTGGATGAAAGATGATGTGTTTAAATGCAAAGTATTAAAATTTATCTCTGCATGGAATTTTTTAAGAAAAAAAAGGTGAGCAATTCAGTTTAATTAGTCAACTAATAAAAAAATTAAAAATGCTTAACAATCTACAATTTACATTTCTCAATGGAAACCAATATTATGCTTAGATTATAGTCAGGATAATATTATTAGTAGAATGACTGACTCAAATTAATCATGACTGAAAATCTGATTAACACAAGGGATCATGCTGCTATCATAGACTTCACATACCTTTCCTTTTATCTTCTTATTACAGCACCAAATTTCTCCCTCTCTGTAGAGGGTATACAGGTTTTTCAGTTTCCAGTGTCTTAAAACTGCAGCTTTGCTATTATAACGCACATCTTGTGAATGATGGGCCTCAAATTAATTTTATTCTTACAAAGAAGAAACTACAGACAAGGACAACTGTTTTTAATAATGTTATTTACAAGGTGCTAATGTGCAATTTGTTACTTGTCAAAACAGTGGGAATTATGTTCTCATTCCATGTTAAATATAATTAGGTAATACTTTCCAAAGGATATGCAGGCAGAAGAAGTATCTCATATTTTTAGCTTTGTTGCAAATTTCATTATTTGCCTTCATTTGTTCTCTCTCTCAGAATGCAAAAGTTTAAGTTATGTCTCCAGTACGCTCAAAAGAAATCCATTATAAATAAGTTGGGTTTCCTCAGCTTCAAGGGTATTCATGTTCTGTTTATGTACATATCCATAAAGATCTTTTAAAAGAAATAATTGTGAATTAGATTGTGTACAATGAATTATTACATAAATTTTCTTGTGGGATTAAAAAAAAAAAACAAACCACTTTCTAGCCTTTGTATCTTTTAAAACACTTTTTTTCCCCAAACAAATTATGCATAATACATTAGAAATACATTTCTTTTGGCTAACCAAATTAGTTTACAGCTTATTTAGCTGGGACATTGAAATGCATTATTTTTATGGTCTTGCTTAATCAAAAGGAGCTCTACAAGCCTATAGTAAAAATAAGCCCTACCCCAAACAGTTTACAATAAAATGACAAGATGAGAAAAGTACATGAAATAAAAAGTAGAAAAAGAAGGATAAAAGAACAGCCTGATGATGCGCAACATTTTCTAGTATAGGAAAGTTGCTGGTACAATTTGTAGCAAATCAGACTACATCTACTCTTCTAACTGCATCCACCCCAGGGAGGGATGCTTGGGAGACAGCCTCAGAAGTAGCCTCCTCTAGGGTAGATCAGCTGTATTTGCATGAGCAGCTTTGCCTTTAGAGCCTTCCTGGGCCTTGTATGGTTTATACAAGGGTCCATTTGTAAATATATATATGTGTGTGTATATGTAAAATATATATTTATATATATTTTTGTCAATCTGTGTGTGTATGTGTCTATGTGTATGTATGTGTGTATATGTATCTATTGATGGGAGGGTTGAAGACAGGACTTTAAATTAACGTGTCTGAAATCATGAGACAATTGTGTTGCAGCCCACCTGAAAGGTTTTTTATAGCATGAAAGTGTGGCCGTATATCACGTATCTTGAGGGGGTGACCAAGGACATAGGAGAGTGTAGGAAGGTCCCGAGCTGGGTAGATAATAATGAAGGACTGCTCAGGGCAGGTGGAGAAAAACCCCTCTCATCTGTAATGCCTATTGAAAGCATTTGTTGGAGTGTGCAATCCACTGAACCATGCTTGGATTTAATTTACGAGGGAAGTGCTTGGGTCAGAAGAGAACTTAGAAACAAACTAACATTTATAAACCATGGGCAGTCAGTACACTAAGACCAAAACTGAGCTGGAGAGAGAAATTACTTGATACCAAATAACACCAATGAGCTCCAAGAAACCTACTGAAATCAGGCATTTCTATAAGGATCTACCAATAGTCGGATAATTTATACACCATAAATATAAAAAAAATCAAGTGCCTTTTTTAATATGTGTAGAACTCACCTTACCTAGATTCAAATGTCTAATAATCTCAAACTTATCTTTTGTGTTTTTATAATTTTAAAACCTGATTTAATAATCTAGGTTGACTACAGAGTCTCTCTGGAGACTCATTCATTCTCTCCAGAGAGAGAAATTGTCTCTGGAGAAGCCTGCTTTGCTGTTACTAACTATAGAGAAACCTAACCCAACTCCAGTCTTAATTATTAAGTAAAAGCCCTTTGTTTTAGGTATCTATAGAAGTTTGGGTATCTAAATGAGGTGATTATGGGCTACAACTCTCACTTTTGCTTCTCTTTACATCTCAGGGGTTGCAACATTATGCAAATTGCAATTCATAGCGAAGACAGTTGTTTCAGGGAAAAAAGCCAAAACCAAACAAACAAACAAACCAACCAGAAAACCAACCTCCCCCCCCCCCCAAAAAAAAAAGCAAACGCAGAGTCAGGAGGTGAGGCAGGAGCCACAGAAGGAAATGGAGGAGAGGATTCATATCACTTTTATCAGATTACAGAGCATATGGGGATGCAAAACAAGAAAGGGAAGCCACCACATCAGCTGCTGAGATACGGCCAACATGTAGCCAAGATTACAAGAATCATGGGGGAAGGAAATGAGGCAAGGGGAAATCTGATATTGCAGTTTAAAGGCCAGAGCATAGACCTGAGAGACAGTAATTATAAAACCTGATCTTGGGGGTTTTATGAATTTTACATTAGATCTCAATGGATTGAATGCTGAAGCAGTCCAGAGGAATGAAGCTAAAAGCCAGGCTTGTCATCACAGCGCCTAGGATAATAGAAATAAGATGCATGCCCAGGTTTCTTCTCCCTTACTTTTCTTCTGGTCCCATGATGCTTCTATTCTTGAGTATAAAACACACAAAAGGCTTAATGGCAAGGGATCCCCACATTCGTCACCTAGCTCCTCCTGTTCTGAGAGGCAGGGTTAGGGGTCCTCTAGCCTAACATGACAGAGGAATTGCTTCTTGGAAAAGTGATTTAACCATTAGGCTACAGTACAAAATTATCTACATCTGTGACTGCTGTGATCTGTGCCAGACTAAATGTTAGTCATGGATCTTGGGCAGAAAGGATATGCTAGATATTCTGCACAACCAAGATGGTGAATCTCCTTGGCATGTGTAGTAACAGGATATTAAATTAAAAAAATAATTTGTCTTAAATGGAGAAAACTTCAGTGCCTGCCATCCTGCCATTTTCTGAGACTGAAACATCTCAATTCTGCCCAGTTCGTTTTCTAGATTTCTGAATACCTTTAAAGATCTTATTTTCAGTTTCTTTGTGCCTCACTTTTCTATGTTTTCTCTCTTTCAACAATAATTATGTTTCCCTGGAAAAGTAAAGGAATTCACATTTGTAAACTGTTCAGACACCCATGTAGTACAGACCAAACAAGAACCTAGATAAAAAGGTTAAAAACTAAATGCAATGATATTTCCTATACTCCTCTCCCTCCGTTTATGAAAGCAGAGAGTATAATAAGAACTAGCAGACAGAGCTTTCTGGAAAACCTCTTACTGCCTACAATAATGAGGAAGTTGTTCGATCATAGCAGAAATATCGCTCAAATAATTCTGTCAAGGTCAGATTCTGGCAAGTGTCATTTTCTATTTGCTACATGAAGTACTATGTGTTCAAGTTGCTGTGGAACTACCCCAGGGCTTGCAGAGTCATTGCATGTAACTTTGCAGAACCGTTTTGTCTAACAGTTTTGTCTACTTTTGTTGCTCCTTTGTTCCAGCTCTACTTGTGTTACTTCTAATTCTTCATTTCAATTTATGTTGGCCCAGTCTCATTCCAAGTAAGTTTATTGTGCTTAAAGATGCATATGTTAACACCTGTTTAAAGTACACTGGAGAGACTCAAAGCCACACAATCATTTTGTGTGATACACTGTGCAAATGAAGACAGGCAGGAGAGTATATCAGTTATGAATAAGATTCCAAGGCAGGTATCCCAAAGTATGTTAAAGGATACAAAGCATGTCTATCAAATAAAAAAACGAGAAAACTTTTCTGTTTTCAAGTAGTCTGTATATACTGACTCATAGTGATACTCCAGAGTGAAAATTATTTGCATTTCCAAGGTGAAAGGTCAGCTGAAAAGCTTTTATATAATATCACTCAATATTTTACTGTTATGTCCTACTATGGGAGAAGCCTTGTAATAGAAAAGCTAATTTATGTTAATTGGTGGAATGTAGAAAAAATACAAAGTTATCTATCCCTGTCTTCTACTTTTTCAGGAAAATAATACTTTCATGACATAAAAGCATCCAACTTTCACTATACACTTCACAAAAATCTCCGTTACAACCTGCCGTGGTTTAACCCCAGCCAGCAACTAAGCACCATACAGCCGCTCGCTCGCTCCCCCCAGCCCCATGGGATGGGGAAGAGAATAAAAAAAAAAAAAAGTAAAACTCATGGGTTGAGATAAAGGCAGTTTAATAGGACAAAAAAGGAAGGGATAATAACATTAAAAATAAAAATAAAAAACCCAATAATAATAGAATATACAAAACAAGTGATACACAATATAATTGCTCACCACCCGTTGACCAGAGCCCAGCCAATCCCTGAGCCACAGTGTCCCCCAGCCAACTTCCGCAGTTTATATACTGGGCATGATGCCATATGGTATGGAATACCCCTTTGGCTCGTTTGGGTCAGCTGTCCTGGCTGTGTCCCCTCCCAGCTTCTTGTGTACTCCCAGCCTCCGCTGGCAAGGCAGTATGAGAAGCTGAGAAGTCCTTGACTTTTAGTATAAACACTGCTTAGCAACAAATAAAACATCAGTGTGTTATCAACATTATTTTCATCCTAAATCCAAAACACAACACTATACTAACTATTTGGAAGAAAATTAACTTTATTCCAGCTGAAACCAGGACACAACGTATGAGCTGAATTTCTCACTTGTGATGATATGGCTATCACGAAAACACTGTATGACACTAAAATACAATCACTGACACATTATCTGTGTTCTACTATTCAGTTGCTGTTTATTTTATCATTTCAAAGATCATGTTTAAAAAACAAGAAAGCATTGGCACCCCTACATAGGGGCAGAACTCTAATCTTAACAAGATATAATCCTTTTACAGCTGTTACTGTTTTAAACTTCCGTAAAGAAACGCCAGTTAACCTGACTGCTGTCCAGGTCCCCTCTCTTTGACAATGGCCAAGGATGATAATATCCTGGAGTCCTAACGCACTGACACTCTGCCGAGGCATGATGCACTGCTGAATGTGGGGCACCGCAAAGCTAAAGTGGGAGCAAAGGTCGTGGATTAGAATGAATTAAGCAAACATGGATTAAGAAAGATCAATGAGCAGGGACACAGACTCATCAGGCTCTGTTTAGATAATCTGCTTGCTCCGACTAACATTTTCTTCCAATGTTACAGCTGAAGAAAATGTACTTGAAGCTCGCTCTTGTCAGCGCCTGAGAAACTATCAGTAAATCATGCAGATGAGATAGTACCCTGAAATGTAAAAACTCTGCCAAGGACTGATATTGACCCTGATCCCCAGATACTAAGTACCATGACTGAAAAGACAGGTCTGCAATCCCAGATGATGAAACCATCAGGTCAGTTGCTCTGACTCAGTCAGCGCATTACTGAGGAAGAACAGAGAGAAGCGACAAATGATACTGTAGTAAACTGTGGAAAAGGGCAACAGGAAAAATCAGACGGGCATTCTCCAACATTGTACGTTACTAGTGATGACAGAAATGTTGGCAGAAGAGACCTGTCATTTCATAGGAAATAGCTTGTAGAAAAATATAATCCTACAAACTCATCAGAGAAAACTCTCAGGGTCACAAAAGCTGTGGGAGAAAGTTGAAATGAGTGAAGTTCCCATAAGCTGCATGGTGAGTAGGGACATGAAAAGTGTGAGCAGAAGTATTAGGACATTTACTGACTAAGAGAAGTCTCATAAAGAATTGGATCTGTCAGTCAGTAGAAAAAACAGTGTCCTGACTCATGTGCATATGGTCAAAGTTGTTGGAAAAATAACAAGGAAATCTTACCAAGTCTCCCACACTGAGATCTATTTTTTATTGGTGTATACTCCGCTAGCTTGGAAAGTTAAAAAACAAAAAAGAAAAATCTACCAAAGAGCTGAAAAGAAAATATAGTAGACATCATGGTATAAGAACCACCTCAGAAGTGATGGCATGTGTGCTGAACACATCTCACCCTGTAAGACCTCATAAGATCTCAGATCCTAATCTCAACCCACTTTTGCATCCTTAAGTGACACCTAGAGAATGATTATTCTGTAGAATTTAGAAATAGAAGAAACTTGTATAGTCAAGTTACTTTTTTGTCTGTCACTGCAGGATTTTTCTTAGTGGTATATTTTAACTGATTTGTCACACTAGCTATATCACAAAGATGCTAAAGAATTTTACAGATAAACCAATAAGATTTTTGCGTCAGTAACAGTGTACAGCCAGAAACACTACCAATAAAATTAGGACACGGGTTGATTTCTCACAAAGTAACTGATTAAAAAATACTTACTTTCCTGTCAGGGAAAAAGATCTTAGAAACACAAATGGTAAAAAAAATATAACTACCAGTCATCTGTTCATGATTCCATAGGACAGGGATGGTTCCAGCACACAAATGAACTGCAGGATATATGAAGAAGATATTAAAATCAGAAAACAATATCAAAACAGTCCTTTATTCACATAGTGAATAAAGGACCGAATTTGTCCCTTATAGCCTGTCAGAATAGAAAGTGACTTGCTTATCTCTAAAAACTCACTCATTCTAAAAAGAATAAACAATGTAATGATTCATGTCTGCCTCACACTCAGCTTGCTTTTGCATTTTTTCGGGGGGGGGGGGAGGGGGGGAAAGAAAAAAGAAAAACAAACCAAAACCCAAACCCAAACTTAGTAAATGAGTTTTGTTTTCTTGTTTTTCCATGTTTCAGTATCCAATGAAAGACATAGGAAGTGACTAACACAGTGCTGGATCCAAATTCAGCCCAATGTAAATACTTCCATAAGGTAGCAGACTGAATCAGGACAAGGATCCATCTGTCCCAGCATCCTTCCTTCAGCAGACATGAGTATGGTGAACAGGCATGCCTAGAGTGATCCTTTCTCCTGGCATGCTCTTGCAGCAGTAAGAGTCTCAGGGACTTCCTGAGACGAAGGCTCCAGACTTCTCTGTTCAATAGCAAAGATAGGCCTGTCCTCAGTCCTTTTAAGAATCTAATTACACTTTTGGCTTCTGCAACATCTTGTGGCAATGAGTTCCACAATTTAATTACAGGCGTGATATGACAAAGTACTTCCTTTGTTTATTTCAAAACTGCTGGATGAAACATGCATTGAGTGCTCTCTAGATTTTGCATTGTGAGAAATAATGAACAGTTAAACAATTTACCATACATCTATGATAAAGAGCAAATTATCATCCTTCAAACAACTTGAGCTAGCTGGTTTCTCATCAGGACCACTTAGAACAGAATACACTGAAAAAATACAAAAATATACGAAAACTGTATTTGTGTGAAAATCACAGTATCCTGAAAGGAGAGAGGGAGAGAAATTATAGCAGTTATTTCTTCACAGTTTGGGGTTTTTTTTGTTTTGTTTTATATTGACTAAGGAAGCCTTACTTTTAGCCGTTTGCGCAAGTAGATTTTAAATTATCTAGCCCTGGGAATGTTCTAAGATATATGCATCTTTAAAGGGTTCCTGAATGATTCCTGAAAGTACAAAGTTCATAATGTATATGATTACAAATTCCTTTTGAAATCTGTGTACTGCCTTATTCACTCCCTGATATTTAAGGGCACTTACTGAGGGAATGTAAGTGTTATTACAGTGAGTGACATACCATATGGCAAGCAGGATCAGCTGCAGCTTTGCACACTGTTGTCATTTTTCCCCTTGTACTACAGTTTTACATGATGTAATGTTTTTCTGTGATTGTTCAACATTCTACCATCTAAGCCTGCCATATTATAAAATGTCATTTTAGGGGGTTGCAGCTGAACCTGCTCACCATAAGTCTGCATTTATTTCACAGATGTCTATCACACTGTCATCCCACAGGTGCACTCAAACTTTAAAATTTTCCTGTGCCTCAGCTTCTAATGTAAGAAAAATGTATTATGCAAGATGAGGAAATGGCAGCCAAAAAAGTAAACGCTGCTAAATGTCACTTTACAATACAACATGAGCATGCAAATGCAAGTAACCTTATAGGGTGATAATATTTGCAGTCTCAGTAAAATGTGATGTGCAAATGATAGTGTAAGGGTCAGGTCCTGAAAATTAAAGGCCTTCTCCAGGGTAAAAGTAAGAAATATAAATGTGGGTTTTTTTCCATTAATATGGGAGAAATTTTTTTTTCTGTGCTTCTGCTGAATTGTCATCAATGAAAATTTTATAAACCTGAATTCATCTGGAGGTTATTTTCTGTCTTAAGTGGAGTTACAGCTGGTTTAAATCATAGAACAGAATCATAGAATCGTTTAGGTTGGAGAAGACCCTTAAGATCATCGAGTCCAACTGTTAACCTAACACTGCCAAGTCCACCACTAAACCATGTCCCTAAGCACCACATCTACCCATCTTTTAAATACCTCCAGGGATGGTGACTCAACCACTTCCCTGGGCAGCCTCTTCCAATGCTTGATAACCCTTTCGATGAAGAAATGTTTCCTAATATCCAAGCTAAACCTCCCTGGTGCAACTTGAGGCCATTTCCTCTTGACCTATCACTTGTTACTTGGGAGAAGGGACCGACACCCACCTCACTACAACCTCCTTTCAGGTAGTTGTAGAGAGCAATAAGGTCTCCCCTCAGCCTCCTTTTGTCCAGGCTAAACAACCCCAGTTCCCTCAGCCGCTCCTTATAAGACTTGTGCTCTAGGCCCTTCACCAGCTTTGTTGTCCTTCTTTGGACACGCTCCAGCACCTCCATGTCTTTCTTGTAGTGAGGGACCTAAAACTGAACACAGTCTTCGAGGTGTGGCCTCACCAGTGCCCAGTACAGGGGGACGATCACTTCCCTAGTCCTGCTGACCACACTATTTCTGATACAAACCACGATGTTGTTGGCCTTCTTGGCCACCTGGGCATGCTGCTGGGTCATATTCAGCCAGCTGTTGACCAACACCCCCAGGTCCTTTTCCACTGGGCAGCTTTCCAGCCACTCTTCCCCAAGCCTGTAGCATTGCATGGGGTTGTTGTGACCCAAGTGCAGGTCAATGTAGTCCCATTGCTCCATTCTCAATGAGTGTTAGAAAATAAGCAATGTGGAATGTATAGCTAAAAAAAAAAGGAAGAAAAGAAGTTGAATAATAAAGTAACAGTTAAGTGTAATCACACATTTAAGGAAAAAGTGGGTTCCTGCAAAGTTCATACAGCTATGAAGGACATTCTCTTCTCTTCGCTTCATTTCACTTTGCTTTGCCTCACCTTTCCTCTTTCCTCTTTCCTCTTTTCACCTCAACATACCGTGCCTTTTTCCTATTTGTAGGTCATCAACAAATGTGATCTAAGGTTCCATTTCAAGGTCAAACTCTGCTGCATATCTACATGAATGATCCATTTAATTCAGCTAGGCTGCTAACATACATAGATACACTGGGAGGAAGACAATGAAAAAATAACTAAGGAAAAATTTGTCCAGCAGGAAGTGCCATTGGTCCAAAAAAAATATTTTCAAATCTCAGTTTGAGGTTTAGATCTCCATTAGAAAACTAGTTTTATTTATGCACCAATCAGGAAATCTGTAAAAGACAACAATTAACAAATCCTTCTATAACAAATTATAAAAAAACACTTTTCTGAATTAGAACAGTATTATTAATAAAAATATTTTCAGTGTGCAACAATAAATTTAGATTCACAACCAATGTTATTTCTGTGCTCAAATAAGACTTTTCGAGTTTCACATTTTGAAAATTAAAGACTGAGTAGATGTGCAAATAACAAAAGATAAACTAAAATGTAAAGGAAAGGACAAAATCAAAATACAACTAAATCTTTAATTAAATAAATCACCATAATTTGTTCATAATTTTGGAGTACATGTCAATATAGTTCAATACATATAATCCTATATTCTGGGATCATATTGGTTCTGGTGCCAGCACAGAGTTACAATGAAATTAGTGCCTTGTTGATTGTTAAATTAAATGAGATCAGATATGGCCTAATACTTTCGGTAAATTCTTCTCTGATCAGTCATTCTGAAATTGTAACAAGAAAACATGGATTTATTGTGGCCAAAATAATAGAAAACATTGATATTGTTTTATAACTGCAGTTGAAGTTACTGTTTTATATTGAGGCCTTTACTACTTGCTTTACCTTGCTTGTTTTATCAGGACTGGAAGACAGGGTAGCCTGGTAACAAAAAGCACTGCAACAAGGAAATTTAAAAACCCTTCTCCCTCATTAATATGTGTATTTCATGTCTTATTTAATCTACATTAAGTACTCATTTACCAGATATTTTCTGACTGTACTTGGTTAATAACTAGCTAACTGCATTGAAATATGTGCTTAAAATATATATCTTAATTTTTCTTTGCAAACAACAAATATGATTATTAGAATCTTTCTTAGCAATAGAGAGGTTTCTCTAATTAATTACCCACAATAAATTTCACTGATGTCAAACAAACACCTAAGTCCTAATTTTTTTTTCCACTTGGAAATCTGAAAGTCTGTTAAAGAAAAAGGTTTTTAGAGAAAACAGTCTTTAGTTAGAATTCTGTTAATTTTGTACAGTTATTGTCACTTCCTTCTTTTACATGATTTTATATTTATTTCCTATTGAAGGATTTGCATTTAAATAACAGCAGCTGTCAAGATTTATAGCTTAAGATATTGGCACAAATATAATAGAAAGGTATTGAAAAGTCTATTGCAATTGAATGAGGTTGGGTAAAAATTGTACTTTCCTCTTAAAGATTTTAGTTCCCCTGGTGAGCTTAGTTGTTATTTATAAAGGAAACAGAAACAATTTCTCTTTACAAGCTTTGCTCTCACATTTGTAATGCCAGCTGCAGATACTGTCCCAGCTGAGACAGAACAGTGTAATTCTTTTTGTTCGCTCTGATTCTGCGATTCAGTGAAACTTAGAGAAGTTGGGAAACAAGAAAAAAGAGAGCTATAGAACAAAAAAAGTAAATGTGATTCTAAAGAAAACAAAGTCTTAAAAAGAAAGTGATGACAGCAGGCTACTGGAAAAGCAAATATGTCAGAAAACTTAAAAAAAAATATTTTTCATTTTGTTGCAATGCTTTCAAAGTGAGTTTTTCTTTTTCTAGATGATCATTAATAAACAGCTCTCATAATGTTGTAATGTCTATTGAAAATAAATGATATCCAAAATATATTTTTTCTAGTAATTTTCTATTAATGAACAGTTTCTTAAATCTATTTGTTCTTCATCCAACTTTTAAGAAGTGATTTACTTTAATATTAAATTAGTATTTTCTTAGTATTCACTGATTTGCCAAAAATACATTGATGTTTACAAAAATATTTTATTTTTACACTTTGTGTTTTGTTACACAAAATAATGCAAACTATGAAAAGTTTAAACTAATATATTTTACCAACTAATATGATTGAGCTATAAAAGTAATCATTTTAGTGGAGAGACCAAATAGTTCTGCCATGTAACCTTATAAAGTACAGAGTATAATAGATATACATTTTGCACAGAATAAAAGTATTGCAATAGCTGAAAATAACTAGCAATAAAAAAATCAGTAACATAATATATTTATACCACAGCATTTAAGTAAGTGGTCAGGACATGTCTCACCTAACTTTAGAGGTCTACAAGACATCTGCATATTTACTAGTCACTTTCAATTTTTTTTTATATCCAATGGAGATGGATGGGCAGTAGAGAATGGAATTTATGTGATCAACTATATACATCTACTTTAGGATTTTATGAATCACAGACTGAGTGCCTGTTTCTCTCAAGTAATAATAAAGGAAGCCTACACAAATAGCTCAGTTGTAGGTGTCTGTTTAATACAGATGTAAAGGTAAATTAAAAGAATCATCTCTGTTTACTATTTTCTTTACCCTATATGGCTCAGGTGACTAGTTTTCCACTACAATAAATTCAGATGGTGGATTATTTACAGGGATTATAATTGAAAGTACATATTCCATCTTTACGTGGCAGCAGAAATCAATTTCTCATGTATGAACTGTGGCTACAGAGAAAATCTATGTCATGCAACACTTAATTGCTAAGAAATACAAAATCACAGCAGTTGATATCTCAATATACAGTCATTCTCAACGTCAGTTTGAACCTATGTTTTATGGGAAAATTCACACAAGAACATCTAGATTATATTACGACTTGCTGGTAATGCCAAGTGCTTTTGGAAAGTTACTTGTGTCTACATTTGCAATAAGAGCTTGATTGTGTTTGGTAATACACAGAATTTGATACACAGCATGTCATGTACAGATACAGTCATTTAACAATAATTATTCATGAAAAATTACACTCCTCAATGTATCAGAAATTTTAGCGAGTTTAGAATGGGAATTTTAATGAAGATTCTCTTCCAACTGCAATTATGGCAGACACAATAAATAGTAAGACTTAAACGCAGACATAAACACTGCTATTACTAAAAATGTAGTGTTATCTTTTCTGATGAGCAGTGGGAGGAGTAAGGTAAATCAGGTGAAAGAGTAAAAGCAGAAAATAAATCAGTAAATATGAAGAGCTGATACAAAATGGAATGGAAAAAGAATAGAATAAATTTATTCAAACAATGTAGTGGTGGATGTGGGGAAGACTTCATTATATAAAAAATATTGCTAATCATTGAGAAAACTAACTCGATTAAGTAGTTGAACGTTTAACAGCAATGTACGACAAACAGTTATATGGAATCATCTATGGAGTCATACAGTTTCCCTTAGAAAATTGTCTGGGAAAAAGTTCCTATGCAGTGAGATGATATGCATGGCCAAAGGAAAGGAAAAGCTTGTGCTCATATCTTTCAATTACAGACTTTTGGGGCTTGTAAAGGAAAAAATACTGAAAGGTACAAGAAAAAGTCAAATATTTACCACTGATGTGACAAAAATTAACAAAGACGACATCAAATCTCAGACAGATATTTTTTTTTATTAGTTCAACACTAGTTAGAGTTAAAAGCTGTTTTAAATTAAGAATATCTTATGAAAACAGAACAAATGTTTTTATCATCTAGAACTCCTTTTCATAGCAGCTCTAATAATAAATGGGAAAGACATTTAGGCAAGCTGAAATATTAATAATTTAATGGTAATTTTTTATATTTTGTATCACAAAAGAAAATAATTGAAACACTATTCTTTAAAGAGAAGAATATGTCATGTCATGTGTGTAGTTTCTGTTTAGCGATAGTATTTGTCAGTGCACAATGTTTATGTGTAGGACTTCAAACATATCTCATAAATTCTTGTGTTCGACTGTCATGATTGATCTTGCCATTACCTCCAGTTGTAGAAATCCCAATAATTTAAACTCAAGTGTTTGCTGCTAGTTAGCCTAGTAAATTTGGTCTGCCTCTGAAAAGATCGAGCTATTACAATTTTATCTTTCTAAAAAGAGCTACTTATTTGCTGTGAAAAGACTAAGGAACCTGTTAGTCCATCTGTAACAGTACAGATTCTACAGCAAAGAAATCTAACATATCTGGGGAAACTGGCTGTTTGCTCAAACAGCTGACTGAGTGAACCATTAAAATGGCTCATAGAAGCTCCATGGTTTCAAATTCTCTTTTTGTTATATATTGTCTCAACATGTTCTAGAAAAATGCAGAGCTCCTCTGTCTCAGGGCTTGAGTTGGGAAAATGCGTAAATAAATGTCTTCTGTAGCACTCTTCATCTCAGGAATTTTGCGTAACTCGGAAGTAATTAAAAAAAGATGTGCCACAAAAACTGAATATTAGATTAAATATTTTACAAGTTCAGAAACTGGAACTGAGGAAAACAGAACAAAATTGTTTAATATGGATTCTTTAATAAACTTTCTGAAAAGATGTATTCTTCATTTTTTCCATATAATGTAGAGTACAAAATATTTTGGACCAGAGTATGGTTCTGTATCCAAGTGTCTAGGATGATCGGCTGTGGGTTGAGAAGTCCCAGACAGTTCCAGACTCAGCGTCTGTATCTCATATTCAGCACTAATTGGAGAATAACTGGAGAATACCAGTATGTGTGTCAATTTACCCAGGCTGGTACTAGGGTATACTGTCATTTTTTCTCCTCTTGACTGAGACTCTAAAAGGATTTTGCATTAAAAACTTCCTACTTCTGGATCAAAACCATAATCACAAGCAAGTTCAGCTCCAACCTCAGTGTCAATATGTTCAGTGCTGGACAGCCAGAGCATACACATCTCCAGCTACTCAAAGGACCTGAGAAGCAGCTTTGTGGGGATTTAAAGAATTGTGAATATGGACTAAGGCACCTACATATCACTGAGTGCATTTAAATCCCCTCCGCCTTTTTGCTATCTAGCTGCTTCTTCCTGCTCTCCCCAAGCAGACCGTTGTTTCCGACTGGTAATCTGTGAAAGAAAAGATCTGGGCCAGAACTCGGTGAGGAAGACTAACAGAAAAATGCACAGCAAAATCAACAGACCGTCAGCCTGCTTTAATTAGTTATCTTCTTATTGTAATTTAGTCTGATGTGCAAAAAGTAACTGCAAAAGCATTACTTCTTTATATATCTAAATACTAACATAAAAATATCATTAAAAAAAATCTTTTAGTGACTTTTATGTCTCATAATTGAAGTAATGGTTACTCTACAATGCATCTACTGTGCTAGCACACATTAAGCAAACATTAGCAAAACCAGAGAAATTTCAATGGAATGGAACAGTGTTATACGCTGATTATTATTTTTTTCTGCAGTGTATCTTTCAGCCCAATAACAGCATTGAATATATTTCAAATTCTCGCTGGCCCTGAAAGATGTCACAAGAATTTTCCAGCCTGGTGAAAATCTCACACCACTTTATGCCCCAGCACCACATCTCAGCAGCCTTGCCCTCAATTTTGGTGACCCATTACTGCATAAGAAAAACTCCAAACACGTTTTCAAAAAAATCCCACTGCTGACCTTAATTGCATCTTTTCAGCACACCAGTTTCTGCTTATGCATTTCACCTACCACAGGCAACTTTTCTCTGATGGAGCTTCTGTCCCAGCATACAATCTTCTCAGATTTACTCTCATAGGAACTTCTCTCCGTACTGTAATCCACCCATAGCCTGGGAATATATCATTGTTGCCAAAATATTTTGGACGCACTGGCTGCTTCCGTGTGTGGCATTAGCTCCATCTCACCCCTGCTGGTACTCCTTCTGTCTTCTGTGTAGGTTATCCTGTAATGATCATTTGTTCCCTTCCTCCTTCCCATTTTTCCATCACCTGATAACAATATGTCCATTAGTGGTGCTGAAATTACCTTTAGATAAGGAATAGGTGTCTTTTTTTTTAAATAATCTTCAGTTGGAGCAGAGACCTACACATGTGTCTAACTTCATCTATTGAAATAGACTCATTAGATTCATGGGATTATTTACATGTGCAAATTATATTCATTACTACTTAAGAATGGTTGGTCAGGTTGTACCTGAAAAGCATCAACCATACCAATGTGAACTGTGCTAAAATGTTGGGGGTTTGTTGTAGTCTATCCCTTCCACATTCCCTTTCTGGCTAACAAATACTGCTGTACTACTCTTAGATGTTTTGCTTACAGAAATATTTCAGAAACTTAGCATTAGCAGCTTCTTATTCTTTACTTCTCTCATCTCCCTTGAGAAAAAGTGTGCAGAGAAGAGCATTAGGTAAAGAAGTAGTTTCCAATATCTTTTCAGTGTGTTTTACGGTAAGGAGAGTCAGGTTGGTGAAATAATAGCTGCTCTTTTATCTCTGAAGACAGAGAGCAAAGGGAAAAGATTTTTTTTTTTTAATTTTCAGCCTTTGAAATGGCACATAGAAAGACCATTGAAATTAGAAGATTGGAGACGTGATTCTCTGTCCTCTAACTTGAAGGAGTCAATGGAGGTCTGAAACCAGAGTTAAGCTGCCCAAGTGCAGCCACATGCGTAATTGCATAACAAAGTGTTTAGAGAACACTGAAGAAAAGTCATTCAGAAAAAAAAAGAAGCTGATTTAGATTTTGTGTTCTATGACAACTTTTAAAGAAAATATTTTCTTTAAGTAAAGAACAAAACTCAAGTCTGATTAGCACTCGTGAAAATTTCTCCAGAAAATTTTGTGGTACAAATGCCCAAATATTGTTTTAGACAAAAATGCTAAGCTTCATTGTGGTGGGTTGACCTTGGTTGGCTGCCAGGTGCCCACCCAGCTGCTCTCCCACTTCTCCTCAGCAGGACGAGGGAGAAAATAAGATGAAAAAGCTCATGGGTTGAGATGAAGACAAGGAGATCATTCACCAGTTACCATCACAGACAAAATAGACTTAACTTGGGGAAGATTAATTTAATTTATTGCCAATGAAAAATAGAGTAGGATAGTCAGAAACAAAAACAAAAACCTCTTCCCTCCACCCCACTTTTTTCCCAGGCTCAACTTCGCTGCTTCGTTCCTGACTCTATAACAGCTCCTCTCTCCCACTTCTTCCTCCTCAGGCTTTTCCCCTGCTCCAGCATGGGCTTTCCACCTGCTGCAGCTTCCTCCACAGCATAGCCACGTGCTGTGGTGTGGGGTACTCCATCAGCTGCAGTGTGGATATCTGCTACACCATGGTCCTCCATGGGCTGTAGGGGGCCAGCCTGCTTCACCATGGTCTTCTCCAGGGGCTGCAGGGGAATCTCTGCTCCGGCACCTGGAGCACCTCCTCCCCCTCCTTCACTGACCTGGGTGTCTGCAGGGCTGTTTCTCTCACATTTTTCTCACTCCTCTCTCATACAGATGCTATGCAATGTTTTTTACCGTTTCTTAAACTTGTTTTCCCCGAGGTGCCACCATCTTGGCTGCTGGGCTCAGCCATGCCCTGCGGTGGGTCCGTTGGAGCCAGCTGGAACTGGCTGTGTCTGGCATGGGGCAGCCCCAGCCTCTCCTCACAGAAGCCGCCCCTGCAGCCCCCCACTACCAACACCTTGCCATGGACACCCAATACATTAATTCATATAGAAAACAATTTTGGTTTACTTTGATTTAGTTACAAAACAAAGTAAATAAATCTTGAGACTAGCTTTCTGCTGCTGTATGCTGTGATCATGAAATCTAATCAATTTAATTAAAATAGACATTTCTTACAAATTCTATTGATTTGGATGAACTCCCATTTCTGCATGAAATACTTTTCTTATTAAAAAATATCAACCAGCCAATTATTAATAATGTTGTAAGCCAACCTCAGCAGGCTAACTAAGCTTCTTTAATAACAGAAAAGCTTTAGAAAACAATCTGCCACAGAAATTTTAAAATTCAAATCAACCCCAAATTTTCATGTGAACTTTAATATTTAAATGCAATTGAGGAAGACATTTAGCAACTTTAGTCTCTCCCATAGCATATTTAGTGATTATATCCTACCTAACACATGAAATTACATGTGAAAGTAGATAAGATCATTTTCTCCACTGTTCAGAGAGACCTGAGTGCTAGGATGTCCATTTTGATGATATTGCTAGAGGAAGGCAAAAATGAGAAATGCCCTGGATTTGGGGTTCTGAAGGTAACAAAAACTGGGCTTTTTGTGCAACAGTATTTCCCACCGTGTCCCTTGTCTCAGAAAATGACATCCTTATGCGCACACTTTGAAGAGGCAGATGGAGAACTGGGTCCTGTGCCTCTGTGTAAGTGGACTCCTTTAAGGAAGAAGAAAAGTGGTTCTTTGTCTTTTAAAAATAAAGACAAAATAACAATAGTACATATTATAATTAATAATGATCACTTTCAGAATACCTTACAGCTTCAAACCACTATGAAACCATCAAGTAATTAATGTTTACTTAGTGAAATTAACATAATTCAATATGCAAAGACGCTGAAACAACAGAATAGTTTTAAAATGCAAAAGCCAAATCCCAGAGCCCACCTGAGAAGCTGCACAACTTTGTACTCAGGTTTTACACAATCCTTGATGTGCCATACATGCACAGCGTCCAACGGCAGCAGAACAGATCAGCAGAATAAATCATTTGGAAAACAATCAAGTCTCAAAGGAGATCCAGGCTTTTAGACGATTCTCCAAAGGGTCAAAATCACATACCTTAATGTTCAAACTACTCATGCTACTAATAGACAGGAAAGAATTGACCAGATAAAGGTTTGGGGTTTTTTCTTGTGAACAGCATAAGATTTTATTGCTAACTGATTCTTACAGCTTATTCACAGTATGATTCTGCGTTTTTATATACTTAGAAGTTCCATTGACTTAAACAGGAGTAGTGAGTGCACAAGGAATGGAGAATAAGGCCTTTGAAGTTCAGTATCATTATTTAGATTTCAGGCATGCCTGGAGACAGCACTCTAGATTAATAAAATGCTTTGCTTCAATTAGCTCTGTGTCTCCTGCATCCCTCCCCAATTCCCTCTGCCCTTGTTTAACATACTCCCTTATCCCTTCGCATTATCCAGACAGGTGCTCTCTGCTACCACAGACTGCTGGAAGTTTCACGGAGGAGATTCAGTGTGGGGAGGAGGGGGATGCGTATTGATTTCTTGGCTCTGATGCAGGAAAGGAGAATGTGTGAGTCTGTATATGAGTCTGATTTGTTCTCCCTGAGTATTGTTTCAGTTATTCTTTAAAAAGTTCTCTGAAAAAAAAGATCTTAAAAGATGCTCACTTCTATGTATGGCAAGCACATTTTCACAATCTAGCACAGAAAATGTAAATCAAAGGAGTATTACTTCTAGCTGATTAATTCTGGGGGAGAGTGAAGACAATATAAAGGAAAAAATATATATTCTTTCGTATATATGAAAGAAATCTTTATTATAGTGGAACTCAGATTTCTGCCATGATTTTCTCTGGTTTTCCACTGTAATAAGCCCCCTCATTTCAGATTTCCTTGAAAGAGGCTTAGGAGCATAATGCAACGGCCACTGAAGACTGACGCATCCTGCAAAGTGGGGGCAGGAAATTATAAGTTTCACATTGAGTTCAATGGGAAAGTCATAAGGCCCGCTCCTTCTCCCTTGGGGTATTTTCCTATTTTATTGTCAGTACTATAATGGGCAATCAGTTCCTGAAATGGTGCCCTGCTGTCTAGATGAAGCATTTATAGGTTTTTTAAGCAGTCCATTTGAACTCTGCAGAATAAAAAAGTCAGCCCTTGTAAGTTCAGATTTTAGGGCCCTGATCCTGCACTGAACTATGTGTCGGCAAACTTCCTGCCCATTTGGAATTCAGTGCAGGATCAGGGTCTCGATTTCTACATTTTCTGCTGCAATTCAGACCTTTATTTATCACAGCTGGAAACAACATTACAAATAAAAATGCTTCTAAAACCCAAAAGTGTCTGTCCCTTTTAAAAGTTAACTTTCCTAGATTTATGCACATATATTTACATAGTAATCCTCTGAATGGAGATACTGCTTCTAATGAATTAGAGGATTACTACAAAAATATATAAACCATCTCAGATGTTTTCCATGCAGAAACACTTTCTTTGGAAAAAAAAAAAATACTTGTTCAAAACTCAAAGGAAAAAAGTCTTTTTGAGGGCCTAACATCACAAACCAAATCCAAGAAAGACCTTACAGCCCAGATGCAATATAAGATTTAGGCCTAAAATGAAACTAAGAGAATTTAGGGATCACTTAAGGTCAGTCTAAATTGGGGTTTAGAAGCCCAAACTTGACTACAGCCCAGGCCATTATCTAGGTTGTCTCTTTTCAGTGCTGTCTAATCCTTACAATACCTAAATCTATAAAAAGCCTTCCTGTGTGGCTTAAAGTTTGCTACTGCTGAAAGTGGCCATACTTGTTCAGACCTGGGTACTGAATATATATGCCCATTGCCCAGATAAATTCCAGGTTTAATCAGAGGATAGTAAGTCGGTGAGCTATCTACTTCTCCAGAAAAGTCTGAAAATATTGGTATGTCTTTTTTCACATCTGCTTAATGCTCAGAACTCTTCTTCACAGAAGCTGGAGACCGGTTACCAGCCCTGAGGCAACATTGGCCATAACCTTAACGACAGCGACAGGAAAGGGTATCTTCCACCCGCCTGCTGAGGTGGGACCTCCATGAAGGAGGAGTCATGGTATTAGAAGAGATAGCAAGTTTATGAGTGACTTTCTCCTAGTTGTTACGGCATTTAGTAGGAAAGAGGTAAATCTGGTTTTTTTTCAGGTCTTTGCTCCCGGGCTATTGTCCTGGTAACCAAATGGCATAGGAATTAGATATCTAAATTAGATTCTAAGATAGAGCAAGAATATAATTTCTGTCCCACTCGAAGGACAATCAGAGAACCCTTTCTATGGTCACTTGACTTTTCTGGATACAATGGCTTAATTGCAAGAGCACAGGCAAACATTTATCAGCAGCTCTCCTCACCAGTTTGCTGCTCGTGTCTCAGGAGGTCACAGAGCTTGGTGATTAAGGCCACTGCTGTATGCGTGAAGAGGAGGCATCAATTGCTTCAAGATTTGAAAATCTGCTTACTGGATGAATGGTTTCACTGCCAGCCTACAGTTCAAAAGACAGGGAGTGCAATTTATCACCACTTTTCAAACTCCTTCCCTTTGGTGCCTATTCCCTCAAGGTGTGTAGGCTCTCAAAATCAGCATCTCACTCTTTTCATCTGATTTTTTTCACATCAGAGCACGAATTTATTCATGGGAACTAGCTACTTACTCTCAGCTGAGTGACATATATCTGAGTTCACCATACCATTTTCATTCTTGGGCTCAATTAACCTTGTCTCATGTAAAATGAAAAAGAAGGATGATAGCATGAGCAGGATTGAATTTTCTGTGAAGACTTTTTTTTTTTTTTTTTTTTAAGATACATTGAAAGGCTGAGGACGTGGCTCCATAGACAGATGTAAAGATTCATATGATAACCTATCCCAAATTTCAGCTGGCCAGCTATAAGCTGACTCCAGTGCCAAGGCTGGGTGGTAGTGTTAACATAGCACCAAGACCAAGTTAACCAAGCATCAGGAGGCTCCTGAGAAAATGAAAACATTGGCAACTCTGCAATTTTGAAAGGCTTGAGACTGTAAGCTTGTCATTCCCTCAGCCTCAATGAATAGTTCTGTTCAGTAGCAGGTGATTATCCTTAAGAGCAGACCTATAGGCACTCTGATAGAGAGCTAGTAGAGACACCCTACTGTGAGTGTTTTTTTGGCAAGCCTCACCAGAGACTTTGGCAGCCTCTCTTCCTCTAAAGTGCTACTGTGCTTTTGCATGGTTGCATTCTTCATGCAAACAAATATCAATGCCAACCCTAAGAACATGAAGAACTGATAATAATTATTGTTTTCACTGCTGGATAGCAGAGAAAACCTGCAACATCGAGAAATATGCTTTCTGAGCATTTTTTTAGAAAATGTATCTATTCCTTTAGCTTAAGTAATAAAATCCAGTTATCTGACAACATATTTGAATTGTGTTTTCATTATACACATGTACATTTTGCAATGGATTACAATTTTTAATTAAGGCCCCATGTGGTTATCAGAATAGTGTAATTAGTAACTTCCAATAACAATTTTATGTTAATGTTTGTGAAATAATGTATTAGACAATTTTAGAACAAAATAAAATAAATTAAAATGTGGAATGTCTTAAAGATCACACCATTTGACCCCCCCCAAAATGCTTCTTTTATTCAATTTTTTTACTCCATTCCATGTTTGACAATGTATTGTTAGTAGCTATATGTTCATATCATTTCAAAGCTGGAAAATATTTACTTGCTTGGATTGAAAATATCTCTTTACAGTATTTCTAATGCTCACTTAACCTGGCCTCTTCTGGACTACTTTGTGAAGTTTTAATTCGGGGAAGAAGGGCAAAACAAGGTCCACAAAAAAATGTGATAAAGAAAAGAGATGAAAGGGAAGGAAATGCAAACGGGAAGAGATATAAAAGGGCAAATGTTTTTAGAAATGGAATAGGAGCAATACATCATCATCTATTCACAATGTTAGCTGTGAAAAGTATTTCCAACTTTTGTAGCAGTTGTCTATCATTTGCATGAAACATAATACTCAGTCTAAAAAATCACTTAGGGCAGGTGTCTGTCTAACTTCTACTAGTGTTAACAGCTGTTGGGGTGGGAATAAGCACAGTTTTATTGCTTATCCACTTGCCTACAGGCTGCAGCTCTTTGCAACACGTTCCCTTCATGAACCTTGTTGGCCAAAATCAGGGAACAATACGACCTGTTCACAAGAAGAAAGTCCCCTATCTCTAAAAAAGATAAAATGTTCTTGGCAAGATGACTCCAAAGGTTTCTCTGAGACACTGAAAATTTATGCTGGCCTGAAGGCTTTCCTCTGCTGAGCAAGCACAATTTATTCTGTCTTGTGAGGAATGCCACAGTGAGTATGCAGGGAGCAGTGAAGTTTCTGCTAGGCAAGGTGAGAGTTCCTGTCTCATAGAGTTCTGGGTTGTGATACAGGAACAGTTTAGACTGCCAACAACATGTGTGTTAATGACTAGTCTTGCTTCCAAGATCTCAGCGGCAAATGACTCATCCCATGCATCACAGTACCTCCTAACCTCTTGATATTAGCTAGATGCTAGACAGACTAGAGACCTACTGGAGAAAAATGTTATTACAGAGCTCTGAATTATGCCATATTCTAAATGCACCAAGTCTGACAAGGCCGTGTAGGTGGAAGATGTCACTCCTACTATATGCATCTTCATTACTGAAATTCCCACACTAGCTCTTTTTGACTCCAAGTCTTTTGTTTATAAATGAAAAATGAGGTCTCTAATTTGATAGTTAATTCTCACACCGGGTATTTTTGACCGTGTCTTTTGTTTACTTGTAGTTTGCATACAGGTGTTTTCTGGTCTAAGGGCCAAGAGACAAGACATAAGCAAACAATGACATAAGACCTAACCACTATTTATGTTCATTTTTGGTGGGTGTCTCTTATATGTAACCAGCATATATATGTTTATTTTTTATTACAGTTTTAAATTATTTGAGCTAGCAGCTGGAAAGCAAAGGAGGATACTGATAATTTCTATCAGTGGTTCTCTTGTCATCCCTTTGACTCCAGCACAAGGTCTGTGGTTTTTATTTGTCTTCAATAATCTACTGATCAAATATTTATCCTCCTAGTTCTCTTACCCTGATGGAGGAATTCCATTGGTATTTCCATGGGAAATTCTACATCTTCAAAAGGAATAGACGACAAAAGTTTTCACTATCCCAATGACAGGATGTATGATCTTAAAACTTCCCATTTGTTAACACCTTCTACCCCACAATCTCTCCAAATACCTTTTCTCTCAGATGGTGTAAACGAATGTCACCAAATTAAACTCAGTGCTGTTGTCTTCAAACTAATTTAAATTTGAATGTTGATATTTCTATTTCAACACTGTAGAAGGTTTACGTGTGCCTTTAAGTTTACTGGTTATGAGCTAATCTATTGTAAGGCATCACCTCCTTCATATCTAGTCTCACTTACTCTGCAAGCATTCCTGTCTTTTTCACATCAGCAGGAGCTTTGGAGGAGACACTGTCTAATACTGGTAAAAAACTTAGAAGTAAAGGTATAGAAATGAACCAGACCCCAAAAGTTTTGTCTGACAAGTCTCCCAAGACTCCATGTCATCTGCTTCTCAGAAAAAGGAATCCTACAAAATGTGCATGTCTTAGAATAGACGAATATTTTCAGCAGTTTGGAAGATTTCAATACAAACTAAAATTTCAAACTTAGAATTCCTTGTATGGAGACATTATTATTTCTCTGTTTCTATTGTTTCTGCTGAAGTAATTTTACCTGATACATACTAGGGTTGTAATTGCTTTTTGAGGGAGCTGCTTCATGAGGGAGTGTTGTTCCCTGATAGACTATTACAGCTAGTTCTTGCTTCTTTTTTTCACTCCCATCTGATTTAGCTCCCAGTTTATTGCTCTCTAAGATAATGATACTGCACTCGACACAAGTATGTTTCGTTCTCCTTCTACACTGCAGTCATCCATGTCATCCATTTTTTCTCATATCATGATCTTCCATTGACCTGGTGATCCCTCCCAATGCTCTGTAGTTCATGACATTTATGCCAAGATCATCAATGGAATATCAATAAATTCCCCTCAATGATGTTCCTGGATCTTAATATTTTTCCTTCTAACACAAAACCTTTTCTCTAAGGAATGAACCCTTGGTTTTATTCACAGAAGTATTTTCGGATGTTATCAGACAATGATCCAAATTGCAGTAGAGATTGTCTTGAGGAAAAAAAAACTCTTCAGACACGCAAACAGGTGGCAGCTCTGATATGTCACTGCCTGGATGTCACTGAGATATCCTGTTTATTCAGTTGTACCTGACATCAATTTAGCAGCTTAAGAAAGGATGAAAATGTAACCTTTTTTTTTTTTTTTAAAGAAAAGATCCAAAACCAGTACCAGCCCATGAACAATACTTGAAAATCTAATGACTTTAGAATAGTTTGATGGAAGACTTAGGGATTAGCAGGTATGTCTACATTAGGAAGCAATATAGTGCAATTGGGGTGAATCTGTGGAGTGAAAGCATTAATTCAAGCTATCTATCCTCTGCAGTATAAGCATTTTAGATGGGGTACTTTAGAAAAGCTGCAGTTTTGTCTTATGCTGAAGTACAGGGGGGGTGTTCCTGTGGCACAGTTTTTTGCCTATCCTCCATGTAAACCATATAAGGCATTAAAAGGTATTCTTCAGCCATCCCTTCAATAATTACAAAGACTGGCAAAAATATAGGGTGAAAAATCTCCCTAGAGATAAAGTGACTTACTGTGTACTGACTTTGACATGTAACGAGAGACATCAAAGTAAATCTACATCTAAGAACTCTCCATTTTTACCAAAGATACACTAGTTACACCCACAACTTTTATGACATCCTGAAAAAGAATTGTCTTTGGATTTGTGTTAGCTACTTATATAAGTTAGGAGAACTAACATATCTCTTTCTTTTTACAGAGTCTTATATAAATTTGAATTTTGAATATTTTTTATTTGACATCTTTCATATAATTACTGTCTTGTTTAAATATCACTGTGCTATTGCCTGAGGTAAATGCAGTAGAAAATCACTATGTTCAATGTTACTGTCTTATAGTTTCATCCCCTTTGTCAAACTGAGAACTTTTTTTAATTCTGCAGGGGAATTTTTATTTCATTTGCTTGTTCATTCCTAATGTGGATGAATAAGTTGCTGGCTATCTACTTACAGATATAGAATATATTTCCTGTGTCAGTTAGCCAAGCTTAAAATGGATCTGTGCACTTTTGTCATTGTCACAGATAGTTTTTTTTCCCACTGCACAATAATGAACTGTAGAAAAAATACACATTAACTTTTTTTAAAAATTTATTTAAATGATTGATAGTCAAATCAACTGCTGTTCGTTCTAAGTCAGATTCTCAGACTTAATACAGACTAACTTTAGGAAAGAACTGAGTACATACTTAAATCAAACTTTTGCTTCAGAAGAGCGTGGAGTGAGTTCAAAAGGTGCGTTCTGAGCAGGAATTCTACATTCACATACAACAGCTGTGGAACAATACAGCACAGTGCTTGGAGTAATCAATAGCAGGGGGAACTGGGCACTGGCTTCCCTACCCAGTTTACATTAAACTGCCATTAGATAAAAAGCTTATGGCGACGGCAAGAGTGTGGACCAGAATGAGAATCTGCCTCTTCTCTACTCAGTGCAGTACCTTATGAAATAGGAGAAATAGGTTTTACTCTAAATCTCCAGCTTCTGTGGCAATTGCTCTAACCACCAAGCTACTGTGTGAAAGGCAGACTCCTAAATGAGGTCCAGCCTCATCCAGGCGGCTAATTGCATCTCAGAGTTAGGTTCTCAAATTGGAAGGGAAAGGGTGTTTAGACAGCTATTTTTATCATTTCTGGTTGACCGATCTTGAAATCTCCCTGCTCAGTACTCCAACATTTGTATATTCTGTTCTTAGGTGCCTAATTCAGCAAAATTCAGTTCCTGGGATACAGCAAATAACCTACACTAGCACACAAGCTTTCATTTGGATCTTGTCCTTAGGCTACAACTACCACTTTAGGTATCTACATGTGAAGGTTTTGTACCAGTGACATTTGCAAATTTCTGATATCGCTTAGGAGGTGACTAACATTTCCACTGGTAATATCCCCACTATAACTAAGCTATTGCCAGAAGCCATGCATGTTAACACCGAACTTCTGACAGCATTAAATTGGTAGGTGTCTAGATCATTAGAGTCAAAATTCATAAAATAGACATTACTCAGTGTACTCCATAGCAAAGCCTGAAATACATTCTGAGTATTTCAGCTATACTGGAATATCTAAAAGAGTTTTGACAGGACCCCAAATCAGCCAAATCTTTGAGGTGGACCAGTCTAGATCTTTTCCCTAGAGTGATCTCTCTAAAGGAGACTGAAAACACAGAAAATCCAGGCTTTAACAGCCTTTCAACTAGGATAGCTAATTTTTTTTTTAGACAGAAAAACTCAAAGTGACTAGGACAGATAAATAAATAAACAAACAATGAATTTCCCCCAGCCCAGTTCCTCCATGATCTTAACAGTAGGTTCTTCTACGCTTTATTTCAGTCAACCTGGCAGCTTCCCAGCTGGAGCAAATGGCACAGTCCTCTGTAGTTAGTAGAGACCTTGCTTCTGTCATCCCTGAAGCCTCTAACAAGGCTTTCATTTTGCCCAAGACCTGCAGGATCCCAATTCATTGCTGTACCTGTCACTGCCTCGTACTCCTCTCACCCTTGGCAATCCCCAGAACTTCCTATCTCTGTGCTTGCTCAGATGCTCTCCAGAAAAGGTCCAAACTCCCCTACAGAGGGAATCCACGTGGCCCACTCATTTTGAAGGAATATAAACATAGTTTTGAGCAGTGAATTAAAAGAAATTAAAAAAAAAAAAAAGGAGGAAAATAAAAGAAAATTCTCTGAAGGATTTACTGTTGTGAACCTTACCCTAAGTGACCTTTACAGCAGGCAAGTAAACATCTAGGTCATCCTCTTTCTTCATGGCACTCATTCACCATCTCCTTGTTCAGCGTGCTGGCAGTTTTGTATCCCAGGCCTATTGGCCCAACACGCCTTTACACTGCAGAGCAAGGATAGCATCTAACTCTGCAACACTGCAGCAGTAGTCAAGGGCTGCAATATTCATTTGTAACACTGTTGTTTTCTTAAGAATGGTGCCCAGAAGCCTAGACTGCCTAAAGAAAAATTGACAACACGGCTACAGAAATTGTTTGAGACACAAATTAAGCAAAGCTCAAATTTGAACCTATATTCAAACTGGTTTGGGGTTTTTGTTTGTTTCAAATTTAGTACTGCCAAAAACATTTACAGAATTGGTTTCATAAAGGGAGTTTGAAGCCATTGATTTCATATGGGCATTATTGGATCTCATAGGAGCAATGAAAAAAAAGAAAGGATTCTATGCAGAAATGTTTATCCATTGGTATTCACCTCTTAAAGCTTTCTGTACTCTGTGATAACGTGACCTTTGTAGTATCTATTGACCACTAGACTTGTATTCAATATAATACTGTATTTAAATATTAATGTGTTAAAGCATATGACTGTACCGTATGTTACCTTTTTGTTCCGTTTCTATCTTAACTTGTACTAGAGGGTTTAGATTTGAAAAAAAAGTGAAATATGTCCTTGAAAACTTGTGACTAGATCTTTATAAATATTACAAAAACAATAATTTTGCATCAGTATGGTGAACAAGTAGCAAAGTGCCTGAAGAATATAAATTGAATGTTCTCTAGAAGAATCGGTAAAGGTTAAAATTCATCATTTTAACTGATAGGCTTTCTTTGGGAAATAACTGATGCAGTGAATACAAAATGCTATGATAATTTTTTGTTTCTCCTCAGTGTTTTTTTTTTCCTTGAAAAACATTATCTCTTCAATAATAAAGCATACCTTTTTCCATTCATTCTAGAACTAAAGTTTCCTACAGTGCTTGTCTTCATACACAATTGATAGTTTTTTTCACTTTAAACAGAAACTTTTTATCTGAGTGGAGTGAACACTTCTGTCCATTTCAGGAGAGGCTGCGATCCTATAGCAAATACACTGTGACTTAGATCTTTTTAGGAAAAGATTTAACCTAGACATGGTATGAAGACTGGTTGCTAAATACCACATTTACTACTACCGTTTCCATAGTGATTTTCAGACTGTAGCAGGCTGGAAGCTAAACTAGAAAAATAGGCATAAATACAATTTATGCTAGAAATAGCAGTATTTAGGAGCACCTGTTTGTCCCAGGCACTGCACCAATGCCGGTAACAGATATCTTTTCTTCTTAAAGTCTTATTGTCTACTAAGTGAAGTAGAAAGGTACTGCCATCTTTCTATAGTTAGGAAATTGAATTACAGAGAAATTGAATGACATTTTTTTCACAGTCATATAGGAAGACTGTCACAGAAATGAACCCAGGTCTGTTGAGTTTCAGTCCAGGTTATAAACCAGACTTCAGTTTTCCATCAAGTAACCTTACTCTGTTTAACTATTATTCAAACTGCAGATTAACCTCCTGTGCTGATGGCCTGAAGCAGCTGACTTGCATGTAAATCAGGTATCAATTTGTGTAGATTAGCTAATTCCAAGTAATATTATTTCTTTCTACCATGTCAATACTTCTGCCCACAAAAGACTCTCAGTACAATGCACTTTGTTAATCTGGGGTGCAAACCAGGTTTTTAATTGCTTTGCTGATTTAAAACTTACTAGTATGATTAGACTGTGATAAAACAGGGGCATACAGGGTCCAGATTTATACTTAGCGTTGCTGGCAATCTGACTATCACTAGTTCAAACATTTCCAAACTTTCTCCATGTGTCGTGTCATTGCCCACTCTGAGTGTCAGGCATCCTGTGATCCCCAGGAACAAGTTCTGTGGCAGACAGACCCATTAGCTTGGTACAGAGCACCATTTCGGTAGGCTAAGAAAGGAGCTGCAGGTACATGTACACAAGCCCCATGTGCAGAAACTGCACTGTAGTGCTGCAGGTTAGGGACGAATTTTGCTTTCTTAATTCACCTTCAGAGAGACATATCCCCCCTCTCAAATCTTTCTAAAAGTTCACCACAAAAGGCACAATGACTCCGAGTGTCTGTTTGTGTGAAGTTCACCCCTAATCTTTACATGAGCTAAGAATTATTCCTGCTCTCTTCATATCTTTCTCTTTTTTTTTTTTCCTTTTTTTCTGCAGGCTATTCAGATAAGGATTTTCATTGTCACTGTTCCCACTTTACTCTGAATAAGTGGAGTGTATGAAAAAGCAAAACTCACAAAAGAATGACTTGCAAACACTGATGCCACCATTGGACTTGAATTTAGAGCTGTCACACAAGGACACTGTTAACATTTATCCGCCTCTCTGTACGCCAACAAATTAAAATATTACTTGAAGTCTCAGATCAGTTTCTGCTACAGCATTTCATTTTGATTGATGTCCTCTATTAATACCAGTGATGCTAGTTAGCTTTAAGACACCCCAAAGGGTAGTCAACTAGTTAAAACTCCAAATGAACCTCATGCCAGCTGTTTAGCCCCTTGAAAGTTTTGCTGAGCATTGACAGAAGACCTTATCAATCATTACAATTAAGTGCTTTCAGACTGTCCCTTCTAAGGGGAGTGAGTTGAAGTACCATCTGCTATTTTGCTTTTAAAACTCACTGGTTTCCTTCTCTAAGGCAGTCATTTCACTTTTGAAATTATGTTTCTTTTGCAGGAGAGTGATGGGCTGATGAAGAAAACTTTTTGTTTTAATAATCAGCAGTTTCTATGATGTGACACAATTTTTGCAGTGCTCAGGGCCTTTTACAAATCAAAAGGAATCCAACTAAAACAGTAATTAATGTCAAATGACTAGTCACATACGGCCCTATTTAATTAAAAAGTTCTAATCTTTGATTAAACCTCCTCACACGTTCTTGTGACTGCAAACTGTTGTCTGAAAAGAGAAAGTAATTGGGTACATAATCTATTGTGTCTTCTAACTGACACCTGCTAATTGTCTCAGCAGCAAATGGCAACAATTTAATTTAGAAAGTTAAAAAGTGTATCTTAAATATTCAACAGATTTTTTTCAGTATTATGTATTCCTTTACTACACTGGGAAGATCTCTTCCTGAATTTATCCCTCTAAGAATTTTCTGCTCTCTAAGAAAATTATTCCATTGTTTTTCAACAACATGCTTTCCTATAGTAAACACAACACATACGATTTACTGGTCCATTCTTTTAATGTGCAGTTAATGTTTTAAATGCTATAAATCTCTAATATTTTTTTTCTAAATATTGACTAATCTGCACAGCAGTCATTGCAAACAGGTTTCTATACCCATAGCTTACGGGAAGAAAACGAGGAGGAATGAGCCACAGAAATTACTTCCACAGTAATTCTGACTAATTCAGAATTTCAGCCAGGGAAAAACTGGCAGCTATAACCACCTTCAGTGCTACGGTGAAGGACCTCCCCCCTCTTCCTCATCCTCTTGGGATCTTAGCTTCAGCACTAGCAGTACAAAGAAGACTGTTAAGGCAAGAGTGCCTCAGAGGAAAGAATATCCTTTACCAGCTTCCACCCCTTTTTTTTTTTTTTCTTTTGTGCTCATCAGTGCAGAGTCTAACTCTGTGATTTAGCAAAAATTATAGTCAGTATTATGTCTGTGTTTACTGCTGGGGTGCTCTTGCTTCCTAGGCTTATGGCTAATCTACCAGCTAGATTATTTTTTTTTTCTGTCTTCTATGGCGTGATCATTTGTTGTTTGCAGTTTTTCTGAACTAGAATTGTGACACTCCAAATATATTGGTACTCCCAGCTGAAATTCCCAACAAGTCTTTTGTCTGCTTTATGTCTTATTTTACCAATATTTTAAAAAGTCCTTTGGCATGTTAAATGAAGCATTCTCAGGGAAGAATACCACCACTGTCTTTTGATAGCACATGTTTCAAAGCCATGCATAATCCCCCAAGTCAACTGGTAGGTGAAGTGTGTCTGCAAATATTTTTTGGTTATGATGGCTTCAGACACAGCCGAGCTCTCACACATCCAGTCAAAACTACCTGCTGGACACAGTCATTTTCAACTTTCTTGCAACCCTAAGCACATCTGGACCCACTCCAGTGTGTGGAACTGGTATGCTGCCACTATAAAGGGACCATCGCAACCCAGTGGTGGCTGTGAAGGTGCCCATGTGAGATGGCCCAATGGCATCTTCTAACTGAGGTCTCCAGAGAATTCTAAGCCCACTGAACAGTATCTATCTTTTTTTTTTTCTATAAATGTACAAAGAAAGGAAAGAACTGCTTTCACTGTTTTACAGATGGAGAAGCTGTAGCATAGCAAACAGAAATAACCTGTCCAAGATCACAGGGCCAATCAGTTGTAGAGTCAGTAAAATAAACCTCTGTCACCTGATTTCCATATTGCTGCTCTACGGTCAAAATATAAAAATAGCTATCTATCAATACATGTGAATGTGTAGAGACAGATAAAGATATAGATGATCTAGATAGCTTTGTGACTTTTACTACAGCCAGTTGGCTGCAGCATGCCAATAGAATAGTAAATAAACACAGCAGAAGCCTTGAATACATTTTTTTTACATAATCATTGACTTTCAAATGTCCAAATTTGGGCTCCATCTACAGTATTTTCAGTTATTCATCTCTTTTCTTCCCTGCTTCATGCCTTCATTATTTCTCACCTGCTGTGACCTCTTAGCCACTGTAACCTTCTTCCCTCTAATCTCCCTCCTCCAGTCCACTCCAAACACTGTGACCAAGGTTATCTTTCTTGTTCACCACTCTGATCATGTCAAGTCATGTCTTAGTCCCTCAGGTGGTTTTCCGTCTCATTACACTACAAGGTCAAATTTCTCTTCTGCAATTTCAAGGCTTTGCAAGAGTCTGCCTTAGCCTACCACTGGACTGAGTCCTTACTCTTTCCTCGCTCAGGTACAGTCCTGCCTACTGTGTGTATCCATATCTCATGCATGACTTCCTATTTCTATTCCCAAAACTGTTTTCAGGGCCTAAAATAACCTCTCTGCTCTATCGTGCCAACCAACCTCACTTTCCTCTTTCAGGTCTCTTTACGCATTCTGTGTAAAGTTGATTATGAGTGCTTTAGGGCAAGAGTCTTGTTTTTGAAAATATGAGGCATTTGTGAAGTTGCAGGTATAACAATGATGTTGAAGACATAATAATTATGAAATTTACTTTGTTATCTTGCACCACACTGTAAATAAACATACAAAGTAGCATTTAAATATATTCGGACTAAGTAAACAACAGAAATGTCTCCAATTCTCTTTTCCTCCAGATTTATACTCAAGCAAAAGAAAAGGAATAGTGGTTACTATGTGTGAGTCAGAGATATTTGACAAATTTGATTCCCTCACCAGATTGCCTTTCCTTTGAAGGTCGACCACAATCAGCTGACACATATTTAAACCACAGCTTGGACTTTATCATGGACTAAAGCATACTTTTGATTCTCATTAAGACAGGACCCCTGACAGCATGCTATGAGCACTATGACTTTCTCAAAAGAGGCTTGAGCCATAGTAAATTCTGAAATAAATATGCTGCCTTTCAACCAAACAGCTCCTACTGGAAAAAGGGAGGTACACCTAAATCTGTAAAACAAAAAACAGGAAAGTGGATCTTGGAAAGAAATCATAGGCAAGGCTTATATCAATTACAAACGTTGGGAAAAAGTTTATGGCAGCAGTTTGATCTCTCTCTCAAAAAAAAAAAAAAGTTGGGAAAGAAAAAAAAAAAGCCACAGACACAGACACAACAGAACCTTTTATTCCCAGGAGTTCCCTCAGGCAAGGGACACTTCAGCTCGTTTATCATAGAAATCTTTCCCATAATTCAGCTATTAGGCAATGAGATTCTATAATCTATTGTCACTTAAATTAATGTCTGTAAATCTTTACCACTGATGATATTATAATATCAGAAGCATCTAAGGGCAATTGCTTTCAGTTTTATTGACAGAAGCAGTGGGAAATGGAAGCAAAAACTTGCAGCAGCAAATCAGTAACTCCTTCTGAAGCAAATGTGGTGTATGTGATGCATTTCCTTTAGCTTAGCTATGAAAAGAACTAACAGAAGAAATAAAAAAAAAAAAAAAGCCTGGCCACACAAAGTTTGCATCTTGATATGTAATTAACTCGATTAATTAGGAATATGCTTCTTAAACTGTAACATGTAGATAAGTTAAGTGAGAAAAAAAAATCCACTAAAAATTTCTCTTTCTGATGCTACTGTGGGAAAACAATCCCCCTCCCCAATTTATCAAAGTAATTGAAACAGCAGAAGAGATAAAAATGTGTCATCATGAAGTGATACAGAAATGCATCTGCCTGAGAGCCTAGCATGTTACGCTGATCACTAGCTGCCTAAATTCAAACATGCTTTCACATTATTTGTGACATATACTCCACACATCTGGAGACGTAGACTATAATGCATGCCAACTCTTCATCTATCTGCTCTAACAATGTTGACAGAAGTTTGCTTATTATTCTTTCTTTGAAATAGAGCAACAATGCTAGAAACATTGACATCTACAATTAAATCACGTCTTGTTAAATTCGATCACACCTGTTAATGTCAGGTGTGATTGCACTGGTCCTGGTAAAAATGTACCAGAGCCTCTACTCTCCACTTTGTGGTGCTAGTGAGTCAGTGTCGATAATGAGTAAGTCTAAATATTATGATTGAAAATATCTTATTTGGGAAAAAAAAAAAAAAATCAGAATCCACTGGAACAGATTACTTTTTCTTTTTCAGCATATCTCTGAACGAAATTAGAGCAATATTTTAGTGTGGCAGCCAAGTATATTTACATACTTAATTTTAAATATTTTACATTACCTTTTACTGGGATAGTTTTACTCTGGCTGGTATCATAGAAATCTTATAAATTATTGATTGCCAACTAAATCATTGTTGTGCTCACCTGTATTAAGATAAAAAAAAACTATTTTCAGTATCACAGTGTGTACTTTTTCTGCCATGGTAATCAATTGCAAAATTCTATCTGATTTCAGAAGGATGATGATAATTCTCCATGTTTAAATCTGGCTATCTGTCTCCTAGATTTTCCTTTCTAAGGAACTGAACACAGTTATTCAATGCAAATTACTCAAAGTTGTTTATTTGACTGCAAATAAACAAAGTATAATTGGAAGTGAATTCTCTTTTATGCTTTTGCAAAAAGTGTTGTATGGGCAGAAGCAATGATGTAAAGAGATTCTGGTATTTTTACTTTAAAAAAAAAAAAGAGAGAAAAAAGATATATGCCTTTGTTTAGAATCTGCCAATAGTCATCACTGCTTTTTAGCTCATGGGTCTCAGTTTCCTCGTTGTTGTGGAACACAGCATCTTTCCATTTAACATTCCAGTTTCGTCCGTGTGTGATTTTCAGTGCTGTGGCCTTTAGAAAGGATGATAAAACCTCAATACTTGTTTATTCTGCAGGTCAATATTCCAAATAATTGTCCTGATACATTAGAAATGTTAGCTGCATTACTGTTAGTCTTGACACCTGCTATTTACCCCACAGAAGGGAACAAGCACATGTTTTTATCATCTTTTTCTTCCTAATTAATTGTATAAATATGCTTAATACCAGAAAAAGCTTGTTAAACCCAAAGAGAATTTGTTCTTCTATTCACTAGGGTAAGAGTTAGACCTTGGTTATACTATAGCCGAATATGAAGTGGCTTAATAATTTTAAATTCATGTCAGGCATACACAACAGGAAGTCCCCCCAAAGTATTAGTATTTGCCTAACTCTGTTTATTAACCATCTTTGTTCACTTTATGTGATCAGGTGTGAACACTAACTATTGTCATTTTTCTTTTTGGTCCACTGACTGGAAGGAGAACATGTGTATTAGAATATGCCAGAGAGCATCCACAACTTCAACTCTAAATGAGCATACTGAAAAAGAATACTTTCACCAAACAGAATAAATAAATTAAATATTAATTTGCAAATTAACTTTAGTTTCTTAGTAGAGGCTCTACACTGTGTATGTGGACATTTAGTGATGTATTGCTTAGGTCTGCCAGCTGTAACTTTGTATTATTTCTTATTTTAAACTCTTTGAGCTAGACAGCATAGGCAACAACTTGGTCTCTTCGAGGTCTTTCAAAATTGTCCTGTGAATCTACTCTGTATTTTTTCCAGTTTTTCTTTTATGCACTTACTGTATGATAAGTGGCTTTTCAGAGGTTTGGACCCAATTCCCAGGGTACTGTAGCCAGTTGTTTGAGACTGTTTACTGCTGTTTACTACAATACAATAAACAATGGCCCCTGTTTGTGAACTCTTTCCCATAAAGTCTGTTAATGAAAGAGCTTGCTATATGAAATGCTCAAGAATAGCCACAAGCTAAAATTTAGAATTATCCTCACTCATTGGTTAAAAAAACCAAACAAAAAACCTGAAAGAAGTTGTGATTCAAAGTTCATTAATTAATTAAATGTGTTTCTCTATAACTTCAGTTGCTTGGGGACTTCTTTGATTTTTGCATCACACGGGCCAAATGATAACAAGATGATCACGTAGATGAAGGCTTAAATCTGGCTGTGTTTTGATGAGCCTTTAGTAGGAAAACTCAACAAGTAGCTACTTGGTAAAGTTCTGCAAGAGAGCAGTATCAGGATTACAGCCATAATACTGTAGAGACAATTTACGTCTGCTGAAGAAGTGAATGCTATACTAACATGACTACAGCCTTTAAAGATCAGAGACAATGATCAGGAACGCCACTTTCTCTTAGAGAAGAAAATAGCAAAGCAATTTAAAATGCCCTTCTTCAGCAGTTTCCTATATGATTATGTCTTGTAATAAGAGCTCAATAATGTCTGAATTCAGACATTTTGGTGACCTAATATATTTCTCACAGCTTAGGTCCCTGACACCCCATATTAGCAGTGATTTTATCTTTCTTTTGGTCATATGTGGTCTTCTGTTCTCTGATATACAGATTTTTGATAGACATTCATCACTGTACCATGAGAACACCTAATATTAGTGTACCAAGAACTACAAATTAAACTATTTTAATTTTGTTCTGCCATCCTTCCTTCAAAGCGAAAAGTGTGAGCTGTTTCGTCTTAATAAATTAAAGTTACCTACATATAAATTTTGCTATATATTTCCATTAAAGCAAGCTAAGTAAAGAGAAAAGCCTTGCACCTAAAGCAGAAATCTGCTGAGGTGTAAAATGGTCATTGTTTCTCGTGGGATTTCATTCTACTCTATCGGGTCTGTCCACCGAAGGTGTCAGGTCCTTCTCCAGATAAACTATATTTATGGCAGATCGCACTACTGGGGCAAAAAAGCCAAATTGTCAACCACAGTCTTCACAAAGGACTCGGTCTTTTCGATACCCTGAATCATTAAGCACCTTCAGATAAGGGTGAGATATTGAACTTGACTGATACACCCTGAGACAGGCTTCATGCTCTCACACGTCAGGTGGCAGCCAGCGTTATGGAGGAGTCGCACTGCAGCACCCTGTCAGCCGGAGTTTCCCATGCAATGAGGGTGTATGGCCTCGCCATTACAGAAATGAGCATATAACTGATGCTGGGTTCATCTGGACATTCACTGTAACAAAATGGCATGTTCTTGTGCCGCAGAGATGTTTACATACCCTTAATTTGGCATGTAAATTAAGTAGTTAATTAAAAAGTAAATTTTACTTCTTCAGTAAAACTTTAAAGAGCAAGCCTCCAAAAAACATTTAATTTAAGTTTAACAGGAGTTAGTACACGTTAAACAGGAGCTAGTTATTAACAGATATAGAAGTAAAAAAGGATAAAAATCAATTATATATTCCCTACATCTGAACAGATATATTTAAAATAATTATCCTATTTTAGTAACGTAACTGACTCATTAGATCCAAATTAAACACCTGTAGTGTAAACCAAATCTTAACTTAAAATATTACCCATCTTAATATAGTACACTCCCCTTTACACACTACACTGGACACATTTAGTGGAACAGGCAAATGGCAGAAATTAGCCATTTAAATACTTAATGACTGTGCACATTAAATAAAAACTGTCTGCAACATATATTTGGTAGTGATTTATTTGCAATTCAGATGTTATCTCTAGATGTATGTAAAGCCATTAAGTCTGCTAACAATTTAAGATATTATAATAAAACAGAAAATTGTAGCAATTCATTTATGTTAATTTATTGACACTATAAATTCCTCAGGGCAGCAGCCATGAATACACTTTCCTGTATAAAACTAAAAACTATTTTGGTACCTAATAGATAAAACTTAACAATAGAAATACTAACTAGGATTTACATTTGCATGAATTTTTTTTTCTGTTTCTCTTTCTTTCTCTATTTTTTACATAGGTAATCCAACAATATGTGCTTTTTTTTTTTTTTAAGATTTTCAGAGTAACAAGTGATTTTATGTACTCATCAATAAGATGCCTTAAAGGACCTAATTTCCAGGACATGGACACTTCGCAATTTTAAAAAATCAAGCCTCTTTAAAATGTCTTTTATAAAGACAGATAAATTCACTAAGCATTTTTAGTGGTCTCAAGGATACAGTATTTCATATTTTAATTTTAGGATCTGTTTTTGTAGCATGTTATAGGATTTTTTAAAAGTTAATTTTGCACCTTGGTTATTACATTTGGTTCTGGGTTTTTTATAGCACTGGATTGTGAATAATCACTTATGACAAGACTGTAAGATGACAGTTTGCCTGCAGAAAGGGGGATGCATAGCAGCACCATCCCAGGAGCAAACAGAGAAGGGAATCATGACTTTTAGAAACATGATTTCCTCTCTTGCTCGCCCCTGGCTTTAAGGGGGCACAAACTCCTGCTGCTCTGTGCTGGCAGCCAACTGTCAGGTCAGCTTATCTCAGATGGCCAATGTGTTGAGGGGAAGAAGCCAAAGCCCTGCATGCCCCTGAGCACCGGCTGCCAATGCCCCATCAGGACAGGGACCCGTGGACCCGCACAGGCTGCTGTCATCACTCTCCAGCTTTCGCTGTGACCTGCAGTCCCACTAGCCCATGCCAGGAAGCAAGCCCTCAAGTCTCCCTTATTTTCCTGCACACTGGGGATAAGAGCGTTTGACAACCCTATTTGGCGATTACGCCACTGAAACCAGTATTGAGGCCTCAATTTGGTAGGCAAACAAGGCAAAGCAATCATCTGCTACCCCGTTATCCCATTGTAGCTATACTGGACACATCAGGCAAAGAACCTCATCTTGTAATTCCTGTGAGCACTTGCAAACTCATCAGAGTTGGGGCCCTCCATGGATCCTCACCCGCCATCAGAAAATGAAAGGGAGCTTCATACAATAAATGAGTTGTGTTGCATCTACGGATGTGTCAAACTTTGAAAACCTCATGCTCTAGACAGCCTTGCCTTGCTGCTAATTGGTATGTTTTTCTTTAAAAAGTGAAGATTCTAACCTTTTACTTGACAGATATGTGGGTAAAATGCCACATAACATTTTGAAAGCTTATCTATAGTCTGCTGTTTATGAGTCTTGTTTATGTTGGAGCTCACACAGGAGTATACAAATGAAAAGGGTTAGCAGGAACAAAACTGAATGGTTGGTTTCAAATAAATGTGTAAACTAGTGAAGAAAGGTTTTCACCTACAGAAAGTCTAAAGATGTTGCTCCTTTTTTAAAAGGCAACCATACAAACGTGACACTTGACTCAATAGATTTTTTTATTATCATTATTTATTCCTAGTTGTGTCCCTGGACTTTTGGGGTGGAGAGTACAGACAGTTTCATTACCTGTTTTTTTGTTTTGTGGGTTTTTTTTCCCCTTTCTTTCTAATCTTATGAAATTGCAGCTAGGAGAGAGTAAATGGGATTCCATTTCTCTGTGAGATTTAGCAACAGAATTGTTTACAGTGTTGCAATCAGTCATGTTTAAAGTAGAGCTACTAACTGCATAACTGAATAAGGGAATACTTTGGAAACAAAAGGGTTGCATAACAGGTAAATTTAGCTTGTAGAATGTTTAGTATGCAATGTATAAGAAATTTCATAAACCCTAGGGAGAGTTTGCAATTTTGTCAGTGGATGCAAAATGCTAACTTAGAAAAACTAGAATGGCAAAAATATGGAAATAACTGACAATCAAAAAGCTGGCTTAATTCCTTTTTTTTGTTATTTTTGGTTTTGTTTCCAGTAGGAACTTTATCTCCTGCAAATTTATACACACAGATTACTTTGCACTTATAGTTCAGGCTTATTCTCTTCAGGAAACTAAGCACCACACTCGGAAACCAAAAGTTTCGAAGACCATGATATCTTCATCCCACCTGGGGAGTAGCTGTAAGAATATCGGCAGAGGTGAATTTCTGTGGCTCAGGAATACGTAGTACCTTACATCTAAATTATTTTGGAGTCTTCCTCAATCCTCTGCTTCCTGCCACTATTTGGAGGCGGCAGCACCCGCTCTGAATTTCCACAAAGACATTGCTCTTGCCTTCACAAGCAAATTGCTGACCTGTCTGACTAATGTTACAGCCTTCAACCTCTAAGTAGTGCTTTGAGAGGAAAAAGTGATGCAATGAACTCTACCACAATTCCTTGGCTACTGCCAGTAAACATTAGCTCTGAAGCAATTGTAGTATTGAAATACTAGGAGAGAGTGAACAATAAAAACCTACCATTCCATAAAAGGCAATATCCTGATGCTCAAAATTTGGGAAAATGTTTTGAATAAGTGACTCAAACCTCCTGCAGCTTGAAGGTGTGAAATGTGGTAAGCCTGTGATGTTCCAGTTAAAAAACTTACTGGCTCTGCTGTGCTAGCCAGAGATTCAACTTGACTCAACAACAGTATCAGCCTGCTCCCAATAATATTGTAACTTAGAAGGTGCAGTTTTCTTCTTAAGGGAGGTCCAGTGACACACTATATTGAGATTTCAGTGAATTCCAAATTATTAATTATTATTAATAATAATGTTATTAATATAATATCTTAATATTGTTAGGGACATTCTTGCATAAGAAACATGAGAAATACCCAGCAGCTTCTTCAGACTCTGTTGGGTCAGTAATCTTGTTTGTTTAGTCTTTTTATTTGGTTGTTTTTTTAATGAAGAGGAGGAAAAAGATTCATTCCATACCTAACCTCACTGAGCATAACCTTAAAGTCTTCTTGGTAGAGCATCTTTCTTTCAGTTCCATGCAGCACATGCTTTTGCCCTTAGACTGTTCTCATGAAATACATTTGTCAAGACTTTCGTCAGGGCCCCCATTTTCTTTGACTTTCCTGACCTTTCATATCATCAGATATGTTCTTCTTGAAATGTTGCTTTAATTTTGGCTTCTCCAACTTTCCTCTCTATCAGTACTCTACCAGTACTTCTATCTGCACAATGAATGTCACTTAGCCAGATCTTTGAGCTGGATCTGCTTCTACCTTTTCCTTAAAGTGAGCACTACCAGAGCTCCCAGAAAAGTTTTAAGCCCCTAAGAACAGATTTTACTCCAAAACAAAGCTTCATAAAACATCCAAAGTGAGACAGAATGAAAAAGGTGTAGATGAACATCCTCTGGCTCATGCTGCTGTGAGACAGCAGGTCTGCTTGTCCGTGTACGGTCTCAGTCCAGCAGCTCCGCAGATTTGCAGAGGATTACGCACAGTCCTCTCCCCAAGCCCAAGAGAACATTTTCTTTCCTTCCCCTCTGAGACTTGAATAGCAGGTCTGTTCCCTGCTTCTCTCAGCACTTTCTGGAGTTTCTGCTCACTCTTGTCTTTTTTTTTTTCCCCCTTTCTCCTTCTCTTTTATCCTGCACTTCCGTAAGTTTCTTCACTTGTGCATTCTCAGGGAAGGCACAATCTCCCCCCTTTCCAGAGTGCAGCCTAACCCAGCAGGGAACAAGAAGACAAACATCTGTCCTGTCCTGCCACATAATCTTTAAAGGACACAGGAGACATTAACCTACAGTAACTGCAGACAAACTAAACACCATCTACTAAACCAAGTATTTAATAAATTTTAATTACCTTTATAAATTTCTAAACAAATATTTAAATCATTATAATAATAAAGGCTGTATGTGCTCTAATCTCTAACAAACTTGTCACAAATAATTCACAAAACAGATTTTCATCAGTAAAGTACTTCATTATTCAGTGAAACAAAACATATTGCCGATCTCTATAGGGTTTAATGCAATTTACCATGAAAAAGAAAAATTGCCAGGTTTAAGAAAAATCCATCAAATATTTACTTCAGAAAAGTTTCTAAATGCTTCAGAGAATATCCTTTATTTGAAAATGCAAGTATTTTCTATTCTATGTTACAAAATCTAATGTCTATATTTACACAGTATATTCCTATCTCACTGGTAATATCAGTGCATGCATTATGACAACATGCCAAGTCATATCATATGATCATATTACTGTGCCATATTGTACCCCCCGGATTAGCGTCATGTTATATTAAAATGGCTAAAATGTTTCAATTTTTAGTGTTCTAGTTTTTTTTAAAGGAGGCTACGTAAGTAAACAAACAGCCCACTTGACCATTACCTGAGTGTGTGTCTGTCTCTCCATCATTCTGCCCAGTAACTTTGTGACCTACTGGACAATTTCAATCAAATTTGCAAGTGGGATAGACATTTCAAAGGTGATTGTAGTTTAAATTTCATCCCAGTTGGTGGGTATGTATGGGAGATAAATTGATACCCTAACTGAGAGAAGGAAAAGTAACCATTGTACCTTTCCCGGCAGCTGCTGCCTGGCCCAGCAGCGTGTCCCTCTCAGCCAGCCACTCACATCTGCAGGGTAACCATCACTGAAGACACAGGAGGAAGCTGGTAGTAGTGGCAGTGAGAAAATTAAAAGACACACCTGTAGGAAATTGCTTTTCATTAGTTTGATTGCTCTTAAATAAATGGCTTTAGTTTTTTAAATCATTAAGGAAACTTCTACTTAGTCTGTTTGAAACATGCTGGGTTTGATCTCAGTGTGTCCTGTTTTCACTGTAATAAAAAAAAAAAGTTTCTGCATTCTGTGTATTCTAGATAAAGTGCCTGAAAAAAGGCATGAGAATCCAAGTCCTAAGCCACTTACCTGTGGCCTAACAAGTCACCCTTTCTGTAAGCCTAATGAATCTTTGTGTTTGTTTGATTGATTGTTTGTTTGTTTGTTTCCAAAATGACACAGGTACAACTGTAAATGTAATACTTCTGTCCTGGTTTTGGCTAGGACAGAGTTAACTCTCCTCTTAGTAGCTGGTATAGTGCTGGGTTTTGGATTTAGTGTGAGAATACTGTTGATAACGCTCTGATGTTTCAGTTGTTGCTAAGTAGCGCTTATCTTAAGCCAAGGACTTCTCAGTTTCCCATGCTCTGCCAGCAAGCAGGTGTGCAAGAAGCTGGGAGGGAGCATAGCCGGGGCAGCTGACCTGAACTAGCCAAAGGAGTATTCCATACCATGGAATGTCATGCCCAGTATATAAACAGGGGGAGTTGGCTGGGAGGTGTGGATTGTGGCTCTGGCATCTGTCAGCAGGTGGTGAGCAATTGCATTGGGCATCACTGGTTTCTTTTCTTATTTCTTTTTGTTGTTGTTGCGTTCCTTTTCATTACAATTATTATTCTTAGTTAGTAGTGTATTTTTGTTTTTACTTTAGTTATTAAACTGTTCTTATCTCAACCCATGAGTTTTACTTTTTTTTTTTCCTTTCCTCCTCCTCACCCCACTGGGAGGGGGGAGAGGGAAGTGGCTGCGTGGTGCTTAGCTGCTGACTGGGGTTAAACCACGACGACTTCCCAGCTAGATAGAAGTAGGTCTCAACTGTTTCAGTGACAATCTCAGGCTTATCTCCTACTTGCTAATTCCCTTTGCCTGAAGTCTTTTTAAATAGCCCTGTGCCCCACTTCAGCACCCTTTTCCCGTTTCTCTCTCTTCTTGGCTCCTGCCCCTCCATTAGTCCACCAACATCATTTGCAGACACTTGCCTTGTCTTGCCTTTACCTACTGCACTGTTATTTCTTCTTCCCTTTCCCAGCAACTATCCTCTCTTCTGCATGTCTTGCTGATGTGGACTCACATTTAAATTGACATAAAACTGCTTACATACAGAGTGACAAAAGTAATTTTATCTATTGTTCTGTTGCTACTTTGAAACAATACTAATAAACGGAAGAAATGTCCTTTTAATCTATGTAACTTGTGCTACTTTGCTATTATGGGATGAATCAAATCAGTGGAAAGGTTTCTATTGATTTCATTGAGTTTCTGGACAGTACTGCTCTTACATTTCTCTAGATGCCATATAATTCCTATTTTTAATTGTCATTTTAACTAATTTTCCTAGTACTAAAGGTAAAGCTTGCCACACCGTAATTCCTTGATCACTTTTTTAGTCCTTTTAGAAGACAAACAGATTTTGTACCTTTTAATCCTCACTCACACATAATAACTGATCTTAATGACTGCATATTTTTAACAGTTCATTTACTTCATTTTCAGATTCTCTAAGAATGCTTGATGACTACCATTTAGTTAGATGCTTTAAGAATCTCTCTGTTGACACCTCAGTACACACCCACATCTCATCTTTGTTACTAAAAAAAAGTTGACCTGAGGAAATGTCTTCATTTGCTATGAGTACTAGAGTACAGAAATTTAATTTCTCTGCAATATTTTTTCTTTTATAGCTGGCCAAATAATAGGCCTGCCAGTTCTGTCGTGGCTTCCTCATATCGCTAAAGCATATGTTTGTTTTTTAACAGGTAATTCATTCTTTTATATATGGATTCCTTGTTCCTCAAATTCCCTCCTTGGCCTTTCTAATTTTACTTCTTTCTATTGCTTTCAAGATGATTGGATTTGGGCTTTCCCAATGATACATTTTAGGCTCAAATAACTTAAATATTGAACCTTGACATTTAACTATATTGATCTTTTCCTTGCCTTCCTATTTTCTTTTATTTGTTTAGGGATATTTGTTCTGAGGCTTTTGTGCTGTGCTTAAGTACCCTCCATGCTTAGACTAAAGATTTTAATTTCAACACTTCTAATTGAGGATATTTATTATTTATTTCCTTTTTTTGAAAGTAGAAAGATTTACCTGCCTTTGCTGAGGATAGAATAATAAACTACTAGATTTCATTATGAACATTTCCCCAAAAAAGTCTGAATACTGTTGTATTATGTTCATGATTAATCAGCATTTTTTTAAAAGTTGGTTTTGAGATGTGTCCTGTTACTATTTGTTATTTCGGTTGATGTCAAACTACAGCTTCCAATAAACAAACATTTAAAGTATCAAAAAGTAGTTTTCCAAAGCATAATTTAACCCCTCCATGCATAGGTTATTGTTAGGGCTGTTATATTGGACTTTGCTCCTTTGTCGAGTTTCTCCTGTACAGTGTATTTAATGTGTTTTTCTTGATCTGCCAGATAGTGTAAGCCTTCTATATGTGTATTCCTATTATTAAGGATTTGCATTTTGTCCGTGTATTAGTCTCTCCACAGTACAGCTTTCTCATCAAGCTGTTAATAAGTATTTTTTAATCTTGTTTTCTCTTTGTTTCTTTTTTTCCCCGATAAATATACATTATATATTCAATACACAGTGACATGGCACAGCGTATAGGTATTATTGGCACTCATTGGCTTTACCTTCATACATTTTATTTCTGACTTTTCTATGTGAAAAATACCGCAATTTCCTGATGAATGTATAGAAAATTATGATGCCAGTCTAAGCTATCAAATATGTAGTGTGTGCTACAAATTTGACAGAAAAAGCATTTTAGATATACTGTAAAATCATCGAACAAATAAAATATTCATTACTTGCACAGGTGGATTAAAATCAATAAATGCCATTTTGTTGTTATAAACTGTCTGATGTAACAAACATCAGACTGGCAGAGGCATATATTCATATGCAGGCATAATTTTTTATCTGGCTTTTTCCAGTTATATAGCTGAGTCTCTATTGGGTTTAAGAGCCACAGTTTTTAAAGATATCAAGATGATATGATCTCCAATAAATCATTAGAAATTGCTAATAATCAGCCATACCTGAAAATGGGTATTAAAAAGTAGCTCTGTTGAAGTTAACACTAAAACCCACAGTGACTTGCAGGGCAAGGGGCAAGCGCTTCATTTATGATCATCACCTGGTAGTCAGTCATAGGTTTGAGGATCTAGTGCTAGTGATTCAGTTTTTATTTTTTCTCTAAGTATTCCATGCATGTCGTTGGTATCAATGGGATGTTGTAAGCTGCAAGATGTTTGATAAAAAAAGGCAGATTTTACAAGCAAAGACCCCAGTTGCTTGGATAAAGGGTTATATAGCTTTCCCCTTAATTCAGAGTCCTGAGTACTTGTTTTACAAACTGCAGAGTGCCCTCAAATGTATTGACTTCATTGTGGAGTCAGAGTATTTATTGTGTAATGCTGAGTCATATAAAAAAAGAAAGGCATTCACTAGACTGGAGAAAAAAAGTGGTGGAGACACCAGCCTCCTCCAAAAAAAAGTCAAATTCATCTTGGGTTTTGTGGCTTTTTTTTTAACATAAGTAAACCATAAGAAACATTGTCAGAAACATATTACATAGTATATGCCACTTTAATAGCGAAATTATTGTTTTATCCTGCTGGTGCTCTCCTGCTCCCTCAGAAAGGAAACTAGAGTTACCGTATGCGTGCACGCTTAGGCACCCACGCACCCAGTATATACCCCAAATGCAGCAGTCTCTCTAGCACACTAGAGGGAGCCATTACATAATTGCAACGACCCTTGTTTTTTCCCCAATTAGCAAAACTGGCATAGAAAATCTCTGGACATCCTGCAGGTTTGGAATGGGCTACGGAATAAGGAAAGGAAAGCACAGGACTCAGGTTACAGTGAAACGAGGTCTCCTGATAGCTCAGAGGCTTACTCTGGTGTTTGTTCCATTTTTAAAATCGTGCTGCTTTTATAGGGGACTTCTCCCAAGTAAGTGACTTAGCCGAATACGCCGATTTTCATCAGCCAATCTGAAGCCCTCATTCAGAAGGCAAAGCCCATTTTGTAAACATATTCTTTATTTCGTCTGTCTGTCGCTCTCACACAGAAAGTTGGCACGTCTGAGAGCAGTGATTTTATGCTGCCACTAATGTATGTATAGTTTATTTATATACTGCATTTTAACACAGCATTAGTTTTATAATGGTTACTAGTAGACTCGTTCCGCATGGCAAACTATCCGTTTCAAAGCTACAAAGAGGTCTTCAGGACGGGAAGATGGGTCTAGAAAGAACACGTATTTGAATTTATAAATTTGTAAGACTTTCTCCAAGTCAAATTATATTTATGGACATAATAACTCAGAAAGGGCTGAAGGTTATCCTATTGAGCAAGGCGAAAGAGCAGCTTCCTTAACTGAATCTTTTAACAGCCGCTCCTAAAATAATTGTCAGGAGCGTCTTATAATTGCTCCAGAGTTGATTTTCCTTTTTTTTTTTTTTTCCCTTTCCTTTTTTTTCTTTTCCCCCTAAATGATTCAAGCTACTTACACGCTCGTCACTCACAGCTCACAAATGGCAGCTTCATTTCGGTACGCACGGGTCGAGACCGGCGCTCCGGCAATCCGAGCACTCACCTTTCCAGCCTCAGTCTCCCCCCCACCCCACCCCCCCCCCGCGCCCGCCGCCCCCGGCCGAGAGCCACCCGCCGCGGCGGGGGCGGAGGCGGGCGCCGGGCGGGGAAGGGAGGGGAGGGCGCTGCTGCGGCCCCGAGCCCCGCATCGCGGGGCTGCCGCCGCGCCCGCGTTCCCGCTCCCCCGCACCGCGGTCCCGCGGGCAGGGGGGAATGCACCCCTACCCACTCGGGGTGGGTCCCGCAGGGCCGGGGCGGAGGTCGCGGGGAGGGTCCGCATCCACACGACGCACACGCACACACACCCACACCCCCGCCATGCATCCCCGGGGCAGCGAGGGGGGGTTGCGCCGGGCCCCCGGAGGACTCGGGGTCCGTGCCGCGGAGTCAAGTCCTCCCCCTCGCAGTCCTTTGGAGGAGCGCGGGGGCGTCGCGTCCTCGCTCCTTCCCCACCCGTCATCACGGAAGACTTGTTAATATGTCTTAAAAATGAATAAATAAGGGGGGGTGTGGGTATATAAATAAATAAGTAACGCGAAGCCGGGAGCGGCCGGGGGCGCGGCGCTGCGGTGCGCGGCGACGAGACACCGCAACCCGCCCGCCCGCCCGCCCGAGCCCTTCGCACGTTGCGCGTCTCCCACCGAACCGATCTAATCAATGACACCCAGCGCCCGCCGCGGCCCCGCCTCCGCCCCCCCCCGGCTACCCCCCCCCTCCCCTCCCCGCGCCCGCCCGCCTCCTCCCATTGGCGGGTCGGCGTCGGGGCCGGTCTCCGCCGCCGCCGCCGATTGGCTGGCGGGGAATCCGTATCAATGTTTAAGCCGCGGCGTGAGGTGAATAGAGGCAGTCGGCGAGCGGCGCTGGGCGAGCGCGGCGCGGCGCGGCGGCCCCGCGAGTGCTGCAGTGAGGGAGGCGAGGAGGAGGAGGAGGAGGAGGAGGAGGAGGGGGGGGGGGGGGAAGAGAGAGGCAGAGAGCGGCTCCAACTGTTGAATTTTCGCTGAATTCTCCACTTTACCTGCGGGCGGCTGGTGAAATGGATCTGGCTTATCGGGGATCGGCGTTCCTTTCGCGTGCTGTCTGGCTAAGACTGGCGACCGTCTGTTTGAAAGGGGCCACCCATCAATGAGGCAGAGAAGAATATTTAATTTTTTTTTTCTTCTTTTTCTTTTGAAAGCCTCTCTACCACAGGTTGCAGAATTAACTGTGTACTTTGGGTCCGGACTCAAATAAAGGAGAAAAAAAACCAAAACAGTGCAGAACTGAGACTCGGAACTAGATCTGTGACCTATGTATTGGGAACCTATGTTTTTGTTGGTTTTTTTTTAATTTTAATATGAAAGATCTCTGATTTATTTCACACATAACACTGAGGAAAGGTGGTTAAAAACACTCAGCAAAGCAGGAGACAGACGCGCCTCTGTGCCAGTGAGTGGATAACAGCCTTGTTTTCCTGATCCTCAGTCTCCCGGAGAAAGAGGTATAGTAAAAGTGTAGCTGGATCCGATCCCCCCCATTCTCTTTTTTTTTTCTTCCCCTCTCCCCCCCCCTTCCAAAATATAAATCTGATTATTTTTTTTTCCTGTCTGTAGAGTGAGTCAGAGAAGCGTTAGGAAGAAGCTGCAACTAATGTCTGTGAAGGGAGGAACATGAGGCGATAGTGAATGTGATTTGTTCTGCTGGATCTGACTCATCCAGCATATTGAAACACCTGCATTTCTCGATGTGCCATTCATTTATTTCTGGTTTTTAAAAGAACCTGAAATAAAATTTAGTTACTCTTCCCCAATATTTACCTGTACACCGTATCGCTGGGAAAGGTGTCTCAGAGAGGGGGGAACGCATCTGGCGTTGCCGCTGCTCTTCTCCCCTGTACCACGATGCCCAGAGAGACTGTTAAAGCTTGAAAGGACTGCAAAAAATGCATCACACCAATCGCGGAACTGCATAGGTTTTAATATAAGCGAATTAGTCGATTAAAAGATCTCCCACTTTATTCATCGCCAGGATTGTTTTTTTTCCCTCTTCTTCTCCCCTCCCCTAAATGAAGAGGACTAGGCGGCAGTGTCATTGGAAGGAGATGCTGAATAGAAAGAAAAGAGAGGCACTTGATAGCGCAGCCCTGTGAATACAGAGACTGTTTCCCTTTTAGCGAGAGACTAAGAGAGAGAGTGTGTGTGTGGTGGCTTTTCTTTCTTTCTCGCCCCCCCCCCCCCCCCCCCCGCCTTTCCTTTCTCTCTCTCTCTTGCTCTCTTTTTTTAATCTATGCGCCCAGCAATGGGTTGCCTGTTGATTTCCTCTCGGCTGGAGAGAAAAGCAAACTGGAATTAAACTGCATCGGGAAAAGTGCAGCTCCTCAGACACGCATACGCACACACGCATAGATACACGGAGAGAAAGGATGTGGTGGTGGCGGCGGCTACTGGCCTGTCTTAAAGAAACCCAAGTGTGCATCTGATTGAGCACAGCCTGTGATTTCTCTCAAAATATATATTTACTGCTAATGATGACGATCAGCTGGTGGGTTTCTTAATTTTTTTCCCCACAAAAGGACGAGTGTGAGGCTGGTAGTAGAGGGAGAGAAAGGAAACTACAAATCCGGACACTAGTTTACCCTGGGGTTTTTTGTGTGTTTTGTTTTCCCCTCTTGCCCTGCAATCCTCATTCACTCGCCTTCTGATTCGGGAAGGAAATAGTGAGGGTGTACGAGACAGGGAGGGGGGAAATACCGATGGCAGCGAGATGCAGCTCTCCGCCGCAAGCAATGCAAGATTAGATCTCTAAATGCAGCAAAACACTCCCTGAAAACCAACAGCCCCGCGGTGCAATCAGACATTTCACTGCCTCTCACTGCACACGAAGAGGGCTTCAACAACAAGCTGAGACTTTTTTTCCCCTTCTGTCTCTCTCCCACCCCTCCACTCCATCAATCGCATCACAGGCGATGAGTAGCAAATAAGCTTTTCTACCCCTGCTTACAGACCTGTGGCCACCCCCCTCTCCTATGTATATATGAATACACATATTTTAAAAAAAAATTTTTGATCGTTTTTAGAAAAACAACCACTGCCGCCGATTTTTTATTATTGTTATTATTTTTATTATCCTTTGTACATCTGCGGGGATTCAAGGATCGGGAACGCTTCGCCTGCCCGGAGAAGAAGATCTTTTGCAAATTTTCTGATTTTTGAAATCCTCCCACTGCCGAAGTTGGACAGCCGAAGTAACTGCGAGGGGACTGCAAGCACGGCAAGCGCTTGCTGAAACGCTGCCGAAGCTTCTTCCCCCCCCCTTCCACCCCCCCCGATTGCTCCCTCCCTCTGAGCTACATGGTCCATTTGCTGCTTCTCATCCTGTGTGTCTGCAGATGTTTTAGAGCAACAGGTTCAGGAACTTAAAATACAGAGGTGGGGAGAGAGAAGGCAAAAAAAAAGAAAAAAAAAAAGCCGACGGAGGAGGAGGAAGAACAAACCCAGCGCAGGAGGCAGAGAAGACGGGAACAACCCTGGTCGCCGCTGCAGCTGCTGCCACCCCCACCCCTGCTCGGGGATGTACCTTTCCATTTGTTGCTTCTTCCTCTGCTGGGCTCCCGCCCTGTCGCTGAAGAACCTGAATTACTCGGTGCCGGAGGAGCAGGGAGCGGGCACCGTCATCGGGAACATCGGCCGCGATGCGCGGCTGGCGGCGGGAGGCGGGATGCTGCCCGCGGAGCGCGGCGCTCCCGGCGGCGGCCCCGGCGGCGGCCGCGGCCCCAAGTCAACCTTCCGGGTGCTGGAGAACTCAGCCCCGCACCTCCTGGACGTGGACGGGGAGAGCGGGCTGCTCTACACCAAGCAGCGCATCGACCGCGAGGCGCTGTGCCGGCGCAGCGCCAAGTGCCAGCTGTCCCTCGAGGTGTTCGCCAACGACCAGGAGATCTGCATGATCAAGGTGGAGATCCAGGACCTGAACGACAACGCGCCGGCATTCCCCTCCGACCAAGTGGACATGGACATCTCGGAAAATGCTGCGCCGGGCACCCGCTTCCCCCTCACCAGCGCCCACGACCCGGATGCCGGGGACAACGGGCTGCGCACCTACCTGCTCACCCGTGATGACTATGGCCTCTTCTCCCTTGATGTGAAGTCCCGCGGTGATGGCACGAAGTTTCCAGAGCTGGTCATCCAGAAGCCATTAGACCGTGAGGAGCAGAGTCACCACACCCTGGTACTGACGGCGCTGGACGGTGGCGACCCACCACGCTCCGGCACAGTGCAGATCAACGTGCGCCTCATTGACTCCAATGACAACAGCCCCATCTTTGAGGCGGCCTCCTATGTGGTAGAGCTGCCGGAGAACGCACCACTAGGCACCGCCGTCATCGACCTTAATGCCACTGATGCCGACGAGGGTACCAATGGAGAGGTGCTCTACTCCTTCAGTGGCTACGCACCTGAGCGTGTCCGCGACCTGTTTAGCATCGACCCGCAGAGTGGCCTCATCCGTGTCAAGGGCAACCTGGACTATGAGGAGAGCGGCCTCATTGAGATCGATGTCCAGGCTCGGGACTTGGGGCCCAATCCCATCCCCGCTCACTGCAAGGTCACCGTCCGCCTCATTGACCGCAACGACAATGCGCCGACCATTGGCTTTGTCTCTGTTCGCCAGGGAGCACTGAGTGAGGCTGCCCCACCGGGCACTGTCATTGCCCTGGTGCGGGTCACCGACCGTGACTCGGGCAAGAACGGGCAGCTCCAGTGCCGGGTGCTGGGCGGTGGCGGCGGGCCCGGAGCCGTCCCTTTCACCCTGGAGGAGAACTATGACAACTTCTACACTGTGGTCACCGACCGACCCCTGGACCGCGAGGCACAGGATGAGTACAATGTGACCATCGTGGCACGTGATGGGGGCAACCCCCCACTCAACTCCACCAAGTCATTTTCTGTCCGGATCCTCGACGAGAATGACAACCCACCCCGCTTCAGCAAGAACCTCTATGTGTTACAGGTGCCTGAGAACAACATCCCTGGAGAGTACCTGGGCTCCGTCTTGGCCCAGGACCCCGACCTGGGCCAAAATGGGACAGTCTCTTACTCCATTCTGCCCGGGCATGTGGGCGACGTCTCCATCTACACCTATGTCTCCGTCAACCCCACCAATGGTGCTATCTATGCTCTGAGGAGCTTCAACTATGAGCAGACAAAGCACTTTGAGTTTCGCGTGCTGGCCAAAGACTCGGGTTCACCCCACCGCGAAAGCAACGCCACGGTGCGCGTCACTGTGCTCGATGTCAACGACAATGCGCCCCTCATTGTCCTGCCTGCCCTCATCAATGACACTGCTGAGCTGCAGGTGCCACGCAATGCTGGGGTGGGCTACCCTGTGGGCACCGTCCGCGCCCTGGACAGTGACTTTGGGGAGAGCGGGCGCCTCACATATGAGATTGTGGAAGGCAATGAGGAGCACCTCTTTGAGATGGACCCCACTAGCGGTGAGATACGCACCTTGCACCCCTACTGGGAGGAGCTCAGCCCTGTAGCTGAACTGGTGGTAAAAGTCAGTGACCATGGCAAGCCCAGCCTCTCCGCAGTGGCCAAGCTCATTGTCAGGGCCTTGGCGGGGCCCCTGCCCGAGGCTGGCGAGCCACAGGTGAATGGCGAGCAGCATCGGCGACCACACTGGGACTTGTCGCTGCCCCTGATCGTGACGCTGAGCACTGTCTCCATCATCTTGCTGGCTGCCATGATCACTATTGCCGTGAAGTGCAAGCGAGAGAACAAGGAGATCCGCACCTATAATTGTCGCATTGCCGAGTATAGCCACCCTCAGCTGGGAGGAGGGGGAGGCAGTGGCGGGGGAGGAGGAGGCAGTGGCAGTGGAGGGGGCAAGGGCAAGAAGAAGAAGATCAGCAAGAATGACATTATGCTGGTGCCCAGTGAGGGCGAGGACAGCCGGGGCCCCCTCAATGTCATGAACGTGGTGAGCAGCCCATCCCTGGCCACCTCACCCATGTACTTTGACTACCAGACCCGCCTGCCCCTCAGCTCTCCCAGGTCTGAGGTGATGTACCTGAAGCCCGCCTCCAACAACCTGACTGTACCCCAGGGACATGTGGGCTGCCACACCAGCTTCACAGGGCAAGGGACTAACGCCAGCGAGGCTCCCCCGAGCCGGATGTCCATAATTCAGGTAGGAGACTTTTAGAATACCCTGGACCTCACTTTAGACGCTGGTTTAACTTTACCTTTTGTCTGCAGTGAAATCTGCTGTAAGGCACCACTGAAGGGACCAACACAAGTCACTAAAGAGAGGTGGACTTAATGAAAGCGGAACCAGACCACATCTGGTGGGTCTGGTTCCGCTGTCACACTGGTGTTTCCCGTGTGATTCAAAAGTAAATGCCCACTGAAACAAACAGAGTTACGGCAGTGCAAAAGAGGTGCATGTGAGAGTGCAGGCAGGCGTTTAGTATGTTTGGGGCACACTGGGGTATTTTCTCAGAAGATCGTCAGGCAGAGGTGGGCAATTCCACAGGTTTCACTTCACTTTGGTTTGGGGTGGAGAAGGGGGAGGGCGTTTCTGAAGCAGTCATATCATCTGTAGTAACTAACAGGACGTGGGAGAAACTCTACACACTGAGGACATCAGTTGCAACAGTGTATTATAACCCTCCAATCCTGTATGTAAATATGAGCTATCTTTCCAAGATGTATGTTTTTAATTTTTTTAATTTCCTTCTTTAGAATATATATACATAAATATTTATTTTTTTGACGCAGAACAGTATCATTGGGGCCCCATTGCCTCCTCCTCTCCCCATAAACAACCAAACCTTCAGCGCTGAAAATTCTGCTTAGTCAAATAGAAAGAAAATGTATGTGGTGATTCCCTCCTACCCCCAAATGTTAACAAAACTCACATCCTGTCATAAAACAGCAAAACAACTAGTCAGATTTCCAGTAGCCTGAGTCAATATTGATGATTGCTTTATAGCGAAAGACTTACATGCTCTGTCTTCTACCAAAGCGCATTTAGAAATTACAGCTGGGCTGCATTCTGCTGCCGGTTATATCCACACTGTCCTCTACTGACTTTTGTGAATGTAAGAAATGACAGAATTTGGACCATTGGATATCGGGTGCTAATCAAAGAATGACTTAATTTTTAGCAGGTAGTTTAAAGTCCAAACTCAGAAGATGTATTCCAGAGCAGTGAACTCTCAGAGTGAAGGTGAGGGCAGAATTTGGCTGCAGTTGATTTAATTTAAAGTATTACTTCATGATTAATGCAGGTTAATGTTCAAATACTACAGGTATGTTCCAAAGTGATTTTTAACGTTTGGATTGAAAGCAGGCTCTGGATAATGACTATTAAATATATTTGAAATGTCATATCTGTTTTATCCTGTGGTTCTCCTAATATGCTGTTCTGAGTCATAGGGGAATGAGCTGAGTGTATCAGAAGTGACACAGACTCATTTTGTGTATGCAGCAAGTGGGAAAGAAGTTGCACTGTAGACACTTGATGTACCAAAAGAAAATCCGTAATACCTTGGAGTTATCATACCCTGTGGTCTGTGAACACCAAATGTTCTCGTTGCCAGCTGCATCTAAAGTTTCAAACTAAATAGAAGTGGTCATCGGTAATTGGCAGGTTAAGTAACCAAAATTCCAGTAACTGATGGCCTGTAAATTGAATATTTACAACTGGGGAAAAAAAAAAAGAAAAAAAGGCTGTCTGTACAAGGTCACTGTGAACTAATCCTCAACCCACTATTGAGTTGTGTCACAGAAACAATTTCATTTTATGCCTATCATGAATTTGTGTTGCTATCAATTAGGTGAGTGGAGCAATACTTAAAACCTGAAATTGATTTTAACAAAAAGTGACATTTCAGGGAAGAGTTTAGGTTAGGGCACAACCGGAGATAATTTGATTTATAATTCATGCTTTAAAAAACAAGTAACTTTCAATGACACTTGTTTAAGTAATGTCAACTTTTTTTACTGTAAAATGGAGTTGTCAGAATGCTAAAAAAAAAAACAAAACACATTTTTTTCCTACTGACAAGTGTAATAGTTGCTAAAAGACAGAAAATTATACTTTCCTACAACCATGTAATGTCTATATAAAGCAATTAATTCATGTATTGATGCTACTGAGTAGTAAAGATTCAATTGTAGTGTAAAATCCCTATGGAAAATATGATTCCTTTTTTTACAGTGTTCACTGTATAATATCAATCATGATTTTTTTTTCTGAGATCTGTATAAAGCTAAAAGAGGAATTTCCTCCCTTAAAAAGGTGTGTTGTGGTTTCTATAAGAGTTTTCGTTATGACAACTGTGGGAAACGTTAACTGTAACTCCTCATAGCACATACTGGTATATCTAATATTGTTTTGCTTTCCCTGAATATCTACACAGAGTGTTTTGGATGTTTAGATGGTCCAGCCAGTAGATTAGGAAACATTCATTTTTCCCAGTGAACAACCTGTTCAAACATACTTATTGATACTGTATTTTGTAGTTGTATTGACAAAACAAATATACACAGTACGAAACAGAGTAGTTGGTTTCTATTTAGGAAAGGCCCAGACTTAAAGTAGCTAGATGGGAAAATCTGATCCTTTTCACTCTAATTTTGCATTACTAAAATACATTTTGTATTCTCCATCTCCACATCCCTGGAGTAAATTTTGTATAAAATTTGCATTTAGAATGTGGACACTACTTTGTGCCTGGTCCTGTACTTCTGCCTCATGTAAAATTCAAACTGCACACTTAGGGAGAAATAGTGAAGGATCAGCCCTCTCTCTGGGTCTACTATATCCTTAATCACTCCAGGAAACCTGTGACTGGAAAAGTAAATTGCACAGTTAGGAATCAAAGGCATAGCCAGTGGAAAAAGGATACAGAATCCAAACAGCTGCTTTATCATCTCCTTTCATTAGTCAATTCAGAAAAGCAGTTTTCTTTGTTACCTCAGTAAGGGAAAGGTAAACGATTGTGTAAGTGTTCTCTAGCGAATATTCACTTTAGTTTTTCCAGATATATTACTGAATCATGATAATCTCACACTATATAATTCATACAATGGAACTGCTTTTCTTCACTCTCATTTTCTCAGCAAGTGTTTAATGGCAGAATTCTCTAGCAGGAGCCTGTTATTAAAACTTCATGTTTTTATATATATATATATATGTACATACTTATATATCTATGGATATATACACACACATGCTAAATATTATATTAGTACATCCAATTGAGTCTATAAGTATTTAAAATCAAATAAATAATTTCTTTTTCAGTAAGATCCAAATTTTCTCACTCTTATTAGGAGTACATAATAACTTTTTTGCTTTGCTTACTAGTAAGAGCTAGTAAAGCCAATAGGCTTTATGATTCCCTCATTTCTCGTTAATAGTATTTTATTCTACAGATAGCCCAATTTATATCAATGAATACCTGTGGAGTAAAGTGTTATGTAGTGACTATGGGTTTCAGACTGACCCAAAATGACGAGCAATTGAATAAAATACTGCCTGATACGTGTAAGAGCGGTGTAATCTTGCCTCTCTTTAAGTGACTTCTGTTATACATTAGTCACATGGTTTAACAACTTGTGTGTTTACTCACTACTTTGTAGCACCCAGCTGTGTGCCGTGGTTGCATGTGTTACTTATATGAATCAACGGACTTCTTCAGTACCATAAAAATTAAATAATTTAAACATGCATACATACATGTATGTATAAAATTTTGGATGACAGCCAAGGATGCTGTGTACCTTCAGCTTTTAATGGCGCAAGAGACTTGCAAGTGCTTAGGGCCTCTGAAAATAGACCATTTGTGATCTGATGTGCACATGAGGTTGATGCGTGTGAAGAACAGTGTTCAGTAACATACAGGGAAGTTAGAACAGCTACACTTTAGCATGTTTCATTGCTTTTAATTTCAGCAATCATATTCTAAACATACTTTAGAAACAGTGCTTTCAAACGCAAGTCTGTTAAAAATATTTAAATATAAGCCAGTGCTATACAATTTTCATTGCTAGATTCAAAATTCCATGTGATCTTTGAATCACTTAAGGTCCAAACTATTCATTTTTATTGGGGAGAAAAAAGAGGAAAGCAGGAGAAAATGGAAACTCTACATGGCTGAAAGAAGATTTCTGTTCACTCTAGACCTTAAAGACTACTGGGCAAATTCTGTTCATCTCATTCTGGTGAGTAAATCAAGCTGACCTACTCACCTGACTAAGAGAAACAGAATTTTGCTTTATATTGAAGAGCAGACATTAGAAAAAGAAATATCATGTACAAACATACACATATATGTTCATATCTCTCCTACCAAAAAGTTCTGAGTTAATCAGTTCACCTTTCCCTGGGTGAACAAGTCGCAATTTCTTCTTGCAGATTTCCAACAGATAAAAGAGTGGATGGATAAAGGGAAACAGTTTCTTTAAACAAACAGGTTCTGGAAATAGGTTACTCAAAGTGACATAACAGCAGTGTAGAAAACTATCTACATATGCAAGTAGTGTTGATCATCCTAGAGATTATTTATTATTATACTTGTGGTGCAACTTGGAGAGGTTTGTAAATATATCAGGAATGAGACGGGTGTGAATAAAGAAAACGGTGGTCACAGCTTTTGCTAAACAACAGCTAAAAAAGAATGACTGTGTTGCAAGAAGCTCTCAAGCTGGGAATCACTGTAGCTGCTGTACCAGGCAGTCCTGTAGCATTTTAAGATAAAGTACAGATCATTCTTAATACTTCAGGCACCTGATGTTTATGATGTGTCAACAGATTACTGTCAAGTCCCAGTGCAGCTTCATCGCCAGGTGTCTAGTAGTAGTAAGAAGATACAGTCTTCAGGGGAAATAAAAAACATAAGCTATATTAGTGCTGCTCTGTCTTTAGATATACTATTCCATGTTTTACTTTGAGAAACTTCAGCTCAGAAATTTCAAGAATGCAGAAAGAAGTCTGCAGCTGCTGCAGTATAAGGAGAAGCAGCTTTCCTCACAGAAGTTACATTCATTCTCAGTAATTTAAATTCGTATCTGAAAACAGGTATTCATTTTTTGGTTTTATATCTTCTGCTGCAAATGAGGAATATTATTCTCTCTCACTAGAGCTAGCAGAAGTTAACATTTTGCACCAAGAGGATACTGGGGCAGTTCTACCCATTTGCAAGTTTGCAGGTTTGTACTTTATAATTCCCAAAATTTCGCAGCTGCATATTCTAGGGCTGTATCTAAGGACACTAAATTGTCACCAGATGAAACTTCAGAAGTACCTAAGATGCATTATGATAGTTTTTACAGTGTTTTACAAGGTTAGATGTCTTGCAAAATAACTCCTGTGAATGTTTGCATTGTGTAAATACAGTCTGCAGTTAATATGATTTTGTGTTACGTCGTTCTGTAAGCTTTAGTTTTACTTATTCAATTAAGTCAATACCAGAGTCATCTGTGTAAGAATTTCAGGACAGGATCTTTTCTTTATTTTCATGAAGCATTATTACATTTTTTGTCAAGATACACTGCACAGTACCATGACACAAAGTACATATATTTTAGGACCAGATCTGGCAACATCGTGCTCACTGTGGCATCTGCCCTGGCTGCTGAAATAGGCAGAGGAAGCAGAATTGGGCTCCTGTTTTGTGTTACATCTGCTCTGGTCTTGATCTTGAGCTTCTTGCCAGTATTGTTTCAAAAGGATCATTCCTGATACATAGGTCCATATGAAATCTAAAGAACTTTCCAAGATGAAATGCTGTAATATAGAACAATAAACATAACAGAGAAAAAGACAATTTAAGAGTCTGAAGTAGAATATTGACATTATGAGAAAGAAAATGATATTGCCAGGACAGAAATTCTCGTTAACCAATAAATTAAGAATAATAATGTCTCCGTAGAACTTGCTGTTTTATAAAATATAAGAGTTGAAGAAAGTTAGTGCAGTTAAAATAATAAAAGACATGAAGCAAGTCATGCAGGATTTACTGGATCACAGCTCTCAATGGCTCTTAAAGTTGTCTGAGCTTTCCTCGTCTTGGTGCTCACTGTCACTACCTAATCTTAAATGGGTAAATCCACACAAATTTGTGATTACCAGTGCAATTTTGATGACTGATCCTTTGAAGAGTTATCTTTTAACAATAGATTTGGTCAGGTTTCTGTTATCCTTACTCACGTTGAAGAAAAGGCCTGTTCTTACTCATATTTCAGTCAATAGCATAATTTTGACTTCATCAATGATTTCAGTGCTTCAAGAGTAAATTGTGACTGAGAGCCTCACAGAGTGCAGCTAAGAATAGTATGATTTGGCCCTTTATTTTTAGATTTCAGCTTTTTGTGATGTTCTCTTACAGCTTCTTTACAAACAATTAAGGTGACTGGAATTTAGAAGATTTTGTAACTATGATGTGAACTGTAACATAGAATCATAGAATTGTTTAGGTTGGAAAAGACCTTTAAGATCATCAAGTCCAACCGTTAACCTAGCATAATCAGATGTGCAGCTGAAAGAAGAAATCAAAGACTCCATTGAACATATTGCTGAACATATATTTTCACGTTTTCATATATTTTTGAAAGTGTGCGTGATATAGCATTATTCCTAAAATTCAGCAAATACTGTTACATGGAAAATTATCGTTAGGTACATGTAAAATATTTGCAAATAACACTTGGTATTAAGAAAGCATAGATACAACCTGGCTTCTCTAATGAGGCAAAAATGTCAAAAAAAAAAAAAAAAAATCTTCCCAAGTCACAACATTTGGCTGTAAACCAGTTGGGATTTTGTTTTCAAATGAAAAAAAAAAAAATTTTTTTTTTTCTTTTTCCCCAGCATTTTTTCTTCCTTTTCACTACCTTCCTCCCCAGGAAACATTAACATACTGGGAAATATTTACATATATGTTTTTAAAGATACTGTTTGATTTCTCTTTCTTTCAATGTTTCTACAAAAGTTAAAATGCCTTGTCAAATTAGTTTTACATTTCGCTATGCAAGACACTCGTTCTACATATAAAAAGTGTATGTATAGGGGTTGTTGTTTCCTTTCCGAAGAAAACATATAGGATGCATGGCAGAGGTCTTGAGATACCTCTTCAAGACTGTGGAGTGCCTGCACGTATAAAGAAAAGACATTTTGACACTAGTACTAGTATTTTCCAACAGGTAAGAATTTTCTGTGAAAAGATCTTAAACAATGATTTGTTGACCGGAGCAGAAACACAGCTCTGTTTTTATCTTTAAAAGTATAGAAGCAATACTTTGATGTCAAAAGGTCAGAGTAGAGCAGTTGGGACAAATTTTTGCAGCAGATAGATAGCTTGAGAGCTTTATACTTTCAATTGTATCTCTACTTCAGCTGTAAGAAGAGAAGTGGCAAAATTAATGCTAAAGGGTTCAAAAATATAGGAAACAAGTGATACTCTCAGGGGACTGCAAGCTTTTACCTAAATAGAAAAAAAAAAAAAAAAGAAAAAGGTACTAGGAAGAGAGTGGTAAAATGATTTTGAGGAAAAATTCCTTGAGTTTAGGTGTTTAATTTGGTGTGTTTTTAAGGGGGCAACAAGGAGATTAACTAGTTGCTGGTTTTGTCAGTATGATGAGATGAAACGGAGTAGTGTACAGCCTGCCATAAATCTTAGCCAGGGTGCATTCTAAACCCTAGTAATATATTTGTCATGGCCTTTTTAGTGCAACCTTTGTTTTTTAGTCTGCTGTAGACATTTATTTTTTTTTAACAGAAGAAGATTCTGGATCAATTACTGTAAATCCTATGAGAAAGAAAAAATAGATAAATTATTAAGCATTTTAGATAAAATACTCAGTATTAAGTACTACATTCAAGAACAAGCAAATTCATATGAATGTCCCTGTTAATTAGGATATTAGGCAGTGCTTTAAATAACTTCCTTGAGCAGTCATATATTTTCTAGCTAAATCCCAAAGGCTGCTGATACAATTCCTGCTTATTAAGGTCACACGAGAACCGTCTCTTTCTTCTACTGAATTGCTTCCACTGGTTAGTGGTGTTACCTCTACAGAAAGGATAGCAGAAGATCAATTCATCTCCCTTGCTTGAGATGAGAAGATAGCTCCTTTTTTCATCTGGTGATGTGTCCTCAAAATTGAGGAGTCCCTCTACATGTAAAGATATGACTGCATAGTTTCAGCCAGTTATTAGTGTTACTCATACAGAGGGACAGCATAAAGATCAGTTTGCATCTCAGTTTTGTGCAGTGAGGGAATATCTCCTCTTTCAGCCCTCGAGACAATCAGTCCCATGTTGATCTATATTCAATTTAGTACGCTATAAGCGATCTAGGCAAGTAAAATCCTTCAAATGAACAGTATTTTATTTTAGCCATGGACCTTTCTGCTGGCTTTGTGATGTATGTATCAGATCAGAGTTCCTCTGGTTCATAACATACTTTTACCTGTAATAGAAAAGTTTCTAATTGCATACTGTTCTCTGCTGGGTGGTTGTGTGCTGCAGTCTCCGTGGTACGCCAAAGGAGGACTCTAAAGGGGAAAAGAAAAGTCTTGTTACAAGATACAAATGCATAATTTCTGCTGTGTGGGTGGGACCTCTGATCGATGCATTGTAAGTTCTTGCAGTGACAGACATGCGAAAGTAGTTTCAGGCAGTGTTTCAGACCATCTATTGATATATGTGTGACACGCTTGTATTTGCCTGTACTAGTTCTGGTGACACTATGATTACTGGTATTTGCAGTCCTTGCCCTGGAACACTTCCAGGCAGTTTTATTGTATTGAAATGGTTCTTACAGTTCATTGAGCATCCAGCATAACACTGCTGAATATGACTGGCGCGTTTGCATATATTTATTCAAAAAAAAATCAGGCAGTTAAACTGCATAATTATGGGAAAACGAATCATAACAATAAAAGACCATTTAAGTTAACAAGCTTTGTGATCAAAGGATAAATACAGGTTGGATAAATGAGACTCTAGATGTAACTAATCTACATAAATAGGCTTTGGTCTGATTAGAGGAAAGGAATATATTAAAATAATCTAAAGGTATTAAAAAAGCATTTTACTTCAGTACTTTTATAATGTCTAGTTTTATTTCATCATATTTTTAACATTTCTACTCAATAAAAATAGCTGTGTTCAGTGATAAACTACTTTTATGTATTTTTATTTCTTGATTAACAATGTTTACAGTGCAAAGAAAGTCTAAAGTAACACAACTAAACAAAAGTAACATCAGAAGTTTTCATTCTAGTTTGAATGCGTCGTGTGTCAAAAACCTTAAACATTTTTTAATGTCTTAATTTTAAAATTTTTAATGTTGCAATGTTTTTTGATTGATTTTTAATTAAAGAAAAACATTAAAGGGAACATTTAAAGGACAATTTCTTGTTTACTGTCTTTATCAGCAGAGAGCAGCCTTTGTAGTGTTTGAAAGCTGCTGCATTAAAAATCAATTTCAAGTCTTCAGAGCTATAAACTCTTGCTTGCTTTGTAGATATATACTGTTTTTAAAATCATTGGAAACATACTTGACAATTGAATTAAAAACAAAAGGTAAATAATGGCTTCATCAAAATTTGAAGGATTTTAATGTATTTTTAATAATAGCTAAAGGATTTTTTATAGAGAGCAGACAAGTGAATCACAATTTGTTCCTAAAGACAGTTGTATGTATTCTTTTATTAATAGAATTTTGTTTTAAACTTCTGTTGGTGTTATTCTGTTGTTTTTAATGAATTCCACGATTCAAACACAGAACATGTCAGTCAGTTTCTTTACTTACTATATTTCTGTCTCGTTCTTTGCTGATTGCTAAGCAACCACTTATGGTTAAGATTGTTTAGCTACAACTTGGTTTAAAAAAAAAGGTGAGCTGAAGTGGGCTAAACAAATTTTCATTAATTCTTAATGAAAATACTTACATTCTATAAAATTTTAAAGGTGACAAAGAAAAGAACATTGTTTTAATAACGCACCTCAGATTAAGCACTTGAGCTTTGTTCCTAATGGTATTGAGGAAAAGACTGTTTTTCCACAAATGGAGAAAGACCAGGATCATGTCCTTAATCAGTGCATAAGTAATTTTGAGGCCTATGAAAACTAACTTATATATGTGTAATTACATTAGTATTATGTCTTTCAAGGCATGAGCCTTAAAACAGTTATTCAGTGAATATTTTAATTTAGGTCAATAGAACCACTGAATTACATAGATCGCTTACAGGAGTGGAGTTGTTGATGTGCATAAGCATGTGCAGAATTCAACCCAGAATCTGTGAGTCTGTGTTAGTTGAACTGCTCCCTGTTGCTTTTCCCCTTTGCTTTAAAAACACTGCAAAGCTGCAAAAGCTGTTCGTTTCACTTAGCCTCCAACTGCATTCTCTAGTACTCTATTGAGATAGTCCTGATGTCTGAATATTTGATATTTTTGCTTTTTCGCATAGACTTGCATAATTTGATATGCAGATTTGAAGATCATAAAAACAATCCTGCTTTGATGATCATGAGCAAGATTATCCAGCCACAGCTGTAAAGTACCAAGTGTGTTCTTTTCTGATCTGTTCATCATTTCAGTGGATCAAATGACAATAAGAATATAGTGGAATTTAGAGTCCTTGGGAAATAACGAATTTAAAAGCCTTTTAAAAATGGCAGCCACAAAAGCTTAGAAACTATTTAAATTTCTAGACTGTGTCAGATAATATAACTGTGTGTATGAATGCATATGTGCAGATACATAGATGAGAGAGCAGCATGGATTCAAAAGAACTATCTAGCTGGATAAAAAACACCATTGACGACCAATGTGCATCTATTTTTTTTTTTTTTTAAATTGTGCATAATCTGTACATAGCTGTGTAACAGTGTTTTGGAAGATGCTGTCAATCCGCACCTTTTGCTGCGACCTAGAAAGCATCAAGTTTAGAGATAAATGCTGTTGTCATTTTTTTCCCGAGGCAAGAGCATAGGTAAGGAAGGACCTCATTTTCCGCTTCATGGTGGAAGTTATACATCTTGCTTAAAACTGTGTATTCTGCTATCAGACTTCGGGATTGAGCATAATGATGAAAAGGAGGTATAAGTCATGTGACATGTGAGAATAATCAGCACTCAATTGCTTCCATCAATGGTGTTTTAGATATTAAAAAGCACACGATAATTTGCATCTCGTAGCTCTGAGGCAAGAAACATATCAGTCAGCTTTGTAGCCATCAGGGGAAAAAGAGGGGAAAACAAAACGTTTTATGTTATTTCTTTCAATGCATAGTCTTCATTTTGTCTAAATCTGTAAAAATATTTTGTCTGTTTAAACCACCTGTAGCTTCTTTTCAGGCCTAACAGGATATAGTATTGCAAGGGGCAGAAGTAACTGGATGAATTTATTTTATTATTTATTCATTGGCCACCGTATATATGATCTTTCCCAACAGTATACATCTCATTATCGCAATAATATGATGGTTATGAAATAATAATTCCTTCAATCGTGAAATAACTCATTTTAAGTACTTTCCTATACTCATTTGTTTCAAACAGGCTTCCAGAATTTTGAAGAAAACTTTAATTTCAGTTCATTTAAAATATACGTGGACCACACACACTCTTTTCTTCATCCCCTGATACTGGCAAAGGAACCTTAGGAACAAGTAGCTAGATTCCAGATGTTGACCTACTTGTTAGTCTACTTTACTTGCATGAAAGTAAAGCAAGAGAAAGCTGTTTCTATTAAGCAAATGTATGCTTCAGGAATTTTGGTTAGTATTCGCAAAGATCTTTAGATAAAGATAAATTGCTTGCAGTCATACTGGTCTTGCTGATACCAGTAAATGAAGAAATAGGCATATATGTTGAATAGCTGTGGGAGGAGAAGAGTTTATTTAAAGGAAAGGTTTTGTTCTGATTTAAATTTTGAGCCATAGGTTTTCTATAGTATTTTATAATAAAGACAATTACATAGTAATTTGGGTTAGAATGCATGCCCAGTTCCCCATCTCAAAACCCAATTTGTTACTACCTGTGGCTATTTCTATTAAAAAAGAAATATAATTACTATGAGTCTCAGCAGTCTAAGAGTAAATTTTTGCAATTACAATACCTCCCTTGGGCAGATGTGTGAAAATGGCAGATTAATTCCTGCCAGTATCTGTCTATTCCTTGCACATTCTTAAGGTTGCTGGTAGCTTGGATTATCATTATATTGGTGCTGTTTGTTATGCTGTGGTTAAGGTTAAAGTAGCAATCCTATTATAAACCTTTAGGAGTAGGGCTCTATACCATTTCCTTGGAAAGTCTCTATGCTAAGGTTTGATACACAAAGTCCTAAGAGTAAGATCCTAATTCTATTTTCATGGAAAGTGAATGAGTTTGCTCTTGATCTTAGCATATTTTAGAAAGGCATTTTGTATTTTATTACTTTATGCCTGAGAAGATCTGAACAAAAACAACAAAAAACCCCAAGTTTACTCATTCTTAGGAATTTACGGTGAACTTAATAAAGTTGCATGTGAACTGAAGACCGTATAGTAGTCCCTTAGTATTGTATGGCTTTTGTTTTATTCCCAATGGCACAATGGCGTGTTTGTTTAGAAAGAAGCACCAGTAAGTTGATGGCCCGAAATTATGTAAATTAACAACTTTCCATGGAAATAATCTAATTCATCTCCTAATGAGCTTTTCTACCCAAAAACAAGTTTTGAAGGCATATGTGTAGAAGAATTGCATGCAAAGGCTCTGCTCCTGGAGATCACTCTCTGCAGCTAAGCACCTAACTCCATGTTGAATTCCAGTGAAGTTGGAAGTTGGTGTGGCTTCATGAGGGCTCATGATCCACCTGCAGGGAGCAGCATTAGTCTGTGTTACACATTATCCAGTTTGAATATTTAGGAAGAGCAGTGTGAACAGTCTTAAGTTATTTTTTTCCCTTCGCATGAGTTTTTTTTTGGAATTTCTTGCGCTCTACCTGTTGTATTTTCATTTCTTTTCCCGTTTTGAAAGAGGCTTCCCCACATACACACTTCTTCTGAGTGTTGGCTTGGGGACTTTTGTGATGTGGACATTATTTAGAGAAGGTTGCATTAACTATTTTCTTTGACAGATCATGACTAAAAAAAAAAAAAAAAATTAAAATATATATGCATCCTTCAGTTGCCATTGCATGCATTCCGCTTTGAAAAAAGTGCTCACATGCTGGGTGAGCATCCTGCTAATTAGATGCAGAGGAAAATCCATAATTTAGTCACTGTATTCTAACTAACCCCTCAGTCAAATATTAACATTCATGTTCAGTCTCTCTATCCCTGGTGAAACTTGCAGCCGTGTGCTAGATGTTTACAAACCAACACTGGTTTGGAGTAGAAAGAAGACTTTTCCTAACCCTGGAATCTTTGCAGAGAACATTTCTTATGTGGATCTTCTTTATTTTAACAGCAAAATCTGATTTCAGAGTCTCGATATGGCAAGCTGTAATGAGAGGGGTAATCCAGAACATTTTTTTCCCAGACTTTTAAGAATTTACAGGTCATAGTCAGCCTTTAAATACCCATGAGCTTATAGATTACCTGTGGCAATCTCTAGATAAATGGGTGTTGTGTTCTAGATGAAGTGATCCTATCGAGAAAGATAACTATTTTTTTTGCTTGTTCTGAATCAACTTAACATAGAGTCCTGTATGAAGACATTGCAGTAGGTTAACATTGAAGTGACAGAGTTGTGGATGGATATACAAAGCCCTATAGCAGAAAGGCCTTATTTTTTCTGTCCAAGCCTACTTGACCACTGCTACTATATTCATGGTGTATTCGACCAAACTTTCCATTTTATGAGGTACCTCATCATAGACACATGACTGTTATGGCTTTAAAACATATTTAGGGACAGAACCTCTTGCTAAATTTGTGCAAGCCTAAATTATTTATCTTATGTCACAAATAATAAATCAACTCATCACCATTTTACAGTTGAAAATCTCCTTGCACAGGCATGTGAGGCTGTAAAGTTTGATGATCTACTATTCTGTCATAAATTCAGCCATTATTTTGGCAGCATATTTAGTGGTGTGTCTTTTTCTAGTGCTAAGAGGAAATAATTATGCCAAGGTATTTGTGTGAACGTAGGGCTTTGTATCCTGTCACAAAATGTTTATAGAATACCTTGTTGGGGATTTTTAACAAAATGTTGAAATAAAGAGTTGCATGACTTAAATAAGAAATTACACAGAAGGTAATAGTGTAAGTAAGTTTTAACATCCGTGATTTTGTTCCTAATTCCTAAGGAATTTAAGGGAATCATTGCTTTTCTGGGGAAGGATTTTAGGAAGAGAAAGGGGATAAGGTTGCAGCTTTAAAGGAAAGGAGGTGATCTAGATTTACGTCTGTTCTTCTGACCGTCACCTAGGAAGAAAGCTTCAGTGTTCCTCTTTGTGTGTGTTTTCTGTGCAGGCAGTGTGGCTTCAGAACCAAGTCCTGCTTTATCTTTGTTGCTAATTTTTTTCACTCTGTAGGGAAGAAACATAGAACTGGAGTCTTGTGCCACATACAGTGTTTGCTGCCTAGCTAATCACCTTTCCCTGTCACTGCCATTACAAATCTGTTTAAATGCTGTCCATAGAGAAGACCATATGCTGGGATAAAGGAATATTACATTTAAGAGTTTCTTCTCATTTTCTATCACTATTGTAATCTTCTTCCTGCTCCTTTACAGCTTTCTTCAGCATACAACATATGTATCTGTGGGAATGTAGCACGCTATGTAAAGACTCGCTTATCCCGTAATTGAAGTAAGCAGACTGATCCAAGGGCTATTGAAACCAATTTGAAAACACCCATTGATTTCAGTGGACCTCAGGTCATGGCTTGTGGGAGTTTTATTGTTGCCTTTAGGGAGAGTACGGGTTGGACAGAAGAAGGTAAACATAGTGGATAGATGTTAACACAAACTTAACAGTTGTAAAATATCCAGTGTCTCTGTTTCCCCTTACTAAATATTATGAGTACAAAACAATTTGTCAGTGTTAAAAGGCCATAATTTGATCTCCTTCTCCACCATATAGTACTGCAGTGTTTATAAGCTTTTATCTGTTCAGAAAACATTTGTGATTTGTTGCTTTTAAAAACAGGAAAACAGCAGTGGTAAGAATAGGACACATTCTACAACACTTACTGTCTTCACTGGGAATTCCTGCTGAGTAAGAGCTTTCAGATATGTCTCTAAATTAAAAATAAAATGCCAGGGCCTCACAGTTGCACGGTAGAATCTGTGTGCATGAAAGAAAGAAAGAAAAGATAAGGTTGTTTTCATACAGAAAAAAGTGTTCTAAACACAAGGAGAGAAAAACTTTTTTTTAAATTATAACAAATACTTTGATCATCTCCTTAAATTTCAGGGCACTATTTTTTTAAGTTTCCCTCTAATTTTAATGTCTCAATTTCTAGACTTCATATTTAACATGTAGATTGGAATGAAAAATCGAAAAACCACAAATGCTGTGAAAGATACACTCCCAAATGTATTGTTATTTTGAGTTCATGGTATGATATTCTTAGAATACGCTGGATATTGTGATAAGTGCAGATTTCATTCTAGTTAGCTAATTGTAGTTGAGTCTGTTATGCAGTAAACAGAATATCTGTTAGGTAGGTAGACTCAACATGGTGGGAGCCATAGATAAAAGGTGCATTAAAGCGTTTCAAATTCAATCATTAGGTTTCATTGCACCCATCTGCTACCAGAAAATATAATTGGCAACTTGATTCATTGACCTTTAACTGTCATTTTGGACCATGTTTTTTAAAATCCATATTTTCAAGTTAGACCTAGAGAGTTAATTTGATAAGAGAATGCCCAGTACATTTTAATGCAATTACTTTTTTCTTTTTTCTTTCTTTTTAAGCAAAAGTTTTTTTTAATATAATCAGGTTTAATGGTCTGTTGTATATTCTCCTAATCTAGTCAAAGTAGTTATTTAATATTGAATGTGGTTAAAAGCAACTAATGTTCAACTTCATTAAGGCTTCTATTAAATAGAAGGCTTGCTGAACTTCTACTGTTTTTTTATGCACGAACTACTACCTCTTATTAATTATTTCCAGGGGTTTCTGTTACACTAGAATTATACTTACAAGCTTCAGCTCACCAAGGTTATACAGCACAGCACAAGGGCTAAATAAGCATTGAAATTGTGGAGTGTTTCCTATTTTGTTCCTAAAATGTGTTTTATCTCTTTCCTTTTATTTTCCGGAGCAGATATTATCTTGTGCAGGTAGGGTGGAGTGCATACATCTCTTAGCAGTTCTGTATGTGTGGCACACAAGTAGACTGTCTTATAAAATAATACCGTTACTTAGAGCAAGCAGGAAACATAACATGATAAATGAGGATGATTTAATGTTTTCTCAGCAAAGGTAAACAATTATACTATTCTGTCATCTGAAGTTTACGTAATGGACAAAAGTGATTACACGTGTTTCTTTACACAACAGGATACAATTCCTGAAATATTTATGTAAAATAGAGACAGATGTATGTAACCTAACCTTATAATCCCATTTTACAGCTTTCCAAAATACTGGGGAGCTCGATAAATAGGAAGCCGGTTATATTGGCAGTATAATTCCATTAATAGGATTTGGATTTGCCTTATTGACAAGCCAGTACTGTTAATATGATCCAGTATATTAAATTGACAGGAAAACTGGAGCAATAGAATGTATCTGCAGCCTAATTGACAGGGAACCTCTTTCAAAAGGTTCTTAATGTGGTTTTTATTGACAGAGTAGCTTCAGTAAGTACATATCATTGGTGAACAGTGTAAATATATTGGATACAACTGTACTAGCAGATTCAGGTGAAGTAGTTATTGTTCTGTTTTCCCATACTTCCATCTTTACTTTGATATAAGTTGTATCAAGCTCTCTCGTAAGATCTTCACAAATGCCTCTTAAAGCACCAGTCTAACCACACTGCTTACAGGCGTTTGACAAGTTGTGAATTATTTTAAATGTGTTCATCATTTTTAAATGAATAGAGGCAATACAGAGCAATGCAATAATGTGCCATGAATTTCATTATGTTTATTTATTGACACTGTGATAGCAGAAGCAGAGCTATTGTACTTTCAGCTCGAGCTCTTTATGTGGTGTGATGTTTGGCACCTCTTCCTACGTTCTGATCTTGCACCTTCTCCAAAAAGTAGTTCATCTTAAGAGCTCATATTACAATTACTTTTTCCTAGTCCCATTTGTCACCTTTCCACATTCTTTTCCCAGACCACGCTAATTTCATTAGATGCTTACATTTCGTGTTTCTCCAGCGCAAAATAAAATGAGACTCAGAAACCTGAAACCATTGTGAAACAAACAGTAGTTTGAGTTTGGTCTGGAAAATCTTCTTGATTCCCTTTTCAGTAGAAGGAAGTTTTGGGTTCAGCTTCCACACTTTTTCCTAGTCCCATCTTTCTGAGAGAGAGAAGTCTGCCCTTAAACACATATCCTACATCTGCTCTGGCAGAGGAGTTGAAGGCTTTTGTTAAGCTGACTTCCCCGCCGACAAGGAAGCAAACTTGTTCCTGAAAGGCTTCAATCTTTTATTTCATATAAAAAAATCTGCTCAGGGTCTGGTCTCACCCCATCTTTTGAGTGTCTTTCAAGTCTACTTTTTTACCAGGGTCACTTAAAAATATGTCTCTCTGTAGTGACCTTTTTAGCTTCCTCAGTCTTCAGTCTCGGTGCAACCATCAATGAGGTGAGAGGAAGCTTGACTGGGCCTTGTGACTTCTAATCTTTGCACTGTGTTAAATCCCTACAGTCTAGGCTTCAGTCTTCTTTTGTAGCTTGCGCATTGCAGAGTAAACTCTTGTAAAAATTTAAGAAATAATTGTTTTCATTAAGCCAGTAGTACAAATACAACTGAAATATCTGCAATACCTTAATATGAAAGCTTAAGCAATAAGTCAACAATAATTTTTTTTTGGTAACAAATACAGTACTTGCTAAGAGAAAATAGTACATGGACTAGGCATTCATATGGGGACAATCTGCATTCCTTCACTTACAGGAAAAGATGGTAGTCTTTGTCCCCAGAGTTTCACTTTTCAGAAGTCACTCTGTGCATTTGACTGAATAGGTCAGGACCTCTTTCCCTCACAGGTTTGCTTTTCTCATTCAAGACAAAGAGAAAACACGAGCCACCAACACTTCAGTAAAGAGTACAGCAGCCTAGTGAACGATATTGCCTTGTGCATCTGACTGTTTTTGTTGCCCTGTGTTTTTAATGTGCTTTTGAAGAATGTTGCATATGTCAGAAATTCACATAAACACGCTGTAGGTCTTTTAACACCAAAATACACATTTTGCAGCAAGTGTGAAACTTCCCAAATATGTACATGTCATATAAATTATGTCTCAAAAACATTTTCAAAAGAATGAGAGTGGAGAGCACATATTAAGACAAGATTTGTTAAAACAGCCTATTTAATTTTGTCCTTCAAAAAGGTAGAATAACTTATTAGAAGGTTACGCCCAGTTGTTTTTTTTTTTTGTTTTGTTTTGCTATTGGGCTTATACATATTCTTAATGAAGTAAGTCTTGTGAAATCAAAACCTGCTACTTCAGGCTAAATATATACACTCACTGGTAGTCTAAACTGAAGAGTCTTTGTGAAAAATTGTACTATGTTGAATCCAAACTGTTCCTAACGAAATGAAGACAATTGTCTGCTCTTTCAAAACTAGATTTGGCAGAATACAATTCTTTTGTCTTCAAAAGTGATTGCCATTATGTACGATCTTTGTTTCATGGGGGAAGGGTGAATACTTGGAATTAAGCTTTTCAAGAAAATACACAGAAGATGCTTGAGTTAGATATTAAGTAGCAGTCTGATAAAGGGGAGAGATGTTTAATTTCATTTTTGCATTTAATGTTTAATTAAAAAGAAGTTAGAGTCAGCAAAGATATTTTGCTTTATTATAGTTCCAGGTATGAACACCTACATAAAACGGAGTTGCATTGAATCATTTCTGAAAATGTGATACTTGTTCTTGTAATCCTGAGAAAAAATTATGAATATTCTAGTAGTTTAATATTCATAAATCTGATTAATGTCTAAGTCCTTTTTTTTACATTTGAGAATACATCTTTCCCTAATATGACAATTATTTCTGGGCATAATTTGTCAAGAATACTTAAATATTGCATTTCTCTCTCTCCCCCCCCACCTTTTTCTCTTTCACTTTCTCTGTCTTTTTCTTTGTTGTCATATTGATATTAAGATTTTTTTATTAGGAGAGAGACCTGTCCAATTGAAAACTTTTTCTTTTATTTTTCTCTAATTTTATTCAAACAGTATGGAATACACCAAAGATTGATAGAAATCTTCAGAATTGTGGTGTAACAAAGATTTTGATTAAAAAGAAAAAAAAAGGAAAATAGCTAGGAACCTCTGATTTTTAATAACTAGCCTGCTTTTTTATAGGAATTCTTGAAAGCAGAAGCCTTGTGAAGTCCTCTGTAATTGTCTTACTGAGCAACAGTAGAATCCTTGAAATCTGATTGATTAATATGGGGCTGTAATTTTAATCCTGACTTTTTTTTTTTTAATATATATGTGTGCAGAGCCACAGTGGTACTCCTTCTTATTTATGAAAATATCAAAACATTTCAACAGAAGTAAACACATATACCTTGTGAACATGAACTTATGGGGAAAAAAAAAAAGGAAAAGAGATTAATGTAGCCCATTGCTAAAAATATTCCCCATAATTCATTGTGTAATGCTTTGCCCAGGCTGGTTCAAACTGCTTCCAGTGATGAAGCTTTCACTTTTTTTTTTTTTCTTCTTATGAGATTATTTAAGGTTAATGGATCCTATGAGGAATTTGTTTCTGATACTCTGTTCTTGGCCATAATTTTTCATTTTCCTTTCTCTAAGTGAAAATTTTGGAAATCATAGCCGTTCTAGAATTAATTAGTAGAACCTTAACTGTTGACTTTCAAACTTCTGAATGGTTTTATTTTGAATTTATAAAATTTGGTATTCCAAATTCATTATATGAGAGCAATACTTAGCAACAATTGTAGTTTATCTAGGCCCCCGTGTGGTCTTAATACGCAAGCCCTAACATGTGTAATAGAATTAATGGTTTTATAGACAGCTTACAATAGCACTTGAAGGATGTCCTACATGTTGTCCATGTAAACACTGGCCAGTAAATGATTCTTCAAGTCACATTATTAGACTGTAGCAATTATATTGTCACATCTGAAACTCCATACCAGTAGAAGTGTATTTTGCACAGGTTTAATTTGCCTGTTCTTTTACTTTCCTCCTCCTCAACTCCCCGATGAAAAAGGTAACATAATCAAACTGTAAGATATTTTCTGAAAGGTAGTAACCCTCTTTTTAAAATTTTGGTAGCTTTTGAAAGGTTTATATGCATTCTGATCTCTTTCAAAATGGCATTTTTTATGACCTTCATCCTTCTGAGAAAGCTGTATTAAACGTGTGTACAGAAATCCTCAGGATTTTTTCTGCAACATCGCAGTAATGGCAGTGTTCCATACTAGGACAGATAGATGGAAGAAAGTATTTTTAAGGGGCCATTGTAACCACTGTGAAAAAGTATGTTTGTTGGATGGTTAACAGCATACTCTCATTGGAAATGAACTGGTTCCGCTAATCTGTGAAAATGAGGCATGATACCAGGACCTCTTCTCTAGGGGAGCTATGGACATTTAGGTTGACATCGCAGATTTTAATTCTCCAGTATCTAACCAGGGAAGCAGACAGTTCTGCTTTTGCTTTAGTTTTAGAGAGCATTTGTCCCAGTATGTTTTTCTTCCTACTGAAGAACTTGTCTCTTAGTAGTTGGTGACCTAATTGATACTCCAGCTCTCAACCTTGAATCACAGAGACAGAAAACACGTCTTTACTATTTAACTCCGGTGACTTTTAGAGATGGATTTTTTCTGGGGGTTTTCTTGGGGGAGGGGGAGGGTGGAGCTTGTTTCATTTTGTTCTTCAGGAGGTTAACAGCGCTGTCATTTGAGTAATTTTTGGTTATTTATCAGGAGATTGTAATTCCATGTAATTCACTTCTGATATGATGCATCTTAATTTAGCTATTACACTGAACATCTTGCTGGTCATCTAGGTTCCCCTATAGTTATTGGTGAAAGTCATTTCCAGGAGCAGTATGTACCTAAAGCTAGATGCCCAAAATGGGACGAATTATCTTGTATGTCTCTAATGCTTATAGAGGGATCTTAGCTGATTAGCTTAGAGTAGATAACTAGCTTTTAGATGGTTATCTGCAGGTGAACTGAAACCTACTTTAAAACTGGAGGCAAACAGAGAGGCATGGTGGTTCTGATTTCCTAGAAAGGGCTGTGTACCCAGAGAAGAACAAAGAGTTTATTTGCTGTTGATAGATTTTTAAAGTAGCACTCATTTCTTAGAGTTACAGCTATGCAGTGTAAAGAGGTATGACTAATGCATGAGCTGAAATGTGTAATATCACTTCCATAGACGTTAAAGTGTAAAAATTTTAAGTATATGACCTCTCACTTCAACTGGGATTAAAAAAAAAAAAAGTGTTTAAGGGAGTTAGACATTCATATTTCTCTGTAATCCGTTGTGAAGTGGATGCTTACCTTTCTAAGATTCCTCTAAACTGCCTAGCATTAAAATTAAATGTTTGTTTATTATCACAGTTCTTGTATAGATATTATCATACATGAAGCAATTCTCTCTTTGCTGCCTGTATCTCGGAGTGCTCTGTTACAGCTCAACACAAGCATTATATTTTCATAGTTCATAGGAGAAGGTCTAATGCTTTTAGAGCAGAAGGAAAAGAATTCAACTCTGAGCTCTGTGGCTGTATATGGTTATCAAGTATTTACATTTGTTCCTTTGCAACAATGAGCTCACTGTAACATGGCACCCAACTGTTTGTATTACTGCAAAATACAATATGAAGGAAATTGGTCAAATTATTATTGAGTTAAAGGTCATTAATGATTACCATAAATACAGAACTTCTCAGAAGCAGCTCCCATTTTTAGGATGGCAGCTAAGCTGTGGTCATAACTTCTATTTTAAAATTTATATCTTGGCTAGTCCAGGGTGTGCAAAATGCTTTTTTTGCTATGAAAAAGCAAAAACAAAAGGTATGACCAGTTCTTACTGTAGTCCAGTTTATAGATAAGTTCTTAGCATCGTCTTTAAGGAGGTGCTATAATTAATTCCAGGGCAAAGGTCCGACTTTTCTAATGGCAGAGAATTGATGAAAAGGCAGTTTATAGCAGGCATTTTGCCTGACAATGACTTGAAAAATGGAAATGTTGATTCTAGTAGCAGCTGTGTTTAGGAGGAGGCAGATGTCTTACATAAGTAAAAGCATAAGGTCAGTTTTCCTGGGCATCTACAGTTGAGATATTAGACCTAGAAAATAGACATGAGTTCTGCAATTGTAAAGGTTTATCTGGGTTGAGAAGTATTGGGCTCTGTGGGTGTCACAATGATTATATGCGTATATATATATGAGGTAGATTTGCTGCACACAAGAGAGATATTAGCTTACAATTTGCGACAAGAAAAGAATAAACGGCAGAATTAAGGCTGCTTCCAAAATATGATGCGCTATATTTAAGAGATTACATATAAGAATGCTGAAATATTTATCTTTATGCCTCCATCTCTTCCTTTTTTTTTTTAATGTTTGTTTTTTTAACTTGAAACATGTTAAAAGTTAAGACAAGCTTTTATTCTAATTGTATATATTAAAACCAGGATCTTGTCTGGTTTTAAGTGCAAAGCACTAAACTACCCCCTAATTGAAGTGGCCAGATTTTAAAAAGTTTGGATGCCTGTAGCTGAAATCATCAGCTTCTGAAAAGCTGACTTGGAAAAGCAGTGACACAACACTGAGTTTGATGTCCCAGATCTTCAGAATTCTTCTTCTGTAATACAGCGTATCATTTGCATTTCTTAGGCAGTATTTAAGAACTTTCATAAGCCCATCTTTTAATAATGCTGCCGAAGAACAAGTCTCTAGTTGGACATAAACACCCAGATTTCCAAATTATGTGCAATTTTGATATGATAAAAAATCATTTAGAATTGTAAGTATAGGTGCTTCATGCTATATTTTGAAAACAGACAAGTAAAAACTGATTCTGTCATACAGTTTATCATAAAAGAACATTCACTGATAAAACATCAGATTATTTTTGTAATGACATATACAATGCTATGCACTCCACAGCTTAAATTAGAAACAGCTTCAAAATGTGAACACAATGTGTGTTATAATCCTGATTTTTGAACCAAGGTATTTAACTAGAAACAAGGAGGTACAGTGTAAATTGACTTCATACATGCCGAACAGAAGATAATTCTTCATCTTCTGTCCCTTCCCTAAATTACACAAGATATCCATGGTATATAAGCACATCTATTTCACGTGTACCTTGAGAGCGGCAGGTGGTACCTATTGTCTGTTGCAAACAGCAGCGGCTGTTGAATTTCAGAAGTAACTTCATGCATCTTTTCCAAGCTCCAATATTCCAACCGTACAAGAGGTAGCAAATATTTCTAATTACCACCTACCTATAAAACCAAAACAAAGCTAAAAAAATGGAGTGGAGAGTGGCAGGGAAAAACAAGTATCTTAGAGACCAGTCACTTGTGTAAACACTTGTTGTGCAACATTAAACCTTACCTTGGGCCTTCTGCTCCATTAATTGAGCGCTGCCTGTGTTACCGATACTGATATGCTAGATGCTGTTGCAAAACTCATAGCTGCTGCGAAGCATAGTGGTGTGATATGAAGTGATGCAGAAAACAGTAGAAGCTCTGTCGCTAGGTCAGCTGCAAGAAGTGACGTGTGTGAATGTACAGTATATGGAGTTTTGTGAAAGATGCAGTCTCTCTTTCTCCCAAAGAACTTCAGCTGATGATACAAGGGGAATTCAGTTCCCTTTGGCAGGACTCCATGTTGGTCTGGATGCTGTAAATACTTCTGCTTCTACAGTTACTTAGCTCATACTGCTAAAAATATACTCATGACAGACTTAATGAAACTATCTTCTTTTAAAAACTACTTGTCTACAACAATCATTTAATGTTCTTGTTTGCATGTGTGGTTCTCATTATTCTGACATAGCTATTAATACTGATGAAAATTAAAGAGAGAAAATTTTCTTACTTGCGCTTTTCCAGTAGCATTTAAGAAACCCCACAGCTAATCAGCCATAAATTTTCTTGATTTTTTTGTTTATTTTTTTCAATTCAAGAGTAATATAGCAATATATGAAATTGTATTACAGCAGTAAGGGCTTCAGAATCCCAGTAGATGATGTAATTATGGTTAAAAATCAGTATTATTGAATAATTCACTTTTGTAATACGCAAAAGTAATTTTTTCTCTCATTTTCAATAACCATCAGTCTTAATATCTAACTAATGAAAAAACATAAACAGTGTCATCTGTCAGGTTACTAACAGAGAATGCCACTTATTGGAGCCTCATTGTTTACTTTAGCAGGTAATTTGTGGACCGGAATCATTTAATTGTTCTGAGCACATAATTACATGCCAGCATTTTCCAATTTAATTAAAATGTACAAATCTGAAGATTAAGGGAATTTTTGAATTATTAATCATTTCTCCTCTAGGAAATCTTGTTGCTCTGCAGGAGATTTGTCCAGTGTACAACTATACGTATTTTTTTCCTTCTCTTTCACAGACAGACAATTTTCCCGCAGAGCCCAATTACATGGGCAGCAGGCAGCAGTTTGTTCAAAGGTAAGGCCTATTAAATAACTTTCTCGGCTTCCCCATTTGCATTCTTGTCAAAATTGCTTTGCCAGAGAGTACAATTCAACTTAGAACAAGTAAATACAACTCTCTCTCTCTCTTTTCTTTCTTTTTTTTTTTTTTTTTTTAAATATGTATTTCAGTAGCTCCACGTTCAAGGATCCAGAAAGAGCCAGCTTGAGGGACAGCGGGCATGGGGACAGTGATCAGGCTGACAGTGACCAAGACACTAACAAAGGCTCCTGCTGTGACATGTCTGTTAGGGAGGCACTCAAGATGAAAACTACTTCAACTAAAAGCCAGCCACTTGAACAAGGTGAGTGAAGCCTCCAATGCTTACAAAAGCGTGGAGTTTAAGCTGTCATTATAAACCTATTAGTATTGCAGTTACAGTTTATCAGGGTGGAATAGCCCACTGATAATACTATCAGAGAAAACAGTAAATCTTGTAGCTAGCCCAGAGCAAAGAACACTCAGTATCTTTCAGAATGAACATGAAATGAAACCGCAAGTACCAAAGTAGATTAAAAAAAAAAAGAAAAAAAAATTAGTACTTTTCTAAAATGATTAGAATATACTTTATCTCCGCTGGCTTTGACTGTGATATATTATACACAGTCCTTCTGCCAAAGCGTGATTTGGAAATTCAAACTAGACATGACTGCAACAGATAAAAGAATGCCAGTCATTTACATTCCTCATGTAGTTTGGAGAAGAGGAAAAGAAAAGAGGCTTGGGATATCAGACGAGTAAAAATGGATCAGAAGATGTTTTCATTTCATGGATGTATTTGCCTATTTGTAATGTTGATTTCACAAATAATAGTAGTGTAAGAAGTGTCAAATAATAACATAATCTGATTTTCAGTATAATTTCATTCACATCCTGCGGAGGTACCAAAGATGAGTGTCTGTGAAACAGCTAAAATGACTTATATCAGGACAATGACAGTGCTCTCTGCAAGCATTCATTCTGACAAACAAGCATGTTTATTTCCTCAAACTCTGTGTCCAATTCATTTTTTTCCAGATGTGTTTTATCTAATTATGAGGTCTTTTATTTCAAAAGAGACACATCTTTTTTTTAAAAGTGTCAGACAGACTGAGTACTCCAGCATTGTGTGTGTTTGTGTTTTGCTTCTAGGCTGTAAGCAATGAGGAAATGCACCACTGAATTATTTTTAAATGTTTTGTATGTTTGCTATTAGTTTATTGTGGGGAAGATGATTCAGTGTTAAAGACAGTTAAAAGATTATTAAATAAGTCAGCCTTAATAAGAAGCTATATTTCTAATCAAGCAGAAATATATTATAAGCTTTTCATTAATTGTTGATTAATTGGACCTAGGTTTTTTGCCTCTTAGCCTAGTCTGGTCTGTAGTACAGTCATCAGGAACTACATGTTCAACTTCATTTTTCTGATTACGTTGAGATTGCAATATAATTTTTGCTGTGTAGAATATTTAGAATGCTGCAGTATAATTTATTCTGTATATATTTGAAGGTTGACCTCATATATGACCTTATTTTCCAAGTAATAAATGCCAGAAAGATTATTTTTTCCCGACCTTTTGCCACAGCATCTCTCTGCTTATAATTGGACATTGATCTGTATAAAGATGCAGTACTGGACTTTTTTTTTTTTAAGAAGCTGTTTGAGTGTGTGTCTAATTTTCTCAGTTTTGTGTAAGAAAAAGGCAAAATCTCTGGATTTCTTTCTATCAAGTATAGCCATGAGAGAGTTCTAAAATTTTAAAACTTTCATTAGGAAAATTATTTACTACTCAAATTAAAAATGTATGGTTTTTTAGAAAAGGACTGTATGGCCAGAGTTCATAATATTGCAGTTTGTCCAGCAGCATCAAGCCCAATACTGGTCAAAATACAAAAACTCTAGTAAGCAGATTAAGCCAAACATTCCTGTTGCTTAATTTCATTGTAATGCAAAGAGCTATATGGAGGTTTGCACTTGTCATTATATCTAGAAAAGGGGCCCTATTCATCAAGAAACAACTTATTCCAGTGGCTCATAAGAATTCCTCACATTCTTATTAAACATATATTGAACTGTGAATGTTAAGTACTGTCAGCCACTGAACTGCAACAGCGGGTGTTTATGTGAATTTTCTTACTGAGAAAAAAAAAGAATGAGGATAGAGAGATAAACTACTATTTTTTTTCTTTTCTTTTCTTTTTTTCCCCCCAAACATAATTACAAATGGTAATAATAGCCATTTGTTTAGTTGTACGAACTCTTCCGTCTCAAGTGTGCTGTAATAAAATCATTGGCATATTATGAAAGCTGAACCTGCAGCGAGCACCTTATGGGGTTACAGATCATTGCAGTAACAAATGTGGTGCAATGTGGTGTTCCCAATGAAATCAATGATTGCTTGTCATTGAGCTTAGTACGATTAGGGCTCTTAGTCCAAAGTAACTTTTCCCTTTTGAAAGAAGATAGACAAAATTGCTTTCTCTAGTCATAAGCCAAGTTGAAGAAGGGTGAGAAATACGATATATGTGATTAGGATAGAAAAAGCATTGCATTTTCTTTAAAGAAAAAATTGTTTTCTGGGAAAAGGAGATGGACAGCTTGCTAGAAACAATTGTCTACGGCAGCACCTGAAGCAGTATCAGAAGTTGTGGTTCTGTCATCATTCTGGGTTGTGCACAGAAATTCACTATTTTATAGCAAAGTTTCAGGCTTGATTATTGTTGTTTAAAGATATTTAAAATAGTTTAACTTCTGCTTTTAGAACAGTGCTAGTTATTAGATAGTCTGGTATTTTTTAAATAGGATCAGGATTAACTATGAATTCAGCATCCTGACTTGAGATTCCTAATTTAAAAATGAGTTAAGTTTGAGTTTGACATCCTCTGTATGTGATTCCAAACACTATTGTCACAGGTCCAATTGTACCCATGGCAGTTTAACTACAGTTTTGAGCAACTCTAGCCTAGACAGCTTGAAAATTAAATGGTCATATTGAGACAAAAATTGCGTCAGTAGCACTACAGCAATTGTGCTTCTATCAGTAATAGAGAAGTAGGAAATTTTATGAAAAAATGATTTTTGTAGACTAAACATCTTTTGATTTCAGCATGGGATGGGAGGCAATCAATCAAGCTTACTTTATGATTTGCATTAGAATAGTGAGAATGGTGGATGGAAAAGCCTCAGTAAGTTTACTATTAAAATGTTTGGTTTCAAGGAAAATATCTCCCGATAGCAAGTTTTGTCCGGTGGTGACTGTAAACATTCACACAAGTGGGACAGATAATGTAAATTAGTTATCATTATGAAATGCTTATGAAAGCTCATCACTTGGCCTTAATGGAAAGAAAGGGGAAAAACCCCCAACCAAATAAAAGTTATCAGGACAGTAAGTTTTGTGTTAAAATAAGCATGTCCCATTTTAGTTATCTCAACCATATATCCTCTTGCTGTGAATTCCAAGCCACTTTCTGCATAAAAATATCTCGCGGTCTCTTAAGCTTGCTTATGATATCCGAATCAGCTGTCTTACTGAGTAGCTTGTTCCATATGCTTGCTACTCTTTCAATAGAATGGTTTTAGATAGATTTGTTTTGTTTACCTCTCTTTTTTCACTTCTGTTACTGAGACTTTAAACCCCATCAGTAGTTTGGACAGTTTGAGATCACCCTACTTAGAAGTCTTACAAGAATTAATAGTTTTGAATACATCTGTCAAGTTACCTGTTTGTTCCACCTGAAGTAGCATATTATTCACATTTTATATTTAAATAACAGCATAATCTTTTTGTTTGGTATGGTTTAAGCATAACAGCAATAATCTGTATTTCTTGAAAAGATATGCAAAGCTGAAAATGAAATCATAAACCATAAATGATATCTACAAGGAAGCAGTACAACAGCAAGATGTGCATTTTAGACTTTTCTTAGTGAATCATGGATGTGTTTGCCTTATAATCAGTAAAACAAGATAGAGTTATGGACTTTTTGTAGTTACTCATAAATCATTGTCTTTGTTAGATTTTCCCAGGAATTTTTCCTTCCTTTTTATTTTGATTTTGCTGTCTGAGCTTTCTTGCTTAACATAAATCTACATTTTCATGTCATTGTCAAAAATATCCAAGGGATTAAGTATCTCCAAATTCGGCAGCTTTGTTGTTCAGTTTTTGCCTTATCCCTGTGCCTTGCATCTTTCTTTCAACATGTTTGCTTGCCGTTCGCACTTGCATCCCATAGAGGGGGCATTTCTGCATGCGCTGTTGCCTCGTTAACAGTAGCACGGATCCTGAGAATAGACGAAAACCGGAGGCACCTCCTTGGAGGAAGGATAAAAGAAAACTCTTCAGCATTGGTGTCAGAGACTCCTCTAGGACTTGTATTGCTCACTAGGCTTCTCTGTAAAACAGCACCGTTTTAATCTAAGATTTAGATGACTAGTATAAAAGGACTGTAATGTATCTTCAGGGGAAAAAGATATTAAATATGACTTAAAAATATGATACTTCTTTCTTCATTGTCACAACAAAAATACATTTGCATCACTACTGATGCAGTCCTGCATGCAACAGTGTTAGGAATAAAAACTGTATCAGCGTTACAGAATCTCTATGAATACTGTTAACTCTTGAGTTTGTCCACTGAACACATTCACAGAATGAGTCTGTAGTAACTTACACATTTATATTCTCAATTTTTAAACAAGAATGATCTCTGAAATCAAGTCTGCTGCATTATCCATCCACAGCAGAGCCGAAATTATCACAAATTTTTACCAAGATTTTTTCTGAACTATCTGTTGATTTTCTTGCCACAATCTTGCTTGAGTCTGTAGGATAATTAAAATCCATTCTGTTTAACTGAGTGAGAATCAGTCTAGACTGATAAGTGCAGAAAGTTCATCAAGCAAATTTCTGCTGTCTGACATCATCACCAACGCTTTCCATGCCATTGGGGATGATGAGTTCTTTTATGAGTACATCAGCTTAATGAGATAATGGAAAAAAAAGATTGTGGAGAAATATTTCTTTTCAAAGTTCTCAGAGCTGGTGATGGCCTCTGCTGAGAAACTGATGGAGGCTGGGAGTCTCCCCAGAGCTGACACAACCTGTGAAATATTTTGTTCAACATTGCTTCCTCCCGTAGGTTTTTTCCCCTCGACAGAACATCTCTTATCACATTCTTTCTGTGCCCAGAATGTGAATAGCTGTCAGACTGTACTACTTTTTCTGACGCCACCTAAGAGTCTTTATGTCCAGGACTATTGTCCCTTCCAACTCGCTTACCCCTAACATGTTCAGGAAAGATGCTAACTTGCTGTTGTATTTCAGGACTTGCACGCAATACCTATTCTTCACTTTCATCTGATTAATTGTTATCCAGGCAAGCTACAAGAGCAACTTAATTATATTGAGAGTCTCTCTCCTTTTCTTAGTATGACCTAGTAGTAGTATCTGTTTCTAGACCTGTAAATTCTGGAAACAGTTAGGTGAAGCCCACACAAAATGATATTCCCCCCCCCCCCCCCCCCATTTGTTCTTTTCCACATATTTTTCTCTCTCCTTTTTTTGCCTTCTGTGCTTTATGCAAGCACATGTGTGATCCTAGATGAAGACTAGCATAGGTCAAAGACTAACTTATCTGTTCTGTAACTGCTTCTGATTGACCAAATTTGTTATCAACACCCTGGAGATATTTGATTTTGGCCTCATTCTAATAGTGGGATTTTTAATTTAAGACTAAAAAAGTATGTAGAATTACAGACTTTTATGAAGAATAAGGCCATATTTATATTCGTTTGATGTCCACTCTGGTGTGTTTAACAAATTTGTTATGACATTTGCCAGTACTTTCCTCCTATTTTTCTGCTGTGAGTACCTTGTTTAGTGAAACAGTACTTCTAAATTTAAGAGAATTAGCAGAATTATTGGTCTCATCCTTCTTATGAAGTCCTTGTTGAATGGTAATATTGAAACCTCTATTGGTATTAAACTTTTAAATTAATATATTTCACTTTTAGTCAGATGTGTACTCATAAAAGTATCAAATGTTCTAAATGCCTTAATCTCAAACACTCATTTAAAGATGATCTAGGTAACACTTTTGCAAGACTTCCTTACCTAGGCTGAGCTAGGCTGTGCAAATATTCTGTAATGCCCTTTTTTGAGAGATCAGAATAATATTCTCCCTTTGAACCTAAGTTAATGAACTAGAGGGAGGAACACAGGTCAGTTGCCTTTGCTGTACAGATGATCGTCATAACCTTTCTCATGTTAATACCCAATAATCTGTGACATATCTGTTGCTGTATTATGTATTGAGCAAATTATATGATGGATTTGGGCAAAATAAAGACAAAACTCTTGTATCTACCAACTTTTATTTACTCAGACTATTAAAGATTTCTTTTTCCCTCTGTTGCAGTTAAGCTGAATATCTTTCTAGTTTTCAGTTTTATTTTTAGACTGTCTACTAGTCTACCAGTCAATTTAGGTTCACGTTTTATATTTTTGTTATTTCAATACTGACTCTAGATTCATGAGTGTTACTGTGTGATGTCAGGTTGACTGATAATCAGGTGTGCTTCGAAGCAGAGTCCGATTTGTTTGGTGCTTTCTTGTTAGAGATGAGAGTGTTCCCAGGCACAGCTTCCCTCTGTAGTGTGCTCCTCTCGTAAGTATATGAGCAGCTTTGGATTTCAGGCAAGGCTATCCAGGTGAGGCATGAGAAGTTTGAGGAAGCAGGTGTTTGTCCTAAAAGAAGTCAGAAAAGGAAGTGAAGTGGCATCCTAATGGAGAAGGGATGGATTAGCTTAATACCTCAACTACTTACTTATCTGCCTTCATTGATACAAAATAGAAAAGCAGTGCAAACATTCTGGCAGCTGAAGTGACAGTGAATACACTTTGCATCAGAGTATCTTAGCCTATTATTGCCGCCTGTTATTGCCTATTATCCTGCTTTTCAACTGGAGTTGAGTTCTACCAAACCAGGTTTTTAATCAGGTGCATATTTCAGCATCTGGCAGATTATTATCATCATGTATCTGGTAGCAGTGAAGTTTTGTGAATAGCGTATCCCACATTTAATTAATGTATTTAGCCACAAATTAGGGGGGGATTTCTATAACTGACTTTCAAAACATGCAGAAAGAACTTTCTGCATCTGTACACACACAAAACATGTCACTGTGACACAAAGAAGGGATTATAGCCATTCAGCACAGCTTTCTCTACGCACCATTTGGTGCATTATGCTACATTTTTCAGGTAATTTCATTTCTCCCCTCCATTATTTCTATTTATTTTATAATTACAAATTAATTCAGTGGTTGAAAATTATCTATATTTTTGCCCTATATTTTGTTTTCTTTGGAAGCTTCACCACTGAATCAGTTTAGATATATCATTACTAACACCTTCAAAGGTTGAGACTATACCAATGAAAGTATTAATAAATTTTAGAGTTTTCTCTGATGAGCTTATTTGCAAATTAATGCATAACATGCACTTTAAGATCATAAGTCTGTTACCATAAGTCTCATGTCTGAGATGTGAGTGCAAATTCTAACATTTGGGTGCCGTAGCTGTTGGTGCTTATTTCTTCGTGCTTTACTTTAGAGGCAACAAAGCACAATATCCCTCCCCTGTCACTAGTGTAAATCTCATTACTTCCTTTCTATACTCTCTGTTTTGACACCACCTTTCCCAGGGCTGAGCACAGTCATTGTACTGCAGTTTGTTCTTGGAAGGCTTAGAATCCGTAAGTTATCTTTTTGCTTTATTCCCACTAGAAGAGCCAGAGAAGGATTTGCAGTTCTCAGTAAGATGAGGCCCTTCTATGTCAAAATCATTATCTTCAGCTAACATTTCTTCTTTTCAGATTCTTCTTATAAATTGAAAGAAAAGTGGGGGCATAGAAAGATCAACAACTTTTGAAACAAGGAAATCAGCAAAAAGATAGTTTTCATTGTTTCAGGCTTTATGCATTTCCCTGGGTGGTAAATGGATGTTCTCTGCCTGTGCTTACTTTTGTTAATGAAAACTTTAGGGCATATATGCATATATTGGATGGATACTTAATATCATGGAAACTATTGTAGCAGGACTAGAGTCTATTCCTGCCTCTTAGTCTGTATCTGAAAATGTCCTTGTATGGTGTATTTACAATTTTCTTTTAATTAAGCTTACATAGAATTCTAGTTAAAAAAACATGTATATATAAGAGTGTGTGTGTTTACTCAGTTATACAAAGGAGACAATCAAAATAAATACATCTTCTCCTCTCTTTCTCATTTTAAATCAACATTTTATGATTGTATCTCCTCTTATTGAGTCAGCAGAAAATACAGGTATGATAAACAACGATATTAGTCAAGTTTTGACACAATCTCATTCCAGCCACATTCTTGTTACCAAAAGGAAGGAGTATTCTGCAGATGGAATTACTGTAAAGCTGATGCGTATTAGTTGGAAACCTGAACTTGGACTGTAGTTATCAATAGATTTATGTCCAGCTGGAGAAGACATAACAGAAGTATCTTAAATAAGAGATGGGAGTTAATTATTCCATTCAGCAGTGCTTCAGTTGGAATAATACTAATTGTATTTTGTTCTTCTGGAACAAAGAGTATCTCCTAATTTCTGTATACAGTAATCCAGTCTGTCCTTTTCCTGGCCCTTTTTCTGTGTACTTGCTACTTTTCTCCTATGCCCTGGTTTCCAGAGGGAGAAAAGTGGTATAATTTAATTTGGGCCAGAGTTGCAGCACACTCTAATTAGTGACACAGCAGCCGTACTCAGTTTGTGGGGTTATTTTTAAGGAAGATCTGGACAAATTCAAAATCAACAAAGAGGTAGAATAACAGCAGAAAATAGAGGCTTACAAAACATGGCTTGTGGGTGAAGTTTAAAAGAAGTGTTTGTTTAGAATTTGTGTTTGTTTAAATGAACAAAGTCTGGGGGGAAACATAATAAAAGTCTTTGTGTATATAAAAAGTTGCTATAAATAGGATGGTGATTGGGTTTTTTTTTCCTTTTCTTTTTGTTTAATTTGCTGGGAGAGCTATTTAGATTACGTATGAGGGAAAACTTTGCTATAAAGCTAGCTAGGCACTGAAGCAGGCTACCCATGTAAGTTAAAGAATCCCCCTTCCTGGCGGTTTTTAAAACAGGTTAAATACACGTTCATCAGCAGTAACCTAGATTTGTTTTAACCTACCCAGGGCCAGAGGATCCACTCTAGCCCTGCTTTTTATGATGCCATAATTAAATGTGAGGATGCAAAATACTGTCTAGTCCTGAGTAAAACATACTGAAAGGGAACACTTGCACTGACCTGTTCTGCAGCCTTTTGCCTGCGAACATCTTCTTTTGCAGGAAGAGCTCACCATGTTAGAGAATCACAGGGAATGTGGATTATATAGTGCTTCACAACAAGAATCCCTGATACAATATAATAGTACTTAGCATTTAACATGGACTTTGCTCAGAGGCAGAGTTGCAGCATGATTAACTAATTACTGCTCAGTGAAACTTTGTCTACTCTCTGTACATCAGTGATACACACATGCCGTGTATCAGCCTCTGTGCACCTACTGCCCATCCTGATTTCCAGAATGGCAGAACAGCTGGTTTCCATTCCCTGCTGCTGCTTGCTCCTATTCCAGCTGCCGCACTCAAATAACCTCCCTTCCCCAAGTGGGCTTCATATGGTTTGAAAGGGACTTAATGTACCTCAGTGCATAGGGAACTTTTGATGCATATTTCATCATGTTTCAGTTCTTTCTACAGGGAACACTGCATGTATAACAGATGTTCCCTGACTACTACCCTTTCCTGAAGGTGACATGCCCTTTTTTTGTGTTTCATCTCTAATGTATATGGAGCTAGTAGTGCCTGCGTGGTACTAAAAAATACTGCTCCATGGCTGGCCCTGTGCTGCATGCCAAGCTATATTTAATTCCATCTGCTCCCCTCTGCAGCATGAAATGGAGAGGAGCATATGCCCAGTATAGCCAAGCCATACTGTGGCACAGAAAAAAACCCTTTATTTAAGACAAGTAAATGTATTTTTTAAATTTAGGGCCATATTCTTCCAGCTTTTTATACATAAACTGTCTCATATGAATCAGTAGGGATGTTCATGTGACATGTGAAATCCTTCATCTCTTAATATTTCTTTTAATATTAATAGTGTATATGTACATGTGCTATGGTGTGTTTATATATGTACACACACAGATGCACAAATACAGAAATAAGATATTATTAACTAATGTCCCTGAAAATTTGATTTTGTAATCTATATAAATCTATATCTTAACAATATGGAAAAATGCAAGTTTTAAAACATTGCATGCTTGTTTTAAAACAGCAAATAAGAGAACAATTCACAGAATTGTTTACATAAAACACTGTATTTTCATCATAAAGCTTGTTTTAGGAAAGTATAATAATACTGAGGCAAAAGCTGTCAATGTAAAATATAGTATACAGTTGAAAAACAGTATTTAAAATTGAAGTTTTTTATATATAGTTAATAATGTATAGTACTGTACATAAAATGTACATATATATGTATATATACATATATAACTTTAAATATATACCAATATAATTGCAGTGTCTGCTTAAATATTATAGGGATGTGTACCTTGGATTTTTAGAGGGTAGTCCGTCAACTTAACTGTTTCTCAGAGTTTTGAATTAAATTCTTCATACAGAATTTTATTATCTGACCCAAGTTTTGCTTGAACAAATGACTGTAGTTCTTACCTAAAAGCAGCAATTCAGGTTGCACATTGGACATGATCTCTAGGCAGTTACACAGTCCAAACAACCTTCCAAGCTCTGAGTCAAACAGACAGACTAAGAACAAAAGAAACACAAGTGGAATTGTGTTTGCTCTGATACTGTGAAGAGACTTGCAGCACATCTATAATCTACGTGGCCTGGGGAAGTATATATTGGATCTGTGTGTATTACTGAATATGAATAGTCCTACACTTCATGTGTGTAGGACTTTTCTGTTTTTCTTTTTTTTTTTTTTTTTGCCTGAGGTATATAAAATTCATACTGCACCTTTATAATAATTTCAGAAAGCACCAGCTTCACATCTCTTTTATAGGAATATTTTACTTACAGTAGAAATTTTGCACATGTAATGTGGGAAATCATATTATGTGGTTCATCTTTGGGTGGCTACTCCTAATAAGGACCAATATTTTTCTCTATGAAAAACTGCAAAGTAGTCTATGAAAACAACTTCTGTCAAATTCTCAGACTGACTTCTTTTATAGACTTCGTATTTGCCCATAGGTAAATAAAATTTAAAAAGGCAAATTAAAACGGTTTGACTAAAATATTTGTAAGATTTGTGTCTATGTTATAAAACACAGAAAGTTGAATGTGACCCTGAATTACGTCAGGTACCACCTTCTTTTCTCTCTTTTCTCAATTCAAAGTTTTATGACCCAACTACACCTGACTGGTACCCAGGTAGGAATACCTGGGTGCATAGGAAAGGCAGGCGTTTTTGAGGGGAAGTCCCTTGAGTAGAGAGGGATGGAGAAAGAAAACTACATTGAACACTACAGTCAATGCTGTGAGGAAAGCTTTAAACCCAGCTTAACTTGCCAGTGTGCTGTAGCTGCTTTTTGCTTCTCAAGAGTACCATAGAGTAGCCAGAGCACACTACTGAATTGGAGCATAAAAATTAAAATAAAAAAGATCATGTAAAGTTGATACTGCATATCCTTAAATCACTGGAAATACCATATAATAGCATAAAATATTTTTTTCTTTGGCATTCAGGCTTATAATAAACAAATAATGACATTCTCAAATGCATATTTGGATGGAATTACACTGGAAAGTACACATAGTAATGTATGGTAAAATATATTACAGCTTGCAACTGTCCCCAAAGCAAGCACTATTATATTAACTCAGGACACTTACATTTAACATCTATTACAATTTTGAAACAATTAAAAAAAAAAAAAAGTAAATTTTGAACAGAAGTATCGAAAACTTTGAAGCATGTAGTAAAAACTATCAACTCAGTTATTGTTGTATGGTTATTTCAAGATAAAGCCAGAATTTAAGTAGTTTGGACTTCCGAAACAAATCTTATTTCAAAATTTTCTGGCCTCATGATATTTATTGTGAAAATAAAATCCCATGAGATGTTTAAGCCTAGTTATTGATATATAGTTATAAAAGTTGTGAATTTTGCCTGTGGATACCTTTTCTTTATATAGAACTATTGATAATATCCGTATTTTTGTTACATTCAGATTCTGTTTATTCTTTATTATTAATGTTTAATTTTATTACTTTATTTTTAATTTTATGTGTTTTATTCTGTGTACGTTCACATTTTTTCTTTGTATATGGAGAATTGCTAGAATTTTGACACAAGGAAAGAGTCTCTCAAAGACAGGCTAGATGATCACTGAAAACTGGGAACCCACCCTCCTCTTGTTTTTAAGAAATCTTACCCCATTGCTAATTCGCTATTATTTTACAGTGATCTCAGGAGATGTGTAACCTCTTTAGGTAAGACAAAATAGGCTATCATTTAAAACTTAAAAATTTATTTGCTATTTAAAACCTAAAGATTTCTTTAAATTCCTTAAAGACATAGCTTCAGATTTCAGTAGAATTACAGATCATTGTAAATTTATTACATTTCTGCAGCTTTTCACAGGTATACATGACAACAGTAACTGGCTCATTGTTTATTAAAAAGAAGACTTATATTTAAACTTTTTACAAGCACATTTGAAAGATAAATACCATACAGCTGTTTTCCTTATTGCAAACTTGATTCTTTTTCTGATGTGCAAAAGTATGGAAGGACAGAGAGAGAAAGAGTTACAGGAAGAAAAAAGAGAAAAAAAATAGAAATTTAAGGTGTGGAAAGATAGCATGTAACACAGAGGAGAAAAAGTAAGCAATCAAAACACACTCAGATTTCTTAAGAAACAAAAAACTGCCCTACTTAGAGGTAGTGTGCTTTTGTTGAATTTAGTTCTCTGCCAAAAGTGATCAAAATTTGTATTTTTCCTAGACACTAGCTCCAATTAAATAATCCTAAACTGGAATACATTCCATATCAGACAGGTGCTTGCAGTTTTGCAGTGGAGGTTCATCAGAGTCAGCAGAGTTGTACCACCTTGCCTGTTTTGAATCAACATAGTATGATATTTATTTATTGTTATAAATCAAAAAAACATAGCTTTTTATTTTTAATCCAATGTCAGGTAACATCATTCTTTTGCATAAGCTTTTGTAGCTGAATAAAAATAAAAGACTTCCTCAAAACATCGATGAAGATATTTTTACTTAGGGTTTTAGTGCCTTTGTTCAGTTTACTGGCAAGATTTGGGAACAGAGTACTCTGGAAAATATAACAAAAGCAAAAAACTTGTTCAGTTCAAGACAGCTAAAAATACGCTTCACAATCTTAATGAAATCCAGGAAATAAAAGTTTATGGCATCTTCATTCAGCGTGAATTTTACCTTTCCAAAATAGATTCAAAACTAAGGCTCAAATTTTCTCCTAGATATTTAGTCCTTTATAAGCACAAGGAAACTGGAAAACCTAGATCTCAAGGTTCTGTTAGTTAAGAAAAGAAAAAGAAAGCTTAACATCCCAAACCTCTACATTTTCAATCCTGTTGAAGGCAAGAACAGTCCACAAGTTCTCAGGAACCTTGTCCCTACCATTTCACCTACCGTCTTACCTACCTCTGAGCTAGTTACCCTGATTCTTTATGGTTAATTAGGTGGCGAGCATTTTAGAATTAACAAGGAGAGCAATAGGTACTTCTGGAGCATGATTCATTTGACCTATTTTAGATGAATCACGCCCTCAAATGCTCATTCCTCTCTACTGTCAGTAAAAGATGACTAACTCAGATGTAGTTCAGTAATTGTAGACAACTAAAGTTATGAAAGATGAATTGCAGTTCAGTGTTTTTGCAGGAACCAGCTTTTTGCACACTGGCCATTGTTTATTCCAACTTTTTGGCTTCCGTGTCTCTCATTCACGCTATAGGTGTTAATGGTTCCAGCCCAAGTTTATTCTGGAGTCATCATCATTCATTTATTCAGCAAATCTTTCCCATTTCATCAGAGTCATGATATAGAGGTGGTGAACCTCTCTTCCATGTAAGAAATATGTTTTCTGTTTGCACAACTGTTGTTCCCTTTTCCATGTATTTGCAGTTGGGAACTGTTTCTTCACTCACAAAATTGGGTGCCTGTGTTCAGGTTAATAGTTTTCGATGCTTTGCTTAAATCTTCATCTATTTGGCTCTTCTTTTGAATTCTTATGGCCAAATTGCTGGCGCCAGAAGCAATAAAGAATAGCGTGTTGGAGGTTTAAAATTAGAATCTGAGATCAACCTGTACTTAGGCTTCTAAAAAGCCTTATATGCTGAAATGCTTTACTGAAATGACTCACAGAAAAGGAAAGGGATGGTCTTAGATTACATGGACGTCTACTTAAATAAAAATAAATTAACGTATTTATCTGACCGCTGGAACTATTATAATTTAAGTTAATTAAATACCAAGGGATGAATAAAAACATATTAATTTAAGGATTAACCTCTATATAAGATATCTGTACCTTACATAGTGTTAATCTTCAGTAAATTTTTATCATTTGTTGAGTTGAAGTAATTCATGATCTTATTAAACCTAACTTCTTATTACATCTAAAGCAGTTCCTGTATGTTCGTTAAACAGCAATGGATTCTGGAATAGCTGTTAATCCCTGGCAAATACATTTAAGAATCAACTGGTATTTCATAAACATAGAGTAACAATCCTATTAAATCTAAGTAAATATTTATTTAAGATACTTGGGGTCTATCCTGTTGTATCACACCCACTGTAGTATGTGCCATTATTGGTGGTAAGGTGAGGTTTATCTGCAGGAGTACACCTGCCACTCTCATCTCAACTCCGTCACCAGAGCCAGATGCTGGAGACATTGCACATGCTGGCAAAGAGGTCTCCTTCTAGCCTTTCTGCACTGTGTCTCTGAAAGAGAGAAACTAAACCAAATATATATTTGTATAGCTACGTGAACGTCAGAGTTTTCTGCCAAATAGCTGTGTGAACTGGGGTTGTCATTTTCACACTTCTAGATGACATAGCTTTGGCAGCAATACTTCACAATATAGATCCGGTCTCACAAGTTGTTGTTAAGCATCAGTGTTATTAATAGTGAACACAGTCTGCTTTCCTACAAGGCTCACACAGATAAAGACTGAACTGCATTTTTGGCAAATTGAACAGGATTGTCAAGAATGTGTTACCTTCTCATGTTCAGAGTAACCCTAATAACAACTATTTAACTCTGTAAGTACCCCTCAGAACTATCTCAGAGAGTAAATCTTATGTGTTGTACATCAGTAAAATACCTTTGACTGTCTTATGCTTTCATGTTTGCTCTTTCAACCTTGTTAACTAACAAGTAGTGGAGTAAACTCTTATCTGGATTTCCCCCCCCCCAAGGTAGTCAGTTTACTTTGGGAAATTTGACTACTTTCTTCTGATGGTTTAGTTTCCTTTTTTCTTATGCACAACACAACATTTCCTTTTTTTAAAAAAAAAAAAAAATTATTTAACTACTTTTACAGAGGAAGAGAAGATGGAGAATAACTTTATAAAATGAACAAACAAACAAACAAACAAACAAACCCCACCCATTTTATAATTGAAAACTCCAAGTTTTTTGTGAAACCCGTAAGTAGACAGTTTTTAATGACTATAAATTTCTATTTCAGAAATGATGGGAAATGTAATTCAGATTAAGATCCTATTATACTAATTTATGCTTTGCTATTCACAGTTAAATTTACAGTTCACAAAATATTCCAAGTGTATCTAGTTTACAGAATGGGAAGGCAAAAGTGTGCATTACTGGAAGTAGTATCAAACTTTCTTTAATTTACAGCTTTACACAGCTTTTCATATCTCTATATGTTGTCTTGTACCATTGTGCATCGATAGAGTCAATAATGACCAATTTAGTCCCTTAACATTGTTTCTGATTTGGGCTTTAGACCCCTCAGCTTTTTGAAAGTTAACTAAGTTTTTTATTTCCTTTCATAGAAAATCATCAGAAAACTTCATTCTAATAAATGTAAGAACTAAATATTATGATTATTCTATTACTGAAAACAACAACAGATCAGATTTTGAAAAGGAAGGAAGTTCAGCTTAAAACAATAATTTAGTAATAATAGTCAACATATTAAAAAACTACTGAAAGGGTAGCCAGATTTTCTACTGGACATTTGAAATTTTTAACTGTATACTTTCTGTGACTTTTCATAATCCTGGTCCCATCTGTCTTTCTCTATATCACTATTCTAGCGTAGGCTGTAAAATGTTACTCCTGTAAAATGTATCTTGTCTGGAGAAGTCATGCAGTTACCTACATATGCATTTGATTTTATGAAACTAAATTCTTAATAAGGAATTCTTTTAATTTTTCTGGTGCAGACATTTTAATATATTTTATTAAAGTGAACTAAGCTAGTACTTAAAAATAGCTGCCTGACATTCAGAATAATGGATATGAAAGCAAGAGTAATAAAAATTGCTGGGAAGGTACAGTGCAAGCACTGATTCAGCAACTACCACACTGATTTAAACATTTTCTTTAGTATGTAAGCTATTAATCTGTAGGAATTTAAAAACATATGAAAACAACTCTGTCTAGTAAGGGCTGAGACGTGGAAGTTACTGTGAGGTAACAAACTACAATTCATCATGCAGTCTAGGGCGACTGTACTATATGTATGCCCTTCACTTATACCAGCTGAAGGTAATTCAATCATCCACCTAGATGTAACATCTGAGTCACCTTGTGGAATTTCCTGTCACTCCAGCAATTGCACAAAGACTTTAGGACAATTACACCCCTGTGCAGTTAAGGGTCTGTTGGGGTTTAACCCCAGCTGGCAACTAAGCACCACGCAGCCGCTTGCTCACTCCCCCCACCCAGTGGGATGGGGGAGAGAATAGGGAAAAAAAAAACCTCGTGGGTTGAGATAAAGACAGTTTAATAGGACAGAAAGGAAGGAAAAATAATTATAATGATAATGGTAATGATAATGATAAAGATAATAATAATATGACAATAATAATACTAAAAGAATTAGAATATACAAAACAAGTGATGCACAATGCAATTGCTCACCACTCACCGACCGATGCCCAGTTAGCTGCTGAGCAGCGATCCGCCCCTCCCAGCCAACTCCCCCCAGTTTATATACTGGGCATGACATCATATGGTATGGAATATCCCTTTGGCCAGTTCGGGTCAGCTGTCCTGGCTGTGTCCCCTCCCAACTTCTTGTGCCCCTCCAGCCTTCTTGCTGGCTGGCCATGAGAAGCTGAAAAATCCTTGACTTAGTGTAAACACTACTCAGCAACAACAAAAAACATCAGTGTGTTATCAACATTATTTTCCTACTAAATCCAAAACACAGCACTATACCAGCTACTAGGAAGAAAATTAACTCTATCCTAGCCAAAACCAGGACAGGGTCTAAAGAAAAGAATGTAAGAAAATAAAAAAGGTATTTTTCCATCAAATCTGGGTGGATTTTTGTTCCATGAATTTGTCTAGTTGTGTTATGGACCCTTGGCATCCATAATGTCCTGAACAATGATCTCCACAACTTACTTAGGTGTGTGTACAAACATACTGCTGTTGATTGAAACCTGCCACCTGGTAATTTCATTGGCAGTGCCTAGTTCTTGCTTTAGCAGAAACAGTAAATAATTGTTTCCTATTAGTCTTCTCAGTGACAATCATGATTCAAAAATCTTTTCATATTTTCCCTTTGTTGTCTTTTCTCCAAGCTAAAAAATCTTAGTCTATTTAATCTCTTCTCTTATGAAAGCCTTTTCATAACTTTGATCATCTTTGCTGCCCTTTTTTATCTTTTCAGTTCTATTATATTCTTTTGAACATGGCATGAGCAGAACTGCATACAGAAGTCTAGACACAGCAGCTGTGGATTTAAACAGAGTAATGTTTTGTGTTTTAATCTCTACTCCTTTTCCAAGATTTCTTCTTATTCTAACTGATCTCTTGATGAGCTATGAGCTGACATCTTCATTTAACTGTCCAGAATAATATGAAGATCTGTTTTAAAGTCCATAGTTTGTGTATTGAGAGTTGTTACTGTTTTTCATCATGTACATTACCTGCATTTGTTGGCACTGAATCTCATGTGCCATTTTATTGTAGTCATTCAATAGCATGACATCTATCTGCAGCTCTTCACAACCACTCTCAAATTTTACTACTTGCATTTGTTTGGTACCAAAGCTAATTTAAGTGATAGCATTACAATGCTCCAGTTTCATATTCGGGTTCCATATGGTCTGCTGATTTGTTAGGAGTCATTTTACCCATTTTCTCTAAAATTTATTCTATTAAACTTTTAGTTGCAGGCAGTTTTTATGACTCATTTCTATCCCCAAAATAACTGCATTGTGGGAATCTCCCTAGGCTCCTTCTTTTCAAAGCTTTTTTTTCCTTTTTTTCTGTTTTTCTTTTCTTTTTTTTTTTTTTTTGAGGGGTGTGTATTTGTGACCTTATCTTCTTTCAGTGTTGTATTATATGCTGATTTTCTGTCAGCTCCACTGATGCATTTATCCTCTGGCAGGCTTTCATTTTTTCTGATTTTTTTTGTAAAAATTCTCCTCATTACTTGCTATGTCATGAACAAATTATCTTCAAAACTTTTTCCATCCTTCCCTAGAATATTGTAACATTTTATTTGTTTGACTTTATGCATTTTTTTCTTCCTAATTTGCACACAATTCCCACTTTTTTAAGAGTATCTTTTTACTTCTAATGGCCTCTTTTACTCTGCTGTTTCACTATACTGGCTACTTTTCTGTCCTTCAAAAGTGTTTTTGATAAGTGGTATACAGTTACTCTGAACTCCTCATATAGTATCTTTAAGCAGTCTGTCATGCTATCTGCAGTCATTTAGTCTTTTAGTTGTCCTTTTCAATTTCCTTTTAAAAAGCTTTGTCATGTTCAGGTAGTTCCCGTTTTTTAAGTTAAATGTTACTGTAGTAATTTTTTTTGCCTTTTTCTTTTCTACAGAAACATTGAATTTGAGTGCTTTATGGCCAGCATTACAGTGTAGCATGTAGATAATTGCATTTTCAACATGGCCTATTGAATGCTAAAAAGTAAATCAAGTAAGCAATGTTTATCCTCTTGCGAACTCTTTTACTAGTTGTTTTAAGTGCAATATACTTCATTGTTCCTATATAATTTGTGTCTTGGCATTATTATTGCACCGGGTTCCGCTGGGTATTTTCTTTCTACTGCCTCTGTGAGGTATCTGTTACATCACATTCCTCACTTAGAACCAGCTGCTGCAGTTCTTATTTTTTAGACTTAAAAAATGTATAGAACCAAGTAAATATTTGGTGTTGGTCTGGTTACAAATTTTTATGTGCCCTGTTCAATTGGGATTTTATTTGCTAAATTTTTTCTTTGCTATTCCCTCTCCAAACATGGTTAACTTTTACTCTAGCCTTTTTTTTTTCCTTTTTGAGTGTACAGTTTGTGACTTCACGCTAGCTGACAAGTTATCTGAGATTACATGCTTTTCTATGCCTGCCACTTGTCTTTAATTTAAAAACACTCTCTTATAACCAATTCAAATATCACCAGCCTTTTTTCTGTGCTGGCTCGCATGATGCCTACCTTTCTTGGATGTATTCCATTCATTACAAACATTTCCTTGGTTACTAATTAAAATATATCCTCCTCTTATCTAAGTCAATTTTCAACCCCCAAAAATTATATGAGCTTTAGTGTCTAAAATCAGAAAGTAGAAACAGAATCTCTGCAGAAATGTGGAAATGTTGCAGAAATGTGATGTCATTTTCAGTTCTTTCTTAGGCCATAACAGAAAGACCGGGGGGGGAGGGGGGGGGGGGGGAGCGGAAAGAGACACATTTATTCCAAATAAATTCTAGAGAGATCCATAGCTGTCTCATCTTCATCTTGAATTTTATCTTTCACTTGTGATTCAATTGACTCAAGTCTGCCTCTCCATAATGAATTTTTATGAAAGAGAGACTTGATAGTTATACCTGTTGTTGATGTTCAAGTAAAAATGCAATGTTTTGCTTCCTTTTTCTGGAAAAAAACCCCACATTATATTGGTAGTCTCCAATGACTGCCACCAATTTCCTATTTTCAGCTCCTTCTTATTTTTATTCTCACGCTTCCTAGGAGTTTTGGGAAATAGGAATAACATTTTTAAGTATGTGTAGTGGCAATGTCTATTTTTGCTTGGTATATTAGTAATAACGCATATCAAAGACAATATTTTAATGATATTTTTATTGTTCCTTTGTTACACTTTTTGCCAAATGCCTATTTTAGGCTCGTTCCTTACCCTGTTGTCATTTTGACTTTCCTCACCCTTGGAAAAATACTTGTAGAGATCTTTCACAAGTTATTGTTGCAGAATTCCACTCAGAAATGCAAACATCCATTATTATTACTATTTTTCTCATTCTAGCACAAGTCTTAATGTTTTTGTCTTTTTCTACACTGGAGCAGCTGTGAAAATTTGTCCAAATTAACATTACAGGTGGATTAGTCAAATCACTTTAAATCTCTGTATAGATATCTTTATTTGGGCTTAAAATACAGTTACTTTGGCTGAGCTTAAATCAGTTCCAAAGTGAATGAGAGTAAAGTGAATCAGGAGCATTTTAGTTCTGAATAGGAATAAGAATAAAAATAAGGAAAAGAATAAGAGTATAACAATAAGAATATAAGAATATCCACATAGTGGTTTAATGTGATTGAACAAATCTTCTTTAAATTCGCCTGTCTAATTGATAAGGATTAATTTTCCAGAGTGTTTCAGTGTAGCCTCAGACAGAAGTACATGTGATCTTATGTTCTCTGGTGTTCACCAGTGCGCTGCGGACGTCTTCTATCAAAGCAATATCTTAGGCTGCTTGTCCACCCAATGTCCACTCCTGCTTTATGAACTGCAGTGGGATTCACTTGGGTTGCTGTGGCTCCTAACTAGGCTGCCATAGCTTCATGGGGTTTGCCTCAGCTTCATGGCTGGGTCTGGTAAAGGGAGAGTCAGAAGACACAAAAGAAGCATATTGGTAATCCATCTTCATTCACCATTGCTCAGATCCTGTCAGGTAACACCCTCATAGCCTTACTTTGTGCAAATAAACCATAGGGACTCTGACTGCAAGGGTTCTCTGACCCTGAAACCAAGCTCCATGGTCTGGCCACAGATGTACTTGTAGTGTCTTTTACCCTGCAGCACAGAAAAGTCACCTGCTTTTGTAATTACTGAGGCTCAGCACATTCACAGAATTTTTGTGAAGGTCCAAGGTAAAATCCAGGAACAGCATTATGCTAAGTAGAAGGATCACACAGCCATGATTCCTGACTATGCTGACTTCTGAATCATGTCTGAAACAGCCTGGCAGAATGATAGCTGGCCCAGGCCAAAGGTGTGCCCAGTATCGTTCCAGCTGCATGGACATTATGGGTAGAGTAGTTACACAGTACAGACAGTTTCCTGCTGTGGCACTTTTACATTTACTAACCGAGATCCAGCCAAAGAATCCATAGAGAAGGAATCAACATTTTGAGCTCCACAGAGTGTCCCTCACATCTTAGACAAGGATAGGAGTCTCTCAGTTTATCTGAGAGGTTTTACATCTTTTTCTTAGATTCTCATTCAATTACAATATATATTTATTTTAAATTCCTTCATCTGGAACGTGAGGAAAAGCAAACTTCTTTCCATTTCTATTTTAAAAAGAGGTTACAGTAAAACCTGAAACTTGTGGAATATTTGACCCAATCGTGTCCTGTTAATAGCTTGCTTGCTGATTCAAACGAGCAACGCCATCAATCCTGTATTCAGGATTTCCTTACTGAAAAGAACAAAACAGCTCTGAATGTAAAGCTATGGTACACTGCACTGTCAGGTTGAACAGCTCAAAGGTAGACAAGGATACCTGCAACTCTGTTCAGCTGAGCTTGAATTCCACCCTGATGCATGCTGAGAATTAGCATTATATGCTTTATTCTCAGTGGCAACTGCCAGCCGTGTAACTCTTCAAGCATATCCTGCCATTTGTTCTATCCAGCAGAAATGGTTTTGATTCCAAAGTAGCTCTTCCAGCTATTTTGTAGGAATAGTGTGCAAGGAGAGTGAGTTTGGGCAAATAATAAATAAAAATTGACAGTAGTGTTATATGAAGGGAAAAAAAATTACTCTCGTTTCCTTGTAAAATGCGTAAGGATGTAAAACATGTTAAAGTCATATTTCTAGTGAAAAGACAAAAAGACACAGCACATTCATTTTGTTAAGTACAATATGCTAAAGTCCATAAGATTCAGATGTTACCTACCCCTTAATCGTATTTCCAGGTGCCTCTTATCACAGTCTGTGAGAACCAACAAACTCAATCATTTAGGTATCAACGTGACCAAACTGTGAGACCTGCTTGTGCTTAACTGCTTACTGGGACAAAATCCATGATGGGACCCCACACCTCTGTTGAATTCGTTTTTATCTTATAGCACCCTGGTTTCCATTAGAAGAATGGGAATTAGATATGTGGATGCCAGGCAGTACTAATCTGGCTTAGCTTTACATATTGAGGAATCACAGCCTAAAGAAAGGAGAAGCTTGCTTCTGTCAGAACTAGGTCTTTTCTAATTATGTTTGCTAGCCCGAAAGGTCAGGAATCCACACTGCAAAGCTGCTTAAAGCAAAACAAAAAGATGGCAACTGCCATGGTTTTTTTACACCTCTGGGTAAAAATCTTATTTTTGACCAAATGAAGAAGTGGACAGTTACTTTAGCCTGTTGCAGTTTATACAGTTTTCTGGAATTAAGCACATCCTGGCACAGAATTTTTTATGTGCATTTTCACAGATGCTGCAACAGAAAAAAAAGAAAAGGTCTTCTTCATTCATCTTCTAAAAAAATCGCATCCTTTGAATAAGAGTTCCTACTAGATACAGGCAAGATGTTGCAAGATAGTCTCAAACTATTTACAGTATCTGTTCCTGCAATTTTATCCTATTTTATCTTTTTAATGTAAGCTACTTGTTTTGCATGCAGCATGAATGAATGCCCGTTCTGAGTATGCAAAAAATGTAGGTCTTAAAGTTTAAGCAGTAGGTTAGATTTTCAAATTACCAAACCAGAATTACAGCAAGATGGAAACTATTATTGTGTAAAGTATGACACATCAAACTCTTAAACCAAATGCATTCATATTACATCGTATTTTAAAGGAGAAATCTTAATTATAAATCTTATTTACAGATAAGAGCTTAAAAGTTCCACTATTATTCACTATTTATTGTTTTATGTTTGTGTAACAGGCCTAATCAGATTACAAGTCCCATTTTGCTGGTAACTACCCAAGCAAACGTGTACTTACATCATTCTGGACTGAACAAATGGTGCAGATTGCTGTTCAGTTTTTCCGTCTGTTTCGAGTAATGACTTTATGCTCTCCCATCTTAAACTGGACAATTATAAGAAGGATATCAAAGAATAATGTATTTTTCTTGCAAACCATGAATGGCTACTGTGAAATAATTTGTTTCCCAACAGAAAGTTCAGACTTGTACTACAGATAAACAAATTTAAGAGAATTTTAAAGATTCCAACATCTATAGCAGTCAGATTTTGCGAATGTAATATAAGTACAGATACAATGCAGCTAGTCAAATGTATTAAAAATCCCAAAGTGCTAATAGCAAACTTTAAAATTATTTTTATTTAATTAGTCTAGATAAGAAAGTAGACATTCCATTTCTAGAGCATGAAGTTTCTTAAATTCTCTAGTATTAGAGGTGATATTTTATGAAAGAATTATAAATAGAAATCTACATTGGGAGGAATTTCTAGTTCCAATAGGGGTGCAAGACTGAAATTTTCCCCTTAGTAGAACAAGAAGAAAAAAATCGGGCATAAGGACTGCCAGTACTTAGATGTGTTTAAATTCTTATCACATCTCCAGTTGACTGACATCTTCAATAAGCTGTTAATGACCCAATCCATTTGCTTTAAATGAGCCTTAAATTTTTAGATCTGGTGTAGTTTTGTAGGAAGTTGGAATTAAGTAGATTTAATTGCCTTTTTTCAGTTTTTGTTTTTGTAATTCATCATTCAAAGGAACGGTACACTTTGCCATTGTAATAAAGTTTCTCAGTAATCTTTTCTTTGATTTGAGTTCTAGATGCAAAACTGTATACTAGTTATAATGAATCAGTATTCTTACCCAAGCTAGGCTGTGTGTGTTAGGTACCAGTTATTCACAAAATAAGAGCTTTTCTCATGCTGGCTTTCAGTGTTTTAAAACAGTAATTTAGCAGCTGTCTTGGATAGGGCTGTGAGCACGTTGGAAATCAAAGGTGACTCTGGTTTTGTTCGTGAGATGGGTTGGTACTGCATTTTTATTAGCATATTTGCTTTCCTTGTACTTTGATAGTTTTAGTCCCTGGGGCACAGAGCTGAGAAATATAGATTGTAACTATCATGCCAGATAAAGAAAACAATGTAAGTGATGATGCAAAATGTATTGTCTCTGACAGTGAACAAGCAGAGACTGGCTTGTGTAAAACAAATTTTTACAGTCTAACTGTGATGTGCTATTCTCACCACAGTGATACCTGCTGAGGAGCTGTGTTATATTTAGTTGCATTGTAATAGCATTTCTTTCAAGAAATGAATTACATATCTGTAGAGAAGTGATGGTACAGGCAACCATTGCTCTTAGTATGCAGTTGGCATTTTATATTCAGGCATGAACATCTATATTGGTGCCGGACACTAGCTAATCTGTGATTGTGATAGAAGAAAAATATTGGCAAGAGGGCTGGGTAGTGGGAAGCTGGACATCAAAGTGCCTATCAATGTATGACTGTATTGCTGCAAAACGAATAGCACGTGATCTTTCCCCAGTAGGAATGAATAAAAACTTAGAAGACATGATAAGTAGTGAGCTATTCTACTTCTGTTCATGTTGGACATTCGTATGGGCAGTACTTCATGATATGAAATCTGAACTCAGTCTTCTGATGCAGGCTTATTAACAGTATAGTCCCTGAATCATATGCAATTAACTTTGCACAAATATTTATGCTAGATCATATTTGCATAAGGTGGAGTGTATACAACTGCAAAGTTTACATATGCAATACGGGGAATGGTAGTCCATATGATCTTCAGTCCTGAGGAGAGAGCAGATCCCCTGTGCCTGTCTATATAACCTCTGCAGTCTGTACCTCCCTTCAGAAGGAGGATAGCTATGAATTGCACTTATCTGGTAGACCACACTTTCGCCACTGCACTTTGGAGAGAAGGGAGTATGCCATTAGCTGAGTTAAAATGAAATACAATATCTGGTATAAAGTAGTCACTGTGCTCTCTGTGACCTCATGCCTGCAAGGCAGCAGCTAATCAGCGTTATCCGGTGGGGTCTTTCTATTATGTCCCCTCTCTTACAATTCCTATCTGCTCAACAAATGACATATGATCTTTCATCCGCCCTTGTGCCTCCAATAAGCATAAAGTCTGATGGGGGGGGGGGGGGGGGCGGGGGCAAGAGGAGAACGAGACTAACCTTTTCAGCTCGATTACAGAGAGAACGATTTGTTTTTGTAATTAGAGCTCAGCAGTGATCTCTGTTTATTTCACTGATACTCAGCTCGGTGTAAACAGAACTCAATTTTGACAACTGTTTAGCTCACGGCTCAGTTTTAAAGTATTAAAGGATAATGGAAGACTTATTAGATTAGCTTTTGCCATGATCTTTTAGTGTCCCAGATAATTATTATTTGTGATACAGCTGAATGGTTTAGGCTTGTATTATTATTATGCATGCATTTCTGTGTAATACTTTATGTACTGTTGATAGGCACTAAAATATGCATTAGGAAGTATACGTTTAGTCAGATTGCACAGATATTAGTGATATTTTCAAGTGGCTCAAATTGTTCTTTTTGTGAATTTTATTTCATTTCCGTCATAACAGTTCTTAGTTCCTGACTTTTCTTTTTAAAACAAATCTGTTCAGTCATCTTCATCATCATTATTATTACTCTTAATCATTCTTAGTAACACTTGTGTGACTTCTGCCACACTCCTTTGATCCAATCATTACATTACATTTCTCCCCCAGCATTTTACTTTTAACATTCCCTCCATTTCATGTGTTTTGGTGTTCTTGCATGTTTTTTCTTGCACTATCACCTTTTCTATTTTTCTTATTTAGTATTTTAGACCATTCGTGCTAGTCACATAGTGTTTTTCACCTTGCTGTTTGATTTTTCCTCTTATTACCTCTTAATTATGGTATGATGGTTCTATCTCTGATCTTATAATTAGCTTTTTACCTTTTGATCACCTTTTTTCTTATTTTGCATAAGGCATGTCTTTTTAATCTTTTCACCACTTTTCCTTACACAGTTTTCCCTTTCTTATTCTTTTTTTCTGGCTAACCTCATTCTATTAGTTTGACTCCCTCTGATCAGAAACATTGCTTCTAATCTTATTTTTTATTTCTAGTAAGAATTTTGTATACTGGTTTGTCCTTGTTTACAGCTATGTAATTTTCTTTCTTTAGAAGTCTAAGTTTGCAACTTCTTGGCAATTCTCTGTAGATTAAGGCAAGACATTTGAAGGTGATTACATGATCATCATAGACATCCAGCCTAAATTACTGGAATACATGAGCAAGAAAAAAAAATTATATGGAGTTTTCACATTTGAATAATTGCACTTTCTCTTAAAGTGCGTCGGGAAAGCGAGTCTATGTCAGTGACTAAGTAGGTACATTTAACAAAACATGAGTACTAGTCCATGAGTGAAATACAGTTGTATTTTCATCTCAGTCTCCAAATGAACATTGGTGGCTCATGTTCAAAGCACAAAGATTGCTCAGGGCAAAGACAGCTCTGTCAAGGTTAACGGCCTCAAATCCTTCCTGCCCTAAACATCTTTTAATTTTTTTTTTCAGATTATTTTTTAAATTTGCTCTTCAAAACAAGAGTCCAACAGGAAAAAAGTGTAATAGTAACTGCACTCTGTGATCCACCTCACTGTTTATCTTTAATATATTAATCTTTATCCTGCACTCACTCCAGTGTGCTACCATCCAGCAGGATGGTTTGTTGCTAGTTTTGTTCATGTTAGTTATTTCATGCTTATGATTACTATTCTTGTTTGTTCAGGCAAAATGTAGCAACTTAAAAGCACACAGGCCTTTAAGCCATATTTTCAATTTGGAAGTGAAAGGCATGTATCTCTTTCTGAAGAAATCAGGCTTGTCAAATGAGTATAGCACAAAACAGGAGATCACTATCATCACTGTGTAGTAGGAAAAAAAAAGATTATAAATATATATGCATGCCTTGCACATATGCTGCCAAGTTATCATGAAAAGAGCAGGTAGTTCTCTGAAAGTCAACTCTTTCCCACATTGCTTTTATTATGTGTTAGATATTCCTATTCATTCTGTTGATACTCATCACAGCAGTATCTGAATAGCTTCCAGTGGTGTATTAAGCTCTTGACTTAAGATCTCTCATTTTCTCTCCAGAAGGAGAAAACAGCTGAGTGCCTGACTTTCAATTAATGCATTTTTGGTAGCCTACGTCCTAAAGGACTCTAATTCTAGTTAAAATTTGTAATTCTGGTAGAACTATGGAATATCATATCGAAGTATATGACAATTCATCTGAGAAGTGAAGACCTGAGCAAGGGCAGATCACTTTCTGCTTGGCTGAGACAGTTTTGTAGCCAACCAGCAAAAATGGAAAATACTATTTATAGATTGTCTTTTGTGACAACTTCATACTAACAAAGAACACAAAAGTTAAGATACATGGTTCCTATTACCATAGAATGACAGAGTGGTTTGGGTTGGAAGGGACCTTTAAAGATCATCTAGTCCAACCCCCATACTACGGGCAGGAACTCAAGACCTTCATCATAAAAAATTTCTTCCTTATATCTAATCTAAACCTACCCTCTTTCAGCTTAAAACCGTTGCCCCTTGTTCTGTTACTACAGACTCTGGTAAAAAGTCTTTCTCTCTCTTTCTTATAAGCCCCCCTATATATATTGATAGGCTGCAATAAGGTTTCCCTGGAGCCTTCTCTTCTCCAGGCTGAACAACCCCAACTCTCTCAGCCTTTCTTCATAGGAGAGGTGTCCCAGCCCTCTGACCGTTTTTGTGACCCTCCTCTAGACCCACTCTAACAGGTCCATGTCTTTCTTGTGCTGAGGACCCCAGAGCTGGATGCAGTACTCCAGGTGGGCTCTCACCAGAGCAAAGCAGAGGGGGAGAATCACCTCCCTTGACCTGCTGGGCACGCTTCTTTTTATACAGCCCAGGACACAATTAGCTTTCTGGGCTGCAAGCACACATTGCCAGCTCACGACCAATTTTTTATCCACCAGTACCCCCAAGTCCTTCTCTGCAGGGCTGCTCTCAATACATTCATCTCCCAGCCTGCATTGATACCAGGGGTTGCCCAACCCAGGTGCAGGACCTTGCACTTGGCCTTGTTGAACTTCATGAGGTTAATGACTCTTCTTCCTCATTTTAGGTAGCCAAACAAGAGAGCGAGCTTACTCCAAAGGTATTTTAGTCTCTATATTAAGAATTTAACCTGAATTTCCCTCTCAAAGAGGCTCTTTTTTTCCATTGAATAGGTAGGGAGCATAAAAAGGCTAACTTCTTATTTTACATATCTAAGCAATGTAGCTTTCCCAGAACACAGATTATTTTATTCTTTATAGTGGTACAATTTCAGCCCCAGGAGACTACAGCATAGTTGTGAGAGCTTCACAATACTTCTGTGAGTCTTTTAGAACCATTTAATCTGCTGAACTAGTAAATATTCCTTCATGAGCTGATCTTGTCCAAGTATCTCCCTGGTGAAGGTAGCATCATTTTTCTGAGATAAAGAGAGGTAAAGCTATCTGCTACATGCAAGCTGCCGGCTTTTCAGTCCATATCATGTGAATTATATCGCCTAATATATATGATAGATCATCTAATCATGATATATAGATAGGATCTGAAAGTACACTGATAATTATGCTGTTCACCACAAATGCGGGTCTTAGCCATGGAGGATAGGTTCTATTATTGCTCATTTCTGACAAAAAGGTATAGCACATTCTCTCTAGATCAAACAAGCTAGACAGATCTCATGGCTGACAGTGTTACATAATGCAGAGATACAGGAGTGTAAGAATAATGAATGTCTTATCTTTCTCTTTAGATCAACCACCAATGTACTGTCAAGTCTATGCCGTGACCGAAGTCCAGACTGAATTTTCAAGAGTATCAAACTTGCTTAGATTTTTTTGTTAATTAACATCTTCCTGAGCTTGCTCAGGATTTAGATGATTGGATAGTGAATGTCAGTTTGTTATAGCTGGTGAATCTCTTAGTATTTATTAGAATACTGTTTTTGCAAAGAAAGAAAATATGACTTATTTGATTGTCTGTTCTGGTTAGGATCAGTACCAGCCACCTTCCAGTTGTCATTTATTGTCTTCCTAAGCTGCAAAGGGCGTAATTCAGATTTTTTGGATCACCATGTTCTTAGGGTATGATCCTCTTTTTTGGTGAATAGCTATATTGAATTTTGGGACTTTTGGTAGACACATAACTTGCACTTATTGCTGAAGTATATCCAACAGTCTAGGAAGCCTTCCAAATATGAACTATGTTTTTAACAAAAGTTCTTTATGGTTATTTAGATCACTGACTACAATTCAGCTATGTATGGTAGGTGTTGGATTGATTATGGAGTTAATCACTTTGACTGGTGACTTGAGGTGAGATATGACAGGCTTGGTAAATGCTGATGGAAATAAATCAAAAGGGTTTCTTAGTCAGCCAAAAAAACCAAGGAAATCTCTAGAGCTGATGAAAAGTAAGAGGTTATCTGAAGGATAGACTGTTGGTGGCTGAGGCTTGCATATAAAGATTTGCTATGTCTTCATCTGGTGACCAGCCACCTTTTTTTTCTAAAGTGGACTATGGAATTTCTTAGAGAGCCATAGAATTTTTTTTTTTTCTTTTAAATCAAGATGATTGTTTTTTTTTTTTCTTTCTGGAAGTTGAGAAATATTTGATAACTACCGTAATAAGTATGGTCAATCCAAGGCATTTGCAGGTTAGTATCCTCTGTCTTGACACAGAAGGCCAAAGGTCAGGGCAAGATAATCTGTAATGAAATGGCTCATGCAAGAAGGCAAGGGTAATGCTTGACTCTGACCATATTTATGTCAAAATGTCCCAAACCCATGATTTTTCCATTCTATTATAATGAAGCTATCAGTGAACTCCTTTTTCAATTCTTTAATAAAAGATCCATAAATAGGCACTATCATTTTAAATTATCATACCTGAAGAGTTTGTCCTGTGTATAAATATGTATTTTATAACATTAACATCATAGATGCAGAGTTGCACAGAATTTTATATTTACAAGACTGCAGATTCAAGCAGCAGATACCAGATAAAACTTATTTCCTGGGAACTTTGACAACAATGTCAGAAAACTCTAAGGTGATGAAATCTGGAGATAAGAATACAAATCAGATCTCCTGATGAGGAAGACAAAAATCACAATACGTAGAACAGCACAAATATTGAAAACAGAAAAGAATTTAAATAAAATATCAGAAAATAAAGGCAAAAAAAAAAAAAAGAGTTGAAGGTAATTCAGGAGGAATTTCACCATGTGAAATATCAGTCTGCCAGTGCACATCATCTGGGTATCCAAGAAAACAAGATAGAAATCTTTCTTTTAGAGGCCTCTAGTGAACTGCAAGCTCAGTACAGAGCAGACTGGCAGATGGAAGAAGAAACCAAAAAATATTGCTGTGTCTAATTGAGGCTTGTCAACTTTGTAAATAACATATTTTAAAGCCAGGAAAATTTCCCTCTGCAAAGATATGAGGACATTACTTTCTTCTGACAGCTATCATGTCTTGGTAGGACCTTGAAGTGATGTTGTGTATATATGGTAATCGTATCTTTACTGCTGCACATGAAACATTACTTAATAGCAATTACAAAATCTCTGTTGTTAGTGAATAGTATGAAAAAATCTTGAATTTCATGTATAGAAAAGATTTTTTCTTCTAACAAGAAATAACTGTTCTCTGCTCTTGTACTTTAAATCTGAGAAGAATTGGTTTTGCATAAAATTAGTTCCTCAGAATTGCCTTAACATACATGCAAAGAGTATGTAAAGTTTAACAAGTGGACATCCACTGTCAGTAGCAGTATTGTACATTGCTCCTCCTGATGTCATGAAGTCATGTCCTCGTGATGTCTTGAAGTCATGATTCTGGTGATATTAGTCATCGTAAGAAGATAGAACTGTGCATCTTTTTCAGATCAGCATAGTGAGTAGTGGGCCCAATATCATAAACCTGCAAATTAAATCATTGTAGTAACTTCCTACAGTACTCTATTTAGTAGAATTCCTATCAGTAAATGCTGAAACTGAAGAAAGTTGTATACGATGCTTGGAAGAGGTTATGTGAAGCTAACTGAGGAGGATGTAATTTGCAGTGCAACAATACAGTATTGCATTACTTTTTTGATCATACAAACTATGATGGTGTGCAGAAAAACTCTACCATAAACGATAGCACAGTTATATCAATTTCATATAAAAGAGCTTTTTGTATTTGTATTGAAGATCATAGAATTGGACCTTAAAGATCATCTAGTTCCAACCCCCCTGCCATGGGCAGGGACACCTTCCACTAGATCAGGTTGCTCAAAGCCCCATCCAACCTGGCCTTGAACACTTCCAGGGAGGGGGCATCCACAACTTCTCTGGGAAACCTGGTCCAGTGCCTCACCACCCTCACAGTAAAGAATTTCTTCCTTACATATAATAGAAATCTACCCTCTTTCAGTTTAAAGTCATTACCCCTTGTCCTATCACTAGATGCCCTTGTAAAAAGTCCCTCTCCAGCTTTCTTGTAGGCCCCCTTAAGGTACTGGAAGGCTGCTATAAGGTCTCCCTGGAGTCTTCTCTTCTCCAGGCTGAACAACCCCAACTCTCTCAGCCTGTCTTCATAGGGGAGGTGCTCCAGCCCCCTGATCATCTTCGTGGCCCTCCTCTGGACTTGCTCCAACAGGTCCATGTCCTTCTTACGTTGGGGGCCCCAGAGCTGAACACAGTACTCCAGGTGGGGTCTCACGAGAGTGGAGTAGAGGGGGAGAATCACCTCCCTCGACCCGCTAGCCACACTTGATGCAGCCCAGGATGTGATTGGCTTTCTGGTCTGTGAGCGCACATTGCTGGCTCATATTCAGTTTTTCATCCACTAATACTCCCAAGATGCTATTGTATTCTGTTGTTTTTTTTTTTTCTTTATCTTTCTTTCTTTTCTTATTTTTACTTTATTTTTCCCCCTCCCACACTGATAATCTAATAAACTTCACTTTAAATTGCAGTCTGGCTGGATCAATTCCAAGAATCCTAATTTTCTAGGCACACATGAGTGCACAGTAAGTAGCAACACACTACATAGCAGGTAGTTCTAAGCAGATTTCCAAGGTAATTTCAGGATATACCAGATGCAGGGTGTCTTTCAGTTTCTTCTCACATTCTTTAGCATTTCCTGGCTGCTTCCAAACTGCCTCTTCTGCTTTGATTCCTTTGCTGGGAGCAGGTGAGGACGGTACAGAACAAAAAGAGTTTTCTGCAACTTCGATAATTTAAAAGTAAAACTATAAAGATAGTCCTTTCAAGCATATGCTGAAGAACTGCTTCATGGAAATATTATCTTTTCACAAAGTAAAATTTTGCATTACAAAAGAATTTTTCTGTTACGTATGCACATATTTATGGCTAACTTGACTGGGCACATTATAAAAGCTATCCGTGTAATCTTTCATTATTAAAGCAGCTGCTGGCATTAGATACTGTACAAAAAAATCAAATGCTTTTTCTTACCTTATCACAAAAGAGGATTTGAAATTGGAGTTTGATTTTGGTTGTGGTTTTGGTTTTTTTTTTTCATTTGAAAATGATTTTTGACCTTCTGCCTAGGAGGGAAACAAGATATCTTTCAGAAGAACAAAGGAAAATGAAATAATCTCATAATCTGTAACTATCCTACATGTAATTTTGCCCAAGGAGAAGATATTAATCTTTCAGATTTTTTTAAAATTCATATTTAGTTAAGAAACATTCTTTTATTCATCTGTGTCAAACCTACTTTACTACTGCATGGAATAATTTCTCTTTTACTTTAAACCCTGCAGGTTAGAAGCTGCAGTTTTGTGACCCTCTTAAAGAACAAATGTTTCATAGATAAACTAGGAATTTACATGTGTCTTCTGTGCTAATTTTTAACTATTCATCACCTCTTGTGAGACAAATGAAAACAGATAATATTTTTCCTCCAGCAGGAGCCATCAGATTACGTGGTGTCTCATTAATAAAGGGTAGTATCTCATCCAACTATAATATAATAAACATAGCAGTGAAACTCCATATAAATGTAAAAACTTCATGCAACAGGCAGGTGGGAAAAACATTAAAATCAACAGTTTTTACACAAGTCTGCCAGAAAATATGGAAAACATACAATAGTTGCCTCAAATACCAAGAATATAAAAATAAACCAGTGACAATATGAAAAAAACCCCAGGTTATGCAGTCCTCAGAATGCAAACATGAGGATTTATACATTAATAAACCCATGGGGAAAATGTTCACCCTTATCAGGCTTGTTTAGATTCATCTTTTATAAACCAATTCAACATTCATGGAATAATTCCAGTTAAGGTATTTATGCAAACCTGAAGATAGAAGCCTCTAATTACAATAGGTTGTACATTCAGTTACACTTACTGTGCCTTGTTTGTTTACATGTATCTCATAAAATGAAATTCATTCTATTTCTGCATAGTATTGTCTTTTGTAATTTTTACCTTCCTTTTTTTCTGGTGTAAAGTGAACATTTACTAGACTTCTAGTACTTTTTTTCTCAGTTAACCCTGACTGCTTTAAACTTTTTTTTTCCAGATGAATTAGGATCCTTTATTTATCTTAATCAAGTGAACTCTTTGGGAATTCAGGGGAAAACAGCATCTTGTACCTGTTTCTGCATGGAGGAACTCTTATATTTTAGTGGACCTTTTGAACATCTGTCAGTACAACATTTTTCCATCTCTTTTAGGCTAAATGTCAAGTGCTAATTACTGAAATGAAGTATTGCAAAATGAGGAGTATTTGTCATGGAGCCATGATTACTTTTGAGATGTGTAGCGAGTTTATGTCAAATATAGAAAAGCAAACTGAACCTATTTTGGAGAAGAGAAAACATACATAGATGTATACTGAAAGACTGTCAACCTTTATACAGAACGTTTTTAAAAGGTCTGGAAGTCTTTCTGGAGTGAGTGTGGTGAGAGACTATCTATCTTAATCAAATTCCTTCTGCTTTAACTGGACAAATGGTGAATTTCACTCTCTCCCTTTAAATGCTCTACCTATCACAATTAGAGCCTTATGAACACGTGCATTTCCCAGACTTATTTTCAGGTGCTTCCATATGTTGTGAAAGCATACTTCAAGACCAGGAAAGAAATGTGTACAAATTAGATGAGAAGCCAAAGGAAAAAAAGAAAAAGAAAGAAACATCTGCAGGGCATCAGTGTGAAAAAATGTTTAAGCTGCCTAACTGCTCAACCTGTTTTATGCTGGATTTCTGCATAATTATGTTACAGAGGAGGGGGGAAAGAACAGATGTTGAATAAAGATTGAAAATAAGAAAATGAGACTGTTGAAAAAAAAAGTAGTTGTGGTTGCTCTCAGCTAGACATTTTTTGGCAAGACTTTTAGACAGCAATCTATTTCTCAAATTCATTGCCCATTTCTGCAAGATTAATGTAAAACAAAATGTTTCTTTTTAAGTCTGATCAGTTGAACAATTATACAGCTCCAATAATCCCCAAGTCAGTCTTTCAGAAAGCAGCTGAATGTTTCCTCAAGCAGTTTCATAAATTAGATTAAATGAATATGATATCAGGTCAGAAACCCTATAAGCTCTTTCCATGGGAAGTTGTTGATAGCTTATGTAATTAGCTGGTTTTTTCATGCTTTGCAAATATCCAAATAATCCATAGAAGATACATTTTTCACAATCTTTATGGAATAAATGCCACTAAACTGTACTTGTGTATTTTTCTGTCCCCTTTTCTCACACTTGCATCATGCTTTAAAGCAAACTGTACTATCATTTTCTAAGAATGTCTCAATTTTTTTCTCCACTTACTTAGTTGATTTATTTTCTGGCACTGGGTTTGAAAGCATTATGAAATTGCTGTCAGGATAGAGCTATCTAAAAAAGGGGGCTGAAACTACATGCAGAGTTACTACACTAAACCATGTGCATCACCACTCCATTGTACTCTCCCTTTTACCCTGAGTAGAATATTTACCTCAATGGGAGTTATTCCTGAATACACTTCGCAGTGGCCCTTAACTGAAAGAATTGTGCGCTTTAATGCAACTGCTACCGCACTTTTTCAGAGATGGCTATTCACAAGTTTAAGATAAAATCAGAGACCTTTTTGGGAGAGGGATTCAGATGTGAAATGAATCCTTTCCCCAACGTTTTAATTTTCTTCTTGTTAACTAAAAATATTTTATTTTTCAAGCATTCCCGACTTTGCTTTCCTTTGCTATCCTCACCCTACATACCATCACAAGTAGACTTCAGTCTGTTGAACTGCTTCTTTCAGGTGAGCAAATACTTCATCTGCTAGCTGTCTTCTCTTGTGATCCAAAATTTACATGTGAGATTATAAAGCTATGTAGGGTTTGTTTTCTGAAAAGTTGCAGCTTAAAAAGTCAGAGCTCAGAACTGGATAGACTGTGTTATTTCTTGAAGAGCTTACAAGTAATTTGATGAAGAAACCACATATTTGTATGCATTTTGTAAAGGATTTGGACTGAAATTTCCTCTGGAAAAAAAAATCAAAATTATATCACTGTCTTATTCTATTTGCTTTTGTCCTGATAGAGCTTCTAAAAGAAAGTATGCCATTTGGAAGAGGTATACATGTGAAAAAAATACCATGTGAACTTGTGTTACTTTGGGTGTATGGTGTGTGCATGCACGTTTTCTAGATACATTCTTATTACCGATCCTTACTGTAATTGCAAGTGAATAGCAGTAGCTCAATGTTATAGTATGTTTAGTACTGCAACTGCGCCATTACCACCAATCTCTATAGGAAAGCATGGTTCACGGGTACCAGCAGGTTGATGGATCTGTCTGTGGAATCAGAACAAATCTTTCTTATGATTCATTTTTGCCACAGATAAGCCATAAAACAAAGACAGCAGATTGATGGAGGTTTAGTTTTTCTGCTCTTGTTTTAAACAGTAGATGTAGAACAGGTTCTTCTATTTTATAGCCTGAAGCTGAACTGTCAACATAAAAGATGTACAGACTTAATACCTGAGAGCTGGGCAGAAGAATTCCTTCCCACTTTTTTTCAGAGCAGATTAAACACCGCACAATATAGCTCATTACTGCCTAGTGTAAATTTATCGAAAAGGCAGTTTTTGCTAAAGCATGAAATACTTTGTCTTATTATTACCTGCTTTACTGCAAGACACAGATTTCAGCTGAGAATAAAGAATTTTTTCATTTACAACCTGCCTGTCCATATTGTGAGAATTTCTATACCTGACCAAAAATATAAACCTTGAAACATTACCTTTGCTTTTTGCCTGTGTGAGTGCATGTGACTGACTCCGTGTCTCACTTGGTGTCATGTAACTGCAGTCAGTATACAATTATGAGTTTATTAAATCTGTACTTCATGAGGAAAAAAACCAGAACTGATTATAATATGTAAAGTAAAATAACCAAAAGTGATAAACGTTCAGGTTTTTGTTCAGCTTTAGAGATTAATTCTGTGGCTTATTTTTAATTCTGGATATTTTCAATGAAAAAGTAAAGTGGTGGACACTTCAGAAAACGGTATGCCAGTATCAAAAGAACATTGTATTACATGTTTTGAAGGAGGAACAGAGGAAGAGAAACATGAACAGACAAAGAGAAAAACAAGATGAGAAACAAAACCCCAAAGAATAAGAAAAGACAATAAAAAGAATTGTGAAGTAATATATTGCTTTTCACATATTTGGCAATAGTTTATATTTCATGAAAGCAAACATACTTTTCAGAAGATATTTCTCCTGTTCATCACTACAGATATACATATGTATTTCTAAAAGGAGATCCTCTAGATGTGCATAGGATAAAAAGTCCCACTGTCTTCATTTCAGCTCACCTCCTTTTGGGTAAAACTCTGGAGGTGTGGAAGAACTTAAGTTAGGGCTTAGCTAGAGTCCAGTTTTGGACATCTTTTAAAATTCATCACATTTCTTTTTCCCATAAAGCAAAATTAATTCTTAATTTTAGATTATGGAACTGGTTACAGTTACGTATTTTTGCTATATATTTATAACAGAACCAATACTGGTAAAACAATCTTCAAGTAAAAATGTTGTGCTGAAATGCATTCTGGTTTAGAGCTTACTGGAGATAAAACTTCTTTTGTGGTACATAACATTTTTTTTCAGTTTTGCTTAATACCAGTTGAAAAGAAAAAAAAGCAAATAAACAAAGCCACACCTAATACAGCTGAGCTTAACCACAAGCATTGAAATAAGCTGAAAGTTAGACTTGAAGAGATTGTGACTTAGCGAGGAAAAGAAACTGTTTTAAAAGGTGGACTGGGAGTTTTTTATAATCACTGATTTTATTTTTGTTTTATTTTGTTTTTAATAGGATTTTGCCTTTAAGCAAAGCAGGTATATACCAGACATTCCCTGCATGTTTGCCAACATGTATTAGCTACATACTTGTAAATTTTTGTTTGTGCTTTAAATTAGTCAGAATGACCTTTTGATAAATGTTCCACTTTAAAAGATTTTTTTTTTACTTGTGTAGAAAATGGCATGCTTAAGCTTGCTAGGTTTAAAGTTTGTTGACCTGAAAGTTTATACTTATAAATTTCCCTTCCGTGTGTGAACTGATCTTGGATGCTACTTAAACCCATATCCAAGTAAGTGATATTTATTGTGGGCTGAAGGTTTATAATATAGTGCATGCTGGAGAATGGTAAGTCTAAACTTACAATTCTGATTTAGAGAAACAGTTCTCAGTAGAAGTATTGACTCAGCTTTTTTGCTTTTTTCCCCCCTAATCTTTATATTTTGATCTGATAGACATATGTTGGCCTCCTATGGTTAATTTTGTCCTATAATCTCTTGAAACTTCTCCTTTCTTGTCCTTTGTTCAAAGTGTAAAAAGCTAATCTGCTTGATTTTTTAAAGTAGCACTAGGAGATCTTTATCCTTATGGAAGGGGTAGGAATATAAGCAAGTTAACTGAACTTAGTTCTTTCTTGACTGGTGTAGGATGATATGGTTTTCATTAATCATGTGTGAGTGTGTTGTTGTGTGATGTAACACAGCTGGGCACAACAAGCTGGAGTGTGTCTTCCAAGAAATTTCAAAACAGCTTTCTTGAAAACTGCTGTGAAAGAAATAGCATGTTTTTGTAGCAAGATTGGTTAATCAAAATAGGCCTTTCCTAACACAGAAACAAAAAAAATCCAATTAGACGTCAGTTCTGCAGCTCTGCTCATAATCACTGCCAAGATTCTGTGCAAAGTGTCTTGTTATAGAAGACTAATAATGCTGTATTTAGGGTATTTGAAATACCAAGTATTTTCAAATATTTCTGCCTAAAGATGGTAACTTACATCTATATTTAGACATTTGGAGTGCAATTTTGGTCCACATTCATACAGTTAATTAGCAATGGGATTCAGATCAACTATAAATATCTACATTAGGGTGCACAATGTGTTGACTCTCTTAAGTAGGTCTCCATGTACTATAATGGGAAGTTAGACACCTATCTGGCATAGACTCCTTCCTTGGAGGAACGCAAGTGTCAGAACCTGGGGCTATGTATGTCCCACATACATTCCTTAGTTAGGTGTAAATGTATGTACCTCTCTGTGTGAACAGCACAAAGTGGTACTGCATGCCGAGTGGAAGTGTCTGAGCTAGTTCAGTGTCAGAATCAATCTGGACACATTAGTGATTTTTTTTAATCAGGCTAATCTGCTTCTCAATGAGAAGTCATTTAAACATATTTTACATTGATTTGGCCAGAAAGTGATATTTGAAAAACCTAGCCAATAAGTAGTTTATGGTAGCATTTATGATCTCCTACGTGCCTTCCAGATATTCAAGAAAATTCAATAAAATTTGAAGAAAAATTCAAGAAAAAAATATCTTATATAGGGAGATCAGTCTTTCAACAACAGTTATGGAAAAAAGAATTTGATTTTTAGAGGCAGTTTCAGGGTTTTTTTAGAAATAACCATTGCATGAAACTGCAATCTGTGTCTGCTTGTTTCCCTGATTACCCATAACTTCTGAACCAGTATCTGTTCGAGGACACAGGCCTCAAAAATAAGTTTCCACAAATTTTGTGGATATAGACAGCTGTAATAGACTATATAAGTGCTCAATATAGGTGAAAATCTGATGTCAATCATTATTGGACACTGAAGACTTGACTGAAGAAAGCCATTAATAATGCCTCAGTTACTGAGAAAGCTTCAAGCAGACTGTGCCTTCCAAAATGCGTTATTCAATAATAATACAAAAATTTGCAGAAAATAAGCTTTAATTAGTTCCATTGCTCATGAAACTATGTATTATTGTTAGTACGGTGTATTTGTAGACAGTGCAACAGAAACAGGTCTAGTGAACAGAATTAAGCACAGGGAGACTAACAGCCCTGTGGAGAAGCTCAAGGAGGACAAAACTGTCATAACCAGGAATATTAGTGGAACAAAGATGACAGAAGGCCAGTGGATGTGAAAAATTATTCAGAGTTCTGAAAAAGTTTAAAATCCCTTTGGTGGCAGATGGAAAGTCAGAAGATGGCATTGTCAGTGAAATGACACTCCAAAAATCAGGGACAAGCAATCTGACTTCTGAGGCTCTTGAGAGGCTGGCAAGACATTTGATTTGCAAATACTGAAAGAATATACGTGCATTTACTGCAGGGGGGAGTTGTCTTTTTCTTTCCCTTCTCATATTCTTTAAGCAGAGCAAATTAGAGACAACTAATAGCTCCTCAGCTTCTCCTGATCTGCTCCGAGGTTCACTTCACTGAGTGATGGATTCTGCATGCCTCTGGGAGGTCTCCATAAGAGAGAGGGAAAATGCAAACAACACCAGCATGTTTTGAGAATGCTACAGATTTTGCTCTGTGCATGCGAGATAAGCAGGTGGTTCTTGGTATAATTAATTACTCACAATTATCACCAGTTGTATTCATGGGACAGGATACACTTCTACGATAGAATAAGATTACAATATATGTCCTTTCTAATGCCTTATAGCATCTTATTAAATTATCCTCTATTTGTGTTTCTTTACCTGCTTCTACTCAAGTATCTCTAAAGCTGCTTGTTATGAGAAAGCATTTTAACAGATGTCCTTGTGCTCTGGGATGAATACATTATGGATATAGAATTGTCTTCGCACTTCTTACAATCACCTCTTTTCACCTCTTCATGCAGTGAACACCTCCAGCTTGTTGTCACTGCACTTGATTGCAGCATAGGAGGTTTACAGGGTCAAAGCTAGTCTTGTATCTTTTGTTCTGTCATGCAAGTCTTGCGAGCTTTACTCTCATACTTTCAATTTTAACATGGCTTTTTTGTACTTTTGTAATCGGTTTTATAATTATTAATAGGGCAATTAAGTATTTTTCAAACATTTGTGTGACAAATGTATGAAAATGTATGTATTGTAGACACAGCTTTGTCTCTATAGTATATACTCAACAATATCCTTGTGAACATTTATGTTTATGTATGTATATGAAGGTGATCTCTGACAAAGTGTCAGTGGGATACAATAAATTGCCTTTGTCCTGTAACTTTGCCGGACTCACCTGCCCCCAACCTACTAGTCTCTTTTGCCAGGATCTGTTCTATAGTTCCAAATCTATATGTACATCAGAGACATAATTAAAAAATAAAAATAAATTGTCGGATAAATATCTTGGAAAATTTTGGGCAAGGTTGAATTTTCACAGATGAAATTAATGTCTGCACTAATAGCAGCTTTTCTGTGTAAGAAAGTGTCACTATTATATGCTCTAGTTCAGGAACATGATGCATTCATGTTTGATTTTAATCATGTGTGATCCCACTGAAAATGAGGGAAATTGTATATTCTTTCTGAAAGCCTATAAAAAGTGAAAGATTAAAATATATACTGTAAAAAGTTGAACAACAAATTTGATAGAATTTACCCTAGTGAGCACCCAGCACACCTGAAGACATTGAAAGAGGACACAGAATAAATAAGATGTTTTAAAACAATTTTGTCTTTTTCCTGTCCCAAACACTTGACATTTCTCATAATTTTGGTGGGTAGAGAGAGGCTTTAGACAGGCAAAAGAAATCTTAAATTCGGATGTGTTTTAGCACCCAGGCTATTACTACATTTTAAGATAATCACATGGCACGAGTTAAGGATTTTATCTATATTACAGATCTGTTCTCAGAAGGCTTTACATTCCCCATTGCAGCCTTTGATAATTCAATTAGTCTCTCAAAAAGTTGGGAGTAGCTGATAAATTCACTTTAATGTTAAATCAAGTACCCCAGCAGGTTTTTCTTAATATGATCGCTTCTCAGGGAGCTTAGCTCTAGAGGTGATACCTCCCAAACGCAACTTTCTGCAAGGAATATGTGGGCCTTCGGAGCAGATTAAAAGAACTGTCTGTACCAACATAGCTTCTCACCATTAATAAAGTTACTTCAGATCACGACAGCAATCTCATTCACTTAGATGGCTGTCCATCTAGTTTAATTTATTTTAATTGGCAGCCTGAGATCCCTCCATGGAACAGATTCCATGAGTATGATGAATGATCCCAGGAACAGAGAATGTCATTAAACAAGCTGAATTTAACCCTTCCCTTTAAACATTGTCTTTTGGGATTCCCAAATCCTATTGGCAGACACTGATTGCTGAATAATAAGTAGGAGGGGATTAGCTAGATCTGCATTGACTGTGTCTTTGGAGAATGCTAACAATAACGCCAGTTCTGTTTGTCTACCTCTAGGAAATGAACAAAGAATATGTTAGACGCAAAAGATGAACAACAGGATTTAGTGCAGTAAATAGATGCATGTCCCTGCAGAAATCAGATAGCAAAGCAGAGAGAAAAAGTCCTAACAGGAAAATGCTGCTTACTACTTACAAACAGTTGGCCTTAATAGGCAGATTGCCATTGACCCTCTGTACAGGATTACAGTTTTGCTGGAAGGAAGACTTGAATTTTAGATGTATTCGTCCATGTCATCAAAGATGCATGTTGTCATCATAGTTAGAGCAGGCTAACTGTGACACTGAAAGCTTATAGAAAATGCTGTATTTTCCTCTCCAAAGGTAGAAAATAAAAAGTGACAGAAATATACATATCCCTCTCTGTGTGAAATGCTTTATTGTGTATTTTTACTCCACTTTGAATTCCTGTTTGAAATTAAATAGGCAATTATATTCAAGGATAACATTTGCTGATTGTTTTATAAAACAGATTCTCACAGTAAGCAAAATAAATATATTACTTTAGATATGATTTTTTCAAAGAAAGATTGTAAACAAATTAATTTCTAATGAATTAATCCTAGGAAATTTTAGAGAAGACGTTTTACATAAACATTTAGATTTAATACATGATTTCTTCTCTTTTGTTTTTTGACTTGAAAACAGACTTACATAATAACTTATTTTTATTCAGTGGTCAATCTAATAAAGAATTACCCTTTATTTTCCTGTGCTAGTTTTATACTTTTTCATATAATTTTTTATGATAATTGTTTTCTTTTTAATAGCCCTTAGCTTTTTTCTACCAAAAAAAGCACGCTCTAAAACTGAAAATATCTACCCCAACATATGTTTTATCCCAATATATGTTGTGAATATTAGCCTTACTACTCTGTCCAGTATGGCTCTGAAATACTTCTTGAAGTTACGGAGATGCAATGAACTGCAGACGAAAATGTTGAAGGTAGTTTGTAACATCAAGCTGCAATTGAATTTATTTCTATATCATGTAGACCAGTAGGCTGTAGTGGCTAAATGTAGCTGTGGTAATATATCATGGGAACAGTTGATAATGCAGATGCACTCTACAGGATTACCATCATTGGTTTTCCACTTGATTATGTTTAAAGAAAAATTAACTGCTAAATAAGTCTGTCAGGTTTTCAGAGGACTGTGACTGATGTTTTATGAACAAAGTTGTTGACAGCTGTTTATCATCCCAGTCTGACTAAGAAATACCAATTCAACATTGTTGAATCAAAAAACACATGCCAAATTTAAACAGAATTTATTTAAAGAAGGAATATTTGGGTTGATGTTGAAAGCCACAGACTTAATGAATGGAAGAGCTCAGTCCTACTCAACCTTTAAAATAAGAATTTTGAGATCAGAATTGTTTCTGAGAATGGAATCAGTGACTGGTGGGAATTCCAGGTATGCTGCTCTATATCAATAAATTTTATTTTGTCCTTGGAAAGGAGAGAAGTGACATACTATGATTTACTTTCAAGCATCTCAGATATAACTTAAAATCCGACTCCAAAATCCAAGGCTAGCAACTCTGTACTCTCAGGACAGGCAGGCAGGCATGAAAAATCTGGTACATAAATATGGGCTATGATTCATGAAGCTCCCTTCCTTTTATTTTCCTAGTTAAGCAGAAGCTAAACGTATGCTTTAGTAGTATTTGCAGAAGATCTGTAGGTTTGAACTGTAGATGAAAGGGAAAATTGGAATTTAGCATCTTTGCAAGGTATCCAGTACTCTGCTATGTTTAGCATTCAGCTAGATCTGTGAGCCAGCAGAGCCTGGGCTGCAAAAGCAAGGTGCAGCTGGACAGAAGAGTTGGCAAGGAGGACGTTGGCTCTCATCTGCCTCTGACTCTAAATTCCAGCGGGATCTAGGATGTTGTTCTAGTCATACCTAAGGTGCCAACCTGCTCTATAGGCAAAGTATAGTTGATCAGCTGATCTGGATTTCTCTTGCTAAATTTCTGGAAATAAAATAAAATAAAATAAAATAAAATAAAATAAAATAAAATAAAATAAAATTAAAAGGCCACTTCATGCCATGTCGAACATCTTGCTTTTGTAAAGGTGGCAGCACCTATACATCAGCAAAGCCACTCCCTGCTACGGTTCTGACAAGAACTTAGTTGGAGCCAGAGCTGCAGCTGTGAGAAGGGAGTGGATCAGACACAATTTGCCTCAGTGAAGAGCACCAGATCCCAATGTGTTCCTTCAGGCATTCAAAATGCAGCACTATTTGACACAAATTTTAATTGTGTAAAAAAGTAGTAGCTTGGTATAAGCATGGTAGCACAGTATTAGGGGAGAAGTAAAGTTGCTTTGCTTTTGCAAGAAAATAGCTCAGTGGAAAAATACCAGGAATCTTGATTTGACTAGATACTGAATGAATATTCTGTGGAAATCCCAGAGGTTATATGTGCATGTAATCACTAAGTTATTAGTTTGCAAGGGGACAATTTTCCTACCAATAGGAGGACAATGTGCATTAGGAGCACATCTTGGAAAAGGGGACTCATGATGCTGAGTTACACACCTAAAGCCCATCTACATTAAATTATAGAATACTGGGCCCTTAGACTCAAAACAGACAATTTTCTGAGTGCTGAAAAGCTTTAGACAGCTAATAGGAAAAGCCAGACCAATGGGTATGTATCTCTAACATAGAGGCAGATGATAACTTCAAGACATCAACTCCATGCACATTCAGTGAAGATAGATAGGCCTATCTGGGAAGTGTTTTAGATCTGGAGCCTATCACCGACATTGTGAATGGCTCTCTGAATCCATCCCTCTCCATTGCCTCTAGAGACAGCATAAGAATTCTAGCCTAATTTTAATTGTCAGAAATCAGGTTATGCGGCTATCTCTATTTGTTGAATGAAATTATTTTCTCTCATAGCTGCTGTTAGGCATCTGATGAAACTAATATTCAGCATCTGAGTCTACTTCCTGTGGGTTTTTTTTCAGTCCCTTGATTGACAAGAACTCTCCCTTAAATAGCAGATTAGATGGAAGCTCTCTCTGGTTTGCTTCCCTGTTGCATGATAATAAAGCTTAAACAGGAGGGGTGAAAAAACTATGGCCTGTCTTCCTGCTCACTAGGATTTAGTGCAGCTCGTAGGAGGAAATCAGGCTTTTCAGAAGACCTCAGCTGTAGGAATACCTTTTCCCTGAATCCTAAATAGACTTAGGCAGGTACAGTTGCCTTAGGAAAGACTATGCTTTATAGTCTTGCTCAAAGAAATAAATCTTAGTAAAAGAACCACCTTGAGCATATTTCATTTTTGCTATCGTGAATGATGTCAGATGTCAAATCACCAGCATTTTTTTATCTTACTTTACAGGAAGAACTCATTTCTGTGTGTTTTCCCAATTAGAAGCATTTTTTTTTACTTTGCTGGGGAGTTTTGAGATGAACATTGACACAAGGGTTAAAATAACTTCAAAAGGCCTTCATTTTAGTATTAGTTCTATGCAGCTTCCCTCATCTTTTAGAGTATTACTGTTCTGCATGGTTTGCCTAAACAAAGAACAAGATTTGCCATGCTCTTTGATCTTTTAAAAATATATTGAAATCTGAAATCAAGTGCTTTGCCTGCATCTTGACTTTGCTGGCAACAGTGAGCTGAATAGTGTACTAATGTGTAGAGTCCCCCTAATATCACCTAAAAATAAGAAATGACATATCTTCAGAATTGGTCCAGCTATATCTGGCAAATGATTAAATGCCCTGAAGTCTGATGTGGATAAAAGAGGGAGGATCAACAATCAAGAAAGGAAATTAAAAAAAAAAAAAGGGGAGAATAAAAGGAAAAAGGAATTCCAGCTAAAACAACCCCATTTGATTAAGAGGCTGTACAAAGTGCCAAATGTCATGCTAAGAAAAGAGCGTAATCTTTATTTAAACTTATTCAGAAGGCAGAGCTAAAATATTTTGCTGATAGCCATAGTGCAGAGCTCTTTCCATATCTTGCCAATAATGCAAAAATAGTTCTACAAGAATCACTTATATCCTTTAATTTATTTCTTTTGCATTAACCATCTAGGTTAGAGGTTTTTTACATAGTAATACTAGGGACAATTAAGTCTGTTTAACACAGAGACAGATGCCAGATGTATGCATGTAACAGTTACAGAGGAAGCATATGCATAGTATCAGCTCTACAAATAGTTGGGCTCCCTAGGCACTCAACAGTTTTGAAGCTAAGGGAGGGAATGTTTTTATGTTATAACATTTTCCCTTGGTGGTAGCAAATTAGCTGCCTTGTATCCATCTTCAGCTGTAACTGCAGAGAGTCACTTGAGAGCTTACAAATAAGTTTAGAGCTCTGCTAAACTGTTTCTTAGATACCTGAGAAGTGGGATACATACCATGCGTGTGCTGTAAGAGGTGGACTTAAAAAAAAAAGTTCGGTTTTTTTTTTCCCGTAAGACAATTTTTTCTTACCTTAATTCCTTACAGAATTTGTTCAAGGTCAGACTGAGCCTTGCTTTCAGATATGGTGCTTCACACACAATTTTTGTCTCCTTGGGAATTAAAGCAATTCTTTTTCTTAAAGAAAAACAAAGCAAAGCTACATTTTTATTAGGAAACCCAGAGGCTGTTTTTGAGAAACCATGCAGTAGACATTGGGGCTCAGTTTTCTATGCTTCCTATTATCTGATATACTAAGAATTCAAGCCAATAATAACTGTACAGGTCTCTTGCCCTTTCTTTCCAACAGAACAAAAAGGCTGGAAGGAGGGGAAAGCATGGTGGAAAGCATACATGAAATTCTAAATCGAGTAAATATTATAGTGATAAGTTCCAGTAAATTAAAAGGTCTCTTTAAATACCCCAAGTAAGTTGATCATGATCCATGTCTAGAATAGGTTTTACTGCATTTTATAGCGTGTCTGCCCCATTTCTAGGGGTGTAGTCTCTTCATTGCCTCTACAGAGTAAAGATTTTCTTAAAGAAAGTCAATAGATTGACACTGACTGGCATATTCTGAATCCTTCAGCAGCTTTAAAAGGTAGCAGCTGCATCTTTTACTTGCTTTGCCAGAACAGTGTTTAACTTATCTAATGCCTCACTGTTGGATTTCCTTTGTAGGGTGCTCAGATAAGTAAGCTGAGGGCACAGCTAAGAGAAATTACCCTGACTGCATCTTACTTGGCAGTGATGTTTGTAACCAGCCTTTAAGTCTATCTCCAGGACTAAAATACACTTTTTGTAAGAACATGGCTCACATGAGGGGTTGCTAGAGACCAGAAAAATAGCTTCTAACAGTTAGCAGTCTTAAAAAGTGAAGATATTAATGAAAACAATGAACATATAATGACAACATCTTTGGAAATAGTTCCCAAATTACCAATTTTTCTTAAAGATATGTTTTGTCACCTCACAGTACTCCGACATCAATACAAAAGTTGAAGCTATAACAAATGCAAAGATGACAAGTAAAAAGGTGGCTCAGTTGAGCAGCTCAGCTGCTGCAAATAAAAGTAACTAACAGGAGAGATTTTCTGTATTAATGTTGTTAATACCTATAATCTCCACGATCCTTGAAATATAAGAAAGTGATCCGGAACTTAAGGTTCTTGATGAAGGATCTGGGGAAAGGAAGATGTGCATATTCTGAGGACATCCTCAGTAAGTGTCTTTCAGAAGTTCATTTACAGTTCAGGGAGAACCTGAAAATATGGTATTGAATCTGTTTATATGTACAATTCTTTTTGCCAAACTAGTTATATTTAGAGAGTCAGATTTGAAAAAAACATCCTTAATTATTCTTTCTGATTGATCTAATTGGAGCACTATCCAGGCAGAAAGCTAAGTAGGATAGCATTATGAAACTCAAATTCCTAAGAGAATGCAGGTGCTTCATGAATTGGCGTAAGGGTAATCCCATTCTGCAAATATCTTTTGAAGGTGGTAATAAAACACAACACCAGCAATCTGCTAAACAATAGTCTAGGGCACCATCTAATCAAACACTAATGAATATGTTACTTATCATAGCATAGGGGAGACTCTATATGAAGCTCTTAGATATTTTTTTTTTTCCTAAGAAGATATTTCTGTACCTATATGTCCAAGTGAGAGTTCCTTAAGATGCCTGGACAGCTTCGGGGTTTTTCTGAGAGCAGCATCATGAAAAGTGTTCTCCCTCCTGCTCTGTCAGATGCATTGCACCTCCCATGAAGTCCAAAGTATATGACCCGTATACGACATCAACCTTTTGAAGCAGAGAATGATACCCAGTGGGCTTTTCCATCTATCAGTATAAAACAGACATGGTCTCATCATGCCTGGTAAAGGAGATTTTGAATGTAAATCCAGGCATGCTGGCAAGAATGTGGCGGAAACTACTCTCTTTCACCAAAGTGGCCAGATTTTGAATGGTTCAGCATCCATATAGCCTTTAGTCATTTTTTGTGAGACTTTGTAAAGGAAAACAGATTGCGTTTGAAAAGCTTTACTGCATTGATTCTGTTTTGGACAATATCATGCTCCTTCACAGAACCTGACAGACTTCTATTCAAGAGAGTCTACCTATAGTCAGGATGTAAACAGAGCCATCAAAAGGACATAGAAACAGATTTCTTCAGAAGGCTGTCATGTCTCTCTCCTCAGTGGCACTCTCATCAGTCAATGTCTGTAAACAAGTTGTCATATCCAAATTTGAGACAAGCTTACAAAACAAAAAGCTTGGTGCCTTCTAATTAAAGATTTGTATACTGAGATAATTGGCAACCAGTGAGGAAGGCTCAGTGGTGTAATATATAGCTAATCGTTGGTGGCTTGACGGTGTGACAGATGGAGATAGCTTCTTTAAATTATGGAGGTTTATATTGGTATTTTCAGGAAATGTCAACAGCATGATTATATTTTCATTAATGTTGTCTTTCCTTCCCATTCATTGCTTTTGCTAGTCATAATCACTTGTTACCTCTTGTCTCTAACTGTACAATCTATTAATATTTGTATAGAATGCCTCACAATGGGCCTGGTTAATGACTGGATTCCTAAACATTGCCACAGTACAATATACAGTGTTAGTATTCACTAAATATTACAAATTAGATATGGAAATTATTGATATTATAATTATGACTAGCTCACAATAAAGTTAGTATAAAAGAAAGTGAATATCATGTAATTTCTGCAAATGATTACACAAATTCAGTTAGGTTTCAGATTTAAGAGTCATTGCATTTTTAGGTGCCAGTACTGAAACAATCCCACTGTAAAATCTGTGCAACTGCCTTGATCAAGAGTAGGAAAATGTGTTATATTAAAAATGTTCTTTCTAACAGATCCACAACCCTGTTCTCCTCTGTTAATTACTGCGGTTTAGTTTCTCTTCTTTTTCAGGAAACAGTTTTTGGGCTCTACAACAAAGATCTACTGTTTAAAACTATGAATTTGTCAGATTACTAAAGTTTCCCTGTAGCTTCTCAGCTAAGTGGAGGGCTGGCATAGCTAGCCCTTGTACGTTTCCTCCCTGCAGCCCTGGGCTAGGAAAAGTTTTTTATGGTGGGATGGGGAAGAGGCCAAAATATCTTTTCATGACTGTCATATGGTCTTTTTACTGCAAATTAGAGTAGGTGCCAGTCTGACTTATAGGCAAACGTTGGAAACTAACACTGGGTGTCCATTCTCAGCCTCTCCTCTTTCTCCTCTGATAGGAAGAAACGAGACACCCTTTTTACTAGTCAGACATTTTCAGTTCACTGCCAACTATAAACTTCTGTGTTTATACCTTTCAGAAGCATAGTGAAAAATTTCAAGGGCCATGAACTGTGCCTGGGCCACAGATAGAAATTGTTTTTCTGCTGTGGAAGTTTTGACATTGTTGTGAATTTTGGAAGCAGAGCCTATCCCTGTCTGTGACTCACAGGTCTGATTTGCCTCCAGAACAGCAAGGCAGAGGCCAAAGACCCATCGTTGGGATCTGTGGACCAGCCCGCTGTGAGGATGGAAAATTTTCAGGTAACAGAAATGTTTTCTTGCTCCTACGCTGTCTTTAAATAAAAATATGATTGCCATTAAATTGTAAGCATGAATTTAAAGCATACTCCTGTAAGAAAAATGTTAAATGTTCTGTAGTGCTCCATGTAATCCTGAAATATTCCTCCAATATTTATGGTTTGGGAGAAATATGAACTAGAATTAAATCCATAGACCCACCATCTTTTTATTGCTTTTGAAGTGTATTATGCCATGTCAATACAAAAAATATATTCTTTTTATCCTGTGTCCAGAAAACAAGCAAGCAAACAAACAAAAACCCCAATCAAAAACCCCACAAAGGGGAAACTGTGTAAGGATTATAGACCTCAGAAGCTTGTAGTTATAGTATCAGGAAAAGACGACGAGATCCAAGAGGTTTAAAAAAGTGGCAGTCCATTCTCATTTTACTGCCAGTCATTTTGCTAATCTGAGCTACATAATTGCTTTGCCTAACTGAAAGGAGACTTTAAACAGACAAGCCAATATAAATACTCAGATTGGAGACAGCTCTGTTTAATAACAGCAAGCATGTGTATAGAAGTATTTGTTTACCTCTGCTCATTTATGTCAAAATCAATTGTAATTAAACAGGAATCCAACCACAGAAGTAGTACTTTAGCTGATTGTTCTCATCAGAAGTGTCATATAGCCCCAGTGTTTAGGACATGTCAAAGCAGCCCACTATTTTTCTCCTGCAATAAATACCTACTTATAGTCTTTTCAGTTCTTTAGTAAAGGCAATTGCCTGTTTCAAATAAAAAAGTAAGACAACATTTCATATCAATTCTGGGAGGTTTTCTGGTCATATTACAGGAATTACTGAAGTTCTGAAAGGCAGAGTTATTTATATTCTCTATTAGACATTAGATGTCATTTATTCCATTTACACATATGTACAGAAAATATAGATCTTTCATATCTATTCAAAATATTAAAATATATTAAAAATATCATATTTTGTTAGTCTAAAGCAAGTACTGGTGGGTTTTTTTAATGTAGTGTGTTTGTTGTTAGACCAGAGAAATATAAGTTACAGAGTATTTTACACCTTGTTTCATTATTGAGTGAATTCTAAATGGAAATATTTTCAATAATGAACACAAATTCACAACATCAAGGGTGAAATGAATCTATCTCCTAGGGAAGCCAGTGTGAACTCCATCCATGCATTCAAAGGCAGATCTTTTTCTTTGTAATGTGAAACAAGGGTCAGAAAACATGTGCATTACTGTTCACTCTGTAACACAATGAAGAATAGAGCATTTCAAGAGTGAAGGTAGATCATAGCAGCATGAAACTGCATGCTTCAAAAAGAAGACTTACATTTTGGAATGGGTCCTCCAGTGTATTTTTCATTTGGAGCTGTTAGTTGATAGCTATTCCAGTCAACTGAGTCAGCCAGTGAGCCATCCTGACAATTAATGATTATTTTTTAGCTTCCATATTTATAGAAAAGAATTTTTTAAAAAAAGTCAATTAGAAGGTGTTTAAGTGATAGTAAAAACTAGACGTCACCTGTTCAAAGAAAAAAAAAGAGTAAATAAGATATCTGAAAGACAGGCTAGCATTTCCTAGGACAATAAAAAATAACAAAAGCTACTCACATTTTAAAATACTCAGTGTTATTCATGTTCTTATCTAGCCATATTATTTAGCCTTCATCGATGAACATATGGTAATACAAAGCTACATTTTTTAATATTTTGTGAGTAAAAGTTCTTAGAAAAGAATGCACTTGAATGACCGTTTACCAGGTCAAATCTTATAAATTATAATGATCTGAACTCTGTCTGCCTTGTTTAACTTCAAATACAATTTGATAACATCATTTACATGTTTTGGGAGGAACATGACTGTATAGGTCTAGGTCTAGGTATATGTCCAGGCTTGTGTATAGGGGAAATCAGATTTTAAATATAGGTGTATACATATATATTTACATGCATATATACATATATACAAAAGCATATACGTTTAGGTTCATATATGTATATTAATACATCTGATTTCCCCTATACACAAGCCTGGACATTTACTATTACATTATATGGAGTACTTTGATAAAGAATATAGTATTCTTCATCTTATAAACTTAGTACATGAAATAGTTCTTGAAAATGTTTGTATGCTGATGTTTTATGTACATGAGTTGTTTACTTTTCATTTGCTTTTCTGCTTTTTGTGTGTATGTGCAATTTAAATAATTAGGGTCCAGTTAAATTAGAAAAATATTGTATTTATTAACTCAATTTGGCTACACTGAGTCACTGTTTAAAAAAAAAATAATTCTAGAGTTTCTTCCTTGTTATCATTATGCAAATTTCATATAATTAGGAAGTCAAACTAAGATATCTCAGATTTAGCCATTGAAAGGAGCCAGCTATCTAAAGCATTAATTAATTAACTTTATAGTGCAATATATTTAGGGTGAAATCAGTACCCATATTTAATTCTGTTCACAATATTTATGAGGAAAGCATCGGCAATTAAAGGTAGCACAATAAAAGTATCTTTTGCTTTAAGCTTGCTACAAAAGGTAGATGTTAACTATAGGTCTTCTGGTAATTTAGAATAAAATATGTAAGATACGTCTCATGTTGCACCAAAATACATACCTTGCATTGCATTTTATATGTTGCCAACATAACTTTCATCCTACACCGTCTTAAATTTCTATCCAGTATACTTTTCCTATCTATGTGACTGTTGTTTCCAGATAGCTTGTTTCCTTTTCTTTCTACAGCTGATAATTTAGCAGTTCTATTTTAGTGTATGTTCTCCCCTAAGTGCATAAAGCACTTCTGACTGTTTACCCTTAAAGCTCCAGAGAGTTAGGAAAACCTCTAGGCTGCTTCTGTTTATTGTACACACTTGTACTGTTAAGGGTTTATTTTCAACAGGAGGGAGACAAGTGTAGAGATAAAGACCGATGGTGCATATCACTCTAACAGCACATCTTGCTGTATAGCACAGTGTATGACCTATTTTACATACATATATTTATATATTTACCTTTAAATTGATTCCGTTTTCTCATATATACTCATTTGGCCCTTGGTGGTGATAGTTCACTTTGTGTTTATAGTTTCTGCTACTAGTACAAAAGTGCCTGTTCGATTTTCTTCACTGTCTGCTAGCTGTAGCAGTCAAAATTACAGGCTAATGGTGAGACAAGCAGCTTATAATGTATGATAATCAATACTCAAAATCCATTTCCTATGATGTGACATAAAAGAGTGAAGTGAAAAGACACAGATTTTCAAGACTTGAGCACCAAAGCTCATGCAATGCAGGTGGTTTTCACTTCAAGGTCATTCTGTACTTGTTTCTTCTTCTTTTTTGGCTTCATATTTAATTCAGTCACTGCTAGGATGCCCAGGGAGCAGAAATGGAAAGTTAGTCGATACTGTGAGTATGAACGCAAGTATAAAAACTGCTTTAGCAAATGCAGGAAATGAGAAGGGGAAGGAAGACATGGCATGCAATATATATAACATATATATGCTATATGATAGATATCTCTTTTACTTAGAGATTGCCAGCAAGCTTTGTATTTTTATTGGCAGTAATGAATAATGTAAATACTGTGTAAGAGTTATCCTCATACCCAGTGTATGTGTACACACATGCATAAGAGCTAAGAATTTAAAATCTTAGAACATAACTTGGTTATAACAAAATTAACCTAATCAGTCTTGAAAATCTCAAAGCATAGTTTTCAGTACAGTGAATACCTAGTGTAGTTAACTTATTTCCAGTAGCTGAGAACTTCTCTGATCTTTACCTTTCATCTAAAGTTTGTTCATTTCAATCTCAGTTCAGGGAATAATTTTATTAATTTTTTTTTAAACAAATAAAGTTCAGTCAAGTTTTAGAATAAAAGACAGTGTCGAAATAGAATTTCCCAGTTGTATATTTCATATACATATATATATATAGTCAATGTAGATAGCAGAGAATTGTATATAAATATATGAACATTTATTTAATGTATTTTAAGATAATATGACATGGAACTACTACCTGAAAAGCAGGAAGAGTTTCCCTTCTACAGATGGTCTTTTTGGGGTTTAATGAAATAGGCTGTAATGTATTGAAATCTTCCCAGTTGTGTTCACTGATTGTCTCTCAGTAGTACACTATGAGCTCTTAACACACTAAATATTGTTAGAAAGTTTTACAGGAAGCGCTACATTTTTTTCTATGAGAAAGGAAGGAGCAAAGAGGAGTCCTGCTTTAATGGAACAATTGAAAAGAGAGCGAGCAGTAGAGAGAAGTGTTGCTCCATTGATTGTGCAGTTCTGAGCATTTTATGGTAGCTAACATGCAGCATGTTTTTATTTTCATCTTTTGTTAAAAAGGGACCAAAATTATTTACAAAAATTCATATAAAAGATAGTTAAGTTTACAAAATAAAACATTATTTGGAAAGCTGATTAATTGCTTAGGGAAATCTTTTTAAAGTTCCAGAAAACTTTTACTCAGCATTGTCATGAATTTCATGTAAGAGAAAAATCATTTTAGATCTGGTTAGAGAAAATCCTAAACAAAACAAATATTATTTCTCCTTACTACGTAGGTCCACTTTTAAGTCTAGAGGCTGAGCTTGCCACAAATCTGCTCTGTAGGATTAAGAGGAAGAGAAAAAAACCAAAATTAATAGCAAACATTTGCAAAATCTGGTTCTAGAATTAACATTGAAAAGGTTGGGCTTGGGGCATTTTTTTGTGTGTTTATTTCCGTAGGATTTCTGTGATAAAACATAATCAAACCTGGCTAGTATTAACTATTGGCCATCCCATGCTAAAGCTTAGAACCTTCCTCTCCAATGCTCTTGCCCCATGTGCCTTTTAAAATATATTGATTTGGTTTGTTTTGTGGAGTTTCATGTTTTCCCTTTTTTGAGAGAGAGAGAGAGAGTAGCAGTTGCACTTGGCTGTTTTAAGCAGCAGCTGTTTGATACTATAGAAGCTCTGGAAAACTAGATACAGAGAACTTTAGTGGAGGTGAACTAATGGGTGGAATGAGGTGTATAGGAATGTCTTTTATTTGTGTGGCTCCCTTTTCATTAAGCAATTGTCACCACATATGTTGCCTCTATGATTATGCATACCAATGCCATCTCATTCAAGTGAAGTAAAATCAAACACCACAAACTTAAATCTCTTCCTTAAACTCTTCTCAGTTCTGTCACTATGTTACAGTCCCAGGGTTAGGGTTGTCTTTTACTCTTGCTTTTCATTATGATAATTCTAATTTTTATTGTACATTAAAACCAGCGTGCAGCTTACTTTTCCTTGGAGGTCATAGAATCATAGAATGGTTTGGGTTGGAAGGGACCTTGAAAGATCATCTAGTCCAACCTCCCTGCCATGGGCAGGAATATCTTTCACTAGATCAGGTTGCTCAAAGCCCTGTCCAACCTGACTTTGAAATTTTCCAATGATGGGGCATCCACAACTCTGGGAAACCTGTTTCAGTATCTTACCACCCTCATATTAAAGAGTTTCTTCCTCATGTACAATCTAAATCTACCCTCTTTCAGTTTATGCAGCCCAGGATACAATTGGCTTTCTGGGCTGCAAACACACGTTGCTGGCTCATGTCCAATTTTTCATCCACTGGTATCCCCAAGTCCTTCTCTGCAGGGCTGCTTTCAATCCATTCATCCACCAGTCTGTATTGATACTGGGGATTTCCCTGACCCAGGTGCAGGACCTTGCACTTGGCCTTGTTGAACTTCATGAGGTTCTCATGGGCTTACTCCTCAAGCCTGTCAAGGCCCCTCTGGATGGCATCCTTTTCCTCTAGTCTATCAACAGCACCACTCAGCTTGGTATGATGTGCAAACTTGCTGAGGGTGCACTCAATCCCACTGTCCATGTCATTGATGCAGATATTAAATAATGTTAGTCCCAGTGTGGACCCTTGAGGGACACCACTCATTACTGGCTTCCACTTGGACATTGATCCATTGACTGCAACTCTTTGCATGTGGCCATCCAGCCAATTCCTTATCCATCTAACAGTCCATCCATCAGACCTGTATCTCTCCAATTTAGAAGCAAGAATATTGTGGGGGGCCGTATCAAAGGCCTTACAAAATCTAGGTAGATGACATCCATAGCTGTTCCCTTGTCCACTGATGCAGTCACTCCATCACAGAAGGCCACCAGATTAGTCAGACACAATCTGCCCTTGGTGAAGCCATGTTGTCTGTCTCTAATCACCTCCCTGTCTTCCATATGTTTTGATATATCTTCCAGGAAGATCTGTTCCACGATCTTACCAGGCACAGAGGCGAGGCTGACTCACCTCTATGAATTTTATATTTAAAGACTTTATGTTACATTCTTTTCCTCAAAAATCACTCTTTGTTCTCCTCTCCCTGTACCTCATTCTCTCCTGCTTTTGATATTTTTTTAGGGCTTACACCAGTCTTAGATTTTAAACTCTTCAAGGAAGGGAACACGTATACAGAAAGACACTTTTTCACAGAACAGTATCATTAACAAGTATCAGTTCTGAGTAAATTATCTCACACTGATTTAAATGATCATTGTGACATAACACAATTTTATTTAAATTTAAGTCACATTTATTCATGTCTTTTTAGAAATGGGAACAGTCAAAGCTGTTTACACTATCGCATTCTCATAGAACACCTTTGGTGTTTCTTCTGCGTCAGGTTTCTGCAGTGCAACTGTCCATGAGTCTGGTGGTAATATCATAAGATTACTAGGAATTTATTTTCTAATTTAGAAAGATGATGATCACTTAAACTTTCTCTATCTTTGGGTCAACAAGTTTCTTCTGCTTTTCTGAAGACCTGCTGTGCATGTCTCTGTGCGTTTCATCCTTACATTTAAAGGCATACTCATAGTTTTTTGTCTAACTGGAATTCCAGGCATTTTATAAATACTAAATTCCTCAAATAAAATGAATATTTGAACCCATCCACCCATTTTGTGTAAGAAAATGCTTAATGGCTAAAGACCAGTGTATAGCTGATTGAAACCTAGAGATGATAAAAGGATTTATTCTGTTAGTATTGACTAGAGAGTACTGAGAAGAAGAAAAAGAAAGCAACTCGGATCAGAGCTGTGTTTTTCTAAAAAACAGATTTAAGGGGTATTTCTGGAATTTTCCTTATCCCTGACATTGGGTTAGAATCATGTGTACAATTATAAAATGGTAAATGGTGGCCCAAACATATTCTTTTAGTGTAAAATGACAAACGAAGGTTTTTAAAGCAGAAAGTTTTCTTTGAATTGTAGAACAGGAAGTATCAAAATTTATGTTCTAAAAATGTAGTGAATAAAAAAATCCTATTTAACTATATTCTTTGAAAGAAATAAGAATATAGAAATCCTGTCTGAAAACATTATCAGTTCAAATAGTGTGTCACAGTTTGTCATTTTTCCAAATTGTATGTATTGAGTAAATCCATTTTCACTTACTTGCACCAAAACAAAAAAGGAGAAAACTGATTACATGATCCATACTCATGTCTAATAAAATTGCAATATGCACTTTTTGACAAGCTTATATTTAATGCATACTGATGGAAAATTCTAGTTCTCTGTTCTCAGCAGGAAAAGTAGGCTCTTTAAGAAAACCTTTTTATTTTGTGACTGTCACACAACATAACAATTATAAATGAAATGGAGGTGACAAAAATGAAAAGCCAGCTTGCTGATTTTTATGAAGTGTTTGTAGTTCCAGAAAGGCAGTCATTGCTCAGTTATTTGATTTGAAAAATTAATCCTGATAATGCCTTTTGAGTTCCTTAAGTACTGTTCACTCTTTTCTAGGATGAGTTTTACAGAACAAAGCCTAACAGATTTCTACAGCAGATTAGTTTACAGATGAAGCTCAATTCCACTGAGAATGATTCTCTAATGACCCCTTTGTACTTCCATTGGGCTGTGCGAATGCTTTAATACATAGAAAACAGAGTTAAATACATCTATTGTCTGAACTAACAGGTTTATGCAATCCTTCTGAAATATTTTAATTATAGCTTCTTCTTTTTCTCCATAATTAAGAAACCAGATGTCAAGTAAGCCCATCACATGTTGATCATACCCTATCCATTAGTTTAAAGAAATCCACTTATAATTAGAGTTTTTTCTCTTTCTCCTTTGTTTTACAGAGCAAGAAGAATGTGTTAACTGCACAGATGAATGCAGAGTGCTTGGTCATTCTGACAGGTGTTGGATGCCACAGTTCCCTGCAGCCAGTCAGGCTGAGAATGCAGATTATCGCACAAATCTCTTTGTACCCACAGTTGAAGCTAGTGTTGAGACTGAGACATATGAAACTGTGAATCCCACCGGGAAAAAGACTTTTTGTACATTTGGGAAAGACAAGAGAGAGCACACTATTCTCATTGCCAATGTTAAACCTTACTTAAAAGCCAAACGTGCCCTGAGTCCTCTGCTTCAGGAGGTTCCCTCAGCATCGAGCAGCCCAACCAAGACATGCATTGAGCCTTGCACCTCAACAAAAGGACCACTGGATGGTTGTGAAGTGAAATCAGGAGCCTTGGCTGAACCAAGCAGCCAGTACTTGTCAACTGACAGTCAGTATCTATCGCCTAGTAAACAGTCAAAAGACGCTCCCTTCATTGCATCAGATCAGATGGCTAGGGCCTTTGCAGATGTGCATTCCCGAGTGAGCCGAGACTCGAGTGAGATGGACTCTGTTCTGGAGCAGTTAGACCGTTCAGCCCGGGATCTAGGCAGGGAGTCGGTGGATGCCGAGGAAGTTGTGAGAGAAATAGACAAGCTCTTGCAGGACTGTCGGGGAAGCGACCCTGTGGCCGTCAGAAAGTGAGGGGGAAAATAAGGACAGGCTGGCAGTTACGTTCCTCTTCTGCTGGTTAAAAGTAAATAAATAAATAAATCCCCTGGTTATAACAGATTTACAGGAATGAAGGAAGACCAATGCTGCTTTAAGGCTTTTAGTGAACATCTGAAGTGCCCACAAGTATGTTCTTTTCACTGCTCTTTCTTTTTGACAGATAACACTGGTTTCATTTTGACCAAACTTTCATTAGGACAGAGTCAAGTACACTAAGAACAAAATGAAAGAAGGAAAGACGGTGCCATTTTGACAATCTGATAGGAAGGTGTGAGAAAGGTGGAATGGAAATACGTCTGATATTTTAAGACTGTCCTCAATAGCTGATGCTGACTTTACTGTTTACGTATAAACCCCAAGAAAAACAGGGTTGAATAATTTTGATCTGTGGTGGATTTCCAGCAGTCACCACAGGCTTCTACTGAAAGTCCTAAAAAGAGTTCTTGTAGTAGTCCAAGTGACACCAAACATTAACATTCATTTGTGGTAAACATTTATGTACAAAGTTATCTGCCACAAATATGAAAAAAAAAAAGAACAAGAAAACAAAAAAAACCATTCCAGATCATTATTCAACAAAACATATCCTGACCATTAGTAAAACACTTCATATCATATTAAGGTTAAATGTAAAATGATATAGTCCATCTTGTCCTGCACACACATAAGCTAATTCACTTGATAAAAAAGAAAAAAAAGATTTTAATATCTATTTAGCGTTTTAGTGTCCAACAAAACTATAAATAGTTAGCGGTAAGTTTTAAAAAAACTGAAGTAAAATAAAGTTTGAAAAAAAAAATAGTTACCTTTAATGGTAATACACAAAAGAAATTAACATTATTAACACTTTTTTATTCATTTGTGGACACTAAAATAGCTCAGGAAAGTGAAAATGTCTTAGACATCCACAAAAATCACATGATCATTTAAATGTGCAAATGTAAGAAGATTCAGTGTGTTTACATCAAATGACATATTTTTATTGATTTATTGCAGATTCAGTGCATATGAGCCAAATTGTTGAGTGTATAAGAGCTATATTGTGTATTTTATTAAATTAATATATAGTTGTGTTGCAAAAATATTTGGGCTTATATTGTAAATGGCAAGTGTTGCCTCGGTAGCTGTCGAACTCTATGAGTTTTGTTTTTTCCTGCTTCCTTTTCCCCATGGATTGTGGGAAGCAGTGCCTCAGAGCAAAGTCTCTTGTTTAATGTATGGTCTACGAAGTACTGCAGTACATAATCTGTTCAAAATGTGTTTGAGTGAGCTGATGGAGCTAACTGAACGGCCTACAAATACATCCATCAGTCATGGTTATGTGCAAGTCCTTGTAGAAGCTTCTGTTGCAAACCCATGTTTAATAACAAAAATTACACTCGAACCAACATCTGGAACCTCCTTTTTTTTTTTTTTTTTTCCCAAACACATGCAGCCAGCCTATTTAATGTAGGATATCTGATTGACTTCTTAAGAGATGCCACCATTTTCAAAGTTTTGCTATTAAGTTCATAGAGCTGAAAAACATGTCAGTGCCAATGTGGCATAGGCAGTATTTTATCTGATTCTTTAGAATGTACAATTGCTTACTGCAGTTCTAGATATACACTGCTTACTTTGGGGGGTGTTTTTAGTTTGGTTTTTATTTGTTCTGAAAAGTATTTGCAGAATAACTTGAGATATAGTTTCTACTTTTTATTATTTTTTCTACGGATGTTCTTATTGCATTTGAAAAATTCAAAATTGCTTTCAGATGAAAGTTAAAAAACAACCCACATTCAAAATGAACTTGCACAGAACAAGAAGAAGCAGAAGAATAAAATGTTTAGCTCAGGATTTGTCCCCTATATATTTCAGATACTCTGTTGGAAATACCATTATGGCGCATTGTTTAAAAATGGTGTATTGAGTTTATTAAATTTAATCTGTACTATACAAACATATATAAAAGAGGTTGGCAATCTCAAATCCCACAAAGCCATAGTTTTCATCAGTTCAAGAAAGAAAGTTGGCCCAACAGCCTGTTTTGATGTTGGGATTGCTGTTAAATGGTGATTTTAGCTAATCAGTCCTACAATGAATTGTCTTTGGGAGACAACCATTCTGACAGTTTGCTTTTAGCTCCTGTTAAAAAAGTCTACAATTACATGTAAAAAAAGGATCTTGTACATGTTTTATCGAGCTACTCTCCATGTTTTGGACAATTTATGTATCTAAAATGTGGTGTTGTCTGTGTTATATAATTTTTTTTTCTTTTTTTGGCCAGGAGACCCAAGATTGGTTTTGCTTGATAGCTTGATAGCTTGAAATTCCATAGTGGAGAGGATTTCTTATTGTTTGATCAGTCTCTTATACGTATTTCCGTGGTGCCCATCACTTCAGTGTCTGTGCACCAAGTCTTTAGCTCTGCCAGTGAGATCCATTATTCAGCAAAATCTAAGCCAGTATGTAAATGCGGTCAAGTGATGGAGATTTGTGTATTTTATAAATGATTTTAACACTGAGTAACCAATTGTACAATTCATTGTATGTTTCTGAAGACATAAAACCACAACATTCTGAGAAAGGGCTGTGCCAGTGTAAGAGGAATTTACCTTAAGGCTCTCTGTCACTAGTGATTTACTAGCTTTAGCTGTTTAACACATTATCTGTATTTAGTAGTGATTATTTATTTACCACTGTGAGGTAATTCAGAATTCATGACTCATAGCTTTATAGAAGAGTTTAGGAAATCTTGCTTTTATTTAATTTGGCTGACAACTGCCTTGTGTTGTAGATCTCTGGCATACTGCTTCCAATAAGGATATCCCAGGTTAAAAAATCTATTTCACAATTTAGAATGGATACATAATGAACCAATGAACCAGCAGAGCTTATACAACGTGAATTTTGCTGGTTCAGTCAAATTAACATGATTGTGTGTGAAGGAAGTACTACACACAGAAGAATTTTAAACATATTTTTTCTCCATGGTATCTCTACTATAACCACTGGAGAAAGAGGCAGCAATGAAAGGTAAAGTTTATGAGTTATTTCTCTCATTCCTTACATACATGTTTTATAAGACTGAAAGAAAATATCTGCCACATGATTGTAAAGAGAATGGCAGAGTTAAGGGAGGCAAGTTAAGGAACTAATAAAATTGTACTGTACACTGTGAATAGCGAATAAGGCATTCTATATCTTTTTTTTATTAATGAAAACCAGCAACTGGGAGTTCCTTAAACAATTGGCCAATCAAATCAGGACTCAAAATCAGACCTTTTTTTTGTGTTTTTTTCTTGGCATATTTATCAGGAAAGAGATTCTCCTGAACTGTGATTTGCCACTTGAGAATATAGGTTTCCCAGTCCAAGCTATCCCTAGAAGTCAAACATTGCTCATAGTGGAGCAAGATACATCATTCAAACAAACTTTCAAGCTGCTTAATGTCCAATGGAAGGGAAATTGCTGAGGTCAAGAAAGAGTCTGAAGCCTAGCATAATATACACCCACTCATTATTGTTTAATTACTTTCTTTTGACATCAGGCAGTGATTATTATTGCATTAATTCAAATGGGAGTTTTTGGCTATCAAGATTTGTTGATTTGAAGTGTAATTGAATGAAACCTGATTAAGGTTTTGACTTCTCTGGCCCAATTGTGATACAGGTTGGCATTCGCATTTATCAGCCCCTGTCTCCCCATATGGCTCAAAGTTGCACCAATGACTGGTGAATGACACAAAAAACAAACAAAAGCAGCATACATTGTACGGATTATCTCAACCGCTATTGTTTAATGGCTGTGTTTAATGTGACCTATCTGGAAAATGAGGACTACGAATAAAAAGCAATTACTAATAGTGGTGTTGCCTGCTTTTGCATTCATTAACACAGAAGAAATGTGTTAAACACTGCATACCACAGGGAGCCTGATGGTAATTACTTTGGAAAAGCAACTTGTGGCAATGCGGCTGTTACAGCTAGTTATCAGTTTGCCAAAAAAATGACAGTTCCTGCTTCATTTATTAGAAATGTGTAACCATTTTCTCTCAACAGGAAGGTGGTGAAGAGTTTTCATCAAGCTGGGTAGGTTTATCTTTTAAGCAGCTGATGTGCTGAATCCCTACAGGCTGTTATTTGCTCATAGAAACATGGAGCTGAATAAAGGATAGTTTGGTTTAGTACACTGGTGTGAGTTCATCAAAAGCATTATAAATGAGGGTATAAGTTCTCAAAGACTGTCAGCCCAACATGAAAGATCAAAACACTGCTTGCGTATACAAGTGGAGAAAAAAATCTGAAGAATGTAAAGGGTTGGGTTTTTTGTTTTTCTGGGTTTTTTTAATGTGTCTTTCTTAAGAGCCTGAGTAATAGAGGTAAATAACTTTATTCATGTTGCTGTAAACAACGTGACAAAATGCTGGGAAAAATATGACTAAGTTCTATGTCTGGTTGTTTGAGTTTGTTGTTATAATTTAACACTTTTGTTAACCTCTTTTTTTTGTTTGTTTTTTGTTCTATTTGAGCATCATGATCAATCCCTCAGGATATGTGGCTCTTTCTGTCTGCTCCTGTGTGATTGTAGCAATGACATACCAAATAGTGTAAAACCTCCACACCGGATTTCTCTTGTTTTTTGGGAGGTTTGGTTTGGGGTTTTTTTATTTGTTTGTTTGGGGTTTTTTACCAATAATTAAGTAAATAGGCATTGCTTTTGACAACTAAATAGAATTTTAGTTTGTTCAGAATACTACAGGTATTACAAAGATAGGTGCTAGTCCTGCAGGCAGAATTACCTTTTACCCATTGCATGTTTTCTGCAAGTCTCTTTGCCAGAAACAAAACCAGCATGCATCTAGTTAGCTGGCTATCCTAGGCACAGAAACCCTCCATTGTTTTCTTCCCTTTTTTCTGCTACATATATTTGTCTTTCTACAGGCTGAATTCCAAAATCTAGCAATCTGTGCAGAGTCCTGCCAGAATGTACCTTATGCTGCTGAAGGCCTCACTGGACATGGGATGTTGCGCTTACTGTCTTCAACTGTGTGTAATTCAGAGCTTGGCTGGATCCACAGTATATGTAGAACAAGTCATAAACCATCCTGGCTTTTCTTTACCCAGAATACAGAGTCATTGATTTCTCATTTGGAAAGTGGCCAGTCTGTCAAACAGAGATTCTTAGATCTCCTTTAAGCCAACCATGTATAACTGCTTCAGGGTGTTCACTGATGGGATAAATACCCTATCCTTATCCTTTATTGAGTCTAAGACATGAAAGCAGCTGAAAGCTTATTTCTTCAGTTAGTAATGTTTCCCTAAAAATGAAATTTATCCAGTAGAAAGAAGGGATGGCTCTCTGCTGTATGTATAGCTTGATTTGTGAAAGGTCACCTTAGTATCAGTAGTGCATGCAGAAATGGATCCGGGAATTAATGAGCCATCTAAGAATTTTCTGAGATGTATATTCCATAATGCATATGTTATGATTCAGGGAAGAGAGCACAGTATCTTGGTTTATTTATTGCTAATGGTTCCTGAAAATGCCTGACTCAGAAAAACATTTATTTCAAGTTTTGGGGAAACATTTTTCTCTGATAGGGAAACCAATTCCTCTTTAATATATTTTTTTAAAGTTTTTATTTTTATTTTTTTCCTAAATATATGCTGGTCAAATTGTGGGGCCTTTGTTAGTTTTAAAAATTAAAATAGTGTTCTGACATGGTTCCTTTCTTTAGGTTATTTGGACTAGAGATAACCTTTTATTTGGACAAGACTCCAAAATGTCCATAAATGTTCTGCGATTTATCTTGGTAAGAAGCAGTATAGACATGGCTTGAAACATAGATTATTGGACAACAGATTTAGATTTTGACCTACTGAGAAATGGAATAATTAAAATTCCATTTCTGAAAACATAGTGTATTTAGTAACTTGAACACTAACTATGGAAATCTTGTTGAAGTGCACCTACGGAACCGCTGCCAGAGAACTAGAGGATCAGTCAGTCAGCTATCCTCAACGTTTTCCAAGTTAAAACCAACGTTGAAGTTACATCTGGAAATTAGTTGATTGCTAGTGCAGTACAGAAAACATATTTGTAACATGTTTGCAAGAATAAATACTCCTTAACAAATTCACAATTACATTTTGTAATAGCTGCCAATTTTCCATCATTTTAGGGGCAATCACATACAGAACTCTTTTCAGTGGTTTGATCTGAGAGTGACTAAAATGGATCACTGTGCTAGCATCAGCATTAAAATGGAAACACCATATCTGTCTGACCATCAGAAAATGACATTTATCTATTTGTTATCACTGTCTTTAGGAAAATGTTCCATGCATCTATTTTTTTAACCCTTTTACAACAGGCATCTTTTGTGATGTTACATGCTATAATGATTTCTGCAAGTGCCCCTTTTGTTAGTCACCACTCCCTCCTTTTCATATGTCCATTTAAAATACTTTACATTGCAAATTTATCTCATGTAGAGAATTTAGAGCAGATTCCTCATCTGTCTTCAAAGATGTTTCACACTTTATACCATATAATTTAAAAAAATTAATCATAATATTTGTTGATAAGACCTCCATTTATTTCTTAAAATTCTTTGTTTTAAAATTTGATCATATTAAAGTTGCTAAAATATATTAAAACAATATTTTTATTTTCCCATTAAAACACTTATCTTTTTATGAACAAATTCTTCATTCACTATTGTGATTTCAGTGGGAGATCCTGCTAAGAGGAGTATCACACTTAGTAAACTAATCAGCTCTAAATCAGGATATTTCCTTGATAACTAAACATATAACTATTTTATCTTTAGTGAAAATTATTTCTTTTTAGATTTTTTTTACAGAAATTATGGAAAAAAAATCATTGGATATGTATATTCTGGATAACTAACTAATGCATTTAGTATCTTCTAACTATAATATGATTCATAACAATGTATTTCATTATAAGTACATGTTTAGAGACTGTCTTAGACCAGATGAGAAATTGTATTTACTCTGAGTACCCTTTGAGTTTCTATGCTTAAAGCCGTATTGGCTATAGGAGTGATTTTCTATTCCCTTGTGTCTCATTCTAAATTGAGAACAAAATGAATATAAGCCACTGCTATATCATTTAATAAGGATTTGTATAACACCAAGTGAATATAGTAAATACAGCAGAAAAGAATACATGTGAAACTATTTTAATAACATTATAGTACCATTATGTTATAAGAGATTTAGAATAGAGATTAGCAACTGTTAATAAGCCTTTATCTCTGACCACAAGATAAGCTTCTTAAAAACATAGAGGCTTTGCCTCAGTTCAAAGTCTGTAGTAGTGGAAAGCTCCAGAATAAGGGCGCTGTCCAGACTCTGGGCTTCTTTTGTGCTATCTTCTTCTGGAATAGACTCCAGAGGTTGGTAATTATGCTTCCACAATAACTTGTGCACCTCCTTGCACCAGTGTGAGTAAGTGAACCAAGCTCCCTGGTATATACCAGCTCACTGCCACTTGGCGCTCCAACGTTACCTTAGCAGAGGCTGTTTGGTTGACTCGTTTAGGGATGCAATATACATAGAAAGTTGATTTGTTTAGTTGATTTATATTTTTTGTACATGTCAAAGTAAGACACAGCAATCCTTTAAAAGGAAAAGAACACTTACCTTTTGAAAAAGTAACAGTCTTTGAAAAGTAGTCTCCAGAACCCAAAAGAAAAAAAAAAACACAAACAGGAAAAATGGCAAACATAACCTTGTTCATGGACACTTTTTCCTCCACAACTCAGTTGAGTAATGCTGTTGATGACTATAAATCCACCACCTGTTCCAGTGGACTAAAATAGGAGAGAGGAATGGAAGATCTAGAAACCCAGGTAAAGCCTCCAGCACTTATTAATAAACTTCTCTGGACTGCTGAATCTTAAAACCACTGCAACTGCATAAGTTATTGTGGCTGGAGGCAGAAATCAAGATAGAGGAGGAAAAGGAATGTGATGCTTTGGGCAGACTTTCAGTTCCTATTAGTTCTTATCCCTTTAACAGAGGTGAAATGTCAGGGACCCACCGTATTACTGCAACAGTAGGAGAAGTAGGAACGTTGGAGGATGTCTGAATCAAGTGCTCTTGTTCAAAAAGCTTTCATGGAGATTTGCCAAACTTACTGTGGGATCGAGAATGTAAACCTGAGACAGCTCTGCTGATAACCAGTAATTCCTGTAGTCTAAGGTGCTGTTCACAACACCTCCTGCCTGGAAGAAATTCAAGCTTCTATGGGCAATGGTAACACTCAACTGCAAGGAGCCACCAGGTACTGCTGCCAAATCTTGAATCCCATAGCTTCTTGTGAGTGGATGCCAGCTCTTCTCATTCACTTTCTTTATTTCCTTCATCCTGAGTGTTTGTAAGGCATACTAGCAAATGCTAGTCCACATTTCCAAGCCTTGAAGGGTGGTCTGGAGAAAAAACAATCCTTGTTCAATGCACGTGTTGGTTAGCGCAGAATGCATTTTTGCAGCTAGATAAAATTCAGTTAGAACTGTATTTGAAGAACCACCTGTTTGCTCAGTTTAGGAATTTCTTTAATTATTATTTTTGTTTCATTTTATAAATAATCCAGAAAATCTTCAACATCAATGAAGTTAAAAGCATGCTCATTTTTAACAGCAGCATAAATATTAATCACAATCACCAGTCCAGACTGAGGATTTTATTTGGCATAACATGCACAACTATGCAACAATTATGTAAAAATGGAAGTTATTATGAGCTGGAATTAATATACTGTGTTACCAGCCGACTCAAAGCACTTTGCTAAGCATCCTTGGCTTTAAAGACTGCATCAGAGCAGTGGTAAAATGTATACTAGATTCAGTAAAGCACATCAGCAGCCCTAGGATTTCTTTTCTAGTGGTGACTAGCATTACCATCTACAACATGTGTTGCAGACTTGTTGAATTTTATTTGTGCTGGAATCTTGCTATTTAAAAAGAAAAAAGAAAAAAAAAAGCAGTATAATTGCTGATTTACCACTACTGCTTAATCTAATTCAGTTCTTAATGGTCCATTTGCATAGCAGAATTTGCATTTTATTTCACAGAAAATGTTATGACTCCACCTGCCTTAGTTCAGATAATGTATCAGAAAGGGGAAACAGTGGTACAAGTAATGGAGTGACAAATCACTTACTATTAATAAAACAACTTAAATATTGAAAGGGAAGGGAGTACAGGTGTACCAACTTTGCAGCTGAACCAAAAGTGCACCAACCCCCCCACCTCCCTCAGTTCCAACCCTCAGTTTCCATTTTATTGGGTTTCCACAGCTCAGAAGAAGTAATTTTCAAATGTGCTGCTATCACATGCCACTATGCTCGTAAAATTTTATTCATTGTGAAGACTGTGACAGAGAATATATGCAGGCATATAGTGCCTTATCAAACTGTAACATCACTAAACATAACTATCTTCCTATTGACTTGGACCTAATCCAGACACTAGAGATCACAGACAAATTACAAGCTATTACACCCTGCCCACAGTGAGGTGATCAAAGTAATAACAAATGAAGGATATTTTTTGATCGACAGTTTATATGTATTTCATTATATTTTTGCACTTCCTTCAAGGCTCAAATCCTACTGGTGACAGCTGTCATTTTAAAGGTGACTCATTACATTCATTTACAGAGTCCCCTAACAGATGGAAAGGTCTTTGTTTTCCAGGGAACACTGACAGGTTATGATTTGCAGAGCTTTTAATCATTTTAACAAAACTTATACACATCTGTCAATTACTCTATTCAGTGATGTTAATAATACAGCAATCTGAGAATGACAAAGAACACTTTCCTTTTCTTGAAACCACAACTTTTCCATCAAGACTGGAAGAGTGGAACAAAAATACTTTTGAAGAGCTGTTTTCTTCCAGAGAAATGAATATAAGTACCAGTGTATTGGGTCTGGCTGAGATGGAGTTAATTTTCCCCATAGCAGCCCTTATAGCGCTGTGCTCTGTATTGGTAGCTAGAAAGGTGTTGATAACACACCAGTGTTTGGCTACTGCTGAGCAGTGCTCCCACAGCATCAAGGCTGTCTCTCCAACATTCCCCCCTCACCCAGTAGGCTGGGGGTGGGCAAGATTTTGGGAGGGGACATAGCCAGGACAGCTGACCCAAAATGACCGAAGGGATATTCCATACCATATGCCTTCTGCTCAGCAATAAAAGCTAAGAGAAAGGGGGCGGGGGGGCATTCATTACTACAACATTTGTCTTCTGGAGCAACCGCTACACGTACTGAAACCCTACTTCCCAGGAAGTGGCTGGAGATTGCCTGGTGATGCGAATTAGAGAATAAATCTTTTGTTTTCCTTTGCTTTTGCGTGCGGCCTTTGCTTTTGCTTTATTAAACTGCCTTCATCTTGACCCACGAGGTGTTTTTTTCCATCTTATTTTCTCCTGGCTCCGTCCTGCTGAGAAGGGGAGTGATAGAGCGGCTTGGTGGGCACCTGGCATCCAGCCAAGGTCAACCCACCACAACCAGTATTTATAATAACAGTAAAACTTTATTTTCATGGTACCTGTTCACAGAGCTTTTTTCCTCCCCTCCTGAGCTACAGTGAAGCTATAAATCATTAAAACATACAACAGATAAAACATGACAAGCTGGAATCACATGAATAATTAAAAACAAAGTCACTGTGCAGAACTGATAATTTTGGTCAGGTACAGAATAAGGGCCTTCGCTGTGGTGCTTTTTCTGGTCCTGATAGCAAGCACTTCAAGCTCCCAAAGCTTCAGAATAGAGGCAGCAGATGTATGTGCACCAGTAGATGTGGTGGCTCTGCCTCATGACTAAAACACAGCTCATTCATTCATTATAGACCTGAGGCCACGGTTGCCTTACGTAAACCAGATATTTTTTTGCAATGATATTACAGGACATCCACATAGCAGTTACATAGTCTTTACAGAGCAATGACACTGGGGGGGGGGGTGTGTTGAGATCTATAATGTTCAATATCAGCAGAAACCTGAGCATCTAAATGAAAACTTTTTAGCAAAAACTAGAAAAGTTTTTAGTAAAAGTATTTTCACAACATCTTATACTTTTATTTCTTTTAGAATTAGAGGGTTTTTTTTATTCTGGTACCTACTACAAAAACTAAAATAGCCATAATCCTTTGCGATGTAACCACAACTTAACTGCATCTTAGTAACAGAACCCTGCCAGCTTTCAAAGAAGCTACATTTTTAAGATCTCTCAGTGGAAGATTTTTGTGTCATCAGGCAGTTCTTTTAGTACTATTTAATATCATTACAATAGAATTCGAAGACCCTAGAGAAGGAGTACAGCTTCTTTTTCAGCACTACTGATAAGTATTGAAATATTTCATATTACAAAAGTATTACAGAAGTAAAGCAAAACAGAACAAAACAAAACAGTCCAATGTTTTGGACAGAGAAAATCTTATTATCTCCAGACTAGTCACTGCTGGAGTAATAAGAATGAGAATTTATAGGTTACAGTCTGCATAAGCAATATGTACTGGAGCCAGGAATTTAACTTGGATTTCCCTAGAAGTCTAATCCAGATCTTGAACTACTACAACCACCTTTTTATCTTCTTCTGGAAGCCCAGATAGGTTATGGATCAAAAAGGCAGTTGCTAGAATTTAGCCATGTTCCACAACAGTTTAACCCCAGCCTTTAACCTCTTCTCTGTGTATTCTGTATAATTTCTCTGCCATTCTTCCAGCGACAAAATAGTCAGGAAGGGTGTTTTCCATCATTTTCTTAGGGGCCTTAGACTTCTAAGGTCCTTGGCATCTCTGTATCTCCTTGACATCATCCTGACATCTCTTGGAAAGAGTATGGACTACATTCAAATGTTATTCTGTAAAGTAAAATAAGTGGCAGCTGGCACCATACAGTTTTGTTATAATGAAAACATGAGGTGGTTGCCATTACACAGTCCTGCACTAATGAGAACAGTAGGAGTCCAGCATTACAATGGTCTAATGAAAACAGGAAATGGCTGGCATTAGATTGGTATAATAAAAACAGGAGGTGGCTGGCATTACACTTATACAATAAATAAATTAAGATTTCTGGCCCTACCAGTCTCATCTACATTATATACGATTCCAGTGTGCAAGAGAGAGGCTTATGCAAAGTCAGGGCCGGTGACAGTAAAGAGCGTTCTTTGTTACAACACTTTGGAAGCAGAGGGGTGTAATTTTCTTGCAATTTTTTATTTCTTTTTGGTGGTTATACATTAGTGAAATAAGGATATGGTTTTAAAAATTGATACATAATCTATACAGATTCTTCCTTTTATTTAAAAATAATCAAAAGCAATATATTTTCTGGTACCTGTCCTGCTAGAATGTGAGGTTAAAAGTAGCTTATTGAAAGCGAAATTCAATACAACAGGACCTTTTAATTAACCTCCCACTTGCCACTCCCCAATTTGGGCTAAGTATCCAATAGATAAAAATACTTTGGTGTGTTTCATGTAATGTAGAGAATGAGACCAAGAGGAAAAATAGATGCTGAGGAAAAAAAAAAAAAAGAAAAAAGTTAAGCACAAAATCAATCATTCAGCTAATGGGCTTTTTTCTAGGAACAGAAGGGTCAGGTGGTTTTGTTCCTTGTTTTTCAAGCTAACCTCTCTAGTTGAGCCTTTTTAATTATTATTGCACAAGAGGGTCTTCTGTGTAGCTCTTTTAGACAATAAATACACAACCATCTTCCCTTTTATTGCAACTTTTAGAGACATCAGAAACTGATTGATTCTCACTCTCCTTAATCTGGCTGAATTCACCATCAAGTTCATATAGTTCAAGGCCGGTACATTAAGACACTGCATCAATCCACTCATATGGTACCTTTCAGCCCCTCAATCTCCCATTTCTCATCTTTAAGCTCAACCACATCGTTTCTGGACATTTTCCATTGAAACCAAGAGACCAAATGAAGAAAGAAAATGTTTGGAGTATGATTTTCAAGGCAGCAATTAGCGTGCTGGAATGTTCCAACATAAAACGCTGTGCTTCCTGCAGCCTACTATTCTGCCGATAGCTTTGGTTTCCATGCTCAGATTGCAGTGAAAATATTCCAGTCAGGTAGCTCTGAGCAAAACAGCAGTGTGATGCAAATAAGGAACAGATAATCAAATCAAACTTTCTAATCGAGTTTTGCTATGCTGACTCTCTTATTTCTCTCTAGCCTGCAGTTTGCATGTTGTTTTACAACACTGCAGAATTAGCTTAAAGAGTAAATACTTGTGAGTTTATAGAATCCTGTCATGTCTCACATATACTGAAGAACGAATGAAGGAAAATAATCTTCCTGTGTTGCTTCTATTATTACTTTGATTTCTTTGTGTCTTTGGTGTAGTACAGATTGAATCCTTTGGAAGGAGGGGAATAGGAGATGAAGAAGAAGCCAGAGGGGTAAAACAGGGTGAGTGCTGTTAACAAATTTTTACTTTCCTTTTCTTTTGTTTTTATTTCTTCATCAAACAACTGAAGAAAAAAGAAAAGAAACAGTCATACCTTACGGACCAGATTTTAAACTAAGATGTATGGCACTGGAAGCAGCATATGCCTTAGAAAATCTGCTGTTATGCATTGTGTGTGCAAGCCACAGACATGGCTTAATCGAGATAGGAGGCGACACGTGCCGTGCATCTGAGATTAGTGTCTGGCCCTCAGCCATTAATGTTGGCATCCCAGGAACCGACTCAGTCCTCTGCCAAACTTCTGCTGGGATTTGAATTCACTGAATCTGACTCACAGTCTTTAATCCCCCAAAGCAGTATCTCTTTGAATTGTGGAGCTTGCAAAAGATCCAGGTGGTGGTCCAGCCATGACAGTGCCTGCCCAAGCTCAAGAAGCAGCGTACTCTGTTTAAGAGTTTTACTACACAAAAAAGCTCTAGCCTGCTACCGTGCAAGTCTGAATGTCAGAACTCACCTCTCTTCTTTTTCTTGTGTTCATTATACTGCAGAGACAATAGTCATATCGCCCATAGCATAAGCCTTCTAATCTTTTTGAAATATTTGAGATCTTACAAATGTCGTATGCTATAAATCTACTTGATGGGTCTCATCATTCCGTAAGCAATATTTTTCATTAGCTTTGCAATAAAATGGCATTTTGCCCTATTTTCAAACTAACAAATTTTGTCAGGGTTGGCGTCTTTATTACATTACCAAATATATCAGTCAATACCACCTGGTGTAATTGAGTCTTGTTATATGATGCAGGTAGTTGCTTAAACTATGGATTTTTCAAAGTCAAATTTTCTGGCAGAAAGAATATTGTTTTAACAGAATTTTAGATAAATAGGTAGTGTATCACTGTAACTACTAGTCTTGATTTAAGATAATGAATTGACCTCTCCATGTATAATATTCAAGATCATTTATAATTGTGTTGCACTGAAAAAGCTGTATAAAAGCCATTTGATTATGCTTGATTTCTATTTCATGCTGCATACCAAAACTAGCACCTGACACTCACAGTGGAACATGAATGAATATGACAGTAAAGTCCCTGTAGGAGCCAAGGTTTTTAAGTTGTTTTAAATAATAATAGGGAATATGCTCCCTTCTGGGTTTCTAAGCAAGTAAGGAAAATGACATCATGAAAAAGGTGCCTATCTTTTAATGGCATGCAGAAATTAAAATTTAAAAAGTCTAGCAACACACACACACACACAAAAGGAGAATAATCACGGGAAAGTAAAAGATTTAAAACTGAGCCACACAGATTCAGCTAAACTACATTCTGAGCCAAACGTTTTTCCTAGACGTATTCACTTGTAACAAAGGAGTAATTCTATATTACTACACAGTTAGTAACACCAAAGCCAGCTCAGGTCAGGTCACTGCTGCACTTGCACTGCTTCTTGTAAGGCTTGTCCTCCATTGGTTCAGGTGGTTCCTGCTATAGTAATTCCTATAACATGCAACTCGAATCCTGGGTTGCAACAATTTAAAGGTATTTCCATTACAATCTCCACCCCTGGTCCCTTTGGACCAGTCCATTGGGTTTAATGTTGCAATGAATTCCTCCCCTTGCCCCTGCTCAGGCTTGGACTTATCCACAGACTGCAGTCCCTTAGGGTTGTACCTACTCCAAGTGGAGCCTTATGTATGAGCCATAGTCTCTTCAGGGGTATACCTGCTGCGGCAGAGACTTATCCACAGCCACAGTTGCTTTGAGGTGCACCTGTTCCAGGGTGGCCTTCTCCATGGGCCACAATGCCTTCAGAGATATATCTTCTCCAGTGTGGCTTTACCACAGTCCCTTCAGAAGTAAACCTGCTCCAACATGACATCATGCACAGTCACTGATGCTTCAAGGTGTACCTGCTGCAGCATGGACTTATCCACAGCCACAGATGCTTCAAGGTGTACATTCTCCAGCTTGAACTTATCCTTGGGCCACGATCCCTTCAGAGGTATACCTGCTGCGGCATGGACATAACCATGGCCACAGATGCTTCGAGATGTACCTGCTCTGGCATGGACTTATCCACGGCCACAGATGCTTTGGAGTGTCCTGCTCCCACGTGGATTCATCCACAGGTCCCAGTCCCTTAGACTCAAGTTCACACTGGAGTTCCAGCCTGTCCAGTACAGCAGCATAGAAACAGCAACGATGCCCTGGCCATCTGCCAGCCCAGGCACATGGCCATTGCTGTTATCAAAATGTTCCCAGGCACAGCAGGGTCAGATGATAAGCAGTACAGCTGTACAGCAAGCAGCGAAAGCAAAAAGCAGCCACTAACGAGCACTAGACTCTAAGATACAGTCAGGCAAGCAAGCCCCATAGTAAGGACAGGAGCCTGCCAATTAATAGCTAAACAGCAATAAGCTATAAATTCGATCTAGCACATTCCAATCAAACCTGTCATTATCTCGAACCCTTTGAGCCCCATGTTGGGGGCCAAAAAGCACTGTTGTGGTTTAACCCCAGCCGGCAACTAAGCACCACACAGCCGCTCGCTCACTCCCCCCCTCAGCAGTATGGGGGAGAGAATCAGGAAAAAAAAGTAAAACTCGTGGCTTGAAATAAAGACAGTTTAATAAGTAAAGCAAAAGCCGCGCACGCAAGCAAAGCAAAACAAGGAATTCATTCACCACTTCCCATCAGCAGGCAGGTGTTCAGCCATCTCCAGGAAAGCAGGGCTCCATCACGCATAACGGTTACTTGGGAAGACAAACGCCATCACTCCGAACGTCCTCCCCTTCCTTCTTCTTCCCCCAGCTTTATATGCTGAGCATGACGTCCTATGGTATGGAATATCCCTTTGGTCAGTTGGGGTCAGCTGTCCCGGCTGTGTCCCCTCCCAACTTCTTGTGCACCCCCAGCCTACTTGCTGGCAGGGCAGTGTGAGGAGCAGAAAAGGCTCTGGCTCTGTGTAAGCACTGCTCAGCAGTAACTAAAACATCCCTGAATTATCAGCACTGTTTCCAGCACAAATCCAAAACATAGTCCCATACTAGCTACTGTGAAGAAAATTAACTCTACCCCAGCCAAAACCAGCACGCTAATTAAAAGTTTTCCATTTTATGTGCATTTGTAATCTCATTTTGGACAGTCCATTGAATTACAAATATTGAAATGACATCTAGACATTTTTTAATCCCCTGTGATTGTTTTCGGCTTATATTTGCAGATTGAAGAAACACTTCTAAAATCTAGATAACTATTTAGAATGCCCTTATCTTAACCAAATATAATGACTGGATTATAATCAGCACTTCTGCATAACAGAACACTGTCTGTCTTTTTCCATTTTACTAATTTAATTTAATTTGTAAATTATTCTCACACATTACGTTCTTATAACTTTCCTGACATTCCCAAGGCAGATAAAATAGAAGACTACTTACTTTAAGGCACTATAATTTCTTTGATGATAGACACTGAAAATTCATAAACTATATATGACCGTGAGTGCTTCACAGCTTAGATATAACCTGAATTTTCAGTGTACACAAAAACTGTTTTACTACAGTATGTAGTTGTACCAGATCCAACCAACTAAGTGGAGCTCCCCGTAGCCAATTCTTGGGACATCTCCAAGGAAAACATGGTGAGATCTACTAAGTAAACTGGACTGTTTACCAAGTGAGACTGTCCTTTTCTTCTAAGCCAACATTAAACTAATCAATATTAATCTAAATTATTTCACCTGATAAGTTCCCTGCCTTTTCAGAGCTTATGGCAGGAGCTCTGCTCTCATTCTCCCCCTTCCTATGCTCTAATAAATTGTAAATTTTGTACTAAGTCTATATGGATCATTTCCAAATGTTCTGTCACCTGTGATATTCCATGGCCCTGAACATCTATTACTTGGCTGCCAGAGGTAGCAGAAACTGAAAACGGTGCTCCAAGTGGGCTCGTCCAAAGTAACATTTCTACTGCCATCCTGGTTTTGGGAAGAATGGAGAGCTTGTCTTGCCTTAAGCTGCTTCTTTTTAGACTGGAGTTAAAAAACATGGCATTGATTATTAATGGCTCAATGGCAGTTCTTGCAGATAAACTATATTTACTCATGGGGATTTTTGGACCAGACTTCAGTCTGGATTATTATATTAGCCAAGGAAAGATTTCATATCTTCAGGGAAAAGCCGAAGCTCTCCAGGAATGTTGTAATTGTACTTCTATCATTGTTTAAAAAAAAAAAAAAAAAAAAGTCAAATAGTTGAATACAGAATTATACGATAATAGCAAAAATTACTGATTCTGTCCATGCAGGTAGTTTCATTATAACTAAAATTTGTGCAGTTACTACATGAATGAAAATTGTTTACAGAATATTACAAAGCAGGCACAGATTTTTCTAGAATTGCTATAATGCACACACTGGCTTGTGTCAGATGTAATTGGTAGGTAAAAAATTTCCCTGTATTTGGGCATGAAATGTATTTCTAGGAACTCTGGTAATAGATAGAGAATAACAGTAGTTTATAACCATGTAAAATTTTGTCTCCCATTAACCATGCATTTGTATTACATGCAAAGTAATTATTATATTAACCAAGGAAAGATTTCGTATCCTCGTGGAAAAGTTGAAGCTCTCCAGGAATGGTGTAATTGTACTTCTACCATTGTTTAAAAAAAAAAAAAAAAAAAAAAAAAAAAGTCTGGTAACAATCTCCTAATGCAAGTGCTAGTGGGGATGACCAGGGGTAGTGTTCTACTCATAAATAGGGAAGACCTGGTGGCAATCTCAGAGGGTGGCTTGGGTTGCAGTGTCTCAGATGATTAAGTTAAGGACCTGGAGGTGAAATGGGAAGGCAAACAACAAATTTTAGATTCTGGACTTTACAACTGCATATTTCATCTTATTCAGGATGTTGCTTGGGAACTCTTTGGGAAGCTGCCATGAAGGAGAAGGAAGTCAAGGAGAGCTAGCTGATTTTTGAAGAGAGCTTAAAGACAGCTCAGGAATTAATCATAGAATCATAGAATCATAGAATGGTTTGGGTTGGAAGGGACCTTTAAAGGTCATCTAGTCCAACCCCCCTGCAATGAGCAGGGACATCTTCAACTAGACCAGGTTGCTCAGAGCCCTGTCCAACCTGACCATGAATGTTTCCAGGGATGGGAAACAGTCTACCACCTCTTTGGGCAACCTGTTCCACTGTTTCACTACCCTCATCATAAAAAAATTTCTTCTTCATATCTAGTCTGAATCTACGTTCCTTTAGTTTAAAACCATTACCCCTTGTCCTATCACTACAGGCCCTACTAATAAGTCTGTCCCCAGTCTGCTGTGCAGGAACACTGGTAATTTTGGCAAATTACTAGCTTGGCTAAGCATGCAACTCTCCAATAAACTTAAAAAAAGGGAGTCCACAAGAGCTGGGGAAAAAAAAAAAAGGCAACAAGACAACAAGGCAACAAAGAAGTATGGAGGAATTGCGTAGGTACCTAGGGACAAGATTAGGAAAGCAGAATTCCAGCTGGAGCTAAGACTGGTGAAAGACATAAAGGTAAACAGGTAGGGATTGTATAGTTATGCCAGTTACAAAGAAAATGTCAGGGAAAATGAAAGGAAGCTGACGAAGGGGGAAGACAGCTTAGTCATGGACAATACTGAAAACACTGAAGGACTCAACTGACCTCTGTGTGTACCAGCAAAGTCTGGGAAGGACAAGGGATTCTCATTTTTAGAACAAAAGGTTGTAGAAGTTAGGTGTACTCCATATCATAGGGCTGGTAAGTTTTATTAACAGATGCTGAACGAGTTGATTGGTGTGTTTGTGAGGCTGCTGCTTATCATGTTTTCTGGAAGAAACAAAATAAAACAAAGCAAAGCAAAACAAAATGAAACATTAATCTTTAAGAGAAGCAAAAAGGAGAATCAAAGAAACTGTTGGCTGGTCAGTCTCTCCTCAGTCCCTGGGAAGATCAAGAAGCACATGCTCTTGGAATCCACTTCCAAGCAAGTGAAAGACAAGAAAAGTAATCAGGAATACTCAACATGGACTTTCCAACAGTAAAGTGTGCATAAAAAATCTGTTATCTTTGTGCAATATAATAACTAGGTATACGACAAGAGACAGTGGTGTATGGAATTTGCCTTGACTTTAGTGAGGTTTTTTGGCATTCTCCACAGCTGAGGAAGTATGTGTTGGGAAAACAGTTAGGCGAGTTAGTTATGCGGGTGGAAAATCACTTGGATTCAGCTACAACAATGATCAATAGTTAAATGTCCCTCTGGAGAGCAGTGAGAAGTTCAGTACTGTGGAATTCCATGCTGGGACCCGTAATGTTCAACATCTTCAGTGACCTGGATAATAGCACAAAATGCATTTAGAACATTTGCAGATGAAACAAACTGGAAGGAGTAACTGTGGCCATGACAAATGTCACAACTCTACCCAAAGAGATTGCAATAAACTTTAGCACTAGACCAAAAGAAAGCTCATGAGGTTCATAAGAAAAAGTGAAAAGTTTTGGACCTAGGAGAAATGGTTCCATGCATCAACACAGGTTAGGAAGGGACTAGCTGAGTTAAAGCCCAGCTGAAAAGAGCTTGAGGGTAATGGTGTACACCACGTTGGAGATAAGCCAACAGTGCTCTCTCTTCCTTAATAAGACAAACTACATACTGAGCTATGTTAAGAGACTTGGCCACAAGATGAAGGGAAGTTATTCTTCCCTTCTGCTTAGCACCGGTGAGGTTGTATGTAAAATACTGCATCCAGTTTGGGACCTGACAGTTTAAGAGAGATAAGAAGAAATTGGAGAAGATCCAATGGAGGGCTACAAAGATAATCAGGGCCACAGAATATTTACTATGAATGGCACCTAAGGAAACTGAGGTTATATAGCTCAGTGAAGAAGAAACTAAGGGCTTCTGTTTATATCTATTTGAAGGGTGATGCAAAGGTGATGCAGCCAAAGTGTCCTTGGTAGTGCCAGATGATATAACAAGGGGCAATGGCCACAAGTTGTAGCTTGGGAAAAGAAAATTGTACATGAAGAAAAAATTCTGGAGGAAGGTAGTGCCGCACTTGGCCAGGTTGTCCAAGGATGTTGTGGAATTTGTGTCCATGGAGGTGTTCAAGACTTAGCTAGACAAAATGAAGGCTGATTGACCTAATATTGGTGATAGGCCTGCACCAAGGAGTGGGTTGGCCTAGATGGCCACCTGAGGTCCCCTCCAACCAACATTTCTGTGGTTCTATGAAATTCCTTGTGCATTACAAAGAGGAACTGGCTAAAACATGAGTGTTGGTAAAGTGAGTCCAGCAAAACTTCTGAGCTAGAGCTGGGACTTGAGGCTAGAGATGTATTATATGGGCAGGTAATTGTTATGGCCTGGGGATCACCGTAAGTTTTGCATTCAGTGGGGGCAGTGATATGGGCCATGTTTGGTGATGTGCTGCCCTGTCAGCCCCCGTGGATCTTGGTGCCCGACTGGGACACAGTGCTCTTAGGATCCATCTCAGATGCATCAAAAGGCTCAAAGGGGTAATATACTTTCTACTTACTTGTCACCAAAATCACTATCTGGTAACATCCTGTTTGATAGGAGTGTTGACAGCCTTTGGATCTGTCTTCCCTCTCCTATACCTCTGTGGGAAATGTTTGTACAATTTCATAACAGTTTGTCTCCCATCATAACAAATAAACAGCTACTGGGTTTATTTCTGCTGTTCTGCATCTTTATAACAACCGTTTTTCTTTGTCACAGATTTCATTTTCAAAAACCAATACATGTAAACTGGGCACAACAGCATTGGTGTCTCATTGTCAACAAAGAAAGAGAGAATAACTGATAACAGAAACTTTCTGATCCTTCCAATTCCTCTCCAAAACAAAACTCAGACAAAAATTAAACATAAAGATTTATTCTAAACCTGAAATGACTAAACATACCTATTTCTGTTTTACATTCAGTCATCGCTCTCAATGATTTATTTATTAGATCAAGTAGATGGTTAGCATGTCTGAATTTAATTTTTTTCTCACTTAGCTGTGTTTTCCAGGACCCCAAAGGTTCCTTTGCTAAGTCAGAGCTCTGAGCATACACTCCGGTTTCTACTAATAGGTCTCTCTGAATGCAGTTGACATTTAGAAACCTGTGGATTTAATTAAATGCACATGAGTATCCAGCACTATCTCAGATGTCCTGTAGTGTTGTCTCATGGTTACCTCTTTCTCTGTCAGTTTTTTCTCCCAACGTGATGTCCATCAGTTTTTTTAAGACAATAGGAAGAATGATGGGAGGTGCCAGGGAGAGAGAATACCAGATTTTCTTTCCCCAAAATATATTGTGGTAAAATTTCTGCCTGATATTTCTAGTTTCAATAGCTTCAGAACTCAACCAACTTAATAATTTACCAAACAATGCCAACCGCAAAAAGAAGAAACAAGATATGTGGGGGGCCTTGGATTTTTATCTGTATAGGACAAAACCTTTCAAATTTTTTTCTAAAGCCGTTTGTCTCCTTTGCTGAGAGGACGAAAGGGGAAGCAATTTCCACTCAGAGTATCTCAAAGTGGATCTCTGTGTCTATTATGCTTTCCCAAGATTTATCTGAGTCACCTGACAATATATGACCACACTCAGCAAGGACCTGTGCAGCTTAGAAATACAATTTGCATTCAGTGTAGCACAGAGTTCCATACACATTTTTACAAATCATTGTAGTCTAATGCATGTGCTTTCCCTGGATGCCTCCTATATAAAGTCTTTCAGTAATTATTACCATCTGCTTCTTAGCCCCACTCAGCTGTACTGCTTTGGAGCCACCTGCAGCAGAATACATAGAGAGATGAGCAATCAGAAGACAAAAAGAAAAAAAAAGATACTTCTTTCTGTAAGAACAAGAGTTTTTAGAAACAGGATATCTCCCTTCCTTTCATTCTTTATGTTCCATGGACACTAAAGAAGGAAGTGGAGAGTGGGCATGAGTGATCAAGCCCTTCCTATCTTGGTCACTATACGAATGGACAGGTAAGATGCACCTTTGACCCCTTAGGACTTCACTGGCCAAAATTATCTGTTTCCAGGCATAGTGGAGTACTTGCAAAACTTACACTGGAATACACAAAGGGGCAACATACAATAATTTTACTGTGTGGATAAGTTGGTACCTTTATTATGGCAAGAGGAGATCAAGTACATTTTATAACTGGAATGGTACCTGAATTTTGCAAGACCAAAGGATGGTGTTCCAGCTAAAGGATAATCCAAAAATCATACCTTGCTAATGTGTCTTATTAGTGCCAAAGGCAAACTTTTTCAGCTCCTTGAATTGCATTGCGTAAGGGCAGAACTGGGAAGAAAGTGGAACTTCTAAAGCAGACAGTTGTTCTATGATGTTGTTTCTACTAGCTATATAGCATACGCATATGTTGACAAACTAAGCAACAGCTGCTTTATTGGCAATATTCAATGTTAAGACATTGATGCTGTGCCTTACAGAGGGAGCTTTTCTTGTAGCAAACTACAGCTAAATGCAACATCTCATCCTGCCTGAACCCTAAAGGAAACAAAGCAGGTATCCACACTGCATTTTAAATTATCAAATTGGAGTACAAGAGCAGCATATATTAGAGGTTTTAGCACAATTCTCCATCCAAGGCAATCTACTTCTTCTTTCTTTTTTTTTTTTTTAACTAGGTTAGGTATCTCTAAAAAAATCACTGACTTTGTACAGAACAAACAAACACACTCATAGGAAGGTTAGAGCTAGCAACTTCTGTATGAACCTGTGCATTCTTCTAGCTTGGCAAAATTTCTAACAAGGATGTACGAAGAGTCATGAAGTGCCTTGTTCTCACCTTGATGAGTACTTAAAATGTAATTTACTGTTGCTCTCAATTATTGTAGATTCCACAAGTGTTTACTATTTTTGGCATCCTGGAACCTCACAGCCAAATGAAGATGAATGAATGTAATGATTTGTTCTGTTTTAACAGAAATCTGGTGGTAAGGCAAAATAAGATATTTAGGCTAATTTGCATGCCTACTTCTTGAAACTTTAATAAACTGTCAAAAAGATGTGCTAACATTATGGTGAAAAAGATGCTCCAGAATGACAGACTTTTTTCCAGGGAATAAGTTATTTCTTTCAGAAAAAAAGAGAAGGAGAAAGTGGCAGAGTTTGCAAATGTGTTATTTGTATTAATTATGTAGAAGGTTCTCTTTAGTTGTGCAATTACATCCCCATCTAGCACCCAAGGAAGGGGTTCAAGCGCTTAAGAATTTCACAACTGCTGTCTGCCTTACTTATTAGCATCAAATTTCTTTCTTCTGTAGGCAAAAGCTATGAAAAACCTTCAGCAAATTTTTATCAACCCTTCAGATGTTTTAGCTATTTTTTCCTTCCTTGTCTTCTGTCCTCCTTTTGTGTTTTGCTCTTTGGCCATAAAGGGAAGCAGCTACTATGAAATAAAGTTCACTTCTTCCTTTCTGTAGTCCCTTTCTTGTGTATTAAATCACCTCCAGGCTAGTACTAGATCTAGAATGTGGCTAAATATGCACCTCATAGGTTCCTACAGGGTAATATTTGGTCCTGATGCAAATCCCCAGAAAAGAATCATATTAACTCTTTTGTATGGCACTATATGGGGCCTAATATGCCACGTGGGATGAACTGAACCCTTATTTCCTTTAACATTTTACTACGGATAGAAAGGGACTGTGAACAAAATAAATTTAATATCCAGCAACATAATGTGCATTTTCATTTTTGTCTAATGCTTTCGGAGTATATCCTGTCAGCAAATGAAAAGCAATTTTTCAGTATAGGTTTTGTCAGAAACAGACTGCCTTTTGGCCCTTCCTTTCAGACTTCTGACCCAAGTCTTAAATGCATATGGGATGTTTTCACCTTCTTTCAGGAAGGAATCTTCCATTCTGACAGATGGTATTGCAGACTGTAGGAATATGGCATTTTAAAAATAAATTTGGGGAGATGGATTAGCTTCTGGAAATTTTCTGTGCAGAAATGTAAATGGCACAGATTTCCCTAAATAAATACCTTCTAGGCTTGCAAAACAATCAGTCACTTTTGAAAATTTGTGTTCATAATATGTATTCAATGGGAGCATTCAGTGAACATTAAGCAGAAAATATTAAAATTATGATTTAAAATAATAATGACAGGATTGTTCAACCATACCAATCACTGTTCTTTAAAAATAAAATAAAAAAACCTATAGTGAACTCCAATAAAACAGTTTAACTCATTTATGTAGATAGAGAAAATTTTCCCTTTCTACTAAATAGGATCAAAGATACAAAAAACCGATAATTTGGTTATGCTATTTATTGACCTGATAAAGAAATTACAGAGAAAAATTCTCTGCAATATGCAGAAGTTCAAACTAGATGATTTACAATAATGCTTTCCAGCCTCAGCATTGATGAATCTGTGAAATCCTCATACCTCAGAACATGCTACAGTTTCCAGATGATGACAGTCAAGAGGAAACCTCTTTAATGAGCCACTTATTCCATAACTTTTCACTCTAGGGAACTATTGCAACTTCCACTGAAATATTTGGCACCGGACATGTCAGAAGAGAACGTCATGTTGAACAGACCCCTGCTCTGATCCAGAATGTCAGTAGGTTCACAGATTCATGTAATCAGAGTGCTACATGGAAGGCTTCTTGAAGCTGTTCTGTTTTAACAAAGATTCTGGATGGGCTCATTTACTCTGTTCATAAATATTTGACAACTATATTTGCTTATGCAACACAAATGCATCATTATTTAAACTAATCCTTAGGGATCATTTTTGCAGTTGCTATGCTTTTTATAGTACCATGCTCTTTGTATACTTTTGGTTTTGAATGTCTGTTATCACCAACAGTTTAAGGCTCTACAAAGAGCATATAAACACACAGATGTCAAAGATAATGTTTAGGCATTTTGTGGTTTTGTTTGTGTTTTGGGTTTTTTTTTTTTCCATTCTGATGCTTTAAAAATTCACCTTAAAATGTAATATTCTCTCATGATGTGCTAGGGCATAGCATCATACAGTGGCTAAAGGATGCCTTTTGAGGCTATTGCCATCTAATGCTACAGAAAATTTGTTCCTCTTTAAATGCACTTGTGTGTATGCTCCTAACCCAGATCATGCAGACTATCACTATACTGCTAAATAAAATAAGGTTGAGGCCAGTCCTGCACCCTAAGGCACAGGTTGGCTCACATTCACATTTTTCAGAGCTAGCTGTCTCCTTCCAGAGTAGACTGGTCTCATGGGACACAAACCACTCAGCCCCAGGTCTCCTCTAGAATCTGTGTGATGCCCTTTGGATCCTGCAACATAATTAATTAGTGTGTGTCTATGAATGGGGGGGGTGTTAATTCAAAATGCTTAAAGTAATATGTTAGGCGATACTCTGTGCTGGAAGTTCAAGAACATAAGATTTTTGAATCCAGGCTGATAAGAAGTAAGAGGATTGTGAGGACAAGATGCTTCACAGAAACCAGAAGGCACACGATTTGCAGAACAAACAGCTTTAGAGTTTGAAAGGCATATTTGTTAAGGATTGTATTATATTCTTTGAAGCTACTATGCTCTATTTCACCTTGTGAATAATTAGTCTTATGTCTAGTGCCACCTGCAGTAGTCATGCTGTCAGTCAGGTTACTCTTCTTAAGCAATATTGACAGCATGTGTCTCTCCTTGCCTTGACCAGCTATGACAAAACTTATCAAAGGGGTTCTGTTCTGGAGATTTGAGGGAATGCATTCTCCATCCCTACCTCATGGAAGTCTTTGATCTGTCTGCTAAAAGTGTTCATTAGTGATGATGGACACGGGTTCAGAAGAAACCTGACCATCATTGCTTTCGTTTGCTGATGTAGGAAGTATAGATGACAATTTTTGTTTTAAAAAGTTCATTTCTGTGCAACATTTATCTTGTTCTTTAACAGCCGCAAGTCCTCAAAGAGGTAAACTATATTCCAGGATACCCACAAGACTCTGGGAAAAATTCTGAAACTGCGAAATCTGCGGGAGCTGCAAGCTCCAGCACAGCTGCATTACTGAGTCTCAGAAGAAAGTCTTAAAAAGAGAATTGCAACCCTGAGAGTGCGTATGGGGATCTGGAAAGAGACCTAGTGCCCAAACTCTTCAGAGTCAGAAAAGTGATGGGAAACTGATCCTCTGAGTTTCTGTGATTGTTATGGATTGTTACATTGTGCTGTCTCAAGATAGCAAGCAGCTGTCTTGAGAGAGGTAGTTCAGATCAGAGAAAAGTTCAGCCTCTGGAGATACCTGTTGTAGGATATCTCACTCAGATTTTGAAAATTAGGTTTTATAAATGCCCCTCTAAAAGAACATGGGAAAAATGTCATCCACAGTAATTGTAAACTGATGGGTATCCAGAAAAGCTGATTTAGGAAATGAAGACACCTAGTAAAAAAAAAGAACCACCCCACCCCCCCCCAAAAAAAAAGAAGAAAAGGAAGAATACACTAAAATAATTAAAAATATAGAGTAAATGAATAGAGAACTTCTATTCATTATTTTCATAACTCAAGATCTAAAGAGCACCTCAGGACATGAACAGACAGTAGCTTTATAATGATCAAAAAGAAGTACCTTTTTCACACAGTGTGTAATTAAAAAGAGAATTTTGTTTTCATAGGAAGTTGATAAATCTCAGAAAGTACAAAAATAAATGCTCAGAAAGTGAAAGTCCTTCTGTAGTTGCTAAAGACAGTGGCCTGGATGAAACTTCCAGTTCAGGAAGCCCCAGGCAGTTGATGCCTGGAACAGGAAAGCAAGACCAAAGAAAATGTCACTTCATCCTTGCCCTACTTGTCATCTTCCCCTAATCATTTGTTGCAGCCTCCAGGATGTTGGGTTAAATGAATCCTCTGTTGTTTTCTGCTATGGACACTCTAATGTTCTTGAGAGACCTGTAGGATTTTCACAAATGCCACGTTATAGACTGAATTCAGTACTGAACTTAGTCATCTCCCACTTGAGCTAGATTTATTTTGAACCTTTGAATTTCTTTAAAGAAATATAATCTAATAAACCATGTACTCTCACACAGTGTCCATGTAAATTGCTTGAATGAAAACTACTTCGACTTTTGTGATGTTTTCTGTGAAATACTGGCTTTATTTAAATATATATATATATGTAGTTTTATGATGCATACATCTGTCTATATAAAACTCAAGCATGTTCTGTCCTAAGTCAAACACAATGAATGTTTGTGTCTTTTTTAACTTAGCATAATGCACTAAATTGGACTTTGGATGATTTCTCTTAGCCTAATGCAGATGGTTTTAAAAGACAGCACCAGATACACACTGCAAGGGAGTTATCTCTGGTCTCCAGGGCCAAGTACAGTGACTTGTGTCCAAACTGTTCAGAGCTAGTCCCTTCTACATATGATTTGCCATATCTTTACACCATAGCATTTGGCACAGTGTCTCCTCTGAGCTCCATGTCAAGATATAAGCACTGGTTCACTTTTGCATATATATAAGTTATTTGTTTTGTTTTTTTTTTAAGTTGAAAGTGTCTGAAATAATGTGAAGGCTGTATTTCAGCCTACTAGACTGGTGTTCCCATAGTCTGAATCTGAGGATATGTGTCTGCTAGGTTCATTTTGAGATTTGGGATTGTTGTGATTTTGGAGGACTGGGACAGGAACTTAGACTGGTTCAGTATCATCTACACTGCATTTTGAGAGTGGTCTTTGCCCAAACCACATTTGAGTTTTTGGCTAAGGTAAACTAATTCACCCACTCAGAAAGAGTTGAAAATAAATGAGAGATGTTTGCAGGAATGAGAAAGAAAATACTCAGTCTTTCTCTATAAATTAAAACGTAAGCTTAACACATCACTTTCTGTTAGGAAGATGTCTCTTTTTTTCCTATAGCTGCAACCTTTATAACGTCTTGTTGCTGTTTTTCCCAACTAATTTCAGTCAAAAAGTGAATGTACTGTAGTCAGCATAGTAAAGCCAAGGTGACTAGTTGAATCCTGCCAGTCTTGTGATGACTACAGTGATACCCAAAGAGATTCATTGCCTGCTCTGTGCAGTAATGAGCACTCAAAGATGCAGCTTTTAACAGAAGCGACTTAACCTTAAAATCTGCAATTAAGAGTATGGTTTCCACGGAGACAGCTGTGAAAGATGTAATGGAGTTGCAAAATAAACAAGTTGTAGAGTGTCAGACACACAAACTAGCCTGAAAGTAAAAGAAAAAGCCACGACCAAACAAGGTATGAATTGTTTTCTGCACTGTAACTCCTCATATGACCTTAATGTTTTGCTATAAATGTAAGCAATTAAGAAAAAAGCAACCATGGAAGATCATATTTACAAGAAGTGTTACATTTCATCAAGACATAAGCATATGAAGCTAGAAAAGAAAAAAAAAAATATCTAATGCATTATTAGCAATGGCTGGGATTTTTCCTTACTGTACAGTAATGGTAAGAAGAAATCTGTTTCATTTTTTATAATACAATTCAGGATGTTAACAGATAATTGTTCATCTGCATACAGAATATGTTGCAGGAAAAAAAAGTATCTGAAAGATAATCATTAAAGATGCAAAAATCAAACAATAGAAAATTACAAAATGTTAGTAGTGAGGTTGCTTTAATTCAGTTTTATATTTAGATGTCTAAACATAAGTGGAAAGAATCTTTCCCTGGATGTTCTCAAGGACACTCAATTTATCCATTTATAAAACACTCGTTTCAGGAGAACTGATTCACTAAACACCCAAAGCTAAGGCACAAGCTGTATCTGTCATTTACAGCAACTGGAACTCATCCTGTGACACTGTCTTCATTGACATAATCAACTGTGTCACTTAATACCTAGGTGGGGAGGATGCTTATTTACTATTCTCATTATTCAAAATGTGTGATGTAAAACATTGTTTAGTGCACACTTTTCAGACCCTGCTCTGGACACTGAGTTATTCATTGTATCAGCGACTGCTTCTTCTCTAGAGTCTCAAACACTAAACAACCAACTTGTCTTCACCCCTGCCAGGCTGTGTTAATGGGATACTATTTTACAGGTGAAGTCTAGCAGAACGAGAATGTTATAGTCAAATGTCCGATTTGAGACAGCTAGCATCTGATTATTCAAAGTACTTGGCATTGTACATATTGATGTAGACCTAGGGAACTACAGGCCAGTCAGTCTCACCTCTGCCTGGCAAGATCATGGAGCAGATCCTCCTGGAAACTGTGCTAGTGCACATGAAAAATAAGGAGGTGATTGGTGACAGCCAACATGGCTTCACTAAGGGCAAATTGTGCCTGACAAATCGGGTGGCCTTCTACAATAGGGTTACAGCATTGGTGGAAAAGGGAAGAGCAATGGACGTCACCTACCTGGACTTGTGCAAAGCATTTGACACAGTCCCACACGACATCCTCATCTCTAAATTGGAGAGACATGCATTTGACGGATGGACCACTCAGTGGATAAGGAATTGGCTGGATGGTCACACTCAAAGAATTGCAGTCAACGCTCAGTGATGAGTGGCATTCCTCAGGGGTCGGTATTGGGACCAGTGTTGTTTAACATCTTTGTCAGCGACATGGACAGTGGGATTGAGTGCGCCCGCAGCAAGTTTGCTGATGACACCAAGCTGTGTGATGCAGTCAACACGCTGGAGGGAAGGGATGCCATCCAGAGGGACCTTGACAGGCTTGAGAGGTGGGCCCATGAGAACCTCATGAAGTTCAACAAGGCCAAGTGCAAGGTCCTGCACATCGGTCGGGGCAATCCCAAGCACAAATACAGGCTGAGCAATGAGTGGATTGAGAGCAGCCCTGCAGAGAAGGACTTGGGGGTGTTGGTTGATGAGAAGCTCAACATGACCCAGCAATGTGCACTTGCAGCCCAGAAAGCTGACCATACCCCAGGCTGCATCAAAAGAAGTGTGACCAGCAGGTCAAGGGAGGTGATTCTCCCCCTCTACTCCACTCTTGTGAGACCCCACCTGGAGTACCGCGTTCAGCTCTGGGGCCCCCAGCATAAGAAAGACATGGACGTGTTGGAGCAAGTCCAGAGGAAGGCCACGAAGATGATCAGAGGGCTGGAGCACCTCCCCTATGAAGACAGGCTGAGAGAGTTGGGGTTGTTCAGCCTGGAGAAGAGAAGACCCCAGGGAGACCTTATAGCGGCCTTCCAGTACCTAAAGGGGACCTACAAGAAAGCTGGAGAGGGACTTTTCACAAGGGCATGTAGGGATAAGACAAGGGGTAATGGCTTTAAACTGAAAGAGGGTAGATTTAGATTAGATATGAGGAAGAAATTCTTTACTGTGAGGGTGGTGAGGCACTGGACCAGGTTGCCCAGAGAAGTTGTGGATGCCCCCTCCCTGGAAGTGTTCAAGGCCAGGTTGGATGGGGCTTTGAGCAACCTGGTCTAGTGGAAGGTGTCCCTGCCCATGGCAGGGAGGTTGGAACTAGATGACCTTTAAGGTCCTTTCCAACCCAAATCATTCTATGATTCTATAATTAAACTTCTGTTTTATGTGTTCAGAGCACAGCTTCCAGCACTTCTGCACATCAGACGTGCAGATCTTGAATCAGATATGTAGAAGAGAGGCAAGAGATGCTACAGTCTAGGATGACTGAGTTTTCCCAGGATAATTTTAGGGCTTTATTCAGTGGCTGTAATGTAAAATGCAGAAGTAGACTAACATCACGATCTACATCTCTTACTCAAAATTGTGCTTTAATGAGAAGAAGTTAAAATCTCTACTTTCCATTCTTTGAGTGCCACAGGGTCTACCTTCAACAGCAGTTCAAAAATATCTTTCTCTTTCCTAAACTGTAAGAATTGTTCAAATTCTTCTCCCCAGCTTGAGATTGGGATCAAAACCATCTGTTTCCTGCACAAATAGCAGCACACTATTATGAAGAAGGCAGTAATCATCAGTTCATTTTTAAGTGAAAATGTGTGTATTTTGTACAGATATTGTTGCTATGCATGTATGTTAGGTATTCTCAGGACATACCTGAAAGACCTATCTATATTTACTCTTCATTTATGCATCCCAAATGGGTTTAGGTGAGTGCTACCTAGACGCTCAGGTCAGCCAAAACAGTGGCAGTTCCAGATGATTTCCACAGCAGGACTAAGTGAATAAGGGCATTTTGCAGAAGAAATGAGGACTCTCAGGCTAGTTTTGCTGTTTTAAAGTTAAACATCTAAAGATGCACTTTCCAGCTGAACAAGGAACTGCAGCAGCAGGCTCTCTGAGGGGATAACGGCAGGGAGGCAGGGGTGACCCTAGAGCAGTGCTCTCACTGATGTGATGCAGTCCTACAGGGTCTGAGCACAGTGGGCGGAGCTGGAGGCTGGTAGCGAGGTCCATCAACAGCTCCCAACATGGCAAGTAATACATTGGGTCCAGAATATGTCTACAGTATCCCATCAGGGGAGGAAGACACAAGGACACAGACAGGGCCTAAGGCAAGCTGCAGAGTACGTCCAAGGGATCCGTCTACGAGGCAAGCTACCCACAGTACAGGGATGAGCTCCATTCAGGAGACAGGGCTGGAGACAGGTAACCCTATAATGTAGTCCAGGCAGTGTCTGAAGGCCCAAGGCTGAGCTGGAATTTGGCTCCTGGGCCTGTGGCCAGAGTGCCAGTGGAGCAGCCAGGTGAGGCTGCTCCAGGCCATTAAAACCTATTAGTGCACCCATGACACAAATTTAATATTTAAGATAATTCTGTGCTGGTTTTGGATCTTGTCCTCCCTCTAGCAAACTTACTTTTTCCCACTATGCTTCATGCAAGATTTTTTTCTGAGTTCTGGTTATTGCTGCCTTTCTTCTACACGCTTTCATTCTGGCATAATCTTTCTGAGGGGTAGTCCTGGTTTTGGCTGCGACAGAGTTAACTCTCTTCTTAGTAGCTGGTACAGTGCTGGGTTTTGGATTTAGTGTGAGAATGATGTTGATAACACTCTGATGTTTTAGTTGTTGCTAAGTAGCGCTTATCTTAAGCCAAGGACTTTTCAGTTTCCCATGCTCTGCCAGCAAGCAGGTGTGCAAGAAGCTGGGAGGGAGCAGAGCCGGGGCAGCTGACCTGAACTAGCCAAAGGGTATTCCATACCATGGAACGTCATGCCCAGTGTATAAACAGGGGGGAGTTGGCCGGGAGGGGCGGATCGCTGCTCTGGCATCGGTCAGTGGGTAGTGAGAAATTGCATTGTGCATCACTGGGGGCTTTTTTTCTTTTTTTTTTCCCTCTTCTTTTTTTTTTTGTTATATTCCTTTTCATTACTATTATTATTATTATTATATTTCATTATTACTATTGTTAGTATTATATTTTACTTTAGTTATTAAACTGTTCTTATCTCAACCCTCGAGTTCTTCCTTCTTTCCCGATTCTCCTCCCCATCCCACTGGGAGAGGCAGGGCGGGAGGGAGTGAGGGAGGGGCTGCATGGTGCTTGGCTGCTGACTGGAGTTAAACCACGACAGGGGTGGTAATTTGCACAGCACTCACTAAGTAAGGCCACACTACTGATTTATGGAAAGGCTTCATAGCTTTTACCATATTAGTTATTTCTTACGCTATTCCTCCAACACCTTGGTAGCCTTTTTGATCCAAGTATTTCATTGGCTTATTTACAGAGGTGCCCAGGTCTGAGGAGTTCCTGAGTTCCAGCTGGGACCCGAACAGATCCCAAGCCATAAAGAATATGCTGCAGTACATTCTTCCTATTTCCACCAGTATAGCCTCTGTCTCCTCATCCCTTTCCATGATGTTATCTGAGCCCTCTAGGAGTGCATCAACTTCAAAACAACTGGACATTTGGTTTAGGTAGTTTTGAAGCAATTATCTGTGAATCCAGAAACTGTAAAACTGGATAGCAGGTAGTTTTCCTTTGCTAATGTTTTTCACAGTACCTTCTGGTCTTGATTGACAACTTTGTGTCATCTTTCCACCTCACTGCACAATCCTCTCTTCCAGATCATTAATAAAATGTATTAAAAAGCATGGAGTTTAATGTAAAACCTTGGAGCACCTCTCTGTTAATGCGCTGGCATTTTTTTAAATCCTCCTGTTTCTTGGCCAATTCTGTCAGTTTTATCTCCCTTAGTCTATCTTTAATATTAAAAATAATTTGTGCTACACCTATCACCTACAATTTTCCAAGTTTTTCTTTTTTTCTCTTTAAAACATCTTTCACCTGGTTTAACAGAGACAGCTACAATAGCCTAGATGCTGATATTGATCTAATCAATGAAAAGATGCTAAGCAGCCTCATATTACTGATGCTTTGTGTTGGAGAAAAATTATATGAAAAGAGATGGTGTAAGTGTAAGTGACATATAATAAATACTGTCTGTGCCAATGAATCTTGAATTTCTTCCTGATCAGTGTCAACAGTAAGAATATTTCAGATAGACTATATCCCATTAGTTAAGGACTTCACGATGGATTATGACAGAATTGTGTTAGAAAGCTACCAGACTTGAAAGAATTTGAGCCCTATGTCTTGCTTGTTAGGGAAAGGAGATGTACTATTATTTAGCCTATTATAAACTAAGACTGGGGCTCTGACACTACCTTTTGGGACGAAACCAGTCCTGATGGGATGTGTTACATGTGTTCTGTAGAAAGCTTCTGAATTGAACCTTTTTTGGAACATAATAGGTAAGACATCTAACATCTGAATCCCAGCTCTAAGCTGTGATGATTTTTTCAGCCACATTAGAACTGGTCTGTTTTAACACAGAGAATCAAAAGCTTAGGAGTCTGACTTGTTTTCTGTGGTTATCTGTATGTCCCAAACTTATAAAGAGGATACCTAAGGTGAGTAGGTGCCTAATTTTGGTGTCGAGGTAGGCAGGATGAACCTGTCCCTAAATAAAAAGGAGAGTTTATCATCTAACAGTGGAGCATCTATGGATGTTGGGTCATCTCTGAAATCAGATGCAAGCTGAACTGTGATTGCATTTTTACTATCTAAACTTTCATCGCCATCCCACTTTAGGCACTTTTAGGTTCCGGTTTGGATAGGGCCAGTTGACAGTATAGGCCAAAATCTAAGTTGAAGTCAACTGGTACAACTGTCCCAGATAATGGAGAAAATCCCAGTTCTTCTAGCAACTAAAAGCTCAATCTGTTCCCTTCACAAGCAACAGTGCACCAAAAGCATCCTGAATATAGATAAGCAAATCCAGTTTTCATGTTGACCTCAATGCTGTGAGAGAGGTTTACACAGGCTTTCACTGTTCTTCTGCTTCTTTTCCCTTCAGCTTCTTCAATTGTCCTGCAAGGTCTCCCTCCAATATTACTTTGCAAACTACTTCCCTTTCTGACATGGAAATTATATATTTCAAGACATAACTGAATACATTTCTAACAGGTCTTAAAAGGCATTTTTAGGCAAGATTCTAAAGCCCAGGAATCCTTCCTCCTTGTCTGTGGTATGCCCCTTTTGATGTGACCTATGAGGGACTCCCAGACTGCTTGGTGCCTTCAAAACCATAAATTTGTTTTCTTTGATTATATCATTCTTCATTAACAAAAGTTCAGAAGTTCATTGGAACATCAATTCTTTTGTTATTTTGCAAAAGATCCTAAGCAACTTATTAAAAAGCACTAATAGTATAAGTAAACTATTATGAGGGTATCTATATTACAAAGTTATAGAATTCGTTAAATATTATGATGTTTAAATTCAAACCTGCAGTCTATATTTATGAACAGTTTTGACTGACTGTAATGCATGTCACTATTTGTCTTTCTCATCCCTGACTTATGCATAGCCTTAAACACTTGGGTTTATTTCAGTCTGAGAGTCACTTAATGTTAAGCGACCCAGCCTCAGGCTCGGAAAATTGGTTGGGTTGTCTCCTCCAGCTCTTGCCAGCTGCAGATCTGGCCAAATGTATCTAAGAAAGCAAAAAATAAAAGAAGAAAAAAGAGAAAAAGAGCAACATAGCATGATATAATCTTATTTATTTATTTAGTGAATTAATGTCAACAGAAGAAGCTAACTGCAGCCAAAGATGAAATTAATTTTAATGTTCTCTCAGAACATTTGCTTTTTTTACCTTGATTGTACAGATTATATTGTAGTATCTGTAATGGTCCTCAGAATCAGTTTTGTATGAGATTAAGATGCCCATATGGTTTTGAGACTTGAGCCATAATCTCTTCTAACACTTCATTTTGCTTTGTTCCAACAAAAAAGTAAAAGTCATATATATTATTTCTTGATGTCCCTAGGTTCATACACGCTACTTTTTTACCACATAAGAGCTGCCCGCTCTGCCTGGGCTCATGATGACTACTTATAAGACTCTTCTGAACTTGTATAGTAGCACACTCAAAAGTTGTTAGCAGGTAGTCAATATAATAGCTTAAGGTAAAAATGCTCTAGGTAAAAATATATATAAAAACATATAAGAAGTGGATGACACCAACTGGTTTGCCTACATATTATAGAATACTGAATGCCCTGTTGCTAGTTCTTCTTTTCATAATGGTGTTACAAATATTTTGGCACTGAGATCAGTTTGTCTTCTCTTTTGTAGAACCAATTTCACATCCACTGAATCTGTAGCAGAGCACTCATTCCCCATTTTTCCACCCCACAAATAAAAACAGACCAAATCCTAACAATTTTTTTAAGCTATGCGACTTATGAACAGAAAAAACAGAATATTGCTTACTAATGTCATAATTTACATGTCTCATTCTAGCCCAGGTTATTTAAATCAGGAGACTGAGAAAAAGATAACATACAGCTGTGTACAGTGAAGAACTAATCACTGTGAAAGGTACCTGTTCAAACCTAACCTCTTAGTTATGTTATCTTCTCATATGTAATGTTAGAGTGGAGAGACTTAACAGCCTACGTTGTTGGCTTCCTTTCTTGATGGCTTCCTGTCATCGAGAAATGTCCATAATTACACTTGAACAGAAAAATGAAAATCAGGTTACATGACTTGTGAAAGTAATTTTGGTGCTGTGTTACATAAATGGAGATTTTTTTGGTGGGTTTTTACTGTGGACATAATTGTTCCTTTAACTGTCTTAGTTCAGTATTACGATTTACCCTGACAGCTGTTTTACTGATATGATAACTTTGCAGAATTTATTATTAATTTATTTTATTTTATTTTATTTTAGTCATGCAACTGGCTGAAAATATACACAAGTTATTTGGTCAAAGTCTAAACACTACAAAAAATATCTGCTCTGAATTAAGGACAGTTTACAGCAAATAATCTGGTTGTCTGTTTCCTTTTAGCTAAATCCAGATTTCAAAGCAAGCAGAGATCAGCGCAACTCATAATTCTTTTAAAGACAGTTCTTTGCTATGTGGGGATTTGAGATTGTGGCTTTGAAATATGAAGTTGGAAAAAAAAAAAAGATGTTAAATGCTTGAAAACCATAAACTGTAAAGACAGAAGCTCATATCTAATTTAGGAGGTTTGGCAAGTGTTGTATTCATTGATTTTTATGGTTATTTTCTGTCCTTTTTTTTAAAGTTAAAATGTCACATGGAGTGCTGTAAAGCATAACACAAGTTCTTTCCATTCTCTGATGTGGATATATGCTGCTTTTTGGGCGTCCTTTCACTGTCAATACTTACATCTGTTGCTTAAAATGCTATTCCTGGTACAATTGTTTTTTAAATGCAAACCCATATGTGTGATCTCAAGAGAAACTGGTAAATTTTACCAAATGGGCATCCCTAAATTACATGCCATCTGCAGCTAGTGATGAGAGGACTAAACCCAGTCAGCTGTGATCTTCCACCACTGCATCTATCATTTGGATTGGCTCTAGGGAAATCAATAGCTTTTGGCTTGAACTTTTCCCACCCCAACAGGTTATTATGGACTCGTTGAGATGCACTGGCTAAAGAATGATCTCTTTTATCTGCAGCTAGGCCTTAAACTGTTTTCTTGTGGAAATCAACAGCAAAACTGCAAAATTCAGCAAAGCAAAAGCAGGCACATACTCTAGCACTGATTCAGATTTTATGAGGTATAAGTGTGCAGCCTTATTAACTCAGAAAGACTGCTGAAGTACATAAAATATGGAAGAAAAATTTAAGAAACATTCTTATTGCCTATGTAATTGTAAATTAATAGTACTAGAAAAAACAATGAACTTTTCCGAACAGCGTTTTCACATTCTGAAGGGATAATTGCCAAAGTGGGAATTACTGTATTACAGCATGTGAGACTTTAGGATCATGTTGGGGGGGGGGGGGGAAGTAGGAAAATAATATACAGATGCTACCTCACTGAGGAAAAAGCCCTCTGAAATACCATTTATATCACTGATCTTCCACTATTAAGTCCCCTCCCTTCACTCCTACTTTATGGTATATTCCTTTAAAGTAATGAAAGTTATTGTGAGCTAATTAAAACTGCAGTTTAAAAATTTAACTGGAAATATACTGAGATGCACCTTGCTCCTACTAACAAAAGGTTTGGCAAATGTAAGTGCTTAAACCTCATGAACCTAGCTGAACACTTCATAATTTGTTTTTATTTACTCCCTAACTAGATGAACTAATAAAGTCAGAAAAAAAGATCTGAGAGCCAGCTCTGAAAAAAAAAAACCCAAACCCACCCCAAAACCAACCATATCTTTGTTCCTCCCCTACAGAGCTCCAAATGCTAAGTATAGCATGAATTAGTTTTCACCCATAAACTTGCTGTAGCATTTAAATGGTTAGGTTTGTAGGAATGAAAGGCATAACATTCAGCATGCTCGGGAGCAGGGTGAATGAGGTACACTCTGGGAGACACTGAAAGAAAGAAACGTCTGAAATCCTACCTCTCTTTTGATCTGAGATGTGTGTGTCACTGAGATTCAAGATTGAGAACCCTTTTTGAAAGACAGTTGTAGGTATCTGTGTGCAGAAGAGCAACCTGGGCTAAGCATCCCCAGTAGAGACAGACAGACACCTCCTCAGAGCAGTGCAAGTGATCAGGTCCTTGTAACAGGTGGCTTGTTTATCTGTTGGCTATTTTCATGTGGCACCATATTAGACAAACAAGATGCTAGAAAGATTGCACTCCATCTGACTGAAGTCACTTTGGTAGAGTTTAGATACCTCTTCGTGAATTAGGCATCAAAAATTTAAGGCATCCAAATTCCCAGTGTTTAAATTAATGTTTTGATCTTTCAGCTTGTTCGTTTTGTTTGTGTTTGTTTTCAAGTTCTGTCCTCTATGCTAGAATTTTAATAAGCATATTTGGCATGCTCTGAGAGTGTCTGTAAGTTCAAATCCCCCAGGAAATCTAAGCAAAGGAATGGTTGGTGTCTCTAAATAGCTTTATTTAATGGCTAGGTGCTGCGTTGCTCAAACCTGTTAGAGTTTAGGTGCCTAAAGTCCATGTGCTACAATTCAGCTGCAGTTACCTGGGGAGATTTTTTTAAGGTCACAAATTAAAGGATCATTGGAATTTGGGAATTTCTAAGATACGCTGAATGGGAGTCTTAAGGATAACAATTTGGAGATTTTGATTTCTAAATTACACTTGTATTCAGCTAGATGCCTGAATTGTATTTTTGGTCTATTCATTAGCTTCTCAATGCTTTAGTTTCCCATGTGTGAAATGTAAAATATATCTTTCTTCCATAACAGAGTGCTGTGAAAGAAAATACTTTAAAGATTGTATACCCTCATCTCTTATAGAAGCCTAGTTGGTAGGATCTCTGATAAATACTACAAGGTTGAGATAAGATAATGATTACGAGTTTAAGACATATTATGAAAGAAAAAGGAAGAAAACAGAAGATGGAAATAACAAGATAAATGAACTGGGATATAAGGCATCATGAAAATATTTTTTGGGGGCTTTTTACAGTCCTCTTGTTTACTGATTTTCTTAAAAGCTTCTGCACAAAGACTTAAAGGTAGTTCAGCACTAATCATCTTTCCATTCCACTTGATGTCTTAGGAAATTAGATGCCTAAATAACTTTTAAAATATTTTTTTTTCTCCCATAAGTGGCTAAAGATTCCAAACTGAGAGGTTCTGAACTTCCTTTTGTAAAACGCTTTGCATGACATTTTCCCACTGAAGCCAATATACGATGTGAGTTGTATCACTTCACCTGATTGCTCAGCGGTGTAGCATCAGTCCCAGTATCATTATAACCATTAATGTTTTAACAAATGTGTAATTTTGGGGGAAAAAGAAAAATCAATTACAAGAAAAATAATAGAAGAAACTAATAAAATTGGTTATTATGCTAGGCTAACATGCTGTATAAACTCCTTGTATTATTGTGACAATTAAAGCTGGAACAAAACCCCCAAATTAATATTGTGAGGCAAGAGAAAGCAGAGTCACTAGCAGAGAGCAACAAACTCACTTGTAATAGTTTATGCACAGTTTGCTATCACCAGTGTACTTTACTAAAAATATATGAACTGATGGCAGACTGACTACAAAATCCATCAAGCATTTGCTGTAAGTGCTTAAACATGACTCTGCAAGCAGCAGAAAACAGGAAAAGACCTTTGGATTTTGAAAACTCTGCTGCAAAATAAGGTATATTATTTTATTCCCCACTTGAAAGAGCCACAGGACTGTCACGGTGACTCTTCCAAATTATGTACTTTCTCTCCAAAGTATTGCTCACTTAGATGTCTGAAGAAAGGCGAGACCTTTTTATTGATTTTTTTCAAGTGTTTTTTGCTGGTGTGCATTCCTCAAGACTAATGTTAGGACCCTCTCACAGCTTTGCACCATTACCTTTATTTATTACATTTACCAGAAACGTTTCCTCTTTGATGTCTAGTGCCCAAAATTCTGAATAGCTGCAACAGCTGGAAAAAGATCAACACTCTAGTACTATCAACTAAAGCTTGCAATAAGTGACATGAAATCATTCTCTAAGTCAATGCTAAGAAATGTATATTAGTATCTGTTTTTATATAAAGAAGGCAGATGAATGGTACAAATGTCAAGTGATTTTCAGACAGTTTCATATCATCAAAGGACAAAAACATCCCCCCGTGATGTCAACAAGGACTTTCGTTACTGACTTTGGTGAAGACAAGATTTCATTCATAATACTTTTGCTTCATGAGGAGAGATGGAAGGAAAAGAATGAGGACGGAGGCTTTCAATTACATTTTATTTGAACTCTCTGTAGTTGTAGAATCCATAAAACTTGCCTACACATGCAAAGGATGAAGGCTGGTTCCTAACTAAACAGGAAATGACATCCAATCTATCAGAGAAGATGGGTAGGATGGCAAATTTTAGCTTAATGAAAATTTTCCGCTTATGAAAAATCCCTTTGTGTCCCCAGTGTTCATGCAGAGAAGGCAGGAGCTGTTAGGGTTTCACGTCATAGTCCTGTAGCCCCATGCTACATGAAACTCAGCTATACTTGAGAGGGATGATGGATGAATTGACACTGCAAGCACTTGAACAATGATCTTGAAGGAATCTGAGTATTTTAAACTCTCATTTATTGCATCATTTTTCTGCCTTACAAGCCTGACTATACTTAGGATAAGTATTTACCTTTCAGCTTCTATTTGAAGGCAATTCAACAAACCTACTGTTTTTGTAGGTAAACACTAGCAACTACAGGGAAATGGTGCTTTCAAGATTGTATGGAGATGCACTTCTTGGCCCTAGTACCCTTCCTATCAATATGAATGTCCTGTTTCTGAGCTTTTATAGTATTTTATTGTGACAACATAGAGTGAAATCTTTCCTTTACCTGTATTTTTGAAAAAAGGTATCGAGGAAGAACAATAATTTTCTCTATATATCCATTTCTTTTCACTTCTAATTGTGTGTCTGCCAGAAAAAGAAGATTAAAATATGGAAAAGAAAGGGAGCAACTTTCACAAAAGTAAAAAATACAGTTTTGTTTTCTTAAAATTTTGAAACAACAGAGAATGGGAGTGTATGATTTTATGACAAGTATGGCTGTGATTTTTTTATTTGTTTGTCTGAAGTTTTTTCTCTTTCCTTTGATGGCACATCAGGTAAAACCTAATTTGCATAGTTTATTGTGTGTGTACATAAAAAATACATACACAACCTGTAGTTGTTTCCATACTTGTGATGTACTGCACCCGGGCTGCTCCTCTGAGACAGGGAAAACTTGCCTTGTCTCCCTAACCTACCGTCAAAGAGGACATCATTATGCAGATTCTGTGCTACTCTGATCTTTGTCTGGGGCACACACAGAAGGGATGCAGTGTGAGCTATGGAGCGTGGAAATCCTTTTCCACTCACTTCCATACAGAAGATGGACAATGGAGAGCCTTTTATAAAGTGGCTGAAGTGAAGAGCCAGAAGGGTGAATACATAGCACAGAGAATATAAGAAAGGAAACTGTGGGGGGGGAAGGAAAGAGACACTGGCTGCCAACTCCCACTGCTTTGTCTTCACTCTTTCAACTTTGTCCACTATAATGTGGATTTTGCCTTTATTCTTGTCATTGAATATGCCCTTTGGAGTGACCCAGTCACAGAGTTTGCAAGCACAGCAGACATCAGCTTGTGCTGCACAATAGAAGGGTATGTTCTCATTGTTGCATTCCAAAGAGACTGCTCTTGCTGGTTCAAATAAAATGAGAACCAAACATAGCCTTCACCTATGCCTCCATCCAAATGAAATAATATTGTCATTGTTTGTTTAAGTGTAATTTTCCATAATGTAGCCCCGTCTCTGATTTTTCTGGCTATCAGTACTCATAAACTGAGTTCAAGTGCATTCGTAGATATTGCGGGCAAATTAATTGTGAATTGTTCAGGAAAGTGCTAGATGGAGAAGACCAAACTCATGCCAGAGAATGTTCTAAAATTTAGTACTGTAGATGATAATGACCAGCACCAAGACATATTACCAGATAGACACAAAATGACTGGGATAGACAGTCATGGGTTCCCCTACTAACAGTTCTGATCTGTAATGAGAAGTTACTTCCCTAGAAAAATCTTTTCTTACATGTTAGTATCACTTCTAAGTATGAAATTTGTGATCTTTTTCACAGCCCAGATAGAACAGGGTAAGGCACCATATCAGCAAGATCTAAGAATAAAGGAATACCTTTTGGCTGAATTAACTTTTGGTCTTGAAGCACTTTATAGCTTCAAAACATTTGCAGTAGGAATCACCTTACCCACCTTCGATATCTACAGTGTGAATATGTACATGTGAGCTACTATCTGCGAACTTCTTCAGTGACAAAGGAGAGAAATAGGCATACTCTTCAGGTGTGCTTTAACTGGCCAATTTTAGCTGTCTGCTTCAGGCTGACTGGACTCAAGCCCTAAAAGTGTCTGCTTTTTTTTCACTGACTATAAGGGTAGACTATTTCAGACACAGCAGCAAGCTAAGATGCAATTTACTGATTGAAGAGACAGATACAGCTAAAGCACAGTCTGATTAAATCTCTATGCCTTCATGTGTGAACAAAAGGCTTACGGAGAAGTAAGAAAGTAGCACAGGTGAAGAAAACTACCTTTGGTCACATGAATCCTACACTCTGTAAGACTTACTGACTTGGAATGTATGATTCCTCCTAAAAACAAAGACACAAAAACCCTAAAAAAATTTCAAATTTTTTTGTACTCTGGGTAGGTAAATTCCCTTCCACAGTGGTTTAACAGAGTTTATGCTGTGGGATTGCCATGCTGATTCAGCTGTAATTGCACTTTCCACAGTCACTGGAGCAGAATGAAGCAGGTTTTGTCCTTATTTAGTCCAAATGGTATTTGTTCATACAGTCTAGTCATGTTGTCTTTGTTATCAAAAAGGTTTCAGCTCCATCTGGAAATGTCTCTACCATCCATTTTTGCAACTCTTTTTAGAAACCTCAAGGGGATACTTCCAGGTCTTGGAGTTCCGTTAAGCTTCAGATGTTCTAATTCCTTGATCACCTGTTCTGTCTGAATCTTACCTCCTTCGATATTTTTTCTTGCTCTCCTGCGAAATTTATGTCTGTTTCTGACATCTGTCCCCAAACCTTCTGTGTGAACACAGAGGCAAAGAATTCATTTGATTGTGCTTTAGTTATGTCTGTCTCTTCAGTCAGCAAATTACCCAGGATGGCTCTTAGAATTTCCACTGTTTCTTCCAATGACCTCTTGTTCAATATGTTCTTGAAAAAAAGAAAACTTTGTTATTTATCTTAACCTCTTCTGCAATTTTCGTTTCATTTCACATCTTTACTATTCCTAGCAGATTGCTGTGTTTTCTACTGTGTTGTCATCTCTCCAGTTATCCTCATTGTTTTAATATCTTGCATCGGCCTCTTTGTGGTCTTTGAATAACTTCTGTGCTGAGTCCTTCAAGTTTTCCTTTCAGAGGCTGGTTTATTGGTTGGATAATTCTAGCAATGACAGAGCACACAGTTTGAGTACTGTGTGCAGTTCTGGGACCCACAATTTGAGAAGGATGTTAAGGTCCTTGAATGCGTCCAGAGGAGGGCAACAAAGCTGGTGAAAGGGCTGGAAGGAATGTCCTATGAGACATTTTTCTAATAACTTAAATAACTATCTGGAAGTTGTGTTTATGAGAAAGTGAAAAATGGTTCTGAGTATGAAATAGTGGCTCCACACCTGGTTTATCACTTCTATTCTTATGCAGCATAGTCAGAGATGCCCAAGAACCTCCTAGAGCTTCATTCTGATGAAGGGGGGAACTTGGAGCACAGCAGAAGATACAGGTTGAACATCAAGCACAGTTCACACAAGAGAACTGGAGAATGAAGGATTACAGATATGACTTGCAGCAAAATGTACAGCAGTATTTTTGAATGCAAGTCAAAAGTTTTTAGTCAGAAGTGTTTTCAGGTTTTAATTTTTCAGAGAGAAGTCAACATTTTCCACAGGGAAAGAAACAAAATAACATAATCTTCCAACTCGTTTTGGTTGTAACAAATGTATGTTTTTGTAAAGTGCTTTTAGACCATCAGATAAAGGTCACTGGGGAAGTGGAAAATATCATTAAGAAATTCACTGAGTTCATTTTCCACAGGTTTAGGCTTCATTTGCCAGCTAAATACTACACTTCTTTGTCTACAGTGAAGTCTGTACAAGATTCAAAATGAAATTAGATTGCATATTCTAGTTCTCTGTTGGTATTAAGGTCACACCAAACTACATCTATAAATTACCCAGGCACAGTCAGTTCTTAATGCAGCCCCTAAGGACACTCCAGTGCAGTGGCGTGAAGAGAGGATTTCTCTGGCTTAGTATTAGGCATAATCATTCCAGGCCACGCTTTCCCCTGAGCAATCTTACAATACCCCCAAAATTGAGGACAATCCACCTGATGCAATCCTTCCAAGACCCTGACTTGCAACAGCTGCTAGAACTCTTGACAAACCCAGCCTGCTTCCCTGCCCTCCCCATGATTGCTCTCAGGCTGTTTGTACCCCCTTGACCCTCTGAAGCTCCTTTGAAACAAGCCCTTTACACTGGTTCTTCTCTTTCCTATGTTGGAGATAAAGCCACCTGCTGAGTATGGGAGGTATAGATCACTAGTACCCACTAAGGAGTGAACGAGTTTAAAATATTTATTACTACATCGTTTCTGAAGGTCTGGCAAGTATTGTCAATTCCTGTTAAATATGGAGGGATTCAGTTATAGGGGACATACTCCCAGGGGTAGCAGCTAAGTGAGACCTTGCATAAGGAATTAACTCAAACCAGCCTGGAAGGCATTCTGGCACTGACAGTAAAAATATGGGGTTATTTTGATCTTGAAGCTGTCCTGAGAAGCTCTGAATAGTATAGTAAATGGATCTAGAAAGGTTGGATTTAGGAGTCAGGCATGTAAATACTTCTTAAGAGCTTTTCTGAGAAACTCACTGCTGATAATATATGAAGTAGAATAGGAATCTGAAACCCAAGCTAGTACTGTAAATGCTGAGGTATTCCACAAACAACTGGTGTATTCTTTATGAATAGTCTTTGATGCTGCAAGTCACATGTTCTTGCTTAATGCTCTGAAGAAAAATATGCTAGAAGTTTCACAGTGAAAAAGGCTTTCATTAGGGAATGTCAATTCATGAAACTCTTCCAGTGCAGGCTGGATTTTGTGGTGAAACAGAGATTCACCTTAAAATGTCCAATAAACAAAGTATCTGGGCATTTATCTACAATGTGAGAAACTCAAGTTAAAGCCATTTTTTTCTGCATTTTTTCCACAGCCCAGTGAACACCTTAGCCAGATTTTTATTAGCTATTTTGGGGTCACTATCCTCTATTCATTTATACTAGCTTGTTCCTTTCTGTATGGATAATTAAATAATCATTGGAATGGAACTACAGTTTTGGCAATACAGAGCTTTCTGAAAATTCACTGACAAATTCCACCTAGCTCTAATAAATGGTCCCAGTGTATTAAACTGGCCAACTCTTACAGCTCAAGTGCAAATATGGGCCAGGCTGGGGCCTCTTTTGTGTTGGTCCCAGTGAATATTGGAGTAGAATGGAATCAATTTTTTATGTGTTATCATCTTTGTTTCAGCCCAGGGATTTTCCTGATTATTTGACTTATTTTACAGTACAGGAGGTCTTATTTTTATGCTGTTTGCTTAATTTGTCACTGGGATAATCAGTAGTAAATTTCTAACACCAGTTTTCTCCCTTCATTATCTTCAAAATAGTTCATTGTAGGCAGATCAGATATAACCCAGCTTCATCTCTGTTAAGGTCCTCTGTGTCTTTTTCTTTTTAGCTACACCTGGGGAAAATGCCAAGCACTCTTAACTACCGTGTTCACTTGGAAATTACTTCACTGGCACTTGTCTGGGAACACAGAACAGACACAACCTAATTGATCCATAAAGGTGAAAATAAGAGCTGTGAAATGCAAAATGTATTTTTATGGCAAAAGGAATTGGAAATGCAAAACACATTAAAAGTTGGAAGAAGGAAGAATATGTTTTTGCAAAGCTAAGGCTGATATTTAAAGTCTAGAAAATTAGGAAAATCAAAATGATAGGTGGCAGCCACTTTCCTGCTGTCCTTTAGATAAAGTCTTCAACTTACCCCAGGTGAGTTGAAGAGTTACAATGTCTGGAGCTTAATAATGGAAAGAGGTTAAATGTATACTACTGTAAATAATTAATACACAACTTGTCTTACAAAGTCCAGAGGAACCGTCACGATTCTTATTCCTCCGGTCTTGTGATTGCATTAAAATAACAGTGCTTATTGCAATCAAGAGGCAGATTTTACTTGCAAAAGCCAAATTTATTAATCTTGCTGATGAGGTACTGATGACTGTTAGAGCACAGATCATGCAGTGGCTCTCTGGGACCCATACACACCAGCTAACACAAGCCAGAATTACATAGGACAGGGACTACAATTGTGCATAAAGCCCATTAAAGCTTGTAACGAGGAAAAGAATCCTTTTTATGAGGAATCAATGATGTATTAGCACTGCACAACAGACAAAATGGATGGCATTACTGACAAGATGGAGTGAAAAAATATGTGAAGCAAGTCCAAACCTCTGGACTTGTCAGATCTTTACTCTCCATTCACCATTTTAAGTATTTTTGACAGTATAGTGCCAAGCATCAATTTGCAAAAACAATGAAAATTCCCCCAAACCAATTTTTCATCTATTTTTCCTTTTTTTCCTTTTTTTTTTTTTTCCCCACTAGCTTATGGACAGCTGTATTGTGTGTTGGTGGTAAAGTGTTGGCAATGGGGTGGCTGCAGGGCAGCCTCTGTGAGAAGGGACTGGGGCTGCCTCATGCTCACACAGCGCGTTCCAGCCAGCTCCAGCTGACCCACCACAGGGCACAGCTGAGCCCTTCAGACAAGATGGTGGCACCTCGGGGAAAGCGTGTTTAAGAAAGTGTGTAACGCTGCACAGCAGTGTGAGGAGTGAGTGAAAAAGTGTGAGAAACAGCCCTGCAGACACCAAGGTGAGAGAAGAAGGTGGGGGAAGAGGTGCTCCAGGCACCAGAGCAGAGATTCCCCTGCAGCCCCTGGAGGAGACCATGGTGAGGCAGGCTGTCACCCTGCAGCCCGAGGAGAGGACGACGTTGGAGCAGATACCACACAGCAGCCTGTGGATGAGCCCACACCAGAACAGATGGATATTCCCTGAAGAAACTGCAGCCCACGGAGAGCCCGCGCAGGAGCAGGGGAAAAGTGTGAGGAGCAGCAGAGAGGTACTGTTGTGGACTGACCCATTTCTCATCCCCCTCCACTACTCATAGAGGAAGAAGGTAGAGGAGTCAGGAAGGAAGGACTGAGGTTGAGTCTGGGAAAAGGCGGGGGAGGGAGGAGAGAGGTGTTTTAATTTCTGTCTTTATTTCTCACCATCCAACTCTGGTTTTAGTTGGTAATAAGTTAAATTCGTTTTCCCCAAGTCGAGCCTGTTTTGCCTGTGACGGTAATTGGTGAGTGGTATCCCTGTCCTCATCTTGACCCATGAGCTTTTAAATCTTATTTTCTCCTCTTGAAGAAGGCAAGTGAGAGAGCAGCTGGGTGGGCATCTGGCAGCCAGCCCAGGTCAACCCACCACAATAGCATATTATACAATCTGTAAAAATGTACTTTGTTCTTTTTGCACCTTCATTGCTAAATATGTCTCACAGGAAAATTTGAAGTGTTCAGGTGGCAATGTGACCCTGGAATCTTCAGTGCCACTGGAACATGAATCTACAGCTTGGGGTGTCACCCAACATAATATTACTTCAGGAATTTAACAGTCTAAGAGATCTACCTCCTCCCAATTACTCATTTATATCTGTGCTGATCTCTTCTTTTTTGACCAAGGTTATTAAATCGATTCCAGTTATATTTCAGTACCACTGAAAGAATGGTAAATAGCAGTGAGAAAGCAGGAACAAGTTCCTGGAAGTGGGGAAATCTTAAGCCCACCTTTATCGCAGCAGCAAATGTATGTGGAATAGGACCTGGATCTCTGTGGCAACCTTGAGCTCCCTCATCTAATTATTGTAGGTTCACTCTCTGTAACAGCATTCTGTGTAATTTAAATTGCAAATGACCGTGAAATCTGTCCTCAGCCCTTCAACCAACCTGGAAGATCATCCTGGATGTGAAATATATGTATTACCAGTTGAAAAGCAGTAGCATTCTTCTTTATAAATTCCTACACAAGTAGACAATATGAAGTGTCAAGAGGTTCTTTAAACTAGCGGAGAAATTCTTAACAAGACTGAAAGCCTGAAGGTAACACAAGACAAATTAATGGAAAAAAAAGAAAATTTAAACATTTCAACAGTTCTGCCAGATGTTGTTCAACACTAAAAAGCCTGTTTCTGGGAGTCTGTACTAGAAAAACTTCAGTAATAGCAGCCCCAGTCTTCACAAAGAAAAGTAGGAAAATAGAGTAACATTTTTTGTTTTTTTTTTTTCAAGAGGGAAACTATTTCTTTATCCACAAGAAATGACAGTCCTGCATTCAAAAAACCCAAACTTTTCTGGGAAGAAAAGGCATATAGTAAAATAAAAGCAAATTTGGAAAAGATGACTAGAAATTGACAGTAGGCAAGGGTATCACCTGTGGTCTATCTAGGCAACAATATGTCTGGTGAGAACAAGGTAGTCAGCTGCTGATCTTTCCTGCTGGTGAGATCTCTTCCTCTGTTGAGTATCCAGGTCATGAGGACATTGTTCAACTATTGGGTGGGCTCATCTATTCTCTCTATGAGAGCACCTCCCAGAGGTTTGGCTCCCTCTTCTAGGAAAGGAAATGTCTATGGACATATGAAGAGAGCTGATGTTCTATAGGGATGCTGTTGATGTAGGGCCTGGTATAGGCTCCTGGTTTTTGTTGTTTTCTCTCAAGTTTTCATTGTCATAACTTCCTCCATGCTGCATTCACTCTTGCTCAGATAACCAACTCATATTTTTCAACACTATTTCTTGTAACTGTTGCACTGCAAGATACAGTGCTTCCATTCCCATATTTATCTGAAAGAAGTTTCTGAAGTGCACCTGGGAGAGGAATCATGATATAGATCATGATATGACCAGATATGACCAGAACTGAGTCCTTGTCACTAAGGCCTTACCACTCCATTCCTGAATGGAGACATTTGTTCTTTTCTTTGCCTTTCCTCATCTCAGTGTCATGGATTGCTGTAGTGACATGGGTTGCCACATTCTGGGAAGGAATACCACTCCAACATTTCATGATACTTTGACCAAAATGTCCCAAACTACAAAATGTCATACAACACTTATGTAAATATGACCTAGAACAGCTTAGCTTCCCTCACTTGACAAAAGATGCTGATGACTGTCCCCTTCCCTAGGAACACCTCTGTCTGCCTGGAGTTCTCCAAGAGCTCTGAGCTGCTCTCATCCCTGTAGATAATTCTCCCTTAGTCTCCCAAAGACTTGTTAAGTGACAGTTTTTGAAGACACTCACATCAGAATAAGCTCCAGAGGTGAGATCTCCAACTCTTTTTAGTCCTAGATCAAAAAAAACATTCCTTTCTAAAAAAGACAGAGTAGACAAATGTAATTTTTGGTGTCTGTATAAGAATAACTATATAAAATTCTGTGTGTTGCATAGGGATGAGAGGTTAAATGTTTTTCTGGACAAAATTCTCCTAATTTATGAAAAAATGTACAGATTTGTCTGGAGAAAAGGAGGCTGAGGGGAGACCTTATCATTCTCTACAATTACCTGAAAGGTGGGTAGCGAGGCGGGTGTCAGTCTCTTCTCCCAAGTTACAAGTGATAGGACAAGAGGAAACGGCCTCAAGTTGCTCCAGGGGAGGTTTAGCTTGGATATTAGGAAAAATTTCTTCACCGAAAGGGTTGTCAAGCATTGGAACAGGCTGCCCAGGGAAGTGGTTGAGTCACCATCCCTGGAGGTATTTAAAAGAAGTGTAGACGTGGTGCTTAGGACTTGGTAGTGTTACGTTTACGTTTGGACTCGATGATCTTAAGGTTCTTTTCCAACCAAAATGTTTCTATGATTCTATAGTTCTAAATCACACTTTCCACACTTTCTCTTCTCTTTCTATAAGAAATTTTAAAAGATTCTGGTATTACACAAAATATTGTTTTAGCAGGAAACCATAGATATGATGTTTTCTTGTCTTGCATACCTGTACATCAAGAGGTGTACCTATAATGGGTTTTAAATAAGTACACCTTTCTAGATACTACAGCACATGCTTGATGGACAAGTCTGTGGATTCACACTTCTGTTGGACACAATAGCAACACATATAGTAGTTTTCAGAGCTACCTCAGAGATGTATATGTATCTGATTTCACATAAAGTATCTGTGCTCTAATCATATCCTTGTCCTTACTGACTTTGTTATAGGTATAGATGCCTTCAAAGCCAATCAACCAGACCTCAAGGTAAGACAAGAAGAAAAATAGGAATACTTTGTGACTAGCAACAACAGAACTACCCAAATGAAAAAGGAAGGGAAAGAGTCTCTCAGAAAACCCTTTAATGTAGAAGCCAAATTAAATAGAATGCTCCAGATTTGCTTAATAATGACATTGACCACAATGACAAATATGCTAAATGAGATTCTTCTCTTATTTACCAAGGTGAAGATTCTTTGACTGAAGTGGCATAGATGTAACTGAGGACAAATTTTTGTCCAATAACTCCTATAGAATATATACTGCCATTTAATATAGTCATGTATAAATAATTCCCAGAACATGGTAACATACTATGTTACAAATGAGTGGGAATGGTTACAAATGACCTGGTATACAGTGGCTATGGAAAAGCACTTTCCTTTGAATGAAAGTGATCAACAATTTATGATTCCCTGGCTACTGGCATACAATTAAATTAGACAGAAAATAGCAGCATTTTAAATTGAAATATAATATTTGAATAGAGGTTTGTTGTTACAAACACATCTGTAGTCATAAATGCAGCCTTTCTAACTGTTCAATACAGGGATGCTGTAGATATTGATCTATACATAATAGCCGCTTTAACATATTTTTAATTTTTTTCTTTAATCGTCCATAAGATATATTTGATACTTTCTTTACCATTTTTTAAATCTTTGTGTTCACAGGAGGTGTGCTGCTTAAGGCTTGAGCTCACAGGGACAGGCCCTGAGGCTAGAGTTTGCAGAGCCAGCATGAAGAAGGTGCAATGATGAAAACACATCAGGCTTACTCTACATGCACCACACAGCTGGGTTGAGCGTGCATCAAGAAATTCTTCATCATTCTCACTGCAGTGGTTTCGATGCTCTGTCTGTTGCTTAGTAATCCCCTGCAATGGGCTTGCATGACATCTTTTCTGCTTAGTTTAAATTTCTTTTACCATGATCAACCTCTGACAAATCCATAGCAAAATCATTGGGGAGTTTTTCTGAAACACAGCGCTGTACTGCTTTATGAAATCCTTTGGGCTACCTCATTTTAATAGTCTGTGAGTTTAAATGATAACCCCTTCCTTAGGATGGAAGGGCATGTCATGTGTCCCTCTGCTTTCATACTTCTGCTTTCATACAGTGCACAACCTATAGCTCCAGGGTCTGATCCCATGAGCTCATTCATGCCTTGGGCAGAACCAGTTTCATGAACCTAGCATCTAGCTTAGAGAGCTAATCTGACAAGGCTTCCTACAACACCAGTGAAGAGAGATTAGTTCCTCCAGAGCAACTGAGCTAGACTACTGCTCTGATTTTTCCTCAGGAGAAGATCATTTTCAACTACAAGAGAATCATTACTGTATTTGCCTTGAGTTACTTAGTGATATACTGAGAGTTACCATAGTACTTACCTATAGTCTGAACATGCTGAATCCCTGAAGATGTAAAATCACTAAGAGAGTAATGAAAATGCAGGTTTGATGGCTTTGTTTCCCTAATAACATGCTAAAATATCTTTAAATAAACACTCAGAGAGAATGTGTTCTAAAGTATATTTATCCAGAGAGCTGCATGGTCACAAGGTCTCCTTTAAGCCTTTTTTTCCCCATGTGTTCAGGTAGTTTATTTCTCAGAAGCGCTGGGATAACACAGAAGAATTAATAGGAGGGAAAAAAAGGTATTTTTATTCCACTGCTGCAACTGAAGAGAAAAAACAGAAGATGTTGAGAAAGTGAAGTGGGAAACAGAGATGAGATGGTGAAGATTCGGGATATGGGGAGGAAGGAGAGAGAAGGAAATAGAGCAGACGGGAGTGAGAGATTAAACAATGAACAGAATCAGACAGTATGACTAACTTGTTCCATAAGGACAAAACACTTATAGCTCAATTGCATATGAGCTTGGTTAACATGCTTTATCCCTGTAAACAATTTCTACAGTTGTCCTAGGGTTGTTATTGATCACAGCTAAGGAAAGTGTCCATTAGACAATCACCTTCTGAAAATATGGTCCACATGTTGGGAAAATTTGAAGACCCTTGCTATTGATAAAATAATGGGCTCAGACACTACACTACAGTGAACGAAACAGAAATAGCTGTAAATAAAAAGAAGCACAGATGGCTGTGCTGGAGATGGGAATCTCTACAAGATTCCCCTCACAGGGTTTTCTCTGAATCAGTCTGTCACAAGGATGGGCAAGGTGCATTTTTTCTCTATCACACTTTTCTCAGCATCTCCATCCTTTCCCAGAAATAAATGACCAAGCCTTTGATCAACAGATCTACAGGTTTAGCATGTCTGTCAGTAGTCATACACTTTTTGTACCCAGCTGGTTCTTTGTGAATGCCCTTATCTCAATGGTAGAGTTTGTTGGAGTTAGACAGTTAGGATGTGCTTTTGCTAGAATCTTTTCTTGCAGTGGTGAGAAGGAACATTATCAGGAAGAGTGTGTATATGCAAAACTTCTGCAAGTTTAGGTTTAAGCCCAAACACATTGACTGAAACATAAGAATTTCCAAACTGTTTGGAAAGCAAGTTGAGATTAAAGAAAATAGCAGTTTTTGCAATGCTTGAATTCTTATTAGAAATACAGATTCTCTATGTCCCTGTGGCTCTTGTTACATGAAGGTAAAAGAAACTCAGAATCAGTTGGGGGATAACTGGGGAGTCTTCCTTTGAGTGTGGGGGTCCCTTTGACATCACAAGTCGGCTCCTGCATCTTTTTCTACCCCACAACATTGAGAAAGAGTTCACATCAGGGCCATCGATTGCCAGGCAATAGATAGGGCCAGAGAGAACGGGAGTCCTTTGGGACGTTTAAACATGGTTTGCTCAAAAGTCTACCATCAAAACCAAAGGTAAAACTAATCAACTGTATTTGACTCTGGAATACTCTAGTAGAGGACAAAGACAATCTGATTCCACATGTTGATTTTTTTGTATATATTTTTTTTTAATTTCCATGAAGACCTATTATTTTTCTCTTTGTCACAATTATTTATTCTTTATTTTCTATAGTTTACTGGTGTGACTAGATCAATGGATTTTCTTTTATTACTAGTCAGATTATTAGTATGTTTAAATCTTCAATATGAAAGTAACGCTGATGGGATAAAGTCTCTTCCCAGGAATTTTTTAACTGTAGAATACAAATAAAACTCTAGGCAAAAGTAGCTTTAAATGAGCAGTGGGTTTGGGTTTTTTTTTTATGTTTAAGAAAAGCATTTTCAGTTCTATATCTTGTTTTATAGCTTTTTGGGAAGCTCTCCTGACAATTTGCCTATTTAAGGTAAGTATATACAGAGAAATTTGCTACAGGACAGATTTCTGTACTCTTATATAGTGAATCCCCATTTGTAAAATAAGTATTTGCAAGTTCTAGCAGTGATCCTCTACCTAAGTCATTGTGACTCTGAATGAAGCATTCACTCTTCTAGACTGTGTTTCTCAACCTGCAAAAAGCTAAGATAGTGAGAAATGTTTCACAGAAGTTAACGGTGAGTCTGACAAACTGTAAATCCAAATCCACAAAAGTGGTTTCTACTTGTCTAAGAGTTTGTAACCAGGTGAGAGAAAACCCCGTTAATAAGCATGAAGGGTCACAGTTAAAGTTTCTGTAGAAACTTCTGTTCTCAGTTCCCTTTGGGTTTGAGTTTCCCCCATCTGGTTGCAGTGAGGCTGGAAAGAATAAAGACTAAAAAAAATAGTAGGAAATGAAGCTATTTTTGTCCCTATCAATGTGCAGGGCACTGATGCGCATATATGGAACAGAGAAGATTTGGGGTAATTTGAGGGGCAGAACTGAGAATAATAGCTTCAGACATTTCTAAAATCTAGAATCATTTGTTGTTTTGTAAATGCTTGAACGTTTAACTCAAAAAATTTTTCAAGCCTCTCTGCACACATAAAAGAATTGTCTCCTGCTCTGGTACATTTGACTCAACATGCATTCTCAATTTTGCTGCAGTTGTTATATAAACAACTTCCACTTTGTTTTGATCTCTCTGCGGCTTTGCATAACATATTTATTTTAGTTTATGTTTTTATGGTGAGCTATTAAAAGAATAAACTAACATAAAAGCATAAAACTAAAATCTAAAGTAAAAACATTGTTTCTGTGAGGGTGTGGCATTCACTTTTCTGACCAGCTACTGCCAGTTGAAATACAGGTGTCTCTCAAGACATCATTCACTCCTATTTTTATTGCATCTTCAGTTTTCCTTCATCGCATCTTTGCCTTTTACTATCATAGCTTTATACAAGAAAGTGGCCATGAGAATGCAATGGGGCAGTAGAGCCAAGCCAAAATGGAAAAATGCAGCTTTGTGATATCTGAATTATTTCTGTGGCTCAAAACTCTGGTTCAGTGTTAAAACATCTTTGAATGAAGTACTTCAATCAAAATTTTCATTTTTCAGCTAAAATATTTGTATTTCTTAATTATAAAAATTAGAGCTTTCAGCTCCAGATTTAATCCAGCACATTTCTGGTGTTTTATCTGAGCTGTAAGAGGCCAGGCTAGTTACTGCAGGTACAGCACTTATTCTGCTTTGGGGACCCAATTTGGCTTTGCTGTCTGCTGCAGCTCTGCATTACATGGACTTTTGGACACTCTGGAAGCTGGTTTGGAATTATCTGCATTGCACTCAGTTGCATGTTATAGCCAAGCTGTGTTATCTTATACCAGATCTTGATACAAAAGTATTACAAAGCTTTACTTCTAATGCAGATGTGTGAATCTTAGACAGAAATACACTGTCCTTCCAATTGCATTATGCTGTCAACAGTTGGACAGCATTGTCTGGTAAGCATCAAGTTAAAATCTCTGTGAATTTTCAGTCTTTCCAATGCCTTTGGGAGGGCTTTTTATGTGCAGCATGTGCATTATTTGGTTTTTTTGGTTTTTTCTTCCGTGTTCTTTGAGGTTGTCTGTGTCAAGCCAGTAAAAACCTATCACTTCGTTTCATCCCTCTCAGTGCTCAGAAAAGGGCACAGCTCTCTGTAGAGCTCCCATATAAAGGTGTCTAAAATAGACTTGATAAAAAGAACAGGAGGTAGAATCCCTGCTATCAGCCATAACATTTTTTTTTAAGATGATAGTAGCAATGGTCAGTTCAAGCAGGAAGTTTTACCTTGTTCTTTCTGCTCAGCTTCCATTTTTTAATTTTTCTTTTTAACTATAAATTATCCATGTCCACATTAGAAAATCTATAGCAGTTGACAATTGATTTCTAATACAGCCATCATCACAAAATCAAATGTATTGTATAGAAGAATTGATAGCAATATTATCACTGTCCAGTTTCATCTATAGCCTGTACTTCTTCCTATGATACAATGACTTCTTTGTAGGTTCATTTCTTCATGTGTATAATAGAAGAGATGCACTTAGACTTCTGTATTATATTCAGAAATAGAAAGAAAAAAAAAAGGTTTATTACAAAGACATAAGTGGAAAAAATAGCTATACCAGAAATTAATCTCATTTCCAGTAACTAATTCTAAAAAACACTATGACCGATCTTTTACTTTTTTAATACAAAAGCAACTTTAATGCAACAAAAAGAAATCTATTTGTGAACAACAGTATAAGAAGGGAAAAACTAACTTTTGCTTCTGAATTCCGGTTTATTGTTTACACCAGTGCAAATTCATTAATCCATAATAATTATTCCTAGCTATTGAGCAGAAATTCAGAATCTTTCTTTCACAACTGTTTAAATAAATATACAGATGCACAACTTTGTCTAGTTAGGAGTCTGAGCTCAGTTTGTGTGCTCACAGCTAATTTGAACTATGAAATGGTTAGGTATTTAGTTAAGACCAGTCATCTAGCCTCACCACAGTCAAAGAAAGAGAGGTGCCTTTCTAATCTCTTAGACGTCTCTCATATTGGGAATTGTTCTCTGCAGAAGCTGTGAGAAAACTGATTATGCATACATAAACATATACATTTATATATTTAGACAAAGAGAGAGAGAGAGAGATTTTTGTACATACACACATTCACACGCACTCACAGAGTAGACTATAAGTTGACATATACATCTTAACTTTCTTTCCAATCTGACAGTGCCACCTTAAAAGCCAGAAATACTGGGAGACTTGCTGCAGTAGTGTATAAAGGGAAGTCTACTTTGATATTTCACATCGGTGTGATGCCTAGAATTGTGTGGACCAGACTCTCCCTCTGGGTGTCCTTGTTCTACTGTTTCTTTCCCCTCAGCTGTCTTTCCTCCTCTTGTACATCTACCTGTCCCCTTCCTCCAGGTGCCTTTTTCTTTTATCTTGAACTTTCTAAAGCACCACAAGACAAACTGTGTTGTTACTCAGTTGGATATTGCTCGCTATATCATGCACTCCCTTTCCACTGTTGAATCAACAACACAATATAAGACTTTTTGAGCGATAGAACTACAGCACTGAAGTTATGAGAAGCTGACAATGTATTACCCATTTGCAGAGCTAATGAACATGTCTAAAGGGGTTTCCTCCCCCATGAAAATCCATCCTTCACCCAACTCGAGCTGGGCAGGACAGTGCTTATTCCCAGGCTGCATAACTTAGCGAGCACTACACAACTTAGTGAGGGATGCACAGCTCTACTGATGTAGACTAAAACTCTATCAGCCTCGTGTTAACAGCTCCCACAGTTCGTGGATCAGCCTCATCATACCATGAAATCTTCCAGAAGCAAAAACACTGAAGTAATTCCAAAAAATTTCAAGACTTGGCAATGTTGCAGAAAGGAATGTAATGAGTATGTATGAGTGCTTGAATATGTGTTCCACTGACACAAATGAAAATGTTTTTTGTTAGTCTGTAACAGCCTGAGAATGTCTTTGTGGTTAATACCGTAGTCTGTGATAAGTAGATACACAAATTTGCTTAAAGTATTATTCATAGGTTGAATTCAATCTTAGAAGCTTGTCTAAAATAGTATATGCTTTTTGAAATCGTTGTTAAACAGAGGTTTCTCAGTTCACAATGGGTAGTATTTTGCATTGTCCCACTGAAAACATACTGAACCTACTTTTCCTTCTATGCAAGTATAATATGAGGGTGAGAATTTTCTCTTCTGCTGGGAATTATATTCATAAGCTTTCATATTGAGATTACATTCAATTTGTTAGTATAATGATATGATCTTATTTCCATGTTGCCCTCTGCAACCTCTCTGCTCAAATTCCTATTTCTTCCATCTTGTGATGCTTCTGAGATATCTATATACTGTTGCATTTTTATCACATTGAGTATTTATGTCCTTGAATACTTACCTTCTCATGCAGCTTCATGGAAAGACAAAGATTCCACCACTTTATGTGAAACTAGAATGTTTTATGTGTAAAAGAGTTAATACTTTACTAGCTGATGAAACACTGTTCTTAGAACAGTTTTCCATGTATGGCTGCAAATATTTGTGCCTCTGACCATAACACTTGCTAGTATCCGAATAAAATTAGCCCAATGATTTAGCAAAAAGAGGTTTCCCAAATTTATATAATTTCAGTAAAACCACAGGTATCCTTTTGTCATATTTAAAAAAAAAAAGCTCATATAATACTCAAAGCAAGAAGAAAATACCCTTTGAATTCAGAATATGAACACTATCATTCAAAACACACTGAAACTACAATCTTTAACCCCTGAGGGAAGTGGTTGAATGGATGAAGACTACTTGGCACGGCAATTGGATACATGAAGCATGAAAACATGACATGGTATTAGTTAGAGGGACAACACCAACAAGTCAAAAGCACAATGGTCTTGAATTGCTGGTTTGTTATCTTGTGTCTATTACTTTTAATTAGCATTACAGAGTGTTCAGGATTTTGTGTTGCTTTGTTTCTCTTAATTATGTAAAAAAGAATGCAAGATATGCTTAAAAGCATTTGCTTTACAGAATAGAACACTGCCTGTGCTCTAGCTCTGACATTCATGCCCCTAGGAATACATTAGTGCTGGATTTAGGCACTATTTGTTGACATGGGTTGTAAACTACTATATTATTGTTGCAGACTATCTGATGTGTAACTTATTTTTCTTGGAGGTGGTGAGCCAAATATCATGCAATATTAATATTTTCACATACAGGAAAACTATGCAAACTCGTTGAGAAATACCAAACACAGAAGCACATAAGCCAGATTTTTTTTTTTAACAAATTTATATTAAAAAAAAAGTCTTCCTGTATATGGCAGAAAGGATCAGTGCCTTTTGAATAAACACCTGTAGCAAGTTATATATGTAACAGTGATGGTAATGTCAATAATCATTAGCAGTACCAATAGTTTTCGTAAATCATGACCTTACCCCTGGTACATCCTCATAAAGGAAATATAAAAGAAATTTTCAAAAAACTATAACAAATGATAAAAAACTATTATAAAAACCACCCTTATAAAGCACCCTAAAAGGATGGAGGGGACACATTAATAAAAGAAATGGGGCAGAACAAAAGCAATAAGCATTTAGGTCAACAGAGGCTGTTCTAAAAATATTTATTAGGAAAAGAACGGAAAAGACGGGGTAAATAAACCTAGATGAATGTCAGAGGAGAATGGGTCAATCAGAAGAAGTATTTAATTGCTTTCTCAGCTGAAGTACACCAATGAAGTCATAAGAAACAATTAGTAACTGCACATAGATACCCGTCAAGAGAAGGTTCAAAGTAGAGTGCTCAGCAAGTATGAATCAGCGAAAAAATGCATAAGATGCATCTTTGTTTTACCAGAGCAGACAGAATTCTGACTAATTCATCAGACAAAAAAGTCACACAAACTTTGGTGTTGAATGATTGAAATATTTATGCTTTGAAAAACTTTGCTTTCACTTACATGCAGATAAACCCGTTAAATTAATCTGGAATTTGTATGACAGGTCATGCCAGAAATGGCCCAATAACCTCATCAGGTTTTTCACCAGGAAAAGAGGAAAGCCACAACATTCTCTTCTTGTGAAGTTAAAAGTTCTTGTTCAGATGCTTTAGATGATTGGTATTCTTTTAATCTTAAATACATTGCATAATCAAATATTTATTTTAATTTATTAAGTGAAGAACATTCTCTTTGCTATGTGCTGTTGCATTCAGAGATAGCAGAAGGCCTTCCAAAGAGAAGTTACACCATTATTTGTCTTTCAAATACAATCCAACTTAGAACATTTATTATAAATAATGGACTTCCATGTGATTCCATGTGAGGATTTGATTAACATCAGTACCAAGACTTTGAGGGAGCATCTGAAGGTCACCAGAAAGAAACCAGAGACAGATTTTGTACTTTAAATTTTATTTTTCTTTGGTGTAATAGAGGATGTCTGGCAATCTACATTGAGGAGAAGAGCTGGAATACAAAGGCTTTTATAAATCAGGAATAAGCCATATTGGCAGGCTTGCACTGGGAGCTTGCACAGTGCCTGTTTGCATTATGTCTGTCTTTAGCCTGTGCTGCTCTTTCTACAGAATTTTAAAGCAGGACTTTATCTGACATTTCATCCAAAGTCCAATGTCTGTCATTGGAAGAGTGAGCTAACTGATCCTAGAAAGCAGCAGGCCGCAGGGTTATCACAGCTTCTGAGTCACAGTTGTTGATCTATAGGATCAGTTTCTAATCTTTCCCACTCACTGTGAACAAAGAGTCAACCAGGGTTCACAGAATATTTTGTAGCAGATCACCTCTTCTCTGAGCAGTGCTTCTGGCCACCAGCATCCTTCCCTGAAGGTGAGAAATTAGTGACTGCGAATGGTTTTCTTGTTCCACTTCTGTCTTTTTCTCTCCTTGCTAAACTGTACTGACCTACAGGAATTGTTAACTTAGCTTTCAACCATTTGCTGGATGACCTACAAAAATATTTTGAAAAATGGAAATTAGGTTATAAACTCTGGCTCTTATCACTGTATGTTATGCTGGTAATTTATTATAGGATGGAACAAGCAGTACGCTGGAATTTCTCTTTGGAAATAGCTTCAGGGTTTTCAGTTCTGTGTCCAAACTTCAGTTTTATCATTAGCGGTTCTCTGGAGAGTTTTTCATTTATAATTGAGAAAACTTTCCTTTCCCTCTAATAACAACAACAACAACAAGAACAATAATAATAATAATAATAATACAAAATGTAATTTAATGAAAGGAAGCATGTGAGATTTATTGCTCAAAGTATTGAAGTAGGATTCAAACTCATGAACTCAAACTATAGGTCTGTATTGATTTGCTGCACTAATTTGTTTGTGGCATTGAGCAAATTAATTGTTATTTTTGTGCCTCAGTTTGCTCATTTGTAAAACAGGAATAATAAAACAATTTACTTCATAGGAACTTTTTGGAAGGTTTAATTACGAGTTTTAATGGCCCTTAGGTGCATTGGATGGTGGATGCTGTGTAAGTTGCAACACACTATTGCTCCCATTTGTCTTCTCTGTCATGGGAGTTTCTCTGCTTTCAAAGTCTTACAAATGTGAATTATCCTTAACAGTAACCAGGCCCTTACGTTGGATGCAGTTTGAGGAAATATACTGTAACAGTTGTTTCCAAGAGCTATATTTTCTGTCACTGGATAGATTTAGATCTCGAAACCTGGAATAAACCCAAAAGTTTTCTTCATAACAGAATAAGAATGGTGAATACTGTATTTTATTTCTGCAGGTGTGAGAAACTGGCTGTAATAATTTAGCATTCTGTGGCATAGCCATATACTCATAGAAATGGAAGAATGTAATTTATGGTATTCAGCTCAAGATAAAGAATCATCTAGATGTGTCATTGAGGTAGTTTTTACAAAATGGTTTTATGTTAAATATTCTGAAGGCCAAAGCCATTAAATCTACAATCTTAATTATCTTGTCCAGCACTGGTGTAGATCTCTTCTGAGATCATTAACTAATGTTTATAATGCACTATTGAATATTGTAAACAGTTTTCTTTTTCAAGGGATGACTCATTTTCCCTCCTTTTTTGTGAATGAATCATCTTGCAAATCCTATATATTTGTTCATCGGGAGACACATTAAATGGGCATATGGGTACAGTCAGTTGCCTCTGTAACATTAGAAAAATCTAGCAATCCTAACAAATAATTTTCATGTGTTGCAGGTGCTGCCTATTAGAAGAAAAGATGTACTTCAATGTTCTTTAATTAAAGTTTCAGTTTCTTTAGTTTTTATTCTGAAAAGAACTGAATTAGAAATTCCACTGAGTGTCCTGTGAAGTGAGAAAGTATTGATGGCCATCAGGTCAGTGCTACCAATATCTGTATATGCACACATGTGATACATGAGTGTCGTCTGCTGTGTTGTAAGTCAAACCTCACAGTTTACAAGCTCAAAGCTTCCTCCTCACCACAGAACATCTTCTTTAAGTAATCCTTTTCTTCTCTTTCTGCTTAATCTTCTTTCTTTCCCTTGTTGAGTCTGTCTTGCTTTGTGCATTATGAGCTATTTCAATAGACTGAAATAACCTCAGTGAGAATAAGCTTAAATTGGATAAACACTTCCACAGACAGCAACACACTCAATTTTGTGTCCATCTTCTGAAGAATGAAATTGGTATTGTTACACCACCTTGTTCATGGATAATACAGGGACTTAAAATTTCAATGCCAAAAATAAGCAAGGGGAACACCTTCATAGCAAGTATGCAAATGTATTAGTATTACAAAAGGGTATTACACTGCTGGAAATTCATATTGGCAAAAAAGCTAGGAGTAAACGGCTTATAATAATTCATGGTTAACACGAAAACCATTTTTACATTTGGGGTTTATTAACATCTAAGTCTTGGTACATCAATGTAGTTTCCATATTGGTTTCTAATTCATAGAATCATAGAATCATAGACTATCTGAAGCTGGAAGGGATCCATAAGGATCATTGTGTCCAACTCCCTGCTCCTCGTAGAACTACCTAAAAATAAATCTAAGAGCGTCGACGCTGAGAGCGTTGTCCAGACATGCTTTGACAGGCTTGGTGCCGTGACCAGTTCCCTGGGGGCCTGTTCCAGTGATGGACCACCCTCTCTCAGTGAAGAACTTTTTCCTAATGTCCAATCTGAACTTCCCCTGGAACAGCTTCATTCTATTTCCTTGTGTCCTGTCACTGGTCACCAGACAGAGGAGATCAGCAGATCCCCCTCTGCTGTTCCCCCTTGAGGAAGCTGTCAACTGCAATGAGGTCACCCCTCAGCCTTCTTTTCTCCATGCTGAACAAACCAAGTGACCTCAGCCGCTCCTCATAACTCTTGCCCTTGAGACCTTTCACCATCTTGGTCACCCTCCTCTGGACACACTGTAATAGTCTGATGTCCTTCTTATATTGAGGCACCCAAAACTGCACACAGTATTCGAGGTGGGGCCGCACCAGTGCAGCGTAGAGTGGGACAATCACCTCCCTTGACCAGCTAGCTATGCTGTGCTTAATGCACCCCAGGACACAGTTGGCCCTTTTGGCTGCCAAGGCACACTGTTGACTCATATTCAGCTTGCCATCAACCCAAACCCCCAGAACTCTTTCCGCAGGGCTGTTCTCCAGCCTCTCGTCCCCCAGTTTGTATGTATAAGCAGGATCACCCCATCCCAGGTGCAGAATCCTGCACTTGCTCTTGTTAAATTTCATACGGTTTGGGATTGCCCAGCTCTCTAGCCTATCCAGATCTCTCTGTAAGGCCTCTCTACCCTCGAGGGAGTCCACAGCTCCTCCTAATTTAGTATCATCAGCAAATTTAATGTGCATTTGATCCTGCATCCAGATCATTTATAAAAACATTAAAGAGCACTGGCCCTAAAATTGAGCCCTGGGGAACCCCACTGGTGACTGGCCACCAGCCTGATCTAACCCCATTTACTATAACTCTTTGAGCCCAACCTGTCAGCCAATTGCTCACCCAATATACTATGGACTTGTCTAGCTGTATGCTGGACATTTTGTCCAGAAGGATACTGTGAGAGACAGTATCAACAGCTTTGCTAAAATCCAAAATACCCATATCTACTAGCTTCCCTTGGTCAACTAGATGGGTGACCTTGTCATAAAAGGAAATTAAGCTGGTTAAGCAGGACTTTCCCCTCGTGAACCCATGTTGGCTATAGCCGATGACTGCATTGTCTCTCAAGTGTTTTTCAACAACTTCCAGGATAACCTTCTCTATAATTTTACCAGGCACTGAAGTGAGACTGACAGGCCTGTAATTACCAGGGTCTTCCTTCTTACCCTTCTTGAAAATTGGAAAAACATTTGCCAGCTTCCAGTCGGCTAGGGCCTCTCCAGACTCCGAAGACCATTGAAAAATAATGGAGAGGTTCTGCAATAGCGTCAGCCAGCTCTTTCAGTACCCTGGGATGAATTCCATCAGGCCCCATAGACTTGTGTGCATCCAGCTGGAGCAGCAAGTCTCAAACAAGTTCAGAATCAGCTGGGAGTTTATCATCCCCTCAGTCATGGTCTTCCAACACAGGGCTCCTGGGGTCCCAGGGCCCATCATCGGTGTTAAAGACAGAGGCAAAGAAGGCATTAAACATCTCTGCTTTGTCTATGTCCTTATTTGTGAGGTGACCGACCTCATCAAGTAACAGATCGATTTATCTCTGATCCTCCTTGTGCTGTTAACATATTTAAAAATTCTTGAAAGAATTCTTGAAAGAAAATAGGAAACTAGATTACTTTCCATTATTGCTTCACCAATTGGTAGCTGCAAATATTCATATTAAAGTATTAATTCAATGAAGGGATTTAGGGGCTTATTTGTTCTTTTACAAGCCAAAATCCAACCCATAGGAACATTTGACGTCCCCATAATCCCTATGCAGCTACAGTCCAACCTCCAGTTGAGCTGTGTCCACCTCTATTCTCATAAGAGATTTTGGTGCAGAAAATCTGTTTTCAGGTTCTTGTTCTGCAGCAGGTCTAGTGGCAACTGTAAGAAGATTCCTGCTCCGCTGGGGCAGCTGGCACTGAAATGGGGGTCCTGGGCCATGGGCAGGGTGGGAGGAAACCCTGAGGGGGTCTGGGCATGGACAGTAAGACCTGTGAGTGCCCTCAAGGCCCCGACACTCTGCTATCAAACTGATGGAAAGTTTCAGGAATTATTTTGGCCAGTTGACACTGTCCCCTATATTTTCACCAGGCTGGGGAATTAGAGTGGGCCAAGGGTTGCAAGTTGTTTGCATGCGGCCAGCCTGTTTAGAAAGCAACACTAGTTGTATGGATAATAGCATAAAAAATAGAGTTGTCCCATGCCAGTCGCCTCAGTGCCAGAGAACAGGCTCAGAGACATTTAGCTTATCAGTGTAGATAATGCACAGCTGTGTTAGGACACGTCTGAACCGGTGATGGCAGTGCTTTGTACAGGCAATGGTGCTCGTTCAGGTGTTGAAAGCAGTTCAACTGAAACAGTGTGGAGCCAGCTAACTCTTAACATGGATTTATCAGACTGAAGGCCTTTATCTCTCTCTTTTCCTTCCGACTAAAACCATCCAGTGCAGAGTAAATACTTCTGATTTTGTGGTGGTTTAGTGGTCTCACAACAGTGCTCCTTTCCCCACAGCTGGACTGGATTGACCCTGCAATGGAGCCTACCATTTAGAAGTACTGCTAGGTTGACAGTGTGGATGAGATTCATCTGGCCTAATGAATACATCTGCATCCAGAGCACTTACCTTCAACTTCACTTGTAGTCACTAGAAAGAAATAGAAACTCTTGTATGCAATTCATCTCACTACAAAGTAATTGTCTAAAATAGGTCAGGAGAATAGTGCTCAGTAAATTCTTTTTTTTCCCCTCTTGATATATATAAAAGACCCAAGTGTGACTAGTTCAGAAGTAGAGGTACAATGCAGCTATCTAAATTTTGGTTAGATGGCTTTCACACTTTTTTTTTCTGTTGGTTTATTCCTAAGTCTTTATTTTTAAATAAAGTAACTCATATTACCTGATGAGTTCCAAAGCAGATCTGCATTGCTGTAATAAATATCATTATTATGATAATTATTTGCAATCTCCACTAAAGTTAGAGTGCTGTATAATAATGCAGAGAGAGAGGAGGTCACCAGCTGTCTATGCTTCTGAAAACAGGAAGAATTCACTCACTTCCATGCTAAAGGATCTTCCAGGGTGTTATGAAACTATAGTAGTAACTGAAATATATTCTGGGCTGTTTCTCTGCACCAGGAGACCATTATCATGATAATTTAACACCTGTATCACTGATTTTTGGTAGTGCAACCTGTAATCAGAGTCTGAAGCGATCCCTGAAGCAGTTATAATTTAGATTACAGTTTAATATACAACAGTATTAGTTCTGAGCATTTGGATCACAGAATGTGGAACACCTCACTAAGCAATGATTGCAATAAGTAGGATTTACCATGAAGGAGGGCAATATCATAATTCTATAGTCTTGAAATGTAGCCAGGCTTGACTGAGCTTGTATCTTGAGCAGGATGGCCCATTTTTTGGCATTGTGATACCATACAGGATGCTTTCATGAGGCATCTTTCTGGTAGTTTTGTTTAAAGTAGGCCCAGTAGATACTGCTAATTTACCTCCAGGCCATGATTTTGAAGGGCAGTCAGTACAACTCAGGAAAGAGAGGACTGCCGCAAAAAGAAAGTTTTATCAATGCGACATCTCAGGTATTACGCATGGGGAAAAATAACACAGCCAAGCAGAGCTGTCAACACTCTGCTGTGTACCTTCCACCTCTACTGTCTCACCAATGCTGACAAAGTCTGGCGGACAGTAGGAACAGCATAGATGCCCATAAAGCTTTCTGTCGCAAGAGATAAGGAGGGAGAAGGTACCTAAGCTATTCTCCGTGCTTATTCCTTTGGAGCTGGTTAGGAAAGAAAAATTAAATGTATTTCCCAAAATGATTATTTGTTTCTGTGCTGACAATGTTATCAGCAATGTAGATTTTGGTACTGCTAAAATGTAATCTGTGCTCGTATTTTAAACAAAACACTGTTTGCCCTTTTTTTTTTTTTTTTTGCTTTCCTTCTTAGTGAAACTGCTGCCTATGCAAATTTTGCAGGTCCATAAGGCCCTAGGACTGGCTAGACGGACTGGCTGCTGAGCTATGAGTTACGTTCAGGTGAAAAAAAGTCTTGGCCATTGCACTTATTCATTCTGATAGGTTCCAGGCCAACCATCATGTAGCATCTCTACCTCAAGATAACACAAGAGGAAAAGTAAACAGATCTTGTTTTTTTTTATGGACAGGACTGAATGCTTGAAATGGAAACGCTGTGTGAAATTTGATTTCTTTTGTCCTTCCCACTTGACTTTTGAACAGCTTAGGAAAAGATAAGGAGTGTAGCCACATTTATGTACCCCTAGTGCTCACATCCCCTGGGTGAAGGTTTCAGGCATCATTGTCATTGTTCAAAGGTGGTTCTGCCACATTGCAGATCCTTCAGCACATCTGACACATGACTCCCACTGAGACCAATGACATTGAGATGCCCAAATAATCGGAAAGTTCTGGACCTTAATGACTTGTCTGAGCCCTCTTCCATTGCTCAGTGAAGTCAGTGGAAATTTGTCGCTGAAATTTAATAATGGTTCAGAGAGATAGATACATTCTTGAGGAGGAAGTTCTAAACTTGCCTGGCTGGACAAAGGCCCAAGGCTTAGTATGGAGAGGGGCCCTATAGGTGTAGCAGATCTCTAGAGTAGTGTCATATTGTTGAATTTCTTTAAACAGGACATAAAGAGTAGCAATACAAAACTTTCTAAAACTCTCATATAACATTTTCAGTTACAGCTAAGGCATTTCGCTGTCACTTGAATACCTTCAAATCTCTTTCCACAAACTTCCTGTTCACTTACAACTGTAGACAAGCTGAAATGTCTTATTTCCTAGCTTTCTAGTGATAACACTGCAGACTCAAGTTTGTGCTAAAGCTGTGGGGAATCAACTAGCCAAGTCCTGACATTACTGAGTCATTCTGAGCTGAAGTTCATGCTGCAGTTCTGAGGCAAGTTTCATGCTAATTATTTTGCTTCCAACAGAGCCTGCTGTGATTGATACACTGGAAGAAAATACTGCCTGCCCTATTAGGCTTAACACAAAAGCTTTCAAGAAGGAGGGATGTTGAGCATTCATTTGTGATATAAGCGTCCCATGATTAAATCTCTCATTTGGCTAAAAAAAGATAAAATTGACTTAAAAGCCTGATACCCTCATTGACTGAGGGTTTCAGGGAAGCTGTGTTGAAATCCTAACCTTAAATGATACAGTTGAGGAATATTCTAAGCACCTCTAAATGCTGGGTCCCTGAATGTGGAACCAGTGCTGTGGAACTAGGTCCAACATGAATTTTCAGACCATATCCATTCAATCAGCCTATCAAGCTTCTCTGGACTGTGTCAGTCCCACTGTGGTCTAAGCACTCAGTGTTTTTCACGACATTAGAAGCCAGGCAATAGAAGTTCTTACTGGCAAAAAATTATCTAGACAGTTTAGGCACCTCCAGAATTAGGTGGTAGCTGATAAGCGGTTAGTAAATTATGAATAGTGTGAACTAAGGTGCCTAAAGTCCTACAGTTTGTGGATCTGGCAGCTTATGTCCCTGACTCCCATAGATTTTTGTGCTTAACTCTTGTCATATCATTTCAAAGGAGAACAAACAGAAGCAACAATGGTTTCATAAAGATTTTGCTATTTGTAAGTTATGAGATATTAGCGTCTTGCCCAATTAGGAAAAGCACACCTTTTGTAATTTCTACGGATAAGCAGCTTGAACCCATCTCTGATGAATACAGGAAAGCAGTTTTGTGCATCATATAATCAGCAAAGTAGTAGCAAATAGCCCAATTTTATTTTATTTTTTGGACTTTTCCAAATCAATTTCAAAATAAATATTTTGGAGTTTGAAATTACTTCAGCAAAGCTTGACATGGTAATAATGGCTCACACTTGTGCTAGTTATTCCCTAACCGGGCCCTTAGCCATGTTATTTGCATTTTGTCTTTGCTCACAACTATCCTTCTTATGTTCTTGTCAAAGCTATTACACTTGCTGCTGCAAAGAAAGGAGGCTATCTGTATTCCCAACATTCTGGGACAGAATAAAGGAGCAAACACTTCTGCACAAAGCTCCTTTGAGCTGTTTAATTTACTTTCTGACAAAAGGAAAGATGACATTGAGCACTCAACAAAGAACGAAAATTATTTCCTAAAACATGAAATACAAATGATAATTCAATCATTAGGAAAAATTCTATTACATTCAGGAAAATTCCATTATGCCTTCTTCATTACAGATTGTGAACTAGCCACTGTTGTAGTGGGGTGCAAAAGTTATGTTTGATTTTGATTTTGGTTTTGGTTTGCCTACTGACAAAAAAATCTACTTAAAAATGTAGATGCAAACTTCCTTTCTTCCTTCTATTTTATTAATTATAATTAGAAAAAGCCTTTGGCTCAAGAACAAATGGGAAATTTTCAGTGGGAATAAAACAGAATAAAGCTGTTATTCCCTCTCTACCAAACGCTTGTATCCTCCCTTTATTTATGTATATTTTAATAATCCATTACTTCCTTTTAATAAAGATGATACTGTATTGAAAGAAAGTAAGTAAAAACCATGAGTGACAACTAACAAAAGCCTGGAGGGTCTGGCTTTTGATATCCTTCTAATACAAATTTTTATAAATGCAGTCACACTTGGTGTCATTTGTTGGAAAAAAATGTAGATACAGGTTTTAGTCAACTGGAAGTCTGAGGATGGACAATTTGAATTTACGAGAGCAATATGAGACCAGGCAGATCACACAATGGCATATTTCAACAGGTAAGCTTAGATGTGGCCCTGATGTTTGCAGTTAGGTGACATTTGAATAATAGAGTTACAAGATACAAAGCTGAAATATTCTACTAAAATTTTTGTATTGATCACATAAAGGTACAAAGCAAGCCTTTGGAGAGTCTCAGTTATCAATTCCTTACCACATCACTTAACAGAATTAGTAGGAAGCAATAACAACATCTGTATTTTAAAAAAAAGACTAAGAAAAAAAAAATCAGCTCTCAACATAAGTTCAACCTTAATGGTCACAAACTACACAGATTATATTGCACACATAGACTGGATTATCTGAAAGGTTTCTCTCCTGACAGATACTACTACATTAAACAGGTGACTCATGACCTTCACCTAATTTGAATCTGTCCTTTCATAGAAACAGGAAGAAAGAAAAACTGGAGAGTGAGGAACTCTATTGCGTGATGTTATACTTCAACGTCTTATTGAGTGGAAATCTAATTTGAGAGACACATGACATAGTTTAAAAATACTTTCATACACATAAATTCTTGTTTGGTGGAGAGAGTGTGTCACTAAAAATAAAACAGATCCTACCTGTTGCAAAGTGAATGGAACAGAAGATTGCCTTTGCTAGCATTTCTTTTTTATTAGCTAGAAGTAGAGACAGACTTCTTTGTAATACACAATTCCCTGTAACATTTAAGTGCACATTAATATGTCCTTGTATTGAATTGCAGGAAAGACCACAAGTAAAAGTGATCAGTCCTCACTTATATGACACGTGTGTCCTCTATGTACTCGTGGCACTCATGCACCATTACACCCTCCTGTTGTGAAATTTCGAAGAAATGCCTCTGATCTTCCAGTCCAAAACAGTTATTTCTTGAGTTAATTTTGCAGACACAGCACTTGGTGTGTGACTATTATACACCACCTAAAACATTATTCTGATGAGCGTCCTTAGGTTTGCAATAGTTGTGCAACCTGCTCACCTAGCATAGCATTTATTTAACTGACGTATACTGTGAGTCAGCAGTAAATATAGGTAAAATGTTTAGAGTGGGTGACCAGGTCATGAGAACTTTCTTTATCGAGAGGATTTAGAGACAGAAGTGCAGGTGAGGTGGAGGTGAGAGTATGGGACTAGAAGAAGGGAAGGTGTAAGTCTGTGAAGGTGACTGGAAGACTACGTAGCAAGGCAGATGAAATGCTGGAGGGCAAGACATCTGTAAGCTTCATCATCCCCTGTGTTTTGGGATTTCAGAGCCTGTCTATCTTGAGAAATAGGTCCCTCCTTCTGCTTTTCCATGCAAACTGATATCCAGGGAGTTTGTTGCATCCTCCTTGTCTCATATGTCTCCAGGGTATCATGCGTGTTTTCTGAGGCACTCTGTCCTCCTTACATAAATTGGAATACTTCTGTCTTAGAAAGCAGGACTTGTAAGATGAGGGAGGTTACTGTTTGTGAAAAAGTGGTGGTGATCAGTTTGCTTTCATGTACTGGGAAATGGGAGATGTACCTGATGGGAGAAACAGGGAGGGTCGGTACCTCTTTCTCTTTAAGTGTCTAAATCATTCCTCTTGCTTTCCAGGTGGGACAACATCAAGCTAAGCCTCTAGACTGCTTGATGAGACTGGGAAGATAGCTTCAGTCCACACAACAGGTTCTCCAGGCTTAGCTATGGAGAGACAGACATGGATGAAACAGTTTTCCTATGTTTTCTTTTCAGTACTGGGATGCTTCCAGTCAGACTTCGTTGCCTGCTTGGACTGTCTTGATTTACTATTCTTCACAAGGATTTGGGTCCATTCAGTGATCCACATCTGTCTTAATTGAAAGACATCTAGGTTTTTAAAGACGTAAGTCCATTCTGCCTTTTCTTTGCATCATTCTTGAAATGATACAAAGTAAAAAATACATTTATTTCCTTTGACAAACAGAAACTAATGTTTCAAGGTTTTTTGAGGTACAGTGTGTGAGAAGAAAAAATGGTTATACATACCTGAGTTCCCAAAACTTTAGAACTGGAGGGTTTCTCATGTTCATGGGAGAAACATTTTGTTCCTCTGATTTTTTTCTGCCTGAATGCAGGTTCTGATATAAATACACGCCCTGCTTAGTCTAGTGTTAAAAGAAACTTAATGTCCTCACACCCCCCTCTCCTTCTTTCCCATCCTTCATGAACTAGAGCATTTTCTGCAGAAACTTTGTGTGTGGAATTCAGGCTAGATTAGTGTATATGTAGATGTCTGAACTAGGTCAGTACTGAAAAGATGGCCTTTTCCCTGCTCTGGGACTCCGTCACAGCTCTTCCAAAGTACTCCAGTGAATCTCTCTGCCATTTAACTCTTTAATACAGTTAGGTTATTTACAGTTAATTTACTACACTAGGGGACAGAGGTAAGGTGGTCTGAGTATACACTATATATCTCTATTTGTTAGCATTCAGATGACTGGAAAAACTTAGATCTCCTTTTTCTATTTTCAGAGGTATTAATGTTTCTGAATCCACATGCATAGTACAAATTCATGTCAGTGAAGTTATATTTAATTGATACTGTATTTATTAGTAATATTTTAAGTACCTTACCCAACCTAGAAACTACAGATTTATTTTCTACCTCATTGTCTTTTTCAACTTGATGGCTAGGCTTTTTTTTTTCCTTTTCTTTTTCTTTTGCAGAATGAGTTATTGGCATTTCTGAAGGTAATGTGATTTTAGTTCTTGCAGCAGTGAGTCCTACAGCTGAAGCACAATAATTGAGACAGTTAATTCTGCTGTACTTATGAACCATCCTCTTTTGTCTAACATGGGAGGCTAACATTCCATTTTCCATAGGAATGCATCTGTCACAACAGACCAAGTCAAGAAAATTACAGCAATATTTGAAACAGTGATCCAAGATTGTCCTCAACAAGGCAGAACAACGGCATGTGAGAAAGTATTTACTTAATGACCTGAAAATACAGTTGTTTTAAACAGCATAATTGTAAAATTTTACTTTGAAATCTTGTAAATATTTCAATTCTTTTAAGCATAAGGACCAGGGCAGTGATATCAAATGCCAGTACCATGGTACTGCAAACTCAGCAGTTACTCCAGTGACACAACAAGTTACATTTTTTAAATAAGTTTGCTCTCCATGCTTATGGTTAATACTGATCCAGAAAGCATAAAATAAGTGTTTTAAATAATCTCCCTATTGAAAATCAATAATGTGTTCACTTATTATGAGCACAGTATGTGACATAAAAATAGAATAACATTTGCATTACATTTTCTTCAAGGACTCTTTAAGGAGTCACAAACAGTGCAGAACCATTTTCTCCCCTACGTCTTTTGTGAACAACATGAAAGCTGTAAGTCTTTCAAAACCATGTCCATACACCAACTGCATTTTGTATTTATTTTTACCGTGATGGTGTAAGAAACAGCAATGTGGTGGGCAATAAGTGCAGTATGTGGAAATAAGCAAGTAGAAGCTCTGTAACTGGGGAGATTAAACTGTAATTGTTACTTTTATCTTTTTCATTCTTTAATATAATATTTTGATCCTATTTAATGTTCTACAAAGGGGTTGTACAGGATTATTGTCAGCCTTTGAAAAGTCCGTTTAGGGCCTATAATTAAGAAGATGGAGGGAAGGCCACCACCGAAAGAATGACTTTCTTTTTATTTTAGTTTTTGGATTGTACTTAAGCTTTTCAAACATTGGATGCTATTTTGACTAGTACTATAAATTATATACAGCTTGATTTTGCTCAGAAGGAATTAATTAAAAAGTTTGGATTCATTTTAGTTTAGAAGTTTTGTTATCAAAACAGATGTTAATGACAAAACAAATTATTTCTTTTATCAAATGACAGAGGTAGCTTCAATTAATTTTGGACTACTAGTGGAAAAGCGTATTTTTTAAAAGGACCATATTACAAGAAGGTTCTGTTCCGCCACTGCTTCTTTTCTACACTCCACTGTTAAAATGAGGCTGAACTTCTTCTACAAGCCTGGTTATAGGGAGCTTTCAACTTCCGATTAGAAAACCATATCACTGTATTAACAAGGCACTGTGTTCTAGTTAATAAACAGAGGCTTTCAGCAATGGTTTCCATACAGACACCTTTTGTTGTATCAAAGGAAAATGTCACTTGTATCAATTTGGAGACTAAATTTATTCCCAGATTAACTTCAGTAATATGAATGGAGAAGTTAATTTTGCAAAGTATTTTGTACACACTTCTCTGCTTCATAGCCTTTTCCTGTTTTCTGATGTATAATTTATCATTTTAAAAAGTTAGTGAATTGTTATTTTTTAAAATATATTTTCACTCTGATTATCCACTGTCTTAGATTTTAGTTACTCATGCAGAGACTGCTCATAAATTATAACCAACCAAACTATGAAATTATTTTTCACCCACTTTGCAGATACATAAATGACCGTAGATAGCAGAAGGCAAAGGAAAGCTAGATCTCACTGTGAAATATCCTTTCATTTGAGAAGGGGAAAAAAAAAAAAAGAAGATAAGCTGTCCATGCAAAAAAACCCAAACCCAACCCCCTCAAAACAAAAACAAGCCAAAAAAAAAAAGGTGAAGAATAATTCTACCTCACCATTTCACATGAAGACTTATATGAGTAGAATGAAATTGCCTATTAGTGTTTACTGATTTTTTTTCCATTCTCTGAAAGGAAACATTCACTTCAACAAAATCACTGGTGTTTACTCCAACGTGACAAGATTTTCTTCATGCGCTGTTTCTGTATATTTGAGGAACTTCAGGCTGTCAGGTAAGTGACAGTCTGAGACTTCAATCTCACTGAATGTAATTCCATATTGACAGAAACCTGTGGAATTTGTCCTTTACAGCAGTCTTCTGTAAGAGTTGTTATAAAGAATAACATCTGTAATGGCTCTTGCTCCAGCTATGAGGAAGAACCATATAACCATTTATGTTTGTTGACTTTTGCCTACAGCAGTACAGATTTCAGAAAGCTTCAGAGGTGACCAGAGATTTGGGAACCCTAAGTTTTCTTAGGAACTCCACATAAGACGTGTGGAGAGACTGAACATTAAGATTTCAACAATTCTTTTAAAACCAGATTGTATTGAAGGAGTTTGTGTTGGCAACCTATGGCGAGTTTACACTTCACTAATTAGCAATACCTTGGTGAAAACTGCACAATCCTCCACATCCCCACGAAGGGGGGGAAACAGGTGAGGCATAACAGTGGCTCCTTCTGAATCAGCTCAGTGTTTTACCAGCCAATCTGCCCAGAACCAAAGAACATCAAATGCAATCCCCAGACACGTGGATTGTATTAGGGATGGAACAAGAAGCCTTAAATCTGTAGTTCCTGGCTTTTGTTGGATTATTTTTACACAGCTTTTGTATTTAGGGAGGATTATGGCACACATGGTCAATAAGATCACAAAATCTTTTTAGACCCCTATAATACTTCAAGGTGCAATGAAATGAGTTAAATACGGAGAGAAAAGCCAGTCTGAGTCTCATGGCTTTTGGAGTTTTAAATGAAAATTTGTTGTGCATTTTAACAAGGACCTTTCCATAATTTTTAACATTAACAGAAAAAAATTGTAGAAGAGAATAAAGAAGACATCATACTAAAAGACCTAGTCTGATTACAGCAACAATTATTCTCCATTTCATCCATGGTGTTCATATGAGACCTTTTAGAGCTATTATGATTTTGGTTGAAGTGCATGGGACACTGCTACTTAATTTCCATGAGATCTTAATGTAACTATTATGATTGGTCCATCAAAAGCATAATCATACATTCTATAGTTGTCATGGTATATTGTGCCAATAAATACTACTAAGGAAATTCTTCATGCACAGCTCATTCACATAATAGACTATAATGTTTTTTTTAGTGCTGCTATGGTCTACTGTATCAATGCCTACTGAGGGAGACTTTAAAGCACTCATCCAAGCACATAGGGTAACTATACATAATAAAAATCTTTATGAAGTTTTTGGAAATAAGCAATTATTCTGCACTGCACTGTTCATTTTATTTATAAGTGCCAAAATCATTAGCATACACAAGGGACAGATGTAGTATTCAAATTTTCCCTTAACAATTGAACTAACTTCACTTTCACAGGCTTCAAGAACCTTCAAGAAAGTTTTTTTTTGTGTCATCTTTCACTTTTCCTAATGTCAAAGTGCAAAACCACAAAGGAAATGCTTAAATCTCTCTCACTTAATGATCTCATGCTATCATTTTGTAAGAAAAGGTTATGGCTGCCTCATCGTCCTATCTGAAAGCTATGTCTCTAATCTGAAACTTGTCTAAATTTTCTCTCTATGAAATGGACAGAGAGAAGTACCTCCAGAAAACAATTTGGAGGAACATTTATAAACTAGGTACCTAAAATGAGTGGGACGAATGACTCACTGAAGAATTTAGCCTAGCTTCCTAGCAAATACGTGCTGCAGGAAAAATTTCTCAGTTCTTATGTAGAAAATACAGACACTATTTTCAGAATTACAACTAATCTAGATGAAAAGGGACTAGTTTAGGGCAACAGAAAGGACCTTTCATACTAAACAGGATGCAGGGCTGAATAACTACCGCTTTCTAACACGGGTACCAAGAGACTCGACAGGAAGTTCAAGAAACCATGCAACTGTCACTGATACATTAACTTTGCTAGAGGGCTGTGGGGAAATTTTAACCATCCCCCAGAGATGTACTTGTGCATGCTCTAGATCATCAGAAAACTCTTTTTTCTTCTTTTTTATAGAATATTGTGGTGAGTTGACCTTGGCTGGTTGCCAGGTGCCCACCAAACCACTCTCTCACTCCCCCTCCCTCAACAGGACAGGGGAAGAAAATACAATGAAAAGCTCATGGGTTGAGATAAGGACAGGGAGATCACTCAGCATTTACAGTCACGGGCAAAAGAGACTCAGCTTGGGGAAATGAATTTAATTTATTGCCAATTAAACAGAGCAGGATAATAAGAAATAAGAACAAATAAAAAAACACCTCCTCCCCCTCTCTCCCTTCTTTCAACTTCACTCCTGACTCCTCTACCTCCTCCCTCTGAGCAGCGCAGGCAGATGGGCAATGGAGTTTGTGGTCAGTCCATAACGCTTTGTCTCTGCTGCTCCTTCCTCCTCCTGCTCTTCCCCTGCTCCTGCTTGGGGTCCCTCCCACAGGATACAGTCCTTCACAAACTGCTTCTTTTCCTTCTGTGATAAGGTCACCTGCCTAGTAGATGAAGGGAAGGCAGTGGGTGTAGTTTTTCTGGATTTTAGTAAGGCTTTTGATACTGTCCCTCACACCATCCTTCTGGACAAGTTGTCCAACTGTGGGATGAGCAGGTTCACAGTGTGTTGGGTGAAGAACTGGCTGAAGGGCAGAGCTCAAAGGGTTGTAGTGAATGGGGCTACATCTGGCTGGCGATCGGTCACTGGCGGTGTTCCTCAGGGTTCAATTCTAGGGCCAGTCCTGTTCAATATATTTATCAACAATCTGGATGCAGGAGTTGAATGCACCATTAGCAAGTTTGCTGATGATACCAAACTGGGAGGTGCTGTTAACTCTCTTGAGGGACAAGAGGCCTTGCAGAGGGTTCTAGATAGATTGGAGCATTGGGCTATGATTAATAAGATGAAATTTAACAAATCCAAATTCTGGATTCTGCAACTAGGACAGAGTAATGCCAGGACAGAGTAATGCCAGGCACAAGTATAGATTGGGAGAGGAGTGGCTGCAGAGCAGCCCTGCAGAAAGGGATCTGGGGGTGCTGGTTGACAGCAGGCTCAATATGAGTCAGCAGTGTGCCCTGGCAGCCAAGAGGGCAAACCGCATCCTGGGGTGCATCAAACACAGTATAACCAGCTGATCAAAAGAGGTGATTATCCCACTGTGTTCAGCGTTGGTGCAGCCTCACCTTGAATACTGTGTGCAGTTCTGGGCCCCACAATTTAAGAAGGATGTTACGATCCTTGAATGCGTCCAGAGGAGGGCAACAAAGCTGGTAAAAGGGCTGGAAGGATTGTCCTATGAGGAGCACCTGAGGACTTTGGGTCTGTCTAGTTTGGAGAAAAGGAGGCTGAGGGGCGACCTCATTGCTCTCTACAGCTTCCTGAGGAGGGGAAGTGGAGAGGTAGATGCTGATCTCTTCTTCTCGGTATCCAGTGATAGGAAGCGTGGGAATGGTTCAAAGCTGTGCCAGGGGAGGTTTAGACTGGACATTAGGAAGCATTTCTTTACCAAGAGGGTGGTCAAACACTGGAACAGACTTCCTAGAGAGGTGGTCAATGCCTCAAGCCTGTCAGTGTTTAAGAGGCATTTGGACAATGCCCTTAATAACATGCTTTAGCTTTTGGTCAGCCCTGAATTGGTCAGTCAGTTGGACTAGCTGATCGTTGTTGGTCCCTTCCAACTGAAATAGTCTCGTCTCGTCTCGTCTCGTCTCGTCTCGTCTCGTCTCGTCTCGTCTCGTCTCTTCTCTTCTCTTCTCTTCAACATGGGTCCTTCCCACAGGCTGCAGTTCTTCAAGAACTGCTCTAACATGGGTCCTTTCCACAGGGTGCAGACCTTCAGGAATGGACTGCTCCAGTGTGGGTAACCCACGGGCCACAGTTCCTGCCAGGACCCTGCTCCAGCACGGGCTCTCCATGGGCTGTCGCTTCCTTCAGGGCACATCCACCTGCTCTGACGTGGGGTCCTCCATGGGTTGCAGTGTGGATATCTGCTTTGACATGGTCCTCCATGGGCTGCAGAGGGACAACCTTAGTAATCACGATCTTCTTCACAAGCTGCAGGGGAACCTCTGCCCCAGCACCTGGAGCACCTCCTCCTCCTCTTTCTTCACTGACCTTGGTGTCTGCAAAGTTGTTTCTCTCCCATTGTCTCTCTCCTCTCCCAGCTGCTCTTGCGCAGCGATTTTCACCCTTTCTTAAATATGTTGTCACAGAGTTGTTACCAACATCACTGATTGGCTCACCTTTGGCCAGCTTCAGGTCCATCCTGGAGCAAGGTGAAACTGGCTCTGTCTGACATGGGGGAAGCTTCTGGCATCTTCTCACAGAAGCCACCCCTGCAGCAACCTTCACCCCCTGCCCCCCCGCTACCAAAACCTTGCCATGTAAATCCAATACAAAGAGATTTTTTTTTTTAAATTTATGCATCTTTTCATTTTTTCTTCTCCTTTTTTCCCCTTTCCTTTTCTTTTTCTCTTTTTTCTCTTTTTCCTTTTTTTTCCATCTCCTTCTTTCTCCTTCTCCTTCTCCTTCTTCTTCTCCTTCTTTCTTTATCTTCTTTTTCCTTTCCTGGTTTTAACCCTAAACAACTGGTATACAGTCAATGGTGACATGACATCATTGCTTAATTATGATGAGAGAAAAATTGGTTCTGCTTTTTTTTCTTCAGTTGGCTGTGCAAATTGCAGCCTGAGGCAATTTACTCAGGCTGTTTCTAGATTTCGGTAGCGTTCTGGCCTGCATGATACAAACTAAAAATTTGGAACTTGACACTTGGTAGCCACAAACATTGGTGTGATGGACCTTTGAAACTGTCCTTACTAGTAAATTTGAGTCCATAAGCATTCACCAAAGGTAAATGAAAAAAGGATGCAAACTTTGCCAAAGTACAAAGCCTCCAATTATAACATCTCAGACTTTAGCCCTTGTTTTTCATGGCAAATCACTGCATCATTCTAGACCTTATTCTTCTTTGAAAAATTCTAGTGATGATGTTGACTTCTTCTATACTGATTTGGGTGTCTAAATAATGCTTTAAGAGTGGGATTCCTTCCATCTATGTTTAGGTATGAACTAATCATCTTTGGCTCCAATTACTATTAGAGGGGACACATGGACAATTTTAGGGCAAGATTCAGCTGACCTCTTTTAAAATATATTTTTAAATCATACTCAAAGTATTTGTTTGTTTGTATTGATTACAAAAGAAGTCTATTACATTGCTACATTGGATTTGGATGTCTCTACTATTGATCTGGTCACATGATTCCCTACTGCAAGAATTTTGCTGAGTTTGGCTAGTATCTGCACAGGTGCTTTGTAAACTATCTCATATGGAGATAAACTATATAAACTATGCATGTGGACATCTGAACCTAACCCCCTTAAGCACTTGCTGAGTGGAGCTGTACTATGAACTGCATTTTTAGATGGGACATGCACCTGTATCAGGCCACTTTCACTTCTTGCTCCTTGATTTCTATGAAAGGGAATTGATGTATGTGGACTAGGACCTATGAGTGCACAGCAATGCAGACTGACTGCTCACTATAGACATAATTAAGAAGGATGTCACAAGAAGAATTCAGACTCTGATGTACTTCTCAGTTTCCTTAAATGTGGCAGTATTAGTATTTATAATTAGTATTTTTATAGTTAGTATTTATACCAGATGTTTGCTTTTGCTACAGAACATTTTATGTGAGAGAGGAAGAGTACTGAATTTAAGTCCATCTTTCCCAACAGAAAAGGTTTTTCTACCAATGACTTTCTATTAGCAGTGAAGCTTTGGTCTCTTGGTGAAGTCTTCTGTAGTGAAATAGGAATTTCCACTGTTGCAGTGTTCAGTCCAGTTAGAAACCAAGCCAAAGCTATACGGGTACAGATCATGTTTTAAACCAAGTAAATATACTGTACCTTGGCGCAACCATACCTGTAGAAAAAAATCCATAATGTAGACAAGCCTTTTGACCATATTCCTTTCTTGACCATTTTCCCTATAAAGATAGCGCTGTAAACAAGCCCTTTGGCTTAATAGCCATACTAGCAGGGAGAAGTGAGAGTTGTGTACTTGAGTCAATATTCCAGCTTCTGTGCAAGGTTAGATATATGGATTGTCTTCACACACAATGTATTGTTTTAGATCTAGTAAAATGTACAGCAATCAGCAGATAAATGCACAGCTTACAAAAGACCCAGACTAGTTCAGAGTCTGGGAAAAAAGTTCTAGCTAGTCAAACTAAAGTTTAAAATAGAAATGTACTTTTGGAAATGCCTTTTGCTGTCAAATGAATCTAAATAAAAATAACAACAATTTAAAAATATGTAATATAAATATGTAATATATATAATAAATCATGTTGTTATATGTGATAAATCATGACTTATAATAATAGATTATGTATTGTATATTGCATGTCATAATATGACAATATTTTAATAACATTTTATTATAATTTATATTATATCTTATATTTAATTTACTTCATAATGTGTATAAGAGAAAATTTCTTTGGAAATGTCAGTTAGCTGATAGCATAAATGGTGTTTTTGTTATGAAGATGTATAAAACACTAGTCACTATTTCTAAGTAAAAGCGATGAAATGAACATACTAAAGATCAATAATAACTGCCCAACTGCCCAAGTGTTAAGTCCCCCTATTTACCTAGTATAGTAATCTTTCCCCATAAAAAAAACAAATCTTCGGTAAATTAAACCAAAACATCAAACAAAAAGATTGCCCAAAAGCCTAACCACATAAATGCTGTATACAGTACACTGAAGTGAAACAGAGGTTGATCAGAGTTTATTAGCCAAACTCTGGAGAGTGAAATGCAAAGGCATCATCTGGAAACTTGTATAACTGAGAAGCAGGATTCATTCCCTGAGGCTGAACTCTATGCTGATATGTTTACCTGTTACAGCTCCCAAATTAGTTAAAAGCTAGTTTGGGTATGTATGTTGACAGTCTAGAGTACTAACAGTAACATAAATGATCCAAAGAACTTCCTACTTTTTGTCTTGTTCTACGTGAAAATATTTTCAGTCACTTTCCAGTCTTGCTACATAGGTCTGTTATGTTTCTAACTTGCTTGAGGCTTTAAAGATATTCAGGAGTAAGCTGATCTGCACATAGTAGGTCACACGGAGACAGCACAGAGGTTTACACACCAGTACTATTTGAACATGTCTATTCTTTGCACTGAGGAAATCCATAGCTGTTCATGTTGAAATTTTCAGCCTTCACATGTAGCCTGAGGAGGAGCAGCTGCAACATCTTGGTGTCTTAAAATGATAAGAAGCATTATGAACCTTATCTCCTATCTGAAAATCCAAGACTGTCAAGAGTAGCAGTAAGACCTCTGTAGCCAATGAGCTAAAGGTGAACACACACTTCTCAAAGATACAGGTATGCCAACAGAGCTTCAGGCAAGGGGTTTGGGGTTTCTTACCTCAGCAAGTATTTTGTCAGTGAATCACATTTAGTTTTCTTTCACTGAGATCGTGCTCTGATTCATGTATTGTGAATGTACTGAAACTCTGGAATCTAAATATAATGAAAAAGTAAACATAGACCCTGAATGACCTCAAGAAGGCTGATAGCATATGTAATGCCCAATCTTCTATGATTTGCCTCAAATTTGCACACAGATACTCTTTGGGAGAGGCAGTTGTGATTTACTTGACAGCACTTTCCGTTCTTTTTCCCAGCAATATTCATCAGTCTAGATAAGATCTCATTAGGAGGGTTTTTCACATTAAAAAAATGGTAAACTCGAGAGAAGTTCAGCCCTGAGCAATCACTATTTAGAACTGAAAAGGAATTGGAAGGGTAGGTTCTAGTCTTTCTTTCAAAATCAAGTAAAATATACAATGATTATGAATCTCTTAGACCGTGAGTGTATATTTAGCCTCTGAACTGGAGAAGCACGCCAGAGAGAATGTATTGAAAAGCTGGATTTTACAGTCCTGAGGTCTGACCATTTGCCTGAGATATGAAAGACACACTGAAGACACACATCCTTATGTGGTTTAACTTGGCCTTTCTGCTTCTCACTCCAGCATCTAAACACAGAGCTAGTGGCAAGTCTGTCTTGGATATATTGGTCTCTCTACCTCAGAAGATAGGTCTCTTTGGTACATTGTTTAAAAGTCTTAATTTTGTTCCAGCACTGAATTAAAATTATACTTGGAAACCTTAAACTTTTCAAAAAGGATTTTTTTTTTTTAATTTCTGTTCATATCTTTAAACATGAAACATTACGAGATTGAAATATCCTGCACCCTATGTCTGAGCTGTCATTAGTAGCATCACTGGTTATGAAACACAGTTCTCTGAGATCCCTCTGGAGGTAAGTGATAGAGAACTGGGAAATATGGCCACCGCTGATAGTAGTTATCATTTCTTTGTCAGAACTTATCACACAGGGAAGTATGATGTGAAGGAACAGAATCTTTTCTGGTGGCAAACTTGATATTTTCTTATCATGCTCAAAGTGGACTCTGAAACAACAACTGACAAAGAAAGAGATTAACCCAAACTGGAGCACCTCACCAGCCTCTGAGAGAGAAATGTGTCAATAGGCTATGATATGTGCTCCTATTATTAACTTAGGACCCTGTTTTTAGTTTCTTTTCCTTCTTCCAAGGAAAGACTGATGAGCAATATTCACAGGAAGTTCTCATCACAGTAGTGTTTTGTAATGTCTAAAAATCTCTGGAAAAATGGTCTGGGAGTCTTAACTTCTGAGAAAGAACTGCCTGCTAGTCCTGTTTATTTTATTTACATTTACGTGAAATCACTTTCTTACACAAATCTAAATATCATTTCAAAGCAATAGGTTCTAAAGCACCAAGAATGTGTCCTATTCAGTTACATGCATGCACGAACATGTACAAACACACTTATACAGAAACACACTTTATTCTACTGCATAAGGGCTTGCATAGTGATATGAAATTTTTTTTAGATGCTTAAAAATAAATTCTGCAGTGATAGCGACATTATAGTTACAGAGAAATGTAGATGCCCCCTCCTTGCTTCCTCTTGCTCGCTCTTAGTTTCATATGACGTCACGACTAAACTGACTGGCATTGATATTTTTAATGGCTATCTCTGAAAGAAAATATGGGATTAATCAAAGTTTGAATCTTTCAAATCTGAGGTCTTACAAAGAGGTCACCAATAGTCTATTCTATTAGGTTTGATAACACCAAACTTATGCAACTTTATTTCTAGGAAATCATCAACAAACAGTGTAATGACAGTATGTGATCCATTTCTAGTTTACAGACAGATTGATATAAATGAAATCTATGGCATCCATGTGTAACTAAGTCTGACTCCTGCACTGCTAAATTTATAAGACTTAAGAGGCTAAGCTCTGCTAAGAGGATTGATTGATAAGATTATAATTGCCTGTGGCTTTTGGATCTATCAGGGTAACGAGTATAAAAAGTGATGACACAAAGCTCTGTATAGAAGTTTTTAAGTAATAAGAGGGTCAAAAAAACAGGGATCACGTTTATTTGTACCAAGGACATATTACATAAACATTGATATTTCCTAAAAACAATATAAATACCGTAGACTAATTCTAGCCCAAATGCTTCATTCAGCATCTGCATATAACTCTTATTGCCACTAATTTTCTTGTGTTGTTATAGTTAGTCATTCTTAATATTTTATTAATTTTTATTGCCTCTGTAAATATCTAGTCAATCAAACAGATAACACAGAAAACAGTCCTTATTATAAAAGAACATCTTCGTGACAATGAAAATGTCAATAGGAAAACCACAGATGAATGAAATGGTAAAATGGCACTTTCAGTGAAAGGATGACTCAAGTATAAAACAATGTTTACTCAGTAGCTCGAGAATAGAATAGAATAGAATAGAAGTAGAAATTTCCAGATATTATACATATTATTAAAACCAATAATGATTTAACTGCCACAAAACCTCTTGTGAGGTAAAAAAGGGTTGTAGCCCATATTTTGCAGATGGAGAAAATGATGCACAGTAATTTTATATGCCTCCATCTTGATGTGCCAAAGCTGAAACATTTGTGCTTTGATTTTAGAGTTGATGAACACCTACAGCTCTAAGTGAAGTTAATCATGAAACACAGAGTAGTATCTGGAAGCCCTAAGAACACTTTTTTTCAATCAAGATTGAAAGGATGATTTTTATTTTTATTTTAAAATATTTAAACTATTCTTCATCCACTTTTACATTTCCAAGATTAGATCTTGGCTTTTGTAGTGAAAGATGCTTTTTGTCATATTATGTTTGGTATTTTATAGTTTCCACTATACTGCCTGGAAGGAACATTCAGCCTGAAAGTCTTTATTTAGTCTTTTGTCAGTCTCTCACTAACAACCTGCTTTTTATGTCTTCCTTTCTATTATGATTAATAGTTTACATTTTTATTTGGAATGCTTCAAGCTACAGTCATGGCAATCCCTTTCACAATTTCCTTCTATGTCTTCTGACACTACATGAATATTTGTGTTTGATCATTTTTTCTTCTGGATATGCAGTGAAGATAGTATGTAGGTGTGGTTTCTCAGTATATTTTATAGTAAATGTTTTGCTTCTTTCAGGGGCATGGAAGCCTCTGCCTACATAGTACAGTGTACTGGACCCAATGATTGGAAATACTTTCAGACCTCAGACCTGGGAAATCACTCAGGGGAAAAAAAAAAAAGAAAAAGAAAAATTGGGATTCTCCTTTCCACAGGCTTTTTTTAGTACTAGATCTATCACATGGGTATTATGACTGATCTAATCTAATTGGCCCACCAATCACCAGTCCACCTTTGACACCAAAAACAAATAAATTTTTTTAACAATACTTAATCTTTCAGAGCTAAAACTTCTTAATGTGAAACAAGGGTTCTGAGGAACTGACATACTGGAATTAAGATAAAATCCTCCTCTGTAACAATATGTTACATCAGCACAACTCACCTGTGACTCCTCTTTCAGAGTTTTCTGGTGTAGCTCACTGACACTGAAATGTTAATAGCTAAAACGTATAAAATAGTTCTTCTCTTAATGAAGAAATTTAAAAAAATGAACAAAACTTAAAAAAAAATAGATTTGTAAAGCAACGATAACTTTGGAAAAAGATTTACATACACTATTAAAAATATAAACAGTAGCTTAGAAAAGTCAGTAGTTGTACCAAATACCATACAGAACAGTATCAGTGACTGTAGTTTTATGGTGCCTCTGAAGCATAATACACCTTGAGAACATCCTTAATGGGATAAGTGACCCCCCCCTCTGGTCTTCCAAATAGAAGGCTTAGTGTAGTACAAAATTCCTTTTACCCTGCATGCTGATATCTCTATTTCTAAGAACATACCTGTGACCAGGCTTTTTAAAGCATTTAGAGACTAAACTCACCTTAAATTCCTTTCCCTCATCAAAGGCGATAGAGAAGTCCTTTGAAGAGATTTCTGAAGAGCAATACAGAGGGCCTTAGAAAGAGGATGACTGAGGATTTACTGAGAACTAGGAAATAGATTTGAGTTAGCACAATGCTAGGTGCAAGTTAAACTATCTAATTTGGTCCTTTCCTAAAGTTACTGAGGAACACATACAGAGTTTTTCTTGTATGAGATTTCAGAATTTCTATTAAATAATGTGAAAAAAAGATCTTGCTCGTCCTATGATCAGGAACTGTGAAGGTTTACCATTACAATTGGAAAAAGCAGTTTGATAAAGGAAGTTTAAAAACAGTTGGATAAAGAAAGTGGAGCACAAGTAAATTCTACGCAAAATATCCTCTTAGGGGCCTAATGTATCTCACCTAACCTACTTGCACCTGCTCTGTTGTGTCTACTTATAGACAGATGAATAATTGGTCTGTTATAATGGCAATTTATAAGTATTCTGTATAGTTAATTTCAGGACTAGTTGTGTTGTAAAGTGTCTTAGTAGTGGTAAATTAGTCCTGCCTGTTGCTCTGCGCTAAGACTAATAATATATGTCAGTATCTGGAAAATTGAGTGAAGCTTTTTATATGTTACCTTCATCTGTTGTAAGTTATTGTGGTGGGTTAGCCTTGGCCAGCAACCCCACCCAGCCGCTCACTCACTCCCCCTCTTCAACAGGACAGGGGGAGATAATAGGACCAACAAAGTTTATGGGTCAAGACAGAAAGGGAGATCACTTACCAATTACTGTCACGGGCAGAACAGACTCAAGGAAAAGTAATTTAATTTATTGCCAATTAAAAATAGAGTTGCATGATGAGAAACAAAAACAAAAATCAGAACAATACTTCCCACTCTCCCCTTTCGAGGCTCAACTTCACTCCTTCACTCCCAACTCCTCTCTCCCTCCAGCCCCCTCCACCCGAGGCTCCACAAGCAGCGCAGTGGGAAGGGGAATGTGGTTGGGGTCAGTCCGTAACAGTTCCTCTGTGCTGCTCCTTCCTCCTCACACCTTTCCTCTGCTGCAGACCGGGCTCTCCACAGGCTGCAGCTTCATTTAGGTAATATCTACCTGCTCTGGTGTGGGGTCCTCCATGGGCTGCAGTGTGGATATTTGCTCCGCTGTGGTCCTCCATGTGCTGCAGGGGGGCAGCCTGCCTCACCATGGTCTTCACCATGGGCTGCAGGGGAATCTCTGCTCCAGCACTTGGAGCACCTCTTCCCCCTCCTCCTTCTCTCACCTTGCTGTCTGCAGGGCTGTTTTCTCACACTTTCTTCCTCTCTCCTCACTGCCTGTGTAGTGTTTTGCCCTTTCTTAAATACATTTTTCCAGAGGTGCCACCATCTTGACTGAGGGCTCAGCTGTGTCATCCGGTGGGTCTGCTGGAGCTGGCTAGAACCAGCCTCTCCTCACAGAGGCCACCCTTGCAGCACCCCCCACCAAAGTGTTGTCATTTACTCCCAACACAGTTATCCAGAGAAACTGCTCAGATGATTTGCTGTCAATAATATAATGAACTCAAAGGTTTTTTTGTTCCTTTCATGAGTTAACAACAAGTAATATGTTGAGGTTTTCACTCATCTGTGGTTTGTCATTGCCTGATGTCTAGTTTGTTGTAGGACATTACTTTAATGTCACAACTTTCTTTCCTTGAGCTAGAGTTGTGTTGTTATTTCTAAAAGTTGTATGTTTTTAAGTCATAAGATACTGTTTCTTGTGAGTGATGGGAAGACTTAAGTTTTTACAACTCTAATATTCTTTTCTTCCTCTAAAGCTATGTTAGCAAAGTTAAGAACAGTGAATATATATTGCATATATGTAAAAATTCATTATAGTAAATAATAGATAGTGATAGTAGAACTGCATAGTTAAATTTTCATTACATTTTCCATTATAAAATCTGTCTTCAGTTGTTTATAGCTTTTCTGAATTCGTACAGTTTGAAAAAAAGAGAACTTGTGTAGAGTGCTTACACGCCCAAAAGCTTGCCATTTTTCTACCAGTTGTATCAGTTGGTCTAACAAAAATATTACCTCCTTCTTATAAATACACCTGGTTTCTATTTTTAGATCACTGTCATGGTATACATGACATACTAATTCACTCTGCTTTCTTTCTTTGCCCTATTTCTGTACAGGATACAGGATGCAGAAAACGCCTTTCTGGACTACTCTCTCAGCACAGCACTGAATTGTGCCTTGTGGATGGACTAGTTCTAGTGCTGCCCTGTACTGCCCAGTGCAAGCATAACTCACTGAGCAGTATCCAACTCTGGCACAGATCTGCTGTCTGAGCTTGTTAAAGCATTCTCACTATCCACTATATGGTAATTTTCACATAACAATAGAAAACAGATGTTTTGAATAGATAATGAGATTACAATTCTGAAGTAAATAAGTGCAACATTTTTCAGCTTCATTGAAGTGAGGTGCTGTGAATGGATTTATCTCACCTAATGTGTATATCTAAAAGTTAGAATAAGATTTCTTATTTGCTGGCAATATTGCCTTAAAGTATTCCTCGCCCCTGCAGACCCATATTTTTTCTGCTCCAATCTGTATTGCACTCTTTAATCCCCTGGTTTACAGAAACATAAAAGCAACTGGATTGAGAAACTGTCTAAGTCAACAAATTGCCAACTACATACTTCTGAAATCACAGATAAAGTGTCTGAATTTCAGCTCATTGTTTTAGTTCTACTTTATAGTCAAAAGAAAGAAATAGGCATCCCTGAAAGGTGATTTATCTCATCTTGAGGTGTCTATTTTTCCTCAGTGGTATAAAGGGATCCAGCTTTGACTTAGACAAGTAACTTTTAGACAACTGAAGCTGGATGAGATGAATCACATGCTGCCTGAACATAGCTTTAAGTGTTGAAAATGAATCTGAGCTTTCCTACAGAAACAGTTGGCATACCGCTTACTCGTCCTTAATTCTTTTTGAAATTGATTTGTAAGATCTATTAAAAATCCCACAATATTTAAAATTTTCAGGCGTTGGAAAACCCTATTTGCATAAGTCATATATTATTATAAATTCCTAAGCCCTATTTGACTGTCAATGTTCTTACTTTCTCTTTGAATGTGAAGGCTTTTTTCTTCTGTTACCTGATATTAGTACATGGGCTGTGCATGGATCAGAGGTTATCTGCTCTCTAACTTTCCTTTACTACCCTTGCTGTAAGGGCCGAACCCTCCAGTTCAGCTGTTTTACGGTGCTCTATTTTTTGTAAGGACAGCATCCTGTAAAGAATGGAGGAGATAGTTCTCTCTTCTCGGAAATTTGCATGTGAACGCTAGCTACAAGGCAAGGAAATGCACATTCACCATGAGCACAGTTCATGGAGTGATGAGGACACAAAGAGCCTCAGAGGGAATGATTGTTTCACAACAAGGAGCTCATGCATTTCAAATCGCTCAGCACCTGGGCTTGAAATGAGTCCATGCTCCTGTTGCTTAATACTGTTGCACAGTAGTTTTGGCAACAAGACCGACAGCTTGAAGGGTTATTCTCAAAATCATACAGCATGTTAAATTCTGGTAAAGTATTTTTTTCCCTTCCCTGGCAAGGTTACAAGAAAAAATTGGCTGGATCTTTATAGATGTGCATCTGGCTGAATGGCAAAGCCTGGCTATCAATTTTATCACTATTAATTTATTATTTCCTGGTTTTTGCACTTTACTTTTAGCCAACATAAAACTTTGAATCCTATTGTTGCCTTAAGAAGATCACTTTTTTCCCACCTAAGGGATAAATGCATGTCCTCATGATTTTCAGACATTGCCTCGATTAACTTTTGACTGCTTTAGTGGCATTGAGAACCTAAAATTTGTACAAATATGAAAGCTGATAGCTACCTGCAAAGCCAGATGCTCTCTGTATGAATGCTCATAGAAGGTCAGACTGTCCGTTTAGACCAGTACTGTCTAACAGTACCATTTCGTTGTAAATGTTTTGTGGTGGATACATAAGGAAAGAATAGGAAACTAGGCAAATGTAATATTGTTCTGCCCTCATATTCTGTCCTGTCCTTAACTTGAGGCCTTCCTTAACCATTTGATACTGCAGAAGAATGGGGAAAAGTTTTAGGGTGGTAGGATGGATCAGACAGGTGTGGTGTTAACCAAGAGAGAGTTCCAGCACAAAGTCTGATCATGAATTCTTGCTTGGAGCTGCCATGCTACTACACTTGCCATGTTCTTACACTTCCATGTAGGCAGCCACTATTGATTCCTGTCAGAAACAGGATACTGGACAAAGTGGACAGTTAGTCTGACTAGAAGGAGCTTTTTAAAAATGTATAAAAACATAATAGAATCACAGAACCATAGAACATTGCAGGCTGGAAGGTACTTCAGGCAACCTCTAGTTCAACATCAAACCAGCTTCAGCTATGAGATCAGACCAGGTTGTTCAAGTCTTTATCCAGTTGGGTCTTGAAAACCTCGAAGGATGGAAACTACACAGTGTCTCTGGGAAACTGTCCCACCGCTTGACTGTCCTCATAGTAAAAAGGTTTTTCCTATAACCAGTATGTCATATTCAACTTATGTCTTCTACTTAATTTATGTCCGTTGTTTCTTGTCCTCCCACCCTGCACCACTGTGAAGAACCTGGTTCCACCTTCTTGATGAAGAAGCTGAACTCACTCCAGTTGATTGATGTTTTCCTTGTCCTTGACAGGGGTGGGTGGAGATAGCAGGGACCAACTGGCCACAGTATTCTACATGTGGTCTAATGAGTAACAAGTAGAGAGGAATAATCACTTCTCTTGACCTACTGGCCATGCTCTTGTTCATAGAGCTTAGGTTTGTGTTGACTATCTTGCTGCCAGAGCACACTGCTGGCTCACATTGAGCTCATGGTCCACTGAGGGCCCCATGTCCTTTTCAGCAGAGCTGCTCCCCAGCCAGTCAGTCCCCAACTTGCAATGAGTTCTCCCTTCCTAGGTGCAGGACTTTGCATTTGTCCTTGTTGATTTTCATAAAGTTGGCCCATTCCTCCAGCCTGTGCCTAGTCCCTCTATATAGCAACCCTGCCCTTGAGCATATTGATTGGTCCTCCACAATTTGGTGACATCTGCAAACTCTGTGAGAACACACTTTTTCATCTCCTCCAGGCCACTGATAAAGACATTAAATAGGACAGATTGGAGGATAGACCCATGCAGTACTCTGCTTGTTACCAGCCTCCAGGTAGAGTATAACAAATTAACCACAATGAGAAGAGGCTGCATGCGTAGACCAAAGATGCCAATTCTACAGGCTTGCCATGCCTTTTGATGATCAAACGTTTGGGAAACCTTCAAAAAGGAAAATAGGGTGATGCTGAATGTTTGTACTATGGCACTGTACTGTACTGCTGATAAATCACTTGCATGCTACTTTGTGCTTAAGAAGCAGAGTCACCAAATTATGGCATCTTTCACAACTTCTATATTATCTTTATTCTTTCCTGTACATACACAGATGTATTATATTTATTTCCTTTAGGGGTATATATAGCATCTTTTTTTTTTTTTTTTATGGTGCTGAAAATAACAGAAAACATGAAAGAAAGATTAACAAAATTGATACTGTTCTTTATTTGAAGACTAGTTGCTTCTAAGCATCTGGGAAGTCTAATATACAACAAACTGTGTTTTATTGGGCTGAGCATAGAACTGAGTAGCACTCTAGTGATGGTTTTGAGTACATCATGTTACTTTTTTTAATTTGGATTATTACCTTAATGAAAGAAATACTAAAAGTTATATATTTGTGAAAGACACAGGATACATGCTTAAAAATCACAAAAATAGAAGGTATTGTTTAACTATTTATTGTTGTTACTATTTATTATTTATTTATTATAAACTGCTTGCAGGTCAGAAAAGTACCTTAGTATTTTTCAGTATTTTGTATTAAATTATTAATATATTTTCTTTCAAGAAGCTACAGATTTCAAAAATGTTGTACTTTGTGAAATTACAAATTTTTTTTAACAGGCAGAAAACAAAGTATTCCAATACTCTTATCTCAAATTGCGATTAGAATGGAAACAAAATAATGTTATTGAGATATAAGTCTTTGATATCTCTTTTTATTGTTATTTAGGATGGGGGAGTCCTGTTTTTCCAAGTGCCTGTGCTAGATGAACAGTACTTTGCCAGATTCTTGATAGCTATCCGGGCTTTGGTCTTTCAGTTTTGAGGTCAGAGCATTAACACATTTGCATTATAAAAAGAAAGAAAACTTGTAGGGAATCCCAATATATACTTCATCTGGTTTAAAGCTTTAATCCTGGATTCTGAGTGCTGTGTGGTTTTAAGAGTATTAGTACAGATTTATACAAAATGGCTTGATACTGCATGTGTAAGCACTTTCCACCAACATCAGAAAGTTAAATAAAAAAAATAAACCTAGATCAGGGTTAACAGGGTCTAACTGCTGGAGCCCTGGGAAGACCAGATGGCTGTGTGAAACAACTATATTTCTTTCTTGTTGTTGTTCTGGAGATAGCTTTTCAATCAAGGATCTTTTACCTTTATTTTTAATAAAAAGAATACAAAAAGAATCTATGTCAATGTCTGTTTTAAAAGTTTTTGGGTTTGTTTGGGTTTTTTTAAAAACTTTCTGTAGCAGCCGATTCACCCTGAACACAAGCCGCTTTCTTACTTTTGTCCTTAGAGCCTACTTCTGCCACATGCCTGTTTCAGGGCAGATGGGAATATTTGGCACAGCAACTGGCCAAAATTCAAATACTCTATTTTGTGTAATAAAATCTACATAATGATATTTCTATATTTGGTTTTGAACCAAATCATGCAGAAACCAAATTTGCTAAATTTCCCATGAACAGAAATTCTGAAGAAGAAAAAAAGGCATTTTCCCCTACTGCCCTCTGTTCCCATCAAGTAAAATAAATGCACTGGGACCTGCAGCTGCTAAGCAAAAGTCATGTTCTTGAGGGGATCAAGAGGCTGGGGAATGAGTTGGCTCAGGAGTCGGGACATCTTAGAATCTTTGGCCAAAGGACAGTCTGCCCAGTGGGGCTTCCTATGGTCACACGCCACTGATCTCCAGCAGCTACACTGGAATTAACATTCTTGTCAGGTTCACCGCTGCTGCTAGCCATGTGGAATTGTCATAACTGTCCATTTCAATATTTCCATGCCAAGAAACCTGGAAAACCCAAGAGCCCAGACTCAGTATAAAGCTCTCAAGGCTGCTAAGCTCTTCTTGCAGAGCCAAAAACTGACCCCTATATAGCGGTGGAGCTCAGTAACTGGGATCAAAGAGTCTGAAAACCTTGCCACAACAAACTGTCCTGGCACCATGGATAATGAGGTTACATACACAGGGGAAAAACACATCATATCTAAAATACTGTACTTTTTAGAGCCTTGGATTCTCAATCACTAACAGCAGATAAGAATTCTGTCAAGTTGTCCTCATAGAGCCCTGTCTTTGATTTGTACAAATTCCTTGAATTCAAGAGCTTTAAAGAGAAATATTTTAGGGGCAATGAAGAGGTATTTTCTGATAAAGCTTAATTTTACTGAAAAATTTCTGAATAGATTAAATTTGCTCTTTATTCAAATTAGAAGTTATAGCAAAAAGGTAACTTTCTGCATCTATATATTGGTTGGCATCCAGTGTCCTTCAGTTTTCATATTTCACCTCACTTCATAAGGCATTTGATGCTCCCAACTCTGAGGTGTCCTCAAAACAAGCAATTTGGATGGCAAGGTGTCTAAATTAAGCCTTAGGAAAATACTGAGCACAAGCTGACTGTTGTCACTCAGGATGTTGGGATTATGACCCATTCCAAGAAAATAAGAGCTCATTGCTCAATATTGTTAAAGAACAGAACAAAACAAAACAAAAAAAAATTACCCAACTGTTAGGAAATATTAAAACTGGAATAGGGATTTAAACTGAGATCATAATTATGTCACTATTTCAGTCTGTTGTCGACATCTTAAATACTCTGTAGTTCTTGTTTTTCCATCCCAGGAGAGCTATAGAAGACTGTGAAAAGTTCAGAAAGCAACAAAGATGATCAAAGATATGGAGTGGGTTTTAACAAAGTTTTTGACAAAAAAAAGCATAGCTCTTTAGTTTGCAAAATAAAAGATAGAGGAGGGAGGTGTAATACAGATGTATAAAATCCTGGGTGTCATGGAAAGGATAAAAAGGTGTTAAAGGCTCATTTTCCCCACCAGTATAAGAAAAAAAGGGGTAAAAAATCAAGTTAGTTGAAGCCAAATCCAAAAGAGAAGTCACATAATGGACATTTGAGTCAGAACTTGCTTCTAGAGGATGCTGTGAATGCTCACAGTTGCTGTGGGAACTAATGAAACTGAGTTTTGAAAGAAGTATCTATGGAAGGTTTTGTGAGAGTACAGAGCAGGCTGACTGCTAGGGTGCTGGAGCCAGGGGGGCTCCCCACAGGGTCTGTCAGGGCAGGGCCTGGCCACCTGGGCTTGTTCCACCACCCCAGCCAGGAGCAGGGCAGCTGGTGGGCACTGGGGCAGCCCCTGCCCTGGGCATCGGGCACCTCCCTGGGGACAGAGAAAGGCCAAGACTGGGCCAGGACGAGGGCCCATGGCCGGGCAGGGCAGGTCTGTTGAGAGCTGGAGACCGACTCTGCTGCGGCACTGCTGGGGCAGGGGCTGGTAGCCCCAGGGGGCTGATGTGGGTTCCTGGGCTGTGGGTAGTGCGGGGGGAGCCATGGGGGAGGCTAGGCAGGGACAGTCAGGCCTGTGAGTGCCCCCAGGGCCCTGACCAATTACCAAACACTCTCAGAAAAGTCCCAGATCTGTAAAAAGCTAGAGCCTGGAAAGTACCAGCAGGAATTATTATACATGCTTTTCCTGTTTTTATACTCTTCCTCAACATTCATTTTTGTCCACTGCCATGATGGCTTCCTCATCTGGGGTCAGGACCTTTGTTCTGAACCAATACAACCATGCTTATGTTTTTACTCAATTTACACAAGATCATTAAATTCAGGTCTAAATCATAATTCAGAAAAGGAAAACCTCTCTAGGTTTAGGTGTGTAGGTGTTTGACAAGAATCTCGTTCAGTTTGTGTTAAGTACTATTTAGTTCCTGTTGAGATAGCTCTATCATATTTGGTCAGAATGCCATCACAATCAATAATCTATGGGATTTGTTATTACCTGCACTTTCAAACACACACTGTCATTACCTAGATCAATGAATATTTAGTTATTCCATGATGTTTCTACAGTGTGGACTAAAAGAACTCCTTTCTTTCCATCTTTTTTATCTCTACCCCTTCCTGTACACCAGAGTTTCTACGACCATAGTTATAATTGGCATCTGCAAGACAGACAATAACAGTTCTGGAGCCATTTTACGGTGTGAATCCCTGAGACGCGCACTCTAGATCTCCACTCTAAAAGGTGCCCTCACCCAGTAAACATCTGTTGCATATCCGCTGTGCAGCCATTATGCACATTTGGTTAAGACACTGACAGACCTACACACTTGTAAGATGGATCAGGTGAGATCATGCCCCTGAAGATATAGCAAACCATTAAATACAGATCTCCTATATGCCTTAATTTCTGAACTGCAGTGTAAAAGGAATAAGAACTCATATCATTGTGTTTTTTGAACAAAGGCTAACAAGGCCAAAATCCCTCCAGAAAAGAGATTAAGAGTGTGATTTGAGGTTATTTTTACTACTATTTTTAATTTAAAAAACACGTTTGAAAAAGCAGTTCTTTCTGTATTCTGTGTGCCACCTTGGAGGGAAAAAAAAAAAAAAAAGAATATGTGCCCATGAAATCAGTTTATTTTTATTGTTGAAAAAGAAAATGGTATCTTGAACACACATTGCAGATCTAAAAAAAGAATTGTTTATTTACTTTTAGGAACAGACCCCAAAATTTTATATGAACTACCTACACAGAGCCATAGTGTCATGATAATCCAAGCACCCATGAAACAAGATTTATCTTTGTGAAATCCTCTAATATGCTGACCTAAACATTCATAAAGCAATAATATTTGTTCATTTTTGGTCTACTCTCTGCTTAGCTTAGGAAGCAAACTAGAATTTAACAGAGCTGTGATCACACAGTGAGAACATATGCAGGAGATTTCACCAGTTCTCCTCTTTAGTACAAAGCCTTGCTACTGGAAAGACAATGTAATTTTCAGACCTGAACTTTAATAACATTAAAAGACTTTCATCATTTCCTTAAGAACAAACTGTTAAAATCACTGTGGAGTTGTATATGTTACAGTTTCTGATCTTTTTTACAGTTTTTGTCTATGGACTGCATCAGCTATAAAGCCTTTACTTACAGTAACCCATTTTCCCACATCTTTATTTTTTTAAAACATATGTTTCATTAATACTTTCATTAAAACTCCCAGATAAATTGCCTCAGGAGTTCAGCTTTATTTTATTAATGGTGAACAGGATCAACATATAGATCATAAACAATGGTGTTACTCATTTTGAAGAAATATGGGATTTTAATTGCATTGTAGAGAAGAAACTTAATATTTCCTGTCATCTGCTCCAAATATTTAATTCTATTGTTCTTCTGAAAGGTCAAATCTGGAATGTCACATCTGCAAGGACACCCGTGACCCTTCTTGGCATAGCAGTTCTTGCAAGATGGAAGCAGGAAGACTGAAGAATGCTTCCCTGAGTATCCAAAATAGATTATTGAAAAACTTATCCCAACAGCTGAGTTCCCTAAGGCATCAGTGTTATGTACACATATACACAGAAGGTTTAGCATTTAAAAATATCAGGAAGCCTTTCCAAATCAGTCCCCAATGGCTCTTACAGCTTCTTTCCTTTCTTTGTTGCTGGTTTGTTGGATTTTATTGTTTGGAGTTGGGGGGGTGGGGGGGAGTTGCCTTTATTTATTAATATTTTAACTTTTTAGAATTCCTCAGAAACAAAAGAAAGATGATTTATCTGAATACTAGTAGCCCTGGGAACTTTCTCTGATGAAAGAAACTATATCTATTTTATGCATATCTCATCTTTACAGCCCCCTTGTTTGTGAATGCTAATACTAATGACATTCCTTAACTCTGGAGCTTACTGGGGAAAAAAATAGCAGGGGGATTTCTTTAGGGAATTCTGATATTTAACTGTTTCCTTTTTCTTAAATAAGTTTCAAAACAAATACCCAACAAAATAAGGAAACTTTTCACCAAATGAAAAACTAGTTAACATGGGAGCCTGGAAGCAGCATAGCCTTTTCTTTTATGTTCACTAATCTTTGAGAGTTGTACTTCAAGTTCCTCAACACCACCTTTTCTCTGTAAGTCTTGCTGCTGGTCAGACTGCATTTTTTCTCATGTATCATGGCCATTCAATTCTCTGCAATGCAATTAAAATCCCATCTTTCTTCAAAATGATTAAATCTTGCAACACCTGTGAGGGAAGAAAGGAAGGTATAAACATTCTCTTTTCCTTTACACAGATGGGAGGCACAGACCAACAGAATGCAAAATGCTCAGGTGGTTGCTAAATGTTAAGTCCTATTCAAATAAAAAAAGTGGGTTTTGTGTTTTGCTGTTTTGAGATCTAAGGGATTTGATTAAGATCATGGATCAAGTCACTGTTAAGAGCCAGAAAACACAAGTCTCTGGACTTCCAAGACCAAAGTGGATCACTCTACGTACATTTAAAAAGATACAAAACAACAGTGAGATGAGCTGTAATTAAAGGGGCCAGATATTTTCTGGGGAAGAGTAGCGGAGTTTCTCACCACTTCGGGAAAAAAGTTAATCACTTAGGCTGTAAGTTAAGAAGACCAGATTGATGTTTCAAGCAAAATTAAAGATCGGTTATGAAAGAACACATGGAAATAAAATTTAAAACTTTTTCCCCCCTTCGTGCTAGTATGAATCACAGACCTAAAACTGTGTTAATTCCAGCAGTCACAAGAAGACCCTCAGCTGCTGTTTCATAAAGGTTTTCTATCAAAGAAAAAATTACACTTTTGAGGGTGTGCCTTTCTTTAAAAAAAGGGGAATATCGGTTAAAAGTCACCTGTGTTTTGCTGGAGAGCTATGAAAGTTTGACATCGTGTGCTCTCCAAGTTCCATGCAAATGATGCCTTGCTATCCTAGGTGAAAGATTCTGTCAGGGAGAAAATCTTTTGTTACATACTGTTTACACTCAAAATTTGCCTGGGAGGACAGAGTTTTTAAATTCTTTTATTTTTTCTTGATTTCTAAAATGATTATGTAAGTTCTGTTCTTTTACCCATTCTAAGAAAGTAGGACTGGAAGATAGCACAAAAAGACTCATAGACTCTCTCTTGCAGGTTGAAACATAGCTTGAACTTAATAAGCAATTACTATGGCAGGACTGCGCATTTTTCAGTCTGTGAGTTTCTTTAAGCTTTTTTCACTAACAAAAAGCAAAACACTTGACTCCATGAAACTTATAGAAATTACGTCCTATAGAAGTTTATTATTTCTCTTACCCTTAATTGCCTGTGGTTGTTCACTGATACACATTTCATATTATTCTTTGGATTAATAAGAGACATTGGGCTCTTGTGCATGCCTTTATACCTTAGTAATGAAATCCTTGGTGCCTTTGTGAGATCCATGCTCCTGATGTCATTGGAATATGTAAAAGACAATGGCTGCTGTCTACAAAAATTGTAAGTGCACACATTTCAGTAGCATTCTGTCTTGTTAAAGAAGAGAGAATTACTGTGGTGACACACCTCCATGTGTGTAACACAGCTGAGATTATGATTTGATATAAGGCTTTGTGTATAATGTTTCTGCCTTTATCTGTATTTCAGCCAGAAGCAGCTGGAGCAATAACTTTGTCATATTAGAACCTTACAGAAGCAAAGTTTCCTCTGGTTTAGCTGTCTTAAATTTCAGGGTAAAAATAAAAATTTTCCTCTAAACTACATTTTTTGCTCTCAGCATGATCCTGATGCAGTTCAAACAATATATATCAGATTTTTCTTTGAGATTACATGCTTTTAGATTTTCTTCACACATAGCTCTGTGTCCAGAATGAGGCTAAAAAACTCTCTGCTTTTTGATGTATACGGTTGTTCGTTGCGCCAACAAAATGAAACATGTAGAGCTGATTTAAATAACAATATTATACTTTTCATTCAGCTTTGGATATAACAAAGAGAAGAGATCCATTATCTGTATCTCTGTCACAGAAGAATAGTCTCCTGCAGAGTGCATGTGGCTTGCTTGAATGTTTGCTAAGCTTCTTTTTCAAGATATTTTTCCATATAAGTGATGGTTGTGTTTGCCAGAGGGATGTAGAGCAAATGAGAAAGGAGGTGGTATGTGTGTAAATTAAAGTTGCTTACACTCATAGAGAAAACAAGACCTTCCTTTAAAGCAATGAGAATCAAACTTTTTCTTAATAAGGGTCATTATTAAAGGGAAAAACTGCTACATGGACGTTACTTTCCATTCAGGATTGTAAGACTCATTTTTCTTCCTGTTTACTTTGATAAAACAGACCCCTGATAAGTGCTTCGATGCTAAATAAATTTTGCATGAGACAGTCTTTATTTTTAATCTTTTGCTAATATAAAACAATCAAGATCAGACAATAATCGGAATTATGCACTAGCCAGTTCTTCAAGAATCCCCACCAAGCAGATCACTTATTATGTTACAAGACCTAATTTTTTAATTGATTTTTCATAGTGGCACACAATATTTTGATTGAAGATTTACCATTACTTGGAATTAAGAGGTCCACGGCATGTAATTTGAAAACTGTCTTTCCAAATAATCTTAAATATAATTCTTAAATACATTTGCACTGTCAAATAATTGAGTTCCCCTCATCACTGCCATATCTAGTCTCCTAATTGTACTGCATAGATATTATTTAAACTTCCTTTTGAAGAGAACAAAATAGCTCCTTCTGAAACACAACCTGAAAGTGGTTCTGGGAATAGGTTCTTTGACAGATGATAGCTTCCAAAAGGCTGAAGGGTTAAGACAACAGTCGGCTTGTTACCATGTGCTCTACACAATTCTCCAATACTTTCTGAATGTGCTCTTGATCCACAAGTTCCTGAATATACCATGATGCCAGGGCATTCAACACATTTCAAGCTATAAGAATACGGCTCTGACAGGCTGCAATAAAGCCTTCACATCATTAGTTACATTTTCAACAGAAAAAAAAACCCCAAACCACAAAAACAGTAATTATATCTTTTGTTCAAAGGATCACCGTGTGGGACTAAAAGCAAAGTCAGTGTCGAGCTGTGCTTAGTGTGGATGCAGCTAGTTTGCCCTAGGCTAACCTTCAAGAACATGGATGTGAACCACCCTACAAAACTTGATCTGGAGACCAAAGGTAACTGCACGGGATAAATATATTAAGCAGTCAATATGTGCAGCCAGTGCATAGGTATCAGTGGAGTGTTAGGGAGAGTCCCCTTAGGACCAGATCACAGTCCATTCCTGTGTCTATGATAACGATGTGAAAATATTTATTAGCAAGTTTTGCAGATGACAGGCTTTGGTGGGATAATAAATGAGGAAAAGGAGAGGTTATTTCTGTGCAATCGGCATAATCCGGGTGAATGACCAGAGTGGGAGCCATTCACCAAGCCTGACTGTAGTCTAGTGTGGTTAATCTCCCCCTCTGAGATTAATTAGTCTCCTACTCTGAACTGTTCTCTGGAGGATACTATCATACTATCTTCTTCTACTGACTACAGGGGACTCTAGGGAAATTAGCCTTTATAGAAAAAAATTAGCCTTTGGAAATACATTCCCCTTCCCTGGTCTGACAAATATCTACATATCTAGGATGTGAATAATGCATACGCTTGTAGAGCTTCTTGCAAAATACCGCTTGGAAAAAAAAAGACTCTGTTGACTGCTGTTGCACACAAAATATGCCTGTTCTGAAATAAGTGAGAAGCACAGCTACTCTTGAGTCTGAGGCATAACCGTGAAGCCCCCTAAAAAGGGAAATCAACAGGATGAATAAGAGCCAAGGAAAACTGTATCACAAGAAAATGCTGGTCACTGATGGTCCCTTACTACTTGTACTTGGAAGAAGTCTATTTGTGAGGTCCTAGATTTGCACATATAATTAGTGTTGCTTCAGTTTTTCCTGCCTATCAAATAAGTAAAATACGTCATCTAATGCTACACAGCCATAACCTGTATGAACTTTTTCACTATAAAACCCCTTTGTCAGAGACCCTGTCTCTTTAACGTAATGAACAGGCATTGTTTTTCCAGAAAAAGCAAGAGCCATCATCGTTTGGATCTGTGGTTAATAGATCCAGTGTTCCCAGACCATTCCACAGAACAAACAAGTATTTTTTTCTTTTACATAGAGCATCCTACAGTCATTTCAGAATTTACTTTTTTCCTAACAGATCTAAGATCATTAAACTGTGAATCTTTTTGAAACAAGGCAATGCAGATTCCAACATACTTCCCTACCGAAGACTGATTCTTTGCATTTGGAGCGTGGAAGAATGTTTTATCATGGATTTCAAAACCTTTGACAATAGGGAATTAAGGAGCAAGTAGTGACTAAACACTACATAGGGTGACGTCAATGTCAAATTGTGAGAAAGTGAAGTCCTTTTTACTCACTGATATATTTGGGTAAGTTGCAGCTTTCCTAAACCAAACATGTAGGTCCTGAACCGAAATAAAAGAAATCAAAATTTCAAAATTAGTGTGGTCATTTAGTGCATAGAGTAGCATAACATACTGCTTGCAAATGAAGTCACTTTCCTTTAAGCTCATTCCTCCAAGGTATATCTCTTGAAATAATATCTGTCTGGAATTTTTTAGATACAGACATCACTATTTATCTGCTTCACAAATGCAGGGTTTTCCCAAGGCAAAAAAGGAGAGGACGACATACATGCAAACACACACAAATTCCTTCTTATTATTTTATTGCTTATAAAAAGAATTATGCAAACATCCTTATTTTGTTTTAAGATAAATTTTCTAAGCATATTGTAAATATTTAGTAAAAATGTGACATACTTTGTCCTTCTCAAATGGAAATGACATACACTGGAATTTATTAAGTAGGAGGAGTACATTTGTGCTCTACATCATAACCCAGTCCAGACATATGGATGGTGCCTCTGTGATCTCCAGACGTCTGTTTGTTCAGAAACTGTCCTCTGCAGATTACACAGGCGTTTCTGAAAAGTTCACAGAAAGAACAGATTTCATTTACTGATCTTTCTGAACATAAGTAATAATGTAGTTTTATATTATTTAAACAAAATGCTCAAAATAGAAGAGCATGTCTGCAGATGGATAACAATAATTATAATTCCAGAGAAAGACTGCTAGAGTAGTAAGTATGTTTTGGTTTTATGATCATCTTGCCTAGATTCTAAATTACATCAATAGGAGTTCTTTGATGCACAGTAAGCCTTAAAGCTAAACATGAATTTAGATGCCTAAGCTTAGGCTTTTGACTTTTAAAAATGTTTTTCCTAGATACTTGAGTAAAACTTTCTGATATGATGTCATAAGCTGAGTGTTGACTGAAAGTTTCAAATATTATTGTCTAATGTTTGTCAAACATGCTAATAATTGTCTTTTCCCTCTATAGATTTTCTCCCATTGAATCAGGGTATGTAATTTAGGGACTCAATGTGGAAGTTACAGATTTGATACCTGTGTTAAACTGGTCTAATTATGCAGCCCTTGATTTCACCAGCATATAAAAATGCAGAGCAAGAAGACAGCATCATATTATCTCTGCTAATCTCCACTCTACAACTGGAGGTTTCACATGGCTATAAACAAGGTGGTCAGAAGAGCTGACAGGAAATGCCTTATGTGGAAGCCTCACCGTTTTCTCCTATATCTTTCTTTCCCCTTAGAATCCTGACATAGGTAAGCTCTTGTTATTCTTGAAAATCAGACATCCTTACAGGCATCTAAATTAAGACTTCTCTTTTTACAGTTCAAATTATAACATCTTAGTGGCTTTTGCTCCAGTGTGCTTAATCAGAAGTAGGACAAGAAATCTGCAGCTTATGTAGTGCTACTTTGTTAATGTTTGAGAGGAGATGGTGACATCAGGAGCTGGGCAGTTGCTTTACTATATGAAAAGGCGAGTAACTGTAAATTCAGACTCACTTTTGTGGTAGTTCTGTGTTATGTATTGCCATGGAGACTCATTCCTGTCCATCTTAAAGTCCAATCCTGTAAACAGTTAAGTTATTCTCTTCAATAAGAACTGAGGGGATTCATCAGCTCACAGGTTCCTGTAAGTCATCCCTGTCTGACATTTTTTTCTCTGTTAGCTTCTGTGTCAGTCAAACAAAGCAAAATTGAATTTTGAAGAGGAAAAACAAAATCTATGGATCAGAAAACAAAATGGCTATCCACCATAATCTTCGGTGTATAAAACAGGTTCATGTAGCTTGCGATCAGTGTAGTGCCATGGCTTAATGTACCATTAAAAAAATAATTCACATCCAACACAAATCACCTCTGTACAACTGTGCATTCAATTTCATAAAGCAAGCCAGAGACACAGCATGAGGTTAAACATATCTAAATATTAGTAAATTACACACATAATTAAACACAGATTTGACTTCAATTACCCTTATTTTTTAAGACATACAGTACTCAAGAGAAAGTAATATTCAGAAATAGGGAAAATAGGATAAAAAATACACCCCACAATCAAAAGACCAGGTTTTCTGATTTCAAGACCTTCCCTTTCAGAAACAACCATCTTGGAAATTTTGAGCTAGGCTATGTCATTCAGTCTTTTTGTGACATTGTCTATTTAAAGAGACTCATGCTCATAAAGCAATCTAAGAAGTGAAACATATCAGGAACAGCCTTCAATAAATCATGATCCTTGCTCTCTATAGCCTTCCTATACTTCAGATGATTATAATGTCTTCTCAATTTACTAATACATGTTAAGAGGATTCTGGAAATGCCAAGGAAAAAGGAATATCTCTGTCTTTCATGAGCTGATTGACTTGCCTTAAGAAAGCTTTATTTTGTGCAAAAATAGAAAAGGACTGCATTGAGGATGTAAAGTATTTTAGAGAATATTGGGCCACTATTAACCAAACTTCCCCTTACTCTCTAGCCACATACTCATAGTGTATTTTCACTTTGCAATGTGCTTTACTGTCAGTGTTTTTATGCTGACATACATGGCTGTTTTTAAACAGAAGCTCCTATATTGGTCAATACATAGAGAAAGAGATTAACTTTTTTCAGGTCTCAGATTTCAGGACTTCTCCTATTCAGATCTGTACACTGATGTCATATGAATTTTCTTCCCTTTCTACTTTTCTGTATATATTTTCTGTATATAGCCATATGTTCATTCATGTTTTGGCTGTCTTTTCAAGATTATGAAGCCATAATATCCCCTTAAGCAGAATTTTAAAGCCTGATTATGACAGCATAATTAAAACTAAATACTTCATTGCAAATGCAATGGGTTTGATTTTAATGGAACTACTTACAGAGTAGTACCACTTCCTAAGTTGAGTGGTATGTTACACCACATCTTGTTGGACCGAAATTGATGAAGTTATGCAGGAAGTAAAGGACTACTTTTAAATCAAGGTAATCACGTTTTGACTCTTATTAAGAGAACCTAGCATCTGACAAGGCCAGTATTCTTACTTAGTCAAAGTCCTGGCAAAGGGACGTTCAAAAAGGCTCAAAGGGAGGCTTTGAAGTGCAGTATTATGCTATTGACATGTGTTAACTTATTTTTGAAATCACTGATTTAGTTTTTATGCTGAAGTAAAATTCATCTGCACCATTTGTCAGGACGAAGACAATGCTTGGACTGTAACTTCCAGAATTTGTCATTGCAGCAAACAATTTAAGAAGATGCATAAGGAGTATACCTAGAACAGTAGTGCAAGCTTTCCACTCTGTAATTACTTCACTCTTTCTGCAAAAAGTCTTAACCTTCCAGAGGATACTTCTTCTTCCATAAATATTGCTGACACAGCAGAAAACAGCTGGGATTTTCTGTAAATATAAAACTCAGACAATTAACTCATGTACAACACACACGTCATCATATTCATTTGCCATTTTCATGGTGGCTTGTCCTTTCTACATTTTATTATTCATTTATGATAGCTATTATATGCCTTTCAGAGTCTATCTGGCTCTCCTGAGGAATATTTATGACTATTATAGGGCTCTTATGAGAAGACCCAACGATAGTTATTGCGGAAACTCTGTGAAATGCTACATTAGTGCAGAGATATGCTGGTAGTAAAATACCTGAACTTGTTTCAAAGTATCCCTTGATAGAAATTAAAAGACAGGCTTCTTCTGGTGAGGTTCTGTATCTCCTCTAACCCCGTCACCTCAGAGAACTGAGTAGTTCTGATTTGGAGTTTAGTATTCAGTGGTTGCAGCTGGTGCCTGAAAGCAAGAGACTTTGGAAAAGCCTCCAATGGAAAGAAACAAGAAAAAAATTATTTTTAAAGGTATTATTTGCCACAACAGTAACACAGCAGAAATAAAAATGGAAAGAATACAGGTGAAAATAGAAGGCCTAAAGGTGCACCTTCTGACACTCAGGGACACCTCTATTATCCTTTACCCCTCTACCTCTTTCTATTTTAAAGAAGGAAGGGTGGTGTCTTGAAGTGAATCTGAATACTGCAGTACTGCACCACCTTCTGGGAGGGAGAGAATCTGGAAGGAAGAGAAGGAAAGTGGGGGAGGACGGAGAAGGGCATAGCTTTCACTAGCTTTTTAAAATCAGTGTCTAATTTCAGCCCTGTATCAATAAATAAGCATGAAGCAAACGGCTGAACCATTTTTGTTTAATCCATGGCCATTAAAGTCTTTTCTATGTTTCTAACATATTTTGGCCTCTCTGTATAAAGAACAAGTAGCCATTTCAATTTAGAACTAGGAGATTTTCTGGCATGTAAGTGGTTGTTATAGGAGCAAATATGCTATGCTACCAGGGAAGTAATTTGGAGGAACATCTTGGGTGGAAAATGAAAGAGAATGTAACAGGCCAGCAAAATTAAAGAAAAAAAAAAATTAAGATCAACAAAGTGAGAAACTTAAAAGAAATGTGAAAACAAAGGCTTGATAATACATAGATACAATACAAATATAAAACTTTCCGGTTTAGGTGCAAATATTAACTTCACCTTATATAGAACATAAATTCCTGTGATGGGTTCATGTCCTGTGAATGCAAGAAATGGATTCCATTATGCAGGTGCATTATCACAGCTGCTTAATACATTTGTTCCAGTGAAATCTGTGGTTCAAGTTACACAATATCCTTATTATCTTTTCAGAACACAATCAAAACTTAGTTTTTGCTCAGTGCCTGAAGATTTTTATTTGTTTATGTTGGCTGGGCTTTAAGCAGTTTATGGAAGAAAGCTGTACATTGTCTTGGAATGCAGTTTAATGCCATTTTGGACCACTCTAGCATTTATCTTGTGTAGTCCTTTGGCTATTCAAGGGAACCTAAAGAGAGGTATTTGCAAAAACTAATCTTACAACAGGAAAGCTGGTCTCTGCAGGTATCTTCTTTAATCAAAGGAGAGGAGCAGGTTCCACAAAGGAGATGTTTCATAACAAGAGGCTCTTAATCATCACTGAAGGTGTCCTCCTCCACTGAGGATGCCTAAGAAGATTTTCCTTCATAGGTAAAAGTCAGTCTTTTTGACTAACCCTTCAAAGGCTTATCACACTTCTTTACAAGAAGATCCTCTTAAAATATTTCTTGGCATGGAGTGTGTTTAGGGCTCTACATTTCCATTTCTTTCTCCTTAGTGGAATATTTTCTTCTACCTCCTACTCCCAGTTACAGGTCATTGCTTTTATTCAAATTATTAGTAAAAAATGTTCTCTTTATAGTAGGGTGAGCATCACACCACAGGAACAAAATATTATCCCCACTTTCCTGTACCCCTGACCATAAGCTGCCTGGAACAAGGATTGCTTTTTGCTTCTGATTCTTAGGCAAAACCCAGCGGATTGCCCATATTTAACCAACATCAAAGAAAAAAACAAAACAAAACAAAACAAAACAAAAACATTCAAACCAAAACATGTAATGACTTAGTAAATAAATTAATTGAAGTCAATATTGTCAGTTTACTCTAGCTGAGGATCTGGCCCTGAGTATTTGTTAAGTGTGGGATTAAGTGTAAATAAATCATATTGCACTGTTGGAGTGTATAGTAATTGGGTTATTTTGTTTTCTGAATTCCCTGTCTTTTGCTCTTCTGGTTTACTTTAATTAACAAACAGCATGAAGCTTTTCAAACCTGTCCTTGATGTTCATTGAGGAAGAGGGAGATCAAATGCCAAATTTTAACCTACAATTCCTCACAAATAGTAAGATACCTTATAGGAGGTATCAGAAAATATACTCATTCACATTTAAATTAAGTGTTTCAAATAATGATTTAATTGAGAATTAATAAGCCAGTTATTGCAGGTTAATTAAATGCCACTTGATGATTAAAAACATATTATTTATTCAGATTAACAACTATTAGGCAGTAGTGTAGCCCCACACCCTGCTGTGACTTATTACTTTAAAAGACTCTGTCAATGTATTTCTCATTTTCATGCTTCGTTTTTTTTAACTCTGTTGCTGTTTATAACACCTTAAAAACACTATGAGAAAATAACCCAAAATTCTTAGCATAAGATTATTTTCCCCTAGCATAGACTATTTGTGTATTTTTGGTATGAATGTTTCTAAAAGTTCAGCTATAGTAATTGTAAGGAAAACACCACTGAAATATTGCAAGTGCTATACATAAGCATGTTTATATAAAACAAAGAGGAAATTTGCAGAGTGTATACAAAATAACAGAAGTGAAGGAAGTCAAATATTGAATCTGTAAGCTTCCAAAGAACTCCTTTGATTTACCTTTACTCATTTACCTAGTTAATTTTCAGTGGAGCTGTACAGCCATATATGCTACCTGCATTTGGATGTAATGTGTAAATACTGCCTTGTGGTGGTCAGGAGCGGGTGCTGGAAAAATAAGCAGTACTAACTTTTGTTTGTCATCTGTGTTACAATCTTTCCTTCTTTATCCACATATTCTTTTATGAAAGCCTTTTTAACACTGCATTAATGCTTATGTTGGGCTGTGTTGATAGGTTATTTAGAATTCCTTGTAGATGAAAGATTACCATAATAGAGCAAACTTTTCATCCATATTAATGCACAGTATGAGCACCATCTTTTCCTGTCGTAAATTCAAAACAACTTTAAATCAAAGCAACTGTACAAATCAGTTTTGCATGCACGGCAGAACAGCAGGGTTCACCCACCTTCAGTTTGGACAAGAAACTGCAGCCTGGCAGGTAGCCTGTTGCAATTATTTCATTTTGGAAAGATTGCACAACTTCTATGAGGTGAGGGAAGTGGCAGTCATGTATGCATGTACTGGTTCTTTGCCACTTTTGCTGAAGTGATTCTCATCTTCCTCAATGAATTACCACTGCACCAAAAGATTTTGTACTACAGAACACAAACACTGAGTTTCCTCCTGCCTCTTCACAACACCTCTTAGTGTTGTTACAACACCTCTTTTTGCCTGCAGTAAATGGTTTGCTTCTGTTTTTCCATAGAAAACACTTGTAGGAGATTCCAGTACCAATACATGTGTATTTATTTAAGTGATTTCTGGATCCCAATTTGATGTTAGGAATTTAGAAATTGTGAAAGTAATTCTCTATATTACTTTTAGAAAACTGAAGGATATTATATACTTTTGTTTTTTAGGGGTAGCTTCACTGAGATCTAGCATTTCTGTGCAGCAGCCCATAAGTGAGCTTGAGAAATACTGAGCAGCGTCTCCCTTATAGTCAGCTATCTTAACATACAATTTGCTTTATGCTGTTTTGAAATGGAACACAGTTGCTTAACCCAGCTTAAGTTAAAAAGATAATGAAGACAGGAACCAATCAAAAGATGAATTTACTGTGATTTATATCAAAGTTCTTCACCCAAAGTGAGGCAGAGAAAAACATTCTATGAGCTGGTTTACAACTATTGCGTAAAGTCATATGTCAAAAGCATAAACCAGTTTATTTTCACTGCTATGAACTGCATTGCCATTCTTATTCTGTAAAATAAATAAATAAATATGTAAAACCACATCATCAAAGACAGTAGAAATGGTGTCACACTGACTGGGAAACATTTTACACCAGTATACACAACTGTTATTACTTCTGAGAGGGCAATAAAACAAAGAACGAAGTCCCCTTCCAATCTTCTTCTCTAAAGTCAAGGATGGCTTAATGACCAGCATTTTGCTGGCACCAGTAGGTTTATAAACAGTCCTCTTAACAGTATAGTAGTTGAGTTTAATGTTATTTTACAGAAACAAAATCTTTCTAATGTATCTATCATCTCAGGCATTAAGGGAAAGACAAACTTACAAAGGAATAGGTCTTGAGAAAAGAATCAATTACACTAGCTTATGTTCCCTCAAACTCACTGACTCTTAAGCTTGAAGAGGAGACAGTTAATAGGTTTGTTTTCACAGCAGGTGGGCGTATAAGTGTTTTCTCCAGGGGTCAGGAAGGCCAGTCTTTCCCAAGCATAACAGGCACTAGAGGAAGTGTGAGCTACCATGCTGAACAAGACAGAGGACCTTTTCTTGATGAAAAAGTCAGCAAGAATAAAGGAGAATGTAGTGTCACTTACTTTGCTTTTCCTTTAGACTGCTCTAGCAGACAGTTTCAGCAACTCCTCAGGTCTCTGGAGTACTCATGAAAGTGATCTAAGACTGTAAGAGGATGCAAATAGTATGTGTCAATAGGTGTCAGGATCTTCATATTGTTTGAGGTAAACAGCTGAAGATATTTTAATATAAGGGTATTTAAACATTTAAGGTATGTCCATTTCTAGACATAAAAGACTGGATACTCTTATAGTGCCATTTGATGTAGCTGTATGTGCCATACAGCTGTTGTGGATCTGACTCTCATGTTCTTCTTCAACTTTCCAAGACTCACTGCAAACTATAAATTGCAATCAGGTTTCCAGCAGCTTGGTATACCTCAGAGCATCCTCTGCAAACCTCAGCTTATCCTAAAACTACCGCAACAGACATTAAAATGAAGGAGCAATTAGTACACAGATCACTTGTAAAATGCATTGTCTCAGTTTTATTAAAATGTCAGTGGATAAAGATGAGGATGGTGGTGGAAATAAAGGACAAAAGTATTCAAATAATTGAAAATAGATTATCATAATTTTTTTCTGTACCACTTCAGATCCATACCATTAATGATTGAAATCAATGCTGTTTGAAAGCTGTGAGATGGTATAAAGATAAAAATAGCTTTCAGCCTTAAAGAAGCACATATTAAAATATACTAAAACATCCATACCTTTTATTACTATTTAATTCAAATAAAATGATCGAATTTTACACATATTATTCACTTTATTTATGTTGCCTTACCATTTTACATTTCTTTTAGTACAAAGGATAATTACCGGTCACTTAGATTTTAATCATTCTTATTTTCTTGTTTTCATATACTTAAAAGAAATTCCAATATAGTCAGTGTTTCCACTAATACTCTAATTAGTGAACCACAGAGATCAGAGGTGGATGGTCAGGAGATGAGCATCTCATCTCATCACAGGAATAATGAGAACAACAAAATATCCAAAAATACAGGGAGGTTAATGTACAGGAGATAAACAGGCTTTAGAGTCTGCAGGAGACAGGAATGACAGGGAATCTCTAACCACAGTGTACGGAGGGAATCAGCAACCTGCAGGTAGGCCTGCTTTGCTTTCTTAAAAGATGAACGAAGAGACAGAGTGTGGGAATGTAGTTGAGGAGTTATGAGAAGCGTTTCGCTTCAGTGGGGGAAAATGCAGAGGATGGATAATGGCTTTAGTACACATGAAAAAGCTGTATGCAGGAAGGACAGGACTTCCCATAGGATGTATAGTTCCCTTTCATTTCCCTGTAACCCTTATCCTACAGAGATTTTGGCAGAGACTGCAGAAACTGCATGAGAAGCTAAGAAAATCCTGAGAGGCAAAGTTGTGAATGCCTCAGTCACAGTCTCTCCCTTTTCATGGCAGCCTATTTTTGTAAAACGGTAGGGCCATTGAAGACGTTTATGAAATGCAGCTGAAACTCACCAACAGGCTGAAGTGCTGGTGTGACTGCGCTTGGAATAGAGACATAACCATAGCCACACACTGTGACCCCGTACACCTTGTGTGTTAAGAAACCAAGATAAAGAGGAAAGGATGAACTCCCAGACCCCAAAGCAAATGCCATTCTTTTTATTATTATTATTATTATATTCAACAATAAGAAATGCTATGAGAGAGAACTACAGTAAAGTAAAAATATTTATTTTTAAATTGGAAAAGTAAATTTAAATTTCAATTTCCAACAAAAACAAATTTTCTTTTTCAAATTCTTCCATCAAAATGTGTTATATGCAACAAAATTTTATTGAAAAAATATTTATTGGAAGATACATTCTTCAGGGAGCATTTCACCATTCAGACATTTCTGTCAGCTCTAGTGGAAGTATTTCTATTAATATTTTGTTTGACATTTTGTGTAACCAATTTTTATGCAGATTTTTGTTTAAGTTTTGAACTATCTGAGTATTGTTATTTGGAACTGATTAATTAGGGAGGCTTAGATTCTCCACTAAGAACACTAGAAATGCATATCAGTATTAAATGCCTAGTTCATTATTTTTCAGCCTAAGGATTTAAAATTGTTCCTGTCCTCCCATAATCATTAAGGTAGTTTGGTAAAGTGTCCAATAGACCTATCTATCCAGAGTACAGCTCACAAGGAGGCTGCATGGTCAAACAAAAATGTCCAAGGGAGGTGGAAATTCAAAAACTGTTGTTCAAAATGTTAGTGTATTCCTACAAAAAGATCTGCTACCAGCAAAATACTTTGACCCAGAGCAACAGATATTTTGCATATGTAGGCAAGAACACATTTTCTGTGTGAAGCAAATCCTGTGACCTGACTGACAACTTCCAGTACAAATCTGTGCTCTCATTTTCCTACTAACACAGTTTTGTTCTTGAGCTTAATTGAATCTCATGTCTGCAGCCTTGGCTGCTCTTCTGCTCCTTCAGACCTTTTTTCCCTGGCTCTAATTTTCTCTCTGCATACGTTTTCTCACAACTCTTTGCACTTTCTCCTTCCCTGTGGCTCACCCTTTTCTCTCTGTAATTCTCCTGCTTCTTCTCCATCAGAGAAGTTCCTTAGCTGCTGTCCTCAAGTGCAGCGGCACACTGTGGTGACCCCCTCTCACCCTAGCAGCACTTGACCATACTAATCTTCCTTGCAGTAACATTTCCATCCACAGAAGAGCAGTTACAATAATACGAAATTATTATTGTATATTTCAATGAACTCTCCTTTCATGAAGAAAAAAAATCACTCTACAATAAATGTTACACTTCCGTGCTTTCTGGATGAAACATTTGCATCTTTTAAAGCATCCTTCTTTAAAGATTTCCTTTGATTTCACTTCAGACTTACAAACTCAAAATAAATTAAAATTCCAAATTTTTGTTCTTTGCTTAATTCTTTTGTTTTAGGCTAACAATAATGCTCAATTTATTACTTTTTAGCATTTTTTTAAACAGTAACAACTAATAGTTGCGATTTAAAAGCAAAAGTTTACTTCTCTTTTTTTTGTCACAATGGACAGAAACCTGAACACTCCTATGATGGATTTATGAGGGGAAGAAGGGAGGAAAAAAGGGATCATTAATTTTTCTAGCAGTCTGTTTGCCATTCCTTTTCTTTGGCCAAGAAAAGCATAACTACCCAGTACAGGTCCTGCCATACTTTGCTAATCTCAGCTGCCAGACTGAAGTTGACAGAAAGGATCCGTGCTGCTATGTTATGAATGTCAATAGCTCTAGTACCATGGCAGGGTCTGGGAAATTAATTAAAAAAGAACCCTCCCAGCTGGAAGGTTATGTGATCCAGGAGGGTCCTTAACTTACATGGGTAAGGGGATAATGGGTAGAAAAGGGGGACACTCCATTAACATAGGTCAGCCTTGGAAGAAAGTAATTTGCCTCCCTCTGTTAGACATTCATTGAGATCTTCGTGTCAATCCTAAGGCTACATTTTGCAGATCCTTTTGATTTAAGGTCTTATTTATGGCTTTTTCCATATATGTACATGGCTGAGTTTGTTGTTCAAATTCACAGTATCTGTTTGTCATCACAAAATCCCTTGCTTTAGCCTTAACAATTACATATCTTTCCTTGTTTATACCTAGAATGGTATTTCAGAGATCATTTTTGTGTCCTGTTCCTTTGTCCATGAAACTAAGCTCTTTCATGGCCTTTCCCTTATCTGTCACATTGTATATAAAATATTTTAAATTCTAGACTTTGTTTTCAAGGTTTTCTACATGTTATTTTCATTCTAGCTTTCAAATAGATACCTTGAAATTTATCTCCCATAATTGGATTTTTTTTCTTCTTGACGTCTACAAAACTTAATCTTCATTCTTACAGTTCTTCCTTCTAGTTCTTCTTCATGATACCCTTGGCAAACTTGACAATGGTCATACAACTCTGAACAGTGGTCGAGTCTAATGACTAGCACTGTCATGGTTTTCCTGTATTTCTTTTATATCTGTTGCGTTTTAGTGTCCCTTGCCTTAGCCTTTGGTTTTAAGCTTTCAGGGAAACAATCCATCTATTCTTGAACAGTACCTAGAAGCAAAAATTCTTCACAAGGACTCCAAATTTGTGAACTAAGAATGCTAGCAAAACAACAGCTTCAAGTCAGAATGAATAAATCTAGCAAGCGAGAGATTCTCCAAGGTATCTACTCTTAATACTGCTTTTTAATTAGTATCTCATAAAACATATGACTTACATTGTCTTAGGCTAAAGACATCTGTATAACATCTTTGACCTAAAGTGTCATCAAGTTCTTGTTTAAGTTCCTTTCTATGCAAGGATGAAGTTTCCATCATGTCCAACCATTCTAGCACTGTGGTTCAAATAACTGACCAGTTACCTTATCCCAAACTTCCTTGATGTATTTCTCTCTCTTCTGTTAGATTCTCAAAAACTTTTCTTCAAATTCTCTGTGAAGGAATGGAGTACAAAATACTTTAATGCCTCCATATAAATACATATACTGTTGGCACATCATAACACTGATAATAGCGCTGTGTGTTTACAGCTCCTATCAGTGGTAGAGGGAGGCAACGCCCCTGAGCAACATATATGTTCAAATAAAGAATCCCTTTACTTATGCACGCCTGCTAAATATTGTTAAGGAAAAGTAGGTTGCGAAAAGGCCTTGTTACCATACAGCTATAGAAGCCTGTATGAACCGGAAGACACCCTCCTATTTATGAGGTGTCTGCCTGTATTTTTTCCTCTCTCTTTCAGTATTTATTACATCTTATTTAGGTTTTCTGGTGTCACAGGCTCTTTTAGACCATCTTCTAGCTAAGGAAACTACTAGAGAATTGGTTTCTTTTAGTTTTGCTCCATGCAGGTCTGACCTATTTTACCTTGTTATGGTGATGGAGTGTTTCCACATGGCTAAAATTCAGCTTCCAAGAATTCTGTTCTAGAAACAATGTGGAAGCTTCCCCTTCATATTCCCTGTACACATAGATTTAAGTCAGAATGGTAGCTTGTAATCAGTGCAGCCATTCAACAGTTCTAGTCAGTTTATTTTCTATTTAGTGTTTATTTAAAATTAAAGTGATCTATTCTATATCTACATGATGAAAAATGTCTTCTGGCAAAATAGTCACTAGCAAGCTTATAGATAGATGAGTCCTTAGTTTACATCTTCCCTTTCAAAATCCCCTGCCTCAGAAAAATATTCTTTAGCTAAGGAGGCCATGTTCGTTTTGTGGTGGTGTTTTTTCTTTTTCTTTTTTTTCCAAGTACCTGTAATTACTGCATGTTGGCCAATATACTCACTTAATCTTTTCAATGTGTTAACTGTTGCTTTATCTATCCTAACAGATGGAAGCTGATTTTGCACTACTTGAATTTTGTAAATTGATGCTGCCAGGATCTGCTTTGCAAGTGCTATTGAACTTTCACTGGATAAGATAACTCAGATCTTTGTTAATTCCATAGAATAATTAAGATTCCCTGTAAGTGGAAATGCTGGATAGGTATATGATGCTTAGAAGTACAAAAGCTGTTCAAGTATCATTATCATATCAATGCAGTACATTGATATCATTGTAAAATAGATATGCCAGGTAACAGAGCAGTTATACAACAGTCTGAGCTGTTTCAGCAAGATGCATGCTGACCTCGGACTATAGCAAATAATCTCCTGTTACATGACATTTTCTTTCAGTGCAAATGTTTCACTCTGTGACCCACTTTTCCTACTTTATTAATTCAAAAAATACAATATGCTATGTGAAAAAGAGCCAGTTTTGATGAATGTCACAGGCCCATTGCTTACGTTGCCAGGGAAATTTTCCCTTTGGTGAGCACACGTTCTGAAAACATTTTATGTTTCCATTTAATGATTGCATCCATTTGCTTTGTTTCTAAGTGCTAGATACACTCCACCTAGACCTAGCCTTAATTTATCTACCCTTACATAGCCTTTAACCACCTGAAACTCATCTGTCCTATACGGTCATACAACCTACTTAATTACTCTGACTATCTGACTAAGGTGTCTCCTTCTTCCCTAGGCAGCCATTTCTGCAATGCTCATACATGCTCACAAGTGGGAATGGGTGCCTGTCTACCGATCCACTGAGAATCAAGATATCTAACTTCTTCCTCAGTCTCTAGAGCTGTCTGCAAAGTCACTGTATAGTCATGTCTAATACTAGCTTTCTTTGAGATGGTAGACAGTTGTTGATATTTACTCTTTGTCTAATGCTTCAGTTGTTTATGGTAGGGGAGACAGAACTGGAGTTCCAGACACACTTTGTGGGGGATCTGGATGATCAATTTATGCTTAAACTTATAAATCAGAGTAGATGAATACTGGTAATCCTCCCCCCTTACTTTTGCTGTCTTTCAATTTCCACCAGTGAAGAGAGATTAATATTATTTTGTTTTCTTTATCTCTTCATAGTTTATACATTTCTGTGCGATTACATTTTTTAATCACAGGACATAGAATTTGAAGTAGAGACATAATGCAAATATTAAATGATGACAAAGGCATATTACTATTCATTTTTAAGTTTAAATTCAAAGGAAACTCCTATAAACATGATACTACTTATAGAACTTCAATGAGCGCAAAAGATAGATTACTGTGAAAATATAGATATATATGTAAGTCTTTTCCCCAGAAGCTGGCCATATAGTAGCTTGATTTTTATGGCATGCTTAGTTGTCATAGGCTGCTTTGAAACCAAGTTAGAGACACTCTATATGCTCTGGCTTCAGCCTTTGTAATCTCAGCACAGGCTAATGTGTACAATACAGTACCTGCTATAAATCAATGCAAAACATTGTGGAGTAGATAGAGCTCTGTTATAGGACTTCTTACTGTATTCATAAGATTCCAAAATTTACATTCAAAAGAGAGAATATCCTCGTTAAAACAGAAAGGCAAAACATGGTACTGGTAAGACAATGATTTTGTGTGTATATTTAAATGTGTGTATAGGGGAGACAAAGAAAAATAGGTGGATATAAATTTAGATCACAGTATTTAAAATTATAGAGGGATTTTAAATACTTTAAAATGTAATTACATTCATACCTGGGATTCAGTCCTGAAATTTTGTTTCAATGAAGTTAAAATCTCCCTGAAGTTCAGTAGTCTTAACATTCTAACTTTTAACTTTTCAGTAGCCAGAGAACTGGCAGACAATTAGTTTAGTTCTTTAGTTAGCAGGAAATTAAATTCCAAAACATAACCACACAACATATTTTATACATAATTTCAAGCATGAGAAATGGAATAAAGCCTTATGAATTGCAAGTAAAAACTAAAATACATTTCTACTGTCCCATAGGAAGGAGTCTTATTTAGACAGCAACATGCTGAAAAGCAGCTTCCTAAAGCAAGTGTCTTGAAAAATTTCTTTGATGATTTCAGCTAGAATTCTGGAATGCAAAGGGTCAAAGAATCCAAGAGATTTCATAATTCCTCATAGATGAGTGAGAAAACCTTAGGGCTGATGCAAGTTGATGAACCAAGATTTAATGTAATATGGTCAATTCATTTTGTACAGATTACGGTACAAGCAGCTGCATCCTGCTCTATCAGTTATACTTCTCAGAAGGCTGCGCTATTTCTAGTGAAAAGAGACATACTATCAAATGGATTAAAATATATGCATTAGGACAGGCAAAAAATAAGGACAAACTGGAAATGTTAAAAAGAAATAAAATGAAGAAACCCCCTTGTCTAGCTGCTTACATTTACTAACAAAGAAAATGTTTTCAAAGACTTTTAGAAACTAGATCTACATTGAAAATAACATTGTAGCTGTAAGAGCATTTTTCAAAATTTAGTATGCTTTTAGTTTTTATATATAAGACCTATAATATTGTCGTGGTTTAACCCCAGCCAGCAGCTAAGCACCACGCAGCTGTTTGCTCGCTCCTCCCCCCTCCCAGTGGGATGGGGAGAAGAATTGGGAAAGAAGGTAAAACTCATGGGTTGAGATAAGAACGGTTTAATAATTAAAGTAAAATGTAATACTAACAATAATAATAATGAAATATAATAATAATAATAATAATAGTAGTAGTAATGAAAAGGAATATAACAAAAAAAAGAAGAGGGGAAAGAAAGGGAAAAAAAAAACAGTGATGGACAATGTAATTGCTCACCACCCACTGACAGATGCCAGAGCTGTGATCTGCCCCTCCCAGCCAACTACCCCCATTTATATACTGAGCATGATGTTCTATGGTATGGAATACCCCTTTGGCTAGTTCAGGTCAGCTGCCCCGGCTCTGCTCCCTCCCAGCTTCTTGCACACCTGCTTGCTGGCAGAGCATGGGAAACTGAAAAGTCCTTGGCTTAAGATAAGCGCTCCTTAGCAACAACTAAAATATCAGAGTGTTATCAACATTATTCTCACACTAAATCCAAAACACAGCACTGTACCAGCTACTAAGAAGAAAATTAACTCTATCCCAGGTAAACCAGGACAAATATCAATAACAAGTAATATAGCATACTTTTAGAAATATATAGAAGTGGTCTAACTCCGCTCCCAGTAGTATAATGCTGAACTAATATACTTTTTAAAACCTTCTATTCAGTGTTCATTTATCAAAATTCTGCTGTCCTTTTCAGAGGAGGTTACTTTACTCCTTTAGGGATGAGTTTTGTAAAAGCCAGCCATTTTGTGATATTTTATCCAATTCATTATCTATTCAAAGGAGTAGCAAAGCAAAACAGGGATTAATTCTCAGCAATGAAAATATAAAGAAGTGGAGTGAAACCCTGAGGAGCAGATAGGTTAGAATACTTTAAAATGATTTAAGCTGGGTCTTATGATCGTCTCCATGCAAACCTCCCCAAATGGTATCTGTTTGACTTAGATTGATAACAATACACATAACCCTTCAGTTATGGGTTCCCTGCAGTGCAGATAAAATGATACCTTCTATCAAAATAAAAAATAGATTTTGTTAGAACAGTAAATAGTAGGGAAGCTTTGGACTCAAGAGTCACTTTCTCTTATGGAAATAGAGAACAATAAACACAGACTTGGGATAATAAATGAAGGACTGATTTTATATTCCTGATTCAAAAGAAATCTTCTGTTGTGTTCACTGAGATTATTCCCACAAACACAAGTTCAAGATCAGGACATTTTCTAGTCTGTTCTTACTTTTTACAGGACTACAACGGTGCTGAATAGGGGCAATCATTTAAGGAAAAAAAATCAGCAAATTATAAGGTCCCTTGAGAAAACTCAGCAATCTTTTTTTTTTTTTTTTCCTCCTTTAGAACAGAATGCTGTGGTCAGGTCTCAGATAAACTTTGGATAACTTTTAAATCCGTGGCCATTCTGAAAACAGCCCTTGAAAACTGTCAAGTGCATGTTTTTCAAATTCAAATGAGAAAACTGATTTTCTCTATCACTTGACTGGGCTCTGGGTGTTCTCTGCTTGCAGAAGTCATCAATAAAGAAGGCACAGCATAAATCACTTTTTATTTTATGTGATACTGTCTGTTATTTTGTGGTTAAGTCCAGGCTATACAATCAGAGGGAATGAATGTCACTTCTAAAGGCATTCATTAAATTTGACAACTTCTTTTATATTGATACATGTCAACTGCTTACTGGTCAAGTGAACTTGTTTCCACGTGGGACCTTTTGCAGTGGTTTTAAATTTTGTTGAAGAAAAATCTTTCCCTCCAATATGAATCACAAAGTTCAACTAATGTATATTAAAGAACTAAGATCAAATCAGCTATTTTAATTGATGCCAGCTGGGCTGCATAAGGTTCACTTCCTTTCAATCTAACATGGCTGTCACTCTACACAGATGAGGTATTATGACAGCATTAAACTCATCGGGTAGGGAATCATGCAGAGGATTTACATCCTTTGTTCTACTTCCTCACTTGCTACTTTAATGTATTTGGTATGCTTGGTTTACCATTTTAACACAGATAGTTTTCAGTAAAGTCATGAAACATTTATTATAAAATGCCATCTTCTGAAGACAGGACGTTTTTATGGTCTTTACTGTGTGTGAATATAGATACACATTTGTTTGTCCAGTAAACTCTGTCATAATAACACTTTGTACATGTTTTCTTTAAGCTAGTATAGGAACTAGTACTTTCTCATTTCTCAAGAAATGTATATAGACTTTTTTTTTCCATTCTTTCCTACAGCCCCAGACAATGTTCTTGTGCAAAATAATGCCCTGGTACTGTCTTCCCTTCCATTGTTAATTATCACTACATAAAATTATTTTTTTACATGTTAAGAACAGATTATCACACAGAAGAAATATGATAAAGACTGAAAATAAGAAGATTAAGGTTTTTCATTTGGCGCAAATTTTTAAGAAGGTAGAGATTTACAAATAATAATTTATACTAATATACCTTTTAACAAGTGCTGTTGGAAGACAACTGTTGTTCTGCGTTGTCACAGAGTGGCATAGATCTTAACTAAGTCAAAAGACTTAAATATATGCTTACATTTGATCATACTGAGACTGGGGCAAACCATCCCACAGTATCTATCCATTGATAATATCAGGATCAGATCCAGCTTCAATATGGTCAGCACAACTGTTCAGCTGTAAGGTTACTGCCGTGTCACATCTCTGCATGCTGCCCAAGGACATGTTGATGGGTTGGCTACAGCCCCAGAATCTTACCTTCACCTCAGCAAATCTGTCCTGAAGTGTCACTGAGAGTTGTACATCAATATGTCCTGCTCTCCCTAATGACTAGTCTTCTGGCCAGATCTTTACAGTGATTTTATTAAGCAATCATGGTGTGTTTTGTAAGCAGTATTGAACTTTCTCTGGCTGAAATTGTTTTTTTCCTTTGTTAATTCCATAGAAATTATTTATATTATTGCAATCCTTGAGCAGGTGCTTTGGATGAAGTTAGCAAATAAAGTTCTTGAGTCATTAGTCTGCTAAATGCAGCATAACGATACAAGTAAATGTAGAAATATACTGTGTAACTAACCAAGCATAAAATAATTTGGTTTGCATCTAGGAAACTATCCACCTGATGAAGTATTCTGGCTGTACCTGCAGTGGACTGTTGATGACTTATTCACATTGTGAGCAGGCTTCCCTGAGCCCACTAGGAAAAGCTGTAATGCTCATTGCTATTCCATCTCAGAACAGGTAATGGCTGAAAAACAGTCAATAATTATTAAAATGCTGCACTTCAGGCTACTACGATGAAAACTATCTGAAAACAAACAAATACATAGCTGTGCATTCAAAAGCTTGAATAAAATAGTTGAATACTCCTATACTCTTACATGTCGTTCTGCTCTCTCCCTTAATTCTGACATGTTGGAGACATAAACACTGTAAAAGAGGAGTGGATAAAGAAAAGCAGGATGAGATACAAAATATATCCAGATAGATTTCAGAGGAAAAAGATAAAACTTAAAAGTGAGATGATGAAGAGAGATGAGTATTCTAAATCACAAGTTGAGACCAAATTTTTGTGCCAAGAAAAATGGGCTTAAGCTAGCAACCTGATCAAGATTTTGATAGATATTTCAGAAATAAAAATATACTGAATGAGTATACCTGTACCATAAACTCTACTTTTTTTTCTTTTTTTTTGTCTTCCTCTAGTCTATCAGAGGGGAAAAAAGTTAATTCTTTGGTCATGAAAATAGCCAAATTGGTAGAGTCAAAATTTAGAACCACAAAATAGAAATATACAACCACATTTTGCGCAAACCCACGCTTAAGATGCATATCTGACCCTATTGCTACCACGTCTTCAAGTCAGAAGCCAGTCTTCATTCCCTTCTATTCATCAGCATCTGAGCTGGGATGGTCAACAAAGGATTTCAAACTGTGGAAGTTCTGGAAACCATTTTACAATGCCGGCATCCAACACATTCCCCCAACACACAAACCACTGTTGAAAATAACTTCTTGAAAAAGCAAACAAGCCTAGACTTGACTTCATTTCACTGCTGAATACTTTATGCATATGACTATCAAACTATAACTGTTTCCATCACGTAAAAGGTAAAACTAGCTTTATTAAGCAGGGTCAATGAAATTGTAGCAATGACATGACATGACTTAACAACAAAATTAGCTGAACGTTTTTAGAGCAAAAAAAACCTTTAGTAGAAAATGTTGATTCATCAAAACTGAAATCTTAAGTAACTGAGTTATATTCAGTAGAAACCTCTCTTGTTTCCTCACAGATATTCTTCTCAGCTTTCAGGTGAAAATGATTCTTTACAGCTGCAAGGCAATTTCACAATGTGGACTTTAGACAGATTTTTAAATCTTTTGCTATTCTGAAAAACACAGAATGAGTCATTTCCATGTAGCAGAGGGGAAAAATCTTTATAAAATTCCCCTTACACTCCAACATAGTCTGGGATAAAAATAGTAAAAGAGAAAAAAATCATACAGATTTAATTTTGACATTTCCAAAATGGAAGGCTTCAAATCAATAGTGTTAAAAATGTCAACATTTTCAACTTTTCAATCTCATTTTTTTTAACTTTCTGTTTCAAAATATCATTATTTTGTTTTAAAATTGTACCAGATAAAAAGGAAAATAGGTAAAGGTCTAAAAAAAATGCAAAACAAAATGTTTTGTTTCAGATCAAACAAAACATTTCCATTTGAGAAACGTGACTTTAGTGACCTTTAGTGCCTCTGTGAAAACTTGACAAAATTCTCTTTTTCAACCCAAGTCAAGTATTTTCATGACTTTTTTTTCCCAGTTTTCATAATTGAAAAAAAGAATTCCAGTACTTGCCCAGTATATTGGGTATACATGGCAAGCTTTGAGGGGAGTAGGAATGGTGCTGCAGGGGTGGTTTCTGTGAGGAGAGGTTGCGGCTACCCCATGCCAGACACAGCCATTTCCAGCTGGCTCCAACGGACCCACTGCAGGGCATGGCTGAGCCCCTCAGCCAAGATGGTGGCACCTCTGGGAACGTGTATTTAATAAAGAGCAAAACACTGGACAAGCAGAGGAGCAGGGGCGAAGAAAGGGTGAGAAACAGCGGAGGGAACACTGAGGTCAGAGAATGAGGAAGGGGAGGAGGTGCTCCAGGCACCAGGGCAGAGATTCCCTGCAGCCCCTGGAAGACCCATGCAGGAGCAGGGGAAAAGCGTGAGGAGGAAGGAGCAGCAGAGAGGAGCTGTTATGTGGACTGACTCAACCCCCAGCCCCGACCCCCAATGTACCACTCAGGGTGGGTGGGGGTCAGACAGAGGAGTCTGCAAGAAAGGAGGGAAGTTGAGCCTGAAAAAGCAAGGAGGAAAGGTGCTTTTTACTGTTTGTTTTTGTTTGTCACCCCCCAAATCTGTTTTACTTGGCAATTTTTTTTTTTTTTTTTCCCCGAAGACAAGTCTGTTTTGCCCATGACAGTAACTGGTATGCAATCTCCCTGTCTTTATTTTGACTCAGAACCTTTCTATTCCTATTTTCTCCCCATGTCCTGTTGAGGACGGGAAGTAAATGAACAGCTGGGTGGGCATTTAGCTGGTAGCTAAGGATATCTCATCACACTCAGGTCTATTTAAAGGGCTCTTTACTCTTCAAGGAAGAAAAAAGAAAAAAATATTTTTGAAATATTACTCAGGGAAGGGAAAATGTACTAAAATTTTGGTATATGTTGATGTATTTAACCAATTTGGAGAATAAAGTTCAGATATGCAGAGTGCATTCCCAACATGGGGAGCAGAGTGGAGCTACTTTGCATCCAAAGGAGTCTGGGTTTTCTGTCACTTCTCTGGAGCTGTCCTGTAAAATATATGTTCACACTATGTACCTGGACTCAGGACCAGGCTGTGTACTATGCTGTGCTTTCAGTCAATGCAATTAGCACAAAGAATTAATTTTCCCTTTTTTTCCTTCAGTACATGAATTCGGCAGCCATTTTAACAGGCATCCTTCCCTCCGTTTTTCTCCATACAGAAAGTCTTAAAAACATGGGAGGATAACTTCGATGAAGAGGACTCACTGCTCAATCGGTATTGTATCAGCATCCCTGGCTCTCAGCAAGAGCAAGAGGGGTAGAAAGGCAATAATGAACTACATATCCTCTGCCTTTCTTCCACATTCCTTTGCTTAGAAAATATGACCAGAAATTTTCATAATTATTTGATACATAAATAAATAGCTTATGCCCTCTACTGTGAAAATCCAAGGTCTATCTTTTGAACCGGCTCACATCTCTTCTTTGTGGGCCAGGTTCAATGTTTGCACACAGTAACACAGTATAAATTATGCAGGGATAATGATTCAAGAACTCAGGAAGGACTTTAAAAAACTTACTGTCTGCCAGGCACACCTGTGCTTCTTTACTTATTAATATGCATTTCTTTGTTTCTATATTTATATTTAGAACACTGGAAAGGACAGGTTGGGAGAGGATAGTTTTTGAAGATACTATGAATAAAAGTTACAAAAATAAGTGGGGAAAGGTTTTAGAATAAGCACAAAACAAAATCTTCAAACAAAGCAATACAAACCCAGAACTGAAAGTGGAAGTCTCTACAGTTCTATAGACTTTGGACTCTGCTAAACAGCTATGAATGCATCTTCCAAGGGAAGATGTGTTTGCAAAAAGGAATGATGAGATTTCAGCATCTGAAATACTTTAAGCCTGACATGCATTTTTACGCATGTAGCAAAGGAATAGCAGTCATAATCTGTAAAGAGAGATTCCTGCTCCTATACTTGAGTGGTTAGCAACAACTTGGCAAATAGTTTATAGATGTTACTGATATGGGAGGTTAAAGTGGTCTTGCCTTAGAGCTTAGGAGCTTTTGTTAGTTTTTGATAAGAGTTAAGTCTGTTCACAGTGAGGAATCATGGAAATAAGGGGCAGGAAATGTTTAAAAAAGGGAACACTTTTCCTTTTATACATATAAGTATTCATCCTGCCTAGAGAACTGCAGAGTGTTGCAAGTGCAAGGTAAAATGTGTTGAACACAAGAGCCTGACTCTGCACTAATGAAACTGCCGGGCTGCTGAATTACTCCTGCCTAGGAATACTCTTTTGGGCACTGTAAAAATTATAAATGATAACCGCAGCAGAAGCAATACATATAAGGGGAACTCTGAGCTATGCACCACATTTGACATGCTGAGGATGGTGTATTATCATGGCTTGCTAAACACCCCGAGCCTCTGCCTACAGCTCTGCTTAGCTACTGGCCACATGAAGAAGTAAAGAAGCAGTAACCTGGGGAATCTGAGTGCACAAGGTGCACAGAACGGTACCCAGGTCTTCATCTTGTCAATACACATCACATTGAAATGGCACAGACCAATACATCACTCCTTGTGAAATTAGTTTCAGGGAAGGGTACAGTAATATTATGTATTTGGATCTCCTTTGCTCAAATAAAGTTCAATGCCAGACAGACAAGTATACTTTCCTCTGGTAACGACCCTCAAATTTTGTTTGCCTGAAACCCTAATTTCCCAAATTTTCCTCACTTTATTTAATTGTAAGTTTTCTGTTAAAAAAAAAATATATATATAAGGCAGAAAAGCTCTAACATCTTCACATCAGAAATGAGAAGATATATGCTAAAAATCTTAAATGCCAGTTGAAGAACTACAGACTAGACATTCAAAACCTGTTGCCTAACACTAGAAGTCCACATTTAATTTTTAAAGTTGCTTAAGAACCTTAAATGTTTACTTAAAACTGCCTAGACCTAGGGAGCACTGAACAGATAAGGCTCTGGTTTATATCTCAGCTCTGTCAGTATGTAACAACAAGATAGTTTCCTCTCTGAATTGCCCATTTGAGACTGATTCATCTGACTTCTCAAATCACGTCTATTGGGTTGAACCTCCTAGAAACTACTGGTGGAAGATGTTGTACTCCCTTTTGCCCTCTCCAATTTTTACATAGGAATTTACTGGTTAGAGCATGCACCTATGCCCCTGGAAGACCCTGTCTGAGTTTTCACGCTGCTGTAGGGAGCTGAACCTATATCACCAGAACCATCTGTTAACCAATAGCTATTTGGTATTCAAACCAGGTCTTCTCAAGTTAATCTGTTTAAAAATGTTCTGCTTATATAAAATTTTTGCAATATTTATGGAACAAGGATTGGAATTTCATTCTCTCTCATTCTAGCTTACTAATTACCACCAGCCTATGACTAAATTCAGCATTTCATACTGAAGAGGCAGTTCCGCTTGCTCAGCATGTCTTAACACATCAAGTTTATGGTCTTTATTAAGCATCCAAATATCTAGAAATCTGATCATAAAACACCTGAGGTGGAATTTATGTGACCAAACATAGGCAGCTAAGCTATCTTTATCGTCAGAGAGAAATAAACACTTTTAGTGGAAGAATCCTACCTTTAGGTGGCTGTCTATATTTGGTCAGAAGAGTTTCACCCTAAAAGAATGTCTGTCTCCCTCCTTGAATTGTGAAGAGTACCTGGAGTGATTAGCTCAGCTGTAGGTGACTGGTTTGCAGATGTCTAAAGTTCGATGAGGAAAATTCCACCACTTTCAGCATCCATATTTTTTCTGGATCTAATATTAACACCTGTAGGGAAAGTTTTTTCCTGAATGTCCTGGTTTCAGCTAAGACAGAGTTAACTTTCTTTTTAGTAGCTGGTACAGTGCTGTGTTTTGGATTTAGTGTGAGAATTATGTTGATAACACACTGATGTTTTAGTTGTTGCTAAGTAGCGCTTATCTTAAGCCAAGGACTTTTCAGTTTCCCATGCTCTGCCAGCAAGCAGGTGTGCAAGAAGCTGGGAGGGAGCAGAGCCAGGTGTATTGGGTTTGCGTGGAAAGGTTTTGGTAGCAGGGGGGGGCTACAGGGGTGGCTTCCGTGAGAAGCTGCTAGAAGCTTCCCCTATGTCCAATAAAGTTAATGCCAGCGGGTTCCAAGACGGACCCGCCGCTGGCCAAGGCTGAGCCCATCAGCGACAGTGGTAGCGCCTCTGGGATAATATATTTAAGAAAGGGAAAAGAAGTGACAGGGGAGTTGCAGTTGCAGCCAGAGAGAGTGGAGTGAGAAGATGTGAGAGGAACAACTCCGCAGACACCAAGGTCAGTGAAGAAGGAGGGGGAGGAGGTGCTCCAGGCGCCGGAGCAGAGAGATTCCCCTGCAGCCCATGGTGAAGACCATGGTGAGGCAGGCTGTCCCCCTGCAGCCCATGGAGGTCCATGGTGGAGCAGATATCCACCTGCAGCCCATGGAGGACCCCATGCCAGAGCAGGCGGATGCCCGAAGGACGATGTGACCCCATGGGAAGCCCGCGCTGGAGCAGGCTCCTGGCAGGACCTGTGGACCCATGGCCCCGTGGAGATAGGAGACCATGCTGAAGCAGGTTTGCTGGCAGGACTTGTGACCCTGCGGGGGACCCACGCTGGAGCAGTCTGTTCCTGAAGGACTGCACCCCGTGGATGGGACCCATGCTGGAGCAGTTTGTGAAGAACTGTAACCCGTGGGAAGGACTCATGTTGGAGAAGTTTGTGAAGGACTGTCTCCCGTGGGATGGACCCCGTGCTGGAGCAGGGGAAGAGTGTGAGAGTCCTCCCCCTGAGGAGGAAGGAGTGGCAGAGACAACGTGTGATGAACTGACCCAAACCCCCATTCCCCGTCCCCCTGCGCCGCTCAGAGGGGAGGAGGTAGAGAAAATGGGGAGTAAAGTTAAGCCTGGGAAGAAGGGAGGGGTGGGGGGAAGGTGTTTTAAGATTTGGTTTTATTTCTCATTATCCTGCTCTGATTTGACTAGTAATAAATTAAACTAATTTTTCCCCAAGTTGAGTCTGTTTTGCCCGTGACGGTAATTGGTGAGTGATCTCCCTGTCCTTATCTCGACCCACGAACCTTTCGTTTTATTTCCTCTCCCCTGTCCAGCTGAGGAGGGGAGTGATAGAGCGGCTTTGGTGGGCACCTGGCATCTAGCCAGGGTCAACCCGCCACACCAGGACAGCTGACCTGAACTAGCCAAAGGGGTATTCCATACCATGGAACGTCATGCCCAGTACATAAACAGGAGGGAGTTGGCCGGGAGGTGCGGATCGTGGCTCGAGAACTAACTGGGCATCAGTCAGCGGGTGGTGAGCAATTGCATTGTGCATCACTGTTTTTTTCCTCCCCCCCCCCCTTCCTTTTTATGTTGTATTTCTTTTCATTACTATTATTATTATATTTCATTATCACTATTGTTAGTATTATATTTTACTTTAGTTGTTAAACTGTTCTTGTCTCAACCCACGAGTTTTACTTTTTTTTCCTTTGCTTTCCTCCTCCTCACCCCACTGGGAGGGGGAGGGGGAGACAGCTGCGTGGTGCTTAGTTGCTGACTGGGGTTAAACCACGACACTGAATTATTTGAACAGCTATAAAAATTAGTCAAACAATTGTTTTTGGGAACAGATTTTCCTTTACCAAATAGATACAAGTTTCTTCATGAATTTTGTCTTACAAAAGAAAGAAGGACAGCTGTTACTCTTTTCCTTATGAAGATTAATATATTAGTGCCTGAAATGTAAGTTTTCCCTCTGTATTGGGTTTATGTGCCCCGGTTTTAGTACTGGGGGTGGGTGTGGGAGTGGTGGCAGGGTTGGTCTATGTGAAGAGAGGCCAGGAGCTGCCCCGTGTTGGATACGACTGGTTCCAGATGGCTCCAGTACACCCACTGCAGGGCACAGCTGGGCCCCTCAGCCAAGATGGTGGCATCTCAGGGAAAGTGTATTTAAGAAAGGGCAAAATGCTGCACAGCAGTGTGAGGAGTGACGGAAAATGTGTGAGAAACAGCCCTGCAGACACCAAGGTGAAAGAATAAGGAGGAGGTGCTCCAGGCACCAGAGCAGAGATTCCTCTGCAGCCTGTGGAGAAGACCATGGTGGAGCAGGTTGTCCCCCTGCAGCCCATGGAGGGCCATGGGGGAGCAGATATTCACACTGCAGCCCATGGAGGACCCCACACCAGAGCAGGTGGACGTGTCCTAAAGGAAGCTGCAGCCTGTGGAGAGACTCCCAGGCTGGAGCAGGTTTTCTGGCAGGAACTGCGGCCCAGGGGGGACCCACACCAGATCAGTCTGTTCCTGATGGACCATACCCCATGAAGATGACCCATGCTGGAGCAGTTCTTGAAGACCTGCATCCTGTGGAAAGGACTCATGCTGGAGCAGTTCACGAAGGACTGTATCTCATGGGAGGGACCCCATGCTGGAGCAGGGGAAGAGCATGAGGAGGAAGAAGAAGCAGAGGCAAAGTGTCATGAACTGACCACAACCGCCATTCCTCATCCCCCTGCGCTGCTCTGGTTAGGGAGGAAGGGAGAGAGGAGTTGAGGATGAAGGAGTGAGGCTGAGCCTGGGAAGAAGGAGGCAGGGGGAAGCAGTTTTAGTTTTTGTCTTTGCTCCTCACCTTCCTCCTCTATTTTTAGTTGGCAGTAAGTTAAATTAATTTTCCCCAAGTTGAGTCTGTTTTGCCTGTGATGGTAATTGGTGAGTGATCTCCCTATCTCAACCCATGAGCGTTTTCATCTCATTTTGTCCTCATCCTGTTGAAGAGGGAGTGAGAGACAGCTGGGTGGCTGTCTGGCAGCCAGCCAAGGTCAACTCACCACACCCTCAAAAAATGCAAGGAGAGGGAGTATCTTTCTGTATTCTCCCAAACAAAGTAATGAAAAGTTTTTGTTTGAAAGATGGAGTATGGAGAGATGCATGGATGTATCTACATTGTCTGTTGAGCATCACTTGGAATCTATCTGCTGTTGGGACAGGGTTGTCTTTGCTGTTGTAGATTGCCAGATATTTGGAGGGGAGGCAGGTCGACCATGAGCTACTGTTTAAGAGCAGCGTAGACTTAGCCAGAAAGATATAGGCCCAAATCATCAAAGCATTTAGGGCAGAGATGTGCCTCTCTTTTTTTTCAGAGGAACATTAATAGCTTTCCACTAACTGCAATACCATGACAATACCTTATAGGCATGATTGGATTCTGTGGTTGTAAGCAATCCTCCAAATGTGCATTGACAGCACTGATGAATATTTATAAGGAATGATAATAAAAATAATAGTAAAGTAGACACTAGAATCTGGTATAATGTTTTTTCTTCTGTATGTGTGTTCAGTGCTGTTTTTCCCCCTTCATTTTGATTTTTGAATTAAAAAAAAAGTAAAAAAGAAATTGTAAATGAATGTAATTTCCCTTCCTTACTTTTCTTCTCTGCTTGCTTGAGAGCTGAGCTAAGAGGAAAATCCTACCTAAACGTGTTTGCTTCTTCACAGAACTGAAGTCCCAAAGAACTGATAAATTAGCTATTTAAATACAATTGATAGGACTGCACACTTAAGTATAAAGCTTAATGACTTAAGACAATTGTGAAAGAACCCTGGCTCAGCGTCAAAATACTTACAGCCAGATCTTCAGCTGGTGGAAATCAACAGTGTTGTGTTGGGTTCAGTGGAGCAATGCCGATTTTCACCAGCTGAAGCTCTAGTTCTTCATATTTACCTAAAGATTTACTTTAATATGGTTCCTTTGTTATGCTCACTGGCATGCGTACTCATGCCTAATGTGGGCACTGCTGCGTAAAGGATGTGTTGCGCCATTCAGTGAAATGTTAAAACGAACCACCTGCAGCCCATTGCTAGTTAGCAATGCAGGTGGAAGTGCAGAATCCCACAAGGAAGGCTGTCCAGCTTTTCCATCCCTCAGCAAAACAGGTTCTAATATGTAGGTTTCTGTGTAACCATTGCTGAGATATTGCTTACACACTCACTGCACAGTCAGTGCTTCCGATAATTCAAAATTGCAAACTGCTTAGGGGGTACTTTGAGCCGATGAAGGGTGCAATATAAAACCAAATTCTCTTTTATTCAGTTTGTGAAACTATGAGTTATACTTGACAGTGTAGAAGAAAATATTTTTGTATGTCTTTGGACTAACTCCTGTGAGCAGTTTTTGTGCTGTTTCAAAGTAATTTAGCTCTGGGGAGGGAACAGAAGAAATGATCATCTGTCCAGGATAAGAATTAATAGGCCCAGTATTGATCAGCCACAGCTCTTTACACAGAGCTCTGGTCGGAGTCAAATGTAACATTTCTTCACATCTGCCTTTGATTTTTCTCTAGAGAATTTAATCTAAAGATGTGCCAGTTGCAGGATGCAAGTCATCTAATTCTATCCGTCACTAACAGAAAAAAAGAGGAGGAAAAAAAAAAAACCAACAACCCAAAATCAGCCAGATAACTAAAACTACTGTGGGCAAAAGGAAAACATCTCTTTACATGTAAAAGTCAAAAGGGGAAGGTCTGGTACTCTCCACTCATAAAGAAACACGTACCCTTTCCTTGGCACCCTTTCTAAGAAGGAAAAAAATGAAGTACAAAGTACAAATTCCAAACCCATACATTTATCAATATTGTTGCAGGAAATGTTTCATACTTACACCAATGTTACTGGACAAGCATTTACTTATTTATTTTTATTATATGAATAAGTGGAAGTAGTTGTTACAAGGTACTCCTGATGTCCTGGAAATGATCTTGCATGTGCAGCATTGGAATTAATAGCCACTTAAAAGTGTATTCCCATCTCCCAGAAGTCAAATTGAGTTTTGATGATGGTTTCACTGGAGGCAGGACCAGCTCCTGAATAAACCATAAGGGAACAGAAGAAAATAAGTAGGATATATGGGGTTACACTGTCACTCTGTCTAGCCAATATTTTGTTTTAAATGGTGGGAAATAAAAGATGCTCATGGAAGGCAAAAAAACAGGGTCTTTTTATAGTGAAATTATTCAAAAATCCTCTCCCAGTATCTAGGAACTGGAAAGGCAGAAAATCCTTATTTGAGCCAGAATTAATTTCATGGACGTATTTAAAAGTAGAAACAAAGATAGACTAGACTGTGCAGAGGTCTGGAGCTGTTATTCATCTCTGATTTCAACTGAAGGCTCAAACCTTCAGTTTTTTTCAGAAAAAAATGTTGTGGCCTCATTTCAAATTCACTTGAAGTCTCCTAGAAGAAGCACTGCTCTTCAGAATGGTTTCATCTGGAGTTATCAGTAGACCAAGACAGGGATAGCAGGGCTGTTGCCTTGTTTGGATAAGAAGCCATTGGTAGAGTTTGTTTAGAGGAAAACTTCATAGCAGATTTCTGTTTTGTTAGCACTAGATTTGATTGTATGGGAAGATAAGGGAAAACAGGCTGAACTCAGCTCAAGCTGAAGAGTTTAGATATAAAATATAGGTGGAAAGATTAAAAAATATCTTGCTCACCTTTTTACTTTGCTAGGACTCAAGGAGGCAAGACCGGTTCTCAAGAAAAAATTTAAGAGGTTGTCACACCAGTTTCAAAGGGCTAACGCAACAGCTGTGGCTCAGCACTGTATGTTGTGCAGTGAAATAGGCCAAGAGCACCTGACCCCCAGTCTAGACATATATCGCCAATGATAATCCTGCCTGCTGCAGATCTTACGGAATCACACTGCTGTTAGAGATGTAAGATTTTTAGCCAGAATCCACTAGCAGTTGAACAAAAAACCGCATGTATCCTTGAGAATCTGACTTTGGACATTCAATGTGAACAACGCTGTCATCCAGCAGAGAGGTATCGATAAACATAAGTTTGTGAATGACCTCACATGTGTAACTGGTTACAGCAAGTGGCATCAATAACTCCATAAAGATAAATACAAGAAACACTGACTATTACCCCAAGGTCAGTTAAGAGGAGATCACCGAGTAACTAATTAAAAACCAAACATCTCTGTTTTACTATTGGGGGGGGGGGGGGGGGGGGGAAGGTGCTATTGGCATAATGGTAAGTAAGAGGGTTGGTACAGAAATGTGGTATTTTATGTGAAACACTGGTAAATATATGTTAATATGTCTTGCAAAATAAAGCAAGTAAATTCTATTTGCCTACTTCTATCCAGGATTGTACTACTTGAAAGGCATTAATAAGTTTGAGTTAGATACTTACACAGTGTGATACAAAACTTCAAGGCATGTTAATACTTCTTAATTCCATTTAATTTCAGGTGTTCAGCTGGGATCACAGTGCAGTCTCTCTGGACTTCCTCTAAATGAAAGGATAGAAGACAGTCCTAGAAAATATTTCCTCATGGGAATATAAGTAACATTAAGATATAAGAGGCTTCCTGACTTCTTACAGACATGAATTTATGTTGGTCAGAGTAGGTAAGACCTGAGTGTTGGACTGAAAGGTGTAAGCAGTGCCTTCATGTTAGACTTAACGTGTTGGAAGAGGTAGATGGATGCTTTAAAGGACCTGAGCACTGGGTGTTATTTAAAACTCTATGTGAATTGCAGTTCGCATGCATCAGCAGATGCCCAAACATGCAGGAAAGCTGCATACTGCTGGGGAGAGTGCAGGGGGGTGGTATGGGAATTGCTTTTTTAGCAATTTTCTGGTTATCAAAATCAAACAATTCTAGGCAGAAAGAATCATTTCCCCCCTGCTTTCTTCTGAGAAAGGGAGTGATTGTAATATCTTTAGCTCTATTATGGCTTGTTTCTGATTGAGAATTTTCTTAGCTGAATTCCAAATGTCTAGTGAAATACACCCAGGCCTACTAATAACAGTCACCAAGGATACACAGAGATTTAATGCAGTGTTTGCAGAGCTGGGAGTAATGGCTGTCAGACTGAGCTAGTGGAGTTACAGGACTTCATTAGCTCATTTGGAAGAGCCGTGATTTTAGAGCAGAAAGTACCTAAACTGTAAACACCTCCTAAATCTTTCCACCACCCCACCCTTTTTTTTTCAGGTATGGTGAGACTTATTAAAGAGACAAAGGTAAAATAGAGAACATTTACAATTAAATGTATATTTATTATGTGTGAAAGGAAAACATTCATCTTCAAATCCCTTTGAAAGAAAGTATCTGTGTATACGGGGAATCTGATTGTTTCTGTATTTTATTGGACTTATTGCACTTATTGTAGCATTAAGGAAGATCAGTTGAATTCTTTGCATGGTAATAGTAAGAAAAAGGAATAAAGGGAGAGCAACACAATTTTGTGAAGTACTGTGGCTTTCTTTCGCTGAGATTTACACATTTCTGTCCCCTTGCTTGAAAAATTAGTTTTTGGGACATTAGTCAGTTTGCACAGTATTATTCATTCGGTGAAACCTGTGTGGCTACAGAGGGTAATTTGCTGGAATGCACTAATGCAGTACTGGGTAACTCAGACACTCTTTACAACAGAACAGTTATTTGCCACCTGGGTCTTTACAGGTATTAAGTAGAAAAGCCTATAACAGGTTGTTTTACATAGCTTTTAATTTTTATTTATAGTATTTTGTTTTTCAAAGGACACAGAAATGTACAGAAGCAAATTAAAAATACCAGTCTTGATAATCGCGAGGATGGGACTGCCTCTTTTTACCTCCTGTGATAACAGCACAAAAGTGGGTTTGTTTTTTGTGTCTACTGCGGTGACACAGCAGTACCAGGGACTCAGGACGGGAGGGATTTAAGCCGCCCCACCCTGCCCCTGAGCTCTCATTCTCGGTATGGGCAGAAGTCATCCTAACACCAGGGGCTGCTGGGGAATCAGAGCTTGCTAGGATCAAACTGAAGAATAAGACACAGAAAGAAAAACAGAAGGGAGTTTCAGAGTCTCAATATAGGGTTTCCTGCATAAGGAACATTTATGGAAAACAGCTTGCCCGCCCTCCTCACAGGTCCCAATCTAAGTGTCCGCAGCCACACATGAGGATACAGCAATGGACGGTATATTTTCTGCAGTGGAGCAAAGAAGATAGGAATAATAAATTGGTTACACATATAAAGCTTGTATTATCTCCTTTCACTTACTTCCACTAATTATTGTTGGGCAAAACTTAAAAGGTTTGATTAGATGCTTGCATCAGGTCATTCACTCATTCCTCAAACCCTGACCGGTCCCTTAGCATTCCCTCATCTATTCTCAAGACCTTTTTCTGCTTTTCAGTGCTTGATCTCCCCAAAAGACACTAAAACTAGGGAGTATATCACTTCTGCATTTACTTTCACACTGATACAGCTCCCAGAGCACAGAGTAAGTGGGACTGAGTTCAGAGAAAGAGTTTGTGTTTGTGTGATTTCAGGATAACCAGTCATGGGCTTATGCACAAATATTCTCACTGCCCTGTTGTTCTTCCTGTCACTGGCTGCTAGCAGCACTGTGCTTTATTTACTGTACAGTAAAACTGGGAATCACACAGATTAAAAACTATTGCTTTCAAGTCTTGATATCCGACTCATTTCCTGTCAGCCTGCTGATATAACCAATCCAGAAGGCACTTTTCATTAAGAGCTACAGTAAGAAAATCTCTTAACACTGGATTTGAATTTTCATGGTAAACACTAGATTGGGTAACCTCCTTTGCATGCCACCCAGCAGGGAAAATACACTGTGGTTGTGTCTTAGCAGATGTCTGGTGACAAATATCACTCATCTCTGTGGCAATCTACTTGTGTTAGCCTTCTTGAGACCACAGAAGAGATTAGGATTTAGAACAAAACACTTTTTCAATCTACTTTGTAGACAGACTTCCACATAGGTCCTTCCAGACATTCCTTTTTTCAGCTGTCAGTCACTTTTAAGTCATTTTAAAAAGTAATGATGAGGATTTGTCTCTCCCCTCCCCTTCTTATGGTGACTTTAAGCAAAGCTTGAAAAGCCTTGCTTTGAGTAAACAGATCGGATTTTAAAATGCATAGCAAGAACATTTTAATTGTGATCTTGAAGAAGTTATTTGTACAAAGAATATAAAGATTGTCAGAGAAACCTCTACCAATGGCTTCTTGAGTACTCTTCAATCTAGGTGCCCATTTCTGCTGAAGTTAATTGAAAAGAGATTTCAGGACTTTACTTCTATCTTTTCATTAGACGCTACTAAATTTGGCATCCCTAGCTTGAGGGCCTTTCTCCATTATTTATAGATCTGGTAGCCTTGCAGAGACTGGATGGATGGACTTCCATAAGCATAACTCTTTCATTCCCACCATCCTCTTTTCAAGCTACAATATAAAATTTTCTATTTCGGAAAGGACACTTAAATGTGAAGTGCCAGATTCTCAGTAGGGGAAATTGAAAGTAATTCCATATTGTGTTCATGGGCCTTATTATCAATGCCGTGAATCTTGTGTTTATTCTGTGTATAGTAAGCACAAAGCATAGCATTACAAAACCTAAACGGTCATGTTTTACAGTTTGACATTTACCAATGTAAAAAACAGTTTATAGTATGAAGTTGTGGAAAATGAGGTCCTTCTTATTTTCAAGGATTTTTGGCTGTATTCTTAACCAGTGCAAATTGCTATGGTTCTTTTGATTTTAGTGCATTTTTTCCAGGTTCTTATCTTTTGAACTCATCACCTACCCCTTCTGAGATACTGGTAAGATAAAAAGAACTCGCTTGGTTTCAAATATACTTCTTATTGTATAGGACACATCTGATTGTGTGCTGCCTCTCTCATTTAGCAAAGTAAAGCTTACAACTCTTTACAACATGTTAGAAATAATTAAAATATTACTAGTCAGCTTTAGTAACATAGCCTATTCTTTATGAAAGCAAAAACCTAAAGATAAGTAATACTGGTGGTGTTCATATAACATCACAGAATTTCTTTTTTTTCTCTCTTTTTTTTTTCTTCCAGTAATCCTCTTTATGGGCTTAAAGAAAAAAAGATAATATCAAGGTCTTTGGTGGCTCTAGGACATTGATTGCCAAACCAAACCATTCTTCCAAATATCAGTAAACTAGGAGCAGCAGACTACTGTGAGCTATTTTTCAGCCAAAAGGATTAGATTTGTCTCTTAGACGGGCCTGACATCTAATATAGATTTCCAATGGGTTGAGTTTCGCCAGTCATAGTTGTGACTTTGTGAGAAGACTTGCAGCATTCTGAGGGTGGAGTATGTCCCCTGCTGGGGAACTGAAGCATGCACCTCAAGCCCTGGCACAGCAAATCTTCCATATTACCCATTTTTAAGAAACCTTCAGTTGAGCTGTGGGGAGATACCTATGTGGACAAATCTTCTGGGACAATTTCTGTTACTGCTACACAGCACAGTGGCTTCTGGATTGAAATAATGGGGCAGCTATGGTTATTTAGGGCTTGCAAAGAAGTAGGAGGAAAAAAGGGAGAAAGAAGTGAAGCATTACATCCTAGGCAGTTACGTGATTTTAGCCTTTGTTCTGGGGACATACTAGGAAGAGATACTGTCTCAGGGACTCGCAGTGCAGTTTGTATGCAGAAGCACAGAAGAAGGACTGTAAAATAATTAAGGGAAAGTAACAAGCTGCACTTGCTAATGAAATTAAATTTTTATTTATTTTCATAAAAGTACCAGCATTATTTATGTAAACAATACAAACTGCATCTGCTATTTAGCTTTGTGTGAGGTTTTCCATATCACTGAGGTTTAGGGAATATCACTTAGGGAGAAAAGCAATTTTAAGGTTATCATGTGAGTGACAAAGACATTAATCTGACAAGATATGCTCAAGAGACCCAAGATGCAATTGTAGAATTCTTTTTGGCTCTCTCACCCATAATTTCACGGAGCTCAGTGTAATTAACACACTTCATGGGATTTAAGTTACATTTGTTGCTTCTCCATCAGAATGCAAATTTGAGAATGATATGGATCTGTACAGGAGACAGCAACAACTGTTCCCTAGGTAATAACTTGTGCACTGCTTCCCACTGAAAAAAAAAGGGGGGGGGGGGGAAGGTGATAGGTAAAGCATTACTCAGGTTTTATTAGGAAGTTAACATATGTTTTATAGTTGCGGCAAATGCAGAAACCAGATATGTCATAAAACTAATGAAAATTAAATGGTTTATTGTCAGCTTGAAAATTTTAGGCCTCGTTTTCTTACAAGCTATATGAAATAATGAAATCTGCAGACTGCATGTGTGTGTGTGCATGTATAAATGTGCATGCAATCAGCTAACAAAAAAATCAGTAGGTCAGCAGCTTCTGCTAATTCTTAACCAGGAAGAAAGCATTATAACAAAAGAGAGGGCAGTAATTATAGGTGTGCATGTGTGTACATGTGTGCATATGTTTACAGTACAGAAATACATTCAAGCATTCCAATCAAGAATCTTTTTTCTTTAGTAAAAGGTCAGTGTACAATAAAAGAACAGATTAGAAGACTGGTTACTTCCCTGTCCTACATTCCACCTCAGAAGACAAAAGAATAACCCAAGACTATACCATGTAAGGAGAGATCGGATGGTCTTGATTACTTACGTTTTTCATCAGGAAATTGAAAAAATAAAAATAAATTTCATGCCACATGCAGCCTATTAGTAAAGAAAGAGCAAATTATACAAATAATTAATTAGCCACTGCTACATTTCTCTAGAAATAACCCTCTGACACAGGAAAGAATATCTAGATTTTAGGCTTCTTTTACTTAATCATATTTGAGTACAAAGTGAATAAATGCACAAATGCATAATGCATGCAGAACATATAAGTTGAATAAATGAAGTGGGGCGTACAGTACACATTAGTTTATTAATGCTTCAGGTTTTCCTTGATGTCCTTCAGGCTCATTAGGTGCTGCCTTAAGGATGATCAGATTTATCCTCATCTGCTCTTATTTTTTCCCCTACAGATGAAATAATAAATAAATAAATAAATAAACCTCTACAATGAAGTTTCCCTTAATGCATTTGGCATTGGCAGGACACTAATCTGAGAAAACTCTTAAGCTGTCAACATCACAGAATGGGAGCTACAACTAATTTATCCCACATATCTCTTATTTTTATCCAACCACACCTGAAATGTTTTTGGTTTTTAGGATGTATTTAAGGTATTACTATTCCTTTATGTTTGTAGTTGAAAACAAATGATAAGAAAAAATGAATTACTAAGCTGGCTAAAACTACATGTGAAATCAAATCAAAGTCCTACTATCATATAAGGTAAAAAAAAAAAAAAAAAGAAAATGTTGTGGATCCCAGAGTGCCATTGGTGCTTCTGATTTCTAAGCTCTACCATATATTTATGTCTACAGCAAACTTGATATATCTCCTAGAAAGAATAAGAAATGAACTTTAAATGTTTTAAGAAAGATTTCTTGTTCATAGGCAGATGGAGGCACTCAGATGAGCAGTGAAGCATCACCACTGATGTGAGCACAGAAATAAACAGGAGAGGCAGACTAAAAGAGACTCAAGATATGGGTTTATCCCAATGGGAGAGATATGACACATATGCGCTGTAAATAAAAATACTCTGTTCTCAGTCCAGCCTTATTTTCATGCAGTTGGACTAAAAGGAACACTTTCTAGTGCCTCTTTACTGATGCTCTATTTATGCCTGGGAAGATTTTTCCTCACAACCTTTTCCTGAGCCCTGTGATTGTCTGCCTCTAACCTCTTCCCCACTCTGACCTGAATCTTATCTAAAAGTGAAATTATAGTAATTAATTCATCACACATGCAGTTCAGCTTGTTGGCTACAGCTAGATTCATGCAGCATGTTCCTAGTGCAACACTAAATGCCTGATCTCGGTAGATTTTCAGGCTAAGGGTTGTATTGTGCATCTATTTTGTGTATTAGTGGTCTGCCATATCATGCAAAATCACCTATTGCTAGGCACTCAGCGTAGATAATTCTGAGAAATGTAATTTGATTGTGAGACACTTATAAGACGATATCTAGGATTTAAAGCCTAGCCATATCTTTATAACCTTCTGAAACCCTCTCCTGAAGCTCTGAGCGGCTCAATTCTCATTTGCACATTTATATGGCTTTCTGACACCTGCTGCCCAATAACTGGTGCCATAAGCAATTCATTCTTAATTTATGTAACTAAAACAGTGATTTCTACATCCTTAGTTTAATGTGCTGTTTTGTCAAAACAACACTGTGCTGTCTTTTTTGAAGAGCTTAAGAAATGGCAATAATCCTGTTCATATGAAACAAATGTTGTGCAGCTAGGTATTCTGGTAGTTGAAAGAGTGAAATGTTCATGAAATATGCAATTTAAGTGTTTTTAAATGTATGATGTGGTTTAAAATAGATGAAGTTTTAAATTATCTTCTTTATAAATGATCTGTTCTAAGAAGCTCAGTTTGTCACTTCTTTTCTCAAATAGAATATATATTTTTCTTAAGTTCTTATTCTGCGGCAACTGTATTTTTCTGGTAGACAACTTATTTTATTCTTCCTAAAATGTATGCACATTAAGTTTCTGTATCTGCTTGCCCTAGAATTAAAATGGCACAACTGCTACTTTAAAAAGTTACGAAGAAGAAGTTTTATCAAAATGAAACTCAGATCCCCCAGAAATATGAATACATTTTGCTTGTTTATACTAGAAAAAGTTAAGGCAAGGTACATAGCCTTACTCTATGCTTCAAGTTAAAATCAGTGGTTCTTGTACAAATGGAGAACCAAATTCCAGTATCAGCAGCCCTTAGTCCCGGGTCAACAGTCATTCTCTAAGCTCTAACACCATTTCCTAGATGCACAAATATGCTGCCAGGCATGAACTTGCTGATTTCAACTCTTCTAGTTGTGTTCATGACCAGAAGTGATGTCTAAGCTATCCAGGACTCAAATTACACAGAACTCTAAAGGTCAGTATTACCACCTCCAACTACAGCTAGAAATTAATAAGTTCATGGGACTGAAACTGTTTCTTTTGTCTGGCCCTGCCAAAACAGTGTGTTGGTAAATTTTGTATTACTGAACCCTCTGAAGCCTGTCTTCATGCCAGTCCTAAAAATCCACTAGTGGGAATACTGCATGTTGTGCACTTTGCACAGTAGGATTTTTAGATGCATTCAGGACTGCTCTAAATCCAAGTTTTTTTGAATCTGATAGATGTTTTAATACCCCTTGAAGTGCTTTGGAAGATTCTTCCTGGTATTTTCTGTGCTGTGGTCTTTTAAATTCCATGCAAAGCAGTCAGTTTCACTGGTATAAATGAAAATATGACACTCTAATAAGTACAAATCAATTGGAGAGGACTGATGCATAAGTGACAAAGGCAAATCCCTTATATGAAAAGACATGGATTTTCCCATTCAGGAAAAGCTGGCATGCCCATTAACAGAAGATGCAGGTACTGCAGCACGAAAATCTGAGTAACTCAGAACCTATTCGCCATTTCAATGTTTGGGAATTGGGCACACATGATTCATAGCAAGGTTTGTGTACTGTTCAGGTCCCTGGAACGCTCTTACCTTGCATATGCCCCTTGAAGGGTTGAAATATTCCCCTTGAGTATACCTCCTGAAAGAATGAAAACACTTCTCCCAACACATGAGAACTGACTTTGAGCCAACTAAGCCCAATGCCAGAACTTCCCAGTTCCTTTTTCAGGGTTGTCTTATCTCCAGAGAATGAAAGCTGCTTTCGATTTCCAGTCTGTGGACACCAGTTAGTTGTAGCCTAACTCCTCAGTGGAAGTCTTTCACTACTCATAAAATTCTCTCAGTAGCAAATAATAACCTGCTAAAAATAAATATTAGCATCCTATCGTCAACTCATTTCCCATAGCCCACCTTTGTACCATGTTTGTGGACACATTCTTCTCTAGTAGTCTGAGATTACTTTTTATTATTTTCTTGTCAGACAAGAATGTGTTGGAAATGAGCTGGATCACAAAGAGTTCAGGTTTTCCTCAATATATTTAATTCCATAAAGTAAAAAAAGGATTTGTCATCTCATACAAATGCATGATAAACTTCTTCCAATTGGATGTACTTATTTCTGCCTAGTTGACATTATTAATTGTGTTAAGCTTGCATTTACCTTTTAATTCTGTTTATGTTGCCTACAGCAACTAAAGCTTTAAAATAGGTTTCATCAGGCAAGAAAACTAAAGCAAGTAATTGTTTCTAAAATCTTTTCTGTTTAATTCTAGTTAAAACTTGATTTTTTCCTAGCTTATTGGCCTAAGAAGTAGTAATAATTGGCTTATTACTATGTAGTATTTGTAGGCATCCACAGTAAGTCTGCTTATGCACAGTTATTCTATGCCTACAGGGCAGAAGAATTTATCTAAGTTGTGTGTGGTTTCATAATGATTATTGAATAATTCCTTAGGTTCTTCATACACTTGTTCAAGTCATGCTGTGAAACATGCAAGAACTGATTATGTATATGTTTGTATTTATATTTATGCTTATATTTGTGTTTATATTTATATTATTTACATTTACAGTAACATTACAATTTATATTAATATTTATATCTGTATTTTTATATATTTACATACTGTCTGAAGTCCACATCAAAAGCTTTGCTGTAGAAAAGTATATGCCTCAAATAAGGAACTTTGGTCAGGTCTGTACATAGCTTAAACCAAGATAACAACCTGACTTCTTCAGTATGATACTGATTTACACTGCCTGAGCAGCTGACTCCACATGTTGGAAGAATGACATTTTTTTAACATTCTGGTGTCACAGGAATAGAAGATGGAAGAAGAGTGGCTCTGCTGGATTGGATCAGAGGTCCAAACCCAGTCCTATCTCCCTTTCTGTAAGACAAGTGTTGGCTACTAAAGGTAATAATAAAATGTTTAAAATTATATAAAAAAAGACCAAGCACAGAGTAGCATACTCCTCAGGATACTTCTCCAGCTTTGTGTGGCTTAGGAGAATTCCTAAACCAGAGCTTGTATCTCGGTGTTTTAACAGCCTTTGATAAGTTTTCATTTATTGTTTATTCGGTTTTTGAACTCACTTAAAATTTTGGCATCCAAATTATCCTGTGACAATGAGTTCCAAAGTTTAGTTATATGTTAAATGAAAAAAAAATATTTTTTTAATTTTTTTAAACCTGTTACCTTACAATTTCATCTAATGGCTCTGATAATTATTTTGTTATGTAAAAGAGTGTCTTCTTCTGTCTTTCTTCCCTAATAATTCTTAGGGTTTTGTGTTTGTTTGTTTTGGTTTTGTTTGTCTGTGAACACTGAACTGACATTTTCATAGGTGTATCCAGAGTAGCTGCAAATATCTTTTCTACGTTAACAATGCCTAGGTTAGAGCCTTCCGCTGTTTATAGACAGTGAGAATTTCAGTTTGTCTTCTTCCCATGTGCATAGCTTTGTATGTGCTGCCTCTGCCTTTTTGTCACCCAGTTAGTTGTGCGAGAAGCTTTTGCAACCTTTCACGGAGTGGCACTTTCATTGTTAAAACTGATCATTTTCTCCGCTATTGTTTCCTGTCCTTTAGATATTTATTAATCCTCTGTCCTTCAGGTATTTATAAATCCACAGGTGGAGGTTCCTTTTTATAATACATGACGGTTTAGTTTATTTAAGGGCCTTTTATAGAGGACTTTGTCAAAAGTATTTTGAAAATCCAGGCACAGTGTATCAACCAGATACAGATCACCCTTGCCCATATGTTCATTTATTCTTTCTAAGAACTTTAAAAAGCCAGAATTTTCTCTACAAAATCTATTTTTATTCCTCCCCATTTTATTGTATTTATCTATATGCCTATGACTCCTATTCTACCAATCTACCTGTAAAGAATCAGACATATAACTTCTTACTTTTCTGCATCTTCCCCGCATCTCCCCTGCCAAGTTTCTCTGAGGATCCTTTTAAAAAAAATGGCATAAAATTTGCTAACCTCTATTCTTCTCATACAGAAGCTGACTTAAGCAATAGTGTAAGATCTATGATCAAATGACAAGGTCATATTTGAGTTATTTAAGAACCCCTGGGTGTACACCATCTTGTCTTGGCAATTTGTTACTATTCATTTATCTATTTGGTCTAAAATCACTTCTATTGACACTTTAATTTAAGATAGTTCCTCCAGTTCATCTTTCGCAAAGAAAACAGCCACTGTGGGAACCTTCCTAAACTCTTCAGTGGTGAGTATCAATGTGAAGAACTAATTTAATTTTTCTACTATGGTCTTATCTCCTTTGAGTTCTCCTGTTACACCTCCATCATCTATCAGCTCTGCAGACTCTCTGGCAGACATTCCGCTTCTGATGGCTTGGGAAAAAGGCTTATTATTAGTTTTCATGCCTTTCACAAGCTTGTCCTCTAAACCTTGTTTTTGGTCTTAGCTTGATTCTACACTAAAGTTTTCAGAGCTCATGATACTCAGATCTTCCTTACATGGCTATAAATTCCACTTTCTGAGAGTAAGCTTTTAATTTGAAGAGTTTCTTTATTCTGCTGTTTTTCAATACCATAATTTTGTTTATCACCATGAACTTTATGAAATTTCCATTACACATTTAATAATATTATCTTTTAAGATTGTCCTTTTAATTTTTTGGGTTTTTTTCCAGTATCACTCATTTTTATAGATGTCCCCTTGTTTATATACTCTGTGTGTGTGTGTGTGTGTGTGTGTAATTTTTTTTTTTTTTCATTCCTATAGGGAAGAAGAATTTAAATGTACTATAGTCAGGATTTCAGAATGGCTCTTCAGTAGTAAAAATTTCAGTAAGTTCTTATGCTCTGCTCAGAATTACATAAAAAATAGCTGTTCCAAGAGGCAATCATTATAGCATCTAAAATTAGTTTTTAGAACATGTCCCAAAATTACTTTTTACCAATCTTCATGGGAATAATTGAGTTCTTCATTATTACTGAGTTTTCTGCCATTGTAATCTCTCTCATCTCCCTTAGCATGTCCCAGTCAATATACCTATGCTATTCAGGTGATTAATAACTCAACTTTCCTACAATATTCTTTCTATTTAGACATGAAATATTCAAATCAGAGGGAATGTTTCTTGTTGATACCGTTAATTTGTTTACCTTGTTTGACTTTATCTGCACCTATACCACTGAACAACCTTGGGCCTCAAGTCAGGATATGTAGAGAGGACTGTTAGCACACTCCTTAAAGTTAGTCCTCTTTAGAGAAAAATGCATATGTTTACAAGGTTTACAACTTGGCCAAGGTCTCTTCTGATCCCTGTGTTCTGGTCTTAAAATACAATTTTTATTTTCGTGCACAATTTTTTGGTTCAAAGTACCTGAGATAGATAGATAGTGTGATGGCTATGCTGCAATACATCAGAATGGGGGTTGGAAGACAACATAGTGTGGGTGGATGCATCAGGGTATTCGTGGAATACGTGTATTCTCATACACCTGGATTTAACCTAAATCCAGATGCTACAATTTATTTCACTTGAAAAAACAGCTGGTAGTTGACACTGTACATGAAGAGCACATAAACTCTTCAGTGAACTTGGGAGATGGGAGGTTGTACAGAGTAGATACATCTCTATATCTCTGTAACTTAAGGTATAGTAACACCCGCTCACCAGTACAGTCTGATCTATCAGTCCTATCTAATTTATAATCTGATATTGCAGTATCTCACATGGTATCTTCACGTCCATTAGGTTTTTTATATGCCTCTTAATTCTAAATTTGAGAGAAAAACGTACATTTGACTAGGGCTTGACTGGTCATTTTTAAGTTGTTCTGACTAAATACAACTTCATTTAATTGGAGTTCTTCACAATTTCTTACCTATATCTTCTATATATATAAGCTCCCCCAAAAATCAACACCCCGCCAAGATCATCATATTTTACTGTAAAGAATTAAGCTGATTTAATTCAATATAGGGTAAATGTTCAAAAACTAATTTCAAACTTCTCAACTTTTTCCCCATAGATCTATCAGAGGCCATCATACAATTTGTTGCAAATGACCACAACTTTAACCCAGTGTTTCCAGGTGTTCTTGCAGCAGGTCTAAAAGTGCTCTTTGTTATTTGCAAAATGGCAATCTTTTCTATTCAGCATAGGTTGTCTACTAGTACTAGAATATATATTTTCAGTATAAAAACGATCTTTGCTATGTGTCTAAGAATAGGGTTGTTCCAATGGGAAACTTCAGTTGCTCATTAACAAATGGAGTTTCTCCCAGAGACATGAATAGCTACTTCACTGACACAGAAGCAGCTAAAAGAGTTTCAGATAACAGGTAGGTGTTGATTCTGACGTAGAAATCCTTAAATTATTTTGTGCCTTGTTATCTGAGAAACCAACTTTCTCCTGTTGTGTTTTCACCATTAGAAACAGCTTAAGAGCTTTGTTTCACACATGCGAAGTTCACAGGGTGATAAGGCATTAGTGCCCAGTCTTCAGACATACATATTGAAACACACTTTCTCAGTAGTACACTAACACTTAGATTTCCAGTCTAGATATTCAAGGAATACCCAGAAAAAGAATTTTATTTCCAGCCTTTCTTGAGGCTTACGGGATTCACTGGGAGAGATCTGGGAAGACTATATGTAAAGATCATGGTTCAATTTAGTTTCAAAAGATCCTCTTCTCTTCTGCAATCTCCTTTTTTTTTTTTTTTTTTGGTATAGTATCTAAGGTGTGGGAAGTATATAAAAATACATATTCAGATACAGTTTGAAAATGTATGTAAATCTGGTTTCTCATAGGGGCCAGGAAATTTGAGTTAAAAGAGATGTGAATTTAGTTATTATGTGGCATTGGATGAAGTTAGGGTAGCATAGAAGGAAATGATATAAACTGTTTTTGTTTTTAAGTTGGGGAAAAAAAAAATATTGCTATGTTGGGAGCCAACACTGTCAAAACAATTTTTCTTTGGGAGAAATGCTTTTGCTATACAGCATCCAATGAGAGTGGACATAGTAGCAAGGATGTGGCAGCAGCTAACATACTTATATGCATTTCCTTTGGCTCTATGAATGTTAGGGATCAGCATGTCTCTCCATATGCTTTTCTTCAGTGGGCATTTTCCTTTTTTTTACTTTTCAAAGCTTTGTTCTATACCTGTAACCAATAGTGAGTATGCATCAGAGATGAGCTTTTAATGAAATAAAACCACATACAGAAAAAGCAGCCATCCTTATATTAGCTGGATTGAGAAAAAATAAGATTTTCACTTGAATTAATACAACTAGTTCTGCAGTGATGTACACTAAAGAGGCAATATTGGAATCTGCAGAACAACTAGCAGAAAAGCCCAGAACTGCTTCACTCACATCTGACTTCTGCACGTCTCCTCATTTACTGACTCTGTAACAAAGACACTTCACTTCTAAGACTGTGAAAATGTTTCTACATGAGTTATCATTAGAAGATTATACTGTCATCTTCCTCTTACTAAAACTGTATGATTGAGAACAGAAAGGAATATTCCTGTACTCTTTTATATAGCTGATAAAAGATGGTGCTGAAGACATATTGCTGTAGAGCTAGATAACTTAAAATAAAATTAATGACTAAAGCGAATAAAGCTGGGAAAGTAAACTGTAAATGTAGACTTACTGAAATGCACGCGTTAGTGAAACAATATGTCACACAAAATTATATTAGGAGGTGCCCCGCTAGCAGCCTTATAACTAAGAGTATATCAAAAGACAATCTTAAAACAGACAAATTCTGTTTTTCTCCAAAACTAGAAGTCTTTTTTTTTTTTTTTTTTTTTTTTTTTTTTTTTTTTTGGCATGAACTAACTCTGGACTAATTCTTCAGTATTAGCGGTTCTGGCTAATACCTGTTTAGAATTTTAGGATTTGTATCTGACAGAGACTTTTCTTGTTAATATATCTGCCTGTTGTTGTACTGTATCTCCTCAAATGGCCAGTGCTTTAATAAAATTTGATGGAGAGGAACACCAGAAGGAATCTACTGCAGCTTATAGGTTTACTTCAAAAATAGATATTGGAACATGTTGGTGTAAATATTTATCTTCTGCGAGCCCCCAAGACAGCCTGTGGTAAATATAAAGTCTTTTTCTCATCCACCTGACAAAAGAACTCTATGGTTCACTTAGAGACTATCCCAGCCATGCTAGACAACATCAGTGAAAAGGAAATAACAGAAACAGCTGTGACTAAACAGTCATTGTTACTTCAACAGCTTTTATGACTAACTTCCCAGAACTATATGTACACATATAGTTATTATCTACATGAATAAATTTGTGCTTCTTTGCAGCTTTTCAATTTTTGTTATTTTTCCATTCTTTCCAGTTCCTTTTTCCTTATTTCTAACATACTGTTTCCTTTATCCCTTTATTCATTCCTTACTGCCTTCTACTCCTTTTTTGATTTTTTTTCCTCTTTTTTCTTCTTTCTTCATTGCAAGGCCTGTTTCTCTGTCATTCACAGAGCATTTAATCTTCTCCTATATCTTTTTTTTAGCTCAGAATAACATTGTCACTTAATCACCTGCACCCAAGTACATACACTCACATTTTTTGCTCTCTCTTTCCTCCTTATCCACCAACACTGGCTCTAAAAAAATATAGTTAAAAGGACTCTGAAAGTTAAAATATCTGCCCCCTCCTCAACTGCTTTGCAAAACAGGAAAAAAATTATGACTTGTTGCTTTTTCTTCCTCACAAAATATTTGCAAAGATCTACGCTGTCTATAAGAAGAGAATACAAGGTTTAAACAACTAACTTAGACGTCTCAGGTAGCTGAAGATGAGTGAGCATTATCTGGCCTACATATGCCAACATTTGCACTGTAGCAGAAATGCCCACAAATCACTTGTTAATTCAGAAATGATGGACTCTTAACATCAATGGGGCTCTAATTCTCCATCCTGTAAGAGAAGGATGATGATATTACTTCCTTAACCCAGCATGTCTGTTCAGACATCTGCTGCTTAGGTGGTAAATCATACTACCTCCTATCAGTATTTATTCAGGAAAGAAACCTGAAATCACTACTGCTCCTCAGGGGGTAATTACTGTCTGGTGTTTAAAATTCCTGTGTACCTGTGTAGCCCTTTGAATGTGTATGGAACTGATAAAAGCATACTGCAGTTGGCCTTCCACAAACTTAGTATTACTTGTTTTGTGCATCTCTGCACTATATCTATAAGTGAAGTCTTTTCCTGTGACACCCTTCCAGACCATGGAGATCGTGGCATTGGTAAAGTTGCATGTATATAATTGAAGATAAAAAAATAATATGATTATATATAATTTAAGTAAATTTGTAACTGATGAGCTGGAGAAGAACTGACTTGTTTGTAATTGATAAAGCTATATAATTGAAGCAAGTGATAAATTTATATAATTGAAGCTTTGTACATTCTGTTTTGTTTAACATTTATTCTAATCTTTCCCTGTTGATCTAGCCCATTAGTTTTTATGTTATCTTTATCAATTAATAAGAATAAATGTCCCCATAATCCTACTATTTCTTTATATATTTCTAGATTATAGTTGGTTTTCCCTCTGACCTTTTCCATTTTTTCTTTTTTTTTTTCTTTAAGTGGAATCCAAAACTGAATGCAATACTCTGTCTAAAGCTTGATCAGTATCGAGCAGTTAATTGTCTAACTACTTGCTTATTGTACATATAGTACTACTTTGCAATATTCATGGGTTTGTAATGTTATCAGACAGTTCATTTACATTTAGTTAATCATGGACCAGACCTTCCTTTGTGCTGGTAATGTTGACCAAATATATAATTTTTACTTTTTCCTATGATTTTTCTTACTTAGGTAAATCAATTTAAAATTGACATAACTAAAGATTAAAATCGACCATTTCAGATTTTTTGGAACGCATCCCCATTCCTAGCAGCATTAATTATATACTATAAACTCATTAGGTCAGAAAAACAAGTGCATCTGTACTGTGCCTTCTGCCCCAGAAGACTTTCAGAAGGATAGGAATGAATGTGGAAGGGAGTTGATCCCGATCTGGTTACATCTCAGGATCTACTTCAATGTGAAGCTCATTGCTTCACAAAAAGCCCTCTAAGCTTCTGATCCAACCCAAACTTTGTATGGAACATTCTTGTGTGGAGAAGTGAACAATCCTGACTGACCTAGCCCAGGGAAAATCAGCTTTCCTTCTTATGACATTGCTGACAGTTCAGAGTGGGTAAAGCTTTTGCAGGGATTTGTGCTGGTTTTTGTTTTGTTTTAAAACCTTTGTGGTACTACTTATAGTTATCCAAGGAAATGTAACTTGTTCTTGTTTTTTATCTTCTGCTGTTTTGATTAGCATGCTTTCTACTTCGTTTTCCAAGCACACAGTGAAAATATTAAGCAGAATTGGACTCATGACCCAGAACAGACCTCTGTAGGCCACACTTGATACTTCTTCCTAACCTGACACTGAACCATTAATAATTGCTGTGTGGGTTGGTTTTTTTTGTTGTTACTTTTTTTTTCTTCTCTCCAACATTGTATTTATTTAGCAGTGATTGCATATAATCAACATTTCTCTAGTTTCCTTATGAGAAAGTCATGTGGAACTGTATCAAATTCTTTATTAAAATCAAGACGTAGTATGTCCACAGCATTTCCTTTATCCACTAAGCTTGTTATCCTATCAGTGAAAGAAATGAGGTTAGTTCAGCATGATTTGTTTTTGATGAGCCCATGTTGCCCACTATTTACAAGTTATTTTCCTCCAGGTGCTTACAAATTATGCGCTTTATTAATTGTTCTAGCAATTTATCAAGTATTGAGTTTATACTTATCAGTCAGTGAGGTTTTATCAAATAGCATGAAGATAACTGCCCGTCTTGAACATATTTTAAATAGGGATTTATAAAAATGCTCTGCTGCTTATTTCTTTATCTAGATTAAGAGGGTTTTCTTTACTTTCAAAGTTAGGGATGATTTTAGACTAAAAGGATATTTTTTACCAATATGTAATAATGTAATAAAATAACATCTGTCACAGAAAAGAACACTAAGTTAAATCTTACTGTAATACCTTGACCCCACCACACACTGTCCATATGAGGACCTGTCTGCATGTCAGCTACTACTTCGTTGCCCTACCCTTTTGCTGAAGTTTTCTGCAACACCTGAGCTATGACCCATGGAAATTGCTATCAGATATCAGAGTATTCATCAGGGAAATCACTGATGTTTAAGGCCTATAGTAGATACCAACTTCAGCTTGAGATGAATTGTGCCCTAGAATGCTCTACATCGATTATGAAGGGACCCAGCCTGACCTAGTCAGATATGAACATTTACCTTTGTTCTCTTTCTGAATTTCTAGTTGCTCCACTCAAAAGCTGAATGAACTTTCACATGGGGAGATTTCTCCTGTGCAACTCAGACATGAGACAGAGAGTTAGCTTTGCAGCTGTGCTTTTCTCCTTCATTGATTCCAGAATATTGGGAACCCAGATGTGTAATGGATGCACCCCTTGTTGGCAGTCAGATGGAATGCTGTAGTTTCTATCAGTAATCAAAAATCCATTATTAAAGGGAACTGGGATTATTTCCTTAATTCCACTGTTATCAACTGCTTGATGAGAACTCTAGGTCCTGATTTAAGTAACATTTAATTAGCACTGTTGCAGAGAGGTAAAACATTTCTGAAGTAAATTAAATTGCATCTGTTCAAGCTACCAGTGATTTTGTCTTTGTCTAGATTTTCTTAGTATAATTAGTCAAAGCTGATTTTAACCATCAGAATTATAAGAAGTGCTTCTGTACTATCGGTAAAATAGAGTGAGTGATGTTTTCACTCCTTCTACTAGATATTTAGCAAGATTTGACAAACAAAACCTTGCTCTCTCTTTATCCAAAGAACCCCTTGTGAGAACTGCTGGAAAATGGTTAAGTGTTAAAAGCAGAGATCTTCAATCTGTTGGCCTACAAAGGCTTTAGGAAGAAATATGAAAAAAGAAGTATGGTACTGTACCCATTAGAAAACCAAGGCATTGATTTAGTGTAGTAAAAAGAGCCTCAGCATTTTGGAAGCAAGACCTGACAAGGTGAAGAAAAATCTAGGGCTTAAGGATGAAATATTCACAGAAAACCATATTTATTTCCACTTTTTCAGGCAAAACCAAGGCACATCTTTTTTTTTTTTTTTTCCCTTTTTTTTCTTTTTTTTCTTCCCCCCCCCTGCCCCAGAACAAGCAGAGAAGAGGAATGGTAAGAAACACCTCCATCAGATTTTAAGGCAGCTAACCTCAGCTAATATGACCAGGCTGTCATATTCCTCATATGGTGAGAGAAATATTCTTCATGTGGTGATGCCCTTGCTAAGAAATTTCAGTCATTGTTTCTATGATGGAGTACATGTACAGTACATAGAAATATTTGGAAAAGTGTCTAACAATACTTTGCTGAGCAAGTGGGAAACAAAGATGCATACTTAACAAAAATGTGAACACTTCTTCATGGAAAACACAAAACGGCACACTAATATTCACTTTCCAAATAAGAACTCCCCTTTCCAAAACAAGAAGTCATTATAGCTTCTCAAGTAACTAGTTTCTACAGGGGTTATCGTTTTTGGGTGTTTTTTTTTTTTTTTTTTTTGCATTATCATACAATTTAGTAAAAGGTTTTACAGACAAAGTATTTTTCTAATTTATTTCTAAAGAAGAATCTAAAGTATTTTTGATAATGGTTTCCAAAATTATCCTGAAGCGCACCAGAAAATGTCAGCTTGAACTCTTGAAAGTTTAGTAAAGTTAGAGAAAAAGGTTTTAAAAGGGAAAATGTGGCCATAAAATTGGATTACTAGTTTTGCTTCAAACAATACAGAGAAAAAACTTGGCTTTTATCCAAGGAAAATGCCTGAAGTGGGACTTAGTTGGAATATAGGTCCTTAATTCCAGGAATGTAATGCTTATAGACTACAGGGGACATCGTTTCAGCAATAAAGTTCCCTAGGTTCCTTTATCTTGAGTATGCCCTGAACTGCAGCTACAATGGAAAAGCAGACAGACTTGGTGCCTGTCTCGAGTCTAACTATGTTCAAATACTCAAACTAGACTTTCTTCTGACAAAATGACCTTCTCATTGGCCGGATCACAAAGTCAAGATAAGGCATCTCAGATCACACTTAGCCCAGAGGATTGAACAGTAAACTAGAAACAAAAGAAAACAAAAAGCCACAAGTTTTCTGTGTTTTCTCAGGCAAATCAGAATGCATGATAGCCTTTCATCTTCAAGTTCCAGCTTACAATGGCAACAATATTTCAGTCTCTGCCCTGTGCAGCCCTATTCTGTCCTCTATTTCAATTGCTTTGCTATAATTTTAATTTGTAATTGTTGTAAAAAGTTTTCGGATCTTTGGATCTATTGTATATATATGTACCTGCAGACACTCATACAGAATTTAAACATGTCCACTACTCATCTAGATTTATATTTAATATCCAGAGAGACAAGAGGACGTAAAAGACACAGGAACTAACCAGCAAAATTACTAAAAGGACAATTGACATTCTTATAAAGTCACAGAACAAGTATCCCAATTCTCCTTTTCAATAATAAAAATACAGTATTATGAATTTAAATTGAGTTGTAAACTACTAAGGTTACTATATCCCATTCAGATTATTTTTAAATTTAAAAAAATCCTATAGATTTTCTCTGTATTGAAGGAATTCTTTTTGCTATTACTATAAGAGTGATTTAGGCAGGAGACCTACATTCTTGTGTTGGCAAACAGTTTCAGCTTGGTCTAATGTTTGCAGCTCACTCAGGATGTGTTCCATGAACTTCTCCTGTAACTCTGGGGCAACTGTGTCCATATTTATGTTGAGGAATGATCTGTGGATTTTTTTTTCTTTGTCATATTTAGTATTTGAGGGCCATTCAGAATTGTTAGCTCCTTCAGTATGAAAAGCTAGTAAAATACGAGTGGTAAAAAGTGGGGATTAAATGCAAACCTAGCATGAAAATTTTACCTCAGAATTTTTCATCAGCAGAGGTGAAAGTCAACTCTTCCCAGGCTTGTCTTCTCCCTTGTTTTACTTTCTCCCTCTTGAATTGCTCCTGAGGACAAAAGAGAGGGAGGAAAAGGTCATGGCAGCTCTGTGTACATTCCCAATCAATCTGCTTCTGACATGCATCAAAGACCAGATGAGAATCCAGACACAAAGGTGTCATAAAGCTACCTTTGCTTTCCATCAGTTCCTTTACCCAAGACAAGAGGTCTTGAGGTACAAGAGCTCAGCTGAGCTGAGCTCAGCTTGTGGAACAGCTTTTTCTGTTTTATTTTTACTCCTGTATCCAGCTTGTACTTGTTAGATTTCCTCTCCTTCCACTAGTAAGCATTGATATTGCCACTTTCTTTTCAAGATAAAAAGACTTCTAATCTGTTTCTTGAGAGAACTGATTCTCCTCTCTTCTGCATCACAGTTGGTAACTTCCATTGCCACAAAGAGGGTACAAAATGATACCAAGTGAAAACTAAGTTGCTGGCAAACTGCATCTGTGACAGTTAACATTGCAGCTCTCCAAAGATGAAATGATTGTTTGGCAAGACTGCTTCCTCAAAAAAGAAAGAAAAAATAGTATAGCAAGAAACAAATTAAGGAAAAAGAAATAAAATGTGAAAAACAGAAGAAAATATTAGTCTAATATGCAGGAACTAAGGATGATTTAAATTTTATCTAGACTCGGCAAGGCTGCACTCCTTATAAGCTACTTGGGACCTACCATTAGAGATGCACTCTTTTTTTCAGTCTGACGAGTAGTCTTATAACCTCAGCCAATTTACAACTTCTCATGTTGATAGATGTCTAGATACTTAAAGTCAGCAATGCATAAAATTTACCTATAGATGTTGATGCATCATAAATCCTTTAATGTATATATTTCTCTGTAACCATTTTGAGGCTGTAAAAAAGAAGATATATTAGCATATCTCTTAGCAGAGAAAAAATTGCTGGGATGAAGAGTTGTTTGCTGCTGGATACAAAAGAAATAAAACACAATCTGGTTTTGGCTCTAGAAACCTTGCAATATTCTGGAATGGAGAGAAGAATGCATACACTTTATTCAGACAAAAAGTTAATTGGCTTTCATGTCTTTTAATGATTGTGCGGTAAACTGTTTAAACTTGAATTACTGTTATGTCAGCCTCTAAAATGGGAAGATTAATCTATAAAAATACAGATGTATACAGTGGGATCACCTCATGAAGCCTTCACAATCAATGCAGAGAACTGGAAAGTTTTAAATCAATCAATAGAATCATAGAACAGCCCAAGTTGGAAATGACCTCAAAAGTTCATCTGGTCCAACCTTTGAGATGCAATTTCTTTCATCTTAAATCAGATGCCTAAAATAAGTCAGATGAATCACACCCTAAAACTGCCTCTTGTTCTCCACTGCAGTACTGGATACCAGCACAACTGCTACCTATACCCTCTGAGACCAATACAGTTTTAATACTACCAAAAAAAGATTTTAACCGCAGAAGCTTATAGTCTATTTATGTTACCTTAAATTTCCATAATTAATGCCTCTCCCAACCTAACTGAAAAGGCAATTTGTTATTTTTCAATTTTTTTAATGTTTAGAGAAAACTTGTTTAAAGCAACAGTGGGTAGCTGTGTTGGAAGTTCTTCTCAAAACAGTAAGTCCCCATGGCAATTTTTGAAGCATTAAAACTTCATTTTCCCTGTGAAAAGCCTATTTGAGTATTTTTTAATGCTATAATAAGTTTTCCCAACAGAAAATGAAGCTTTTAAACCTTACTAAAACATTAATGGGGGCTTTCTACTCAGAAATATGGAGTCCAAACTTTAGATGGAAGAGTTTGATTCTCTATGGCCTTGTACGTTAAATCTCACTTACAGTTCCAGTGGAGAACCTTTACACTTTTCAGGTAGTGCAATTATGTTTCATATATTCTTCAAGGCCACTTCTCACAGCCAAAAAAAAAACAACAAAAAAAGTGTTTTTTATGTAGCTCAGACCCAAGCTTTTTGCTGTAATCACTTATTATTGTGTAAGTCAGTATAAAATATTACCAAGGACAAATGTACCATTTCATAGTGTCTTTGAATTTCTTTGAAAAACTACGGAAGATACAGAGTAGAAAACAATGAGGTCCTAAGCCAGTAAATTTGAATCTTGCTTCCCTTATATCTCTGGTGTCAGTAGAAATACTCTTTCCTTGCATAAATGTACTTGAGAGGAAATTCACACCTTTTAATACCAACTAGAAAAGCACCAGATCTGTGAAGGTGTTGACTACTGCAGATGCACAGACAGCCGCCTAATTATGCCGGATTAGCTAAAGAATTGCGCCAGGAAGATGAAAAAGATTATTTCATTAGTCATCCCATTCTCATTGCTGCCCTACACTAGAATCTGTGTAGGAGGAAGTCATGTTTTCAAGAATGTGTATCAGAGTTTTCTGCTTGTGGTCCATTATCTACTGTGGTCTTAGAGATGCTTCTAAGGGAACTAAGATAAATGGCTGGGAAGACCAGTTCCGCATATCCTCTACAGCAAATAAAATATATTTCTAAAGTGATCTGTGTCACCCAGAAATCACAAAAGCTTGAAAATTCCTGACATACAATCATGTTTGGCATGGCTATGACGTGTGCACGCCTACAGTTTACATGGTATGCTCTCTCCTGAATCCAAGTCCTAATCAGTCACAATGCCTAATGTTGATGCGTTCTCAGGCTCTATTTTGACACTTGCATACTGTGTCTATTAATAAAGCAAAATTAAATGTAGAGGGCATGCTATGTAGCATGTGCCGTGTCCCTAGGAGATACGGCTCCAGCTGCAGTGCCCCAAAGGGTCATATTGCAACACTGAGGCTGCAAAGGCTGCACAGTACTTGGCTTAGGAACTCAAGTGTTCACAGTGGTGCTGTATGGCACCAGCAGCAAGTGTGATTCAGTGCACAAACCTAAAACTGGACTAACATGATGTTGGAAAAGACTTGAGCTTGTTGGATGTGGTTGCCCTTTTTGGTCTGAATTATTTGTGCAACCAGTACTACTACAACCAGCTAGGTTTTCTAGGTAGAAGTCAGAAGGTATAGCTTAGTGTCTAGTTAAATTGTTATTTGTCTGGTGCACCATCTAGGTTTTGAAACTCTGAGTAACAGACTAACATTGCCTTCAAAATTACATTTATCACATTGCACAAACAGAATGACAGGCTAACATCATTAAAGGGGAAAAGAAAACCAGCAAGACTGTAGCCTGCCACTAGGTCAAGTAGCTCTTTTTTTTGAACATCTCCCATCTAAGTAATTTATCTTTCTGACCTAAAGATGTGAAGCTCCTTATGAAGACTGAGAAAAGCCAGTAGGGAGTAAGCAACTGATCAGTAAAATGAAATGAATCCCTTAAAAAAAAGAACTTTTGTGTTGCTTTTCATATTAGGAAACTATGCAAACTACTTTAGACCCCTTTTTTCTCTCACTGTGGTAAATAGGAGAATTCACATTGACTTTGGAAAGCATAACTTTGCCTCAGCTTTTTTTTTTAAGAATAAAATAATTCATTTCTTTGCATATCTGTTGTTTTCCAGTGGGATAAGACTTTATTATGGGAAGTTTTGAAATTAGCTTCTTTCCATGAGACTGTATTGGGTTTGCGTGGCAAGGTTTTGGTAGCAGGGGGGGCTACAGGGGTGGCTTCTGTGAGAAGCCGCTAGAAGCTTCCCCTGTCCAACACGGCCAATGCCATCTGGCTCCAAGACGGATCCACTGCTGGCATGGCCAAGCCCATCAGTGATGGTGGTAGCGCCTCTGGGATAATATATTTAAGAAAGAGAAAAAAGTTACTGCGCAGCAGAAATTGCAGCTGGAGAGAGGAGTGAGAATATGTGAGAGGAACAACTCCGCAGACACCAAGGTCAGCGAAGAAGGAGGGGAAGGAGGTGCTCCAGGTGCCAGAGCAGAGGTTCCCCTGCAGCCCGTGGTGAAGACCATGGTGAGGCAGGCTGTCCCCCTGCAGCCCATGGAGGTCCACGGTGGAGCAGATATCTATCTGCAGCCTGTGGAGGACCCCATGCCGGAGCAGGTGGATGTGCCTGAAGGAGGCTGTGACCCTGTGGGAAGCCCGCACTGGAGCAGGCTCCTAGCAGGACCTGTGGACCCATGGCCCCATGGAGAGAGGAGACCATGCTGAAGCAGGTTTGCTGGCAGGACTTGTGACCCTGCAGGGGACCCACGCTGGAGCAGTCTGTTCCTGAAGGACTGCACCCTGTGGAAGGGACTCACATGGAGCAGTTCATGAAGAACTGTAGCCCGTGGGAAGGACTCATGTTGGAGAAGTTTGTGGAGGACTGTCTCCCGTGGGAGGGACCCCATGCTGGAGCAGGGGAAGAGTGTGAGGAGTCCTCCCCCTGAGGAGGAAGGGGCAGCAGAGACAACATGTGATGAACTGACCGCAACCCCCATTCCCCGTCCCCCTGCACCACTTGCAGGGAGGAGATAGAGAAAATGGGGAGTAAAGTTAAGCCTGGGAAGAAGGGAGGGGTGGGGGGAAGGTGTTTTGCGATTTGGTTTTATTTCTCATTATCCTGCTCTGATTTGACTGGTAATAAATTATTTTTTTTTTCCCCAAGTCGAGTCTGTTTTGCCTGTGACGGTAATTGGTGAGTGATCTCCCTGTCCTTACATTGACCCATGAGCCTTTTGTTATATTTTCTCTCCCCTGTCCAGCCGAGGAGAGGGAGTGATAGAGCAGCTTTGGTGGGTACCTGGCATCCAGCCAGGGTCAACCCACCACAAATATACATATCTGTATGCCTAATGGCTAACTCTACGAAGATATATTTGATTCTTTACTCCTTTATATCAAATGGTACAAATAAGAAAATTTGTTGAAATAAACAGCATTGTGCCAACATAAAACTGGCATGGTAGAGAATCATAATCTCTTGGACTTTATTGGATAGCCACGTACTCTGCTAAGGAACTGTAAAATGTTACAGTTATGATTTATGAGCCTTTTCCACCTTGTTTTGTACTGGCACAAATAGCAAAAGAGAGTGAATGGCAAAGCAGAATGAGGACATTGTCTAGTGAGCCACCTTCCTGTGTTCATCCATTTCTTGCTGTTTAAACTTCCCACAGTTTGCACGCAGTGCACATGCCAGAGATTGTTCACCACTATTCCTCACACAATGGAACGGTCAGTGATTCTTGCTGGTTAATGGACAGTGCATACCAATTCCTGATAAGTATCTAGTGAACATTGCATCTTAAAATTACTACACAGTAAAACTGTTCAACTTCAGGTAGTCTGGGGGACAAAACTTTCATCACCTGTAGAGGTCACCTGAGCACGTCAACCTCCTGCTCAGAGCAACTTCAACACGGAAGTTAGGTCAAGTTTCTCTGGGTCTTATCCAGGTGAGTGTTGAAGGGGGGAAGATACCACAGCGTTTGTGGGCAACCTGTTCCAGTGCTTAATCACCTTCACTGTGACAATTATGTCCATTATATTCAGTCAGAATCTCCCTCGCAGCACCTTCTGACTGTTACCTTTTTTCTGTGCGCCTTCACAAAAGTCTTTCACTTTCACTGTTCTGTAGCCATCCTTTAGGTTGTTGAAGAGAGCAAGTCAAATCCTCTTCTCTCTCCTCCCCCTCCCTCCAAGTTGTCTGCTTCACACTTCCTCACCTTCAAGTCATATTCCATGTTGGTGGCCCCCTGGCCACCTTAGTACCCACATGTGGACTCTATTTTGTCACTCTCTCTCTTACTCTGGTGAGCCCAAAAGTAGACACAGTATTCCAGATATGGTCTCAGAAGAGTTGAGAAGAGAAGAATAATCAATTCCTTCAACCTGTCTGGTGCACTAGCCAGAGTGTAGTTAGTCTTCATCACTACAGGAACACATTGCTGGTTGTTGTCCACTGGACATTTTTCAGGTTGTTGTCCATCAGACCCCCAGATTCCCATCTTTTACTGCAAAGATGCTTTCTAGATAATTAATCCCAGGTTGTTCAGTTGCAAAGTGTTATTCTGTCACAAATGCAGGAATTTGCATTTGCTTTTGCTGAACTTCATGAGGTTTCTGTCAGCCCATTTCTACAGCCTGTCAAGATCCCTTTGAATCTTGGACCCTGACCTTTAGGTTACTGGCTGCTCCCTCTAGTATGGCGTCTTTGGAGAATTCACTGAGATGCCTGGTTTTCTGTGGCAGAGGTCCCCAGTGAAGATGTTAGACAGTACTAAGCCCACAATTGACCCCAGAGAACATGACTTACAACTGGCTGCCAGTTAGTTAGACTCAGAACAGTTGAATACTACACTTCGAGCACAGTTAGTTTTTCACTCACTTTGAGTGCAAGTCCCTATTGCCTCATCCTGGCTATCAAAATGCAATAGCAAGATGTCAAAAGTCTCGCTAAAGTCAAGGTAAGCAACAACAATTCTCTCCTTGTCCAGTCATTTCATCACCATTCAGGCTGGTCAGGCATGATTTTTCCGTTGATACATACATGCTGGTTGTTCCAAGCCATCTTCTTGCACTTCATGTGCCTGGAATGGCTTCCAGAAGGATTTAGTCCATAAATATATTAGACTGACCAGTCTATAGTACTCTAAATCCTCCTAGTGCCCTTTTTGAAGATGATTATGATGTGCATTTTTTCAGGCATCAGGGCCTCTCCTCAATTACCACAGTGATGTCAGTCAACTTCCTCAGTATCCTTGAATATATCCCATCCATCCCCCTGGACTTGTGGATGCCCAGTTTGCTTAAGAATCCATTACCTGATATTCTTCTTCTATTGATGCTACTACTTCTCTTCCCTGAACTGCCCAGCTGAGCACAGGAAACTGGGAGGCCTGAGAGCAGCCCTTGCCAGCAAAAACTGAGGCAAAGAAAATATCTCAACTTTTTCAATGACCCTCATTATTAAGTTGTCTCATCCATTCAGCAGAAGGCCCATAGTATACCTGGTCTTCCTTTCCCTGATGGTATACTTACAGAAGTCCTTGTCTTTCACAGACCCTTCCCAATTTCAGCTGCAGCTGGAATTTGGCTTTTCCTGATTCCATCACTGCCTGCATGGGCAATGTTTCCATATTCCTCTGAGGTGTCCTGTCCCCACTTTCACCTTTCATAAGCTTCCTTTATTGTATCTGAACCCAGCCTGGACTTCCCTGTTCAGCAAGCTGGCCTTTTGTCGTATCTGCTTAATTTCACACACATTGAGATGAACCATTATTGTGCTTTGAGGAGGTTATCTATTCCAAAGACCCTTACAGTTCTGAAAATGAGAATTTGAACTTTTGGAAGAGCCATTCAAAAAGGACAAGTTACAGAGTTGGAGTCAGTTGACACTATCACTACGTCTCCGCATTGAGGGTTACAAGCTGTTCTCATTTAAAAGCTAAAGTAGGAAAAAAAATCCAGAACACAAGGTATTCATAAAACACAGAAGACAAAATTGAGTGTAACTTAGTCTGTGACCTAAATCAGGAAAGAATTCTTAGTCAGGCTGTTTCAGGGGTCTTTCTGGTTTGCAACAATCCCATGTAGGAACATCTAAATCTTCTTATATTTGTAACTCTTGAGCCATTTGAAATATCAGTGTACTGAATTAATCTTTCTCATCCAGATCTCCAAGTCCTTCCTCTAACCAATCTTTCTTTTTGTTGGACCTTATCTCTGATTCTGTCTCACCTACCACTATTGACATCAACCTCAATACCTCACATGCCAACTTCAGCAGAACGCCTGTAGACCTCTTTCAGCAGAATATGAGTTAAAGATCTCTTTCAAGACCTGGAAATCCCTTTTTTTTCTGCAGCACTGTAAGGTATTAGCTAAGTAAAGCAGCAATTGCTGTGATTATATTTTTAAAATTTTTTTTTATGATGTTACATCAGAGTTCTAGCCCCAGATGAGTAACCAAATTACCTCACTGTGATAACCCACCCATTCTGTCACAGCCTTTGCCACTTGCTTTGTTTATTACTCAGGAAGTCACATTTCAAATCTCTGTGCAAACTCCTCAGTTCAGGGATCACTTCTATTAATTTTTATGGTGCTTTCCACAGAAAAAGAGAGGGATTATTCCAAAGGAAAAGCTGTGGCAGCCCAAGTATATTGACAGATAATCTGTCGATAGAATTGCTGGGAGCCCTTAAATTCCTTATAGGATGGTTAAATGAATATTCACTAAGGGTGATTTTCTCACACTTCACTTTGACATTTCCTTGCCTGAAAAGTAGGCATCTGACCCAAGTGGGATGACTCAGTGTGACACTGTCTTATAGACAATTTGTCTTTTCATAAAAATACCCAAAGGAATAAAAATGGACTGGCTGGATAAGTTGTTTAGGCTTGAGGAAAAAAGGCTTCCCCCACCCCCCAATTTCTAGGACAGAGGCAGAAATTGTGAGATATTCCTTTGAAAAAGCTTATCTGTTAGATTTAACATTTTTTCGGTTTTAAAAAACCTATTTTGTAAATGGGATTTCAAGGTAAGGGATCTGTGTAAAAATTATACGATGCATGTATCCTACAGAGGGATGCTAAGAAATGAAAAGTAAGAATGCCTTAATGTACTCTGTATCAGCTAGATGCAGCCAATGTACTGGTGTGTATTACCGATCACAGCACGGCCAGTGGTGGTATTGTCATCATGATCTTTACTGTGATCTTAGATATTCAAACACTTACACAGAAGTGAGAATATATTTATAACTGTTCCTTGTGTACAGGTAAATAATAGGCTAGTGTATTTGTTCAGAAAATATAAAAAGAAATGTGTTTGGATACTGAGATCCAGCTCTCAAAATAGCATTAGTAAGACAGTGGATTAGTGACTTTGCTGTTAGATGTAGTGTGCAATTAAAAAAAAAAAACAAACAACCCCCACAAAGATTCCCCTTTGCCAAGTAAGACAGGAACTGTAACAGATGGAATGCAATGTGTAGGAACTTCTACATAACCTCTTAGATACTTTACCAAAACCTGAAGACTTCAAAATGGGCTACAGAAGAAGCACTGGTATAGTTTATGTGAAAGTTTAGGTCGCATTCTAGGCTCTTTCAGTACCCATCTGCAGAGAGAGGATTAGGGGTACCTTTTCCCTGTAGCTAACTGTTTAAAGAATGCACTGTAGGAAGAAGGAATGCCACAGTTCAGCAATCACCAGTTGCAGAGAATAAGAAAACAGTAAAATCATTGAAGGGGGAGAGAAGTGAAGAACATAGTAATAGTGACCTCTTCATTAGAAAATCTTGACAAAAGTACTAAGATTTAAAGAGCGTTGCTTCTATTATATATAGTTCAGTACATTAAAAATAACTGAAAAATCTGAACTACTCAAGACATTTCCTATATTTGACTGCTTATTATCAGCCTTGTCTTATTATGTCTCATTTATGGTTGCTTTTTTTTAATCTTAAAATAACTCCGTGGAAATGTCTTGCACAAAATGTCCTTGCAGGTTTCCTCTTTTTTCTTTTTATTTTTCTAGAGATTTTTAATTTGATGTTTTACTTTTTGTTTGGTCCCTAGGTTGATGATACATCATCAATTATTGCTACATTAGAGATAAGCCTGGGGGTGAGAGATAAGCCTGGGGGCGGCACACCAATATTTGAGGGATGGTGTGCTAGCAAGGTCCTTCGGTCTGCCATCTCAGTGGAGGCAGGGGGTGAAGAGCAATGCCACAGCAAAGGCACGAGAGTTATTGATGTGTTAGAAACCATGGAAGCACTTGAGAATGGTCACATAGGAATTAGGACTTCTCCCCCAAAAAAGGTGACATGATCAGTAGCCCAACTGAAGTGCAGCTACAGCAATGCACACAGCACGGGCAACAGGAGGAGCTGGAAGCCATTGTGCAGCAGGAAAACTATGATATAGCTGCCATCATGGAAACATGGTGGGATGACTTGCACAACTGGAGTGCTGCAATGGATGGTTATAAAATCTTCAGAAGGGATAGGCAAGGAAGGAGAGGTGGTGGTGTAGCTCTGTATGTTAGGGAGGGTTTTGATTGTCTAGAGCTTAATGACGGTGACAATAGGGCTGAGTGTTTATGTGTAAGAATCAGGGGGAAGGCCAACAAGGCAGATATCATGGTGGGAGTCTGTTATAGACCACCCAACCAGGGTGAAGAGGCAGACAAAATATTCTATTAGCAGCTGGGAGACGTCTCACAATCGCTAGCCCTTGTTCTCGTGGGCGACTTCAATTTACCAGATGTCTGCTGGAAATACAGTACAGCAGAGAGGAAATAGTCTAGTAGGTTCTTGGAATGTATGGAAGACAACTTCCTGACACAGCTGGTGAGTGAGCCAACTAGGGAAGGTGTCACACGGGACCTATTGTTTGTGGACAGAGAAAGACTTGTGGGTGATGTGACTGTCAGAGGCTGTCTTGGGCACAACAATCATGAAATGATAGTTTTCGATTCTCGGAGAAGGAGGAGAGTTAGCAGAACTGCCACCTTGGACTCAAGGAGGGCAGTCTTCAGCCTGTTTACGAGACTGGTTGACAGAGTCCCTTGGGAGGCAGTCCTAAAGGGCAAAGGAGTCCAGGAAGGCTAGACATTCTTCAAGAAGGAAATCTTAAAAGCGCAGGAGCAGGCCATCCCCATGTGCTGAAAGACAAGTCGGCGAGGAAGAAGACTGGCCTGGCTGAACAGAGAGCTTTGGCTGGAACTCAGGGAAAAAAAGAGAGAGTTTATGACCTTTGGAAGAAGGGGCAGGCAACTCAGGAGGACTACAAGGATGTTGTGAGGTTATGCAGGGAGAAAATTAGAAGAGCTAAAGTCCAACTAGAACTTAATCTGGCTATTGCAGTAAAAGACAATTAAAAATGTTTCTCTAAATCCATTAGCAACAAAAGGAGGGCTAAGGAGAATCTCCATCCTGTATTGGATGTGGGGTGAACCATAGTGACAAAGGCTGAGGAAAAAGCTGAGGTACTGAATGCTTTCTTTGCCTCAGTCTTTAATAGTAAGACCAGTTGTTCTCTGGGTACCCAGCCCCCTGAGCTGGAAGACAGGGATGGGGAGCAGAATGAAGCCTCCATAATCCAAGGGGAAATGATTAGCGACCTGCTACACCACTGAGACACACACAAGTCTATGGGGCCAGATGGGGGTGTTGGCTGACAGCTGGCTGGATATGAGCCGACAGTGTGCCCAGATGGCCAAGAAGGCCAACAGCGTCCTGGCTTGTATCAGAAACATTGTGGCCAGCAGGACTAGGGAAGTGATCGTCCCCCTGTACTCAGCACTGGTGAGACCACATCTCAAACACTGTCTTCAGTTTTGGGACCCTCATTACAAGAAAGATATTGAGGTGCTGGAGCATGTCCAAAGAACAACAATGAGGCTGGTGAAGGGCCTAGAGCACAAGTCCTATGAGGAGCGGCTGAGGGAACTGGGGTTGTTTAGCCTGGAGAAAAGGAGGCTGAGGGGAGACCTTATCACTCTCTACAACTACCTGAAAGGAGGTTGTAGCGAAGTTGGTGTCAGTCTCTTCTCCCAAGTAACAAGTGATAGGACAAGAGGAAACGGCCTCAAGTTGCTCCAGGGGAGGTTTAGCTTGGATATTAGCAAAAATTTCTTCACCGAAAGGGTTGTCAAGCATTGGAACAGGCTGCCCAGGGAAGTGGCTGAGTCACCATCCTTGGAGGTATTTAAAAGATGGGTAGATGTGGTGCTTAGGGACATGGTTTAGTGGTGGACTTGGCAGTGTTAGGTTAATGGTTGAACTCGATGTTCTTAAAGGTCCTTTCAAACCTAAATCATAGACTCATAGAATGGTTTGGGTTGGAAGGGATCTTAAAGATCATCTAGTTGCAACCACTCTGCCATGGACAGGGACACCTTCCATTAGACCAGGTTGCTCAAAGCCCCATCCAGCCTGGCCTTGAACACTTCCAGGGAGGGGGCATCCACAACTTCTCTGGGCAACCTGTTCCAGTGCTTCACCACCCTCACAGTGAAGAATTTCTTCCTTATATCTAATCTAAACCTACCCTCTTTCAATTTAAAGCCATTATCCCTTGTCCTATCACTACATGCCCTTGTAAAAACTCCCTCTCCAGCTTTCTTGTAGGTCCCCTTAAGGTACTGGAAGGATGTTGTGTGGGACAGTGTCAAATGGTTTGCACAAGTCCAGGTAGATGATGTCCATTGCTCTTCCCTTATCCACCAAGGCTGTAACACCATCGTAGAAGGCCACCAGATTTGTCAGGCACAATTTACCCTTAGTGAAGCCATGTTGGCTGTCACCAGTCACCTCCTTATCTTCCATGTGCCCTAGCATAGTTTCCAGGAGGATCAGCTCCATGATCTTGCCAGGCACAGAGGTGCTGGGCACATACTCTCAAATATGATGGATAGTGGCTTAGCCACTTTGTCCGCCAGTTCCCTCAGGACCCGTGGATGCATCTCATCAGGTCCCATGGACTTGTGCACCTTCAGGTTCCTTAGATGGTCTCGAACCTGATCTTCTCCTACAGTGGGCGGTTCTTCATTCTCCCAGTCCCTGCCTTTGCCTTCTGTGACTCAGGTGGTGTGGCTGGAGCACTTGCCAGTGAAGAGTGGGGCAAAAAAGTCACTGAGTACCTCAGCCTTCTCCATGTCCTGGGTAACCAGGTCTCCCATGGCCGTCCAGAGAGAGTCCACATTTTCCCTACTCTTCCTTTTATCACCAATGTACTTATAAAAGCTTTTCTTGTTGCCCTTGACATAGCTGGCCAAATTTAATTCTATCAGGGCTTTAGCTTTCCTAACCTGATCCCTGGCTGCTTGGAAAATTTCTCTGTATTCCTCCCAGGCTGCCTGTCTTTGCTTCCACCCTCTGTAGGGTTCTATGATTCTGTGATTTACTTCTTACACAAGACATACATTGATTTCTCAATCTTTTAGGAAAATTTAAGTGATAACACAGGACAACGTATCTCTATTCCGATGGTTTCTAAGACATAATCCCTTATGATAAATTAGTTTAGTTGTACATCCTAATAATAGACCATCTTTTTTTCACAAAACAATAGAGGACCCAAAGTGTATGAGGAAAAAGTACCATTTAAAAATCACAGTTCTATTTAAAGTAGGGCAGCAATTCTGTAGCTTAATAGAGCTTTTTTATAGTGCATCTTGTCTTCAAGACCAATTCCTTTGAGAGCTTGTAGCTACAGAGGACAAATTTTGCCTTTAGACACCCACATGCTTTTCCCACTGAATTAAGTGTGAAAAATCATGTGCATTTTTGAGGGCTCTCTTGGCCCAAATAAATGAATCTTTACAATTTTTTTTTATAATATGTCAACATGGACCCAAAACATCATATTTTTGAGGGCTATGAATAAATAGTATTGAAGTGTTTCAGATTACCTGTTGTTACTTATGGAAAGTGTTCAGAGCTATTCCTAAATCTGCTCATTGAAAAGAGAAATACTGATGACCAGACAAAAGATTAGGGAAATGACCTTAAGAATAAACTATATCTAATTACTATACCTATTTTTGCAGTATGATGGAAAACAAAATCCTATGTATTTGTATAGTCTTGTCACTTATTTTCCTTTTCCTCCTCCTTTTTTCCACTTTACTAAAATATTCTGAAAAGAATTATCATGAGAGGAGCCTCAAAGCTACATTATAATCTTCCCTGAGACCAAATTTCCCCTGAATATAATGGACAAGTATTGGTTTACACAAGTGACAGAATCTACAGAATCTATTTTTTTTATAAAACAAACCTTTTAGCATACCAATATAAGTGAAGCTGTTATTTAGAACCAGACAAGACATTTAACAAAAGAAAAATAACAATAGGATTTTATTTGGTCTGATTTAAAAAAAAAATCAGGTACCTTTTACTTCTATCTGTACTTAAGCTTCTGTATTTTTCAAGTGTATTGATCAATCCTCCTTATCTTATTTCAGTCATCATCATTGATATGGGAATTTCAGCTTCGGAGGGTTTTTTTCCCTCCCGTTTGCTCTGCTGATTGCTGTTGGTACACAGTATTCCTTATGAACCTCATCACTTTGCTCCATCTTTTCTCAAGGTAAGACAATTTTAAGGCATGACATTGTACTGCAATACATGCTCTTTCTGCCATAACATTGTATGATTAGCTGAAGGTTGGATTATTTGGTGGTTTGATATGTTTCCGATCACCTCCATATGTGGCTTCACAATAGCTCAATTTGATGACTTCTGCTTATCATTCATTTTTTCTGTTAAGTACAGCATGACATTTCTGTATGTTAACTGCTACAAATTTGATGCAATAATATTTCTTCTTTCTTACCTGTTGCCTACATTTCCTTATATTGCCCTCACAATGGTTTTATTGTACATCATTAATGGTTATTCATATTCCTCCCATCTAGTATTGCTGCTCAGCAGCGCAGCTGGGGTTATAATGAAATTGGCTCCACAATTTATTTACAATCAAACTGACTATTTTTCTGAAAGCATAGTTGCAAGTGCGGTTGTTGAACGGCTCGAAGTGTTCTGTAGTTAAGTGGTTTTGGATCTGCTGAAGTCATACTGCAAATGCCCTCTTCATTGGAAGTTTCTCAGTCCTCAAATGTACTTCTGCTTTTCAAATTAGTTTCTTCAAAGTTTTATGTGAAAATATTGTCTTTTTTTTCCCCATCTGCTTGCCTACCCTTAATAAGTTCAAGAAAATCTAACAGAGGATAACATATTCTCAAAGGTAAGATTTTCCCTATAAATACCTTAAAGATGGGCTTCCAAAACAGAGTAGAGGTACGCACTGAGGGACAGGCTACAGCATTAATTTTATACTAAACTTGTTTGATCTATCCAATTCACAGATTTGCATCTCTGGACCAGAAAGCACATATTAGCAATTAGAGACATGGAGGAAGCTAGGGAAACTGCTTTAGACACTGCTCCTGGAACATTTGGGGAAAACATAGACTGAGGAAAGAAGGGTACTTTGAAACAGGGAATACAAGAAATTATTTTACTGTTGACTACAGAGTTGCAGAGGAGGAAAGGAGAAACAAAATAAATTGTGATGAATATGCAGGAGAAACCTGGGTGAGATTTGGTCCATTACACAGAGAATGTGTGGGGCACATAGGATCGAAAACCAGATTTCATCAATTCAGTGCCTCACTGAATTAATTCCATTGGTCGCTGTGTCGGCCTCGGGTACTTTTACAGTATTTGAACACACTGTAGCTTTATTTCTCACTGTTCTAAAGAAAAAAAAAAATTACCTGTATTTCTGTCCACAGCTTCATTTTTTTTCTTAATTCATGCTTAATTCACAGTAAACTCTAGATCAAGTTTTCTGCTTTCTTGTGTTTTCTACCTTTTTGGTCCTGAATTTCATGTTATGAGCCTGTGTGTTTGTCTGCATTAGTGTTCTTGTGTTGTTCTTTTACCTATTTGGTTTAGATGCTCTTGCTATCTGTATGCTTTATTTAGTATTAGATTGTTGTAAGAAACAGATATCTCCTGTCACAGTGGCATCAGATGTCCCACCACTATTTTTTTCTTCAGAATATAGCTAAATTCTAGAATTCTAAATCAGAAATTTGAGTATCTAATTCTGGTTTGCTTCTTCATTTGAATTTAAAAAAAATCCAAACCCAAACCAACACTTGAATGTCAGGGAGAGAAAAAATCTTTAAATGTGTTTATTGTCTGCTTGAATGTTTTAGAGCTTTAGTCTCACTCAGTTGTTCTCTTCCTTATTCTCTTCCATTGACAGTTCTATGAAGAGATTAAATTCTTACATTCATTGCTTCCAGGCATAGGTATGTGTCTTGTCTGTAAAGTCAACATTGTTATTGGTATGGGTCCCTTGGTCTGGTTTTGTCCGCCATTTTTTTTGCATCTTCTGGGTCAGGGAGGATCTCCCCAGTTTGACTACTGTCACCATGTTTCATCTACCAACTGCTGTGTTACAAAATGAAAAGCATCCCCACTTGTAAAAATAAACTGTTTCCTTATTAAGGGACATTGTGTATTGTATTCTGCTATGACAGTCTAGCAAATTCCATGAGCCATTTTAGAGTTCCCATGAGCTGGAGACTTGATGTTTGAGAAATGTCAATGTATAAACTGTTCCAGCCAAGAGCCTTTATGAAATATAATTACCCTAATAAATTGATACAGACATTTCTCTGTCCATGTTCAAGTTCTGATTTTTGTACCTATTTCCAAAAATTATCCTCTGTGCTTGCTAAGAAATCAGTTTATAAATGCTTCTAGAGACAAGCAATTTCTTTATCATTTTTTTTCACATGCTTCTGACCATCTCAGTTTGACTGGGTGTTTTTCTTTTGTTTCTCTTATAAGGGAAGATTTTTTTTTTTTTTTTCCTTCCGGTGTCTTCCATTTTTTCCACACCCTAAGCTTGAGATCAGAAGTTTTTATGTTAATCGGACTGGAACACATACCTCCACTGTGGATGACCCTATCTCAGAATGTGTTCCAGTTCATATATGCTGAAGTATAAACAGAAAAAACACATCACCATAGATGGGGAAGTTAAAGAAAAAATCATTCAGGAAAATGGCTGTGTGTTTTTGAACTGAAATAATAATGTAACTGTTTAGTTCATACAACTCATATATGCATTGTATGGATGAATTTGAATTCTCTTTGCTCAGCTCTGCTTCGTAATGCAGAAACTTCTTTGAAAAAAACCAACAAAAATACCAACCCAAAGCATTAAGCAAAAACCATAGCATGTTCTTTTTTGTTTTGAACAAGTCAAGTTTATAAGATTTGTGTTTGTGAAGACAAACAGTGTATTTTCCCTTCAGTAAACAAGGTTAAGAGATGTGAAATTAAAAAAAAAAAAAAAATTACAGGAATGTAGAAAATCACAAGCTTTCATTACTGAGAGATCTTCTTTTTTATTTTATGCAACAAACACTGAAGAGTTTTCAAAATGATCTATTTTCAAATCTCCAGTTTTCTGCTCCAAACTGATATAAGAATTCTACAAGGTAGGATGTCTTTTAAATTTCTCCTGCAGTATGAGCACCTTCATCTTTTCTATTCTGCAGTAAGAAAATAGGATAATTATAATTCTTTACCTTGTAATTCTTTGCCATAATTAAGAACCAGAACTATTAACCCATCTTTGGAGAGGTTAGCTGTTCCTCAAAATGAAAGGTAAGAAAAATGAAATTAACATATGAGTATTAGGTATACAATGAGTAACACATATTTTTGTGTCTCCCCTTGCAGCTTCATGGTAAAAGGTTTCTAAGGATTAGTGGTGGATTAGCCATGCTGAAAGTTAGAACATTTTTCAGCTGAAAAATCCAAATAGCCATACAAAGAATGGATTATCCCCCTAGTCTAGACAGGGGAATCTGGTTGATGATGGTTTTCCTTAGAGGTATAAGCATGTTCCATGAGGAAAATAAACATTGTGATGCAGTATATTAAAAAAAAAAATCAATAGAAGTGTTTAACCATGAAGAAGTTTCTACACTTTATCCCAGAAATACCGAAGAAAGTACCAGTAATTCAGTGTCAGGGAAGTCAACAGTGTAAAAAATAACTATTTCTTTTTTTAAGTCAATGAAAAATAGTCTTTATTTTCTAACCCTGTGAGACAAAAATGATAAAATCTGAGCATATTATGCTCCATTATATAGTAGTAAGTAAGCAAACAGAAGTGCTCGTCCCCTGTTCTTTAAAAATTAAATCGAGTGCAGCCTTTTCCAGGATGTCACTGAAGTTACCAAGATTTCTACTGACTTCCACAGGGATAGGACAAAACCCTTTCTCAGTTCATGTATATGCTCCAGAAAGGTGTCAAGTTGTCCTACAGGATCAACAACTAGAAGCTCACTCTCATAATCCTACACCAAGTTCAACTGTAGAGCTAACAAACAAAATTTTATCTCATTATGACTTGCCACATTCTTATCACTGGTAAGTATGAGTGCTGTACAATGACTAGTTGTCTGACTCTTCTCTTTGGAAAGGAAATGTTCTTTTGAATTTCACATCTACAGGTTTAAGCCTTACACGTATAAAAGAGATTGCCCTGTAGCACGGTGAAAAGCAGTTCTCTGCGTCCTAGCTGTAGGTCAGTGTTTTATCAGTCCTTCATTCCACTGTATCTGACAGGCCAGGATTCAAGCTCTAGCAGTCAGAGGGGCAACATAAAGATTGGCCAAGGAGCTCATCACTAACATAAGAATAAAAAGCATCTGATTTGTGTATCACTTTAAATAATAGTGTAAACCTTTTTTAGGCTGCTTGCAAATTATACAGCTTTGCCATTCAAATTGGGCAGAAGATTATAAGAAGTCTTTAGTCATAGAGCTGTATTTTAGTTTACATAGACCTCAATGCTGAGTACAATCAAAAACTCTATGCAAAACTAACTCTGATAGTCATTGACCTTTGAAAAGCAGTTTATGCAAACAACAGCTTCCAAAACTTCCAAAAATCTGCATTATTCCAACTTTTCCAGTACTGCCCTGGGGGACTAGAATGAACCACATTTTAGCTGGTCTTTTACTAGAAACTTGTCTGATCTAAGGAGAAAGAAAATAAAACTTCTTAAATAGGCCTGTATTGTAAAGAACACTTTTTTTCCCCCTGAATTTACAATCACTTTTGTGACAACAGTGTTTATGTATTTGAAAAGAGACCAGTTGTCGTGGTTTAACCCCAGCCAGCAACTAAGCACCATGCAGCCGCTCCCTCACTCCCCTCCCCTGCTCCCAGTGGGATGGGGAGGAGAATCAGGAAAGAAGGTAAAACTCGTGGGTTGAGATGAGAACGGTTTAATAACTAAAGTAAAATACAATACCAACAATAATAATAATAATGAAATATAACAATAATAATAATAATAATAATTGTAATGAAAAAGAATATAACAAAAAAAAAGAAGAGGGGAAAAAAAGAAAAAAAAGTGATGCACAATGCCATTGCTCACCACCCGCTGACAGATGCCAGAGCTGTGATCTGCCCCTCCCGGCCAACTCCCCCCTGTTTATATACTGGGCATGACGTTCCATGGTATGGAATATCCCTTTGGCTAGTTCAGGTCAGCTGCCCCGGCTATGCTCCCTCCCAGCTTCTTGCACACCTGCTTGCTGGCAGAGCATGGGAAACTGAAAAGTCCTTGGCTTAAGATAAGTGCTACTTAGCAACAACTAAAACATCAGTGTGTTATCAACAGTATTCTCACACTAAATCCAAAACACAGCACCATACCAGCTACTAACAGAATTAACTCTATCCCAGCCAAAACCAGGACACCAGTGTATGGAACAACTAAATAAAAAATACTAATTTGATTCAAGAAGTAATGCAAAGTATCCATTGTCTTTCCTTTGAGTAATGAGATTTAGTGAGATACCTGGTTAAAAAAAACAATCATCTTTGATGAGTGATTCTAGCTGTCTCTATTTTAGGAACTCAATCCACAGGCAATAACTGTTCTGTAAAATAGATGACTAGCTATCTAGTTTGGGTGCACGGCCAGGCTTTTGACATGGATTTAAGATACAGCCAGATCACATTCTGCACTTCTCTTTCCAGGAAAAGGAAACTCTGTGGGCTGAAAGAGAGAAGGCAGCTGCACAATTCTCTGAACCAGGACCGCAGGATACACAATGTAGTACCTCTGTAGTGTAGTCAGGGCGTAATACCTCTGGTGCGATGGGAATATTAAGTCAGCTTTAAAAGATAAAGTGCATCTGATTAATAATTTTGACTTATGCCTTATGCCAAAAATGGGCAAAAGCCAATATTTTTCTTTTTTCAGTAAGAGAGATAGAACATAACCCAAACTACCAAAGTTAGTCACAGGGAGATCTAAAAAAATAGGTTGCTAGATGAAGAGGGAAAATTGAGCTCATCTTGTTTAGGTACCTACACATAATAGAAAAATGAATATTTATGGTGAATTTATGAAGTCTAATTTCAGCCATAGTTTGAATAAGAAAAATCTTCCCTGCAAAATTCATCCTGAACTAAAAAAAAATTTTTGAGCAAAAAAGATTTTCGCTAATAAACCTCAAACTCAACAGTACGTACTGTCCCTTTAGACTGAAAACATTTCAATTATTATAGTAATTATTTATTACTATATAATAATCTTTCCTTCTGTAAAATTTTCTACTATAAAAGTTTCCTTAACTTTTGTACATGTTCTCTAGACTTTATCATTTCACCCAGACACTGGCATCATCTCAGAAATCAAGAGAAAGAAACAAAACAAACTAAAAAAAAGAAAACGAAATCAAACAAAATAAAAGTAAAAATATAATACGCAAAGCCAGCAAACACACAAAATTGTAGCTTTCTAACTTTAAAGATGTGAAAAAGAAAAGGCTGAAAGGATTATAATAGGGCTGAAAGTTAAAAAGAGCAAAGATATGGGAGTGGAATCTCGAAATGAGACAAAAGAAAGAAAAAGAAGGGCCAAACAAGAAAAGTAAATTATCATAATGAAAACTAAAAGCCTCCCTTCATCTGTCTTAAAAATAGATACCAATGTTTTGCAGATTAACTTTGGTTTTGTAATTATGGACTTAAGGAGAAATGAATGTTGGTGAACTAAACTGCTCGCTCAGGGAATGTAGCTAAATCCATGGCGTAGCAGAAACAGCTGTTGCCCATTATGCTTTGCTTTTTGATGATAAGTGGTAAGAAAGGTTGGGAAAAGGTGACCATTCAGCACTTTTTATTATGAGGTAATGGCTCCAATGATGTTAGCAAAATAATTAAAACCACCATCAGTCCTATTCTCTGTGAAGACACTTAATGTTGTTTCCATCTCTCCCTGCTGTCCTAAAATGTATTCACATATGGAGTAATATTGGAGGTTAGGGTAAAAATTGAGCAAATCAGAATTAAAGAAGATTTTATGCATTACATATATAGCCTTAATCCAAACTGGGTAATTCAGTGTTCCTACCCAGTGTATTTAAATCAAAACTATTACTCTTGTTCTCATAAAAGGAACAGTAAACCTTGCTCTCTGTTATGTCTTTGACTGGAAAGCTTTTTCCGTATGTTATTCACAAAAGACATATGAATTTTCACATGAATGTCTCCAACTTTATTTGTCTCTGTAGTCATCCCATATACAAGGAGTACCTAATATGTCACCCTAATAACAAATATCCTAATATTTTTGTGCTACGTTACCCTTGGCAGCCAAACTTCCACCCAGCCACTCACTCACTCTGCCACCCCCCATGTAGAACAAGGAGAGAAAATAAGAAGAACAGGAATGAGAAAGGTTGTGGGTCGAGATAAAGATAGGGAGATTGTTTACCAATTACTGTCATGGGCAAAAAAGACTTGACTTGGGAAAAAGTAATTTAATTTACTACCAAATAGAATAAATATTTTTGGATAGTGGGAAACAAAAAGACAAACATCAAAACATCACCATTCCTCCCCCTTTCCCAGGCTCAACCTTGGTCTTTGCCCCTGACTCCTCTACCTCTTCCTCCCTGAGCAGCGCAGGGGGATGGGGAATGGGAGTTGCAGTCAGTCCATAACAGTTTGTCTCTCCCACATCTTCCTCCACACACTTTTCTTCTCTTCCAGCACAGATCCTTCAGGAAAATATGCTGTGGTGTGGGCTCTCCACGGGCTGCAGGGATTATCTCTTCCTCCATGGACCACCTCCTCCTCCTCCTTCTCTGACCTTGGTGTTCCCTCTGCTGTTTCTCCCACTTTCCCCCCCCTCCTCCTTCTCTGCCTGCCTAACATTTTCTGCCCTTTCTTAAATACACTTTCCATCTTAAATACACCACCATCTTGAATGATGGGTTCAGCTGTATCCTGTGGTGGGTCCTTTGGAGCCATCTGGAACTGGCCATGTCCAGCATGGCCTCCTCTCACAGAGGCCATCCCTGCAGCCCCCCAGCTGACAACATGTTGACACCTGCACCCAGTGCAAGCTTGTACTAGGCCCCACCGGATGTTTGGGATAGTGGAAACCTTAAAAGGGAAAGCCTGCATGTAAAGAGCTGATTTGCTTAAGGTTTTCAGTACCACAGCCATTGATAAAATTACTTGAAGAATGGCACGGAGCTCTATCCAGAATCAACAGGTAGTCTCGGTTCAACAAAGGGTCAGTTATTTGCGTTAAATTAACTGAACCAGCTCAGGAAAACTTTTTTTTTTTTTCCCCACACAGTTAGCTGAGGTGCCTCATTCAATTTTATAACCTAGGTGATAATGTTTATTTTTGTCACTTGGAATCAGCCATTTCCAAAGACCCCAAAGATTTATGCTGGCTTCCAAGAAAAGCCTAGAAATGTCAAAGCTTATTTCTAGGGCTAGTTGTTCAGATAAGTCCCCATGTTTGTTATTTTGCACATAGCATACACAGGTGCTGAACTCATGAGAGGAGTGGGAGAATCAGACCTTTCCAAACCTACAAGGTGTTCTGGAAAATAAGTGAGGCATCTTGTAGCAATACTTCCCTTCAGATTCCTTTCTGCGGGTGGCACATTAACAAAGAGGTATTATGACCAGAGAGGAAATTTCCTGCTTCTTAATTGCACTTCAGAATAAGACAAATAAGCATCATATGGGCTTCACTCATACTTCACCTTTTGCACCTAAAAGCAGACTGATGTTCTCATCTCATCAAACAGGCTTTAATTGGAACACACCATACAACACATGATGTAAGACATAGAAGAGAGAAGAATTTCCACCCCTGGGCCAGAAGGCTTGACAAATCCTAAATGCAGATTTTAGAACTTTTGGTGATGATAAAAAGTTTTTTGCTTTTATTCAAGATTTTGGACTGTCGAATCACTTTATAGATTTTAATGAATAGTAAAAATGTTGCTACTTGCTTGGGCAGATGGAAGAGAGAAAAACAAGGCATATGTTCATTCAGCCATCAATTCTTAAAAATCTTTTAAAACTGAAATTGCAGTTTGTTTTAACTCCTTTCTCTGACGGGTGGTTGGCATAAATGGCCCTCCTCTGTATTGAATAGATCCTAGGTCTAAGACAAAAAAAAAAAAAAAACCAAACCACAACACTCACTAAATAAATAAATAGTATGAAATAAGAAAATTACATAAACTATTGTCAGAATGGTTGGGTGGAAATGCAGCTTTGTGTACACTAGCTAAAATGAAGTTTTAAACATACTGAGCAGATAGTGTCCCAGCTCCCTAAACTGCAATGTAGGTGACCCAAGCAACCTAGAAATGTCAGTGACAGAGAAACGGAATATTTACCTCTCAGAATTGATCAAGTTTTTGTCACTAGCATATGTGGACTAATTTACCAGTTAGAAGCAAAGAAGATCTTTAGATGAACAATATGAACAGGGAGGCAAATAATTGGGGTATAGTGGATCTCCCTCTTCAGGTCCTCAAAGGTTTCTATGGATATTGTGCATACAGGGAATACAGGAAGTTATTTTAGACCTACAGGATTGCATTCTCTCCTTATCATGATACCAGAGTCATAAGCCTCAGGTAACAGTGATGTGATTCCTGAAATCAATAGATTATATTCCAGCCAGCACTGCAATGCAAACCAACAAATCTTAACTCACTTGTCGCATTAAAATGTATGCATGATAAATCAATAAATATAAATGTGCTTAGTGAGAAATAGTTGTTCTAGACTCATTTTACAACTTATAACAGTATTAGCTTGCCTATTCCCCATAGGGAAGGAATTCTATTATCTTGCTGTAGCCTGAAAGAAGATAGGTAGAGTTTTCAAGTAAACAATTTGGATGGGAAACAGCTATTTTTCATATATTAAATTTATAGCTTAAAAATGTTTAAAGCAATGAAGAAACTAGTGTTCTCTAAATAAAAAAAAAAGTAATCATTAAAAACTAGACTGTGGGAGTGTAGCTAGACCAAAATGCTTTATACTTGAACAACCAAGTAACTACTATTTGAAAGGTCACTATGAAAGCATTAACATTTAATCAAAAGTAAGAACATAGTTTTATTTCTCATCAAATTAAAACTAACTAGGGAAATCAGATGTTCTTCCTCAAATCCTTGTTATGAGTAAAAGGGAAAACACCATATATGTGTAGCCAAGAATTTACTGTTAATATAGTTGAGGTCTTAACCTTGCAACCAAAATACAAGTGGTAATTATTAGTCCAATTACAATGGATGCTAACAATTATAGACCAAATTATCTAGTCAATTCCTGAAGAAAGGTCCAATGAAAGTGTTATACATGGAATTCCTGCTATCTGCCTGCCTTAAGTTATAGGATGATGACCCAAAGTGTTCAATCAATCACCCAATAAGGCAAGGGCTCTCAACCTCGAGGAGTTTCCTTAGGCAGCGTCCCAACCTAAGAGGAGAGTCCCCAACTGCAGACCTGCTGCTCCAAGGAGGACCAACCCAATTTGCCCTCAGCAGGACTCCACTTATACCCTAGTTGAATCTGATCTGTGGTCATATATGGTCAGCGGTCTAGAAACTTCTCTTGACCGAGGGGTTTTATTGGCTGAGGGCCTTGTCTGTCGACTAAAGGGCCTTGCCTTTCCTATCCCTCACCGATGTGACCACACAGCTGGCCAGCTTGACCTCCAAACCACAGCTTCTAGTTTTAACTCTTTCCTTTCAGCAGTCGAGAAATTTCAGTCTTTATCGGGGCAGGTGCACCTGCCACAAGAAGAGAAAATGCTATCCTTTTTCTTGAAATAATTCTTATGCAGCCAAGAAAATTTATTTACTTGTGAAAGTTTCTGTATTTTCCATACATACATAAATCTTTTATCTCACCACCTGTTCACAAAAATCAAAGATTCAGCTGCCTCTGTAATTCGTGGAGTACTGGATAGGGCTCCATCTCATTCCAAACTATGTATCCTCCTCCATTCCCACTGTTAAATTCAGCAATGCAAGAAGCAGAGAAAGTTTTGAATGTTCAGTCAAAATAGGTGAGGAAATAAAAAATGACCAACATAACTATTTTTACAGTATGGTATCCATAAATTCATAGCTGATGTAGATAGAAAGGGAAATTTGGTTCAGCTCTAGATACTGCAGATGCTCAGTAAGCAAACACAAAAATATTACTCAAACAATTTAAAGTAAAAAATACATAATGATTTATTTGTGCAGTAGCCATATTCCAGGATGACAGCTACAAAAAATCTCAGAATAGACAAAATCATATTAAAAGTATAGGGAGTATTCCCCCGCAGAAATCACAGAATCACAGAATGGTTGAAGTTGGAAGGGGTCTCTGGAGGTTGTCTCATCCAATTCCCCTGCTCAAGCAGGGCCACCTAAAGCCTGTTGCTCAGGACCATGTCCAGACAGCTTTTGAAGATCTCCAAGGATGGTGATTAAGCAACCTCCCTGGGCAACCTGTGCCAGTGCTCAGTCATCCTCACAGTGAAAAAGCGTTTCCTGACGTTCAGACAGAACCTTCTGTGGTTCAGTTTGCACCCATTGCCTCTGGTCCTGTCACTGGGCACCACTGAAAAGGGCCTGGCTCCTTTCTCTCTGCACCCTCCTTTCAGGTATTTATACACGTTAATAAGATCCCCCATGAGCCTTCTCCTCTCTAGGCTAAACAGTCCCAGCTCTCTCAGCCTTTCCCGGCATGAGAGATGCTCCAGTCCCTTCATCACCTTCACGGCCCTTCATTGGACTCTCTCTGCTATGTCCATGTCTCCCTTGTACTGAGCTGCCCAAAGCTGGACACAAAACTCCAGGTGTGGCCTCACCAGTGCCGAGTAGAGGGGAAGGATCACCTCCCTTGACATGCTGGCAACACTCCTAATGCAGCCCAGGATACCATTAGTCTTCTTTGTGTCAAAGGCACATTTTTGGCTCATGTTCAACTTGGGGTCCAGCAGGACCTCCAGCTCTTTTTCTGCCAAGCTGCTTTCCAGCTGGATAGCCCCATGGAGTTGTTCCTTTCCAGGTGCAGGACTTGGCACTTCCCCTTGTTGAACTACCTGAGATTCCTGTGGGCCCATTTCTCCAGCCTGTCAATGTCCCTCTGGGTGGCAGCATGACCCTCTGGCGTATCAGCCACTCTCCCATTTTGGTGTCATCTGCAAACTTGCTGGAGGGTACACTCTGCACCATCATCCAGATTACTAATGAAGATGCTGAACAGGATTGGACCCCGTATTGACCTCTGGGATACACCGCTAGTTACTGGTCTCCAACTAGACTTTGGGCTACTGATCCCCACAGTCTGGGCCCAGCCGTTCAGCCAGTTTTCAGAAGGGACCTCACTGTCTACTCATCCTGCCCATACATAACAGCTTCTCTAGGAGAATCTTCTGGGAGACAGTGTCCAAGGCCTTCCTGAAGCCCATGTAGACAATATCCACTGCCCTCCCCTCGTCTACCAGAACAGTCATTTCATTGTAGAAGTTTATCAAGCTGGTCATGCATGACTTCCCCTTGGCGAAGCCATGCTGACTAATCCTGATGATTTTCTTGTTGTTCATGTGCCTGGAAATGGTTTCCAGGATTAGCTTCTCCATCACCTTCCCAGGGATCATCTTCCCAGGGATCAGGGTGACCAGCCTGTAATTCTCTGGGTCCTCCTTCTTGCCCTTCTTGAAGACAGGAGTGGTGTTTGCTTTCCTTCAGTCCTTGAGAACTTCTCCCAATTGACATGATCAATCAAAGATTACCAAGAGTGGTCTTGCAATGACATCTGCCAGCACCCTCAGCACTCATGGGTGCATCCCATCCAGGGCCCGTGAATTTATGGATGTCCAGTTGGCTTATGTGTTCCCTGACCTGATCCTCTTCCACCAAAGGTACATCTTCCCTGCTCCAGCCTTTCCCCCCGGTCTCTGGGATGTGAGATTCCTCAAGGTCAGTCTGGCTAGTAAAGACTGAGGCAAAGGCAGCATTCAGTACCTCAGCCTTTTCCATGCCCTGTGTAACCAGGTCCCCCACCTCATTGAGCAATGGGCCCACATTTTCCCTAGTCTTTCTTTTGACACCTATATGCTTAAAGAAGTCCTTCTTGTTGCCTTTGACATCCCTGGACAGAGTCTATTCCGTTTGGGCTTTAGCTTTCCTAACTTCATCCCTGGGTGCTCAGACAATGTTTCTGTAGTCCTCCCAGGTTACTCGTCCTTGCTTCCACCCTCTGGATGCTTCCTTTTTGTGTTTGAGTTTGGCCAGGAGCTCCTTGTTCATCCGTGCAGGCCTCCTGGCATTTTTGCCTGACTTCTTATTCACTGGGATCGAGCTCTCTTGAGCAGACACCCACTGTAACGTCACCTTTGTCTGTCCCCTCTTTCATCGCAACCCATAAAGTCTCAGTTGGCTCCTCATCCAGCCGCAGGCAGAGCTCCACACACTCCAGCTGCTCTCTCACATAAAGGGCAACTCCCCTCTACATCTTCCCTTCCTGTCCTTCCTAAAGAGCTCATATCCCACCACTGCCACACTCCAGTCATGGGAGCCATCCCACCATGTCTCCATGATCCCAACAAGACTGTAGCCCTGCAACTGCACACGAGTCTCTACCTCAGCATGTTTATTCCCATTACTGCGTACCTGAATGTACAGGCCTTTAAAGAGGCACCCCAGCACATTAAGTTCCTGGACAGTCTTTGGGGGATTTCTCTATAGTTGTGGCTTGTAGGCACTTCCTAGTTCAGATGTGACTGCTGGAGGTAACCCCACCCAAGCCCCATTTTGTTGGCTTTGTGATCCCTTCCCATCACACCACCCCATGCCCTTTGCTCAGCAATCCTCTCCGTCAGTCCCTCAGAGGACTGCTGGTCTCCCTCTCCCTCCCCCATCATTCTCAGTTTAAAGATCTCCTTGAGGTCAGCCATCCTATTGCTGAACATAGCTTTGCCCCACTTAGTGAGGTGGATCACACCTCTCCCAAGCAGATGCTGATCTGCAAACAGGGTCCCATGGCCATAGAACCCAAAGCCCTGTCACCACAGCCAATTATTGCAGTTCTGCAGCTAATTATTGACTTTTCCCATTAGTGCCATTCTCCTCACAGCCTTTCCTCTCACTGGCAGGATTGAGGAGAAAACCACCTGGGCCTGCTTGCCCTTGATTACCACCCCCAGAGTTCTGTAATCATTTTTGATACTGTCCAGGTTTCCCCTGGCAGTATCATTTGTGCCCACATAGAATAAGAGCAGGGGGTGTAGCAGTCAGAGGGCCAGGTGAGTTTTGGCAATCCTTCCACAACATCCCGGATCCTCATCCCTGGCAGACAGCAAATCTCTCAAGATGACTGCTTGGGTCAGCAGATGAATGCCTCTGACTCGCCATTTCTTCCTGGTAGTCTTACATAGTTTGAGGTTAGGTGGACCATGTTCTTTGCTTGTAGACATATCTGCCTCCTCTTCAGCTTGAGGGTGGTGAACCTATTTTGCAGTTGTGAACGCTTAGGTGGGGCAATAGCATTCCTCTTTGTGCCGGAAGTCACCAGCTTCCATCCTTCCCCTTCTCCAGAGGTTTCATTCGCCTTCATAGTGGGGGTAGACACTGCCTGCTTCTCTACTGCAGGTGGGCACTGAGGCTGTTCAAGCTGCTGAGTCTCAGAGAAGATCCTGACTATCATTTCCCATGTAGATGGTTGTTTTTCTTTTTTTGACATGTTCTAAGGTATAATGGACAGAAGTAGCTATATCTTGGAAAACAGGCAGCATTCATCCATACGTACCAATCTGAGAAATTCAGTGGGCAAAGGCTCTTGTTCAGTGGTAGCAAGGAGTAGGTGGTGCTTTGCATGTTCTATAACAGACATGAAGGCACAAGGCAACTGTGCTGGGCTGGAGTTCTGAGGATCCCAACAGCAGTAAAATATTTTTATATCCAGTCTGTCTCTTACCTGTATCAGTGCCACGTTCTTCAATAGGTGACAGACAGAAAAAAACCCATTCAATTATGTTTCACTTTATATATGTTTCTGATTCTAACAGGCTATTTAATTATTCTGTCTTATGTATGAAAGTATCCATTTCCTTTTTGTGTACAGCAGTAGTACTTATCCTTATAATTTAATGAAGTGATGAAGGGCAGATGGCCAAAGGGTTAGGTAAAGTGAAATCACTCTGAATTTATTCTAAACATGTATTAATTTGGTTTATACAGTCTTGCTTTGGTCTGGTACTTTGGTATGAATGGAATGGGTTATCTTTATCTTGTATCATTCCAAATAAAATTGACTCCTTACTTTTTTCATTCTGCATCATCTAGAGGCCCAAATCTCAATATAGTACACCAAAGACCAAAAAACAGCTGTGATTTTGAATTACATTTGAAATCGTTGTGTAAAGTCATTGTTGTGTAAACGTATGGTATGAGGAGGGTAGACTGCAGTCTTATTTGGGTACAGTGCTTCTCAGAAGTATCCCACTGCATATTGATTTGGAAACTATGCAAGAACAACTCTATAAACAACCATTTTAAAAACAAATCTGCTACTATCGCAATTTCAGCTGGAGTAGAGACATGAAGTACTTTTAACGCTTAGATGAAGCTTGTAAGATAGCAGACAGCCTCATTTCCATAGCAGCCAAATTTTATGAAGCCCTAAGCCAATTATTTAATTAGCTAATTTGCTCAGTCACAAATAATTTGCACGTAGCTCTAAATGTCAGATTTGAAAACACTGGGGAGAGTTAGTCCTAGTGGAAAGTATATTATTGAGACTAGAATTCCCTTACAAGGTTTTTCCAGGAAGTCTCAACAGGTTTGAGGGATGAAGATTAGTTTGTTTTGGTGATTGTGTTGAGGAGTGGGGAGGAAAGAGGAGAAAACAGTAGTATGAATCTTAATAGATGATAGATGATGAGCTTGGTTGCCTAAATAATTCTTATAGAGATATTATATCTCTAATATCTCATTTTAACTCTGAATAATTTCTGGGCGTATGGATGTGCATGAGACAAATAGACTTGTCCACCTTCCCACCGATATTAGGAAAGGGAATTTTAGCCCTTTGGAAGAAAAAGAGTGTTTACATTTTCCTTTAGCCCATATTCTTTCTATCAGTTTATTCTGTTGCAATCTCCAGATCTATTTTGTTTTCCAGAATTCACATCCCTTCTGGTCATTAAACCTTTCTGCCTGCACATAGTGCCATTTTTTAAATAGCTCTGCCTCCCTGTAACTTCATCTCTGCTCTTTCTATGGTTCTTTCCATTTTCCAGGACAGGAAGAAAACAGAAGCAAAAGAATTTCAAAACTCTTGCCCTGTCTTTTGCCCCCTTACCAATGTACTGTAACAGTAAGAGAACTGGCAAATTCATCAGCCATTTTCTTCAGCAGCCCTTTTGCTTACCTGCTGAGTGAGAACAGTCATTCTCAAGAATTGTTTTTCTAAGACTTCCCCCCACCCTTACAATCAAGTAATTTGTGAGAGATTCCTGAGCGTTGGCAATACTGGCATTATGGAGAGGTGGGCCCAGAGAAAGAAGCTTTGGAAGAATTTCAAAGGGTTAGCATTATGTTTTTCTCCTCATTAACTGTCATTCCCAAAAACATTTCCAAAATATCTTTGCAGCAGCTCCTCTCCCCCACTTAGTACAATCTTTCCTTTGCATGTGTCTAGTTAGATCTTTTATTTTCCTTAGAATTCCTACCACACTTTTTTTTTGCCTTAGCAGCTGTGATGCTCCTCTCTCCCCACAAATACTTTTGGTCTCCTCTATCAAGATTATAGTTGCTGAGTTTTCAGGAGAAAAAAAATCCTACTCACAAGTAGGAAGACAAAGGTAAATCAAAGTTGTTAGCATTCAGCATTTCTTAAATCTCAGATTTTTAAGCCACCAACATGGTTTTTTGGATGGTCTGAAAATGTGATTTCTGAATACTGAGTGATTGCACAGAGATAACTAGAGGGTTTTGTTCCTGATGCTTTTTTCTTTCCTTAATGTGCTTCTCTGTGTGACTTGTCGGCTTCACAGGTACAGTCAATGAAGTATGATTTGAAGTCTTCAGCCACGAAGGATTTCATGTACTAGGGAATATTGTGTTAAAAGTAACGTATAAGCAAACTGTATTGACTTCAATTTTGCATTTGAAAATGGTCGATAGAAACACAGCACTGTGGAGAAAGCAAGAAAGGTTTTTCTGCTGCTATATTCTGTATGTTCAAAACAATGCCAATAATCCAGCTACATGGACACATACACATAAACCAGACTACCTCGGCTAGTATGTGTCATGTAATGATTTATCTTGTAATTTCCTCTCTCTCTCTCACACAAGCACACACACTCACACATAAATACTTTTCTTCAGCCGTTATCTCAGAAATATTTGGATTCTGCTTCACAAATACAGAAAACAGGCTGCAAAGCTACTGTTATTAGCTCCATTCTCTGTCTTACTATGTTTGTCTCTTCTAGAGACAAAAGGAGAATTAAAACACCTCTGTTATATTGTCAAAAAGCTAATTAAAGAAAGTTAAAAATAATATCAACAAATAAAAGTTTATCATAAAAAACCACTCAAACAAGCAGATGCCCAGCAATCCCTAATCTCTCTAGTTTTAGACATAATTCAACCCTTATATAAATGCTAAAGGTAATATTGGCTCTGAGAACATAGATGTTTATCCCCAGGCCATCAGCAATAAAGCTGGCTTCATGTAGCATGATAAGTAAATGCAGATACATATTAAAGGTATTATTGGTTTACTACCTTATTTCCTTCACGTTGTAGGCAAAAGCTTCCATCTGTTGTTGTACAATATTAAGCTCCCCTGTTTAATCTCCTTATTGTTTAATTTTCTCTTTTTTCTTTTTGTTTTTCAAAGATCAGCTTTCATTTTTTAATCATTTACTGTAACACTATTTTTTCAACATTGCCTACATTGTTTTCTTGCAGTCTCTTCATTTACGTATGTCTGAACCCAGCTGAAATATGGCAGGAAAAGAATGAGTCATAAATAAACCATACCACAGTATTTTCTGTGAATACTGCATAGGTGTTCTGTAGTTGAAGGAGGGCAAGACACTGGCCCCAGGGAGACATCGGAAATATATATACTAATATTTCATAAAAATAAAGAATTCTCCTGATATATTACTTTATCTTGATACCATGCAAATGGTCTATATTTGAATTCACCAGTTGAAAATGAAAATAAAACATTTCCTATTTATATAAGGGTTTGGACAATAGAAATTATTTAATTTGGCTGCTGCTTTATGTGATAGGTACAGATCATTAATTATCTTTTGTTTTGTTTCGTTTTTAGTCCTGGGCACTGTTACAAAATAAAAATGATTTAACTTCTTGCCATACAAAAGGGACCAGACATTTGCAATTCAACATCCGGGCACATTTTGTAAAAATACTTTTTTTACTAATTTATCTCCTTGATTGAAAGAATGACAACAATACTACTGGCAACTGCATCCCAAGGTTAAAAATTTTGATTTAAAATGACAGGCAGACTTGAATGATCTTCCAATCCAGATTTGATTAAGAAGTCCATAATGATATGAGTCTCATAGCAAGTTACAGGACACAATGAAAACTGCCTCTTTTCCTACTATGACACAACTGTCTGGTGACTCAAGTACTCTTCTCATAATGGTTCTAGAAGGTGGCAGAATTATAATTGTGACACTGGCAAGTATACACCCTTTTCTTGCTGTTTTTTCTTTTAACTGTGATATTGAACTGTTTTGATAGCTCTAATTAGTGCTGGTGGCAAATTGCATTGTGATATTTTAGAGTTTCTCTCTGTATTTCATTTTTGCAGGAATTTGTCATTCTTCATTTCTCCTTTCCTTGATTTAACTTTAAGCTTATTTTTAATGGAAAAAAATAAAAACAACAACTATGAATATTTTAAAAAGTTCTATAACATTAATTAAGGAGAATCATAAAGTAGGTGGACAAGTACATAAACTCAGTATTGCTTTCATTAAGGAGATTCATAAAATAGGGAGGGAAATACACAGTCAAGCTCTGTTTTCCATTATTTGCCAGTGTAAACATAGAGGATTTCCACTAAAATGAGACACTCAGAATTTGTTATAGCTGACCACGATTTGACATAAAAATCATGGCATTTGTCATACTTATTTCTAAGCTGCAATAAGAGGACAACACCTTTGGCTGAAAGAATATAAATGCTCTACATAGACTGCATTTTTTATAACAAATTCTGATTTAGTATAAGATAATCTGTAAGTAAAGACACAATTGGTACTAGGTCCCTTCAAGGATAATTCTTTAGCAATTTAGGTAGTAGGGATGTTTGTTTAAGCAGATGGAGCCTCATCATCTCGGTTGTCATAAATAAAATTCCATATTAAACTTATAAAACTCAAGTACTGAATCAAAGGAATATTGTTATTTCAGTGTTTGTGATATATTGAAATAAATGTTTCTATCAGAATACCAGGGGAGAAGTTGTTTCTATACCTCAACAGAACATATATCACTAAATTGTGAATTTTCTGAAATGTGCATGGCAGAATTTCATAACTTCTTGCTGTATTATGAAATCACAGACAACAGTCTCTGGGGACTGTGAAGTCAAATGACTTCTGGGGGGGGAAAGGGGAGGGGGCTGCCCATGCAAAATCACTGAGCTTCTGTTTGGATTCTCATCCTATGCTATGCAGTCACATTAGAGCATCATAATTGTCACCTCAGGCCTCAGAATCTGTCAATTTATAAAATTAAATCATTAAGAGAAACCAGTTTGACTAGCAGAGCGATAATGCATCGGCATGAATACAGTGAGGTTAGCTAAAGGCCAAAGGACAGAGCCTGAAACTGGCCCCACAGTTAACACGCCAATGCGATAGCTCTCTGAACTGCCATAAACCAATCACTCCTGGCAAAGGCATTTTCCTGAAATCTGGTAAATATTCACAGGAGAGATATGGGTGAATTGCCTAGGAAATCTATTTGAATCCCATATTCATACAGACATTTTGAAAGGTATAATCAAAAGGAAATTGTCCTACTGTAGGGGGTAGTGAATATCAAAATGAAAGGGTAATAATAAAGAGTCTCACAAGCATAAAGAAGCTGTCAGCCCTCTCTGACGCAGAAAGGATGGGAAGTTTAGAGATGTGTAAACACATTGAGGTCAGCCTTTTACTCTACCTGAAACTGATTTGGACAAGTTTACTTCAGAGTAAAAGTAGAATGCCTTGTGTTAAGAGTATTCTTGTCTTACTCATGCTAGTTTCCCCGAGGCTATAATAAACACAAGTTTTTGTTTGTTTGCTTGTCTTCTTCTCAGGAGTGAAGACAAGCCCTTAGAAGACAGGATGATGAGGAAATGTATATGAAAACAGTAATTTGACAGTCTCATATTTTGTAAGGTGTTTTAATTAACTTCATAAAATGGGATTCATCTCACATACCTTCAGACATCTAAAAAGTAATTATCTATGTCTATGCTAGTTATCTTATTTCCCTTTTTCAGAAAAGAAATAGGTGCCTGCATTCCCTTCTAAAGCAAGTACCCAAAATCACCCTTGGAGATGTCAGTATCCCTCCAGTGACTAGATATAAGGATAGATATAAGGGCTCTCTGATTACAGCTTAGATTTATATGGCTTAATGATGCCTAAAATTAAATTAAATGAATGGCATCCATTCTTCCTTCACAACAGTTTATTTTCCCCCAAACCAAGGCAACCCTGAAATATCAGTATAGTAACACCCTATTTGACTGTTTTTTCTTCTGTTAAATAGTACTACTTTGCAATTATACATACTGTACAACAGATTAGTGCATTACCAGTCTGCAGAGAATGATGCTATGAACTCTCTGAATTCTTTGGGTTTTTTGCAAATACATGGATATTCATGACAAGAATTTTTCTGAATATTTGCAAAAGTAGAAAAGTATGGTTTCTTACTTTTGATACCAGTTCTTCTGAATATTTGTGTACCATTCACCTCACAGTAACATCCAGAGAACGATATTAAAATTATGTGTCATTATGATGACATAATGGACACAAGACCTTGTCTCTACCGAATCATGGTTGTATTGATGTCAAAGGAATTATTTCCATTGACTTCCACAAGACTAGAATTCGGAATCTTGTTCTATCAGACTGTATCAGATCCGAGCAGGATGTTCTGAATTAAACTTCACACCAATCAACACCTTAGATAGACAGAAAATCAAGGCTTACCTTGGCTGCATAAGCTGTAGCAGGAGGGACTTTTCTGTCCCAGTGAGATTAATAAATACTCCCTTTGATGGTCCTTTTGATTTCAGTGAAATTAGTGGGGTTCAGCATACAAGATATTGCTTGACTGAGCCTTAATGTGGCCTGTGTATGCTCCAGATGGAAAAGTCTGGTGAGGATTTCTAACAGGCTCATATGTTGCTGGGGAGCACCCTCTTTCTGACAAGGTTTTACAAGCCACAATTTTGTTCAGATAGAATTGGCCAGGCCTCTCATTTGGTTCAGAACATGTTTCTTTTGAACAGAGCTGATCAGACACAGTAGAAATGAAGAAGATGCTAAATCTAGGTCCCATTGATGTCATCATTAGCTCTACTCCCAAGTCAATGGGACCGGGATTTGACCCAAAGCCAAAAGATGAGTGATTAGGGGAAAGCAAGAAAAACAGTAGAAGATTTTATCCAAAACAGGCTTCCCACACACAGACAGAATTTTGACAAAGGAAATGACAAAATAAGAGCTAGTAGGTAGCTGAAATCCATTAACAAAGGGTTTTCGTTTTCATAGTTGATTACCTACAGCTTAATGTTTAGTGTGGCTTTAGGTATCTAATGATAGGCACCTGAGTTTGGATGTAAGAGTATTAAGCAGTCAAAAGTAAATATTGGAAATTTAGATACATAAGAGAGATAAAACTGTATGCTGACTTTTCCCATCCAGGTATAACGATTGAAGATCTCATTAATAATAATCATGTCTGGTTTTAAGTTCAGAACAAACTATTTTGCGTAGGTAGGTATGTGTAACCTACTTCAGAAAGTTATTAAACTGAGTTATTTTCAAGATAATGAAATCATATGAACATAGATGTTTTTAAACTCATACTTAACAGACAATGCACATAATGATCAGTACCTAGAGGCACAGCTATTAAAATGTATCAAAAGTTATGAAATGAAGACAAAGCTAACAGGTGCATGAAGATTCTAAAACTGAATCATAAAAACATGAAGAGCAAAAGAGAGATTATGAATTATCAACCAATAATGCTTGCCAACTTGATAATAAAAATGTTTAATAAATCCAGCAAAGCTTTAAGAGATGGAAGCTAAAATAAAAAATAAATTTTCTCTCATCAGGTCAGTTTTATCAGTTGTATATTGGCTGCAAGTATTCTGGAAAAGATGGTGTCACATAATCCTTCATTCCACATACCTGCAGAACCATGGTTGCCTTTGGCTCGGATTCAGGAGAAAAAAAAAAAATGATAAGGATAATTGTTGCAGATCTTAACATGCTACTGAAATGAATTCAGTTCCATTATTTTGTTTGCTGGTATTTTCTGCAGAGATGTCTCTGCAGAGGTGATAGACGGCAGCCTAACCTGTTATCTGGAGTGCAGCTTCTATTGTTGTTGGCTTTTACACTGCGAAGATGCAAAAGGAGAAAGCAAATCACAGGAAGTTGACACTAGAAGTAGCAGCAGTAGGCACAGGCTGAGAGGAGTGTGAGGCTTGTGAGGTCCCCAGCAGGTGGCTGAGGAGGTTTCTGGGCCCCCGGAACCTTTGGGCTGTGTGTGTAGAGGGACCAGCCAGGTTTCACAAGAGGTGCAGGCAAGAGTTGGGCAGTGCTGGCTGTCCCCACAGCCATTTCAAACCTTGGGAACCCACGTATAACCAGCCCCAAGGGAGTGCCACAAACAGGGTGCACAAACAAGGTGTACAAACAGGGAGTAGCATTGGTTCAGAGCGGTGCCAGCAGTTTGTGTGGCAGTATGTTGGAAGGGCGCATGGGAAGGGCAGCACACTCTGCCAGTTGTCAGGCTGCTGCCTGCTCTGCTCACCTGCAAGCTTAGGCTGCAGCCCTGAAGGTCACCCCAGGTAGCTGCTGGCTGTGCAAGCTTACCCAGCAGCTTGAGGTCTCCAGGGAATTACAAAGGCTTATTAGGCAGTGCTTTGAGGTTGTTGGAAGCATGGTGGTAGAGACCAGGTGAGGGCTGCACTCTGCAGCAGACAGGAATCACCTACCTAGCCAGGCTAGCCTGGAATGAGCGCAGGCAGCCACCCAGACAGAGCTTCCTATCGTGGAAGCTGCTGTGCGGCTGGAGGGCTGCAAAAACTGCACACCTGCCTCCTGCGTGGAGGAGGGTGAAAGCTCCATCTGCACAAGGTATGCTCTGGTGGAGTCACTCAGGCAGAGGGTGGAGGAGCTGCAGGAGGAAGTTAGCAGGCTACACTGTATTAAGGAGGGTGAACAAGAGAGTATTATTCAAGACTTTGCAAGAAGAAATACTAAGGCCTCATGGCAGTGACCTCCAAGGACTACCAGGCAAAGAGCTTCAATAACAAAGAGACAGCACCTTGGAGAAGGAGGCGCCATGATCTCTGGTGACCTGTGGGAAGAAGATACCACTTCACTCCCCTTCCTCCTACGTACCAACCAGCAAAAGGTATGAAGCCTTGGCAGCTGACAAAACCAGTGAGCAACATTCACTGGGAGAAACCACACCAACAGCACATACTGAAAGCTGCAAAAGGAAGCAGCCAATGCTAGTAGTGGATGACTCTCTGCTGAGAGACCCTGAGGCACCCATCTGCCAGGCTGATATACAGTCAAGGGAAGTTGGCTGCTTGCTGGGAGCCAAGATCCGGGATGTCACAGAGAGACTGCCACAACTGGTTAAAAGCACAGATTACTAACCCCTACTTCTTTTCCACGTGGGCATCAATGACATAGTAAAGCAAAACCTGGGCAAGATCAAGCAGAACTTCAGAGTCCCAGGGGCACAAGTGAAAGGTATAGGTGCCCAATTAATCTTCTCTGTCTTGCCAGTCAGAAATAGGGGTGCAGGCAGAAGTCAATGCATCATGCAGATGAATACCTGACTTCATGGTTGGTGTCATCGCCAGGGCTTTGGTTTCTACGATCACAGGATGTTCTTCGAAGAATACAGCCTACTGGGGAGATGGGATCAACTTATCTAGAAGAGACAGGAGAATCTTTGCTAGCAGATTGGCTGACTTACTTAGTGAATCGTGCTTTAATCCATCAAACTTGCAGGGTAGCGTCCAAAGCTGTGACACCTGCATATTCATAAGAAACATAGTGGATGAGCACATCTACCAGACTACTAAGAATGCTCCCCAACCCTTTCCAAAGGCAAGAACCCTAAGTCCAGCCACCTCAAGTGCATCTATAGCAGCGCTTGTAGTCTGGGGCAACAAACAGGAGGAACTGGAGCTCCATGCCCAGTTTGAGTGTTATGATGTCATAGGAAAAACAGAAACTTGGTGGGAAAGCTCACATGACTGGAAGACTACAATGGATGGCTACAAACTCTTTTGGGAAGATAGGAAGGGAAGAAGATGAGGTGGAGTTGTACTTCATGTAAAAGAGAAATTTGAGCGTATGGAGGTGAGCTATGGAGACCATGAAGGTTCTTATCAAATGCCTTTAGATCAAGATTAGAGGGATTGTCATGAAGGAGGATCTTATGTTAACTATCTGTTACCAACCTCTCAATCAGGGTAAAGAGGTCAACAAAATCTTTTTATGGCTGCTCAAGGAAGTTTCAGGCCAACAGAACCTGATCCTCATGGATGACTTCAATTACTCATACATTTGTTGGGAAAGAACACAGCAGTGCACAAGTTGTCCATCAGGTTCCTGGAATGCTTCCTGCTACAGATTCTGGACATGCCAACTAGGAACTGCACATTGCTAGATTTACTGCTTAAAAACTGAGAAGACTTACTTGACAACATAACTACCAATGGTAACTTTGGATACAGTAGCCACAACATTGCGGAGTTTAAGATCCTGCTGAGCACACTGAAGACCAGTAGTAGGACAAAGACCCTGGATTTTGGAAGAGTCAACTTCAATGCACTCAGAGCCCAGGGATTCCATGGGAAGCATCCATGAAGGGCCAAGGAGCTTGTGAGTGCTGGGAGTTATTCAAGAACAGCCTCCTGGAAGCACAGGAACAGAAAAGGAAAGGAAGAAGGCAGAACAAAAGATCACCCTGGCTTAACAATGAGTTTTGGGTGTGCATAAAAGCAAGAAATAAGCATACTGGCTATGCAAAGGCAGCCAAATAGCCATCAAGGACTATAAGAACCTTGCTAGGGCATGCAGAGATGCAGTCAGGAAGGCTAAGGCTCAGTTCAAACTGAAATTGGCCAGAGATGTCAAAAACAAGACAGGGTTCTTCAGATACGTGAGCAGTAAGTAGAAACACAGGGAAGACATAGGCCCATTACTAAACAGGGCAGGGAAACTACTGATAATATCAGGGATATTACTGATAATGCTAACAAGGCAGAGGTTCTCAATACCTTCTTTGCCTCTGTCTTTACCGGCATAGCTGGACCCCAGATCACAGGATAAAGTAGCTATGACAATACATGTGTCAACCCACCAGTAGGGGAGGAAGGGCTGGTCTGCAGCCTCTTGCAAGGGCTCAACCCACATAAATCTATGGGCCTGGATGGAATCCACTCTAAGGTGTTAAAAGAAGTGGCTGACATTGTCGCAAGGCCACTGTCTATAATATTTGAAATGTCTTGGAGATCAGGGCATATCCCTGGTGACTGGAAGAGGGCAAATGTCATACCCATCTACAAGAAGGGCCTGAGGGAGGACCAAGGAAACTACAGGCCCTTTAGTCTTACTTCAATCCCTGCAAAAGTAATGGAATGAGTCCTCCTAGAAACTACTGCAAGCCAAATGGAGCAGGTGATTGGGAAAAGCCAGCACAGATTTACTAAAGGCAAACCATGCCAGACTAACTTGCTCACCTTCTACAACAAAGCAACACTTTCTGTCGACATGGGGAGAGCAGTGGATGTTGTTTACCTGAACTTCATCAGTGTTCAACACTGTTTCCCACAGCCTTCTCCTGGACAAACTGGCAAGATATGGACTGGATGGGTTGTCTGTGAGATGGGTAGGAAATTGGCTAACAGGTTGCACTCAGAGGGTGGTGATCAATGGTTTCTACTAAGGCTGGCAGCCTGTCACAAGTGGGGTCCCCTAGGGATCAATACTGGGCCCCCTGCTGTTAAACATCTTTATAAATGATCTAGATGACGGGATTGAAAGCACCCTCACCAAGTTTGCTGACACCAAACTGAGTGGTGAGATGAACACATCAGAAAGAAGAGCTGTCTTACAGAGAGACCTGGACAGGCTGGAAGAGTGGCCTAGCAAGAACAGTATGAAGTTTAACAAAGACAAGTGCAAAGTCCTGCACCTGGGACGGAATAACCAAAGAGCCCAGTACAGGCTAGGATCTGTGTGGCTGAGGAGCAGCCTTGCTGAAAGGGACCTGGAGGTCCTGGTGGCCAACAAGCTGAACACAAGTCAGCAGTGCGCCACTGCAGCAACAAAGGCAAATTGGATCCTGGGCTGCATCCACAGGGGCATTACTAGCAGAGACAGAGACATGATCATCGCACTCTACTCAGCATTTGTCAAGCCCTACCTGGAGTACTGTGTCTAATTCAATTCATATGTGGACACTAGAGACCGTCCAAAGGAGGGCCACAAAAATCATCAAATGGCTGGAGAACCTGCCCTATGAGGAAAAACTGAAGGAGCTAGGTCTTTTCTCCCTGGAGAAGAGAAGGCTTGGGGTGGACCTTATCACAGTATTCTAGTACTTAAGGATGTCTACAAAGAGGACAAAGGCTCTCTCTTCACAGGGAGCCACATGGAGAAGACAAGGGGCAATGGGTACAAGTTGCACCAGGAGAGGTTTCATCTCAACATAAGAAAGAAATCTTTTACAATGCAAACAATCATTCACTGGAACAACCTCCCCAGGGACGTGGTAGAGTCCACATCACTGGAGGTTTTTAAGGTGTAATTGGACAGAGTGCTAGATAATGTCATCTAGGCTCCCTTTCCCATGAAAGGTTGGACCAGATGGTCTTTTGAGGGCCCTTCCAACCTGAGCTGTTCTATGATTCTGTTCTATGATTCTAATTTTTCCATTCAGGATACTGTAGTACCTCATTTCACCCCTATAAGGTGGGTAAAGGTCAATCTGATGTCAGAAAATGAGCAGCCATTTTTTACTTGCTCTTTGCACAAGCATCCATGAGCCTGTGGGCTACAGAGGATTTGCTTTCTGTAAGGTCTCTACTACACATTGCATCTGCTTTTTCATTAACAGTGGTCTTCCACTTTACATGTTTAATCTGAACCAGTCTTATTTGTTGCTGTCATCAAAGCACAAAAACCTGTAGAGTGGCCCAAGAACTGTACCTGATTTAGGGCAGAGTTCTGTACTTACCATGATATAGCTGTGTCTGGAGTATCTATTTCTATCCTACTAGGTTTAAAATGGGCCTGAACATTTGCATTTGTTGTAGATTAACCCTGATAAGAGGCTCAGCCCCACACAGCTGCTTGCTTACTCCCCCCGCAGTGGGATGGGGGAGAGAATCAAAAGGGCAAAAGTGAGAAAACTTGTGGGTTCTGATAAAGACAGTTTAATAGGTAAAGGAAAAGCTGCACATGCAAGCAAAGCAAAATAAGGAATTCATTCACTACTTCCCATTGGCAGGCAGGTGTTTATCCATTTCCAGGAAAGCTGGGCTCCATCATGCATAACGCTTACTTGGGAAGACAAATGTCATAACACCAAATGTGTGTCATAACACTCTTTCCTCCTTCTTCCCCCAGATTTTGTTGCTGAGCACATCGTATCATCTGTGATATCCATTTGGTCAGTTGGGGTCAGCTGTCTCAGTTGTGTCCCCTCCTAAATTCTTGTGTACCCCCAGCCTACTCGCAGGCGGGGCAGAGAAACCAAAAAAGCCTTGACGCTGTGCAAGCACTGCTCAGCAATAGCTAAAACATCAGTGTGTTATCAACACTATTTTCATCACAAATCCAAAACATAGCACCATACAAGCTACTATGAAGAAAATTAACTCTATCCCAGACAAAATCAGTACAGCAGTGAATGATTGTAATGCTTGTGATGTAAAAAGTGATGAGTTCCTAACACCAACTAAGTTTTGCTTGCTAAAAATAAACCAGAGCAGTCTTAAAGCTGTTCTAACTTACAAAGCAGACAGAATCATGTAAGAGCATACAATTAATTGTTTATTCTACTGAGCAGGTCCTAAATAAATACTAGTTCTACTGAACAGAAAAACCTGGACTGCTGTGCTTTTTGTTCACAAAACAAGTTTAACTCATCAAACTGCAAAAGCCAAAGTTAATAAGTAAATATGTAACATGCAACATGTAAATAAATCCTATATTGAAACTTGAGAAAATAAATAGGATGTAGGAAGCCAAGGAATTTGTTGCTTTTCTTTGCTTGAAGTACAAATCCACAGTCACCTGTCTGGGTGTGAGATAAATCTCATTTGACTTGTTTGGACTTGCATGATAAAGTTTGCCTGGGTGGTTGTAGGATGTCTGCCTATAGTTGTATTGTTTCCTAATATTTGATTTATTACCCTTTCAAGTGAGTTTGACTTTGAAGATGCTATCATGGAAAACATAAAGTGTACATTATTCAGAAACAGAAAGATTGTACAGTATGCTTCCATGTTTTTACCAAGGTTAAAGAGCTAAAATCTACTAAAAAGGTAATGAACTGTGTTCCTACCTGATGCAATTCCTTTGCTTCTTTTCCTTCACTGGCTTTGTACATTGGACAGTTTTGGCCTAAGAGTTTCAGATATATTTTAAGATTATAGTTTTCTGAAGACACTTCATACTTTAGAAAGTAACTGGCACTTCAACAGCAGTCTCGGCAAAGGAAAAAAAATGCTGAAAGAGCAGAGATTCATTCTCATTTCAAGAAGTAGCCACCTGAGGTCAAGACAAAGGAACATTGGCAAGAAGTCTGCAGATGCACTGCTTGTTCTGTACCTATTCTGCAGATATAAAAGACTACTCTTTCCAGAATTGTCACAGTGGTAGAGTGCATAACCAATAAATTCCTATTTTCCTGTAAGCTTCAAACTTTCATATGTATGAAATACAGCCTAGGATGTTGTGGTAAAAATATTTTATCAGCATGCCATATTATTAACTGACAGTGAAGCCATAAAAGAATTACAGTCTTCTGGGTAATCTTTGCTAACATAACCATACTTACATCATCATGTCCTCTCCACAAGCCCACTGAAAATCATTCTGAAAAATATCTTAGGGAATTAAGGAGGTTAGCTGTAAGTAGCAATTGTTACTTACTCTCCTCTGTAAAACTCTACACTCATTTATCTCAAGACAAGTATATGAGGTTTAAGGGAGCCATAATATTTAAAAGGCTTTTCTGGAACATAATTTCAAAACTATTGTCAAAAGCAAAAAACACTGAACACTACCTGAAAAGTGGGAATGCCCATATCCCAGTGGCATGAAGCTCCTTTTTAAAGCCTTAATGGAAAACATAAAACCTTAAATTCATCATTCATCTCCAGTTTAGACTGAAATTGTGTAGAGTCAGTAAGAAGATGTATTCTGTATTTAACGAAACGAACAAAGTATTTTGGGGAGGGTGTTTAAAATACCATAAATAATGTCAGTGTTTGGAAACTACTGAGACGTTGGAATATCATAGCTAACCCTAAGGAAAACAGTCTAGAAGACATGAGGCAAAAAGATTGCACAGTGTGCACCTAAGAACTGTGGAAGCATTCAGTAAACATTATGGACTGCATGGTTCAGCTGTATTATGTTCCTATGATACCTTGATATGATATATATATATATATATACACATATCGTGCAGAGAGGGACCAGCTGTAGCTCTTAAGAGCTGAGAGCCCCTTTGAGAGACAAAAGAAGGAAGCACAGGCCTTGAGCAAAGTGCCTAGAGGCATTATACCTTTGAAAGCAATTTCTTTAACATTCAGCAGAATTATTGCTATGGAGTTTCAGGTCAACATATTACCATAAGATGCCATATCAGGAAAAATCTCTTATATACAAGTCTACCTACCACCTTCCTGCACTTTTGCTGCTGCAGAATGACTCATGTAAAGCAAAGACAAAAAATGAATTAAGGTAAAATGAAAACAAATCTATGGGTAACATTCAAGAATGAACCATCATATTTTGGCCGTAAAATACTGTCTTCACTCTCACTTGCAATAAGTTTTGACTTTCAGGCTTCAGAGCAATTAATTTGGGACTTCCATTAACAACTACTGTAATTTTTAATGTTAACATAACTAAGAGAATCCTGTTTGTCATTCTCCATGCCCTTGGCAAACATTTAAACAAACACACAAATTCATTTTCATGACAGTCGCAGCAAAACTAACAGAAAAGTCGCTATTCCTCTTGCCAACCCCTCCAAAAGCCAAGCAAATAAACAACTTATATTTTACCTGTTTATTTTTTTACCTCAATTTCTCACATCCTTTAAAAAGTTTATTGACTTTAATCATCCCACTGTTATTTACTATTGTATAATGTATGCCCCACTTCACATACAATAAGATACATAACACAAATTTCTAACAATTTTAAAGCAGACAAAGGTTCATTGTCCTGAAAATGTTTATAGAAATGTATATGATGATGATGATGATGACAGCGATGAAGATACTAGGTCCTATAATCCCAATACTTCCCACATTTTTCTGGTGGAGATTCTAAAATTTTATTGCATTTAGGCTACTAAGTTGTACTTGTAGTTCTTCTGAGCACTGCTAAAACAGGATTGTTGTGGAAACCTATGGGGTTTGAGAGATTTTTTTTCTTTCTTTTCAAGACTATGAGATGTGCAAGCTTTTCTTTGCAGTGAATGAGTTAAAGAAGGGATGTTTCTTTACAAACAATGTAGTATTACCTGAATTAAATGTACACACAAAATGGCACTCTTAGAAGTATACTGATATGAGTGAAAATAGAAAACCCCATCTTATGATTGTGTTGTGAAGTTCTAGCAATGTAAAAAATTTATTTTACACCCAAAATCCAGACCAGTATAGAAAAACACTTGGAATATTTGGACAGTATTAGATATCTAACTGTAAATGAGCCACTGTTAATATTTGATGACACTAGCTGTAACAGTAATGCTGTGCTTTTGACTTACAAACACCGTGATATCACCATTACAATGACAACTGGAAAACATGAAAGGAAATCAAGAATTTCTGCAGCAGAGTTCATATTGAGTTCACTAGGAGATGCCACATCCTTCTAAAGATATGGGGCTGAAACCAACAGTCTCTTGGGAATTCCAGATACTATGACTAGATATGAAAATCTTAGAACACTTTAGTATTTTATACATTGATGACTGACCCCTAGCCATGTTATTTATGAAACTTGTAATGAGATTACTGAAAGATTATACTTATACCTGCATTTCATCTAACCTAAGTAGGTCTCAGGTGCTCTGTTTTGAAATTCCTTTCCACTGTTTTCAAGGGAAGTGGGCAAGGCTGGTTTTATTTATGTATTTTATTTTGGTATATGAGGTGCTGTGGAACAACCATAAAATTTTTCCTCTGGGCTTTGCACAACTAGAGTGAAAATATAACATGTCTGTTCATATGAAAGAAGGAAACTGTTGTATACAATTTCCTATATAGATGTCATATTATGATTGTCAAAGGATTAGAAAGAATTGCAGTGAGATATAAGTCAGAGTAAATCTCAGTAGAAAATATACCAAAATGTTGCAAACATAAGCTTTTGAAATTTGAAGTCTGTGTCTGTATTTATTTTGCCTGTAAAGTGAAGTCTGCTATTCATCTACCCCTTTCAGTTAATCTTCTTTTTATTGGTTATCTTTGAGCCTAGTAACTTTACTATTCCTTTTAAACTCATCTTTAATAAGCATTTACAGTTGACTAGATTTGGCTCATAATCTGTTTCTTAGTTTCAGACTTCATTGGGGTTTAAGCAGTTCTGCCCTTCTTTCCTCATGTGCTATATAAAGATGAAGCAGCAAATAAAAGACTTTGTGATGACAAATTTCTCTTTTTTTTCTTTAATTTTGTGCATGAGTCACTTCACTTGTATAGATGACAAATGCCATCTTTGATTTGACTTGCACATCATTTAGACACTAGTTAAAGCAACACATTGTTTATTAAGGTTGCATGAGGTCTTCTAAATGTTCCACAGTAAACCATTCATTTTATCTAGGCTGAAATGCTGTCAGATCTTGCCAAAGTAGCCAAAAATCTGAAGTGTTTTATTTTAGTACCTATTAAATACTTCAGGCAAATGCAAATAAAATCACTTCTCCTTCTTTTCATAATCATAATGCAACAAGAGAAAGAATACTACAGCCTTCAAGTGAAAATGTATTCTATCATCTTGATTAATAGCCAAAAAGGCTTTTCTTTCCTGCTTTCCTCTCTCCTTTCCCCTCTCTACCACCACAACAGTTAAAATGGCTATAACTGAATGTTTATTTGTTGCACAAACAATGAGTTTTCCACTTTCTTCTTAGCTAATTTCTTTTTCATGGATACATACATAGAACTTAAAGGTAAAAGGTTCACAATAATTTATTGTTTAACATGCTATATATCACAATTCTATGTTTTCCCTAACCTATTTGTTCCCATAAGTTGTATTTCACTGAAAGCTTATCTTCCAAATGGTTGTGCAGTTTCAGTATGATGACACAGCAAAAATATTTGTTCATTCTTTTGATATTTGAGTACAATGGTTTTGTTAAAAAACACAATATAAACACTGTAATCAAACCACCTCTCCATTTTCTTTTCGATAAACTAAACAGATAAAACTCTTTTCAAAGTAAATAATTTTTTTCTGCTCTCCAGGAATAATTTTTTACAGCCTTTCAAGACTTTGAACGATTCTTTCAAGAAGAATCTTAGCAAAACTTTACTCATTATCTTTAAGATTACACAAGCCAAACAACACTGAAGGAGACACACTGTTGTCTTACTCCTGCTCACAGAAGTAGTACTCCTACAATTTATATATCCAAAGAGCATACTGGTCTTTCTGCCTTTGAGACCTCATCTGAGTTGCCTTTGTATTAAAATTCCTTAGTCATTTTCAAAGTAACAACTTTCCCTGTTCAGTGGAAATGCATTCCTATTTCCTAAATAAACACAGTTACCATGTCAAGATCATTATTGAAAATGAAATGTTCTTAGACTTATACACACATTTAGTGGGTCCAGCTTAACAAATTCTTGCAAGAACTATGTATAGCTGCCTTATGCTCAACATGATTTACCACTCCACTCATTTGTGTCATTCACACATTTTAGAATTAATTACATATTTATTTCAAATTAAAAGAAAAAAAAAAAACCAACATGAGCTTCAAAACCTGCTGAGTGCCACTTGCAACATCCCCCTTTAATGATGATTTCCCACTGACAACCACTTTTAGCTTAGTTCTTACTCTGTTGAGCTTGAACTTTGCACAGTGCCTGGTGGCCTCATCTGGCTCTGAAATCTGTGGCTTTCCGAAAATTGTGGTTGACTTCCTTTTTTTGAAGGGCTTTGGGGAACAAAAAGCACTCTTCTCAACACATCCCTAACACATACCATTTTGAATAAAGAAAAATTGTAGTCAAACCACACACCCCACTACTTTCAGCCAAACACATGCTGGGGTCTGAAAGAATTCTTCATCCCTCTGCACAGAAGTGGTCAGTGCTGTTCCCGGTGTGTTTCACTTTCTTCCACATTTATCTAAAATGGAGACCTATATAAATTGTTCTGGGGTGCTGAAAGGGATGCCTAATCTTAACCAAGGTCACTGAGCTCAATTTAAGAGTACTGGAAGAGATACAAGACCCTGGGGGGAGGATGAATTAAATGATTGGATCATCCTTTCTGACCTCAAACTCTATGACATTTTTCATGCACCTGGTTTTGACTAGCATGTGGGAAAAAGAAGGTGATTCATCTGCCTGGTTAAAAAAGGAAGCATGACAACCCCCCTTTTGTTTTTTATTTGTAGTCATCTAAATTTTCAATTTGTTTCCTCTTCTTGCTATATTCTCATGTCTGCACTGTTCCTGCTTGGTTTTTGGCAGCCAATTTGGGGCTGCATTTCTTGAGAGTATATAAAACTAACATTGTTATGTGGCTCTTCTGACAGGAAAAGCACTCATGCAAAGCAAGATGAATGGGATGTCAGTTTTCCCTATCATGGGATCTCCTTTTAGTGACCCAGATGAGAACTGAGAGAACTTGTCACAGAGGCGAGACAGACCAGATATGGCTGTAAATGGGGCTCCAAATCTCATATAGTTTTGAAGCTACTGCTAGAACACTGAATTTGTCATAAAAGACTTGTCAGTTCAGAGTTCATTAAGGTAAAAGATGAGAGTGTTTTATCTGGACACTCTTGAGCCCTCCTATGGTAGGAGCAGGGACTAGTTACAGCCCTTGAAAGGAAAAAAATTGTGCTTTTGCAGTGTTTTCTTCCAGCTTTCCTTCGGATTGAATCTCTGTGGAATAGCTCCTCCTGGCATATAAGTATTTCTTTTCCTTGTTTGTCTTTTTCGGCTTCTTTGTTAAACTTGGAGGTGTGTTTGCAATGTCAATTCAAAGTCCCTTGAGACTTGGCGGAGACTTGAGGTGAGGTGTTAAACTTCACAAGACTGAATTGGAACGCTTAAGGTGAGAGACAGGGTTTTAATCACTTGCACTGTGGCTGCCACACTAGAAACTTCGTGACCTCAGCTGAGTTTTCTTTTACTCAGAGTCCAAAATCAATAGAAGTATTCATGACTGGAGAAATGACTTGTGTTTAACTTTGGCCCCAAAGTTGGGAAGCATCAAAAAGTGTATTTCTCAGATGTGCAGTTTACAAACTGTGACTCTGAAACTCTGAATTTTACTATTTTGAATTCAATGTTTTGTAAATAATTCAGAACTGCAGCACCATCCTTGACAGAACACTTAATCCTCCTGCTTCACAGTCATATTTTCTTCACTTCACAAAGGTTTGATCTTGTACAAAGTTTACTGATGCACCTTGACATTTTTGGCAGATAGTAAAAAAAATTATTATTACTATTGTTATTATTATTGAATAAAAGCTCCTGGGATTCGAGTGGATCACCTATAGTCTTCCAAAGATTTTATTTTAGCATGCTTATTGTAATGCTAAAACTAGTTATATAAATTGATATAAAATAAAAAACACAAAATATATAAAATATTAAATTGTATACATGCTGGAAAACAAAGTAGTTCAAATTTACCAGGCACCATCTTTTTTTTAAAATAGAGTCCTGGTTAGCACAGTCATCAAATTCTTCACAATATCATGTAAAACACATATTGATATCAAAGTTATGTTGAGAACTAGCTGGCTATGCTAAAAACATTAATTGGTCATATATGCACTGTAATAATTTACATTTTCCTTATGCCATGTGTATATCTTGGTGCAGCCCAGTAAAATATTCAATATGGTGTATGAATAAACTTCTTGGATTGTGCTGCACACAATTCTGTTGCAATGACCCCAGGTGTACATGACAGTGACATTTGGAGTCTTTCACTCAGCATCTGTGTACTTGAGTGTCAATAGTTTTGAAGTAGAAGGAAATGAACTATAACTAAAAATAACATCACACACCTCCTGACAAGGATCCTAGTCTTGCAATTGTATCTCGTCTTATGATTTAAAAGAGCTTATGAACAGTAGTATGATTGTGAGATCCTCCAGGTCTGTTCACATCTTTCTGTTAACCAGCAAAGTATGTTGTAGATACGTATCAGTAAAGAAAAAAGAAAAACACGTTCTTCGGCATTTTTATGGCCTAATAATGCGAATTAAAAAGATATACACCACTCATTATATAGCAAATCTATGGAACTCGCTGCTTTAGAAGCTAGACTCAGTGGAAGAAAAGGAATAAGATGATACAGATACAATGCTGTGCAGATCTGTTGTCAGAAAATAATTTCTCACAGAAAATTAATCCATGGCCAGCAATATTTCTTCAAGTAGCTATCACTAAGGAACACCAAATACAACAGCTGATGATTTGAGTTTGATCCAGTATAACAAGATTAAAAGGCAAGTGAAAAGTACTCCACTTATGTACGAACCATCAGCTGCACAAACATAAGATGGGAAACAACTGGCCAAATGGGGATGATCTGGGAATTATAGCGGATTGCTAACTGAGTATGAGTCAACTGTGTCATGTTGTTATAAAGAAAGCAAATATCAGACTGCTATGTACAAGCAGAGCATCCTCTGCAAAACACATCCAGTAATCCTCCTGCTTACTCAGCACTGCTCAAGCCTTATTTGAAATGCTGTGGCCAGCAATGTGCCCAGCAAGTTAGAGGCAGCATGACTGGAGAGGCAATTGTAGAAACTGAACTGTAGTTCAGATATACAGAAAACAATTTGTAACAGTAACAACAGTGAAGCGTTAGGATAGATTTCCTAAGGATCTCGTAAACACCCTGTCTTTGGAAGCATTTAAGATCAGACTGAGGAATTATCAATTAGGAGTGACATACTCGTAGCTAATCCTGCTTTGGACTGAGGAATGGGCTGGATGACCTCTCGAAGTTTCTTCTAGCAACATTTTCTATGACGAATCACTCCCTTAACGTTCCCTTTTCCTAGACAGGTAAAGAAAAAGGGTATATAATATCTCATTAGATTTGTGGTTAGACATAAAAAATGATTCTTTCTTCAAAAGAGCTTTAGTAACTCTTGAATGTAAAAGCTTTTATTTCATTTTGAATGAAAGCAAGCTTTGTTCTTCTTTTGATCTGAAAAGAAATATGTTTTCCAAAATAAAGTTCATCACGAAGCAAACTGAATTTTTCTCAAGTTGATTTAGTTTATTTTAGTTTTTGTTTGTATGTTTGCTTTTATTTAATGTAAATTATTTTATCTCTGAAGAACAGAAATCTACTCATAAGCCTCTGCCGTACCTTTTAGTGAACATGAAAAAAAGTTCATTTTCACAAAGTTTGCAGACATTTCCCTTGATTAGTCACAAAAACTATGTAAGTAGAATCTTGTAGGAAGATTTAGCATGACTGATGAAAGTGTTTATCATCTACTTCATGCAATTTAGCAATCAATGGAAGCAGGACAAAGATCAAGGTAGGCTTTCTGACCAGCTTTCCCTTATAATTTGTCAGCCAGGTTTTGTTTCTGTAGTAGCTGGAACTGTAAGGTAAAGGCTTTTTATTTTTGTTTTCAGAAAGTCCAATGGGAACTCATTATTTAAAATATGATATATATTCTGTTTTATGCAGACGTCATCACTGACTCCTTAACTTATTTTTGCTAATGTGAAGTTCCTGCAAGAGATTTTATTTTCCAAGTCATGTCTTTCATTGAATATTTGTTGAAGTTATGCCTATGGAGAGGACAAAATATGATTAAATATGCCTTTTTTTTTTTTTTTTTTGAGTACTGGAAAAATACTGTAAAAGTCAATTTTAAATGATCATTTCTAACATGAAAGTCAATGGAGGGAGAACCTCAAGATACTATTTCCCTACAGCACATTTCCAGGCCTGCCGGATGGCTTAGAAAGGTGTAAACATTAGTCAGAGAGAATCAAGACTTTAAATCAAAACTGGATGTCTTTCTAAAAGATATATTGTCCCTCAAGCAGAAGATATGAACTTGATGCATGAATTATTGGTTCAGATTTTATGGCCTGTTACACAGGTGGTTGGAATAGATAATCATAATGGTTCTTTCCATCCATACAGTATATGAATCTTAATTCAGTGTGAGCACATTGAGAGGCAAAGAATAACTCAATAAAAACAAATAATCTAAAAACCAATAACTACAATAATGAAAAAAAAAAAAAAACACCAAGAAATGCCCCTTAATTTTTTACTCTCTTTAAGAAGATAAAAAAAAAAAAAGGTGTTATTTTCCATTTTCCCCATTCTCAACTTAACTCCTAATCAAGCAAAACAATAATAATAAAAAAGTAAAGATCTATGACTTTGAGAGGTGGCCCTACACTTCCTGCTTTCTTGCCCACCACTGTGGCAATTAGCATGTTGTCCAGCTCAGTAGGATTTCTGAGATAAAATAAATGCAAGCTGGAAACTGGAAATTATGCTTTCTGGCTGAATGATATGGACTCAGTAATAAGAAAACAAGTAATAAATTTGCTGGTGGTATGTGAATCAAGAAATAATTTAGTAGTGTTTCCACCACTGCATTTGTTCTACTGTACTAATGACCATGGTAAAAATTTGCTGTAGTCATTAAAGTAGCAGACATAAGTGGAGAGCACACAGGGAGCAGAAATACAGAGTAAGAAGTGGCCATTAAAGTCACAATTAGAAATATAACCTTACCTTTTAACAACAGAGGTGTTAACAACACAGCAGACTGCCCTCTCACCACATTGCTGTTTAAAGAGTTCATTTAAAATAGTCCTCAGTTGGCATGCTTGGAAATGCCATCCTTTAGCAACACGAGAACATAGCATATAGAACTGGAAAAGCATTTAATGGCTATCTCTGTATTACCGGATCTGGGAGTGCTTTTAAGTTAATGGTTGCAGGCACACTCCAGTTCTTTCCCTCCCTTTCAGAAATGCCCCTTCTGTCCTAGTTTTCATGTAAAGAAAACTTGCAGGCCAGACAAGGGGCATAGCTTGCTTTAAAAAGACCTCAGAGTCCTTATTGAAGGACCTCCCAGCAGCCCATAGAACATATAGTTCTAATCCCTACTATTGTAAGCAACTATATCACACAATCCCAAATTTAGGAAGCTACAACTTAAAAATACGTTCTCATTCACCTGTATTCTAATGACTTACAGTTGCAATAGTAGAACATTCGGATATTAAGAACCTTCTTGTAATTTATGAACAAAAGTTATTAATTGACAATGTATATGCTTTCAATCTGTTGAAATTTATTCTTTAGCTAAAATAGACCTTCTTTCCACTTCCATTTTACGAGGCTGAAGTCTTCTCCAACACAAAAGGTTTTCCAAACCCTTGATCATATTAGTAATAAATATGAACTCATATTTCTTGAACATGATCAGAACTGTGTATAGTATTCCAGACAGATACCACTAGTGCCCTGTAAAATACATTAAAGCATTACCCTCTCTGCTACAAATCTCATTCCTGATAGTTGCAAGGATTGTACTTATTTTGGGGGGACATAAACCAAGTGATGTTGAATAGTATTTTCTCCTGTTCTCATTTTCCACTTGCTTGAATACCCTCCACACCTATTGTGCATATTAAAAACACTTTTATGAGGATCAGTGCATGATTGGCTAGTTTTAGCAATTAATAAGAAAAAGTAAAGGAAAATAAAGAGATCAAGTTGATTAAAAAATTATAAATTACCATGGTTGAATTAAAAAATAATGCTCTGATGATATAAAAACTTTTGACAGGAATTTTTCAGTTTCTTTGACATTTCTGAGGGAAGATATTACATATGGTTGAAATCCAAAATAAGATATTTTAATTTCAGTTGTTGTTGTATCTAATGTTATTATATTTAAATTAATTACATTTAAAATTTAAAAGTATATTGCAGTGGTCTAATGTCATCTGAACAAAATATTTTGAAGGGTTACATCAGTGTTTCCAAAACAAAACATTTAAGCCCTTTGACTCCATAAAATGTCTTGAAACATTGACTTTTATTTTGATGGGAAATTACAATTATTCAAAATGTAGGAATTTCTCATTGGATAGTAATTTCTGTTTTCTTACCAGCTCTACTAATACCTAAGTAATGATTTTGTGGCTTGGTAAATTGTGTATCATCACCAGAGTATCTAACCATTTTCTAAATAAAATAGATATAAACTGTATGTATAAAGTAATATACATATAATCATTTAATATATTTGAAAAAAGATAGCTGTTTGTCTTAAATTACAACTCAGTGTGTTTTAAAGTGTGGGATTCCATACTCAAGGAACTAAGGTATGGCTTAAATCAAGTGCTACAATTTCTGTAAGTGACTTATTAGTGACTTATTAGTGACTAAATAAGCTGCTCCTACTCAACTCTTTAACTATTAACCATTTTCTTTGTAATGTGCACCTATGATCTTCTTTTGAGTGGTGTAGTTTAGGACTGAAATCCAAGAAAGGGTCCTGGAATGACCTTTCATCTAATCTTCACAGTAGATTTCACAAGTATAGGATGGAAATAACAATGGAAAGATGTGTTGTTACATAAGCATTTTCAAGAACATTTTCGAGGCAATTTTTGGCACAATCACCAAGTTAGAAATCTTCAGTCCTGCCGAGTGTAGGAATAATTTTCCTCAAAAGCAACAGAACTATTGTGACTCCTTTGTGCAAGAGAATTCACACAGACAAATGTTGTGACATAGTATAAACCATAGTCTTCCTGAATTAGCAACGGACCTCAAAGGCAGAACTTTGCAAGTATGGAAAGGAGCCATGTGCCCGCACAGCACAGTGATGATAATAGAAATGCTCTTGCAGCACTGGAAGCCAAGCTGCAGTGGTGCTAAACAGAAAGTATCCATGTGAATGTGACTCAGTGGCTGTGCCACACAAGTCTGAACTGAACAGAGGATTTAATCTCTTATATTCCCATGTAATGTTACTTTCCTTGGGTTTTAAGCAGGGCACAAGATTTTGGTCCCAAGAGCTTTGGAAGTTATACCTTGGTATATCTCATTCAAGAAGGCCATCAGATCTCAAATTGGCTTATAGCTTAGATGTGTGTTCAAGAAAATGAGGGGTGGAAAGACAACGGAAGATGATTCCTGATAACGCTACTTTTTCACAAAATCTCCCTCCAAAGATCAGAAACTTTCACGGATTTTCTGTTATTTTCTACAAGGTTCAGAATGAATGTCAAATGAATCAATATCATAAGGAGAAAAAGCTTTGTAATGCTGTTTCTGTGTTTTTTGTGTTTTTCACAAAGCCATATCCATCATATTAGACATTTTGTGTCATTGCATGGTTGCATGAAGGCAAGCCAAATCCAAACTAGAGGCTTCATGAAGCAATGATCAATCACCCGAGACATTTGGGTTTGGTATTCAGATAAATCTGGACACACAGTATGGCTGTGAAATTATTAACAGTGTTATTAATGTGTTATTATTAACACGAGAAATTATTTTCTGGCATTATTTCTGTGCTTTTCATGCATGATAAGATTTGGATTTTTTCCAAACCATTTACCCAGACCTACTTTCTAACTATGTATTTTTAATACCCCTGAAATGAGTTTTTCTTGTGATCTCACAGAGCAAGTGAAACTGCAGTGGAAAAGTGGACACCACTGTTGGCAGACAACTCGGTAATTGTAGATGGAAAACACCACTGTGGGAAAACTCACATGATTAAGCCATTGATTAAAAATAAATTGTACTCTCAAAGTAAGTTTACATTAACATTATGTAGGGACAGCAAGCAGGTACATTCCTAGAACACTTTACATCCTGTTGACTGACAAAACTGAATGCTTTATTATTCAGTATGTTTTCAACAGCAGAATTTATTTTCCCTGGCTTACATGTTTTTTACGCCCTTCTCTTTTTTTCTCCCTATGCAAAAACCAAACATGAAAATTTCTCTTAATGAATCATAGAATCATATAATAGTTTGGGTTGGAAAGAACCTTAAAGATCATCTAGTTCCAACCCCCCTGCCATGGGCAGGGACACCTTCCACTAGACCAGGTTGCTCAAAGTCCCATCCAACCTGGCCTTGAACACTTCCAGGGAGGGGGCATCCACAACCTCTCTGGGCAACCTGGTCCAGTGCCTCACCACCCTCACAGTGAAGAATTTCTTCCTTACATCTAATCTAAATCTACCCTCTTTCAGTTTAAAGCCATTACCCCTTGTCCTATCACTACATGCCCTTGTAAAAAGTCCCTCTCCAGCTTTCTTTTTAGGCCCCCTTAAGGTACTGGAAGGCCACTATAAGGTCTCCCTGGAGCCTTCTCTTCTCCAGGCTAAACAACTTCAACTCTCTCAGCCTTTCTTCATAGGAGAGGGGCTCTAGCCCTCTGATCATCTTTGTGGCCCTCCTCTGGACTTGCTCCAACAGGTCCATGTCTTTCTTACTCAGGGGACCCCAGAGCTGAATGCAGTACTCCAGGTGGGGTCTCACGAGAGCAGAGTAGAGGGGGAGAATCACCTCACCATCAACTTCTTTTGATGCAGCCCAGGATACGGTTGGCTTTCTGGGCTGCAAACATATATTGCTAGGTCATGTTGAGCTTCTTGTCAACCAACACCCCCAAGTCCTTCTCCGCAGGGCTGCTCTCAATCCACTCATCCCTCAGCCTGTATTTGTGCTTGGGATTGCCCCGACCCATGTGCAGGACCTTGCACTTGGCCTTGTTGAACTTCATGAGGTTCTCATGGGCCCACCTCTCAAGCCTGTCAAGGTCCCTCTGGATGGCATCCCTTCCCTCCAGCGTGTCGACTGCACCACACAGCTTGGTGTCGTTGGCAAACTTGCTGAGCTCAATCCCACTGTCCATGTCACCAACAAGATGTTAAACAGTGCCGGTCCCAATACCGACCCCTGAGGAATGCCACTCGTCACTGCTCTCCACTTGGACATCGAGCTGTTGACCACAACTCTTTGAGTATGACCATCCAGCTAATTGCTTATCCACCGAGTGATCCATCCATCAAATCTATGTCTCTCCAACTTAGAGACAAGGATGTCACGCAGGACAGTGTCAAATGCTTTGCATAAGTCCCAGCAGATAATAAATGGTAATATAATAATTTATTTTTAGCATTGAAATAACTGAATTTGGACTGGTTAAAGTCTTTTGTAAAACCCAGAAAACACAGATTAGAAGGTATTATACACTATATGAGATATTATACACTACTGTTTCTTCACTGATACTTTTAAGAAGTTTCCTTTTCCTTCGATTGGATGACTGCTGTGAGTTGCCGCCACAGCCATCTCTTCTCCAGACTGCATGAGCCCCTGTCCCCTCCCCTCTCCTCGCAGGGCAAGTGCTCCAGCCTGTACTATTGTGGTGACCCTCCACCGAACTCATTACAGTTTATCAACATCCTTCTCTTCATATGCTCAGGAAAAAAAATGTTTTCTACATAAGCCACATATTGCCATAGATGAAATATTTCATTTTTGTGTAACAATTCCTTTCTGCAAGATTGGGAGTCAGGTTTACTTTATGAATAATTGTTAGCACATACAGACAGATAAATGTTTCAGAAAACGATTGCTTACAGAAGACGTAGGCATTCCCAGCAGGTTTAACAAAACCTCCACAAAGGAGCCTCAGTGCACTCCAGGAAATCAGTTGCATTGCCCCTGCAATGGTTCTCCACCATCCATGGAAATGGAGATCCACCATATCATTGTCCCCTCTGCCTGATAAAGCAGAGCTGGTGCAACTGAAAACTGATGTCAAAATAATTTCACCTATTAACCTCCTTAACTTGCCAGCTAAAAAATTGAGCTCATTTTCCATGTTCCTGTGCATTTATGTTTTCGTTGGAATTTGAGGATGATCAAATGCAAGACATAATGCACAGACTAAGAATCTGATTTTAAAAAGGAGGATTTTAACTTAAAGGCAACTGAGATGACTAAATTCGTAGACAAGATAATTTCTGTTAATAATGTAGTCAATAGAGTGGGACAAACTCCTCCTGATGGTAATTCAGTGTACTCATGCAAAATAATTTTTTTTTTCCTTTTTTCCCCCCAATCTGTTTTATTACCTTTTCAAAACTTATGTTCTTTGTATGGGAATTCTTCTTACAGTTGGAATCCAAAAGGAAAGGCAGGAGAACAATCCCAGAAGTCTGCTATTGAAAAATAATTCTTAAAAAAATCTATATATAAAACCTGTCCTAAGTAATAACATTAAATATGTGAAATATTAGGTAAGTGAAGTAAAATGTTTTCCTGATTTAACATTCAGAATTACATACTATCATTACTCTTAGTAATTATGATGAAAAATACGATTATGTACTGTGGTTTATATTAAAAGTAATCTCACTCTCAAAACTAATCCTTAATGAATAATTAATTTAAAAACAAGAAAATGCACAAACCAAAAAGTACAGTAAAATATTATTTATACAACAGAATCCAGGAAAAGGGAAATACCAATGAGATTTGCAGTGACTGGTTAACTCAAAAGAAAAGGATAATAGGATAAAATAAAATGTATCATCTCAAGCATTAATGGATGAAAGCAATGATTTATCTGAGGTGTTGGGATTGGTTTTAGGTTCTGCAAAATCTTCTTTCTGCAACAACGTGGAGATACGTACACAGCCTCTCCACTTGCTCTCTGCACCATCCCTCAATTTCTTTTCCTCAGGCTTTTTATATTCAACCCCTTCCTGCCCATCTTGAGAGAAAAACTTTCAACTAGCCCCAGCAGTCATAGATTTTCTGAGTTTGTTTTCTTCTCCACCTTACAAGGCTATAATTGTTGTGTTCCAGAACACTTCACTCCTGTCCATCATAATGAAAGATGAGCTGCCACCAGATACTGCTCACCTAGTAATAAGCAGGAGCAAAGTATTTGGCATTGTATAAGCGCCAGGGCAGTCATCTTCAGATACAAACTGAGGAGTTTGCTAATGAAGATGACATATTGAAGAGACAGCTAGATAATGAGGATTATGAATAACTAAATCCATAGAGAAAGCAGCTAGAATCTGTGGTTGGGTGAGCCAGAAGTGCTGTGCATGAGGCGAAAAGAAAAAAAAAAAAAATTATTTCTCTGGTGTGGTTACTTAGGTACTTAACATCCATGTTGAGGAGCACAGTATATTTAACCAGTCAAACAGATTTTTAAATGAGTGGAAGAGACAATAAAATGGAAAAGACAGATCAGATACAGAATCTGAATTACTGTGTTGAGCAAGATGTGAATGGTATCAGTTGTACTCTGGAGGTGACTTTCCTCCTGCTGACTATACACAGAGCCTAGAGAATTAGCTTAGGTACACACCTAACTTAAAATGGCTAATGCTACTGAGATTATTCCCTTCCAGTTAATTCCATTAAAAAGTTTGTCAATACAGATGTCACAGTGGCCAGATTAAATTCTAAATAATGGACAAATATATTAAAGTTGCAAGTCAACTTCATCATGTGTAGACTGATAGAGCACAAATTCTTCTCTTAAGACCATCATTTTAACTTTTCTTTACTTCTGCCTTTTAATTGCTCTTCAGCCAAGTATTGATTTCAGGTAAGTGCTGTGATTTCTGAGAAACACTGGGGTTTAGGTTTTATATAATGCTGGTACTGTCACCTGCGTAACACTGGCACTTCAGCTCTTGTTAGTCATTACCTCTCTCAACAGCTTGACACAGCAGTTGAATAGAGACAGAGTTTTAGGGGACTGTGAATCTTTGGACTTGGAGCTGAAAACAATAAAAGCCTAGATTGCTCCTTAAACTCTGAAATTGGTAACAGAAGAAACAAAAGAAAATAATTTCACCGATAGCTTATGAGTGTTTTCTTTGTAGGATGTATGACCTAGAGACTGCCTCAGATTCTGGGTGCCAGTTGATAACTCTCAGAACCAGAAGCTATGCATTTTTCTCTAGTGAGTTTGATGTCTTATAGTACAGAAAGAAAGTTGAAATTGAAAAGGAGTTATTAAGACTCCACTAAAAAGAATCTCCTGTCTTTAAAATGAGTGGTTTATAAACATTTAGATTAAATTTAATGAATACATTAGGAAATCATGAGAATAGGATGATGAAGACTTTTTTTTTCAATATAGAATGTGGAAAAATCAAAATTATTCTTTAAAATAGAAAAAGAAGAAAAAAAATTAAGCAATAGGTGATTGGTGACAATAAGGAGGCAGTCTGTCTTGTTTTGTGCAAAAGTGCTAGGAGTCAGCTAAAAAGTTATCCTGAAAGACACAGATTCCAAACATGTAAGGATGAAGGCAAATAATGTGTTTTCCAGCATTAGAATACTAGCTAATCTGGATTCTGTATTTATGTCTTCAGTTAGAGGACAAGGTTTGACAAATGCACTCGCCCACTTGCCAGTGATGAGAAGAAATTTTTCTTGGCATGTTGGGACTTACATATCAGTTGCTGCAAGAGTTAAAAGTTTTATTTAAAAATCAACCAACCACACACATGAATACAAGAAAGAAGTAGTGGCAGAAATCTTCTACTTTTATGTTTCTGAAGAAAATCTACATGTTTCCAACGTTTCTCATGGCTGCAGGTAGTATGAAAAAAATACAAAACTGTTTTTTAATTCTCATTTTTTCTTGATGCATACAGAAGAGGATAGGTTCATTATAAAGACATTGAAGAGGACTCCACTCAACTGAATCAGCCTGCTGTGGCCATGCTGTTTCTAGATGTGATTTGGAAGGTCCTGATTCCACATGTCTTACCAGCTCTACCCATCTGCACTGCAGTCCACCATAAACTGTAGATATGCTCTCTAGCGGCTTTCTCTTCCTTATTTTCCCGGGACAAAACCCCACTGTCTTTCCCAGCATGTACAGATGGGGCGGGATTTTGATTTGTTGAATTGATGAACAAAGTAACAAAAGGATACAAGGACAGATAAAGACAATCAAGATGCAGAAGATGTTTTTTACTTTTCAGGAATAATAATAAAGGTGGTGATCACGGTGGCCAAAAGAAAATGCAAAGTGGGAGTACAGCCCACATACAATATGGCAGCAGAATTGCAGTGCTTCCTCCCACCTGGTGGCTGGAAGTAAGAAGCTGAGTTTTTATGAATGAAAACGAAAGGAAGTAATATTTAAGGGACACCTGACAGACTCTGACCATACCAGACTTAGGAATTCTTCTAATTTCTTGGTTCTTGTGTACAATCCAGCTACATCTCAGTTTCCTATTGGAGATTTAAGCATCAGGTTTCACATACTTACCATCATCCACTTTTATTTCTGTAAAATAAAAATCTGGGTAAGTGGGTGGGTTGGTAGTCATTAAACACTTGCAAAGGTCTCTGGCATGTCCAGTAGGTAAACCCACAGGCCTGTCTGGAAAGTTGAGCTAGAAAAGAAGCAACTCCATATGGTGTTGGACTAATTAGAACTCTCTTGACTCCATATTCTTTCCACCATCTGCATCCTGAATGCTTGATTATGCCTTAAGGAAAGATTACCCTCTGGATCACTTGTTAGTCTTAAGCAAAGCAGACTCCTTATATCTTCCTCTTGGCCATCTGGCACTCTTCTTCATTTTCTTTGCAGAGTCACAAGACAACTTCATCAATCCTTGCCTTTTTCTGCCCATGTAAGCTGCCCCATTATCACGAGTAGCTTCACACTGAGATCTGCTAATTGCATCTATGCAGTCCTGAGATAGGACCCTGTAAAGGTTAATTTAGCGAAAGCATTTCCCAGTAATACCTGGAAATCATGGAGAACATCGACCTAATACCTAGCAGTCTCTGCCAAGTATAGCTTCCGGTCATGCAACTTTACTACTTTAACCAAAAGGCTGAGCCAAAACACTTTCAGGGAGCTGCCAGTCAAGCTGGTCCACATGAAATGGAACTGATCTGAAACAATTCATTCTTATGTAGTGGGAGAAGATACAGGGAAGCATGTGACATTTGGGTATATAATTGTCTGTTTTTCCCATAGAAATAAAATAAGGAAAATAAAATAAAATTTAAAAAAATAAGAAAGATAAAAGAAATTGGGGCGGGAGGGGGGAAGGGGACAAATAATCCAAAATGAAAAAAGAAATTTGAAATGTAAAATTACAAAAAAACTACTTTCTTTTGGTCCTTCAGTTACATAGGACTTTTTCTGAAACAATATTTGCCCAAAACAGTGCAATCTTCTCAAACATTTATATTTTTATGAAAGAGAAATCCTCGTCCAAAAACTTACAGCAACATTCTTTCAACCAGTTCTTATAAAATCATAAGCACATAAAACCCTAATACTACTGCAGAAAAGTTGGAAGTAAGAAAATGGTAATTTACAGCTGAAAATCTCCATACATTTTAATGTAGATGGCATAATCATGGACATGGCAAAGGCAAAGATCTAATCCCTTCATTAAAGTATGGCTTCCAGTAACTTATTTTGTGGATGAATGAAACAGATCAATTTCAAACTGAATTGTCTACAATCAGTATGGATAAGCCAACAGCAACATCAAAATGTTTCCCATTATAGTTAGGAGGACTCCAGCTGGGATATCTCTACACAAGTGTTTTATTAAGTGATACAGTCATATGACAAGCAGAAATAGACATTGAATGAATGCATTGGTTTCAGAACTAATATGGTACATGAAAAATTTAAATGAGAAATGGAAAGTAAAACATGGAAGAAAATGAAGATAACTATGTCATAAGACCAAGAGAATTGGAAGGAACATGTAACTTTAGCAATGCAGTCTCTGAAATAAAAAACGATTTATAATTTCTTGCACATTTAGTCTACTGAACAGAAAATCCTTAAGATCTGAGATGAACTGAAGAACTACTGGTAATAACCAGAGGACTTGAATAGTAACAAATTCAGTCCAAAGAAATAGACTATTACTTGAGTGATTTACAAGTGTGCTCTGAACGAAAAGTATATAAAAGAAAAAGATTCAAGGAAAAAAAAAAAGAAGCTGCTATTGATGTGGAGATGGACTGCCTCACAGTATAGGTACGCAGCATTTGAGAAAACAATGGCTTATGTGGGAAGGGCATAGTACTTTTCTGAAGTGGCAGACACAGAGTCATTACTACTAATCACTCTAAGCCACAAGAATATTTTTAATAAATATAAATGGTAGAGATCTCAAAGCTCAGAAGTAAAAAATGTATATGCAATGCAAGAGAAAGCTGGTGAACAAGGCAGCAGAAATAAAACAATTTTTTCTACTTCATGCAAATAAATAGATACATTTTCTTCCTTCCTCCCCTCTCTTCTTTTTTAAGAGTTAGCACATTCTAAGATAAATCATGTAAACAAATAAATAGACTCAGGAGCATCAGCAGCCGTTAAAGCGAAGAGGAAGAGAATCACACACTAAGGCATACAATACCAGATTTTATACATACAGCGTAAAAAGTTGACTAGATGAGAAATGCTTATCTGTGACTTCCAGAAAAGATAAAAACACACGAGCAACCAAAAAGAAAAACCTCAGCAAACCCACAAAAAAACCCAGCCACTCCCAACAGTTGTTGAAGTGTTGGTTCAAGAAAATAATTGTCCTTTTCAAGGAGATATTGAGCAAAAAGACAGGACTGCACATAGATAAAAGGGTATCTCCCATATTACAAAAACATACAATACTGTATCTTGCTAAATCACAGACAGAAGAAAAGCTACTGTAACACAGGGGAAAAAAAAAATCAAAACAAAACAGAAGCAACAAGATACTATCAAAAAGGAAACACTGGGATATATTTATACTACCAAGTATTAGTGGCAAATACAAGATACTGATAGGCATTTATACCATACAGAAAGATTGATGTATAGCAACAATTTATATTGCATTGCATATATTTTAAATAGAAACAATGTTTCCTTTTATAAATGTGATATTAAAAAGTTTTAATAAAATACAGTTTGGAAAGAGTCAAGATCCAAAAGTTATAGAGAATAATCAGTGAGATTTTGGAAGATAATAATCAGAGAGGTAGTTACTGCGTAAGATTTTTCTTTTAAGTGGTATTCTGGTTTATTAAAGGGTGTATGAAGGCAAAAGTGATTCTACAAAAATATTTGAACTCCTAAATATTCAGTTCATCATAACTGAGCATGGATAACTATTATTTGCCACTTAAAATTACTGGCCCTTGAGCCTATATTTTTCTCATCCTGTCCTAAGAAAGTTCTTACAGCTAAGGATGTACAGAAAACAACCTCTGACAGGCAGCCATTTTTAGACATGAAAAGTTTGGATGCTGGGTTTATTAAGCATTATTGTTACCGAAATGAACCTTTGAGAAATTTGACTGAATGGGACAGCATTTCAGGAGAATAAAATGTATGAGACAGCATTTCAGAATTTTCACTGAATGAGTCTGCAAATATGTCCTCCCTCATTTTCACTCAGCAGGATAAACAAAAACTGTAGATCACTACCAGCTGCACATTCAGTCAGGCTAGCTACAACTTTAAAAGCACAGGCAGCACAAATGTATTTCATATGCAGGTTGGATATTTGCTGAGGTAGAGCTGTAAAAAAATCTGCAGCTTTAATTTGGAGATGCATACATTTTCAAATGTATGTCTGCAAAGCTCATTTTTTAGTATAGTTTTTGCAGAAGCCCAAGCTTTGACTTTGTTATTTGAAATCTGAAGATAAAACAGCAAGCAAAACCAGAAAGATAGGGACTGAGATAACAAGATTAGGACTTAAAAATAGTACTCAAACCTGTCAAGGACAAAAATTCAGCAGATTATTTGTCTAGACAATGACTTTATAATGTAAGAAATAAAATTTCTAGAGCAGTGAACATATCAGCCACAGTGACGACTACAATTAAAACTAAAAAACACTGTATTTGTGAGCCCTATTTTCATAGTACGGATATGAGCAATGGTGGGGCTTTTTGCAAGTTGTAAATTTTTTCCACTACCTCTCTTTGGGATCTGGAGTCTCTGAGGGCTCTTTTCTTACCCGTTGTCCTTTATTTTCTTCAGTGCTGTATCTGCTTGCAGGGGTTTTCCTCTAGTGTACCCTAAACAAACACTTCAAAAAGATCTGTATTCTTTCAAAGTTACATATCTCATCTTAGGCAGCTCACTAATCTCTCAAAACCTGGATGATTAAACTAGACTCATAATCTTCTGTTTCTGAACTGTCTAAAGCTTTCCTTTAAAGTTTTCATGCTACCACCCTGTCATCCAGAACCAGAAGTCTCCTTTGATACTCACCCTCCCCTTCTACAACTTCCTTTCATGACTTGCTCCACGTTTTAAAAATTTCCTGCATACATCTACCAACTCATACGTTTGTAGTTTTCTTCTGAAATCTGTCAGTCAAAATAACTCCTCCACATCAGGCTTAAGAAAACACATTTTACAGTGTTCCTCTAACATTAATATGTATAGTTGATATGTTTTATATATAAATACATTTGTATATATGTATGTATACATATATATACATGCACACATGAGGATATCAATAAAAGAATACAAACAATATTGAAGAAAGAGCAGACAATTTGTTCCACATGTAAATGTCATGTAAATCACTTAAAAGAGCTATGAAACTTTATATTGGTTGTAAATTTGACAACACATCTATCCCTTTTACCTGATTAATCCACCTCATCTTAGAACTTATGTTTTTCTTCATTCTTCCACCATAATTTAAGTTTCTATTCACTCTATTTAATAAAGCCTTCTAGTATAGAGACCTGGCCTTTTCCATAAAGCATCCAGAAAACTTGCAGCTGTTACAGGCTAAAGATATAGCTGAACGTGAAGTCTCTATTTATTGAAAATTCTCTCTAATAAAAAGAAAGAAAGTAGTATAACAGAAAAGAGTAACATGTCTACTCTCAAGCTAGCTTTTAAGGCAAAATGGAATGAAGACCCTGGAAACTTCCGTGGAGCTGAGATGATTCACTGTGAATTGTTTGTTCTCTTCTAATCTCCAATTGTTGAACCTTTTCCACAACAGCAAATATTTTTTTTTTCCTATTTTCTAAACTGTCTGCAGGCTCTTATATCAAAGCACAGTTGCCTAAACTCCAACTTCATGTTTTTTATTTTCATCAACATTCAGTTGCCTTCAATTTTCTTCAAAAAAATCACCTCCTGTAACACAAATGCAGAAGAGATATCAGGTGAATCAGCTAAATTAGACAGCAATTGTATATCTAAATCCAATTCATATGGGAGCACTAGCTACAACTTTAGTAGCATTCAGAGGTAAACAGAAATTAAATATCACCAAGCAGTATAATTATCCATTAAAAAAAATCCTTTCAAATGGCTGTAATCCTCTTTTCCTCTTAAAAGACATGAAATTAATAATAACAGCTAGTTTGGATACAGCCCTGTTGATATTTGTATGATGTCCCATTATTGTGAATGGGGTCTGGCTTCCTGCCAGATCCTGACGTGGCCGCAAGCTGTTTCAAGTACCAGCTAGTATTGAACCCATCAATCAAAATGTTTCCTCTATCACCACTGTGGTATTTTATGAAATATCAGAATGAGATGCCGCACTTGCATCTGCTCTAGCGTGAGATGCAGTGTATCACCCAGGTGTGGAGCCACATCCTTTCGAGTACTGTGCCCATGGGTATGATAACATCAGGACCTTTCTTCGGAGGCTAACTTTCCACTGGGTAATTTGGAATCTTATCAAAAGCCCATTGAAGTCAAAGGAAATATTCCCATTGATCTTAGAGGGCTTTGATCAGGCCCATGGTGAGCATGTACTTTAGCAGTCTTTTAGTGCTCTTGCAACATACACAGCCAAATGAATACACTTAATCTTTTGAGTAAAAATATCATGAAAGTCAGCGCAGTCCAGCTGACCAGAGTCAGAAATCAGAAAAGGACTTAGCAGGTGGAATTTGGCACCTGAAAGCCTTTTTAGTTGCCAAAGTTCAACCTTTAGGCAATCAGAAATATTCACAACTGCCCTTGCCTAGTTGCTGTTGATGTCTTAAGTCTGGCAGTTCCAGTGTTTCTGCTGGTCCCCAGCGCGTGTAAATTATTGCTGTGGCATACAGCTGTGATACAAAGCCAGCTTCTGGTGCCAAGGTGCTTTTTGCTAGTTCACACCTAAAACCCACTGATGTTAATGAAATAAGTGTTTTCTACCAAGCACAGAGATGTCTTTTAATGTGTGTTCATACCATGGCTAATCCTTCCCCATGCTTTTCTGCACAAGATCAGTGCACTTCGTATGTGGAAATCAGGAGTGAAAACTCTTCTGTATTGGAGAATTTTTATGTGTGGGCCTTCACACTGTTACTGTTTTAAACCCCATCGTTTAACTAGAGAGGGATTTAAATGTCACCCACTCTTCTTGAAGGTTTTAATTTAGTTCTAATTATTGGATTATTGTGAAGAGCGGGCAGAGGCAATCCTTTCCTGGCCATGCTTCACAGAGGACATACTGTTCATCTCCTGGACATCCCAAGGGGGTTTTACACTCAGCGGAATGCTGTTTACTTGAGGGAATCCTTTCTCCCTCCAAAGTATTTCAGGGAACATCTATCTCAGATTGCTGATCTCTGTGAATCTCTTTTCAAAGAAGAAATGACGTGTGTGGGAAGTTAGGAATTTGGCAGTAAGGTGTGAGGAAAATGCTGCAGCAGATGTCAGTGTTGTGGGTTTACATTGTGTTTACCTTTGGGCTTGGCTCAGCTCCTGCACCTTTAAAGCTACACTCTTTGGGAAAGCTCCCTTACATTAAATTCAAGGGCTACAAAGGTTAGAGTTATGTGACCCACTGCAGACCCAGAAGAGATGTTTGGTCTCCTAACGAGTGTGTTTAACATTGCTTTTATAACCAAAATTATTTCAGAATGGCACTGATACCAGACTTCTCTGGAAACAGAAGTGGGAATTCATGCCTCTAGCTGGAGTAGACTTTAATCTTTTTTTAATGAGGTGACCTAGTAAGGAAAATCTAAACGAATACTAGGAATTTGCTGGTAAGATACAAAAGCACTGGCTCCCCTACTGAAGCATTTTGCAAGGTGATGCCCACAGATCCAGCAATTTAGTGATATTGCTGGGGTATCTAAAGTGGAAAGAAACTCATATATTTTATACCTATGCTTCTGAAAGACAGTTTGGGGTTTTTTTTCCCCCAAGATTGCATGTCTATAACTAGGTACTGACTTCATACTTAGAAACTGCAAAATGTCACCTGGCTTTCAGAACAAAAATCAGAGATGTTGTACACAACTCCAAAAATCAAGTCAGTAGCACATGATGTTTGAATACTGATAAAGTGCTTAGGAATGCATATACTAAGGTCGGTGTTACAGAGGTGTCATAAAAATAGAGAAAACTGTGGGGCAAAGTAACTGATGGGTGTTAGTCTTGTTATCACAAGCAAAGCCTTAATTTCTGCAGCAGTTCATTGTTCACATAATGTAGTCAGTCAGGGACACAAGCCCCTATGATTTTTTCCTAGTCTTGGAATCAAACAGATGAAGAAGAAACATTTCAAAAGCATCAAAGTGACTTAGGGGCCTGAAGGAGACACTTCAAAAGCAGTTCATGCATATTGGGTTTCTAAGGTCCCTAAAGTGATGGACAAGCATCACACAGAGCTTTTAGAAGTGCTCAGACCCAACCAAGAAGCCTGAGACTAACAGGGTAACTTTGGCTACAACGTAATATTTGAAAATGTGTCTAGAGCTTGTAATTCACTCTAGTGAACTTTAAAGTGGTACCTGTGGTCTTTTTCTTCTAAACTTAAAGCTGTTCCTGAGTGTGTGGAAAACTTTGAAAAGCTCACTGTTTTGGAAATAAATAACTCTCACTTCAAAGATTTGTGATTGGTGAAAGTTTTGACAAGGGCTGTGCTTAGGAGGAGAAAAGCTTTGAAAAGGGCCACAGATGCAGAAAAAAAAACCTTAAAAGAAGCCTGTGATTTGGAGAACAAGCTTTAAAATGATCTGTTGTGGTGGAAGAGAGCTTTAATTAGTTCTGCTTTCTCAGATAGCCGTTTATTTTTCCATGTTTTTATGACCAGGTATTTTGGCTCCAGCTTGGTCTGTGTTTTGGCTTGTTTCCTGTGTGTTTGGTTTTTTTTAACACAGATCATGGGCTGTGACATTTTAGAGGCTTCTACACAAATTTTAGCCATTAGAATATTTGGAAATCTGTGATAGAGTCAGACGCCTGGCATAAGACAGTGGAGCACTACCTACCGGTCCTTTACCGTGGAAACAGAGGGAAAGACAGCTGTGTCAATGTTGCCATGGTGAATAAGGCAGGAGTACCTTGTGGCTGGCAAACAAGAGCAGGCATGTTCCAGGCTGGTAATGCTATACTCACTTCTTACCTGAAGGAATACAGTTATTTTATATGGGAAAAAATTGGTCCTTCTAGCAGTAGAAGCACATTTGTACAAAATCTGTGACATCACTGGAAAATCTGCAGATGAAATTCCTGAGTATTCCAGTGCCATAGATTGTTCTTTGCACTTCATGGGTTTGGGGCCAGGTGAGGTTTGAGGTTTTTGTTGTTGTTTATTTGGGGGTAGGGGCTGTATTGATGCTGTGACAATAGAAGATGATAAAATATTGAGTGCCTGAGTGACTAGCTGCACTCAATCTGATGTAGGAATTTGCTATCCACTTTACAATCAACATTTCATCCACAATTCTTGTATTGAATTTGTAGTAAGAAATTGCGTACGTTCAGTTCTGATGATTATCGAGAACAGAGCTCTGGCTTTTCCTGCCACTGCTTCTGTAAAGAGAGTCACTAACAGTCAGGCATGCTTCCATAAAAATCCCTTTGTTCCAGCACAGAAAACTTTATTCCATAAAGATGGACTTCTGATGCTCTGCTACAGCTGATGAGACATAACAGTATATTCATTAGTCACGGAGTCTAACCCACAGTCACAAAACAAAATAGAAATCATTTTATCCCCCAAGTGGTCAAACCCTATTCAATGTTAGACTGTGTTATTTATCGGTCTATCTGGGATTGTGTCATTCTTTACTGCTACAGCTCAGTGACTTTGTGAGAGGAGGACATGTGTCTTTAAAAATTCCGGTAACGGATCATGCATTGGAGTACAAGGGCATCCTAGGGGAGCGAGAATTTGTATGTAGGATTATTCTTTTCTTAAGAAAAAATGCTACATCTCATCTAGAAAATTGGCAGCTAATTTTGCTGCCATCCACATCTGCAATCACTTTAGGCTATACCTATTCTTTCCTCAGATTAGTACATTCAGCATCGATGAATACTAAGAAGACAATGACGTACCACAGTGAAATCCAGGGCTGAGGTCACAGCAGGGTATTTTTCCAAGAAAATAATCAATGGAAGACAGAGCTGCTCAGCAATACTAAGGTTAAGTCACTGATTCAAATGCCTGAACTATGTATTTAGGTGCCTAACCTTAAAATGCTGTTTCATATTGTGTATTTCACAAATGTACATTTAATAAAGCATAACTTTAATCTATTGCGGCTTCAGGTTCTGAAAAAAATATTCTTGTTCATAAACACTACTGTCTAAAAAATACAGAAATTCTCCAACATTTTAAAGCTGATGAAAAGTATGAATTACCTGCACAGTAGTTCTATATATCATTGCACTGCATAAGTCCATTAAATTATAAAAACAACGTCCTTTTAAAGCTGAGTGTTGAGAAAGACCATGCAACTTAATAATCTCTTGAACTAACATAATTTAGTCTGGGCATTGAGTTTGTATTTTGAGCTGAGAAATATAGGTTTCTGAGAATCAACAGATATACAAATGCGTATCAGGGTTCCTACATGTTTTTCTTTTTTGTCACCACAGATGGTGCAGTTCACCTCATTGGAACTTTGATTTAAATCTCTGAAAGTGACACAATCAATATTGAATTCAGGCACCCATTTGCATCACACAAAAATGAGGCAATTTTTAATATATATAGTATATATTTTAATATATAAAGTTTCTTCTCAAATAAAAAGTGAAAATGAGAAACTAACAATTGCAAGCAGAAATAGCATCGGTAGCAATTGAGTAATCTATTCCTACATGCCAGGAATGTCTCCTTACCTTCTGCCTTGTATCCATAGATTCAGATAGCAAATGGTGAAATTTCTTGTTAAAATGTATCAAAATAGCACTGAAAACAGAACTTGAGATGTTCTGGTTGGGGAAAAAAAAAAAAAATTCTACAGCCCTCAAAACTAGATACTTTACAAAGGCAATCTTTGTTGAGGGAAGCCTACACTGCTAATACAAGATGATGTGAGCAGATGTGTAAAAACCCTCTATATTATGTAAACTTACTACATTCCTCGTTGGCTACCACCTTGGGGCACAGTTACATTTACCTTTTTCTTGGTTTTAATGTGAACTTAATGAATCACTGTTTCTTCTCCTCCTCTTCTCATTTCTATTCCAGCACTGATCCCTTAGCTGTATTGCCACGTAACTGTTTGTATGAACATGTTGTGAGGAAGCTTAAGGAGCTAATCCACGTTAAAAGAAACACTATTAAATATATTTGCATTTGTGTTTTATATTTCTATTTTTAATCCAAACTTCTGAGCATTTCTTAGGTCAGCCCCACAGCCATTTTTGCCAGCACAACTAAGAGAGTGTTACGCCACATGTGACGAAGGGTAAACTATGGAGAAAGGTTGGGAAAGAAAAAAATCTTAAGCCAGTTTTGCCTCTAGACTGTCTGGAAATGAAAACCCTGGTGTTGATTTTCATCTCAGATCGGTACAGGACTTTACACTATTTTTTCAGGTTATTTTACCAAGATTTTACATATCCACAGAGCATAGAAAACCTTCTGAAAATTTATTAATTGTTCCAAATCAGTTCCAGGGAAAAAATACTAATATGGAGGATTAAGGTCTTTTATTAAACATTAAAATAGAATTATTTCAACTACAAGCCTATGCCAAGGTTAGAAATAGAAGCCTGAAACAAAAAGGGAACCATTACGCTTTTTTGTAAAATAAAAACTGAATGAAGACAGAATTTCTTGCAAGCATTATGAAATAAATCAAACATTTCTGAACATTGTGGGAAATTTTTAAAAAGCTATTACTCATGCAGCTTTTTTCCTTTTATTGGTCTTATATCTGTTCACATATAGCCTTCAGCAACATAACAGCTATACCTAAATATGTTAGCACATGTCTATAGAAGTTCATATGTAGAACTCTGTATAAAATGACAATAAGTAGTGATGTTATGTCACTTGGATTGCCCAGCATTCACAGATTTGGTATCTGAATCCTTTCAAACCACTTCAGAATGCTGTTGAGCACACAAACATTTTTGAGTATCCTGCATTTCAGCCTATGGCTTAATAGCTGATTTTTCTCCTCAGTTCCTCCAAAAGTCTGTAGTCCACATCCAAAATGACAGGGGTTTGGAGATTGACATTGATAATATCTTTTCCTTGGCTCTCTGTGAGTTTGTCATTCTGTAGGATACTATCTTTCCCCATAAGCCAAGCTTAGTCAGATATTTACGTACACTACGGTATCTATAGAGACTTTCACATCAATAAGTTAAGCTCCTGCTTTCCATCTGAGAAAAAGTTCCACTTTAAAGCACAGCTGTAAATCCATTACTTTAAATTGCATAAGCTCTGGAGCTCACAAGCATGCCCCTCCATGGATAGCATGCAGTATATCAACATGGAGTACTCTGGACAGATAGAAGTCCTACTCCTGAGAGACCGCAGTCACGTTCTGTGCAGCACACAACAAGCACCGGGGTTCAGATGACCAGCATTTCAGTGTGCTCTGCCCCACTTCATTATCTGTGTGTGCAAAAGCACTTTGCTGACTTAGGCACAGAGACCATTGAGTTATCCTAACTTCTGTGTTCATATTCCTCCCTCGTTAAACCAAATTTTCCTAGATATTCAGGGGGCAGAGGAGGAATGCACTGCCAAATGCCTTGCCCACAATGAAAACTTCATATATGATATCAGAAACTATGGATAAGCATATCCAGTAACTGATTTACCAATGGCTAAAATACGTTGCTTCTCTCCCTTTTCTAGGTAAAATGTCAAATTCTACAGTGTAAAACGTGGATGTTATGAGAATGGGTAAATAACATAGAAGTAGTAAGGTGATAGAAAGAAAGCTAGTATTTTACTAATATGTTTATCTACATCTTTTTCCTTTTTTCTTTTTTTTTTTTTTACTTTCTCCAGCAGCTTTGCTCCTGTTTTTCACAATTTCTTGTTTTGCTTCACATTGTCAAACATCTCAATAGAAGAGATGATTTGATGGCCTAATTGGCTACATTTTAATTCCACTTGATTCCTGGTATTTGTTTATATAGTAACATTAAATATACTCTCTAATCTTTTGGAGCCTTGTACATGTGTACTTGCCAAGACATTGACCCAGTAGTCCAAATATTGACTGCAGAAATAGTGACATTATATGTTTCATTATCAATTGGAGTGCTCTACACCCACAATTTAAACCTCAGCTACAAGAAGGCAAAATACAAAGCACAACATAACACCTCCCCAAATATATAAACATATTATCCTTAAAAATATGTACCAAAGGCTATTATCAAAAATCATAGAAGTTACTAAGGAAATAGATGTTAAATTTTCAAGGAAAACAACTTATTCATTTTTTATGGAAGTCCTGGACAGATCAGTTTGCTGAGCTTGACTGCAATTCAAGGATATTTTCTATTTAAAGTCTGTTTGCTTTAAAATTAAAACAGAGTCTTTGAGGTCCTACCCTGTAAGACCCATGAAATCTGCCTTATTATTACTGTGTTGCCACTTCCTGGTCAGGGAGTTTCAGAACTACGGCAATTCGTTGGGACTTGAGAATTCTGAGTTCAATTTTCAGCCATTTCACAGGCTTCAAATGTCTGCTCCAATTTATGCACATCTTCATTTTCCTCATCTAACTTTAAAGTTAGAAGATTTATCTGAATTTTCTATATAGATTCCTGTAATGATAGGCATATCCTATCCTAATATTGTAGGAATTGCTCTCTGGAAGTGCTTCTCCTCCTTTCTGTAATAAAGAAGTTTAGAAAGATTGATTTTGTAACTTAGACACCTAAGCTGAAGACCCAAATTTAGGCAATATGAGTACATTCCTCAAAATGTATTATTTACTGAGGAAACCTAGATTCTAACCTAGGCAAGGCAGCTAAATCTTTTAAATCTAAAACTAGCTGAGAAGAGTACAAATCATTATAACTTTGTGGCCTAGTTTTCAATTTGTAAATGCTTTTCTTCCAGCTATGTCTATTTTTCTTATTTATCATTATTATTTACACATATCATATATGTGAGTATTATTTATATGTGTATTCTTTGTGTTTGTATTATTTATATTATTGGTAATTGTTGTATTATTTTTTGCTCAACACCGTCTATCTGCCAGTATCCATCTGCTGTCTCTTGTTTTAGGTTTAGATTGCAAGCTTTTGGAGCATGATTCATCTTTTTTTTCCTGACCTATTACATGTTACACTTGGGTACTACAGTGCCTAGGAAGCCTAGTTTTGAAACAAAGCCCCACAGAAAAAGGTAGTTTAAAAACAGAGAATAAAACAATAACCCATGCTCCAATGAGGTGGGACAACATGCAAATACAGACAGACAGATGGCAGAGTCCAGGAAGGCAATGAGACAAAGTTAGTCAGCATGATAGACATTGTATTACAACAACAGCTTTCTCATTTTCCATGTCTTTTGCAGACAAGAGAAAAAAAAATGATATTACAGGAAACTCCTCTCAGTGAGGGGCATGTCTCAGCACCAGAAAAAAGGTGCTTACTCAAAAATTCAGTGAGTTGGAGAGTGAACTTGAGATAAGAGACGGGAGTAAGAACATTATAGAAAATGGAAAAGGTCATGGAAATCTTCTAAAATTGAAACAAGTAATTTAATTTGATGCCATAAAGGAGCACTAAGAAAATAATGCAAAGCTGAGCAGGAAGATGACCAAAGCAATGAGATAGGAAAACTGTATTTGCAGCAAAATTTCAAATGGTTGTGAGTAGGGCAAACCAGCAGGGACTGAAGTCAGAGATGTGGAAGGTACAGTCACTGACACAGGAGACAAAGGTAACTGGAAATGCTTTGGCCATTTAACTATGTTCTTAATACACAGAACAAACTGCAATTGCTGAAATAGCAGACACATGAAACAGTAAGCAAGATCTTCTTGCAAATCTACATTATTGGTCACCTTTAAGCATTGTTAATAAAAGACAATAATTATTTAGGAATAGTTCTGCTCTACATGCAGTGTTTTGTTGCAGAAGTTTATGGTGAGATACACAGCCCGTGAGCATCCCCAGCAGCCTGATGACCATGTCTTGATTCTAACTCTTTCATGGGCAGACCAGACGAAAATGTCAGTCTGAATTTCTCAGATTATCTTAGCTGTCCCAGTGTCTTCTGTAATTTATAACATTTTCCATCACTGCCATGCATTATTTAAATCTGTGAATCATTTTGAGATAAAGACAGAAAATGAGTAAGAGGTTGGACAGAGACTTGGTAAAAAATACAGCTTCACTGTACTTACCTGACATGTCTGCTCTTCCTCGCTATGTTTATTTATGATAGAGAACATATGAGAACTGTTTCTGTAGGTCATAGATGCACTTATTCATGGCTCCCTCATTCATATTCAGTTTGCTCCCTGAATAACTGCATCTACAAAGGACAGAGTTCAGGGTAAGTTTACAATACTTCCATGTAGAAATGTTCATTAAACAAAAATGAATGGCTACCCTCACCACATTCCAACTAGCATCTCATAATCCTGATTTTTTTTTTTTTTTAACTGAAATTTATACGGATTCCTAATGAAAAATGTAGCCAAGTGTACCCTAAAGAGATTGGACTGAGGAATATATGTTGCTTTGTATCTACAGTGCACAATAAAGTAAGATCCCCTACATGTTTAAAAGCAGAAGACACAAGATTAGGGACTTGACTATATCGAATCCACCTTCAGGACAAGGTATCTCTGAGCTATATCACAGAATCACAGAATGGTTGAAGTTGGAAGGGACCTCAGAAGGTCATCTCATCCCACCCTCCTGCTCAATCAGGGCCACCTAAAGCCTGTTGCTCAGGACCATGTCCAGACAGCTTTTGAAGATCTCCAAGGATGGTGATTAAGCAACCTCCCTGGGCAACCTGTGCCAGTGCTCAGTCATCCTCACAGTGAAAAAGTGTTTCCTGACGTTCAGACGGAACCTTCTGTGGTTCAGTTTGCACCCATTGCCTCTGGTCCTGTCACTGGGCACCACTGAAAAGGGCCTGGCTCCTTTCTCTCTGCACCCTCCTTTCAGGTATTTATACACGTTAATAAGATCCCCCATGAGCCTTCTCCTCTCTAGGCTAAACAGTCCCAGCTCTCTCAGCCTTTCCCGGCATGAGAGATGCTCCAGTCCCTTCATCACCTTCACGGCCCTTCATTGGACTCTCTCTGCTATGTCCATGTCTCCCTTGTACTGAGCTGCCCAAAGCTGGACACAAAACTCCAGGTGTGGCCTCACCAGTGCTGAGTAGAGGGGAAGGATCACCTCCCTTGACATGCTGGCAACACTCCTAATGCAGCCCAGGATACCATTAGTCTTCTTTGTGTCAAAGGCACATTTTTGGCTCATGTTCAAGTTGGGGTCCAGCAGGACCTCCAGCTCCTTTTCTGCCAAGCTGCTTTCCAGCTGGATAGCCCCACGGAGTTGTTCCTTTCCAGGTGCAGGACTTGGCACTTCCCCTTGTTGAACTACCTGAGATTCCTGTGGGCCCATTTCTCCAGCCTGTCAATGTCCCTCTGGGTGGCAGCATGACCCTCTGGCGTATCAGCCACTCTCCCATTTTGGTGTCATCTGCAAACTTGCTGGAGGGTACGCTCTGCACCATCATCCAGATTACTAATGAAGATGCTGAACAGGATTGGACCCCGTATTGACCTCTGGGATACACCGCTAGTTACTGGTCTCCAACTAGACTTTGGGCTACTGATCCCCACAGTCTGGGCCCAGCTGTTCAGCCAGTTTTCAGAAGGGACCTCACTGTCTACTCATCCTGCCCATACATAACAGCTTCTCTAGGAGAATCTTCTGGGAGACAGTGTCCAAGGCCTTCCTGAAGCCCATGTAGACAATATCCACTGCCCTCCCCTCGTCTACCAGAACAGTCATTTCATCGTAGAAGTTTATCAAGCTGGTCATGCATGACTTCCCCTTGGCGAAGCCATGCTGACTAATCCTGATGATTTTCTTGTTGTTCATGTGCCTGGAAATGGTTTCCAGGATTAGCTTCTCCATCACCTTCCCAGGGATCACCTTCCCAGGGATCAGGGTGACCAGCCTGTAATTCTCTGGGTCCTCCTTCTTGCCCTTCTTGAAGACAGGAGTGGTGTTTGCTTTCCTTCAGTCCTTGAGAACTTCTCCCAATTGACATGGTCAATCAAAGATCACCAAGAGTGGCCTTGCAATGACATCTGCCAGCACCCTCAGCACTCATGGGTGCATCCCATCCAGGGCCCGTGAATTTATGGATGTCCAGTTGGCTTATGTGTTCCCTGACCTGATCCTCTTCCACCAAAGGTACATCTTCCCTGCTCCAGCCTTTCCCCCCGGTCTCTGGGATGTGAGATTCCTCAAGGTCAGTCTGGCTAGTAAAGACTGAGGCAAAGGCAGCATTCAGTACCTCAGCCTTTTCCATGCCCTGTGTAACCAGGTCCCCCACCTCATTGAGCAATGGGCCCACATTTTCCCTAGTCTTTCTTTTGACACCTATATGCTTAAAGAAGTCCTTCTTGTTGCCTTTGACATCCCTGGACAGAGTCTATTCCGTTTGGGCTTTAGCTTTCCTAACTTCATCCCTGGGTGCTCAGACAATGTTTCTGTAGTCCTCCCAGGTTACTCGTCCTTGCTTCCACCCTCTGGATGCTTCCTTTTTGTGTTTGAGTTTGGCCAGGAGCTCCTTGTTCATCCGTGCAGGCCTCCTGGCATTTTTGCCTGACTTCTTATTCACTGGGATCGAGCTCTCTTGAGCAGACACCCACTGTAACGTCACCTTTGTCTGTCCCCTCTTTCATCGCAACCCATAAAGTCTCAGTTGGCTCCTCATCCAGCCGCAGGCAGAGCTCCACACACTCCAGCTGCTCTCTCACATAAAGGGCAACTCCCCTCTACATCTTCCCTTCCTGTCCTTCCTAAAGAGCTCATATCCCACCACTGCCACACTCCAGTCATGGGAGCCATCCCACCATGTCTCCATGATCCCAACAAGACTGTAGCCCTGCAACTGCACACGAGTCTCTACCTCAGCATGTTTATTCCCATTACTGCATACCTGAATGTACAGGCACTTTAAAGAGGCACCCCAGCACATTAAGTTCCTGGACAGTCTTTGGGGGATTTCTCTATAGTTGTGGCTTGTAGGCACTTCCTAGTTCAGATGTGACTGCTGGAGGTAACCCCACCCAAGCCCCATTTTGTTGGCTTTGTGATCCCTTCCCATCACACCACCCCATGCCCTTTGCTCAGCAATCCTCTCCGTCAGTCCCTCAGAGGACTGCTGGTCTCCCTCTCCCTCCCCCATCATTCTCAGTTTAAAGATCTCCTTGAGGTCAGCCATCCTATTGCTGAACATAGCTTTGCCCCACTTAGTGAGGTGGATCACACCTCTCCCAAGCAGATGCTGATCTGCAAACAGGGTCCCATGGCCATAGAACCCAAAGCCCTGTCACCACAGCCAATTATTGCAGTTCTGCAGCTAATTATTGACTTTTCCCATTAGTGCCATTCTCCTCACAGCCTTTCCTCTCACTGGCAGGATTGAGGAGAAAACCACCTGGGCCTGCTTGCCCTTGATTACCACCCCCAGAGTTCTGTAATCACTTTTGATACTGTCCAGGTTTCCCCTGGCAGTATCATTTGTGCCCACATAGAATACGAGCAGGGGGTTGTGAGGGACTGGAAGAGTTAATGTCTGTCAATGTCTCAAACATTGTAGCAACCAAGGTGCGGTCTGCATAACAAAGAGGGCCATTAGCAAGAAGTTGGCTGGCATGGACACAGGGGGTGTGCCGGAGGGTGTGCAGTCCTGTGTTCTGGCAGAACCAGCCTGGGAACCACCACATATGGCCAGAGGCCGCACAAAGCTTATTTGAGGAGGGGGCTTGTAGCTCCTTGGAAAGTCCCTAAGACCACCACCCCAATAAGCCGCACATGCTCAGTAGGTGAAGAACCCTCTGGAACAATACCATATATGTTGAGAACTGTCTAGAATGAACCCATATAAGTCTTCAAGAGGCGTGACTGTGGACAGAGATTTAGACTATAAAAGACACAACTGCAAAGAGCCATGGTGCGCGCCCATCACTGGAGGATTGCCACGCTTGTCGCTGACACCGCGGGATCCAAGGGTGGTGACTATCTCTCTTCTTTTCTCCCTCTTTCTTTTTTTTCCTTATTCCTCTCTTTTCTCTCTTCTTGTGAATGTTTTGCTGCAACCCACGCTGCCCACCGTTATGCCTTCCACAGTTTGGATTGTTTGAATAAAGCATTCAAAGGGATCGTTTGGTGTCGTTTCACCTTAATTTAGCCCGGGGGGATCCCAGAACCTCTACGACCCTCTGGTCTGTCCGGTCCGGGTCGTAACAGGGGTGTAGCAGTCAGAGGGCCAGGTGAGTTTTGGCAATCCTTCCACAACATCCCGGATCCTGATCCCTGGCAGGCAGCAAACCTCTCCAGATGATTGGTTGGGTTGACAGATGGGTGCCTCCATCCCCGGCAGCAAGGAGTCACCCATTCTGATGACTCGTCATTTCTTCCTGGTAGTCTTACATAGTTTGAGGTTAGGTGGACCATGTTCTTTGCTTGTAGGCACATCTGGCTGCTCTTCAACTTTGAGGACGGTGACTCTATTCTGCAGTTGTAAGCAGTTAGGTGGGGCAGAACCCTTCCTCTTTGTGCCAGAAGTCACCAGCTTCCATCCTTCCCCTTTTCCAGAATTTTCGCTTACATTGATGGTTGGGTTAGACACTGCCTGCTTCTATTCTACAGATGGGGTGTGAGGCTTTTCAAGCTGCTGAGTCTCAGAGAATATCCTATCTATTTCCCTTTCATCTTCTCTGATGCTCATTTCTTCCTTAGCTCCTCTGCTTGGCGGCACAGCTCGTCCAAGACGGTTCACCTCCTGCAGGCCAGAGGTCCATCTCTCCTGGCCTCAGAGACAGGCCCCAGGCACTCCCTCCAGCCTGGGACTTGTAGGGCTGCATCTGCTGCCTGAGGCTTAGTCTGTGTTGAAGCCTTTACCCTTGCAGGGACAGCTGCTCCAACATCTACTGAGGAAATTGCCCTGTGGCATGTTACCACCGTGTATGAGACTGTTACAGCAGCACAATTTAACTTGAGGCTCCCTTCAACACCCCCTTCTTTGCACCCTTCTGCACAAACTGCAACGTCTGTTGGGTGCCTCTGTTACCTGCAGTCACAGCACATTAAACCTATGTATTCCAAATTTGAGGGCATCAAGGGATACAGTCGCTCCAAGCATAACTCAAAATATAATTTTATATTTGTCGTGGTTTAACCCCAGCTGGCAACTAAGCACCACACAGCCACTTGCTCCCCCACAGTGGGATGGGGGAGAGAATCAGAAGGGTAAAAGTGAGAAAATTCATGGGTTGAGATAAAGACAGTTTAATAAGTAAAGCAAAAGCCACGCACACAAGCAAAGCAAAACAAGGAATTCATTCACTACTTCCCATCAGCAGGCAGGTGTTCAGCCATCTCCAGGAAAGCAGGGCTCCATCATGTGTAACAGTTAGTTGGGAAGACAAACACCATCACTCCGAACGTCCTCCCTTTCCTTCTTCTTCCCCCAACTTTATATGCTGAGCATGATGTCATATGGTATGGAATATCCCTTTGGTCAGTTGGGGTCAGCTGTCCTGGCTGTGTCCCCTCCCAGCTTCTTGTGCACCCCCAGCCTACTCGCTGGTGGGGTGGGGTGAGAAGCAGCAAAGGCCTTGACTCTGTGTAAGCACTGCTCAGCAGTAACTAAAATATCTCTGCATTATCAACACTGATTTCAGCACAAATCCAAAATATAGCCCCATACTAGCTGCTATGAAGAAAATCTCTATCCCAGCCAAAACCAGCACAATATTCTTGGAAACATTAAAGAAACCCTTGCTACTTAGCTTCACATAGGTCTCTTTCTGTTTCCACTACTAGACCTTGTAAAAGGAAAGAGTCCCTTCTTCACGACTGTACGTCTGACAGTCCACTGAGGAGGTGCTCAATTACTTTGGTACTTAAAACATGGGTAAGAATGAGTTTTCACACCTATACATCATTAAGTTAGCAGGGAAGGTGAGAATTCCTTCATTCCAGTTTTTTTTAAGTCTATTTAAAGAAATGCACAAAGGAAAACCTCAAATAGAAATTTTGTTAAGGTGGAATTAAAGTAGAGGATACCTGAAAAAAAGCTAGTAAATGGGACACTAAAGGATAGTAGAAGAGGACACTAAGGACAGTAAAAAATGCAAATTAAGGCAAAATACAATGTCTTAAGAAACTGAGTTATGATAAAACTTACAAGAAAGCTAAACATCTGGAAAGTTAAACAGACTTGTCACCCAAACTAAGTTATCCTTGCTTCTGTAGATTTGTGACTCTCTCACCTTCTTTGCTGCTAAATACAATGTAAAGCATGCTCACCGAAAAACACAGATTGTACGAATTGTTAATTCATTTTTAAATCAAGGGATATTTTTCTCTATATAGCGAATAAAGCATACAGATAGGTTTCTTCAGTTGAAGTGGGGGGACACCCATGAATTCTTCAGCGCTACCTCAAGATATGATAAGATAGCAACTTCCAGATCTTTTTCTTCCAATGGAATATTCATCATGCAGATGATCTCCAGCTTCAGTGCTGAAGGCCTGGCAGTGTGACATTTGTAAAACTTTGGCATGGATCATCAGGGTCCCTCTGACTTCCTTCAGCCCTCTGCTTGGAGCATGCTGATGGGGAGGGCCTTCCCTGTGTTACAGAGCCGACAGTTGTCATCATCGTCATCATGAATCCCATCGTTACCTCCACTACTGAGAAGACCTGTTCTCTGGATGACTTACACAGCTGTTGCCAAGAAGGGAGATTAAGGAGACAGAAAGGCTTTTGGAGACATGGCTGTGGAGATACAGGCTTCATCCTCCTGAGCAAGGGCATTGCCATTCTTCCTCATCTCACTCCCATCAAGAACAGGCTACTGGCCCCAAAGGCCGTAACAGAAGAGGTGTTCTGAAACATTGCATCAGATTTGTTAGACTTTTTTACTTTTAATTTTCCTTCTATTTTCTTCACATTTTTTCCATAAAATGCCTACTACTGATATGATCTACCTTCCTCTACTGTTTTAATGAGAGTCTGTGCTCCTCTGATGGGGAAATGGGAGGTTCAGATTTCCCCAGCTGGACAATTGGGTGTTGGTTTTTATCTTGACACCACATAGGATCCAGAAAGTCCACATGTGGAAATGGTTAAGATATAGGCTCTACAGGAGATTTATACCTTTCTGGACTGGCAACTGGAGGACTATCAGGTTAATTTGAAATAACTCAAATGGCACTAGATGCCCATGTTCAGATAACTGAGTTAAGCTGTACAGTAGGAGAGAATTCAGCTGTGGCTGTAGGTTCTTACTCGTGGGGGTTTGCATGTGATGCAGGTAGGTTTCCTAAATTCCCATTATGATTCATCAAGAGAAAGGGATTCACCCTGACCGCCAAGTGAGGCTACTATCTGTATCTGTTGCCACTGGGCAACATAAGTTGACCTCCTACTTCTAGTGAGATGAACATGAATCTCAGCTCTCAGTTTCATCCCACTTAATTTTAAGAACCTATTTGACTCACGCACCAGAAGAGTAAAAGTTAGGGATGATGCATATACAATTGGAAGTATGGGAAGGTAGTAACATAGAAAAATGGTGGTTAGGTAGCCTTGTGTATTGCCAAATAGGTGCAATTTGTTATCCTAAGGTAACAGAGGGATAAATTTGGGCCATTATTGTGAACCTGGGTAGTGACTGGCATATGGAATTGTAAACCTAAATCCTCTGGTAGGCTGTGGGTATCTCTATGTCAATTACATTTGTTGTTTCCTTCATGTCTTCAACACAGTTGCAATTGGTTCAGCTTCCACTTCTGCTTTTACAAAGTAATCTAACAAACCCTATGATTCACTAGGGAACTAGGTGGGCTACCTTCATGACATGAAATTACATGACATGAAGTCTTACGGTCATTCTCATGTGGGATTTACTATAGCACAGAACCTCATTGCTGTAGGAGATTAACTTAATTGCTGTCGTGAAATGCCTTTATCACACCAGGGGAAATAATATTAATATAATTGATGTCATCCTGTTGAATATAGAATAAAGATTGTTGAAATATATTATCTAACACTTATCAAGCCTGAACAAAATGATCTTGTAATTTTATTTCCTATTGTTTTATTGGTAAGAACGGCATGAAATCTGCAGTTTCCCTCAGGTGCAGAAACTGAATGAAGACAGTGTGAATGTAAAAACTAGAGTTCAGTTGTGGTACATGGTGGGAGCTGAAATCTAAAGCAACAGAGATTAAGAATCACTGGTAGTTTGTAGGGAGAAATTACATGATTAGTGGGACAAAAGCCTTCATAATCCATTTTATTTGTTCTTTCCTCCACTAAAGGGACATTGTCTGGCATGTGGATGCATACTAAAAGCACACATATACTAATTTCCATAAAAATAGGGAATGTACTTTTGAGTATGTGTGCATGCACATGTGTGGATGATTGTTCATGTTTTGTATGCAAACATAGTAATAGAACATATAATTACATCTAAACGCATTACATATTTATAAATTGATGTATTTAAATTTATGTTATAAGCATACATATATTTGTGTGTTATATAATGGAAAGATATTATGAAGTCTCTTGGCTATGTATTTATAATATATAAAGTTTAGTTTGATAGCACTGATGGATCTCAGCATGGCCTTACTGGACTATGGACTACGTAATATGAAAACAGTAGAACCCCTCTTAAAGGCTTATGATCTCAATAGTCAAGGCAGGCAAAGAAAAATTATAGCAAGCAAATAAGAATTTTTAAAGAAAAAAAATGAAATAGTATACACTGTGTCCTTATTTACTTTTCACATGGTAACCTCACCGCCCACTCTCCTTTGTCTTGCTGCCTCACCAAGTCTGCTGTACAGCCTTGATTTATGACAAGTTCTCTCCTGTTTTATTACCACCCATGAAGAAACACTACCTCTCTTTAAACACAGGGTGCTCTAAAAAAGTCAAAAATAAGCAACTTACTATATTTGTCCTACACTAAGTTCCCAGCCCTTTCTACCCCCTAACAGTGGGAGAATTTGTCTTGTGCCCCTTACAGGACTCTTATATACAACTGCAGTTTTTTATACGTGTGTGCTTGGTCACACAGTATTATTATTCTGCACAAATGGTAAGCCTACAAACCACATGATCGCAGTATGTTTTGCTATAAAATAGATTTATTAAATACAGACTATCCTCTTCTTTTCATTACTAGACATTTAGCCTGTGAAGCAGTCCTTGAAAGGAAAGAGAAAACATATGACAACTAGTAATTTGCAAGAGCTGGATCTGCTTCAGTGAACAATAGCATTACCTGAGATAGTCTCAAAGTCCAATAGTAAGCTCACAGGTCAGACAATACCAGACCTCCTTCAAATAAGAGAATGGCTTCTCTCAGGCACTTTGTATTTCTGTAAAAGTCTGTGTGTCATCTTGCTCAAATAAGTAGAGAGAAGGCAGGAAACATAGAGAATGAGAAACCTGTGGAAAAATACAATAGAAGGAAATGAAACGATTTAAATCCCTCTGGACCTAACTAATTATGAAGAGAAAAAGACTGATGTCTCCAGTTTAAGTAAATCATTAGTAATTTTCTGCACTAAGAGAAATAGCTGAGTTCACAGAGATGTGATAAAGATTTAAGATCATAAGTGCCTAAGTGCAATGTAAGATATAGTGAGAAACACTCTTAAAAGGCAAATGCAGTGACAAAACCTCCCTATTGCATTTAATAGATAATAAATGGGATTCCTCTGAGTTAACCTTTCACCTGTAGATTTCAGGCAAATGGCAAGGATTTTTTTCAGAAGATTTGGGTAGGGAGGGATAAGAACTAGAAGAATGATAGTTTAAATTATTCTGCAAGGTATGACATGAATGCAATGAAATACTGTAGAGGGTTCTAACTTCACCATGCAGATATTCTGTGTATGTAACACAAAAGGTCAAGCGTCCTTTAACATTAAAACTAGGAAAAGATGAAGCAGACAGCCTTGACATGTGGCTCTTATAATGAAAATGCACCTGATATACCTTTATTAATTCCAGATTCCTTTATTAATACAGTAAGTACACTTAGTAGAAGTATGATGATAAGAAATGCACTGTCATTGTTAATAAATTAACCATAGGGAAAATGTAAACAGCATTAAATGGAATTATGTGTCCCCCTACAAAGACAGGTAGGTTGAAACCTACCTAGTTTCTATCACATTTGAAGCATTTCCTGCAAACATCTGAAAGCTAACATGAGTATTCCTGCAAACTGATTCTTCTAAAAATAAAATATTTACTGAAAATGAATTTCAAATACTAGCTCTCTTTGTGCTGTTTACAATATTTTTGTGGATTTTTTCTTGCCTTTTTTTTTCAATTCAGTCAAGGCAGAGAAGAACTCTACATGTTTTATGGACTTTTTCACCAGAGCACTAACTAGGTGTTTGCATGTCAAAATACTGTAGCAAATTGCAGATCAGATTTAATCTCTGAGAAAAAAAAAAATTATATGGATTGTATTTTAATTTCCCAAACTGCTCTTGGACATCTTTGAAGCAAACCAAAAAAAAAGCAAAATTTGGCATATTTGTTATCTGTAAGAATTTTTTTGCATAACTATGTTTCTCAGCAAGCAGATAAACATCCCACCTCTCTAGTATGGAACATACATAGGACAACAAGTATTTCCATCTCCAGATGGAAAGGACAGGATTTCAACAGCTTATATTTCCAGCCTGTTGCCTTATAATTTTGTAGGCCCTGATTCGAGCATGCACATAAATTTATCTTTAAGCATCTGCCTTCATCTCATTAAGCACATGTTTAAGTCTTTTCTTGAAAAGGGATGCTTTCTGGAAAAGAGATCTTGAGTGATGCTATTCTCTGCTTCTGACACTGAATTTAGTCAATAAGTCTTGCAAGCTGCAATTTAGAAAAAAAGTTTCTTACTTTCAAATTAGCTTACTACATCTGGTGAATTTTCTCTTTTTTTTTTTAAGGGATGAAAGGAATTCATGATACTTGCAATTGTATGTGTCACATGCTTCCTTCTCTATTCTCCTTCTCTTCTATTGTTCTAATGCTTCCTCTACTGTTCTTACACAGGATTTGAATGTTATTGATTCCCTCAGATTTTAAAAACGCGAAGATGAGTTTAGTGAGAACAGCTAGTTTTCTTCCTTGCGTTATACATTCACAGAACTTCTGTTGCTTTTTATTGCAATTGTTGGAGTCATAACACCACCTCTATTGGTGTGACCTTCACAAGAAGGAAAAGAGGTAGTGTTATGGTAAACATCAGACCATTTGCAGCTGCTAAAGGATTTAATAAGGTAGGAGTGCACAGGAGACACTAAGGACAAAGACCTGTTCCAGTCTATATCTAAATCAATGGCAGAACTGCAGCTTGTAAGACTGTTGACTAAATTCACTACTAGAAGCCCAGCTGCCTGTAATCCCTAAAGGGATCTTTGGTACTAAGAGTCCCCTGATTCAAGAGTGACAAAATCTTGGCAAATTTTATATAGTATAAAATTTGAGAAGCATTAATATGAATAAGAAAGACTACAGGTATGATATTTAAGGTAAGTTTGACCTAAAAGGCTATTTTTCTTAGAAGAAGGAGGTTGTTATATTATTTCCCATTGCAGGAGAAGATCAGGTTCGAGATCAACTGAGAGACCTGAATATACATAAGTCCATGGGACCTGATGAGGTGTCCTCCAGAGTCCTGAGGGAACTGGCTGATGTAGTTGCCAAGCCACTCTCCATCATATTTGAAAAGTCACGGCAGTCAGGCAAAGTCCCCAGTGACTGGGTAAAGGGAAACATCATAGCCAATTTTCAAAAGGGTAGAAAAAAGGACCCTGGGAACTACTGATCAGTCAGCCTCACCTCTGTGACCAGTAAGATCATGGAGCAAATCCTCTTGGAAGACATGTCAAAACATACAGAAGACAGAGAGGATTAGAGACAGACAACATGGCTTCACCAAGGGCAAATCATGCCTGACTAATCTAGTGGCCTTCTACGATGGAGTGACTGCATCAGTGGACAAGGGAACAGCTACAGATGTCATCTATGTAGACGTCTGTAAGACCTTTGATATGATCCCCCATAACAATCTTGCCGCTAAATTGGAGAGATATGGGTTTGACCGATGGACTGTTAGATGGGTAAGGAAACGTCTGGATGGCCACGTCCAAAGAGTTATCATCAGTGGCTCAATGTCCAAGTGGAAACCAGTAAAGAATGATGTCCCTCAAGGGTCCATACTGGGACCAACACCATTTCATATCTTCATCAATGACATGGACAGTGGACTTGAGTGCACCCTAAGCAAGTTTGCAGATCACACCAAGCTGAGTGGTGCAGCTTATTTGCTAGAGGAAAGGGATGCCATTCAGAGGGACCTTGACAGGCTTGAAGAGTGGGCCCATGTGAACCTCATGAAGTTCAACAAGGCCAAGTGCAAGGTCCTGCACCTGGGTCAAGACAATGCCCAGTACCAGTACAGACTCAGGGATGAATGGATTAAAAGCAGCCCTGCAAGGAACAACTTGGAGATACTGGTGGATGAAAAATTGGATCTGAGCTTGCAACATGCCCAGAAAGCCAACCATACTGTGGGCTGCATAAAAAGAAGCATGGTCAAGGGAGGTGATATTCCCCCTCTATTCTGCTCTGCTCTGGTGAGACCCCACCTGGAGTACTGTATCCAGTTCTGGGGTCCCCAGCAAAAGACATGGACCTGTTAGAGCGGGTCCAGAGGAGGGCCACGAAGATGATCAGAGGGCTGGAGCACCTCTCTTATGAAGAAAGGCTGAGACATTTGGGGTTGTTCAGCCTGGAGAAAAGAAGGCTCCGGGGAGACTGTATTGCAGCCTTTCAATATATAAAGGAGGCTTATAAGAAAGATGAAGACTTTTTAGCAGGGCCTGTAGTAACAGGACAAGGAGCAACAGTTTTAAGCTGAAAGAGGGTAGGCTGAGATTGAACAGAAAGAAGAGATTTTTTTATGATGTGTGTGGTGAGACACCGGAACAGGTTGCCCAGAGAAGTTGTGGATGCCCCATCATTGAATGTGTTCAAGGTCAGGCTGAACAGGGCTTTGAGCAACCTGATCTAGTGAAAGATGTCCCTGTCCATGGCAGGGGAGTTGGACTAGGTGATCTTTAAAGGTCCCTTCCAACTCAAACCATTCTATGATTTTATGCTTCTATTAAAAGAAAAAAAAATACATATTCTAAGAGGCCAACCTCTTACCAGTTCCATACTTTTTTCTGATATTGAATGCAAGTCTAAAGCATAAGTGTGATACTGTGAACAAATCTCTTAATCCTTATTGATACAGAGCAACTTGAATCTTGGCAGCACTAGCAATATCACAGGTTTTCAGAAGCACTGCATGCATCGGTGCTACCCTTCAAGGTACTAATTCCTCTTCTTCCCTACTCTCGAAGGCATATTGTGCAGTGAAAGTAACAACATCTGCTAAAAAGCAGCTCACCTGTATGAAACCATAATACATTAAAATAAAATTAATCCAAGTCCTGTAACACTGTAAAATAGGTAAAACATCTGGACGATTAACTACAATGATGGGGTAAGTATATGAACCTAGTTTCAGGATAGTCAGGATGAGCCTGATTAAATGATAAAGGACACGCACAAATGGAGCTCTAATCCTTATTTCACAAATCACACTTCAACACTCTTATTTATTTACTTGCATTATCAATAATCTGGTTTAGTATTTTATCACTCTATTGCATTCCCTTTCAAGTCAATTACTTTGAATTACAATCTCATCAGGCGATACGATGCCTGATAGTGCACACATGTTTCATCAATAGAGAGTGAAGATGATGTCACTTTAAAGCCAAGCTCTCCTCTGTATAATCTCTGCAGCTGGCAGTCTCAGACCACTCAGATGAGCTACTGATCTGTGTGGAGCTTTCCCTCTGATTGAAGCATGCCTCATAATATTTGTAGTCCTCTGATTTCTGGAAAGTTTAGTTTGAGGTTTGTCTATGATCCAGTATTACTGCCTGAAATACAATGTGTGAAGATAAAATGATCACATTAAGATGATTAGATTTGTGAGTTTCTTCAAACAGTGCTGATCCTGTGCTAATGTTGACATATTTGCTATTTTTGAAGAGGTTTGGTCCTGAATGGTTCTGTTCCTTGCATAGGCTCCAAGTGAAAAATATGTATACCAACTCTCAAAATGTTAATTCCTTCAAAAGGGGGAATTGCAAGGCTGCATTTTCTTTCTTATACTTTCTGTAAAATGGATACATGAGTTTGTTATGGGAGCCATTCAGGAAATGTGAGCTACAGGACCTTCATTCTGCAAAAACACAGACCATTATCATCTACCTGGAAGGTGTTGGTTCGTTATAACCTGTTCTTTATTGTACCTATGAAGTACTATTGGGGTTTACACAGTTTGAAAGAAATACAGTTACATATATCCATGAAATAATTTGATCATTGATTGTATATTATGTTTCCTTTTGTAAATAATTTATGAATGGTTAATAAACACTTAACAGAGGTTATGCATATGTGCACATAATAAAATGTATCTTCTGCCATTTGTGTATTTTATATATATAAAAATTAAAAGACTTTAATTTACACCCTTCACTGTTGTATTTGAGCATCTTTGTGTATACTGAATAGAAACAGAAGGCTTCATGAATTTGCTGGTGCACTTACATTTCTGAGGTCAAAATCCTGCTAGGCTATTGTATATTTAAGTGCCATTGGATACTGGCTCAGGAAAAAAATATTTTTGCCATTTGTGAAATGAATTTTATAATTCAGGGGTTTTTACCTTTTGAATGATATAGCAAAAATTATTCATTGATTAAAACATTCTTAATCATTTCTTAACCACCCTGACTGCAAAGGAGTAATAAGCATGCCTGCATGCACCAAAAATTCCTGAGCCAGGTCAAATGCTCTGACAACATCCTGGCTTATGTCAGCAACGGAGTATGCAGTAACACCTTAAACTATTCATTTCTACAAAAATTAAGGTTACGTGCATGATTTGCTTCCTGAAACTGACCTGTAGGAATCCTTACTGATGGGCTGTCTCAGCCCACAGTTAAGGATTTCTACAGATTAGGTTTTAAGGAATCTTCTGTTAAGCAGAGGGTGTGATGTCAAGTGTCCATCATCAGCCATTTTTCAATGACTCAGAATTTATTTCATTTCCTAGCACTTACTTATTACAATTCTCAACACATCAATTTTATTTTGTTTGGCAATCTTTTTTTCTAATTTTATCCAAAAGTAATACAAAACAATTAATTCTGCAGTTAGGAAATTTCCCTCCAAATTTAAAGTATACTTAAATCCTAGTTAGAGTAATATTGGAAGAACAAATTCACCTCTAGCCAGGATGTTGTAAAGGAGTATTCTTTATTTTAGATCACCCCATAATGAATTCATTCAAACCAGTGATTAAATGCCTAGCTAGTGCTAACTTACACAAATATAAAACTTAGAATTTGTTAAGATGTTGTAACCTTAAAACAATACAGAGATAGATACAGAACTATGTTCATGTTCACAGAGATAAATACATATGCACTGCAGAACTAAAGATTTAACTGAATTATATAAATTAATTTCTTGTGCATCTTTACTGTCTCATCTGTTCTGCTCCTGATGTCCCATCAAATCCAAGTTTTATTTCAACATTCTTAAACCTTAAATTGCTTCAAACTGATTCTTTTTTTTCTGTTTGTTTGCTTTGTTGTTCTTAAATCAAGTTGCCATAAAAATGTTTCCTCCTTCTCCTTACAGATTTGGCATTTCTTCTCTGAAGCAATTGGGCTAGAGGCCAAAGCTGTAGAAGAATCAGTCCTGGATCAGTAACAAGTTTTTATACACAAACACACTGTGATTTTAAAGTCTATTATCGCTTTTCTCTACAGAGCTAGAAATGGGAGCTTCCTTTCTTGGAAATGAGAATTTCCCATTTTCCCACTGGGGTGCCCAGCCCCTCTTTCAAATTCCAAAAAGACATAGGAAAACAGATGTTTAAAGCCATTAAGTCTTTTTTATGAACAAAAATGGGCTTCATAATATGAAAATTTTTTGAACAATATTTATCATAGTTTACCCCCTAAAACGTGTACATTTATCTTCAACACATAAATATTTTTATTCAAAATCCCATCATGAAACCCCATAATATTCATGTTTTACAGTCTCTGTATCTTTACAGTCTAAAATGTCTCTTTAGATTCCTTCATATAGTTTTTCCTTTTGATGGGAGAAGTGCGGATTTCAGGACAGTTACTACTGCAACACAATCTGACTAGGTATTTTTGGCCATGAAGTAGAAAAACAGAATGATGCTTCTGAAGTACAGCTTCCATGAGGCACCAATAACATATTTCATTGAAAAAAAATTTAGTTTTTTCATCGCAATATTTTGACTCTGGACATGACAGTCGGGATAGAAAACATTTTTTGCAGAAAATTTAATGGGTTTTTTTGTAATAACTTTCAGTTAGTACATAATTCAGTATTCCAGTAGAGACGTTGGTGGTAATCCAGAAAACATTTTAACCAGCCCCCATCATTATTCAGTTCTTTTTATTATTACTGGAGATTTCAGTAGTGACCATGCACCTGTGAAATGGGAGAGAATTTCAGTCTCTTGAAGCCTGACAAAGGACAGCTACTGTTTTCCAGAACTGATTATGGTGTGCTATGGGTTTATGCCATTTATGTTTTCATTTTGTTTTGCTATGAAAAAATGATTTTATATGGAAAACATATGTATGTTTATGTTGCTATAAAACAGACAGGATTTGCAGTATAGCTGACTTAATGTTGGTACAGAAAATAGACACTTTGCTTTTCCTAACTTTCTCAGCCAAGCTATACTACTTTACATTACATTAACATAGCTTTTCATGTTTAATATCCTTGTGGGGGAGGCTGAATGAAAAGAAGGAAAAATTGCCCATGCTTAATAATATTAGCATTTAAGTTGTCCCACTAGACTTTAAAATTTGCACCTCATTAAAGCAAAGATTGTGCTTGAAGGACAGATTGCAAGGAGGTAGGAATAGGAGAAGCAACGAACACACCTTATTGAGGCAAATGGGGTAAGACAGCTGAATTTTGCTCTTTAGAGTCTGATTTTTGAAAAATATTTGTTTAGTTTGTTTGCATCTCACAAAGTAAGAACGCGCTTTGAAATGGAGCCTAAAACTTCATTAAAAGACAACAGTATTTACGTGCCTTGTTTAAGCATTAGTGGTTTTGAGTGATAGTTTCCAGCATGGTTGAATTAATAGGACATCAATATTTTTATTAATAGTTTGAGGGTTCTATCTTAGTTCGGAGATTAATAACATAAAGAAGGTATAGTTGATATGTAACTGAAGCAACTTGAATTCCCTTTGGTAATTAATCTAAATACTTTTATGGGTACTCCCTCTAAAAACCTCACAGTAGTACTTAATATTTCACATCATCTTCACAGACAACTGTGGGTAGTCAGCACCTGAAAGCCTGATCATTTCTAGCGAGAGATCTAAATACAGAGTTTTCAACATAAAGCAAGCATAGAGAAATAGGTTGGGTTGGGGTTTTTTTAAGATGTGTACTTAATTTTCTTGCCTAGGCATAGACATCTGAGGTGCCCTACAGTATCTGAGACACTCATATGAAGCTATCAGCAAAATCAAGCCTTGTCCTCATGAAGTGGCCAAAAATACCGACACTAAGTTCCTGTGTGTAATCAACTGAAACAAATCCTTAGTGTCTTCCAGTAAAGTCAATTAAGTTTCTTACAATGTCTATTATTAACTCTCCACACCAATAAGGATTCATGTTCATGCCTGAGGTAGGTGTGGACTGATTGTCAGATGAGCAGTGCTCATTTAAGGCAAAGTCTCAATATTGTATGGGCTGGCTGTACATCACTGTGCATGTATAGGATTGACTTCCCCTTTCTCAATTCATTTAGTAATTACGGACTCCACTCAAGTGATTTGGATGGCTAATACATCGTCCCTTTAATAACTTATGCATCAGTTCATTCTCTAAAATGGCCTGAGCTTTTGACTCCTTGCTAACTATACTATTAATTTATCTATCATCTGCTACACCCTTGTTACAGGAAGGGAATAGGCAAATGGAGAACCAGCTGGCATATTGTCTTCCCATTCCAAACAGAGTGCAGATAAATACTTAGCAGTTAATACTACTTCTAACCCTGAGACATGGTTCAAGGCCAAGTTTCCATGCACTAATTGTGCTGTTTCAGAAAAGCTTACCTCCTGGAAGCCACTTTCTGTTCGCTGGAGTGGCTAAATAAACACAGTCTGTATGATTTGGCTCCCCAGACTAAATTATCTCTTTTGGATGCTTTGACTACTCGACCAATCCAGCTTTTTTAAAAGAAAATAAACATGAAAGTACAGACTGCGTTCAGGCAGAGAAAAGGGTCCACTTTAGAATGAAATTCTTGGAAAACCAAAGTTGAAAGAAGGCTTGGTCCTGTGTCATTTTTCTATCTTTTGGTGGCTGTTTGAGAAAAACAGCTGTTTGCAGATTCTCTTCTCAGCAACACCACTGGAAAGGGATGGATGGAGGCAAAACACAGTAAAGAAACTCCGGGTTTTGCTATTGGGTAAAAAGGTACCAGAAGAAGAGTTGGTTTTAATTTCTTTTCAGTAACAGATTGGGTATTTTTTCTTTTTTTTTTTCCTGACTTCACAGTGAGTAGATAGAGAGGATCTTGACAGATCTTCTGAACTGGAGAGTTGGGGACATAAAAGTTTTCTGCAAGTCATTTGTGAGTAATCACTTTTGGTTCATGTGCTTTATCAGGTTCTTGTATTCTTAATAATTATGATTGTACAATAATGCTGGATCTGTGTTGTACCTAGCAGAGTGCTCCTAGGAGAGCCTCCCTAGGAGTACTTCTGAATTCCCAGCATGGGCTGAGATGTACTGCCAGAAGTTCATTCTGCCTTACAGATGACCACTATTTAAGTCATCTAGCTATGTTTCCACCAGGTAATAATGGGAGGCTGGTACTGGGCAAGGGATTTAGCCACACTGTTGATAAGTAGACCTTGAAGGAAATTCTACTTACTAGTCTACACTGGCTATTTTTTGTTGGGAATATTTCCAGCTACTTCAGAGCCAGCCCCAAAAACACTTTTAGAGATAAATAATGGGTATAGTAGCTCTTATATCCTTTGAATCATTCCTGCAGTTCAGTTTACACAGCAGCTTCGGAGCAGCCAACACGCTGATTTAAAACAAGATATATACAAGTGTTCTGAAAATACCCTTACTATATTATATTTTTCAACTATAGCTTTTTGAAAATCACAAGAGGTCAAATCATCCCTCATTAGAGTGAAAGGACTCAATGAATTGACATTACTCTAATTATATAGCACATATTTCACATGACCAGCATAATGCATGGATCTCTCACATTCTCTTTCATGACCTTTTTGGTAAACTAGACACTCACTAAGATGATGTCAAATACGAATGCATAAACTCTGGATTCAAATGCTTTTATTCTGTTAAAAATACATCAGAACTTAATTTTAACTTTCTAGTATGTGACCCTTGGATAACTGAATAATCCATTCGCTCTGGGTTGGAATTAATACTGGAAGAAATGTGAAAATAAGCATTTTCTTTGAAGACATTCAATATCATTAGAGCAAAGAAGTTATCTCAGTTATTAGGACACATGACACATATTCTTATTCCCTCATTTCCAGAAATAAATATCCTGGAAAAGAAGTGAGGCACCCAAGTCACCTGTATGGTTAAACTTAAGTGGTTCCTCTTCTTTTGCCTGAAATGATGTCCACATTTAAATTTTGGGAGAGCAATGAACTCCCTTCTCAAGGGCTGATATGAAATGACTGAGTTCCCTGTAGTTATATAAAATCTATCTGGTACTAACACAGATCAGACAACAGAAGAAAATGTATTATGAAAGGCATTCTTAGTATACTTTCCTCATTGGCTTTCTAGTGACTGATCTTGCTAAATCAATATTCACTTCTGCAGGCAATCCTTTGCCATTTCTTACTGTCTTTGGACCAAATCCTACCTTCATTTTTATCTGTGTGACAATGCAAGTACAACAGATCTACACACGTACAGACAAAGGAGGAATTTTATCCAGTAGGACCTAGTGAATGCCTATAGTTTGACATCTTTTTAGCAATGTTCTATTGATTACCTTTAGGGAGAAGAAGAAAAGAAAAAAGATTTTGGGCAATGGCAAAGACTGGGTTTTATTTCCTGTAGTAAATCAGGATAAGGCTAGAGACAAACACTCAATAGCTAATACTTCTATGAGGCAGGAAATGGGGCAAAAGAAGCAGCATTAAAGGCAATTGCTGCATAGAAATTGCACAGGAAAAAAAAAAAGTTTGAATAGCAAATGTAAAGAAACTAGCAAGAGTAAAAATCCGATCTTAACTTGTCAGAGAAACCCTAGCTATAGTATCCACAGTGAACTCAGCTTCCAAACAGACAGTCCCTGCAGGAAGAAGGAAATCTTCCAATGACTGTCTTTCAAAGGGACTGCACAAGGAGGCAGGATTCCCTTCGCAGTGTATCCAAAACAGGCTCTTTGCTCCTCAGACACAAAATGAAAAGCAGCTGTATGTCCCCTAATGAGTTGCACATTATTAAATAAGCTTCCTTAAATATATATACCACCTACCTTTATATTTCTCTGCAGGGTTACTATGGTATCTCTTTTTTTTTTGCATTTGGGAAAAGTTAATATTACCCCTGGACTTCTGATCTATGTATATTCAAGCATCCTCCTCTTAAAGTCAATGAAAATCTTCAACACACAAGAAATATGAGATTAGACTCACTGGTTGGTTAGTATTCTAATTATTCAAAAGCTCCTCAACTCAGACTATATCACTACTGTAATCTCAGACGTGCCAAAAGTTAATTTCTGAAAACAAATTGCTGTTAGAAAAAATTGCATTTGGAAGAGATTATTGAGTGCTTTGTTCTTTTAGCACATTTTGTCATGGTTGATGTATCTTTTTAGAATGATCTGCTTTAGAATTATCAGGGGAAGCAATCCTCCCCCCAGCTGATCGCTGTATAGGTGGTCCTTTCATGAATTTTTATTTGACACATTTTCCATTTTTCCATCATGTTCTTACTGTGTAAAGAGAAAGGCTTTTACAGCTCAGAGAAAAGTTTCAATGACAAGTACAAAAGACTAACAAGAGGAAAAAATCCTGCATATAACAATCCAAAGAAACCCCTTGTAGCATAATGTCCACAGTGATGTCAGCTTCAAAACATCCTCCATTCTGATGAGAGGAAAAAGCCAATTAGACAAGTTATCCCAAAGCAATGTCAAAAGCCTACAAATTACAGTAGCTATAAAACCCAATCCCAACAGACTTCTACAAACATGTAAATTAATGCCATTGAAAAGCAATGTAATCAGGTCTCATTTATCATTATAATATCTTCTGATATTATAATATCTGCTGAGACCCGACAGCAATCTATGTACATCATAGGCAGTTTATTTAAAGAGGTAACAACTGCTACTCGAGCAGCTCTGAAAAGAGCTGTTTTAATTGCCCCAAAAGTAAGCAGGGAAACTGAAATTCAAAAAGTGACCTATTGCACTATTTGCTCAGGCTAAACTAGAATCAACTGCATTCATTTCCAGGGTGTGTGGAATAGACTAAAGAGCAAGAAGCTTTGCTTTTTCAGAATTACAACAGGTTTTAAATCTCTTCTGAATCTAACTTGATACAGGAAACACCTGAAAACTCACAGATACTGTGCCTCAAATATTTTTGAGGCCAGAGACAATAAATTAAAGATTACTCTACACTTCAGTGTGGGCACACTCCTGCACTGTGCTAAAACCATTACTTCCAATTGCAGTCAACGATTATGCTCTTTCTGGACCATTCATGACAGGTAAAGAAGTAATGGTTGAGATTTTTGGCTGTAACAATCTCTAAGTCCTAGGGGCAATCTAAGAGTGAAACAATATTATGTTGTTTCAACACTATTTCAAAATTACTGTTGAAAGAAAAGCCTGAAATATCTGAATGAATTCAAAAAGACTGAGCTGTCAGAATCTTTACGGTGTTTTTCTGCTAATTCCCTACTTCCCTGTGTATAAGTTTCAAAAACAGACAACACTGTCTTACTGCAAGTCTCTGTCAGTGAAGAGCACAGAGTAAAGCAGAGGAGAAATAAGAATGACTCATTTTATCTCTCCCTCCATGAGACTTTGCTTCCTTACTGGTAAACAAAGCAAAATCAGTCTCATCTTTGCCTTTAAAGCATTCAGAAACTATTTTTCCTTACCAAGCATTTGGATCTGCATGTTTTTCTTCTGTGGAAATCATTGGTAGCAAAGATATGTGGCTTAACTTTCAGGGCTCTGTCAGATAAGCACTCAGCGTAGCTCATCCATGCTTCTTATAGAGATTTCCAGCTTGCATGCGTAGGTACCTGTGCCTAGGCCTCTGTTTCTGCGGTTTGCTGAGTGGCATGTTAAAGCAAACCCATTTTCACTTATAAATCAAGCTTGACTACCGGATCAGAAACTGAAATAGTTGATGTGCCAGGGCAGAGAGCAGTAGAGAGGACAGCTGGGGGCAATTCCAGTGTTGGCAAACCTGGATTTGCCAGAGCCATTTTTGAGAATATTGGTCAAAACTATAATTAGTACGTTATTCCAGACTAAATGTATATATACATCTTAAGATAAGATCTCATAAAAGGTATGAGAGAGAGAGAGAGAGAGATTAACAATGTTTTATATAAACATAAAACATTGACAATTTGATTTCTAAAAGCTGGATCCTGCAAATAGAGGAGATTAAAAAATCTGTAGAGATTTCTTTTAAAGACAGCTAAGACATTTGGGATTCATCTTATGCAGCTGTTTTAGAACAAATGTGTTGGAAACTTGTTTTCCAGTACATTATTTGATCTGTTTTAATTCAGCGCCACTTGGTGTGAATTAAACGGGGGTCCGACTGGTGATTTTAACTTTTCCCATTCCAAATCCAAACTTGCCTTGCCGATTTGGTATTCAAAATTTTATCTTAGTGTAGCTTTCTCAGGATTATCTGATTGGAGTTTTAAGCCTTGGCACAAATATTCTCTGAGAGCAGTGAAGAGAACACATGCTTCCAAAAATACCTTAGGAATAGACAGAACATGTTAAGAGGCCATAATTACTCACAGCCATAAATCTTTGCCTCTGGGGAAAATAGGCTTCCTGAATCTCATTCAGTGACAAATATTGACAAGCTCTGTGCCACACTGTGTTTTTCTGACACAGTTTTGTCTAGAAGGTAGAACAGAGTAACATCAAATCAAGGGCAGCTTGGATGATGTTGCAGTTCAGGAAGGAAAACCTTCATTAAGTTCCTGGTAAATGAGAGACAGGTGCAACGTACATGATCTTGTAGACAGCTTAGTTAGCCTCTGTCAGTGCACCTAGTGCTCTCTTCCACCCCTCTAAAATATACTTCATAAAAAAAGAAGGAACACATGCTATGGATGCAATTTGTATTGCTTCTTGTGCAAGATGAACAGCGGGGCAAGGCTTCCTGCACCCTTCTCTTGGCCCGTCCCTCACCATCCTTGCACGCTCTCTCCTGCTTTGCATGCTTGGTTAGTCTCTTTGAAAGGCATCCTGCTGGTCAGGGCTCACATCTGGTGCATGCAGAAAGGAAGGGAGAGACAGCACAGGGGGCGAGGAGGAGAGGGCAAAGGGCCATCAGCTGAGGGGAAGGAAATGATCTTGGTTCTTGGTACCAAAGTGGGAAAACCCGCTGGGATCCAAAGCTTTCTGAAAGACATTTTCCCCTGTTGAAAGCTATGAATATCTGTCCCTTTAGAATTAAAACACTTTAGCAGTGCTGAACTAAGGCTTGACTTCTCTGATGATTCACGAGTATTTTTAGGCTGGCTAAATTGGATATCACTGTTTCGTTAACTGAACTAGGCACCCCAAGACATACAGGGTAACTTTGGACAAGTCACTTCATCTTTCTGTGCCTGTATTTCCTTGTTTGCCTTGTCTAGTCAGATTGCAAGTTCTAGATATACCCATATATATATATATCTGGATTCCTCACATTGTCAGAGTGCAGTCCTCACTGGCATTTTTACAAACTAGCCAAATAGAAATAATTCCTGACAGTTTATTTCCTAAACTTGTTCTCAGACCCAGAGTCTTAGGGTCTTTTTCCAGTTCATCCTTAATCATAGAATCATAGAATCATAGAATAGTTTGGGTTGGAAGGGATCTTCAGAGGTCATCTAGTCCAACCCCCCTGCAGTGAGCAGGGACAAATTCATTTTACTTGTATTAAGCTGCCAAGTGGTCCAAGAATTAGAGGTTTCTGATTTTGTTTTACTTTATTCAGCAGAGATGGCCTTGGTTTTAGCTTCCCTATTCCCGAGTGCCAGCATAGTCTTACTCCATGTAGGTGAGGATCTCTAAGTAAAAAAGAACTATGTTCTTCCACCAACCTACATATCTGGCTATATAAAATCTTGCTAAAATTTACTACTTCTATCAGCCTGTGAATATTCCTGCCAGTGTGTCAGCTGCAAGTAAAGCCACCTTGATATGGATGAATTAAAGCACTTTCTCTAATCTGGTATTTTGCATTTTGCTTGTTGGGGCAACCTCCTGAGATACAGTACGTGGTTTTCATTAAGGCCCAAAGCTTTTGATATATTTTTTTTTTCCTCAAAGCATATTAAAATCTTATTCAGTAACAGGATATTTATAAACCACATATCAGAAATGGCTATTTTTTTATTAATAAAGAAATAACAGCAAATCCTATGCAATTTGGAAAAGCTTCATTCTTGAGTCATGGTTATAAGTACTCAGTAAGATGAGATATAAAATGTCTTTAAATATTTTATAATATTTGGCTGAAAATCCATCTGATCCTGGTGCCTGCCTTAAGCTCAAAGATGGAATTTCTTCTGTTTCTGATATGAAAATGACTGCATGTAGACTCTGTATTTTCAGCTGAGTGTTTGTGTGTGTGTATGCATTTGTGAGCGAGACAGAGACTGACAGAGAAGAGATTTAAAGGCACAATATATATGTTACATACATGTGTATGTATATGTACTTTAAGATGTACAGTACTAGCACCATTCTGATTCAAAATATGAGGATCAGGAATGTTGGATCACATTGATAACTATCCATTTTTCTCAATCTGTGCCTCCCTATATGAAACAGATGGTTTCATATTTTGTAGTGATATAGTAAGCATTCCCTCGTCCCAAGCCAAATCTGCCATCGGCAAATTCATTCCTGCTGTAAATTATAACTCAGTTGTCAAATTAAGAATGTGACGTTATAAGAGACCTTGTAGCACTAAGCAATAATTTACTCATCCCTATGATTGTATCCTACTAATTTTTGTTGTGTCCTTCAGACAGATGCCTTTCCCATGCTGTGAGGTTAAGAGACATACTTCTCTCTGCTCCCATTTCTTCCTTGTCACCAAGTTGATTTACTCCTCCCTGGATTTATCTGTTCTCTGGGCATGTTTGCTCAACCCCACTGAGAGTAACATCTTTCTGCCCTTGGAGTTAAGAAAAGCCATTGAACTTCTACTTCACAAGAAAAAGAACAGAAATACATGATCCTGCTAAGATATCCAAATGGTTCTAATACGTTATTCTTTACCTTTCAAAGACTATTGTTTATTGCTATGCACAAAAATGAGGCATGTCTCTTTCCTAACATCAGCTATTAAACTAAAAGAATATCGTAAGTACAACATTTAAATGTTATCCTACAGCTGCAAATGGGAGAAGACAGATACATGGATATATCTTGTGAGAAAGAAAGGGTTGTGGCGTTCTCTTTCTCTTTTTCCTCATTTACATTCTCAAAAATAAGTAAATGTGGGATTCACAAATGGTCAGTCTGTTCAGGACAGAAAATTACTAATCCCCTGCTTTCCTTACAATCAATAAAAGATTCAAACTCTGCTATTGTCAGAATCAGGGAGTTAGGAAAAAAAAAAGGATTCAAAATCTGTAAAGTAAGATGAGAAAACAACATGTGAAGTAAAATGATAAATTCTTGCCAATAAACTATTCAAACAGTCAGAAACCATTTTGCAGTTTTAATGCTGGAATCTTCTCTGCCTTTAGTAGTAATAGTACATAGGCATAAATGATGCTTTACACAAATAGTAAAAACCTCTGATGAAATCCTACTTTCAAAGAAGACAATGAGAATTTGGTCTTAGGCGGTTATTACTCATGGTTCCTGATCAAAATATATTAAAAAGTGATTTATGGGATGGAAAATATACAAATAACAGTAGCATTTCTATGACGTACTCTCCAGATATTCAGATACCTCCCATGGATATCTGTGTTTATATACAGTGGGAAGAGTCTAGCCTGGACTTGGCTTATACTAGGCAAGAGAATATGAATAAAGGATACATGGTTTTCAAACTCAAACTAACCTAGCAGCAAACATTACCTCACAACCACATTCACATGATTTTATCACAGCACCATATTAGAATCTCACATTGAATTTTTATTTCTGCTATGACTTTTCATCCTCCATCCGCTTTTCACCGCGACTAGTTTCTATTCCCCTACCAAACAGGAGCAGCCTTCTCCCCACTGTCTTGGGAGGCTGTTCATATCGGGTCCCACTCCCAAAAGGCAGTGTAGATAAGGTACACTGATGTTAGTTTCTCTACCCTACTGTGTTAAACACCTACTCGAAAGTCTGCATTCTCAAGCACCCATATGCTATATCACATGGAGTACTAATCCTCAGTTACATACTGTAAAATCTCCCTGCTTGTAAGCCGGAATAGACCCACACATTACTTCAACAAATTTGAAATAATTATGTCTCTTATGATTCACGAGAGTCTCAGGGAACTCCAGTATTAAGCATCATGTAGCCCACACAGTTTGCACGTGGCCAGTTTGCTCCAGAGGGGGCTAATGTTAAACAGTGTGAATATGTTGTTACTCTGCCACACCTGTCTTCAAAGTCATAGGTCAATGCCTGGCTTTCTTTTATGAGTAACACAGACATAGCTTGCGTAGTCACATAGTTGTGTGGTAGAAGTGCTTCCTGCCCCACAACAAAGATGCCAAATGAAGGGGAGGTGCCTCGCAGTGCCAACAACCTCTCCCACAGCTTTCACTCTCAAATGCCTCCTGCTCCACACATCATATTCTCATCTCTTCCTAGTCCAAAGCTCCCATTTTGCCAATCCCTCCTTCCCAAACTTGTAAGTTTACCTCTTTTTTTCCTCAGCACTGAGTTTTGCGGCAGGGGTGATGCTCCTTTATCTCTGTGCCAGCTGAATCACTCAAGACATGTGAAACCAGGAGAAAGACCCAAACATAGATACGGCCTTACATTTTAGTGCTTAGGGAACTGGGTGAGAAGATGTCTGCTTAGTAACCAGTAGGAAGATTGCCCTTTGCTTGCAGACTTGACTTTTCATGTTCTGTTTGGAAATATGTCTTTCACAGGCTTCATTTTTGTGTGGAGCACAGTATGCTTGCTTCAGCAGGTGAGTGTGTATGGCAGAGACAGGTTTAGGAGTACACTTGGTTTGGAGACCCAGGAATGAAAGGTTTGTCTGAGTGGTATCTGACCCCTGAGGCATCCTTTTCCTTGACAGCTTTTTAACCCTAAATACTTAAATAAAACAGGAGGGAAAACACGATCAAAAGCACAAGCACAGCACGGAGTGCAGTTCTGCAATATTCTCCTCATAGGTTAAGCAGCAGGATGGCAATACCATGGTGACATCTTTGAGTTTTATGAAACCTTTACATCTTTTTTTTTGTTTTGTTTTATTTTAGTTTTGGACTTAACAAAACTACTGGGAATTTAATGAGATTTTTTGTTTCTCCTCAATTTAAGCCATTGATTTTTCAAGGGAATTGTAGTAAAAAATGTGCATTTCTAACTAAATGAAAGCCTATGCTATGCAAATAATAATGATTCTACCTTGAAAGTAATTCTTGCCTTGCTTTTATGATGACCAGGGGAATAAAATTTAAAAAGAAACAAAGGAAAAAAAAAAAAAAAAGATCCATGAGTACCAGCCAGCTGAGAATTCAAATTTTGTTAAGACTCAAATAGAACTGGTGTGTTGGAAGTTTTGGATTCTGAGTCTAGGCATAGTTAAATTTTAATAATAAAGTACTGTATTTCACTATTCATCCAGCAATAGTCCTGGACTACTGAACTCAAAGCAACATTTATCAGCCTTCTCTTATATAGAAGTGCTGCATTTAGCTTCCTATGATTAAAATGAAATTATTTCTTTCTTTATTTGTAGTATTAGAGTCAGTCTTTTATTACTTGTTAACAGGAAGATGTTAGTTTGGGGATTTTTTTAATTAAAATTAAATTGGAATTTTTTTATTTCAAGCCATTTGAAATAAATACTAAACAAAAAACACATGCTTGAAGTGTGTTTTTCACAGTGTGGAGGACAGAGAGAAGAGGCTGAATAGCACCTTAAAACCATGGGCATGGAAAGGAAACCACAGTACCAGAGACCTAAAGCAGACCAGCAGCTACAGCTTGTAGTCTGAATTAGACATGGACAATGCATGGAGTTTGTTACAACAGAATAGGCAAAACCAGCCAAGGTGATGGACTGACAAAACCAGCTCCAAAGTGTGAGTTTCCTCACTTACCTTAAGTACTCCCACAGGATAGAGTGGATGACCATTCAGAAAATTTCTGTCTTCCCATTGACAACTGAGGAAACCTAGATGACCTTCTTAGGCTCAATTTTAGTTTTTAATAGCTAGGTAAATATCATAAATATCTTTTTTTTTTTTTTTTAATTTATTGTCTGGATTCCCTCTGTTATCCAGAATGTAAAAATTTCAGCATGTTTGGAACAGGAACTGCTGACAGTGAGTTCAATAGGACATTTTAGAAGTTCAGATTTTATTTGCATTCCAAATTCAGGCATGGGAAGAGCTACCCCTAAAGTAAAACACAGCATGGAAAGCATCATTTTGCTTTCCAACCTTCTTTTCATGTTGACAATAAGTACTAGATATAATGTGCTGATTATGATCTACAAAGACTGGCAGAGAGAGTGTAGATTGAAGCTGTACAAAATGGCCTCCATCCCGCCTCATTTTAGTATATTATCTCCCATTACATGAAGCCATCCTTCTAAAGTAAATGCTGACATTGTTCATATGGGAAAAAGGTTGGATTTGAAGGCATCTCCCCAGAGGGTGAGTCTGTTTGCCTTTTTTTAGGTGTTTCTAACTTCAGGGAAGCAACCAGCATCATCCACAATTGTTAGAGGAACATCAAACTGAATAGCCCTTGGCTTCTGAAGTGGAAACTCTTTAGCCCTGGCTTTAGCAAAGAATAGAAAATCGGATGTTGATTCCTAAGTAAGTAGCTCATTTCAGTTCAAATGTACTTATCACTGTGACAAGCTCTGCCACTCGTGCTGAAGTGTAATAATAAAGAACAAACAAACCTAAAGACCTTGGTGTCTGCCAGAGGTAGATACAATATGTCAAACATCTACTCATGATAAGACTTTTCTGAAATACTACTGCATCCATGATAACAATTGGAGACAAAATATTCCCATTTTCCTCTCAGACAGAAAAGGCTACACTTTCCCATCCTCCCTGTCTTAAATATCACAGCCTCGTGGCACATCATTTTCGCAGTGCATAGATGATGTCCTGTCTCATTTGCTGCATCTAATCTTCTGAAAAGCTCATGTGATTTTCAGCTTTGTCCAAGCATTTTCTGAAAGTGTCTAATTCTGTCTTGATGGAAATGTAATTTCTTAGTTCACTAATACAACTATTCACTTTAGCCATTCCTTCTCTAATTTTAAAGATTATGTCTTCTTCTGATCTCATTATTATTACACTTGTCATTCAAAATGAGAGGAGGAGGGAAAGAATTGGAATTATGACTCCATGATGAATTCCATCTGTGCTTATGGAAATCAGGGATGTGATGTTCATTTTGAAATGTCACCACAGCAAAAATAGAAGTCAATTCAAGAGCAATAAAATACCCAAGTTTAGAAGGCCAACACCATGACAATGAGAGGCATATATTTTTCTTGTTATCTACAGGTACTACTATAACACCTAAGAACCATAGTCACAGCAAAACCACAGGGAAAGAAAAAATAGAAATCCACAAAAAAACCCCAAAACAACATCAGCAGACACTTATTTCTTGTTTCTTTCACACAACTGCATATAATTTTCACTATCAGTTACACCATTTTCAAATTATTATGCATTTTATAGATCCCATCTGTGCCACAGAATAGGATTTTGCACCAAATAAAATACAGCTAATTCTCCAAACAGTAAGAATTTACACCATAGTAAGTCACATCAAGATGGACGGTTTTTAATTAGTTCTCAGAGCAAGGGGAACTCAGAAAACCTATCTGTCTTTCCCATGTCTTCTGATTTGTGAAGTTCAATCCATCTACATAGAAGGTCTTGCTTCTTACCACGGTATTTGAAGACCAAAAGCAAAGTCTGTCAATAACCAATCTATTTGGTATCCTCCAGTGAGGAAAGAGCTTTGATTTTTGCAGTAAATTAATTCACTGAGAAAGAAGTGGTTTTTTTATTTTTTTTTAGCTTTCTTATCTTAGGATCTCGCTCAGACATGCACACACACATATATACACATGAAAAAGACAAATTTAGCAACAAAAAATATAGCACATACGTCCCAGTAGCTATATGCCTAAGGCCTTGAGCATAGATTTTCTCTAGCCCATTTCTTCTTTGAATGGGTATTTCCAACTCATTAAATATAAAACTTGACTTTAAAAAAAAAAAAGTTACAGGAAGTCATCTGCTTAGTTCTGTGAGAATTGAGGCCCAGCAAAACAGGAAGAATAGTCACTTTAATCTTCTATTTAGGAAAGGCAGAAAGTCAATACTGGATCCAGCTTTAGGATAATGAATGTACAAGTATATGGTCATAATACTCATAGCAAAACAAGGTTGGGTGGAGCTGCAGAGATCTCTTCTGACCCCAGTTCAGAAATAAATTCTACGTCAATAATACTATCAGCCATAGCTCTTTAGCCACTTAGGCCATAAAATTTCTTAATGTTGAATTTTACTGCCTACCTCTGGAAAAAATAGAGCAGTTATCTATAATAGAAGTATTTTACAATAAGCAATGAAAGAAGCATAGTAGGGCCAAGTGCATAGAAACTTTAGAAAAGGATGACTACCATGAGGCTTATGGTAACATATAAACTGAACTATTTCCTTCTAATTTACAATGTGTGACATCAATCTCTATCTTTGACTTTTACCTTGGCCCCATTTGCTTTTGGGACAATACACCTTTGTAGCCCTTTCCTTATGAATTTCCTTATGGAGACATACACCAATCCATAGAAAAGTCTGTCTTAAAGACATGGCTAATCAGGCTACATGTAGAATGAAAATTTGTAAAGGGCTGTTTGTCTCTCCGTGACTTGACAAGGCCACTATGAAGATCTATATTTCATGAGCTCTGATCACACACCAGTTAGGACAGACATTTGCATTACATGTAGACATGGCAGAGCTGGGCTTTGTTAGCCACCAGTAACACAAAAGGCTCAGCAACGCAGGCGATGGTGGTAGGCAAGACAAACACGGCAGGCCTATGCCATCGCAAGTTCACTGTTACCCAACTCAAAATTACCCTGCAGCACGTCAAGGCATATACTGCAAACCCATTTTTGCCTGCTGAATAAACATGCCTGTGTTCACATTTTGAAAACCAGGCTCAGCAATCTGAGGAAGTTTTTGGAAGAAACAGATGTCAGAAAAACAATTTGGAAAAGTGAATGTTTATATATATGATATATGGTGTATATATTAAAAATGCCTTCCCTGTGTTACCAGTATATTAAGATATTGAAGTTCAAAGGATATTATTTAAGTTGCTTGTTGATTTTCTGCCTTCCCCTCAGCACAGACAGAGAAAATAGACTGCTCAGTTGCAGTTTTGTTTACAGGCACTTACTTGCATTCAATGAGACTGCAATCAGTCACTAAGCTATCACACATCTCTTCCTCTCGTTTTGGAATGACTTTTCTTTTTTGTTATGTAAATAACTGCAAGGTAGATATATCACATAAGTGGCTTTTGTAATCTCACAGGTACACCAGATACAAAGTGGACCTCTGTAAACTTCTCAGTCTTCTTACATTAATGAGGAATGCCAGTGTGTTGCGTAACATATAAAATACCAACAAAAAACCTATGTTGTTGGACTAGGGAATGAGCACTGCAGGGAGACTTAACTCAAACTGACTTAATCTATTGGTAATATTTAAAAACACCGTTCTATCCAGTTTGACAGCCTAACCACAGGAAGGAGCAAACCAAGTTATTGCTCTTCCATACAGGAATTTTCATCTTAAAAAAAAAAAAAAAAAAAAAAGGCGCTGTGGTTTGTTTGCATGGTTGTTTCACCATACGGTAACTTTCCTCTGGTTAGAAGTACAAGGCACTACTTCAGAGAAAGAGGAAAACCCAAGCATCTGGATCATCACTGTGGCATGCCACAGTAAACCATTGAAGAACAGCAAGGGAATCAGAAAGCCAGACACAAGTACAAAGACCCAAACCATTCCTTAGTAAATGATGAGGAAAGTACTTAAACCCGTACTTGACATTTAGCAGTGTTTGAGTGTCGTTGACTGTAATTGATGCATGTGCATATTTAACAAGCACATATTTCAAAGACATTCCTAAATAAGAACATTTTCATCTAATGGGTGTTGTTACAGCCCTGAAGATTGAGACATATGAATGAAGCAAGGTTTTCAGGGAGAGAGAATACCTGATACAACTGAGAAAGTCAGTCTTTTGATATAGAAGTCTCCTCCTCTTTGGAAACAACTCTGAAAGATTATCTGCTTTGTCTAACTGTATCAATTGTTTTTATAAGAGACATTATTTCTCTACAAACTATTCTGTAATGGGACTTCAGAGTTTCATTCTATTCTGAAAAGTGACTCTGTACAAAAACATTAATGCTCCAGAAATCTCTACCTCGTGTGTACACAATCATTTCTACCAAGAGGACGTTTATACTTCAAAGCAAGTACACCTGGAGCTCCTGTTATTGTTTTTCCCCTGGCATGGTTAAAAGAACATTGCACTTTGTAAAGAAGATGAGAGTTTAACCGTGTTGTACTAAAGTTTTAGTAACGTTCAACAGCAATGCTAGTAGTTCTGAGGTATAAAAGCATCAATGGGAGCATAAGCTGGGTTCTACTCCCACTTGTGTACTGAGCTAAATGGCTAGCTGCGTTTCCATTGCGACAGCAAATTCTACTCTCAAGATTTTATTTTATTATTTTTTTTTATCAAATTTACTCTCAGGACGGTATTTAACACAGCAGTAGCGATAATTAGAGAATTCAAATGAAAGAACAAAGTACTGTAAGGCTGCAGGGAAAGTCTTTATATTAGTTTTATATAACCTTCATCTTAATATCATAAATTAACGCAGTTGTACCTTAAACAGTTAAACAACATTGCACATGTGGCTTTTGAGGAGCATTAACACAAAACCCTGTTAAAGTGAAAAAATGTTACTGTGGATACATAATTGAAACAATTACAGTGTCACAAGCTCCCATACAATGGGGATTTTAGTGTAAAAGCCTCTCCTCTTTGAATAGCATACTTCAAAGCTTAGGAGTCCATTCAATGAACTTTGGGAAGCTCTTAATCCTTTTGGGTTTTTTTTCCTTCTTTTTGCCTTTTTTTTTTTTTTCCTTGAAACATTTGTGGGCAGAGTTTTACAATATACAGATAGTGATTATTAATTGTTATTGTTCAGCATAACAGTTTCAGTGTGGCTTGTATACATATATAATTATAGAAAAATACCCATTCAGTTTAGCGTTAAATCATGTTATTTAAATGATTAACACAAAAATGGATTGATTTACGCCTATTCAACCTTGATTCCATCAATTATGTACCTCACATGCAGATGAAGACAGAGCCCAAAAGAAGTACTTGTGGCACTCCTCATATAATGAAACCAACCCTTGTTTTATTTTAATATTTCTCATTTTATAACCTTTGTTTTCTTGGTATGCATAATCACATAGAGTTTCAAAAATTCTGCAGGTGATCTGGAGTAATCTCTGCTTTCTGATACATGAATTCTTCACTTCTCCCCTATCAAAATATAAAGTGTGAGTTCAGAAAAGACATGTATGATATAGTGCCTGTCTAAAATTACTAATCCCAGAGAGCTAGAAATATATGCCAACAAAACAACATTGGAAAAGCTGCTCTGAAATTAAAATAATATTAATATAATAAAATAAATATAAATCCAAATGTGTATAATAACACTGTAACTCCATCAGTCATAAATCAGGAAAGCAAATAATGAATGATTTAATGTTGCCACAGGAGACTAAAATCTCAACTGGTAATTAATTATAGGTATACTAGTGACTGGCTTAGAAAGCCAGGCTGTACATTTATTTTTCCTATATTTTGTCAATTGGGCTTTTTGTCTGGAAAACCATTGGATGGCATGAAGCCAGATTCATTGTAAATTTGGACAGAATCCCTTGGGTTTTTTCCAGTTCTACAAAAGGTGAACTGAAGTGTATGCAGTTTTACAAAGCTGTATGAGTCATGTTTTGGTGTTGCAGGCAAACATGGTGTTCTTAGCTAAGGCATGCTTCTAGTCTCTACTCTTAAATTTGAGCCCCTGTTGCTGTGCCCATACAGCTAAATAAAAGAGGGCTGGAGATCAATCACTGTCCACAAGGCCAAGTGACTTGTACCACATCAAGGCTCATGCTCCCCATCGAAGGTTCATTCTGGAGAGAAAGCTGGTTTTAGGGGACCACAGCAGAGCCAGGGAGGGAGCTGAGAGTTCAGTGGTGCGGGTAACCAGGGGTGTAGTGCTTGGGTTTGTTTCCTGGCTTTCTCTGCAGATGGTCTCTGAGTCATGGAGTCAAACAGAGAGTGGGTGAAAGGGGAGCTGCCTCCAGTCTTGTAAGAAGCAGCAGAATCATACCCAGCTTCTTAACATTTTTCACCAGACCCATTGTTGAAAAAACCCAAACAAAACATTCCTGTAAACAGAGGCAATAACCCTAGGTTCCCACTGCTGCCTTCTCCTCCCCTGTATGGTGAGATCAGTCTCCCCTACACTGAGTGGTACTTCCAACATGAATTTCCTGCTTTCTGAATGACAAATCTATCCACTAGAATACACAGCAAAACTTGACACTGAAACCCCATCAGACACTCAGGAAAAAGCTTAGCAAAAATGAAATTCTGAATGAAAGGAGGACCCACTATTTTCTAATGATTCCCTATATTTTGTATGAAAGTGGTTTATACCTAACTCAGGTAGACTGGAGGTGTGCTTTTCATCTTGTGCAACTTTAGACATTTCCAATGAGACATTTGCATTCATGCTGTTGACCGAGAATCCCTTTACAGCCACAAGAAGTTCTAGGAAATGATTCAATCATGCTTAAGTAGCTGTTTACAATAGGAAAAATGTTTATGCTCTTTCTAGAACTAATGGGAAGAATGATGACACTTAATTAAGGAGACAGTCCTCTTTAGACTTTGCTTTCATCTTTCGTGCAACGAGAAATTTAAGCAATCATCTAATCACAGAATTGTGTAGGCTGGAAGGGACCTACAGAGGTTTCCAGCCCAACTTCCTGCCCAAAGTAGGTCCAAATAGAACAGGCTGCTCAGGGCTATGTCTGGCTGAATTTTGAATATACTGTGGCACAGAGACTCTGCAACCCCTCTAGGCAACCTGTTACATGGTAAAAAAAAATAAAAAAAAAATCCTGTATATTTAGTTTAAATAATTTCCTATGTTCCAACTTGTGTCCATTACCTCTTATCCTTCTGCTATTCACCTCTGAGAAGAGTCAAGCTCCAGCTTCTCTATACCCTCCTCTAGGTACCCATGGACAGAATAAGATCTCTCCTTAGTGTTCTCTTCTTAAGGCTGAACAGACTGAGCTCTCTCAGCCTCTCTTCATATCCCATGTGCTCCAGCCTCCTGACCTTCTTGGAGTTCCTCCAGCAGAATTACTCCAGTATATCAACTGTTTTTCCTCTTTTTGGGTGCCCACAACTGGGCACAGTACTCCAGATGTGGCCTCACAAATGCTGAATAAATGGGAAGAATTCATGTCCTTCATCTTTTGACTACACTCTTGCTAATACAGCCCAGTATGTGGTGGGTCTTCTTTGCTGCAAGGGCAGACAGCTGACTCATGTCAGCTTGCTGTTCACCAGGACCCCAACCCAAGAAAGCAAAGCTGCTTTCTAGCTTGTTGATCCCAACGTGTGCTGCTGCATGAGGTCATTCCATTCCAAATGCAAACTGGAAATGAATCTTCAAACAGATCTAAAAAGCAAACTGTATCTCCCCCCAGAGTTCTGGGGCATGTTAAGAGAGAAAACTAAATTAGCTAGAGTAGCTCCATCCATGGATGCAATATCTGCCAGAGCCCATTCTGTTATTTCTACAGGCCAGCAGCACTGGTTCCATAGAGCAGTACACAGTCAGAAGCTCAGCACAATACCTGTCTTCGCATTTTTATTTCACCAGAGCTAATACAGCACGTTGTGGATATTGAATGGGTTTCACCAACAGGAATTCCATGCATATGCTGTGCCCCATGCTATGTGTGGCATAGTACCCACAGAGTACCCATAGTACTCTGAAAACATACCTGCTTATACCTGAGGCTGTCCCATTATGAAATATTTTGATTCAATATACAATGAAGTCAGTATGCCCAGAATTGAGCTCTTTCAAGCCATGATTCAGCTGACAGCTACAAATGATATTTAACTATGCGGGAAAAGCTAAATATGTTCACAAGCGCTTGGAGGACCAGTGTAGCAAGCAATGGTTGATAGCAGAGACTTTGGGAATACAGGCTCAAGATGATAGCAGAGGCATTCAAGGGCATAGAAACCCACCCAAATCATCACTAAAAGAGTATGCAGCCTTGTGAGCCGGTAGAATTAGTTTTAGAGCATAAGAAAGAGAAGAAGGAGCACGTACACAACATAAGTAAAACATTCTATACAAAGTGAAAATACAAAGTAGGTAATGGGAAGGTAGAAAAGACTGTCACAGGAATTCCTGGGTAAGGATGGTAAACACCACTGCTAATTTGCAGCTGGTCCCTCTCCCTCTGGTAGAGAAAGAGCACAGCTTTTATCTTTGCTGGTCACCACGTTTTGCTTCTGTGACTGAGCAATCACACATGAAGTGTTAGGCTTTATTTTGCCATTGGGTTAAGCATGTTAGAATTTTAAAGAGTGGTTTGTGTTTGTGTTTGTGCTTGTGTCTGCACATGTGTGTTTTCTGCTTCAGCCTTCCCATACAAGAAGGTGGCTGATACCTCAGCATGAGTCAGAGTCAACTCATATGGCAGGTGTCTGCACACATATGGACTGCAACATACTGGAATATTCCATAGTGCATTGCATGGCAGTGCATTGCATGGTAGTGCATTGTACTATAACAAATTACCTTAAGAAATTACGATGATTACAGCAGTGAGCTAGTGAAAAGACATCTGTCAATATAGCAACAACATCTTTGCTGATCTTTCTAACATTAACAGGGAACCTGAGCAGTCTGTTGTCATGAATGAATTTGCTCTCAGTAACCTTTTTAAGAGCAGCTATATTCCGAATATAAACAGATCCATAAAACAGACAGCTGGACAGAGAGGAGAGGTGAATTTACATGTTTAGATTTTGACTGAAGTGATCTACTCTTGTTCCTACAGCAAATCTGTAGTACAAACAATAATGGTACCTTAAAAAAAAAAAAAAAAACAAGCAAAAGACTTGGTTCCTAAAATGCGTTTGAAGCAAGAATGGAGGTTCAAAAGAGTGAATAAAAATCTGAATGTCTTTAGGTAGCTGACATTGGTCATTAGGGCTTATTTTAACTGGGGGGACTGGGGCAGGAGGGTTGTTCTATATTTATGCTATGGGAAAGTCCACAGAAGAGATCACTTCTTGTCTGGGCTCAAGCGTCTCCTAAATTTAGACTCTGAAAGCGGGGTGTTCCCATGTCTGGTTTGTTACGTGTACACAGAGGACACCAAACACACAGAAAATATTTGCTTGCTACAAAAAAGAATACCAGTTGCTGGACCTCTGTACACAAAATCTAGCCCTGATCTAAGGATACTGACCTCAAATGTCTCCATTGAAAAAGAGAGGCTTATTGAAACAGAATTTAGAGAAAAATCGTAACCCTGGCTTTGCTTTGTTTTTCCCTAATGAAGGACACCTTTCCTTTCTGAATGTAGGAGTTTAGGGTAGCCAGTCTCCTTTTGTTTATATCAGCCATTGTGAATACCACCTTAAATCTCCTTTTAGATATTGCCATAAATCCATTAGACAGCCTTTCTGAAAGAGGAACTGGTAAGAACTTAGCTAACATTTTTATATGTGTAAATCTTGATTTAAAGTTGTTTTCCAGATTTCTGAAACCTTTTTGTTTCCTCAGAACATTCTTCCCCTCTTCCTCCCATTACTTTTAAATCGTAGTTGTTGTCTGAAGCTTTCCATAGTGCTTATTCATGACTGCACTGGCTTTCAACTTTCCCTTGATATTGAAATGGCTAAATTGTGAGTTTATAATGTATGATTTAGATTTAGATTTTTTCTTTCTTAAATGGAGAGTAAAGCTTAAAGGAGAGCACAGCTGCAGGAAGTATTATTGAAACCCTGAGTACTTTGTCATTTTGAAATCACCCTCCAATTGCCACACATATACATAATAAAACCTGATGCTATGCTGTTGTATTTATTGTTTGACTGAGTTTTTAACATCGTTCTCATTACTGATGTCATTACGGAGTAACAGAATCGCAGTAACTTGTAACTAACGTGATAAACTCTCCTGAGCACAATAAATAAAAATAAAGATAACCATCCTATGAGTAAGAAAGGAAAAGCAATAGGAATAGAGGTAGCTACAAATGTGAGCCGTGAGGGTGGGAGTGCTACAGGCTGTTATTCATATTTATTATCTTTCATGAAGCCCCCACATGCATTAGGCACTTAAAGGTGAGAATGCTCAAGGTATGTGAGACGAAAATAGATTAGCAGAGGATAGGAATATTTGCAGTGCCTTCCTCACATATTTTAATTTCCTCCTCTCCAACCTATCCTTACAGATAGGTAGATGTTAGTACTGATGCTAGTTTGGAGAGCTCTGTGATGGAAGACTCAGGATTACCCTCATCCGTTGTTAAGCAACAGTTGTTAAGCAACAGTACATAATAAAGCTGCTCTGCTGCAGAAATGTGGTATACCAGACATACTGTCTGTTATTAAATGGCTTCTTAATATTGGAAAGAGCATCAGGCTTGATTCTGGGTTCTGCTGGATTAGTATAATTCTACCGAATTGGTACACTCATGTTATAACAATGAAGTGCACTGACAGGAGATTCAAGTCCCAAAACTATAGAAAGGTAAAATATACTGTATAATAAACAGGTAAGCAATGACTTTGTAGAAGTATATGGTTTTCGGTTTTGTGCGGCTTTTTAGTCTTTTCCCAACATAAATTAATATTTCATGTTACTCAGATTTGCTAAAACTGCCAATTTTTTAATATATTCAGTGCCTCCCTCCAAATCCAGTTTCTGGCTAGGAGACAAGAAAAATAAAATTAATAATTTTGAAATTAATATTTAATAAAAATGGATCTGTGGTGGGTTGACCCTGGCGGGACGCCAGGTACCCACCAAAGCAGCTTCATCACTCCCCCTCCTCAGCTGGACAGGGGAGAGAAAATATAACAAAAGGCTCATGGGTCAATGTAAGGACAGGGAGATCACTCAGCAATTACCGTCACAGGCAAAACAGACTCGACTTGGGAAAATTAATTTATTACCAATCACAATCAGAGTAGGGTAATGAGAAATAAAACCGAATCTCAAAAACACCTTCCCCCCACCCCTCCTTTCTTCCTGGGCTCAGCTTTGCTCCCAATTCCTCTACCTCCTCCCCCGCCAGCAGTGCACAGGGATGGGGAATGGGGGTTGAAGTCAGTTCATCACACGTTGTCTCTGCCACTCCTTCCTCCTCAGGGGGAGGACTCCTCACACTCTTCCCCTGCTCCAGCACTGGGTCCCTCCAATGGCAGACAGTCCTCCACAAACTTCTCCAACATGAGTCCTTCCCACGGGCTACAGTTCTTCATGAACTGCTCCAGTGTGAGTCCCTTCCACAGGGTGCAGTCCTTCAGGAACAGACTGCTCCAGCGTGGGTCCCCCGCGGGGTCACAAGTCCTGCCAGCAAACCTGCTCCAGCCTGGTCTCCGCTCTCCATGGGGCCACAGGCCCTGCCAGGAGCCTGCTCCAGCACGGGCTTCCCACGGGGTCACAGCCTCCTTCAGGCACATCCACCTGCTCCAGCGTGGGGTCCTCCATGGGCTGCAGGTGGATATCTGCTCCACCGTGGACCTCCATGGGCTGCAGGGGGACAGCCTGCCTCACCATGGTCTTCACCACGGGCTGCAGGGGAATCTCTGTTCTGGTGCCTGGAGCACCTCCTCCCCCTCCTTCTTCACTGACCTTGGTGTCTGCAGAGTTGTTCCTCTCACATATTCTCACTCCTCTCTCTCGGCTGAAGTTGCTATTGCCCAGGGTTTTTTCCCCTTCTTAAATATGCTATCACAGAGGCGCTACCACCATTGCTGATGGGCTCAGCCTTGGCCAGCGGCGGGTCCATCTTGGAGCTGGCTGGCATTGGCTCTGTTGGAACATAGGGGAAGCTTCTAGCAGCTTCTCACAGAAGCCACCCCTGTAGCCCCCCCCCCGCTACCAAAACCTTGCCACACAAACCCAATACAGGATCCTATCCAAACAGATGGGAGATAGTATAGCATTTTGTTTAGTCTCCAGTGTCTAACCCTTTTTCTCCCACTCCGGGAATTCTGGCTAATGATAGGCTATTATGGAGAAAATTCAGTAAACACTCTATATCAATTCACACTGCATATAAATAAGCCATTTCAATCCATAAATCAACTTATTATAAATGATTTTGTATGCAGCATGCTGATATATAGTTCACAGGGAAAATGCACTGCAGGATATTTTAGAACAACCTACTCAATAGTGTTTGGGTTGTTCAAGATTAAAATTAAAACAATAAACTTCACTCTGGATGTGTCTTCATTACCAAAGCCCTGGATCATTTACTTTAACAATGTCAACCTGCTCTCACTATCACATTCAATTTAATTAGGAAAGGAAGTAATATGCAAGAGCACACCTCATGGTGTTCCATTACCTTGGAGGAAAGTGCTATCAACTTCCAGAAATAAAAGACAGCCTTGCCCTCTTCCCGCCCTCCTTACCTCTGTGTTGTGGGAACTATATTCTGGAATGGGGAGAGGGAAACTATGACAGGACAGAAAACCATCTAAAAATGGAGCCTTCAGAAGTGGAGGTGTGTGGGGGGAAATAAAAGTAAAAGGAGCTCAAGCAGCGCTTGCCTCTGCTGCCTTTAGGTTTAGTGAGAATTTGATATTAACATCTGTGGGAATGAAAGTGAGCCTAAGCTCATGTTCTTCTCTTTTCTGAGTGAGGGAAGAAAAGAAGATAAGGGCCCTTTGCCTCTAAGACTGGCCATGCAGTTGCATTGATGCATGTTGTCTTTTCACCTGCCAGTGGTCTACCATCTACTCTGCAGCAGCTGTATATGGAGCCAGAAGTCAGATCTCTGACAACAATATCTAGCTCTGGGTTCATTTTTTTTCTAGCCAATCAGTTAGAGAAGGGGATAGATAAATTGCTAAATATTCTGTCAAGTCAACATATCTTAAAAGAAAAGACCCTCAGTTTCCAAAAATATTTTCTATTATAAATTGTTTCTACTAAGAATAGCAGACTGTCCACCCTACAATCATTCCCTCTCTCTCTGTAGATGAAGAATGGCAAGAATGGAGTTCTTACGCAGCTTGTATTTTGTCCTTATTCATACAACACTTCTGCTGACTCTGAACTGATCAAGGGAGGAAAACCTGAGTCAGGAATTGGCTGCAAATTAGGGAAGATGAGGCAGCTACTTCCTAGTTTAATGGCTAAAAGCACAACAATAAATCTCTATGCTTCTCCATTTAGAGGCTAATCAGTACATTTACACAGCTGGTTTTAGCTTTGTTTGTTTGTTTGTTTGTTTGTTTGTTTTGTTTTATTTTGCATTTAGCTGTAATGAAAAAGGTGTACATATGCATATTTGTCTTAAATACTTCACAATTCTCTGAGGGTAACAAATGTGCCTATCAAAAGCCTCTGTTGCACTAAACCAGTAGCACTTAGCAGCAAACTTTGCATTTAAGCACTATTGTGTTGTTACCGATCTCTGTCCTTATCTCCTGTTCTGGAGTTGGACTTGAGAATGGCATAAGAGCTTCAACAGGATCTCTGCACCAGCCAAAAATCTTTCAAGACAGAAGGACAGTGCAACTGTCACGTTGGATTAGAGTCAAGGTCTATCTAGTTCAGTGGTCAGAATCAAAAGGAGGTCAGAAACCAACAGATGTGAGATAATATAGCCATATATAGCCTCCTTTTGGACATTAAACTGGCAGATAAACCTCAGTTACAGGGTAAGCAAGTTTTAGGTCAGCTTTATTTCACAAGAGGTCATCAAAGTTACTATAGCTTAGCTAAGGATTTGAACAAGTGAATGGATATTTGCTAACTTACTTCAGTGATACCTTGTGAAAAAAAAGGGGGGGGAGGAAACCTACCCCCCAAGGAAGAACTAGTTAAGCTGATATGAAAAGTTAAAGAAAAAACATGATCCAAAACAAACAAACAAAAATCAGAATTTCTTTAAACACTAACTAAACCTCTGATCAGTCAACCCAGATCTGCATATTTTCTCTTAAACTAGCATAACACAATCCACATTGCCATCAAAACAAACAAACGAAACAAAAAAACCCTCAAAACTAAACAAAAAAAACCAGTCCAAATTCACTTCTGTGTGATCATTGGCGGTTCCTTTTAGTTGTTTTTATTTTATCATTGGTGACTGCTTCATACAGCTTCACAGAATCTGTATCTATGTTAATAGAGACTCTTCTTCATTGCAAAATGAAGCTCTCCTGAGGCCATGACTCGCCCGCCTTCCTTGTACTTCTACAGTCCAGCAATAAAAATAACCTCAAGAAAGGTGGAAAAGACAGATCCTTCTCCTAGTTATGACAAATGGGAAAGCCACCCCCTAGTACTGTAGTCTCTGTGAGACTGAACTGCCAAAGAGAATACACACACACACACTCACACGCGCAGACGGAAGCACACAAATTAGCAATGCAGATAAACCTATGCCATCAAGGTGAACTATCAGTGGAAGCTCTTATATGAACCTCTGAAAATGTCCCCTGCTGCGTTAATCTCATTTATCCCACACGGTTTGTTCAGCTCCAGAAATAATCATGCCAAAAAGGCTGACTGGGATAGGACCAGGAATGACCTCATTAGCATTTAGTGCCATCACCATAAAATGGAGAAGATAATCAGAAACAGGAGGAGGAAAGATAAAAGGAACAAAGTATAAAAAGAAAAAAATATTTTTTGGCATTGTGCTATTGGACTTTGATAGATCCCTATTGTCAAATGAGTGCAATTTGTAAAGATCAATGCTTTTAGTTAAACTCCAGTCCATGGTGTCCCATAATCTAATTTATCTACACAGCATATGTTTTTTCTTTTGTAGAGAAAGGAGCATAAGGTCATTCTCAAGCATTTTTATTGGTGGTTTTTTTGTCTGTACAGCTCAAACGAACTGTAAAGCTCAAATACTTAATGGGTGCTTTAGCCAATATTCTTTGTCTGTAAGGTGAAATATGTCTGATAATGATTGGGAAGATCTTGTTTCAGTACTTCCCATTAAGAATAAGCACTTACCAGGAGCTGCTGTTGAGGGCACTGCATACTCCAGTAAGCTCCCAAATATAAATTCCAAGTGTTGCCATAGAGCTATCTGCATTTCTCCAACTCCTTATCTCTTCTTCTTTCACTTATACATAGGTACACACACTCCCAAATTGTCAGAGTTCATGAGCTCTGTCCTTTGCAGCTCTAAAGTACTTAGACTATCACACGGTCCCTCTCAGTGGTTCTTCCCTCTCCCCTCTCCCTTGCACCTCATGCTGCTGGACAGTTGTGCTTAGGATGCCCAACAACCTCGGGTTTTCTGGTCCTTTCCTTCTCCAAATCCCTACTGATGAGCATGACCACTTACTACATTTTCTGCTGACTAAAGAGACCTCCATTAGCAGATATTCTTCTGCACTTGCCTGTGAAGTACTTTCTTACCTCTGAGGGTCAAACAATTATCAGTTTCAGATGGTCTGGAAGAGGCACTAAGCAAAAATACAGCATAAGTGATTTTAAAGGAACTGCTAGGTATTCTGTGAGAGCTTCACATATAGCCAAATAATTCCCCTTGATAGTAGAATTGAACATGTGCTTTCACAGCCCAAAGTGAGATTTTATTTTTTAATTCTAGTCTTGATTTTAATGTTTTGATTATAACATACACCAATTTCTATCCTAGTCACCAATGTCCAATAACTCTTATGGGTTCATTACACAGCAACATTAATTCCTGTTGTACCTTTCAAAAGGTTTGAAATATTTTGGCTTTCATTTCATGAAGCTATGACACTTTTAAAAGTATCTTAGAGCATTTGAACAAAGTAGACTCTGAAATCAAGAATCACGTATGATGACTATACTTGCAAGTATAAAACATACGTAATTCCATACTTTTCTACAACCATGAAGAAGCAAAAGCAAGCTATCGGCTGGCTGCTTGTGTTAGCTAGAAGATCTGAAATTTGCTTTTCCTTTCTATTTTAATCAAGAATGGCAAAGTCCTTAATGAATTCTGCCTACAAATGACAGTTTGGTGAGCCTTAGGGAACACCCAGCTTTAGATGTGTTTTCATCCAATGGAAATTAATTGACCCATATTCCTAAGAAGTTCTTGCTTTACATTAGAATGCACATTCTCTGCAAAAACTAAATTTTACAAAATATGCTCCTTTTATCTTCGTATCATACAGACATTTACTTGTCTGAATCCTTCTTACCCTGTTTCTTTCACTTTCAGTGATTACTTTATTGCCAGCTATTGTCTGATTCTGTTGAATCATTTTCTTTCTCATAGTTAAAAAAAAAAAAAAAATTCCTCATTTGTGAATCTAGAGCATTTTCTATTGAAAACTGAATATGACTTCCATGTATTTTCATCACATTTTTGGTCATATAATTAATTTTCTCCTGTGACCTTCTGGCAAACAGAAGTAATTCAGAGACATCTACTTTGTAACTAATGCCATCTTCGGTCTTTGACTTTCAACTTTCCATTTTCTCTTTATTTAACTCCATGGACTGATCTGGCGTTTACTTGGTAGCACCCTCTTCTTGCAATGACTACTGCAAATATAGATTCCAGCAATACCCACGTTCCAACATTTGCAGAATTCTTCTATCTTCCTGTTTTGAAAAACAGGAAATACTTCCCTCATACCATCTCCCCTGGTTTAGTCCTCCTTTCTGTATTTTATTTTAAACCATAATTTTCAGTACTTTCTCTAACAGATCTGTTCCCTTACAGATCATCTGCTACCACTCTTTCTACTTCTTAGCACAGTCACAACACAGCTAGAGTTAGTCTGCCTTCCCACAAGTTCTACCCATTTGAAACATCTTCCTTTATGTCGCAGCACAATTGATGCTCCAACTCTTTTCAGGCCATGGTTCAAAACTTGGGCTGATATTGGTGCAAAAAACCTTATTGCCTCAGTTATCTTAATGTTTTAATGCCTTTAAACTTTAATAAAGCTTTATAATACATCTGAAGAGTCTGTAATTTTTAAAAACATTGGAGACATAAACAATTCTTACTTTCAAGAAAAAAAGATTTAAAAAATGTGAAGTAGATCCTAAGTCTTGCATACTGACTATGATTCATCACACTAGAAAAATGCATTTAAGATAGACTTTCATTGGGTATATAATTTGCACTAATGCAACAGAGCAGAACATCGTAATGCATTACAACTTGCACTAGCTCCCTAGGGCTACAGCTTCAATAAATTGGCTGGTATCTACACAGTCAATATTTCTTAGTAAGTTCCTGAACAAAGGGATTAGTAAGACTTCTATCCAGCATATCCACAATTGTGTTTTAATTCCACAGCACTATTTGCAAGAGTAGCAGTTTTAGTCCTAGTGGCTTGGCCAAATTCCGATTGAGGATTTGCATTTTGCATACCTACTTTGCCCCTGCAGTTCAATTTGATATGTTTTGGCTCATCACTTCCTGCCTTAATACGTTGTAGCCCAATGCCAAGTATTGTTAAACAGCTGCTGTACTTCCCCTGAGAGGATTTCAGTAATGTGTGACAAATTCCTACAGATATATTGAAATAAAAGGTGCTGCAGTGGGTTGTATAGAGTGTCTGAGGACTCAGATGGGACTTTCATCTCCCTAGTGCCTCATTTTCACAGCTTTCTTAGGAAGGAAAGAAGGAATTATCTACATATTGAGATAAGATGGATCTGAGGGACCTAGGTATCAAGGGAAATCCTTGCATAAGAAAGCAAAAAAATTAAAAAATCTTACCTACTACAAAGCAAAGAGTTGAAGAACCATTAACAGACAAAGACCTGTAGGGGCTTCTTCCTTGCCACTCCCATAAAGACATTTGGTAGGTTGATTACTTTCCCATTTCCTTTAGATAATATAGCTTCTGAAGATTTATGACAGGTGGATGGAAACTGAGAACTAACCACAGTATTATCCAAAGGTATAAAATAATGCCTTATCTTCAAGTATTTTGCTACTGCATTTTAATAACAATAAGTTACTAAAAATAATTGTTATTAGTTAATAACTTTATTTGCTTCAAATTTTAGTTACCTGTTCTCAGCATCACTGCTTTCAATGCTTAATAGAATGAGCACAAGTCAAAAACCAGTAGATAATGTAAATGTGATTGAAGTTGTAGTCAAGTGAAAACTAATGGAACATCCTCATTTTATGATATGCTTCTTTTGCTTCCTTACAGTGTGAGAGAGAATAGAGCATACCACTATCTAAAAAGGTGGACACAATAACTACAAGCTGTATCAGGAAATGGAGATCCATACATGTGTTTTCTACAATGTTTGTAAAATGACATCTATCTCATGAGTTTTATTCTCTTAAATTTGAATATCTAAACAAAGATATTGCAAGTCCTTGCAGGTTACATAGCAAGGAGCATAAACTTAAGGTGAAGTAAATTTATCAGAAGAAAGGGAAAGCACTAGGACTGCAGCCTATGACTGGGTTTCTTTGTAGGACAGCACTGGAGATGCTGTCCTCAAACTGTACACTTCCACCCCAATGAAGTCAATGGAACTTAAACTAGAGATTAATACCGTACTTATGCTCAACAGCTGCCCTAAATATTGCCCAACAGTATTAGACAGAAGTTGTTTCTTGCTGGTTTCATGACTCATAAGAACGAAAGCTGAAGCAGGGTTAAAATTATGAACAATAGATGTATCAGATTGGCAGGGGGTTTGAGCACAGCTCTTGCTATCCTAACTGGGCACTAACCTCTTGTGCCACCTTCTGACAGAAGGTTTGAGTAATCCTCTTTTCGGTGCCTATGGCAACTTTCAGTCAGTGAGGTACTAAGCATCTTGTATACATTTCTTGATCTTGCTTTTACATTCACACATGCAACGTTGAACATTTACATTGCAGAATGAAGCCATAAACTCTGCACTTCAGTAGACCTATTCAGGATTTAACAATACATCTGAAAGGAGAATATGCCCCATTATCAATATCCTACTGACCTACCATTGGTAGTATCAGCCTCTTAATCGGAAATACAAGATAATGAGCAGTATTTATATGATTTGCAGGTTAAATATAACCAAGGCAGATTGACTTAGACACAGTATACCAGCAGAAAATATTAGTAATTAATATTGCAGACAAGGGATACTTAACAGGCTTCAAGCACTGAATTACTTTAAAAAATTAATGACTTAAAGAATATTATGCACTTTAAAAACTTTTGGAAAAAATACAGTGTTTAATACACCATTAATTGGATGCTTTGAAAATACATATATTTTATCCAAAGACAGATTTTACACTCTGCAAAATGAAACAATGGAAATGAGATCAATATTGTTTTTGACTACATGGGATTACATCTCTTTATAAAATGTCCTGAACCTTGAAAATAGTACAGGAAAGGGCAAAAAAGGAAACATTAGGAAGACACATGCCTGCACTAAAGACATTTAAAATTATATAGGCAACATTTACTGTATCCTAGGGTTTGTCAGTGTACTGGCTGCAAATGAGGTTTGCTGGCTAGATGTCATGTGTGTGACAGAAATTCTGGTATGGAAAAGGCAATCCTACCATCTCTGTTCTGTTTGTACTACTCTAAGGCCATATGTTTAACAGTGTACACATTTTATATCCACATCTGCTGCTGCCATCTCCCTTTTGTCCCTATTTCTCACCACGCCACAAAAAGCATTGCAAACAAGAACAAAGGACATTCTGCTAATGGTGAGTCCAGGCCAGTAGTAAACTGACTCTATTTTGCTTTGTTTCTTCAGATTATTAACTTTGTCTCCAAAGCTATTACTGCATTCCTGCTAGTTTCTGTGCACTTAAATTTTATACAAAGAAAGACCCATTAGTGTCTGTCTCTGTCAGAAAATTTCAAATTTAGAAATTTGAATAAGCCTCAGCTTTTTCTAAGATCTCCTAGCTTTTATTAGTATTCCATGAGCCAAATAGATGAGTCTCTTATAAGGAGACAGTGAAGTAAAATAGTAGTGTTTCATAATGGAAATGCATTTCTTTGATCCTAAAGTCTAGTGAACAATGAAACATCTTCTTTTCATTTTTCCCTTTTCTTAGAGTTTGATGGGAATTAGACTGAAGGGGTGGAAGAATGTATTACCCTGTAGTAAACCTTCACGTCTATTAAACAATATTTTAAATTAGGAAGTCCTATTGATTAACTGAACCAATATACCTCAATCTTCATATAACAATTGAAATCTATTTTCTGAAATAGTATGTCTTCTCAATGTCTACTTACAGGGAATGTCATGAGTCTTGAGGAAATGAAGGTTTGTTAAAGGGCTCCTATTAATTCAGTCTGATTACCATCACATCTTATAATCAGCCTCATATTTTAGTATGAATAACATGCAATTTCAGAGCCTGTGAAACAGCATTTGGTTTGTACATCTTTATCAACATCAATCCAAGCTGCAAGTTACTTATTAAACAGTACAATTTGGTTTAAATGCATCTTATAAAATGTGAATTTCTCATTTCTGTATTCTAGCTAATTTGACTTTCAGACAAACTATCATTTGGAGAATTTGTAAATACTGGAAACATGGAGGGACTCTCATTGTGTACTGATCCTGCCGTTATAAAATGGTCTGCGAATTAGCAAGAGTGTGGAAGGTTGTTGTTCCTTTTCTCCATATCTTCTTACATATCTAACTAGAGTGCTTTAATGTATATCTTCTGTAGGATAATACGTTAAAGCTACTGTACATCTTTAAGAGGCTGTTAGACACTGATTTCCCATAGACTGCAATCAGCTTTTTGAAATTGTAGTGTTTGTGACAGAATAAACTCCATTAACTTGTTTTATTAGTACTGTGCGCAGTCAGGAGGAGCAATGCTGCAGAACATGATGAAATGACTCAGTCTTCATCAGTGCACAGCAGAATATTTTCTCCTTGCACAGAATATATAATTATTGCTCACATAAACAGGTAGATTTTTTTTTCGTATTTCTCAGGTAATACTGAGAAATATAAGACTCCTATTGATGGGAGGAATAAAAAATAAATTAAGCTCCCCCCCGCTTCAGTCCAATTTGTTACCATGCTGCTGCTCTAATTTTTGCCTATGTTACAGAGAATTATCCATCAAATAAAAAAACAATTCTAATTCAATTGGTTACTATAATGACAGAGCAGTTCAACAAAGCCAAAGGAGCTTGAGAAAGGAAAGATTTACTGACCAGCTGACTCCCAGAGGCCCATTAGTCAAATTTTGACAGCTTGTACACAAGGTAAGCTGCCAAGCAGAGTGAATGAAAGCAGAATGAATCCAGCAGAAGAAAGTATAGTTTACCTTATGTAAGTAAATATAAGACAGATATCACAGAATCACTGTATATTTCAGAAGCAGGTATTCTATACTGCAGATGACACAGCTGGCAGTGCTTATATGAAGAGAGAGGTATTCTCTTCCAGTATAACTCGTACAGCATTAGCCACTTCAGAAATATAAATGACTTTTTCTCTTCTCCTTTGCCTCCATTTTCTGCTGGCTTTTTGCTTTGCCCATTTAAGATGAAAGCCAGGTTCTGAGCTGACTAGCTGCATGGGACTCCCAGTATAAACTTCAAGCATATTATATTTTAGCCTAACAAAATATAGGAAACATGAAGCTGAGCAATCACAAAGGAAATGATTGAAAGGAAGAGTCAGTACAGATGTAGAATGATGAGAAGCAAGGAAAAAAAACATTAAAATCCAATCCAGTCTATTTTTTGCTAGCAAAAAATGAGTTTATGATTTGCAGATTGAATATAACTAAGGAGAAAGGTATTTTTCATAACAATTATTTATAGATTCACCCTTCTACTGCATAAGAGTTCCTTTTATGTTACAGCAGTGTCTGTTCTTGCCATTATAGTTAAGGGGCTGTCAGCATTTTCATTACATAAACCCCTATATTCAGGGGCTTGTAATTTGGCCATAAAAATTCACAGCATGCTGAAACTTGAAATAAGATTTTAGTCTGAGAGTGATTTTTTTAATGTATTCTAAAAATATATAAAATCATTAGTCCAATTTTAAACTAATAGAAAAATGAAAATTCTCATGTTTACTGTCTTCTTATTCAGCTTGTGTGTTGCACATTGTATTCTTTTCAATACCACATTATGGGTTACGGTGTTCTACAGCACATACACGTCTACCAATATATACATGTATTCCTGAGTAAAAATAAAAATCTCACTGATGTTAAAAAAAAAAAAAAAAGGAAGAAACACAGGCATTGTGCATGCCTAGCAGCTACTTATTCTAATTTTGGGTAGATGTTTCAGGCTGTGGATCTATAATATGCAAATGCATATATTAATGCCAGTATTCTGAAGGTCAGAATGGAGTATAAGTTAAACCCACAAAGGCCAGAAATTAAGCGTTATGGCTGAAACTCTGTCCTGAAAGGACAAGAGCATCCATTTCACTCGGTACAATAATGTGAAAGTTCACAAGGTAAAGAGCCTTGCTCAACAGGCATAAACTCTGAAAAGCATTTGAAAATTATGCTTTCAGAGCCACACTGCTGGAAGAGGGCTTCTTGCTGCAAAATGACATCTTTGTTATACTGGCAACATGGAAAGAAGCACAACATACTAGATGCTAACCTATGTTAACATTTAATAATTATACTTCTGACAAAGAGAACATCTAACTTGAGAAGGCCAAAATATTGCAGGTGAACAAACCTGTCTCTTACACCTGAACTCTTCTGCTTTTCTTCTCTTTTTTTCCATACCCAATGTCTTCTCTTGCTTTCCTCTGGGGGGGAAAGAAGTTCCCACCTACTTAAATCTTCCTTCAGCTCTTCTGAAATGCATCAGCGTGCTTTCCGCCACTGTTAAGCCTCTCACTTGCTTCTCACTGCTATGGCCAAAACATGATCCCCTCACTTGTTGCTACTATTTTGAATGCTCATAGTCCCATGACCAAAATTTCCTTGCCATCATTTCTTCCTTTTAGTGGAAATACTGTTTTAATCTACTTCCTTGAACAATGTGGTTGGGTGTCTTGGATATCCTGACTCTGATTCCAGGACTACAGTGCAGAGACACCTGGGCTACTGGAAGGCACTGGCCCTGGACCAGCAGAGCTATTTCACTTGCATCCTCTGCCCCACTGCCTGTAATGCAAATCACGCTTCAATTGACAATTAATAACTACTTCCTTAAACAATGAACAGTAGAGAAGAGCTTCACATTTTAAAAGAAATAAGGCAACTGCTGCTGACCTCTATGTGAAATATTTTGAGGCCAAATGTCAGATTACATGTTAGCTGACAGTACCGATAATGCTCTCAAGAGTATACACAGTGGAATATTCCTGGTGAAATGAATATCAGAAATATATTGAGTTTCATTCAGCTTACAGCAAGTGTCAGCAAACATAATTTATTCAGTTTCTCTCCCCACATACAATATTCTGCTGCAAATTTACAGAATTAAAAAATACACTTATAAATAATCTGCCTTTTTATCTAGTGTTTTGAGAAGTTCTAAGAAAATCACAACTGCTTGCAGAGAAAACTTTGGCTTAGTTCCTCATGTTAAAATTCACTAGTCATAGTGAGACTTTCATACCATTAAATGGGTGACTGAATGTTTCGCTATCACTAGCTGATGCCTTGATGATATGCTGTTTCATTTCCTACAAAGTATACACAAGGATCTCTCAGCCATAGGTACTGACTGACCAGAGGTGCCACATGAATGCACAGATGCAGTAACAGAGTTGATAGAGCTGAGTGTGTTTGCAAAGTAATTTCTGGAACTACATGAATGGAGTAGAAGGATCTTGATTGATCTTTTTTTCAGAAGTCTGTCTCTCTTAGATGGTAGACCACTACCTTTTGTAACAGCTGAAACTGGAAGATAGATTTCATAGCAATCCTATAGACAGTACTATACTATGACTAAGTCAGTGAACTTTAGAACTTACTTAAATGTTCAGGCTAGTCACATCAAACCTTGGTATCCATGTCCCCTTGTAGAATGGTACTGTGTTTCAGTGACTAATCACCTGTAACAGAATTAATCTTTCCTTAGAACGCAGGATCAAAATAAATAAAATTTAATATCTGACGTTTCCAATGAAATGTTCAGCATTGCCACATGCAGTGTAACATGGTAGACTGCCTTTACATTGAAATTATCCAAGTTTATTTGAAAGCCTTGAAATTCAGGCATTGAACTTCTACAGTATTGAGAAAGTTTCTTATATTACCAACATCAAATAAAATGTCAATGTTACCAGTTTCAGAAAGATTAGGCTTGATAAGATCAAGAATGCAAAAGTACATGATCACTGCATCCAGAATTTTGGGTTACTTAAAAAATGAATAAGTAATTTGTGAAAAGTGAAGAAGAAAATGTTGCAGGAGTACACTGCAGATGAATAGCTCACTAGGTTCCAGGTCAGTGGTAGAACTTATGGGTCTACTCTCCCATGATCATCCTAACTGTAGCACACTGCAATAATTTAATTTGCTAAAAATGACTGAATGAAATCATTGTGAATCTTATAATATTACCCCATAATAATGGATGAACACAAATGTGAAATCACTGTAATGACCTCCAGAGTATGTTGGTTATGCGATGATAAATATCTTTTATTTGCAGAGATATTGATTACACTGCCAAAATAAATTGACTTGCATGAATACATTCTGGGAAACAAGAATTTAAATTTTTAGTCTAGATTTTCAGCTGATGAATATGGATAAAAGCTCATTGATTGCATCTAATTCTCATCAGCTAAGGCTTTGACCCTCCATATTCACTGCAGTGAAATTATAATTTCCTATTCCTAAAAAAAAAGAAAGAAAAAAAAGAGACTCTGCCACAGATTCCAACTATTCCTTGTATGTTAAATCAAAATCAAGGTCAAATACAACTTGAAATACATTCACATAGTATTGCAGATACAATCATGCAGGCTAATTTGGAACGATGATTAATTTCAGTTGATTTCTGATTCCACTGTTTCAGTCCGCATCTACAAAACAGAAAATGTTATTTAGTGTAGTACTTCTGTGTTCAGGGAATTTACCCAATTATTAATCACAGACTTGATAATGTTGCTCCTTTTTCTGTTGAATAATATCTTCTTCATTGAGTAATCCAATTATATTCAATAGGAGGAAGTTAGTCACCTGAACTAAAGATGGAAGGAATTGACTTTAATTACTTGAGTAAACTGTTTTGAGTCCTATATATTACTAATGCAGCATAATTGCAGACAAATGCAGCTGTTGGTAGTTGTTTGATGATGACTCATGCAGCTATGGATAGCAAAGCTCTTTTTACTAAAACCAATTAAGACCCACTAAGGCTAGTATTAATATCTGTCTGTGTTTCTATATATTTCAGACTATAGCTATGCTAGGAATCTCTCTGGAGTTGACATTTCCCAGTAAAAAACTTCATTCTTATATTCAGCTTAAAAATTTGGTACAGCTTTTTCTCATGTAAGAAAATTCAATCCACCATATTGAGGCAGGTCCCCTGTGACCCTTCTAGCAAATACTATATTTCTTTAGAGTTCAAAAGAAAACTCTTAAGGAAAAAATACCTGTCTGTGCAATCTGAATCCCAAGTTTCTTTCCCTGTAAAGAAGCTTCCAGACTTCGTCTGCTCCTCTTAGGATTCAATGTGTTTCCTTGAAACAGTCATATGGCATTTTTAATATAGGGCCAGATGCAAATACGGAGTTGGGTACTTTATGTAAAACTAAGGCATAATGAAAACACCTAAAATGTAATAAGCAGCCAGCTAACCCTATTGTAGATACCTGTATTTTCATGAGATTGGTTGAGTGTTCAGTGTTCTCCTACCACCTTGTCTAACTTTTTTCCCCCCTATTTGAAAGATACTTTTTCTATCCAAGTACCTTATTGTTCACTTTCGTACCTAAGCCCTTCTGGTGTCACTTAATTTGCTAGACATACTCAGAGCTTGCCTAACATAGCAACAGCATCGATCAACTTCATCCAGGCAATTTTATACGGCCAGGGAACAGCCATCCTTTCAGGTAAATGCTTAGAGATTGTACCACTTGTGCAAGAAGTGAAAAACAGGTATTATTTCCACCCTTTTTAGCCAGAAAGAGTTCAAACCTACACTGTCCAGTCTAGAATAAAGGACATAGCTATTTGAAGAGGCTAGATTGAAGTGGTGATATGTCTCCTCTGCTTCTGCTGCCTCAAGAGACTATGTACTTCATGTCAGGAATATGAATTTCATGTGGCCAGAGAAGCACAGAAGTGTCAGAACATGAGATGGAGAAGGGAACATTATTCTTTAGCCTGTTAAAATGGGCAATCAACAGGGTTGGAAAAAAATCCACATTCTGGCTTCCACTCCAAGGACTTTTTATGTCTGCACTATAGGATAATTAGGTAAAACATACAGAAAGTGTTATCAGTGCAGTCAACAGTTTTCTCAGTCTCACCCAATTCTGACATCAAAGGCAAAGTGGCCTCTAGTTAGCACTTTCCAGTCAATAAATCTTATATTTTCTCCCATATGATGTCACAGTTTCAAGGCAGGGGGAAGTAAGTGGCCCTGGTATTTCGGAGCAGAATCATGCTCCTACAGAGAAACCCAGACCACATCCCAGGATGTGTGAAGAGGAGTGCAGCATGAAAGATATCCTTCAGTTTTATGAGGGCCCAAGGCTCCAAATGGAGAACTTATGTTTAGTGGGGCACACCGGAAGTCAGGAAAGATATGAACCAGTTGAAAAGCAACTGGAGAAGAGGGAGTGAGTTGCAGCAGAAATGATCAGACAGCTAAAACCACATGATCTGTAGTGAAAGACTGAGATTGTTTGTTTCTGCAAAGAGAATACTGTGGGAGACCTGATAATAGTCTTCAAACATGAGAATAGGCCAAAAACCAATGGATATAATTTGTAGCTAGGGAGATATAGGTTAGACTTCAGGAAAAGTTTTCTAAATGCCAAGATAGTTAAGCACTGGAACACATTGCCTAGGAAGCTGTAGGATCTCCACCATGAAAGATTTTTCAAGAGCAGATTAGACAAAAGTTTTAGGTATAGTTGACCTCACCTGTGAGGAAGGAAGATGGACTAGATGACTTAATGATGTTCATTCTGGATCAATTTATATGATTTTGATCAGATGTGATTCAATTTTGATTTGTGACTGAGTTAAAAATGGCTGGGGTATTTTTTTTTCATGAACAAACTGAGGCCTTGAATTAAGACCCAAATACGAAGATGACTGTATCTAAACCATGCAATCAATATTTAAAAGATTTTTCTGTTTCTAACCTAGCATTTTTGTTACTGGCATTTATAGACATAGAAAAAGTAAGAAGCATAACTGTACTTTTTTTCCTCTTCTATAAAATTTCTCTGCCCATTGAAAAGAAAGAAATATTCTCACCTCTTATGGAATATCTACAGTGTGTTGTAAAGGTTAAAATTTACAATTATTTTCTGCACCAAACCTGCAGAGATGTTTACTTCCTCTGTTGCTAGCACCATCAAATAAAGGAAACAAGTAATATTCATGCAAAGGCAAACAAAATAAATGAGTCAGGTAATTATAAAAAGAACACTGACCTATTAAAAATTGGTCTGATCTTCAAGAATTTTCAGCATAGCAGTAGTAATGTTATTAAAAATGGAAGAATCATGACAAGTATTCATTAGAATTTGCATTTGTGAGTAAGAATGCACTTAATTACAAATTACATTCTGCAAATTATTTAGAAGCTGTAAATTAAAGCAACAAAGAAGAAAGATTTAGGGAGTAAGGGTTCTGAAGAATTTTCTGATGCAAATGTTCTTAACAACAACAGATTGGAGATGCTGCAAGATCTTTCCAAAATCAAATGATTTAAAAGAACAAAAAAAGTTCAGAAATACTAATGTTTGACATATAGGCATTTACTACAGGTAATGGAGCATTATCTCAATTAGATCAGAACGGATTTTTATATGTAGAAGTACCTCTGTTAAAATATTGTGTCACTTGAAGCCAGAATAGCATATGCAAATGAGGAAGTCAACTAGCAAACTGCAGGTGTAATAAATTTCATGGATTGCGTAATTTTCATGCAGATTTTTTTTCTCAGCTGCCGTCAGCACTGTTGTTTAAATGCTTGTGCAAAGCAGCTCCTGCTCCACCATGTTGAGTCAGCACTCCGGGGCGTTCCATCTCACTGCTAACCCAAATAGGCTGAAGGAGCTCACTACCTCACTGAAACCCTGTCCTCCTGAAGCTGCGGGGGGCAGCTGGAAGAAGAACAAGTGAAGGGTAAAAGGGAGAAACATGAATCCAGAAGATGTTGTCTTGCTAAATGCAAAGAGTAGGAGACCAGAGGGGATATAAGGGTTTGAGAGGAGAGGAAAGGAAGGTGACAGAGAGAGACAAGAGAGAGAAGGGGAGTCTCTGATGCAGCTGGCCAGCTTCAACTTCCCTTCACCGCAGAGGAGCTACTAAGCACTGCATGGAGCATGCATTTCGCACGTGTTAGCCAAAGTACAGAGAATATATGGAAGAATTATCAAAGTTAGTATTTGAGAAGGTGACCAGAAAGAGAACTGAGAAATAGTTATTAAAAAAAGCCAAACTGGGGAAAAAAAAAAAACACAAAACCAAAATCCACAGATTTTTGTTTGTTTTAAAGCAGGGAAAGGCCAGTCCCTAGTGGAAAGAGGAATCTCTCAATTTTCTTGATCATCTGAAGGAACAAAAGTAATTCTTTCACCATCGTTTACTATTCACTGTCTCCAATTTGTTTCTGGAGTACAACATTTTTGCATGGCAGCCCATGGAGACTCTGAGCCTTAAGTGTACTTAGGTTTTTCATTCTGTAACTGCTGCACCCACAAATGCCATGTAGTATTACTTGACCTCATGGACATTTATTGCTCACATCTGTCATTATAAACAACTACCCAAATACTGACTCTGCCCAGAATGGACTGCTCAGATTAAAATGTGGTTAACATCTTAAGGTAGAGGCGGTAGACATTTACCTAAAGACAAGTAAAAGGAACAATTTTTCTTGTGTTACTATGGAAAGAAGATGACAAATAATGTGATTATTGCTACTTAATAATTAATATTTTCAGTATTTCTCAATACTTGTTCTTTGATATGTCTGTCCAGTACATAACTAGAGGAAAGTTCACAGCTTAGTACTATTATATTTCTATTATTTATTATTGTTACCAGCAGTAAAACAGGATGTCCAGATTCCACTTTACTTGCAAAACTTTCAGAGCTGATCTTACAAGACAGGTACATAGAGCAATTACATTTGGACGAAGCCAGGAAAAATATTCATTTAGCATTTTCACTGGGCTCTTTGGTTCTCTTGCTATAGAGCATACACAGCCTCGAGGGTGTTCTTGAATGTTATCTCTGCAGCTGAATGATTTTTGGAGGTCTCACTGAATACAAGGGTCACAACCTAGAGTCCATTCTTATCTGTTTTAATAAAAAATGACAATGAACTGTGCAATCCTTCATTGTCCCCTCAAGCAAAATGAAGGTGAATGTCACTCCTGTCTGAACAGACAAGTCTAATTGCAGTATTAGGGTCTAGAGCATGAAAATTCACTCCATCGAGGGTTTTAACTAAGTCTGTGGAAGCACTGCAGTTCAGTTTGCACATCCCCAGCTTTACTAAGTTTTATCAAAACCACCACGAGATTTTTGCTCTTACAAACTGGATTGTGCATACTGTTTACAGCTCAGCTCCTTAACAGGTCATTCAAACAGTGACTTATTTCCACATAACAAAAGTTCTTTCTTGTCCAGCTCTCAGGAAAACACAGATACCTTGCAGAGTATGTGATATACTGAATGATGGGAGCGAGTGCACCTTCAGCAAGTTTACAGGCAGCAGAAATTTGGAAGGATTGGTTGATACACCAGAGAGTTCTGCTGTCTTTCAGTGTGGTCTTTCAAAGAGACCTCCACAGGCTGGAGAAACGGTAAACAGGAGGCTCATGAAGTTCAGCAAAGGGAAATGACAAGTCCTGCACCTAGGGAAGAATAACCCCATGCTGCCTGATATTAGTGTACAGTGTTAGCCACCCATACTTCCCATCAAATGACATTTATGGGCAGGTAGCTTCTGTATGATAGTTCTACTAATCCTTCCTCAATCTAACAGTTCCTTCTTCCAACCCTTCAGATGTGCGGTATGATCAATCCTTGAGATCAAGTGGACAGTTATGAAAATCACCTTTTTGGAGCGAAGTCTGTGTCTATTCATACTGAGTTTCTGCAAGAACTCTTAAGCAGACTCTGTCGTGAGTTGCCATCTCATACAGAGTTGAGAGAGCAGTGATTAGTGGGGTGGCAAGATTTCATCTCCATGGTTGTCCCAACTAAGAACAGCATGACTTCTAACCTGCTGCTGATCTAATCTCAGCTGAAGCTCACATTGAGTAGCAGCTTGCCTTTAAGAAGAGCTTTGGCTCCCAGATCCCTCTGGGCTCAGGACTGCTTCAAATACTAGGGATGCTGTAAGACTGCATATGCCATTTCTCCAACCAAAAATAGGCATGACCACCAGGAAAGCAAACCTCACAAGACCTGACTGTAAGCAGTCAAGAAGGGGCTTAATACCCGCTTGGGAGTTAGAGTAAGTGGAAAGAGGAAAGCTCTAGAGCTCCAGATATTATTCCCAAGCCTGTTTTCCTTATTTCTTTTCTTCTTTTTTTTTTTTTTTTTTTTTTTTTAAAAACCTAGGAACAGACTAGTATGAAATGCACATGCATTCTGGGACATTAGGTCTGTCCCGTATATGTAATACTTCTCCCTCCCTGTTCTTCTTCTGATTCCAGGACTTATATCTCAGTATAAGGCATGGCTTGCTCCAGCTGGAAGGGTTCATGAATCAAAGTGTTCAAGCCCCTTTCCTCACCATCTCTCTTAATATGCCAGTTAGTTACACACATTAACACTCTTCTGACATACATGAGAAAAGACCTTAGGCTCTCCCTGGATGAACAGGACCTAATATGCAGGTCTTTTACTCTCTGAGTGATTAAAAAACAAGGGAGGTACACTGTAACCATAACGTTTGTTTGTATGTTTGTTTGTTTATTAAACCATTAAAAAAAAACATATTCAAAATCCATACAAGCAGATGAAGTCAGCTTTAGTTAGATACAGTTAAGAATGTGTTTCATGAGCAAATAGACATGTTAAGAATGTCCAGTTAAGAATGTGTTACATGGACAATGATATTTTCTTATTGATATAAACATCTGATAAAAGCTCAGAGAATCTGGAAACTAACACACTGAAGGGAATCTTCAGCCTGAGATAAAAAATTTTACTTGAAGCTTCTTTATTTTTAAAGTATCCAACATTATCTTGATTGACTCAAGTCCAAATACTAAAAATACTTTGCTTGTCCATAGCTTCACATACTATAAATGTTCAACCTTTATAATCAAGAATTTAAATACATGAATATTGTGGAAAAAGAATAGACAGCTGTTCTCCAACTCTGCTCAGTCTGATTTGCTAATCCAAGAGAAGGAAATTAAATCCAAAAGGCATTTAAAAAAAATTAATCGAGCCTGTTGTCAAGCAGAAAGAAAATCAAGTACCAGCACATCGTTACTGGAGAAATTGTGTGCTACAAGTAAATGAAAAAAGAGAAACCTTAATAAAGGTGCTTGAAAAATGGGCAACAAAGACTTTGTACTTCTTCTGCTTGATGATTCTTTAATGGCTGCAATCCTGCAGGATCACAACCAGGAAATAGAGAAGAGTGTCAGTCCTTTGTTGAACAATTACTGTGTAAGTGGTTAAAGAGATAAGATTATAGTAAGCGGGGACATTGTAATCCATTACCTATAAGAGTAATTGGTCCTTATTTTCTGGGATCTTGATTCCACAGCAAAAAAGTAGCTTGCTTTTTCCTGTAAATTTAAAAACCAGACAAACCAGCAAGCAAAACTTCCCCATCTATTGAGCCGTAGGAAGCTTCATTGGTGTTACACCTGTCCTCCCTTCTCAATGTCACATTATTCCCTACATTTCCATAATGCCTATTAATAAACTTTGATCCAACCTTGCAAAAAGTGTTACAGCCAGATACTGGGGGATGTTCAGATGGACCTCTTTTAAGCCTAGTATTCAAAGTAGTGATTAAATGTAAGTGATTGTGGCAGATTATTTGCCAAAAGGCTTTTGAAAATGCAGGATTTCAGTAAGTGTACTGAATGTGTGCTTTTACTTGATACCTGATTTTTTTATCCATTTGGCTAAAACCCCAGTTTAAGGGAAAGAAAGACAAGCGGTCACACTGTATAAAGTTCAGGTCAATAAGAAAGAATTTAGGTGCCTAAATCCTGCCACATTAGTGAAAGACAGAGGCCTTTTTGGCTCCTCCAGAGACAATGGAGAGCAATAGGAAATGGATTCATTTTACCTAACTTTAGACTCATGACACTGCCTTCATTAAGTTCTTAGGTGGAATGAATTGCCTTTTGGACATGTGTGTTTCTCTCATTGATTGTGAAGGGAGTCTAGTCAAACAAGGCAACTTTGGTCCTTCAGTCAGATGTCTCAGGGTAGGTGGGATGATTAGACCTGAACGCATTCATAATTTGATGAAGAAAGTGCCATTAAAAAATGCAAGCCAGGCTGAGTGCTGGACCCACACTGCTTCACTGTGGACTGAGCTAACACTCACCACTTGATCTATTTTGGACTGCTCCAACTAGCTGCCTCCAACTAGCTGGGGTGGGCCAGCGTTAACAGCGTGGATTACAAGTCAGCTGGTGCTAACTGGCCTCAGAGCTAATGGTCAGCCCCTGGCTCTGTTTTATTCAGCACAAGGACTAAAACTCAGAGTATTTAAGAGTTTAACTACTGTCAGATTTGGAAGTCACTTTTTTTTAAATCACTTTTATACCTGTCTGTCCATCTCAGTCAGGAGTCCAGGGAGCCTGAGAAACAGGTTTCTAACTTATTATCTTAGTTCAGCATCTGAAGTTAGTGATACTGGTAACACCCAGCCCTGATGTGACTGCAGCTCCTGAAGGCATCTGAATGTTAGATTTTAACTGAGATATTATATACAGTATAACTGCTGTAGAGTACAGCAGAGCAGCAGACTTCAGACTGGAAGCAAGGCAAGTGCTTGAGCACACTCAGGTCTGTTTTACTGAAGTCAGTTTAAATTTAGGGCAGGGATGTCCCCACAGCCACAGTAGCAGTAGTGATGTGCCTTAAATTTCAGTATTCCATTTTATGCAATTGGCAATGGAAATGCACAGAATTCAGCCAAATAGAAGAGACAAGAACAGAATGCAGAAAACCCCAGTCTGCCCCTTAGTCCATGTTATGTATTTCCTGAGATATGGCTTCGTGACAGGTGAAAAAGAGGCACATCATTTTCATTTATGAGTGACTGTAATTAGAGGACACTGCAAATAGCCAAACACGCAGTTTACACATGTGCTCTCATGTCGTTGCAGTCACTGTCAGACTATGCTATTTGTATTTCATAAAGAGGAAAACTGAAAGAAGGAAAAAATAACATCAGATATCCAAGGACAGAGGGATTCTCATGCTGTGTTCCAAAATCACACAGCAGCTTCTACACCCCAGAGGAAGGGGGCTGGGAAGAGAAGGAAGCTTGGTGGTAACTGTGTGCAGTGCTCACCTGAGGTCTCTTCCAGATGAAAGTATATGTAGATGATCTTTAATGTTGTTCCTATGTGTTTAAAACAGAAAATATCACCTGGGCATAGAACTTTTATTATCAGTCAGATTCTTTTGATAATTTTCAATTACATTTCTGAATTTTTATTATATGTTAATGGACTATATTAATTAAAGCAGACTGCAATGCACTAATAACGATTAATTCAACCAAGGGTGCCTTAAAGTGAGATTTTATGAGAGCTGAAATTCTCCATGGATATCTAATTTACATTTGCAACACAGGGAACTGTACTTCTGGATGCTTCTACTTGGCATTCTCACCCAAGCCAACACACAAGCATGGGGCCAGGATGGGAGAGGTGATGAAAGATCAGGGTGAAAGACGACGATGTCCTGAGGTGTTAAGACAGGCGGTAGCTTTCATTGGTCTCAGTGGATTAACACATGTAACCACACCTGATAATATATACAGTTTTTAGAAAGCAGAGCACAAAATCTAATAGAAAGTGCAATCAGTTATTGGTGAAGAGCATTAGCTCAGTAATAAACACACTCCGAACGTACCTACTCCCCCTGGGAAATAGCCTCTCATGCTGTTAGTCCTTTTGTCATTCACGAGTAATACATATTATATAGAAATCTTAGAACAGGAAATGAAAAAGTGAAGATGATAAATCTGTTTCACTTAGACAATAATCACATAACGCTGTGGCCAGTTAGTTTAATTTATAGACAATGTTCCCCCTGGAAATCTTAGGTACAAAAATTAAAAAAAAAGGTCAGGGAATGGAGATGGGGAGTGAAAAGATAAAAATTGGTACAAGGCATCTCTTACCCACTGGAACAGTTAAAGGAAAGAAAAACACTAATTAAGATTTCATTGCTGCAAAGCAGTATTTACAGTAGTCGGACAGGAGTTTTTCAGGGGCTTACCCTCAGTTCCTTGCTAGAAGCTCCACACTGAAGTGTGAATTGCTCATATTAACCTGTCACGCCTCTCCCCCCTCCGCTTTTTTTATTTTTTATTTTTTTTTCTGAAGAGAAGAAACACTTTTGGACACCTGTGGCCACAAGAGATTACTAATCCATAAACATGTTTTTGGTCTCTTGCAACCTTCCAACCTGCGGCAATAATTATACTGGCTGACACATACTTGTATGACTCTTAAAATGGAATTAAAACTGCTCGTCTTATCTGTGAATACAGCACTTATTTTCATACTGTTTGGATAATATTCTTCTCTTTGTAGCAGGTACCAGTATGCATCATACTTAAATGTCCTGCAAATCCTCCAGTAATTAACAACATCTAAGCTCTCATTTCCTTACAAAAATGTATTATATAGCTCAGAGTGAAGAATACAGTATTTACTTTTAATGGTAAAGATACTGGGCATGAAGTAAAATTATCAGTTGTCTAAGGATTTTCTTTCTTCTTTATGACTAACTCACTTCTAAATAGCTTAGACTAGCTGTTCTGCTTAGTTTGTATAAGTTCTAGAAAACGGATTACCATACACAAGGTAAAAGAGAAGTATTTCCGACCTGTGCTGCTGGCCTATTAACACTTTGTATACGATGTATATACAAAGATTACAAAATATACACTGAATTAGTGTAGCCAAAATGAATCAGTCCACTTTAAAAAACAAACAGACAAACAAACAAAACACTAAAATGCCAAAACACAACAAAAAAACCCAAAAACAGTGACTGATGAGAAGAAGGATAATATTTTTCATCTCTTTGTTTGGAAAGCATTTTTTTTAACAGCGTGTAAATCAAGTTTTCAACCTTTTTCTGTCATGTTAGGAATGTTGATCCTAGATCTTCTCTGCTATGATCAAATAAAGTTTATGCAAAACAGACTGTCTACAAAAAATTCCATGCATTTCTTTGATGTTGTATAATTGGCTAAAAAGAAATTAGATTCAAGCATTAAATTCATAGGAAGTGATTTCTTCTTGGAGATCTAATGAAATTTGAATTTTATATATACTCTACGTGATTTAATTTGAGATTAAAAAAAATGCAATACCCTTAATGTATTTTAGATATAGCTAGGTATCTGACGCAACTGTCTTGCTCTTTTGCTAAGGTTGTGAGTCCATGTTTTAAACAAAATTATCCCACAACTGAAAGGTTCATATGTCCCCATAAATTCCATGCACACTTCAGAAACATCTGACAGCACAAAAAACATTGCAGGTTCATTCAGTAAAGTATGGCATACTCCTGTGTGCATCTTAAAACTTCACTGAAATCAGTACCTAGTAGGGTCCAGACCTGGCTGAGTATATAAATCAAATAATTTGTCGTAAGTCTCTTAATTACTAGCCAATATAACAATTCAAGAGAAGGATTTATGGAAATGCAAAACTAGGTCTACACCATATAATTAGCATATACAGACATTTTATTTTGTCGTTTCTGTAATTTACATGAAGCTTTATAGCCATATTTTATTCTTTAGCTGGCTTCTTCACAGCTTACTAGCAAAGCTGCTTGATACTTCCAAACCAGATAGCATTTTCTTCAATCAAGTCACCAAGAAAACATTTATCAAAAAGTCTGTTTTCACTCTTCCTCACAACCTTTTTTTTCTTTTTTCTTTCTTTGTTTTTCTTTTTCCTCTCTAAAACTGTTTCCGTACAAGGAAAATAAAAGCTTATGTGCAAACACTTACTGAAAAATTGCAATCTACTGCTGCATAACACGGAGGCAAAAGACGTTACGGCTACTATAATTCACAAGCCAAACTTTGTGAACAAAGGGCATCCACAATAAAGTCAGGTTGGCTTTGAGGTCAATACACTGATTTACATAAGTGAAATTATACAGACATAAGGAAGCATTCCTTTTTTTACCATAAAATTGCTTGGGTAGAGTGAGATCTCCTGAGAGATTTATGCAGAGCCATATCTCTAGCAAGATGAAAAGAGCGTGCTGTCCTCAGAATCAAAGCCAAGGAAAAAGAAGAAAAAACAAGCAGCAGAAAGGACAAAACACCCCATCATTCATGCAAGTACATTGTGCTGAAAGGAATTTCCAGAGCTTTCAGCAAGATCTGTAATACATAAATATAGATATATATTCTGAACCATAACATTTTTTTTGGCTTATTTAAATCAAGTCCTAATTTTTTTTATAGCTAAAAAAAATTATAAGTTTAAATTCTTCTCAAACATACAGTTTGTTGGCACCGTAATCCCGTAACTGATTATTAAGCAATATATTACAGCAGGGATACAAGTTCTTATTTCAAGCTGTATTTTAATTGAACGTTGTCATTTGCCACAATATTTTGAGACCAAGACTCCTTAAAAGCTTGTACAGAACCTTATCAGAGACCCTGATAAAGGACTAGCTTTCAGAGTTTAGTGCTGGGGCCTTGAGATTTCTTTTCTTAAAAAGGAAAAGCAGGAGTGCAAAGGAGTAAGATAAAAGGCACCTCACCAAAACATTCATAATATGTTGATGTAGTTTTACAGATCTGTACTGCACCTTTCATTATATTTTCTTTTGTAATCCTCATTTTTTTCCCCTCTACCTGGTATTTCTTGACAGCATATATGAGGAATGAATTTTTGAAAGACTGATCTTCCTTTGTACCTCCATTTCAGTGGTCACAAGAAAATCTGCACTTCAAGGTGCTTGATGGCAACTATAAATCAGATCATTTGAGCTGCAAATTCCCTGACTTGCACCACCAATGTATTTGGAAGCACAAAAATACAAGTACAAATTTAGAGGAGTGAAAAGACAGGTCTCAGCTTTTTAGAAGATGTGCCAGAGAATAAATGTATAATTCCTTTTGTATGACACACAACAATACACACTGCTGCCACATTTTTAAAGTATTGTCCTTTGAAAATGCATCTTCTGATAACCTACACCAGAAATAAACTACACAGAAGCAGAACCAGGGAGGGAGAGGGAGGTTCCTGAATTAAATTCCTCTTTGTGTTATCTGCGTAAGTGTATAATTAACACTTCTGCCAAATGAGGCTTTTTTGGATCTTGGTTACGTATTCCTGGGTTTTGTTTGGTTTGGTTTTCTGCAGGTTATGCACATGAAAATGCATAATTGTAGAAAGATATAAATACAGTAATTAAGTTTAGTGGATGAAATTCAGCTTGAGGTAGCAGGCTGGCAGAACCCTTTCTGCACCAGTTAATCCTCATGTTAGAGCAGTGACAGAAGACACTAATGGCATGTCTGTTTAGGATTTGTCACATGCCTGCGCCGCCTGGCAAGGATTCCTATCTGTCACATGTAGATATGCATGAAAAATGGCAGTGGGTGGGGTAACAAGATCAGTACTTTTGCAGACATAGCCATACCACAAAGTAAACTAATTTCCAGACAGATGGCTACAACAGGAATTGTGGATGCCCCATTTAAACAGTGCAGTGATCAGAGCAGTGCATGATCCCATCTGAAAGAAAGTGATTTGTAGAACCTGTGAGAAGAGTTTCTCCACGCATGTAATTGGCATGTATATACAGCAATACACATAGCCAGTAATATACGTATGCAACTGGTAGAATTAAAGTTCTAAAGCCCAAAATCGTTGCTGTGCATTTTGCCCCTGTCTGTGGACATAGCTACTCATGTTTAACGCTTCAGAGAACAGTGCCTTGTCTTACCTAGGCTCTGGGCAATGATATGAGTTTTGGTATTTTTTAGTCCTTTGTACCAATCTTGATCTATAGTTTTCTACTGGCTTCTAATATGGATTAATTGCCAGTCTGCTCTTCGTGGAGACAGGGCACTGTGGAGACAGTAAAATCACGCATAAATTCCAGTGACGGAAGGGAAAGGACAGAAGGAACAGAATGTCGTACCATTCTGAGAATAGCCGGAAGAGCTGAATTAGAATAAGGAAGGAGGATGGCAGTCATTGCTTCCTCTCTGGACCAAAGGCTCAGCTATGCCTCCTGTTATTTAGGAATAATGCTCCATCTAGTTGTTAAAGTGAATGCTGGAAGCTGCTGAGCTCCTCCAGGCTCTGTTTTCTTTACTTAGGGATTGTGTTGTCCACCTTTATAGTCCCACTTTCTGTTCCTACAGTTGCAATATTTTATGCCTGAATTATAAAAAAAACCTTATTCATATGCAAAGATAAAAATGCAAGAAACTTGCATTGATAGTATGTCTCCAATGATGAAAACTTCTAAACACTGTAACTGTCTAAACCGGCTGGATGTAGATTATTAACAGATCCTTCTATACAGCTGTCTAGAAACAGCTTGGCAGTTTTACAAAAAGCCATACTTACTTTTTTCCTGACAATGTTCTTTTAAACAAACTTTTCCTAATATTGATCATGCTGGAATATGAAGCTATATCGAGATGGAGATGGAGCTTTTACCACACCAGACAACAATGGTCTTTTCTATACCATTGAATTTTCACTCATTCTTCTCACATGAATCTATTTTGGCTGATAAGGACTTGTGTTGTGTATACTCTGGGCAGTGCAAACTCTTGTATAGGTATTCATTTATTTTCACACTTTCTTCTGTGTATGTTTGCTTGGTTCTCTCATTCCAAGTACCGTAATAGTCAACAGACATGGACGAAAATAACATAGGTGTTCGTAACTACCATCTTCTGATGCTAATATTTTAAGTATAACAGTATGTTAGATGACAAAAACACATTGCAGACTGAGTAACTCATTAGTTTTCCCTCTAGCAACTCGAAGTAAACGGATTGATGTTTACAGATTGAAAGCAGAGTATTATGACAGTTTGGGACAGCACCATGAATTTGTAATGCATTCTTTTGCTTCTAAATTGTAATCTTAATTCAACCCAGAATGCAAAAGTGAAAAATTCAAGAAATCTTGTCTTTATTTCAATTTTTATGAATGTCATTGCTTTCTAGTTGGAATTCAGGCTTGGCTTGATATAACATTTCTTTGCATATGGTCTACTTTGGCTGAGAAGGACTTATCGTATGTATGCTTTGGGGTAACCAAAAGTACCATGTGCAGAGTTCAGTTCTGTATGTTCAGCACAGTTCATTAGCTAGGGCTTAATGAAACGTTAAGATGGTCACAGGCCTTTTGCTCTTGCAGTGTAAGCAGAAACTTCTATCCAGGATGTTCTTTTTAGAGATGCCATAGGAATGTGTCGTGGTTTAACCCCAGCCGGCAGCTAAGCACCACGCAGCTGCTCGCTCACTGCCCCCCCACCCCTGGGATGGGGGAGAGAATCAGGAAAAAAAAACTCATGAGTTGAGATAAAGACAGTTTAATAGGACAGAAAGGAATGAAAAACAATGATAATAATAATAATAATATGACAATAGCAATACTAAAAGAATTAAACTATACAAAGCAACTGGTGCACAATGCAATTGCTCACCACTCGTTGACCGATGCCCAGTTAGTTCCCGAGCCGCGATCCCCCCTCCCAGTTAACTCCCCCCAGTTTATATACTGGGCATGATGTCATATGGTATGGAATAGCTCTTTGGCCAGTTTGGGTCAGCTGTCCTGGCTGTGTCCCCTCTCAGCTTCTTGTGCCCCTCCAGCCTTCTGGCTGGCTGGGCATGAGAAGCTGAAAAATCCTTGACTTAGTATAAACACTACTTAGCAACAACTAAAACATCAGTGTGTTATCAACATTCTTTTCCTACTAAATCCAAAACACAGCACTATACCAGCTACTAGGAAGAAAATTAACTCTGTCCTAGCCGAAACCAGGACAGAATGCCACAGGCATCAGCCACCATGTCCTGCAACAGATCAGCACTTCCACAAAACTGAGCATAAAGGTCCGATTGACTACTTGGTTTGAAAATATTGTTAGTATTAATTGCTTCTGGTACATGCTTAACAACTGTTAAGTGACTGATGTGAAGTAATATTTCAGTGTTAGTCTTAACTCCTTCACAATCCAGTTGCTGTTATGCAGTCATTTCAGTTGTGTGGCTGGCCAAAAAAGGATTAAAGGAAGATGTTTTCATTAAAAAAATCATTTCACTTTTCTGTATTATTCATTTATCACAGTAAAGGACATCTCAATCTTGAGTATACTTTCAGCAAGAAAAAAATGAAAAAAATTGTCAATGCACAAATAATAAATTTATTTTATTGTAATTTTAGAATGAATCAAAACATTAGTAGTATATGAAACTGACATCATAAATAATTCAAATAATTAGGAGGGCATTGTATACACCATAATTTCAAACAAATCAAATAATTATTAGAGGATCTCAAATGCTCAAATGAGATCAGGGTGGCAAGGAATGCTTAAGAATTTCAGTTTTGTGGGGAAATGTAGAAAATCCAGCCATTCCTTCTGATTTGAAATTAACAGCTCTTTTTCATGAAGTAACAGAATTTCTGATGATGCCAAAATCTCAGTTTCCAAGAAGCTCACTGAGGCTGAAGTACTCTCTTATCCCTAATGCTGGTCGTTCTCGTGCACAGTTAAGCTTCTCAGGCAGAGCACTTCACACTCTCATTGCTAAGATTGCAACTGTAGTGCACACGTAGTGCATAAGAGGACTTAGTTTTCTAGCATTAAAATCTGGCACATCCCATGGGCACGAATTCACTTCTGAAAAAGGAGAAAAGAACATTTTCTTTTCCCATTTTTCTATCATCTTAGGCACTTAAAGATGCTGCTGAGAAGGAAAATTGAAAGCCTTTAGCAAAGATGAAGAAATGTGTCCTTACATACTATATTTCATAAACCTACATTAAAAAAAAAAAGAATCCTTACTAATACAAATTTTATAAGACTAAATACTTCTCAAAGAAAGATGCAGGTGGGTGGGATGGGTCACTGTATAATTCTGTGTATGCATACATATGTATATGCATAAATATGTGTACATGCATATACATATGTATAGGTATGCAAATTTGAATATGAACTGTGTATTTATTTTGAGTGGGAGCTGACATTGATGGAGATTAGTGAGAACTGGCTTTACAGGCATATAAGCTTTAAAAGATTTTTTTTCAATCTATATTATGCTAAGCAATAGTCAAAAGGAATAATTCCTTGTCCTGGTTTCAGCTGGGATAGAGTTAATTTTCTTCTTAGTAGCTGGTACAGTGCTGGGTTTTGGATTTAGTGTGAGAATAATGTTGATAATACACTGATGTTTCAGTTGTTGCTAAGTAGCGCTTATCTTAAGCCAAGGACTTTTCAGTTTCCCATGCTCTGTCAGCAAGCAGGTGTGCAAGAAGCTGGGAGGGAGCATAGCCGGGGCAGCTGACCTGAACTAGCCAAAGGGGTATTCCATACCATGGAACGTCATGCCCAGTATATAAACAGGGGGGAGTTGGCCGGGAGGGGCGGATCGCTGCTTGGGCATCGGTCAGTGGGTGGTGAGCAATTGCATTGTGCATCACTTGTCTTTCCTTGGGTTTTATTTCTCTCTCTTTTTTTGTTATATTCCCTTTCATTACTATTATTATTATTATTATTATTAGTTAGTATTATATTTTATTTTACTTCTTTAGTTATGAAACTGTTCTTATCTCAGCCCACAAGTTTTACCTTTTTTTTTTTCTGATTCTCCTCCCCATCCGCCTGGGAGAGGGGAGGGGTGAGCAGCTGTGTGGTGCTTAGTTGCACGACATTCCTTCACTTTAAATAATGTATTTGTACCTGCTTTACTTGGCTTGTGCCATCTTCTTGTTGAAAGAATAGTGACATATCACTTTACTCCTGTTCTACTGCTTCACTCTAATGAGGCTGGGCAGATCTCATGAATTCTGAGGATAAATGAAGCTCTGAAAAGTTTTTTTTTTTTTTCATTTGCGAGACTAGATTGAGTTCATGACCTTTCCCCTTCCAACACCCTATGTAATTTAAACCCATTTATTCCCTTTCCTATATATGTTTCCACTTACAGTAGGTTTTCTAGAAAACGGGCTTTTGTCCTGGGTTCTAAAAAACAACATGCATGTGCCTTCTTATGGAGACAGATATACAGTTTAAATGAACTTAATGAACTCTCATGGTTGAGATTTATAACCTATTGTGTGGGAAATCATACAAACATTTATTTTCATATTAAAGTATTCTACTCTGAGAAATGTCCTTTCCTCCCTCTCCCTCTCCCTTTCCCTCTCCCTTTCCTTTTCCTTTTCCCTTTCCCTCCCTTTATCTCTCTTCTCCTTCTTTTTTTTTTTTTCCATTTCCCCTCTTTTCTTTCTTTTCTTTCTTTCAATGTTGCCAATGCAACTTTTATTCTGACTCTTTAGCATTGGGAAACAGGCACTGGAAATTACCTGCTATCATTCAGCTGCAGTCACTCTATTAAGAATAGTGGTGGACACTGACGGGGGGAATAGCTGGAGACTCTTGGCTGAGTTGTTGTTATGGTACCAGGAAGCTTGAGGGATCAAAAATAGGCTGTCCCATGTAAGCAGATAAAAGCCCTTCGTTTCCGATTGACCTATTTGTCAGTAAGCAAAGGGAGGAAGTTTATGTGTCCATCAAGGATCTGCTAGGTCTGTTTGCAGATATGAGCTCCACAGGTTGGACTAACTAACTATGGTGTGTTATAGTTTTGGTGCAAGGGTAATCAGTACTTGTATAAAGAGCAATGACAATACAGTATTCCCTGAAGACTGCTGGTGCTACTGCATGATTATTCATTATAGAATAAAAGGACACAGGAGATGTATTTCACTGTGAAAAGATGGGGATATGCTCTGCGTTGAAGGTGGCTTTTCTCCTATACAGGCCATGTAAACAGAAGTTTTATTTTTATGAAGGAAAAATTATCTGGACTACTATTATCTTATTTCCAACTCCCAAGTGATGGGAATTTTGCAAACGCAAAACGCAAGCATGTAGTTATAGCAAAAGAGCAAAGCTAAGGTCAGATCATAAGCTATTTTGAATTTCTGTTCCATACAAAAGGCATAAGCACTCCGTAGGACAATGTGCGGAGACCAGAACCCCCAAATGAGAGATCAAGAATTTCAGAGGCATTGATTCCACTAAATGTTCTTCTAATGAACTTCTAATGAATGTCTAATGAATATTTAACTGTTTTTTTCACAGTGACAGAGTTTCAGAAGGAGGAGAAAAGACTATTCTTCTATTTTTGGATTTTGGACAATGTTTTCTGCAAAAACACTATCAATTTTAGAGATATTTGAATCACTTTCAGGCATTAAAAGGAACTGAAACTGAGTCTCTTCTCTTGGACTTTCAAGTCACAAAACCTTATATAAATTGCTCTAATCCCTCCCTCATGTAAAGGAAGGTTTTTTTTCCCTTACTGCACATCCTCCTTTATTAGATAAGATTAGATATTGCCTACATCTTGGAAAGGAAGAACTTCAGTGTTCCTTCAGAAAACAAAAAGAAGGGGGAAAAAAAAGAAAAAGAAAAAAGAAATGGTCATCCAATTGGCATCCTCAGGCAAAATAACTGAGAGATCTAAAAATTTTCCTTCCCTTCAGTGCTTCCACTGGTTAATGACAGGCAAATTCATATTTAGATTTTTGATTTTGATTTTTGTGAGGGCTAAGTCTTCCCTCAGGGACTGTAAATGCTTAACATAGGGTTCTGAACTTTCGTCTGTGAGCCAGAGTAGACATTACAGTGTTTGGATTTCTAGCAGTAAAATCTCTTGTATGACATCTAATTCTGTATCAGTTGTTCCGTATCACAATGGATGCATCTGACCAGTTGTACTAGATGACTTCTGGAGGTCCCTTCCAACCTCAACCATTCTGTGACATGCAAAAACCTACAGCTGATTCTCCCAGAAAAACCCAGATTGAAGTTCATATCATTGGTCCATCTTTCTTCATTGCCTTTCCATCCCATGTTCTGTGGAGCCAAAATCTAAAAATACACAGCTGAATTTTCAAATCTGTAATATCCAAGTTTAGCTAAAATGTGATCAGATGATATAATTCATATCTTCTCATTCTCTTCCAATGCAGTACCGCGACTACCCCTAACCTCAAAGAGAGCATCACTTCCAGTCCTGCCATATGAAGAAGAACAATGAGGGACTATACACATCCGTTACCCAGCTGATCTGTTGAATGTTTAAACTAATTATTAGCAATCTTAAGAGAGAGGGAAAAAACCATGATTCCTCTTGTCTTTGCAGGAATGAATTGGAGCGGACAGATTGAATCTACTGCCAAGGTTAAATCCTTTATTTTCATTGACACTAATTATTTTGAGCACAAATGCTTTAATTATCTCAAGCAGGCAATTAATATGTTGAATTAAAAAAAAATCAGGCACCACTATGAAACTGTCCAGCATTCAAATTCTTTTCTCCTTAAAGATATAAACCATGAAACATTTTAAAAAGTTTTTTCAGCTTCAATTTTCACAGCCAAAGAGCTCGAGGATTTTCTAACTCTCTCTTTAACCATCATTCAATTTAGTGCCAAAAGAAATATGTTGACAAGAGGAAAAGCTGAGCTCCCTGGTTCATAACAAAACAGTGGTATAAAGGTAAACTAGCATGCTTGGCAGCTCTTCGGATCTATATTGTGTAAGAGCTGCTTCAATAACGTGTTCCCTGCACTTGACATGTGCATGTTCAATGATTTCCCCTACAAGAGCAGCCCTTCTGTGCGTAACACCTATTATATCCCAGGTACCATGCTTCTACAATACTTGCTAAAGGATTTATGTAATAAGCAGTTCAAAAAAAGAAAATAAGAGACCCAAGTTGGCTAAATGATGGTTCCTTGTGAATGAAACTTGCTTGTAATTTTATGGAACTGTCTGTAGTCAGTTTTTGTGTTGATGATTGGAACACAGAACTTGATTTCAAACAGCAGAACAGTAAATTGGGAAAAAGTGAGCCTATGAAGATGAACAAGGTCTTAGGTATCAGTATAAGCTGAAACTAGTGAAAATGTCCTGTGATATATCTACCCAATTAAGTAAAGTAGGACATGCAAATAGAAAATCCTTGCTGACACATAAGGTGTCCCATGACAGGAAATGAGGTTCCTCTCATATATTAACTTGCATAACTACAAAGGTTTCAGATGCCATAAAACTATACAGGGCTTTTAAAGTTCAGCCTCTCTAACTACCTTGATAGCCTGAGGTAGAGGATTCCACAGGTTCACTTTGCCTGAGTAAAGACTAAATTCTCTTTATTGGTTCTAATTTATTGGTATTAAGATGCAATATCCAAAATAGTTTCAACCAGGGTTAAACTGGAATTTGAAACTGACTGCAAAGCCCAAAGGCAGTAAGAGTACCTTATTGCTATATAGGGATCAGAGATTGTATCAACACCTCAGACTGAATACATCTGTACCTCTGAAGTCATCTGCTAATGCAAGGGGGAGAGCAAGAGGCTGGGATTTACTGGGTTCTGCTGGGAAAAATAAGTGCATTTGACCTCATTCTCAGCTCTGTCGCTAACCTGCTAATCTTTAATAAGTCACTTCAGACTCTCTGGACCTGTTACTCTTCAACCAACTCATTGTTTTATTGTTGTTGTTGTTGTTGTTTTTCCAGACAGAAAAATCCGTAGTCAATTTAGAACCAATATCCACCTACTGGTGGACTGACAAGAGTGCAATCAGGAATGTAAATTACTTGCAGCCTTAGAAAGCCAGAGCAAGAGGCATATAGACAAAGAAATCATGGAAAGATAACTAATTTAACTGAGATTTAAACTAAGTTATTCTGTGTTATAACGGAGCAGTCTGTGATGGTACACCTGACAGGTGGTAATCTAACTGCATGCAGTCATGTATCTGTATGTACAGTCTGTCTGCTGTTCTTTCCCCTGCTCTGGGAAGAAAATTCACATATATAGCACAATTTTCTAAGAATGTTGCAGGTATACAAGCTGGTTCAAAAAAAAGGGACAAAGAAATCAATAAACAAAACAATCTGGTCTACTCTCATAGCCTACTGTCCAAAAATTAGAGAGGAATTGGTTTTATGGTACAGTTCTCTTTTTGGCTTTGTTCATTGTGAAACAAGCTAGAAGACCATCTAAGGGAATAATATCCCACAACAGGTCTGTAATCCCTCCTCAGAAGAAACAATAGTGTGGTTTTGTAATTATACTTCTTTTTTTTCCGTTTCCTTTTCCTTTTCCTTTTCCTTTTCCTTTTCCTTTTCCTTTTCCTTTTCCTTTTCCTTTTCCTTTTCCTTTTCCTTTTCCTTTTCCTTTTCCTTTTCCTCTTTTCCTTTTCCTTTTTTCTTTCTCATTCTCTTTCCCTTTCGCTTTCCTCTCCTTTTAACTTTTTTCCTTTTTTTCCTTTCCCTTTCCCTTTCCCCTTTCTCTTTCCCCTTTCACTTTTAATTTCTCCTTCTCCTTCACCTTCACCTTTGCTTTCTCCTTGTTCCTTTTTCCTTGCTCTTTTTTCCTTTTTCCTTTTTCCTTTTTTTTCTATGCTAACATGATATGGACTTTTTTTAAAATATGGAGGCTGATACTAATATAGATGGTTTACAATTGCATGAAGTAACCAATTTCAAACCCAGACACAGGCACAATCTCTAAATCATTTTTGGTCTATTTTTTCTTGTACCAGCTGCTTGTAAAATACTGCCAGAAAAACAATGCGTTTTTCACTCGACTGCAGACTTTTAACCATCAGTAAAGCTAGAGGGCATGGCCTAAAGTCAGTCATTCAATATGGCCAGGATACAAGGAACCAAAATCAAGGAATCCTGAAGTACCGGAGAGATGTGAGGATGGTCAAAGGAGAACTGATCTGAATGGCAGCCTTGTGCTGGAACCTTCATTTCTAAGGACATGTAGCAAAGCTCCTGTTGTGATAAAAAGGACAGAAGATTGAGATTTTGTTATGTCTTAAAATGACACAAAAAATCAGCTGGAAACAACATGCAGTTTAAGAAACCCGTTACTTACAGTATCACTTTGGTATTGTGTTGTGACCCTTGGCAGGACACTGTGACTTGCTTTTGATGATGAAAGAAGAGTATTGATTGATTTCAAAAGGTTGCACTTTATACAGTTCACATTCAAGATAAAAAAATATGAAAACAAAACAAAAAAATCCCTTGAAAGAATAAGGATTGTATAATCTAATTATCTTATATTCAAACGTGGAGAAGAAAGTAGCAAGGAGCACATTTGGATCTTTCTGATTTTTTCATAGTGTATGAACTAGCAGCTGTGGCTCTGTGCAGTCCAACAGCACCTCCCATGCCAGGGTCACATCAGGAGAATGGCAGCAGGTTCCACAAGAAGTAAGGATGCAGTGAAATGCAGGTCTTGGCTGTGGAATAACGTGAGACAACTGGGACAGGTGAGACTTCCTCCACTAGGAACCATCTTGTGCCCAGTCTGGCTCCTTCCTTCAGAGGAACTGCCACAAACTTGACCTCAGGTCCCATTTATTTGTCTATATATGTCTCCTATACATGCTGAAAACCATGCATTGTTTCTCTGTACTATCATATATCCTATATTGTCCTTCCCTTGTGTATTTGTACATAACTGGTTCAAAGAATTTAGGACACTGATAATTCAGAGGAAATATACCCAAAACCTTTTAAAATAGGCAATGGCGGTACGGTATTAATTAAATATAGATGTATTTTAAATTTACAATAACACTGTACTTCTGTGCTGTATCTTCTTTGTCTCAGCTGTACAGAACACTCTGGCTTATAGCAGCATATGGAGCGAAAAGTATAATCCTTTACAAGAGCCATCCCTTTGTGACACTGGGGCTTTGGAAGAACTGCTTGTAAAAATCATGGAAGGCCGTGCATGAACAAATCCCATCTGTAGCAATTAGCCTCAAGAACTGGGAACTTGTTTTACACTACTGTGTCCTTCAAAGGCAACAGCAACATGAACAAAATGTTTACCTGTCTTTCAAATGATGACCTTTTCAGTGAAAGCAAATAGCTTGTATAGAAGATAATTCATATTCTAACACTGTGTCTCTCTCACTCATGATAATTTCTTACAAAACAAACTTTTCCTTACTTTTTCTTTGTACTTAACCAGTTTGTTTTCTTCTGAGCAAAGCTAAAGCTCCGGGAGCATGACTCATTGGACAGACCAAGTCCAACATTAGATTATGACTGTTTTACCTTGTAGAGGCAACACCTTTGAATCATAAAGCTCCTCTGACTGGTAGATGACTCTAAGATATAGGGTCAAGTATCATGGACACTTTCTAAGGCAAAGAGCTTTTGTCCTTGCCTTCCACCTGCAGATGGGATGATTTTCATCAATTGACCAGTCTGGACTCCCACCTGTTGTCCTGAACCACTTCTGCTATCCTAAAGTCTGTATACTTACTTTAGGATGGAGAAGTTGTCACAACAAGTAAGGGCACTACAGAATCCCAGAAAATTTGGCTGTAATGGATCTTGAAGATTCACCTAATCTGTCCATCTCTTCTGATGTAGGATCCATTATACCCATATCACTCTTGACAGATTTGTAACCTGGTCCTTAACACTTCTGACAAAGACCTTCCTGGGCAACATATGCTACTAGGTCTGTATCATCATGATTAGAATGCTCTTCCTAATACATATCATGCTTATCCTAAATCCCTTTTGAAATGTAAGATGATTACTTGTTGTATTGCTTATAGGCTTGTATTGCTCCTTTGAACAACACTCAGAACTGTTGCTTTATGTCTTTCTATTCTGCAGAAGCCTTTTACAGAATTGAACATTATCATCATGGACCATCTGAGTCTTACCTTTTTGGAACTAAGCTATTTACGGACATGGAATAAAGCCCTGCAGAGCCTAGCAGAGATATTTCAGTTCACTGCTGAACACTGGACAGCAACAACTTCTCATTCAATGAGTTTTTCTAGCCATTTTACAGTCACTTTACAGAAGTTTCATTCAGACTGTATTCCTTACATTGCCTATGGGAACGTTACAAGAGAGAGCAAGCCCCAGGTAACAGAGAAATATAAAGAGTTAAAAACGCTTGACCTACCCATTCCTCTCTAGGAACACTGGTAAGTTCATAGTGAAACTTTTTTCAATTATTAATCTGCTAAAGCTCTTCTTGAAGGCAAGGAAAATTTGTTCCACTTGGAAAATAATAGCATCTACTTCTTCTATTCCTAACATGGACTAAAATCTTCAGGAGTGGTTCCTAAACTTTGTTTTCTCTCTCTAATCATGCTGGGTAGGATCATTATCTTTTAGATAAGTTTAACTATTCTGACAGATGAATGTGTAATAAAACACATACTTCTTCCTCGTTTAACCATATGGATGAATTTACAAGAAAAATTCAATCATTCATTTTAATGTGCAACTATGTCATCTTTAAGTCATTAGGCAGTTTTCACATTTCTGCTTTCAGTTGTCCTGTGAGATAATGACTAAGATAACACACATGCAGGGAACACCATAATGTAAAAATACCCCACTAAAGACTAAAAGCAACAACGGACAAAAATCTAGCTAGAGGGCTTTGCAGGCCAGTATCTACCCACTGTCCAAGAAAAGAATAAGCACGGGAGGTAGAGCCAGGTACCTGGAAGCCACGCAATTTGTGATGATGCAATCATGCACATCCTATTAGATGGAATTAATGAAAGAAGTAATTCCTATCAATTACTACATCTTAGCTACTATAGTTAAATTTGCACCATCCCCCCCCCCCAAACACAAACATGTGGTAATAATTCACTTTTGTTTTTTTTCTGAAAGTGTGAAAACAAGTAATGAGAAGATAGGAGATAGAGACTAGAAATCAAGAGGGCATATATCTTTGCCTCTGTGTTCACAGAGCAGACTATTAAATAACTGAAGTGACTCATAAGCCACAACACTTGCAGTGACACCTTGCATTGAAGCTGGTTACGGTAAGCCATCCATTATCTCAGGAGCAAATTGGAGGTTATGCAGCATCATTTGTGTTGGATATATATAATGTAACTATCAGTCTCTACAATAATCAGATTTCTCAAGTGTACTCTAACACTTACAGTGACGTCTTCCCAAGATTTTCATCAAAAGACTTGAATAAGAATAAGCTATTGTTAACACTGTGGATCTTGACAACTTGAAAACACTGCTTTCTTGAATTGATTGCTCCTGTGAGAAACAAAATCAGAAAGGCTGAATTGTTGAGTACCATTTGCTGCTTTCTGACTTGAGGTACAACTGTTTTGAGTGTCTCACTGAACAAGGAAAGACCCAATAATTCTGCATTTTGTCTTTATTAGAATACTGTCCATACTTTACACCATACAATTTTCCTGCATTTATACTTTTTTTTTTTTTTAATTTTCAGAAAGATTGACTTCAGATTACTAATCTAGAGTTTATCCTTTGTCACAGATGTCCCGTCCCACTCGGTGGGTGAGGGTGAGGTTAACCTTTTGACTCTTTGTGTGGTAATCCGGAGCAACAATTACTCTAGAGGTTTAATCAGATCACAACTTTACTCAAAACTTGCTTAAAACTTGGCAGAAAACAGCGGACAGTGGCTTGGCAAAACTTGTAACAGTATAACCACGACAAACTCATCGCCACAATATTACCACGACAAACTCGCGATATTACCACGAGAAGCTCACAATGATATTATCCTGACAAACTCACAATGATATCACCACGACAAACTCGCAATGATATTAACCCGACAAACTTGCAATGATATTACCCTTATGTGCCCAGAATAAGGTCAGAAAACAGAGAGAGAAAAAGAGAGATACAAGAAAAGGGGAGAGAAAAGGAAAGATACCACCACCCTTGGATCCAGCAATGGTCTCTGCTCTGGGTTGTGGTCCTCCAGTGGCAGGTGCGCGCAACGTGGCTCTTTGCAATTGTGTCTTTTATGGTCTAAATCCCCATCCACAGTCACGCCTCTTGAAGACTTATATGGGTTCATTCTAGACAGTTCTTGACATGTATGGTAGTATTCCAGAGGGTTCTTCACCTACTGAGCATGTGTGGCTTATTGGGGTGGTGGTCTTAGGGACTTTCCAAGGAGCTACAAGCCCCCTCCTCAAATAAGCTTTGTGTGGCCTCTGGCCCTATGTGGTGGGTTCCCAGGCTGGTTCTGCCAGAACACAGGACTGCACACCCTCCGGCACACCCCCTGTGTCCAGGCCAGCCAACTTCTTGCTAATGGCCCTCTTTGTTATGCAGACTGTACCTTGGTTGCTACAATGTTTGAGACATTGACAGACGTTAACTCTTTCAGTCCCTTACAACCGAATTTAGGACTTCTGGTCTCTCACCAAAATCAGCTGTGCTGGACTATGCTTAACAGCATTGATCTGTATATGTATTATGGAGCAAAGTTAGAAATTTACCCTCTTGTTCAAAGTTATGCTGTGCATATAGCTCACTACCCTTCACCATTATCTTAAGGACAGTTTTGGCAGCTAGTAATTTGGAAGGTGTAATTGTCCTAACCACCATGAAATGACAAATTGTAGGCTACTGGTTATGACAAGTTCATCTGATTTTTTTCGACCGTGAAAATATATTCCGCATGTGATTTAAAAAGCTCGAACTAGAAAAGTCAGGAAAATATATGTTTGAAATCTAGTCAGCTTTATCCCAGTACTTCTGCCTTTGTCACTTAGTTGCCCACACCTGCCTGCTCAATTTTCTAGAGTTGGTCTGGTATGTGAGTAACAATTAATTTTTTTTTTAAGTCCGCTTCTTGACAAAACACATACTGACCATAATAATAGTCATATTTTTCTCTGTCGCTGGACGAACATTCATATGACGTACTACTCCCCAAATAACCCTGGTGAAGTCTCCAAAGTATAGTTTCTTGCACTTTTCCTGGTAAAATGATCTTTTTTTTCCATGAAACAAAATTTCCTTGTAAAATGTAATTCTTCTCCTCTTGAAAAAGAAAGGCTGGTGACTGTTGGGTATACTTCTAGAGCAGCTTGATCATTTTGTGACACTGTAAAAGGAACTGGAGCTTTGGATTTTCAGTACCCGCCTGTCTGAGGTGTAGCAATGAATCAGACATTGGTTTAAGGTTTGCAGAGCCTTTCCTAAGTTTCAGCTTCTTCAAACAGCTGCAATGTTCCTGCTTTAGTTACACTGTGAGGGTGTCTAGACTGAGTATCAGCAATCCCAGCACCTTGCTGTGCGCATGCTCTGCCTGCTGATTGTACTACATCATGCACAGAAGTGGTCTTTGACATCTCACCACCACACCATCTATGTCTTTGCTATTTGTCAAGTATGAGTCCTTTGCATTGTGTATAAAGTTGCAGCAATCTAATATGCACAAGTATTTTTTACAGGTTTTTCCTTAGCCACTGGCAGCAAGTCATTCCTTCCGAATATGAGCATGCAAAGTCACAGCATCAGTTAATGTGTCAGCAGCGTATGCAACAGCATTGGAGAACCATCAATCCTGTACCTGCATTCTGCAAAGTAAATATAGTGCATGATTTATTATGTCTGATTCCCAATTCTTTCTCCCTCACTTCTGAGCCCCTATGCCTGACTCTGCATGTCTAGCTTTTTAATTCTAAATTTCTAATAGTCATGCTTCGTTCTGAAGGTTGATAGGAGAATTTCAGTATTTAGGGCAAGAATATAAGGTTCACTACTGTATGATAAATCTACATTTTATCACAGTCTTAGCCTATGTTTGCTATCACCAATCAGAGCAGCTTCTAAAAGGATGCAAAACCCAAAACCCTGCAATCTGTTAATGTTAAGCACTAGCAACTTAAAAAAAAAAATAAAATCTTAAATAGTTGTTTGTTTAATTTTTGGTCAGGGCTTCACTTGTGACCATAAACCAAGAATACCTTGATAATACCCTAGTATGTAACTCAACTCATGTTGGCTTAGGAAATTCCTTTCCTCAGCAGCCCTTCACAAAGTAAATACATTTACTGTAGTTACCAAACACCAATTCACTACTAAATTCAGAAGGATTTAGTATTTTCTGACTGCCTACAAGCAACAAAGAAGAACACACCTGGGGAACATGTTAATATTCAGTTACTGTTTTTTAAATAATGGGGTTTTTTTAAGACTTGAGTTTTAGAAGTTGAACACATATATGTGGACTTCTGCATTTCAGTCCTAATCATATTGTGATGAAAATATGTGGTGTCTTAGAAGAAGTATTGCTCTTCCTCTGTTTTCTCCTGACTCTGCCTGAATTTAATACCCAACAAGTGATTGAATACAAATAAGTTTGCATTAAAAATAATGCATTTGACTGTGCACTCTTTTATCTTTTTGATGGATAACAAGTTAATATAATTGTGTAATTCAAAGTTTTCTTTCCAGCACAAAGAGTAATTAAAGTACCAGTTACTCAACAGAGTTTTTTACATGAAAGATACTATTCTAGAGGCAGTTGTTATTTTGTATTGAATATCCACAGAGACTGAACCTCTTTCCTACTAGAAAAGCATACCAAAATATCACCATCCAGTAAGAAAAGTAAGCAGTACTTGTTGTTGCTTGTTTGTGACATGGATCCTGGTATCCATTTATCTCTGATGTGTCTAATTTTGATTCTGCTCTGGATTGATGACATAAACCAAGCACAGATCCTCTCACGACAGAAAGATTGGTGAGGAAAACTCTACAAGTCACTTAGGATGGTATTCATCTCACTTAACTTCAGACATCTACATCCGAGTTAATCACTGCATACTCCCTTAGTAGTCAATGGACAGAAATAAGCAGTTTTAGGATGCAATTCATCTGCCCTGTTCCAGATAGCTACTTTAGGATAGAATCAATCACCCTTTCAGGCTGTCTTCTTTTCTCCATTGACTATAAAGGTAGTCCACAGTGACTAGATCAGATGTAAATGTTTGCCTTGTAGACATTTATGTTTGATGACGTAAATCTTGCCATGAGATATAATGGGAGAACTGGTTACACAACTGTGGTACGCAAACTGAAGGCAAAATAGCCCTGTATATCTGTAGGAATAGTAAGTTTGGCTCTACTTTCTAGCTTTCTCAGTCTACTCTTCTGGAAACAGAAGGTGAAGTTCTGACTCAATCTGAGTGTCTGTAGTAAGTTATCGTGCCGGTAACACATCAGGAAATGTCATATACTCATTTTAATTCTGTTGCACATAGCTTTACACATGCAACTTCTCAGGTGGGAACCCTAGATGACAATCAAGAGGGACTTTGCTAACCATGCTCCTCCTCATCCAAAATCAGCACCTGGTCAATACTGGCACATCCCCATCAGCTGCTGGGATGCTGTGTCTGGCCATTCTGGTAGAGGAACAGAGATGGAAGAGCATTCGGTTCAATGGGAGCCTGAAGACTGCTATGTTTCCCCCGCCTTGTCAGTTCTCTGCTGACCGGGCACTCAGAAACTGCTAGAACTTGAAGGCGACAGTGCGCTGATAAGGCTATAAAAGCAGATCAAAGCTAATAGATTGCTCCTCTTGTTTTGAAATACTATCATATGAATTCATGGCTCTGAAGTTGCATGAAAAGATGAAGGAGCTGTGTTTCTTAATTAACTGGAGGAAAAAAAAAAAGAATTAGCCAATATAATTTGCATGAACAACATTCTCTACATAACCATTTCAGTTAAAATCCATTAATCATTTGTTGAGAGAGTCATAGATTGCTGTCACCCTTTGCATACAAACAAAGAATTTAATGTTCCTCAATCAGAAGCTCAGTCTTATATCATACAGCATTAAGATTTAGATCAGAAAAGTGAAGAGAAAAAGGGACTTCTAAATTGCAAGGTGCATGTATGCTTGGTAGCAAAGGTTCTGCTCCAGTGCCCCGTATGCCACTGGACCAATACAATACTTGAGCGACAGGAAACTCCAGAAGGCAGCTCAAATCCTGGATGGGCTGAATGGATACTTTCTGAAGGTATCCATGAGTGCAGCTGTACTTGCCAAGATGTACCATGGTACCCTCTGCCATCCTGCTCTATTGTCTGCCCAGATCAGGTACTCATGGAGTATACCATAGCTCCTATTTCTGGTATAAGCTTGTGCTTTCTCTCCATGAAACCTGTACATGACTGAATATACAGTTTATAAAGGAAAAACCAGCTTATGTCTACAGCACAAGAAGGTCTCATACCCGAATTTTATAATGCAGATATAGCTTATTCTTTTCCTACTGACCCATTACAGAGTCTACAGCTTCTAGTTTCATGAAATAAATGTCCCAATTAAGTGAGAGGAATCCAAACTTTGTATGTTGCAACTGCGGTGTACAGGAGGTGTCTTTGGTTTCAGATACTTCTGATGGGGGCCAGAGGCCCATCTTTTCTGTTTGTAAGAAAGGAACACTAGGTTTTGAACCTGGCAACACGAGTCAGAAAAGTTACACGAGTTCATAGCGTCATTCAGAGTGAAGCAAGTGTCGGCAATGGTCAGATCATAGGAAGAGTTGCTATCTCATAGTCTCTAAGACACTAGCATGTTTTGATGAGGAAGAATCTCAAACTGCTTTTGGAAGAAGATGACTGACGGTGCCGATTTCAGAATGGTATTCTCAGTGTTTCACTGGCACAAAAATTTGCATCAACAATTTACTGTGCTATTTTTGGTCTTTCACTGCAAGCACTGGTATTAAAAATGCCACTTTTTGAGTGCCATAATTTTGTTTTCAGTCCATTTTTCTGTTACCATCTCTTTGTCTGCATAGAGCTTTTGAAATATGTCTTCTTTATCCTCCTATTGGTCATAAAAATGTCCTTCTTTTGAAAATGTGAAACCTGGGCAGTAACCTACACAGGAGCTTAGCAGATTTTGAGGGAAGACATGGAGTTTTCCATAATGTTCAGAGTAGGAGAATCACCAATAAGCGAGATAGTTTGAGTTAGTATCTGGTTTCCACTTTTTTGGAGCAGAGAGTCAGGAAGTGTTGGAGTCTATTATATACATAATCCACTATTTTCACAGAAGGATTTAATGGTAGGCTAGAAAAGCTTCACATGCCAGTGTTCTAAGGCTGCATAATTACAGACTTACCCAAGGGGCCAGAATAGCTCCACTTTAACCCAAGAAAGGAGTAATAAATACATATATATATATATTTTAAAAATTATCAAATTGTTAAATCCTATGTGGATTCATAGGTAAATCTATTTTATGCTGCACCATGAAAATAAATATTACTTATCTTATTATGTTTTCATTAAGGCATGCAATTAAGTTAAACACAGAAATGGGCCAGACTCCTGATCTTACTCTTTGTGCTGCTTTAGTAGCATAAATGGACTATAAAGTCAATTTAAAAAAGCAGATGAAGATTATCTTGAGGAGAGGGAATATGAAATGGAAATATGCCATTTCTTTTGCAATATGATTGGATTATACCGGCATGGTTCAGAATGCTGCTGTGTTACAGTGAGCCCTTTGAACATAACGGACCTGTGGAATTAGGCTCACAAAATTAGGTCTGGAATCAGCCCCAGGACTGCTATACAATAATAAGTCCTTTATGTCTTACCACCTGTGTCCAGTGTATATGGGCGCAGCTGAGAAGCTAAACCAATGTATTTAACAACTTATTTACACCACAGCCTAATAAAAAAGCCAACAGTCACCATGATACAATAATCAGACACTCCTTGATTATGTCTGAACTAGGTGTGGACATCCAGTTTAGCTACACATCTCCCAGTAACATACAGGTAAGACACTCATTTGGGAGATATATGTTTTTCCATTGTCAGACTGATTTGCTCATTGCCTTTATTCCTTCACCAAGGCAGCCTTTACTGGTCTGAGTTACTAAGAAGAGTAATATATTCTGCATCTGACTCAATCAGGCTTTTGATCTTTGCCTGACTGCAAGTATACAAGATGTGGGCAATTATAAGGGTTCATAGAAATTTGCATTTGGGGAAAGAAATGCATATTGTAACTGTTTCTAATGTTTTGTGCAGCTTATGTGACAAGCCCCTCAGGAAACAGTGTTTTGGATGCTAACTCTCTTGTTACCATATTAATTGCCTTTGTCATGACAGTTTTGGCATCTGAAAATGGCTGGGAACATGCTGTGCTCCTCAAGAGACCAATCAAGGGCAGGGGAAATTGGTTTATTGGTTCCCAAAGCAGCCTGCGCTAAAGGTGCTGCTATTCAAGCATAGTTTTGAGTCTCCTAGCTTGAATGAGGAGCCAAAGACACTTCAGGCTAAGGAAAATAGAGCTTTCATTTAGAACAGTGAAGGGGAAACTGAGAAGTTTATTTCTCTGCCAGCATGACTTCTGCAGTTAGCTTTTGTGTGCAAATCTGTGTGCCACAGCACAGAGGATGGGACCAGGAATCAAGGTTGCCAGAATCCAGTGAGGTCCTGGGCTTCCCAGGAGGGATCCTGAACATCTTTGGTTTTAAACAAACTTCAGCTAGGCTTGCTGAAGTGCATGCTTTTGATCAAAATTGTCCCTGTTATCAAAGAATACACTGTCACAAGGACAGGCTGCAAACTGGAGGAAAGGGATCAAGGGATAAGTATCAGGGGATAAATAATTATGAATGTTATTTTAAGTGAAGCTGGATTTATAATGTAAGAACAAGGAGATGTTAATTTCCGGTTAATTTTTCTTTCTTTGAGAAGAGTGGCAAGCAGCTGTTATGCTGTGGGTGATAGACTGTAGGTGGTAAAGGGATGGGTCAGGATGGTAGGTGGCAGGGCAGCAAGGAGAGACTGGAAGAAAAAGAACGTAAGGAAAGAAAGATCACATGCACATTAAGAAGCCAAAGGAGTTGCCACAAGAAAAAGAAAGGGGGAAAAAAAGCACCTGATTCCATTACTTGCTTCAATTTATGCCTGGAAAACTCAGATTCAGTAAAAATTTAGTGATGCAGCAGAATTACGTCTATGGTGTTAAATAAGGGAAGAGAATCCTTTTCAGCATGAACTGCAGAAGATACAGAGGAAGTGTGCAATCTGACCCTACTATCTTTCCCATGTCTCAAACAGACAGGGAAGACATACTTTGAGTTTTTGCTGACATATGCAAAATTGGTTTTTTGACACTTAGTGAAACTAGTGAAATGTTAATGCTGTAAGGCCAGAACAGTAAGCTTATTACAGCCAGTTTCAGTGAAGAAGGGAAAAAATAAAATACCCAAACCAGCAAAAAAGGCAAGCTTGAGTACTAGCTTGGTGTAGGCAGAAAGTAAGGGAACAAACAGAAACAAGTCTTTTTGTTTGATTCTTCCTCTTAAATAATCACAAACCATTCCTGGTCCTTAGGCCTAGCTGGTCAAAACAAGTGCATGGAAAAACAGTATAGGAAAGCCGTGTCCCTGTGCTCTCACGTGCACTAGCCACCACAGCAGGCTCTGTTATGAGAGTCTGCTGCGCTGAGCACCCCCTGTAACAGCGGCTCGCTTATCTCCCACGCAGTACTCACTCACGCTGAAGCTCGTGCATCTTTACATATGCACACCGGAGGTCACAGAATACATCTTTTATGTCCTGAAGCCTTTAGCAGAAGCTGTAAGTGTTTCCATAATGTGGACATGTCTCAGAATAACAATCTGCAGAAACACGATAGGGAGCACTGTGCCTCTGGAAAGATAATGCAATATTTTAGTAACCAACAAAATGGTAACTTTCATAGCAGAACTTAGCCCTAGCAAGCAATCAAAAGGGATAAAGCAAGGAATTATGCAAGACATTTTCTGTTCCCTTCTTCCTCTTATTTAAATGGTGTATTTTTGCAGCAAAACAGAAGCTGTGAGTCAGGGAGAGGCACCGGGATCAGTAGGATTTAAGTGAGAGCGTCAGTACATCATGACAAATTTTGAATGGCGTTACATCTATTATTCATTACTTACTCACATCCAAGACTATAGTTAAGGGAGGTGATTTGACAGGCAAGACATGTACGTAAATTGCCCATCAGATGATATAATCTACTACTGAGGGAATATTTCAAAAGACCCAAAATATGACAGAAAACATAATACACCGTGCATGCTAAGTACATAATTGTCCAAAATGCATGCTCTGAACTTTATAGCCCTTTTCATTTGCAAATTTCAAGAATTCTTGGGAATTCACAGAACACTATATGAATTTTCAAAACAGACAGTATTTCTTCAGAGAGTATCCCAGCAGTGGAGAAACTCTCCTGGCGGCAACGTTTAAGGATTTGTTAGGAGAACAGTTAGATAGGTATAAACCTAGCTCTAACAACTTGTAGATTACAATGCTACCAAGACACCAATGTTTCTGCAATAATTTTTGTTCAAGGGGATCTCAAATTGCGTCTTTCCAAGGTAGTTACACTGATGAATTTAGTTGCATTTTGTAACGCTACTAGCAGTACATATTTTCCTCCTTTTTTCCCAGCTGAAAAGTAAATTAAACGAGATTTTTTTGCCTTGAACAGACATTCTAGCATAAATATAAAATATCTGATGCCCTTGTTGTTTGCTACAGCATAGAAGAAAATAGTTTCTTACAGCTATAAAGAAACTATTAGGAGAAACAGTTCTTTGTCATCTATGACTTGGCTCCTACTCCAGCTCAGTAAATATATAGTATGGTTCTTACTCTACCAAAGAGATCAAAAATGGCTTCCAATTTTTCGACCTGTATTTCTTTTTTGCCTGTCACAAAGAGCATTGCTTAAATGGGACTAAGTCTTTTTCATCTCTAGTTTGTAGTTTCATTGCTACCCAGCCTAAGAGAATTTGTACATAATATAAGACAACGATAATAAGTACAGAGAACAAGATATTTATTTTTCTTCCCTGTTGGGGTAAAACCACCTGCCTCTCAACATTATTTAGGCCCATAGAACAATAATATCAAGGACAATGATCTGTCTAGCCCCCAACTACAATTTTCATGGACTCCCAGTTAGTGAGTTTCTATCTTATGTTCTCTCAGTATCACTATGATATAAATAATAATAATGAGAAAACCAACAGTCATCATCATGATCATCATCATCAAGAGGAAGAACTGCAGCATCTTTTGATTTATCTTTTCCGTTTAACTAAATAATTTCCTTGTTAGCATGACAAAAAAGGAGAAGAAATATTCTTTGTCATATTTAAGCAGGAGATCTTACTCAATATTTAGTAGTACAGTACATGATGCACCTTGTATGACAGAACTGAATGCATTAATCCATACTCAGACTTCAGAAGGAAGGATAACCAATCTATGAAAGGATTTATGTTGTGTCTAGGGAGAAAGATGGACTTCATAAGAAGTAAAGAAATTAGCTTATGCATGTGAGTCAGTGCCCAGTGTATCCCTTGGTATAGCTCACCACAGAACTATGTATTCAAGGTATACTAATGGAACTTATACAAGGATTTGTTACAAAATTATTTTGGTCCAGGGATTGGTAAGGGCAGGAGAAACATTTCTTTTGCATCTCTTTGCAAATACTCTATGAGTCACATCTCACAACAAGGATACTAACTGGACACTGCCTGATTTCCCTCCCCTTCAGGTATCACAATAAATGATTCTGAGTGAATAATGGGCATATTTTGACCTTAAATAGTTTTACAAAGTTGGGGAATATCAAATAGCAAATATTCAATATCATTTAATTAGGCCAAACCCAAAAAATTTAAAAGCAGATTACAAAGAAAAGAAGTGTTTCAGGCTGAAATAAGTATTTTATTCCCATAAGATCCACTTTTTTATCCCATTCGTAACCTTGTATACAGTTATTTTAATAACTGAATGAAAATTCAAAAGATAACAATATTTAGAAACTGTTGATGTTTTGCATTTTCATATTTTTAAACATGTTTTCAAAATAAACAGCCCAGCCAAATGAAAATAAAGTCATATTATTTTGAAAATTACTAGTCTGCATTTTTTCAGAGAAAACCACTCTGTCCAAAAAAATTCTTTCAGCTTTCCAACTTAGAACCATGGACTATAAGAAAAAGACAAGGTGCTGACACTGGCTATGTTAGCTCAGATCCTCCTAAATATGATTATTCATGATATCTAACAACCATGTTTCTAAATTTCTTTTACTACTATTAAATCTTTGTGTGGAGCTGCTTTAACGCTTGCTAATCTTTTACACAGGCTTGAAAATTAACCTTGAGCAAAAACTATAAAAACCCACAAACAAAATCATTTTATACAACCCATAAATTCCACATTGTTGCCATGATTTAGAGTGTCTTTAGGATTATAGGGTTTCTTCAGAGCTGAAACTTTTGTTTAAAAATGGCATACAAGAGGCTGTGGCTTTTTTGTTAAGGGAGTGTGTTTCCAAATATATGTTGATGTAATGTTGATTTTATGAGTCACTGACCAGAAGAGCTGACAATAGTTAGTCTTAAGGAGATTCACACTGAGGCAGCACCTGTGAGTCCCAGCCGAAGATCAAACACAACAAATGGTACTTAAGGCACGTCAAACATGAAACAAACATGATGGACCCTGCCCTATTTACCCAATTTGGCAGAATATCTCTATAAAATATAGATTTTATGCCGTTCCACTGTATATTGGTTTTATACAAATATCTAGCAGCAAACATCTTGAAAAGTGGCTCTTCCACAGTGTTTACCTGAAAAGGAAGAATTCACATAATAGTTTAAAAAATGCAAACAACTATTTTTTTCAGATTTGTGTCTAAGGTTTTGAGCTGAATGAGGCACTAACCACAACTACCCTGATTTTTCACAGCAAATGCAAGATGTTCTCCAAATACTGCTGTAATATGAATACTAAAAGTTAAGCATCTTTACATCACCAGAGACTCAAACCTCTTCATTTAAATATTGTCAGTCACACATGAATCAGGATTCATTCCACAGAAATTGGTGGTGTGAAGTCATCTGAAGCAGCCTAGAAAAGACATCCAAGGAAAGGACCCACCGCACCTAACGTTACCTTCTCTGAAGCTGAGTGAGCAGCACCATATGTAGTCAGTGGAGGAAATAAGCAGGCACTTCCAGAGGAAATTTCATGCCATCCTGAAATAGCTGTCCAAGACTTGTAGGATGAATCACACTCTCTCTTGCTCACTCTTTCTTAGCTGCAGACTACAGCCTTAATGACTAGCTTAGACTTGATGCCTAACTTTTAGGCAGCCAAAGTTAGGTGAGATGAATCCTGCCTTCACTGTGAAGAGAAAGAAGATTTTTCTTGGGGTTTCATAAAGAAATTCAGGGACAAAGAGAGAGAGCAATCTATGGGAATGAAAAATATTTTAGAAATGCAATGTTTTTAAAAGCCAAGACTAGTCAAAACTAAAAAGCCAGAATTATCTAGAGCATCTCACTAGAGATAGGAAAGTTTCATGGCATTTGCTAGGTTTTGTAAGTGTTAGTGAAATTGCCTAAAGAAATTTCTCATATGTTGTATAATCTGCCACAGAATCCAGTATGAACAATATTTGGCAAAATCTGCCACAGACTTTCAGTAGCCCCAGCTCAGACTGTTTCTGAACCGCTACAAAGAAAATGAGGAAAAATATTCTATGATATGAACTTTTTGAGGGATATATCTTTAGAAAGTATACATAAAAATTACACCCCACCCTCCCCCACACCCTAAAATCAGACCAGTGCTGTTTTGCACTTGCAATGCCTGATTTTAAATGTCTATACAAAGGGTAAATCAGGCACTACCTATGTGCTGCTTTCCAATTAGACTGGAGGAGGTCAGAGACATTAAAAGCCACAGTAGAAGCAGTCTCAGCTATACCATCCATTTTATTTGTCTGTTGAAGAAAACAATGTGCTGTATCCAAGAGCACTTTGTCCTGAAGTGACTAATGCTGCTGCTGTAGTGTATTTGGAGGACAGCATGTTAGGCATAAAGAATCAGGATCCTCAGCAAGAAGCACAGCAAGAAATCAGAGAAGTATATTCTAACCATAGACAAGAGACAGGAGAGATGAATAGGATACAAGAGCTGAATTCTTCACTTTTGCCTCAGGAAATGAGATAGGCACATAACAGCTATGTGCTCTGCTAGTGGCTTACTCTATTTACAGAAGAAATATTATGGATTGGGGCACTATTTGGGGTCCTGAAATACCCACTCTTCAGATGCATATGATATGGTAAAAAAACCCCAGGGATTTAGGTAAATATCCCTAAATTCTGCTGTTCATCTTTTCTGTGTTCCACCGTTTCTTTGATTTGCTGCTGTATTTTACCTGGAGATCCCAACTGTTGCATCACAGCAGCAGCAGCAGTTATCTCAAAGGAAAAGGTTTTGTAAAAGTAGACAATCACAGAACATGAGAAATGAGGATTGGCACAGACCTCTGGAGGTCGTGTAGCCCAGCCTCCCGTTCACAGCAGGACTGTCACTGTAATAGGGCAGGTCAGTGTTTGGCTAGACTGGCCAAGTCTTGCACAACCCCAAGGATGGCAATAGCACAGCTTCACTGGGTGATCTTTCCCTGTGCTCCCCAACCCTCCTAGGATGACGCTTTTCCAAACATTCAGTCTGAACCTCCCAAGCCACAACTTGTGTCTGTTGTCCCTTGTTTTACCATCCTCATAATCCACCCCACACCTTGTTCTTCCTGCCATCACTCCAGCATGAACTATCTTTTACAAGGGCTCCATGTAATCTTTTTCATTTCTATCTGCAGTAGGACTCAGTAATCCTATCACTTATGCAACTGCTGTTGGCTTAAACAGAGACATCAGACTACTCCTGAATTATTTAGGAGATACACCACTGGAAAACTAATTTCTGCAGTTCAAAGTTGTTAATTCATTAGAAGCTCAGTGATGATTTTATGACCTAATATGGTTTGGAGGATAGGTGCCATGCCAGCATAACAGCAGACAAACTTCTAGACTTCCTCATGCCACCTTATAAATGAAAGTGTATGCAAAAGTCTTCTTCTATTGTGCCTTTAAAATATACTGCTGGCTCCCTTCATCACAAGCATGGCTTTGCCCTGTGGGGTTTTGTTTTATTGCTCATTTGTTTCTTTCTCAGCCTCCTCATTTGTTTTCCTGGCTGTAGATCTTATCCTACTCATTTGTCTAAGTAAAATTGTCCTTGACTGTTTCTCTTTCCTCACCCCCCACCTACTCCAATGAATTCCACTTACCGTTGTCTCTTTCCCTCTGGTCACTTTGTACCATGGCATCTGTGCAATATTGCAGTACTCATTAATAACTTCCTTGAGTACTTTAACAATGGAAGAAGATGGTTAAAGAGTCTTCGAAGAGCAGTTTAGAAAAATACCTGTCTGCATTTTGACGAAATAATGCACAGATTTTTCTTGACTCAGGTAATAAGCAATAGTTAATAAAAATTAAATGGAAGCAAGTGTCAGTAGTCATAAGTTACTTTGAAATGTGTTTGTCTTTATATTGTAGTGAATTCTAGCATGCCTCTTATAAGTACTGTTCTATGCGTTTGCTCACCTGAAGATGTAACAGTCCATGCAGTTATCACCACTGCATCTTGACAAAATTAAGTGCTAATTGTAATCCCTAAATCAGAATCAAAGCTGTGTTCAGTTGTACAAATAAACCTTTTGGAGGTAAAAATAACACAGATATTGTATTATATTGATGTCCTTTTGGTTAAATACTTTTTCATCTCCAAGGTTTGTTATACGCTGTCCAGAAGTGAAATGAGCCCACAGATGATCTCCTGAGAGATCTGCTAAGTGGATTTCCACGGCAGGTCCACTAAGTCAGATGTAAGGCTAATGCCCAGGCCTGACAATAGATCCAATAAAAACCTGCGTGTCAGGAATCAGTGAGTTGACATGTGCTCAGCTAATGGTATCAGAAGTCTTCAGTTAGACTATCATAGACAAAGAGAGAGCCTTTGCCACTGATGAAGGTTAAGCTTGGAAACCTCCTGATCTTTTTGTTACATTTGAACTCATGCACAAGGCAGTATGGCACTCTGAAATCTGAGTGTGTAACCTGGCTGGTTTTCAGCCTCATCTCAGGTTTTGAATCACATTTCTTTCCTTTTCCCCTTCCTTCCTCCCTTCCAGCACTACACTTGGAGTTTCACATATGGGAAACGCAGGTAAATGGGTGCTTTGCCACCAGCTCCTTGACTTGGACAGTCAGAGGACCAGAAACAACAGACATACAACAGTGGAAACTTGTCTAGATGGTGCCTTTGAGTCACCCCTGCAGGAGTTGAGCTACGAGTAACCTCTTCTCTCAGCGTGGAGTTTTTATATACTTAGACTGACGTCACTGGCACCAATGTCATATGGTCTCAGTATAAGGCATTCAAGAACCTAGTAAACAAATAATTGTTTCCTTAAAACCAAAGCATTTCACAGGAAAAACTCTTCATAACAGCCTATAATCTGTCTATATTTTCCTAAGGCTTATTATTTTCTGCCATGTGGCGAAGATCCCTATTACTTTGAGACTTATGTCCTTGTCTCTGATTCTTTCCTCTGTTTCTTTCCATGAAAAACTCAGTAACAATATACCTTGTTCTCTCTTTGTCTCTCCTTCTGAAGTCTTTTCAACCCTATGCAACATATTGAACTAAACCAATATATTGGGTTACTTTATGCACTTATGTATTGATGATCCTGGACAGGTAGCATTCAGGTCTTACTGTTAAGTTTCCATCATGAAGTGAAACATATACCGGTTGGGTGCTTTTTTGTTGCCATCCAATTTACCTCCATGGAACAGGCACAAAGTCTCATTTTCCTAGATGAAGTAGAAGCAAACAGGAACTGACAGTTTCCTTTCTCACAGTTTCTGTGCTGAGCTTTCTGACATGGCCAGGATTCCTCTCTCTGAGGAACATGCTGCCTGCTGGCTTTCCACATCTATTTCTACCTCAGACACAAACAGATCCAATCAGTGCCTGTATGTATGAATCCGCAGGTAAAGCTTTTGAATTCTCAGGCCCTTCTTTATGGCTCATTACATTGGATCATGGCTATATTGTTTCAACTATATTACTCCAAAAAGAAATGTAAGTACTTCTTGCATTTAAAGATTGTCTATACATGGAACTATTGAGAAATAATTACTTACTAATAGCTCAGAAATGCATGACTATCTTAAAAATGCATTCTTATTTCAGACCTAAGGAAGTATTACATGATAAATAAGGAAAAGGTACTCTTTAAAGTGAGTTCCCAGTGAGCTGTTGTAGAATACCTATTCCAGTATAGATTAACATTTTTTGATGGTTACTAGGTTATGCACATAGAGCTGGACACATCCCACATTACTTCACATGCTAGTTGTTATTTTTGGCTACAACTAATGGAACAAGGCAGATGCCTTCAAGAAATGATTCAAATTTTAGAGAACAAGGTTCTTTTTGGATTTGCAGAAAAGGACCTGGGGGTCTTGCTGGACACCAACTTGAACATGAGCCAAAAATGTGCCCATGTAGCAAAGAAGACTGATGGCATCCTAGGCTGCATTCAGAGGAGTGTTGCCAGCAGGTTGAGGGAGATGATCCTTGCTCTCTGCTCAGCACTGGTGAGGCAACACCTGGAGTCCTGTGTCCAGCTCTGGGCTCCCCAGTAAAAGAGAGATATGGACATACTGGAAAGAGTCCAGAAAAGGGCCACAAATATGATTAAGGGACTGGAGCATCTGTCCTATGAGAAAAGGCTGAGAGAGCTGGAACTGCTTAGCCTGGAGAAGAGAAGTCTCAGGGGGATCTTTCTAATGTATATAAATACCTGAAGTGGGGATGCAAAGACAGAGCCAGGCTCTTTTCAGTGTTGCTCAGTGACAAGACCAGAGGCAATGGGCACAGACTGTAACATGGGAGGACCCATCAGAACATCAGGAAACACTTTTTTCTTTCTCCCTCCTTGGAGATATTCGAAAGCTGTCTGGACATGGTCCTGGGCAACCAGCTCTACATGGCCCTGCTTGAGCAGAGGGGTTGGACCAAATGACCTCCAGAGGTTCCTTCGAACCTCAACCATTCTCTCATTCTGTGATTTTGTTCCTAGAAGTTGCACACCTCAGTTAACAAAGAAGAATATGAGCTTCAATTTGAAAATAATAAGACCTTTGTAAATTTGATTCTTTGGCTTGCAAAATTTTCTTTATAATATATATTAAAAATATTATATATACATTTGTGTGCATTATATCTCTCTATATCTATCTTTATCTATAGCCATATCTGCATATATCAGAAATAACAGAAAAGCAACAACTATTTAAATGATATGTTAGAGTGTATTATATGTGACAAATATTGTGCAAAATACAAAAATCTCCATATAACCACTGTCTGACAAACAAAAAACAAAATACACTTACAGATCAAAATAGAACAATCATCATTTAGACAGCAGGAAAATGTGAGTACACATCACTAGCCATAATTTAAAAATACTCATTAAACTGTTTGTCACTTCAGATAAACTAACACAGAGGAAGTAGCAGACAGCCCCTAAGTGAGAAAAATATAAATGGTAGGAAAGGGTAACATCTGATGAAATAATTATTGAGGTTTTTTTAAATATTCTGATGGAGAGATAGGAGAGAATACAATTTATATTTTCTTTCAAGACACAGCAATGATTATAGATTATAGTAATGCTATATTGCATTTAGATTGTGAAGGGACTGTACCGTTGTTTTATGTATATGAATATATATGAGCACTCAACATGCTTACCACAATGAAATTATAGCCCTGATATGGAACTGCAATAGCAACAGTAAATAATTAAAATTGTAATAATTTGTGCTTTGAGCAAAGGCAGAGTACCTTGTCATTAAAAAGATATGATTTTTAAATGGTGGAAATTCAATGGGAGTAGGAGCCCATAAAGGTGAGTCTCAGGTCTTAGCTACACCTTACTATCCTAAAGCCCAACAGTAGCAGTTTATAGTCAATCTGCTATTTTGCAGACAACTAGATAAAAAATGAAAGCAGCCATTACAAAATAAACAGAGTAATCTGTGATGTGACTTTATCAAATATTTCAATCCGAGAACAAGTGCTTTATTTAATAAGAGCAATTTGTTCATAAAAGAATTTTGTCCCTTTGTCCTAAAATGTTACTTCTAGAAATAAAACCATGTGTAAAAATAATTCTGTCGGCAAGACAGAAGAAAAACATATCTCAAAACTGCAATTACAGAAAATGGGTTACAGCCATTTTACAGGTTTAAAGATACCTGTCTTTCTTTCTCTCTTTTTCCTTTTAAAATCCCTGACCCAGAGGAAATGAACAAAGATCAGTGCAGAACTAAATGCTCCCTAAGAACCTTTAGATTTATCTGATGCAGCCACTTTCCAAATTCCAGCACAAATCTAAAACAATTTAGTGAGCACAGGATAAATGCTATTGGTGACAAGCTTTCATTAGGAAATATCTCGAGAGAATGAAATTAACTTTTTTTTATTGGGTCTTTGGATTAATTATCCAGTGAACATCTATTGACTGAAGGTTGAGCTTTTTTTTTTTTTTTTCCATTTCAATTTTCCCTCATTCAGTTCTTCTTCAGTTATTCATTGTAAATGTTGATGAAGCATCCCCTAGGGCCTCAGTTCCTCCTACCTAAATTCAAGAGCTTTGCTGAGATGCTGTTTAGGAATCTGTCAGTCTAAACTTTCTTTATAATCAATGTTGAGAGATAAATGTCTCCAAAGGGGTTTTCAGTCTACATCACCACTTGGAGGTGCCTCCCTATCTCCTATGCAGGGAACTTGAATCCGCTGCAATCCTATTTAGACATCTTATGTAAGAGCTTAAAGCTAGGTTGGATGTATTCAGGCCTAAGTTCCCAAAGTCTCATTCTCCCGTTGTTTTTCCTTAAACGTTTACCTACTTTTTCTTTGTTATTTTCTTACCTGAAGAAAACTGAAGTTCTAATCATATGTTCACTCATTTACGTTCTTACAGTCATACAGATTACAGTATTCTAGCCCTCCACATTGATAGAACTTACGCTTAATCAATATTTATGTAATACAAACCATGTCTACTTCAGTACATTATTGCCAGTGAATAAATACTAACCTGGCCAGCACTCTCCGCCAGTTAAGCTGCAATACATAGTAAAGTTCTTAAGAAAGTATTACAGGATTAATGATCTTGGACCTAAATCTTAGACACCAATTGCCTTATAATAACACCATCCTGTATTACAGACTGAATACAAAGAGTAGTAAAAGTAAGGAAAGGTGATAAAGTACTGTAAGTTTAAAATTAATTAAGTAGGCATTGAGAAAAACCAGCTAGGTTACATATAGCGTTACAGTACAGAACATTACATTGAAAGTATGGGTAATTTTAGAAAGAAAATGTAAGAAAAAGAATTGCAGTCATCATGTGCTTTGGACTAAAAAACCATAAAAATTACTAACAAAGATTTTCCTTTATTTTGAATACTCTGCATTAGACCATTGATTTCTAAAAAATAGGCCTCTAGTAAAAATCAGAAGAGAAATCAAAGAATAAAACCATAGAGTGTTTGAGAACTGGGAAGAATTTTCAGTTGTTGATCTTAGAAGTCCTATATGGAATTAAATTGCATATATATCTTCTGTTTGTTTGTTGGTTTTTATGCTGCCTATCACCATTGTATCTGATTTCTGTCCACGTAAAATCAATAGCAATAAAAAAATTATAATAACTTCAAAGATAAACAAGGAGGAATAAACTGAACAAAATTTTGCCTAGCTTCTTTGTCAGGTTTTTGTTTGGGGCAATAGTTTGTCACAAGCTTATTTATTTAATTTTAGTGATATTTCAATGTGTCAGTAATACAAACATCATTATTCTATCCATGCTGTCCTGCAATGTGCTGTAAAGACTTTTTAAAGATGAAAATAATCTGAATTCATAAAAGACAAAGTCTAGGTGTGTAAAATGATGCTGGAGAGAAACAGAAGACCAACAAGTTATACTTCAAGTTGAATGCACTGCGTCAGCTACGTAAGTTATACCTGCTATATAAAGTAATCAATAAGTAAATCCCCCCAAAGTCATCATACTTGTTCATTTATATTTTTTTTCAGTTCTCAAATTCTTGGATAGATCCACTTAAAGAGACTGTATATCTGCATGTTACTGTTTTGAAGATAGTGGGCCATCATACAAGCACACAACCAAAAGATTTGAGGCTTCAGAAAGGATCCTCTTGAGGCTTCCTCTTCTGCCACACTCTTTTCACACAATCTCAGATAGGTCAGCTAGAGCTGAATTAATCTCATCTAACTTCCTTCACCTAATTTCAAGGGAGGCTGACAGCCTCCCTCTGCAAGAGAGAGAACCAGGCACCCTGAGGGACTAATTCATCCTCTTGTAAAACAGGTGTTTGTATCAAGAGATACATCTAACCCCCAAAATTTACAGAAGATCTCTCTCAGTTGGTGGTAGAAGGTACCTACACAGCTAACTTAATCTACATAGGTAGTTCATATGTGAGACAAACCTCATCCATATAGAAAGGTGTTTAGGTAGTTAAAGATGAGACTTCTAACTGTCTTTGAGATTTAGGCATCTAAGTTCCCTAGAAATTCCCATCTGAATTGTTATGTGCCTAATCACTTTGTCTTGTCTTGACATTCACATTACCATCTTTATTCCTAAAAAACAGAATGGAAGTAATAGCACTTGTCTACCTCAAAGGGATCTCTGTTGTGAAGATAAATGTGTTGTTTGTGAGGTGATCAAACTCCATGATAATTGGGACCACATAAGTATAAAGACTTTTTATTTTATGTTTGAAAACTACATCATGCACAGTGGGAGCTTCTGAAGACTAGAAATAACAGCAGTAACAATAACTTTCCTAGTCCTTTTTAAAAAGCTGTTTCTGTAGTATAAATATGGAATGACTAATACTATCACAGTTTAGTGGTATTATTACAATAAAAAAATGCTAAACATGGTTTTAGTGTATATATGCAGAACCAAGAGCTTTTGTTATATATCATGTAAATATATATCATACAAAAAGGAAAAAAAAAAGGTGGACAGAACAAAACTGGAGTGATTTTAAAATCCTGAGATGTTTGAGACAGGTACATCAGTAACAATACCATTAGAGTTTTCAGAATGCACCACAAGCCTGCAAAGTTTATTGTTTCACCACATGCTGCAGAGTTTATTATTTCAGGAGTGAAATCTACAAACATAATGAAATTGAATTGAATATACAAGGCTGGATATGTACCTTGAGGGCATTTCAAATATTCACACACTGAGAAACCATAGAGAAGGAATATAAGGATAAACAAAATGTAGCAAATAGAAGTAAGCATCAGAAAACTGAAGAGAGCAAGACTGGAGGAGATAAAACTGGTAAAATAACAGGATGTTTTGGGGGTTTCTTCGCATCATCTTTGCATGCTCTTTCACTATCTAGGTGGATTTTAGAAGCATCATTTTCTTTTACCAGAGAAACACTGCTTAAGCAAGATTAAAATACCTAAGCAGGCCACAACTATAAATTCCTCTACTGACCATTTTCTACCCGAGCCCACTGCAGTACATAAAATCTCCTTAAAAACAGATTTGGCAAAGGATACAGCTTTTGGGGTTAATGTATTTGAATGGAAATACCTAGAAATTTTACAGCTACTTAGGGTCTGTAAAGTGTACTCAGATGACTAACTCAGTCAACACAGTCTCACAGTCCTGCTCAGATAAGTCCTGGGGTCCCTTCTCTGATAGAGGTTGCTGCCAGGTGCACCAGAAAGTTCTGAGGTAGCTTGTCTCCAGCTAAAACTTCATACTACCACTCAATAATTAAAGGCTTGCCTATATCTTAAAATGTAAGTTGATAGCTTTTTTGTACCAAAGGACTGTTTCTGTCATGGAAAGTAATCTTCAGTTTAGAAAATCCCAGAATTGTAACTGGGAATTAAAAAAAGTTGGGAGGTTGAATTAGGGATCACCTTGTTGTTTATGTGTCTAGATCTAATGTTCTGCTTGCTCAGGTGAAGTGAACCCTCAGATAACCAAGGCTAGGGCTAAGAAGGGCTTTTCTTTGCTTTTCATTGCATTTTTCCTAAAAGAAAGGAATTGGCCAAAACTAATCTAATGTCTACTGTCATTGGTCAAAATTGCACTGTCATGCCATTGCCTGTATCTTAGTTAGGGACCACTTTTACCATAGAGGTGATTCCTAGTCACCAACAGCTACTAATCAATGTGTTTTCCTGGTCTTGGAGGGTAACATTGCTATGCAAGTGGAAATTAGGTTAAAGTTGGTTTTTGGTTGGTTTTTTTTTTTTTTTTCCCCTCTTGCAATGTAACCAGAAGTTCACTAAGGCAAAATCTTGAAGAAAATAGCCTGCTAAGTCATGAGTGAAGCAATATCATCCCAGTAAGGCCTTGCACTGCGAATCTACAAGAGAGTTACAACTTATTCAGAGTAGCTAATAGCTACTTTAAAAAGAGGGGACCAGTGATAATTTGGAGAGCCTGTCACTCTCAGCATACAGTGCCTCAAGCTTGATCATCTGGTTCTGGACCAGGGGAGGGATAAGAAGAGTATCTGTTTTCTCAGGAGTGGCATGTCCTGGGATTTGCAGTCATCTATAAGCTGTATGTTTCCAATAAGTAATAAAACTGCTGCAAGCTGCATTGCAGAGCTGCTGAATGTGGGTCACATTCTACCTACAAGTAATAATTTGGCCACCTTACAAGTTAAATATTTATTTTGTTAAAGTCAGTTTCTTACCATTTCCACTTTAGTTTCCGAGGGTTCTTTTGATGGTATTAAAGCCATAAGCAGAACTAAATATCTGCAGAATTATAGCAAGTTTCTCTATAACATTTCACTTGAATCTTATTCTTCCCTCAATAGATTAAAAGGTCTTTCATCTCTGCAGTTTTAAGTAGTATTTTCCACAGTAACAGGAGGAAGCCACATCTCTGCTAGTCAGTTTGCTGACTGTTTTAATGCTTTATAATTTTGTAATATTCTCCCCTAAGGCTGTCCAAGGGTGATGCACAAGCCCTGCTCCAATGCCTGATATTAGTTGTCCAAGACAATGTGTTGATACTTGACTTTTTTCTTTCTTCCACTCAGCTCATTGAAGATAAAGGGAGACTGTGCTGGTAGTGTCAGGGGACCTTGGGCTTTTAAGACAAGCCATTTTTTATAACTTTATTTAGGAAGCTTCTCCTAATATTAAGAAGTAAGTCCCCTCAAAAAGGAGAGAGAGTAATGAAAGATAAAAGACTGACTGTTGTCACAATTTTTGCTGCTCTACCCACAGAGGCTGTTTCTCATGGCCAAAAATGCCTAGGATGAACTGCCTTTTCAGTCTGTATTATGTAAACGTATTACAGTTATTTTACAATTGTCTTGCTCAACTTTGGCAATGTATAACTGAAGTTCTGTAGAGACAGATACACGTACCATAAAGGTATCAAAAGACTTCAAATGAGTTTGTTGCTTCCCAGTGACTATATCAAAGCTACTGACATTTTTGTTATTCACCAAAGAAAGAAGAAACTGGAAAAACTGTTAGCCTATTTACGGATATTTTTATTGGATATAAGGTAATGTACTGTAATACTGTAATACCAAGGAAATGCCCATACCAAATAATCTGTGTTTAACATGATGAGGCAGAAAGGCATGTTTTTCTCATTCTTTCCTGGGTCTCCAACAGCATAGTAATTTTTTGGATTGACTGGCTTTTTCTCCCAGTTTAGAAAATTTTACTGAAGAGGAGGATAGACAGATGCAAGGTCTTTGTGCAGGTATTTCTAGCTGTCCAGAAAAAAGTTAGGTCAACTCTGGAACTGCATAGGTGCAAAAGAGCAGTGGTGTTTCCTAATGTATGCAACTGAAAGGTATGTGCAGGCTTGATACCATGCTAATGTAGTCCTGTGGCATCAGCTTATAGATGGCTCACATCTAATCAGATTGGAGCATGATGTCGTGGTTTAACCCCAGCTGGCAACTAAGCACCACACAGGCGCTCACTCACTCCCCCCAGCAGGATGGGGGGAGAGAATCAGAAGGGTAAAAGTGAGAAAACTTGTGGGCTGAGATAAAAAACAGTTTAATAATTGAAATAAAATAAAATAATATTAATAATAAATTGTAATGAAAAGGAAAATAACAAAGAGAGAGAAAGAAAACCCAAGAAAGGCAAGTGGTGCAAATGAAAATAATTCCTCACCACCAACCGAGCAATGCCCAGCCAGTCCCTGAGCAGCAGCTCCCTCACCAACCTCCCCCCTAATTTATTGCTGAGCATGACGTCATATGGTATGGCATATCACTTTGGTCAGTTGGGGTCAGCTGTCTCGGCTGTGTCCCCTCCCAACTTCTTGTGCACCCCCAGCCTACTTGCTGATGGAGTGGTGTGAGAAGCAGAAAAGGCCTTGACTCTGTGCAGGCACTGCTCAGCAGTAACTAAAATATCCGTGTATTACCAACACAAATCCAAAACACAGCCCCATACTAGCCAGTATGAAGAAAATTAACTCTATCCCAACCAAAAGCAGCACATATGAGTAGAGAAACCCCTAACTGTGTACTACAGAAACTCCATAACTGAGATCAGAGTCACAGACAGACAGAACACTCAGAGAGAGAAAAAAATAAAGGGAAAAGAGGCTGCTAGTCTGGAAACTGAGGCAAAAGCCAGGAACCAACTGATAAGCTTGACTTATGCTCAGTAAAGACACTATCAGGGAAGCCCTTTCTGAACCATGTAGATTTTAAGAACCCTAGACTGTATTCAACCTTAATACAAATGGGAATATTGACACACTGGGAGAGGCACAACACTAAGCTGACAAATACTAAATATATTAAAAGCTGACAAAATATTTGGCTAGCATGATCATATTGCAGGTCAGGAGGAGAAACCTGTCCTGGTGGCAGTCAGCCAGTGTCCACCTGGGAGGGAACTGCCAGTGGAGGAAGAACTTACGATTCCAAATACACCCACAGTCACAGGCATTTTCAGATCTGCCATGCTTGACAGGCTAGCATTTTTTACATGGGCAACTGCATTGGAAGCTGGAATCCTGGCATGCAGAAAAGGTCAAAAGATAGCTGCAGAAACAGCCCATTAGGGACTGGAAAATAGAAGATTTTCCCTGATGAATGGATAAAATATCTGGGCTACCATTAAAAGCTAAGACACTTTTGTTCTCAGTGGTAGCTAAGTCTTAAAGAAATAAATGTGAGAATGACTTTTAATGCCAGAACCAGGGATCTAGTGCAATCAACCGTATCTTTCAGTCATATGTGGAGGGGCAAGGCACAATCACAGCACAAAGGAATATAATTCTGTGTCCTATGCTCCATATCATCTCAGTTCTGTCTCCATTCCTTCTGGCTCCTTGTTAGCAGGACCCCATGGTCCAGAACAATCTGTGTCCTCAAACTGCTTCCTCCTACTTTTATCCTGTCAATAAATATGACTGTGAATGATCACTTAATGGAGATCCTTGTTCAGTTCAGAAAATGTCATCTAAGTCTGTTTGCTCTAGGGGTCTGATTATTTTCTTAGACCTTGTTTCAACCTGCCTCAAGCACCACTGTTTTATTTGCTTTGCAATGAATTCGATTCCCAGCTCAGTGAGCCTCTGCAACACCTGAGGATAGACTTTGGTGTTTTTCATCATGGAGACAAGCTCCCTGGACTGTATTATTATTCAGATCCTCAAGAAGGGCCATCCTGCCGGTCTGAAGCCTTTGATTCCTTGAAATTATTTCCTAAAATCAACAGAGTAAGAAGCATGGTGCTGAAAGAAGGTGTTAGAGAAATCCTGCAATAATTACCCAGGTGGATGCTGGCATTGCATCCTTAAAGCAATGCATCCTTAGAGCAATGCATTCTGATTAGGAAATCTACTAAGAGACTTTTTATATAACTAAAGAATTCCACGCAAGGCTTGTACATGGAGTATGGCATAGCAATGAAATAGATCTATAGTGCATGCACCTTGTCTTATACAATTTAGGAAGTAAGTATAAACCACGACGACGCAGCCAGATATTATCTAAGGAATTACTCATTAATACTACCACCAGACACTTACCATCAAGAATGGAATTTGCAGTGAACTGTAACAGTTTTAGCTGACAGTAATGCTGTTAAGGCTGTATAAAAGGGATTTTTTTTTTCCTGGCAGTTGAAAGATGCACATCACAATATATACATAATGATTTATTACTTACTAGTTAAAGCATGTGATACTGAGTGTCCCAAGGAGTTTACTTGTCATGCTCTGCTTGAAATCAAGTGCAGTACTAGAGACAGTATGATTAGTTCAATCCTATGCATGCATCTATCTGTGCATCTGTATGTGTTATTTTAATATTTCTGTAACATGTATACATGTATTCAGGTTCTGCTTCAGAAAATTGCCAACCACAATTTCTGTTGATAACCTGATTCAATGCTGTCTATGGTCATAACCTGCCCTCGACTGATGAAAGGTTAGACAATTTGTTCTTAAATGATTACCTCAGTGAAGAAAAGATTTTAAGGATAGCAATTGTGGTCTGTCTTCAGTGCTGGAGTTTTTATAAGTCACTTGTTTCACTGATTTAAGCTCTGACTTTGAAAAGGCCAAGCAGCAGGGGAAAAAAATAGAAAACCTTAGGCCCTGTTTCCTAAGGGATACGTATTATCATTATTGACCTGTTCAAGGAGAAGTAGCAGCTGGAGGTGGAGTTGCACGCAGTGTTCCCTGGCATGCTTTTACTTCAACTACAAGGACTCCTCTCCAGTTATCAATGTTTGTACCTAGCAGAGCTTTGACTTTCATGTTTCCTTTTCAATACAGGTCAAACAATCAGTGTAGCAATACTGTTCCTCTTCAAACACTTCAGTTTTGTAGGGTACCACTGTTACCACAATCATATCCCCTTTAATTTTCAAATCAGCTTTGGATTTGTTCCAGTGTCCCCTTTAGTAAATTGATTTTTAACAGCAAGTGGCTTACATATTGTCTATGTTTCTTCAGAAACTGTCTTGCTTTGGCAACTTCAAAAAGTTTGAGAGAAGAGAGAAAAACTACTCTGAATCCTTGTAGAGGTACAGCATCATCTAACATTTATTCTTTCGTGTGGTATTAAATCTCTCTTGCTGTCATATACTTACACATACACACACACACCCACACCCTCCTTCTTTCCAATTAAGTGTACTTTACAACTTCCTTCCTTACAGAATCTTGTTATCAACTATAGGAACTGTCTTAATTCTCATACTACTTTTTCTAGCTACCTGTTTTCATCAGCGTCACTTACATTGTCATCACCCTTTCATTTCTGTACTTGGCTACTTACACTTTGATCCCTTAATTGGTTTTATAAATCTTTTTTCTCTGATGTTTTGCCTCTGTTCTGTATGAAAGATAACCCCTTTTGAGCACCATTCTTCCTGCATTTACTATCGTACCATATATCTCCAATTTTCTACCAGTTGTCATTTTTCCTTTGTAGTTGCCATCTTCCTTTAACAATTCAGCATCTTTCCTAACCTTAACCTATTTTTCACAGTAAGACTAAAAAAATTACAGGTGAAAATATACAGAGGATGACTAGCTTTATTATTTGACTGAATATCAAATCATAGATATTAGTATTCACTTCACAATACTTAGCACTTAGTAAAATATTTTCAAAGTATTGTAGAAACACTAGACCAAATTAATCCCTGATATAATTCCTTGGAGTAAATGGAATTATGCCATTAATTATGTAGCCCATTAATTAATTAATCATCCTGGTCACTTGGTGTTATAAGTAAGTACTAAAAGTTAAGGTAACTTGCCCAAGGTACGAAACAGTGGATCAGTAGCAGAACTAGTAAAAGAAACCAGCAGTTCCTGGATGCGGGCCCAAAAACTAAATTCAATAGGCCATACAACCTGTATTTCTGAATACCAGTAGATAGTAAGTAAGAATCTCAATATAAAATGCTGTGAGGCTTTCATGGATTCATGTTTTGCCAGTAAGAACTGGAGAAGAAAGTCTGTCTCAGCCACAAACAATTTTCCTCTGTGGTAGAATCCATCCTTTACTAGGGATACATGTCTGCAACAAGCGAAAAAGCCAGGTAATAATGCTATATTAATTAATGCCATAACATTGCCTCATGATATTTGGAAAGATGAATGTCAGAAGGGGAAATTATAAAAGCATAGAAAATTGCTAGAGCTCCAAGATGAGGAGTTTCCAGCCAACATTAAGCTCTCCTCCACCAAAAATACATGATCAGTATGTGTGATAGGGATTTTTCTTGGCAACATTATTTTGCTTCTTCCTTTCCAGAGTGATGCAGTCACTGGGACTCATTTTAGAAGAACACAAGTTTTATCTTTCAGCAAGCTATAGGAACAAAAATTTGAGATAGACCACCACTTTGCTTCTCTTTCCACCAAAAAAACCCTTGACAATAATGGCAAAGAGGGAAGCCCACCCACTGCAGTCTGCAAAAGGTGAATCTAAAATACTTCACTAAATTGTTCAGTGGTATTTGCCAGAGATAAGGTGAGGACAAGGGGCACCTGTGGTTTCCTTTCCTATAGCCTAGTCTAGTCTGATGCTATTCACAGGTCATTCTTTGAATGACTGACAATGAATTTTAAATTCCTATTGAGCTAAAATCTTGACATTTAACACATTCATTTTTTATGAGATGCTGAAGAAAAAAATCTCCCAATTGAATTTTGACTTTTCCATTGCAGGTTCCTAAAAGGTCACTGGCCCTTTTTATTAGCTGCAACCATTGTCAAGTCTTTGTACTAGAGGGTAACAGTTAACAAGAGGGAGGTTTTACAAGACCTGTGGGGAATAAGGAGTCACACCATCACTAAATTTCAAGATTATATTAATTTTTTGGCACTACAGTTTGCTACATCTCTCATTTATAGAAATTAATTTGGAGTTACAATTATCAAATTTTAGGCCCCAACAATGTATATTTTGCTCATCCATACAAATATTCAGATTAAAGAAAAAATTATCCATTCATGATGCCCAGATGATGTGGGGATTCTTCGCTATCTAAGGTACAATCTTACATTGTGTGGGCTATTTCTATAATCTTTAAAACAAATATGAAAAATTATTATAACAACTATGATACCAAATTAAAATCACTGAGTGATGCTGAATATTTCACTGTGTTGTAATTTCTGTTTCCCAGAACAACTATATCACTATGAGGAAAAGTACTGAAAAATGCTCTTGAGTACTGGAGCTAACCAAGACTAAGCAAGAGTGCACAAATGCTAATTCTGATAATCATAGTAAGAACAAAGTACCGTAACATATGTATTTTACGGAATCAAAGGATCACGGAACATTTGACACTGGAAGGCACTTCTGGAGGTCATCTAGTCCAACCTCTTTCCTCAAGGCAGGGTGAGCTGGAGCAGGTTACTCAGGGCCGCGCCTGGTGGGGTTTTGAACATCTGCAAGGGTGGAGACTTCACAATGTCACTGGACAACCAGGTTCAAGTCTTCAACCATCCTCACAGTAAAACTTTTTTCTCTCATGTTTAAATGCCATTTCCTGTATTTCAGTTTGTGCCCCTTGCCTCTTGTCTTTTCAATGGGCACTACTGAGAAGGGTCTGGCTCTGTCTTCTTTACCACCTCCATCAGGTATTTGCACACAGGGACAAGATCCCCCTGAGCTTTCTCTTTTCCAGGCTGAACAGTCACAGCTCTCTCAGTCTCTCACCGTATGTCAGAGGCTCCAGACCCTTCATCATCTTTGTGGCCCTTTGCTTCAGTATCTCTCTCTTGTACTGGGGAGCCCAAAACTAGACCCAGCACTCCAGATATGTCTCACCAGTGCTCAGCAGAGGGGAAGAATCACCTCCCTCAATCTGCTGGCAATGGTCTGCCTAATGCAGCCCAGGAGGCCGTTCGCTTTCTTTGGCACAAGGGTGCATTGCCGGCATATGGTCAACTTGTCCACCAGCATCCTAAGTCCTTCTCTGCATAACAGCTTTCCAGACAGTTGGCCCCCAGCCTGTGCTGGTAGATAGGGTTATTTCTCCCCAGGTTCAGCACTTGGCATTCCCTTCTGTTGAACTTCATGAGGCTCCTGTCTTCCTATTTCTCCAGCCTTTTGAAGTCTCTATGGATGGCAATACAACCACCTGGTTACATCCCTCTAAGACCATCAGTTCACCCACTTTTCAGTCTGCCTCACTGTCCTAGTCTGTAACTCATCAGTTTGTCTATGTCAATGTTATCAGAGACATTGTTGCAAGTCTTACTTAAGACTAGACAAGCAATAACAGGCTCCCCTGTTCATTTCAGAGATAATCAAGATAATCAAGTCATTTTCAAGAGTAATTTCAAAGTTAATCAAGAGTAGCCTTGCAATGACATCAGCCAGCTTCCTCAGCACTCATAGGCACATGTCATCAGGCCCCATGGACTTCTGTATGTCCAGCCTGTTTAAGTGTTCCCTGACTTGATCCTCTTCTACCAAGGGTAAGTAAGTCTTTTTTCTTCTGGAGTTTTCCATTGGTCTTTGAGACTTGGGACTCATGAAGGCCAGTCTTTCCAATAAGGACTGAGATGAAGAAAACATTGAATACCCCAGACTTTTCTCTGTCCTTTGTTACCAGGTCCCCCCTCCCATTCAGCAGCAGGTCATTCTTGTTGCCCTTCACATTATTCCCAAGATTCAAATCAAGGTGGTTTTTAGCTTTCCTAACCTGATCCCTTTATGCTCAGATGGTGTCTCTATATTCCTCTCAGGTCCTGTACCTCCTGTCACCTCTTGTATATATTGTTTTTATGTCTGAGTTTAGTCAAGAGCTCCTTGCTCATCCACGCAGGCCTGTCCCCAACCTTCACATCCCCTTCCAGTCCTTCTTTGTTTGTAAGAATCAAGTCCAGCAGAGCATCTCCCTTTGTCAGCTCCTTGATCACCTGTGTCAGGAAATTGTCCTGGATTGCCTCTTTCCTTTTGTATGGGCCCTTCAGAAGATATTGGGGTAAAGTCATGCATTAAGACTATGACCTGCAAATGTGAAGTTTCTTCTGGTTGTCTGAAGGAGGTTTCTGATCTTCTTTCTGATCAGGTGGTCTGTAGCAGACACCCACCACAACATCACCCATGTTGGTCTGCCCTCTAATCTCCACCCTCAGCTCTCAGCTGACTCATCACCCACCCCTAGGCAGAGCTTCATGCATTCCCACTGCTCCCTCACATGAAGAGCAGCTCCCCCTCCTCACCACCAAGGCCTGTGCTTTCTAAAGAGCCTGTATCTGTCCACTGCAGAGCTCCAGTTGTGTCAACTATCTGACCACATTTCTGTGATGACCATCCTGCACCCTTTGCTTGCCTTTCCCACCCACCACTTTCTTACTTGATTGGGGGTCATCTCCCTTCCCATCATTTTTAGTTTAAAGTTCTCCTCAGCAGGTTAGCCAGCCTGTTGGTGAAGATGTTTTTGCCACACGTGGTCAGGTGTATCCCATCTCTTTCTAGCAGTTCTTGATCCTGAGAAAGGGTCCAATGGTCATAAAAGTCAAATCCCTGTTGTTGACACCAACAGCAGAAACAGCTATTAATCCACAGGATCCATCCACTCCTTAAGCCCTCGCCAGCAGGATTGAGAAGAAAACCGTCTGGGACTCCAGCCTCTGTACACTTCACCCTCACCCCCAGAGTCATGCATTCACACTTGAGATATGCTCCAGATCTCCCTGACAGTATCACTGGTGCCTGTGAGGAAAAGCAGCAAGGGGTGACAGTCCAAGGGACAAGTGACAAGCCTCGGCAGCCTCTCCACAACATGCCAGATCCAAGCACCTGGCAAGCAGGAGGCCCTCCAGGGCAGCAAGCCAGGTGGGCAGACAGTGTCCTCTGTCCCCTGCAGTAGCAGCCTCCCACTGCCGTCACTCACCCCTTCCTCCTGGTGCTGCAGTGGGGCTTAGGCTCAGCCTGCCTGAATACTTCTCTGGACACAGCTCCCAACCCCTCACCTGCTACCAGGGCACTGACCCTATTCCATAGCTGCAGATCTTCAGTTATAAAATGGTCCTCTAAACAAGAAGAACCAGATAGACCATGTGCAACATAAACATCCAGTAGAAAATATCTAGGGAAAATAAGTAAAAAGAATATAATTATTTACAATGCTGTCTTGTATACACATAGATATTTCCTGGCATAGATACACTGAACTAATTATTCTGCCATAGTTCTATCAGTCTTAGCTCCCGTGTGGACATCCTGTATGCCAAAACTGTTATATTGTCCCAGAATAATTACTCTAGAGTAATTATTCCAAATAAAATGACTATTATTTTGAAATAGAATGTCCATACTGATCTTAAACTAATACAGCTATAGCAGCATAGATTATAGATATACCAGGAAATATCTACTTGTACACAAGCCCTCCAGTAGTATTAAAGTTGCTATGAGTTGCAACAATTTAACAGAGTTTCTTTTCTTCCTGTTTTTTGGTTGTGTTTTTTTGTTGTTGTTTTGGGGGTGTGTGTGTTGTTTTTTTAATAATAAGGTAGAGATTTGATTCTGTGGTATGTGAGAATGAAAAATCATCACTCTAGTGTCACTGGGATCATTTTACATCATTGTCCGTGGCCTGAAACACTGTTCATTCACAATAGGTGATTTTACAAATGGTTCCTTATGTTCTTCTGAGTGATTATGAACTGTGTTGTCTACAGAATCACGCAAAATTTCAGAGCTCAAAAAGCAATAAATGACCATGATTAATGCAGCTTATTCTGTGACAGCTTTTGGGATCACAGCCCATGAGAGATGTCATGGTTATTGCTCTGAAATGGTTTTCCTCCATGTTACATGTCCTTATTCCTTTCTCTATTGTCCTTCTTCTAGTGTCTCCTTCTTCTATTGTCCTCCTGTCTATTGTCTCCTCTTTCTTTCAGCCAATTTCAGGATGATTGGTGAAGCATTTTCTTAATATGGTACATTAAATATAAACAGCCCTCTTTACATTTCTAGGCTTCTTAAACAAAGTGACCTAAGAGTGAAGGGCAACTACCTCACATTATTTTTGTAGATGTTTCTTTTGTTCTGAAATAAAGTAAACAACGTTCAAAGAACCTGAAATCCTCAGAAAAGCATTTTACTGATTTTATTTGATAGCTCAGCTGTTAACAAACCAGTTGGTATACTTTTAGTACCTGTGCAGATATATGTCAATTCAATGTAAATGGCTTTCTCTTGTCATTTCAGCTAACCTGAAAGAGGGCATTACCTCCCACAAATACTTTACTAAGGCAACCTTTTAAGTTCTCTAGAATTCTTTGATACCTTCAACTTTTCTTGATACAGAAACATTTGAAACTCATTCAAGAGTAATAACCACAGCCACATCTTTTGTTCTTTCAAGGATACCTCTAGGTTTTACACAGTGTATTTTTCTTGTTGATAGATGGAAGTACTCTATTCTGGAGATTAAAGACAGAATACACTCTGTGATTTTTTAAAAGTTCTTTGCTGATACAGGAATTTAGCAGTAGAGCTAACAGGTTGATTCTTCAGAAAAAAATTCACGCAAACTTGCTCTTTGCAGGGGGGTATCTGTCACTCAATGCAGTGAGAGCAGCAACAGCTTATTCTGATCTCATCATTAGCAGTGAAACCAGTAACCCATTTCTGCAAATTAGCACATTGAAAAAAGCAGTCTGAGGAGCCAAGTGGCTGAATAACTTCCTTGAGTTTCATAGAGAGCATTTTGAGCTGACTAATATTGGTGCAGTGCAGCACTAAGAAATTATAACAGACATCCCAAGAAAAAGAGAGACCAACAGATCCTACTAAAAATGCCTGTTTGAGTGACAAAGGAAGACAAACTCCTAATTTGCCTGATGATCCCATAGAATAGCAAAAATCAAGTAGCCAGGAGACATATAATATTAAAAAAATGCAGTCAATTGAACATATAATCTTAAAACCTCTTTAGATTGATAATAAAAACATAAGAAGAAATAAAAAGAAAACATTGGAAAATAACAAAATGTGTTAAAATATATACATTGGAAATTACCGAGCTATGTAACAGATCTGCTTATTTTAATAAAAGATGGTGAGCTGCAGGCTGTTTGTACCTATCCCAGACTAAATTAATTAGGGAACAATATCTGAGAATGACAATTCCATAGCATAGTTCTAAATCCAATATAATTTTCTATTAAAATTCTCTATTTCATTTTAAAATAATGTCTGTTGAGTTCTGTAGATTTCAAAAATACTTCATTCTTAAAAGACAGAGTTCTAATAATTCTGGATCCAAACAGGAGGATGCATCCTACCCAACTTTACTTATTGAAAAGTCAAATTCCTAATCTAAGCCAAATGCTTAGATTTTGTATATAGCCAACGGAGAGAGACAGGATTTCCAAATCACAATTCTTTCTGCGTATCATTGCCACCTGTCTTGATGAACTGCCAGCTGGAGATGCCTGAAAGAGCCTAACTAGCTATTTTGGACTGGGCATCTAACTTTCGGATAACCAGGGTGTGCCTGAGATGCATCCTAATCTAAGGCTTCTAAGATCTTCACTTTTGGTTCTGAGAATGTATAACATTTTTTTGTTGATCTCCTTCAAATATTTCTTATGTGATCTCTCTGCAGATCAATCAGCAGTGTCACACAGGCTTATGGTTTTCATGGATAACATAAAGCTGCTCCATCTTTTGCTTGCAAGCACTGAAGTAGGCAGTGGGTTGTCCTATCAATATGTACTCCATATGAAGCAGAAAAGCAGAACTATCAACAAGTGTCTTACTCCCTCTCCTCTCTTCCCTTCTCAATTAACATGAGGGTCAAGCCCAACAGCTGAAACAAAAAGGATTATAATTTGCTCTTTTAAAGAGAAACACTAGTTTTAGAAAAAAAGATATATTATTGATTTGCTTGAGAATTCTTAAACACATAGTTTGTTATTTGTGGCTTGTTGTTCTCCAGTTTATCATATAGTAAAAACATATTCTGTTTGGACTCAGTGTTTTCTGAAAACATCCCTATTCTGCAATTAGTTCTGGAGAAAATTTTAATCCCAGTTACATTTTTGTGGAAGACTTATGTGAAGATGAAAAAACTTCCTACAAGATACTGCAGGAGACTGAAGGAAGGTATCCTAGCTCAGGACTTTATTCCATTTTTTGTTTGCATTTAATCTGTGTTCTCAGATGTGATTATTGTGTAATATTTGGATGAGTAAATCTCTACTCTTATCCAGGGCAATGCAACAAATTAATTATATTGAAACATTCTATTAAATCTCTTTAAATAAGGTAAATATTTTTATTATTGCTTTTTTGCTGCTCAAAAAAACAGATTGGGTATTAACATGATTCCTTTACAAATTCCCATTTTTTGCTTAGATAGGATGTTTTAAGAGTCTAGATTTAGGCTGAGTATGACTAGAAACATTGACTTCTTAATACATTATTGGGCACTAGATGGTTCCTGCTGTCTGAAAATCCACATTCCTCATTTGCCTCCTATTGTCCGTTAATATATGGTAGTATAAATCCTTTTTCACTGGGGTTCTTCACTTCTTCACTTTCTTTAAAACATCAGTTATTAAATTCAGAACAATGACCTTAAGCATTAAGTTTAAATTCTGTTTCAGTTGTAAGTATGCAGTGATGATCACTGATGTTTAGTAACTCAGTTGTAGTTACTCTTGCATGTGATCCTATTCTGTAGTCAGCTTTACGAAAGGCTTTGTTGGACAAGTTCTTTTCCTGGGAAGCTAAAATTAGTTCCTTGTCTTATATCAAACCTGTAGTCTGTGATTTCAGTCCCCTTCTGCTCTCCTTTAAAATTTGCCCAAATGCTTCAGGAGTCCGTCCAAGCTTGCAAGCCACAACAGAAGTTAAACAATTCCTAAACTCATGACCTAGAAAATTATGGTTTTTTTCTTATTTTCAAAACACTTAGCGTAACAACATGGCACTGTTTCGTATCTCTGATTCTTAAAGAGATGGAGTCATTTTCAAATCTCTTGTATGGTATTACCCCTGTAACACAAAGACCCCAGCATATATTTGTGCATGGGGTTATTCCTCCCCAGGTGCAGCACTTTGCACTTACCCTTGTTGAACTTCATGAGATTCCTGTCAGCCCATTTCTTCAGCTTGTCAAGGTCCCTCTGGATGGTAACACAACCCTCTGGTGTATCAGCCACTTCTCCCAGTTTTGTGTCATCAGCAAACTTGCTGGAGAGTACACCCTGCACCATCATCCAGATCATTAATGAAGATGTTGAACAAGACTGGACCCAGTATTGACCCCTGGGGTACATTGCAAATTACTGGCCTCCAACTAGACTTTATTCCACCGATCACCACTCTTTGGGCCCAGCCCCAAAGCTAGTTTACAAAAACTGATTGAAAACTGGCTAATTCAGCTAGTTTTCAATTGACCTCACTGTCCGCTCATCCAGGCCATATTTTAACAACGGCTTCTCTATGAGGATGTTAATGGGAGACAGTGTTGAAATAAAATGAAATATGTAGCTTCAACCTCGACCAAGCAGCTTATCGCCTTCTACTTTCATAACCAAACAAGAGATTTTTACAGTGAACATGACTTTCTAGCCCAATAGCTTAGTCACTCAGCTGGGTGATGGAAAACTTGCAATCTGATTCCTGCTCTCAGGAGCGTTTGCATATTGACATTAAACAGACATTGGATAAATTACTTCAGAATGGTTTCAAGTTTGCTAGGTAAAGCAAAGCAAATCTTATTCAAGTTTAGTGGACTATTCATGCTCCATCAAATTAATGACAAAATCCTATTTTCACTTGAAGAAATTAAATTTTTTCCTAGAAACACATGACCTTAACAGACTGCTGGAGTCATTTGGTTCTGGCCCACATCATGTCAGGCAAAACCAACGTATACTCTGCTTTATAATACGACCAACTATTTGTAACTCCAGAACTCACATGCATAATAAAACCTCTTGCAATATACTGTAGTAGTACATTTACATTCAGAGAAATGATCCTTGGTATGTAACATATAACTGTAAACGTTTGAGCAAGACGTAACATTTGAAACCTATTTAGCAGCTTTATGAGTGGAACTCTGATCATAGCTGGCATTTCTTGAGATTTCAGTAATTAAAAATAATAGTGTATTAGAAAACTTGTGTAAATTTCAAGAAGGCAGAAACCTGCATGTCGAATATTAGAATTTGGAACCACTCAGAACCTTACTGAATTAATTTGCTAAATATTAGAAAATAACTAGATAACATCAGTTGAATTCTGTATTTCCTAATGAAATTTAATATATGGGTTTATCCTTTTAAAGTATTTTTCACATGAATATGTGCCTGCCATAAATAGGGGTTGGAGGGATGGCAGGTTATGCACCTTAAAAGTTCCACTGGGAATTATAAAGTTCTTCAATACTGCTCAACTTTTACAGATTTGATAACCTTAACAATGGAGGGGGTAAAATTTCCTGAGAGAACTAAAACTCTTCACTATTTTATGTACATTCACATTTCCATTACATTGAGTAATAAATAGAAAAAAAAGCAGCAACAACAACAAAATGAATAGGCAGAGTCTGATTATTTTGGATCCATCAAAATATATTAAAATGTGGTTAGAAAAAGATGTTATAAACACCACAGGAGGGTATATTCTCTTATACAAAAGTAAAGAATTTACAGACAAATGTTTTCAAAACACAGCTAAAATGGATTAATAAAATACCACCTTTCTAACAAAACAGAGTGCCAAAGACAGGGATACACAGAAAGGCAGCATACTGGGTTCCTTTTACTGTTTGATCTGATTAGTTTTTGACTTTTCAGGTATTTGCATTTCATATCAATTTTATTTTTACATCATGGTTATACATTATTGAAAGAACAACTTAAGACAGATTTCGGAACAGGACACACTAAACAACAGGGAAAGGACCAGCAGAATTGGTGTGGATTCCCAGAATAACGAGCCCCCAAACAAAAAGAACTGGACATGGATGAATGGAAAATGCTTGATCCAGCCACCTCCATTCTGCTTGTTTTACTTCACACTGTGTAGATTAGGAGTGTCCACATGGACAGTTACTGCATCTTAGCAGATACAATACAGCCAAAGGTGGTAACTTCTTCAGTTAGCCAGATCACTTCTGTCATTGGCCTATGTCATTTATAGATGTGATTCTTTTCAACAAGTTTCTCAGATATGAGTGATTCTGCTGTTCCTGTGTTTTCTGTAAATTAAAACTGCTGAACTACAAGAAAGAGCATGGAAGTGATGGGAGAGGTCATATTTAAATAAGCTGTTAAATGAAAACGTAAAAATGAAAGAGACAGTTCCTTATTAATATTTTTAATTTTTAAAAAACTTCTAAAAATCAACAGATTTAGGAAAATCTGGAAAACTAAAATGTGTACCACCTTATGCAGATATTTGAAATAGGATTTGTCTCAGGCAACTTCAGATGTGTACATCTGAATTAATCAACTTAGTGGCTCTTGAAAGTCAAAGAAAATAAGTAAGTTCATCATATTACTTTAATTTAGATGTCAAAATAGATCAGGAGAATTATGCCATAAAATGTTTTCTCAGTGACTATAGTATGACCAGCTGAGATGTTAATGTCAAAGCTTTGTACATCTAAAATTAAACATATGAAATGTGATGAACTGTGCAACTGCGCACCTCCCTTAGTTTAAGGAGATGAGCTTAAAAGCCATTTACTCCTAAATTCTTTTTAACAGTGCTCTCTGTTTTGTTGAGAAAAGAAAAAAATTCCTATAAATCCTCAAGCTGCTGATATCACATGCCAACATGTCCACAAAGACTCCTAGTGAATCTCATCCCTTATCTCAAGCTTGGGCTGTAAGTTCTTTAGGACAGGGCTCTTCTTTGCACCATGCTTAACGTGGGACAGAACATTATGTGCTCTTATGTTTTCTGATAATATTGTAATACCTTGATACATAATAGGAAAAAAAAAATCAGTGAGAGAGGAAACCTATAATTTTAACATTCAAGGAAGGTAAGACAAAGAGTTTGCCTGCAATGAAGAAGCACAAACATGAGCATAGGACCTACTTTTGAAAACACCGCATGCCAAGCAAATGATTTTCTTACCATTTATTCTAGCTATTGATATTTCAGTCCTCCTCATTCAAAGGACTGCATCTAGTTCAACTCTCTGCCATACACTCATGGTCCTCATAGTGCTCAAAAGTAAGGCTTTTCTAATCAAGCAAAATCACACCATATGCCAGATTTTTTGTCCTCTTGGGCCTCCCTTTGCAGTAACAACACAAAAAAGCAGTCCAGTTGAGTGGATGATAGAACAGATGCATGTGACTCTTCAGCTTGCTGAAAGAGGTAGGGGGAGGAGTACAAAAAATGAAGGGGTTTTGAGCACTGGCTTTAATCTATGAAGTTTAATATCTGCCTGTGAGAAAGACTTCCAGAACAGAGCTTTGATACTCTGTACCACATATACGTAAGCACTCGCTAGATAAAAGTATACAAGGAAATTAGGCCTCACATAACAATTAAAAATGGGAGGCAGATGTTCATATTTTCAGAATGCTCCGCAAAGCAGGAAGCACACGCTTGTGAAGGAAGGTTACTTTTAAGGGTTTCTGTTACAACTACTGCAAGAGAGTTTCGTTAAACTTCTGAAAGCAACAACAAAGGAAGACAGCCACTACTTAGAAGCCTCATAAGGAGATGTGACATACAGGATAGCAAGTGGGATATTTTTATCTTGACAAAGGTAGATGTTTGAAAAAGGCACATTAATTTTCAGACAAATAGCTGGATTTCTGAGAAAGTATCCTGCTGAGATCCAGTATAAAAAAATCTAATCAAAGGAAATCATTTGAATGTATCAAAAAAGACCGGTCACATAAAGAGGTGGTTGCTGAATTAGTTTTACTGGGGGAAGCTGACATGACTGTGCAGTGAAAGTAATGAAATATGAGAATCATGAGGGAGAACTCCCAGCAGAGAAAGAAGAGTCTTTACTATTTGCTTAAAGACACCAACCTGTACTACAAAGCTTTAAATCTTCCCTGAAGTTTTTCAGACACCTAGGGTATTTAGGCGTAGGAGTTTGGTTAGCACCAATGCATAGCTAAAATTGTATATTGCAAAGCTGTTACATACTTAATTAGTTTGCTGTGCAGTTCCTGTAACAGAACTAAGGGAAAGGTTCATTTTATTGAACTTCAGTCAAGCTTGTAGAGAAGTGACTTGGGGAGATTAAATTAGTCATCTATTCTTTCTCTGAAGTAAATGGACAGAGATAGACACCTCCAGCAGGCAATTCATTCTAGCGTAAGTTAGATGTCTAAGACTGTTTGGATGAATCACCTTCTGACGGTGTCTATCTCTCTTTATCTATTTCAGAGGGCATCTAGTTAGCTTCAGCTAGCTATTAAATTTTCACATCACTCTTTTTAGGCAAAATAAACCTTACCAATATTTATATACAGCTGCTTTGAACTGAATAAGCATGTACATCTGATCTGACTTTTAGAGTTGTTAAACATATTATTGACCCAGAAATGAAAACCATCTCTCTGATTCTGGAGGAATATTCAAAGTTCTTATAAAAGACAAAAAGGGATCCAGAAGCCCACAACAACAACAACAACAATTTGGACTTAGTTTCAATGTACTCACTGACTTTCGTAACAAGGTAAATCCCTACAGTTCTGATGTACCTCTGTTTAGGACGCCTGGTCAGAGCTCTTTCCAGTCAAACCTGGTTCATGAGACTTAAACTTCATGAACCTCCCCATTGCTATGGAGTATCTACAACTGTATCTGATCAGGGCAGCAGTTCCAATTACATAGCCATGATATCTGGCTTTCCATAGAAAAGACAACTGGAAAACTGCAGGTAACATGCACTATGCAAGCACTTATATAAAATTTAAACTTAGAGCAGTAGGGAGAACTGAGTGTCACAACACTGGCAAAGAAGATGAAAGAAGAAAAAAGAAAGAAAAAGTTCCTCTGTAAGGAACCAAAAAAAATTTGTTTTAATGGACCAGATGAGAAGTAATAAAGACTGTATGTCCATATTAATTTGTATGTAATAGTGTCCTCTTTCCACTATCAACAGTAAAAATTCCATTGCATGGGAAAATGACACAGTCCTCCTTAATAATTGCCTAATGTTGTTGGGACAGGAAAAATACTTGCACAGAGCAACATCTGGGATATAAACACCATACAGGAGAAGGAGGATTACTGTATTTCCTACAAGGACTCTTTAAGTCAGAAAATTATAGTTGTTGTTGCAGATTTTAAAACGAATTCCGTTCTTTTGTAGTGGGGCAATTAATCCATTCAGAAAAGCTACATTGGTGTATCTGAGGAAATGTTTTGTCTGGACTAGTCTGTGGTGCTGTCTGTTGAAATGCATCTGCGGCAATCAGAATTTCTGTTTTTTACATATTCACCATTCCTATGATAGTGTATATTATTGATTTTTTTTTTTCAATTGTATGTGTAGATGTTCATCCCAATCTCTTTATGTCAGTTTACTGGCAGGTACAAAGACTCTTGATTTTCCAAATACTGATACTCCTGTTAGAATGTGAATTCCTTTCCATAAACATTGAACTATTCATCAACAGAAACTTTTCAAGAGCAGATATTTCAGTTAGAGGAATTCCCCTCTTTAACACTGTCTTCAGACAGTGGAGCAGAAAATGGCCTTAAAACCTACTTTCCTCTTTTGAAGCTACACTACCTTTGATGTTACACTGAAAGATAAGAGAAAGGGATGGGACCTCCACAATAAAAAATTGTGTGAGGTTGCATGGGTATGCAGGAAAATAAGCTAGGAAGGAAAACTGACTGGAAGACTGTGGATAGTATATGCAGTTTTTGTTGGTTTGAGCTGCTAGTTATTAGGCATGGTGACATGGATCCCAACCCAAACCTATGCATGACCCGTGTGACCCCTGCCAGCCCAAGACTCAAATTTAACCAAATGACCCCTGACAGAGCTACAGTAAATGCAACTCTTTCCAAAATCTGACCACAGCCCTCACTCCAACCCATTCTCACCCTGGATTCTTCCAATCTAAACCTCACAGGAAGGGGAGAGGGAGGGGGAAGAGATGCTCCCAGATACCAGCCTGACCTTGGCCAAACAGTACCTTAGGTTATGTCTAACGTACCAAATCAAAGAAGGAAAAGTATTGTTATTTGGCCCCGAGGCCAAGTGGCATTGACTGGCTTAAATCCATGCTTCTGGGCTAGTGAATTTCATGACTTGATTTGGAAATAGACCCATGCAGAACCCCGGAGTGAGGATTTTTCTGGTTATTCCCAAGGTCTTGGAAATGGGCATATGACAACTCAGGCCAAGTGCAAGAAGTGGTGTGTAGGAGACAGTAACAAAATGGCCTATAAGGTAATGGCCATTTTTTCTGTTATCCAACATATGGTAACTAAATATTCTCATCCTGTTAGTGTTTTCTTGAAAATCAATGATATGCACCGTTCTTGCTTTGTATGATAACTTTTTCTTAAGCCTCCTTTGCATTACATGTTTCCTGGTACAAACACAGATTCATACCCACATGATGCCACAAAATTTCCCATTGAGATCCCCAAGAGCAAAAGAGTGTGAGAGCCACCATTAGTGTGGACAATCAGCAATCTGATTCATAAACTGATTCATAAGCTTGGTTGTTTTCTATTTAGCCACATAGATTACCCCTAACCCATCAACCCCTTGCCAGACAAACTCTAACAGTACTCAGAAACTAGCGCTGGTGAGTAGACCCTGCTAACCAAATCTATAAATGAAGTACTGCTACTTCTGCTTCACTGAACAGTAAATCCAAATCAGTAGCTGCCCAGGCTGGCCCCAAATCCATACCAAGCACTAATCCTGGACACATGATCCCCGCCACCTAATGTACGGATGACAGGGACAAAGCCAAACCCCTGTATTCCTCCCATACTTAAAATTAACACTCACACATTGGTCCCCAGAGGCTGGAATCCAAACCTTAATTGTAATCTCATCAGTCCCTGTCAGATTTAAATCTGTTCCCATCCAGCTGCTTCTGCTATCCCTTACCATGCTATGATAGTCCACAGTGGACTCATTTCCAGCTATAACCTGTCAGATCCTCCTAAAAATCAAGTCTCCAGTCCTAACCAACTCCAAACACAGCCATGCAGACTAGTTATCAGAATTTGCTTGCTAAAATTTAACTTTTAGTGCAGTCTTGGTCTTTGCCTTCTTCCTAACTCAGCAGTAAAAGCCATAACACAGTGACCTCTATTAACTCCTGTCCTAAACCAGCCACCCTGTCCTAAACTTACATTAATCTTAAACATATTCTAGTATTGGTACTGAAACATTCACTCAGCAGAAGGTTTCTAAGAAATTTAAAATTTTGTCCATGTTTTTCAGAAAAATAAGGATGCCAATTTATAGTCACAAATCATCACAAATCTTTAATAAAAGTGCAATTGCTTGACATTATAGGGGATCATTTTTTCAGATGACATATATTGTTTTACCCAAATACCGCTTCATATCAACATATAATGTAATGTGCAGTGTACATGGTGCAGCAATCTAATTGGTATAATAACACTGTGAAGACCTTTAAGTGAAGTCGTCTTTCCACAAGGGATTTGAGGAAACCTGGGAAACTATTTAACAAAAGCAGAACTGATGCTAATAGAAGAAATATCTACACCATAGTTTACAAATAAAATTAGTTTTATCTCTTCCCAACTGGTTTTGTTACCCTGCTAAGTTAGATCAAACTGCTTATCTTGACAAAGATTGATTACCAATTAAATATTACATAAGCTAATAAAATGATACCTTGAAGTTTATCCAGATGGCTTTATTAAAAACAATAATCTCTGACATAAACACTACTTGGAAGGATTGCATTGCTGAAGTATTTCAGAAGCTACAGGAAGTTTTAATGATATCTTGACAAAGCAGGAGATCTCAGCAGATATGTAGTGAAACTTAAGGTGACCTTGTAAATAGCTTATATAAAACATTTTATAAAACTGTTGTTTCCTGACATTCTACTTTTTCCACCATTTGATGTCAGGTTACATCCAGTGAAATGAAACTATATGAACAGCCATCCTTCAAATACTAAGTTCCATCATTTTTCCTGCCTCCCAGGGCATGAAATAGCTACCCACCACCTGCTGTTCACAGGTTGGTTTGTCAGGTTGCAAGTCAGAATTGATACACACTGACTTTTATAGCACCCCAAACTATATTATATCTCTGTAGTGCTTAGGATAGCCACTACTGCCCTGTGCTGGTCTGCAAGCATGCCTAGAACTAAATTTAAAAAAAAATAATTCTAGACTAGACTGTCTGTGTTTGACTTTTACCATATGTCATGCAAGGACTTTGAACAAAAATTGTATATTTGGGGTAAGTTACAGAACAGCCAAGGGCAAATTCATTAAGCATCTGCAGCTGAAATTATTTTGTGTTCTTTGATTCAATGTTTTTCATTAAATAATTGTATGTGGCTGTTCAGACTTACAAACACTTTTGTTTTCCAAACTGATGACAGCTAGAAATGACAAGAACTTATTCAAGGAATTTTCTCTTAGCCAACATCCTCCAGGTGCATCCCATATATACACTTATTCAGGTGTGTTTCTCTTTTTTTATTATTTATAAACAATTGAAATAGCAATAGTATTTGTTTACTTAATTGTTTTGAGCACACGAGCTGGAAGTAAGTACAAAATGAATGAGAAGACTCAACCCAGATAAGCAATGGGAAAGCTTTCAGGCTGTGTTTTTCTCATCACTGTTCACCTGATGGAAAGAAACTAAATTCCTTGACCTTGGGTTAGCTATCATAAAATGTAATCAAAATTCTTTAAGCTCAGAATAAAATGTTCTAAATAGGTTAGCAAGGTAAGTTTACTCCATTTCTATGATGTATCATGTCCTGAAACAGGTCATATTGCCAAAAAAATGAATGAAAAAAAAACTTTTTTCTTGTAGAAAAAATACAGGTTAAGAACTAGTGGCAAACTAATCATAAGACATGATGCTATTTCTTAGAAACACTGAACAAAATCTAACAGGTTCCACAAGGAAGGATTTAGCTAAAAATCAGGCGGACTTACGGAAACTGGAAAATAAAAAAAGCCCTAAAATGTATTTCTATTTTAAGAAATCCCCAATGTTGATATGGCTTCTATTGTTAGTAAAAATATTTTTAATGACACATTTACCCCACTACTGCTAGCAGCTACCGGTCCAGCAATGGTGGCCACCCCCAGAAGCTGGCACTCTGACTGTTTATGCCTTTTGCATTAGTACTTCTGCTGACTTTTTTATAATACTTCTTACAACTCTTTCTTTATTGACATGACTGTCAAAAGTGTCCTGTAAGTATCAATTTCTCCAGGAGAGCAGAGAAATCTGGTAGATCGCTCAGACTTGCAATAAATACACTGAAGGTATTAGATGCTGTAGCTGGGGAAACGCAGCAGGGAAACTTGATGATGTACCTCCATCCTTTTTGTTTAAAAAAAACCCAAACACAAACCCAACAACAACAAACTCCAAAACCAACCAACCAACCAACCAACCAACAAACAGACAACAAACAAACCAAAAACTAGCAAATGGCTATGCTCTATTGGCAACACAGATTTATATCAGCTAGCCCAAAACATAATGGAAAGCAAAGACTGCATACTCTTGACTGTCAATTTCTTTCAAAAGTCATTTAGAAGATTCACCCATGTGATTTTATAGCTGTGCAAAGTAAGCAGCAAAGAGAGAACTGTCTATAGTTTGATCAAAAGCTAATAAAAAATGGAATTAAAATGAAGAAACATTTAGCTATGCAAGTTAGATATTTCCTTTACTAAACAACACAAAACCTTAGCTGTCCACACAGCAGAAGTGATTGTGGCTAGATAGAATGAAACTTCACATGGGGTCCTTGCATACTATTTGTAGCCATTGTTTAAAAAGATTCTCAAATGTTAAAAAAATAGTTCCTCCATTACAGGAGGATATACTCCAGAAGCGCTTTTAAAATTGATAGTACAGAGAAGAGGTCTATGGGAATGAGTGTTATTCTGCACAGTTTAAATAACAAATTTTGTATCAGTTCATATTTCTGAAATACAGCTGATGTGAGAAATGAATTTGCATAATCCACAGTAAATGGGTATATTTTTTACCAGACATAGGTTTTTGTGACCTCATTGGGCAATATTTCTTTCTTTTCCATATTTTTATTGCTTTTTTCCTGTCAGTTTCGAGATCCTGAATTGTGCTTCTTTTCCCCTGCACATCCAGATCATTCATAAATATATTTAAAATTTATTATAGTTTTAGTAACTTAACTATTGATCTAAAAAAACAAAACCAAACAAACAACTCCCCCCCTCCAAAATCCACATGATATGCCAGTGATGCAATAGGAGCAACTGTTTTCTCAGGCTGAAACTGATTGAAAGCATCCCCTATATAAAAATGAAATGCATTTCTGTGGATGCACTGACGCTTCACCATCTGTCCAACATCTCAGATTTACTCTCCCAGATAACTTCATATTTCACCCTGCAGTCCCTAAAGAAACATCACTTTAAACAGGGCCACATGGAAAAATGCACTTCAATAACATCTGAAGGTCTTGCGTTTAGCTGCAAGGGCCTCTAATCTAAATGAATGATGTGCCTATAGAGTAAGCTCCATTTAGAGTTATGGAAATAAGGAGGAGCAAATGCAAGGGAAAGAATGCTAAAAAAAAAAAAAGACAGAAGAAAAAAGAAGGAGAAATAAAGACTGGAAAGAAAAGGGGAGCTGGAAAAAGGGAAGAAAAGAGAAGAGGAAAAAAATAACAGCAACTCCAGACTGATGGCAGTAAAAGACACAGGGATTTACAGATAAAGCCACAAGATGCTGGCCGCCATCTATCAGTCTGCCTTGATGAAACAGGTATTGGAAATTAACTCAGGAACCCTATGAATTACATTCAATCCATGCTCTGGGCTAAGCACTTGTCAATTTTAGCTGCTATTGCAACCTATTACTTACAGACTACATGGCTGGCAAGCTAATGACACTGGAGAGTGTTAAAGAATAGCAGCATAAACTGTGTACAGTGATGCTTGTCACAGTCCGAGCATATCTTCCCATAGCCCAGTGTGAAAACTGAAAGCCCAAACTCTTGGTTCCTCAGTGAGCACTTAACCTCGTATCACATTATTTCACATAGGAGAAAAATACATACCTGAAGAATTAATCAGTGATCTGCCTGTCCACAGAAAGCTTTCACCAAGGTTTTCTGAGCATTGTGAAAAAGTGTTTTGATTAAACTTTTCTTGAACCTTCTTCCCCCTCCCCATAGGATAATCCACTCTGAGGCAGAGCTCTTGAAACTGACAATTTTTTGGAGGATGCTGATAAATGAGTAGACAAATATGCTGTCCCTATAAAACTTCAGCCTCTTATATATACAATGTACTTCTTTGTTGTGGATTGGGACTTCCCACCTGACTAATGCTTGATTACTTATCTTTCGAAACAACCTTCCAGGGAAAGTTAATTTAATTTTATATCTACAAATACATAAATTAATAGTTGTGCACTGAAATACTAGAAATGCATTTTATTAGAAATGTACTCAACCAATATACTGGAACTTCTTTATTGTATTTTTCAGCTGATAAGCTTGTCTAACAGTGAAATATTTTAATAAGCAAGCACATTCAGAGTAAATGTCAGACACTGTGATCCTGTGACTAACAGCTGCTGCTGCTGTTGGTGGAGAGAAAGGGAGAGAGAGAGAGAAGTACAAGTACCAAAAAAACAACGAAGGCCAAATTAGAACAAATGTTTGTCAAGTAAAAAGGGCAGCTTTTTGTCTGATGGAAGAGATTTAATTAGAAAAGTCACAGAAAGAAGCTGTTTCGAAAGTACCAGATCCATTTTCTTCAGATAAGCTAATGAACCTCATTGAACTTTGCAAAGAATTGCTGAACCAATAATATAAGGGGGAAAAAAATCCAGAAAATCTGCTGCAGCATCCCTTGGAAATGAACTAACCAATTATCAACGTGACTCTCCATCCCAGGAAAGGAGTAATATGACACATTTACTTACTGATTTTTCTTCCATTTGAGTGAGCAATGGACAAATAAATGATTACAGAAAGAAATTCTTTTTCTACATTGTTTCTTTTTTACAGCAGACTATAAGTTCAAAATTTAAATCACATGTTGTATGTGCTAAGTCACCTACATGGTACATTATCTACCCAGTTTGTTGTCTAATTCTATCAAGGTTTTTTTTTTCCCCTAACAGCAACCATAACAAAAACCTATTAAGGAACATAATATTTTGCATTAGACAAGGGCATCTTGAATGTATTAAAGAACACTGTAAACAAAATTCTTTTAACGATGACAATGCAATAAAAAAAATAAAAAATCCCAGCCCAAAGGAAGATGATTATGTAGAAATTCAGGGTAACTCAAAAATTATCTTTAAAGAAAAATGAGGCTTTTAAATGCTTTTGGATTGTTTTATGCTTCATTTGTATTCTTCATGTGCTTCTCTCCTTGTTTTTAGCCTTTCACAGTATAACCATGTTTGGCACAAAGCTGCAAGCCTGGAATTCAAGTATACAGCATGTATGGAATGCAATCATAAAGCATCTATACTCCCATGCCACCAATTAACCAATTTTTTTTTTTTTATCATAGGACAGACAAATAAGAAAAAGATGTATTAAAAACAAACAGACAAGCAAAAAACATTGATGCAATTTAGGATTTAAAGATCCATAGAAAATTCATGTCATATGGATTTTCCAAACAGAAAAGACAAGCCTTTAAGAGGAACTTCACTGCTTGAGATCCACATTTTCTTTCAGAACATCTTTGCTCTAAGATTTTGGAATTGAGCCTTTGTGTATGGGATTCTCAAAAGGCTCACTGAAGTCTATGGAAATTTTCTATCGGTGTACGGGATGTCATTTTCAAAGGACAGCAAAGTAAGGATAAAGCTAGGATTTTTAATGTTTTGGAATACGCAATGAATCAAACACTTGTCTGTAACAGGAGATACTTTATTTAGCTAACAAAAAGCATTCAGTGTACTTGGTGGAGAGCCTCCTACTCTGAGAGAGTAAGGAGGAGAATAGGTTGAGTTCATACTTCCCCCCTTTTTATAGTAAAATATATAACATTTTATAAAAAGGTTGTTTTAATAAATGTGGTTTCAAATATTCTGAAAAATTTATTTGACTCTGCAAATGTACACTTCTTTAAAAGTATGTGCTTATTTTTATGAAGGTTGAGAAGATTGCTGGTGTTTGTAGTAGTACTTAAGAAAGAAGTACAAGTAAACTTCTCATCTTCCCCATTACTGCCCTTTTTTCCCTGTCACCTCAAGTGTCTATATATGCATAACATATTAAAGACATAGTGCTTTAACTTGGGTTAGGGGTGGGGATATATCTTTTGGGCATTCCTACATCTGCACTTTTTTTTCCCCCTTCAGTGTTTGGATAAGGTAAGAGAAGGAAGAAGATAATTTTTTTTACTCTTTCCCACTCTGAAACCGTACTACAGAGATAGTTACATTCATTAGGCAGAAAGGAAAGGAGAGAAGTAATAACATAGTTACATTCATTAGGCAAAAAAGGAAAGAAGTAATAACATTTTCCTAAACATCCTGCTAACGCACAAGCCAGTTGCCAAAATATTGCACCTCTTGCTACATCTGAAACTACATAAGTACATTAATATTCTTCAAAGCAGTTTTTGTGTAGAAGTAGTTGAATCTCCTGCATGTGGTATTTTTTAATATCAAAAGACTGCTTTTCTGCAGGCATACACACCTGTAAAAGTTCTGGTTGTATCAAGAGAGGCTGAATGAATGTACAGCAGTGGATATTTCTGACAATGAGATATGTCATCTTACCACAATAGTGAAAGATTTTTTAAGGTTAAAAGACGTGCCTGATCCCTGAAGACGACGAAACTCAAATAGATTACATGGGTAATCCATGGTTCATATGAATATGGAAAAAGTGGTTGGAATCATGATAACAATATACGATCTAATCCCACAGTGTCACAAAGTCTTGACAACTATATGTCAGGTTCATGGGGATCAAAGCAGCAGAAATATGAAGCCATATAGGTGCTAAAATCTAAATTACTTTCTACTGCTTGAAGAAGTGCATGGTTTTTTATTATTAGGGGTGATGCTGTTGTGTGCCAGTCCAAAATGCCATTGTTCAGAATTCAAGATGTTGGCAAAGACGATAGTATGCTGTTGCTAGGTCAACTCTACTTGAACATTGATTTTGCTTGCAAATGGGAAACTACAGATAACAAGTCACCTCTCCTGAATGCTGACTTTCTGAGGTTTGGGCCTCTCTGTGGGAACACAAGCGGGTACGCTTCTAAAACATATATTGATTTTTTTCTCTCCATTAGCATTATTTAGTTATTAATTACTGCTCTGTCCAGACCAGGATGTATAGGAATACACAATGTGTTCTGGCATTAATATTTCTCAGAGCTTCTTGACCCTCAGTACATACAAGGTGTCCAAATGCTGGTAAGTAAAAAAAACCAGTTTGTATAGGCTAGATTGGTTCAGAACTTTGTGGTTTTCTAGCTCGCTATTCATTTAGGTCATGTCTTCTTCTAAAAAAAGATGAGAACCCTTGATAGTCTCTACTGCGTTGTCCAGAGACTGCTTAGCCTGTGGACTGCATAGAATAGCAGTACACCTAGTGATGGCTTTTCAGCTGTGATGGTAGTGGAAAAGATTATTTATTCCTGCTGTGGTGATGATGTAAGAACTCCCAGTGCTGTTACCTCATTTCAGTACGCTGATGCCTAATAAAACCATTGCTGACCTACTGGGTTAAAAAGGGAGGCAGGGGTCTAGTGCAGTATTGCACCACAGGAATAACAACATCCCAGTCTTGCAGATTCCTGTGGTTTTGCTTTCTGCAGGAAACTAAGAAATCATTAAACTTTGAAACCCGTTTTTATTTTTTTGGTTTTGCACAGATAGAAGGTAAATAAAAATCTTTGGCTGGATGAAGTGATAATCTGATTAAGTGTTATCTCTAGTTTCTGTGCTGTAAGTCAAGACCATTCCTACATTCTTATATGCATGATACCAGAAATGAATTGTTTTCCACAGAGATAGCATTTGGAGAATGTGTTATCTGTAGGCAGACTGCAGTCTCTGATAATGAGTCTGGGGGAGTCATTGCCATATTGGGCAGCCAGCTGATGAGTTCCTCTAGAAACCCTGACAAGATCCTTTCTGCATAATGTCCATATGCATGTAAATACTGTTTAAGATTTCACCTTGTCCTGGTTTCGGCTGGGACAGAGTTAACTCTCTTCTTAGTAGCTGGTACGGGGCTGTGTTTTGGATTTAGTGTGAGAATGATGTTGATAACACACTGATGTTTTAGTTGTTGCTAAGTAGTGCTTACCTTAAGCCAAGGACTTTTCAGTTTCCCATGCTCTGCCAGCAAGCAGGTGTGCAAGAAGCTGGGAGGGAGCAGAGCCGGGGCAGCTGACCTGAACTAGCCAAAGGGTATTCCATACCATGGAACGTCATGCCCAGTATATAAACAGGGGGGAGTTGGCTGGGAGGCACGGATCGTGGCTCAGGAACTGACTGGGCATCGGTCAGCGGGTGGTGAGCAATTGCATTGTGCATCACTGTTCCCCCCCCCCCCCCCTTCCTTTTTTGTTATATTCCTTTTCATTACTATTATTATTATTATATTTCATTATTACTATTGTTAGTATTATATTTTACTTTAGTTATTAAACTGTTCTTATCTCAACCCACGAGTTTTACTTCTTTTTTCCTTCCCTCCTCCTCACCCCACTGGGAGGGGGAAGGGGGAAGCGGCTGCGTGGTGCTCAGTTGCTGACTGGGGTTAAACCATGACACACCTGAATGAAACTCATCTCAAAACATTGAAATTAATGGGAATCTTAATTACTCTGTTGGGAGCTGACTCATGCATTGCGATGTTAACTAGTGTAGATTTTTCCTGTATTTCCTGTTTTTCCTATGTAGTAGTATTGTTCACGTGGTACCATGGTCAACATTAAAAGCTGACATTCATTATGTCTTGCTGTACTACTGAATACAGACACCATAATGCTTTCTATTTAAAAAAAAAAAAAAAAAAAGAGGCAACACCACAATACTTCAGACTCCCATGTGATAAAAAAAGAAATAAAATGAGGGGTTTTGCCATGTAGAAAACCCTTTTCAGGTCTCATCTCTGCCTTAACCATCTGGATGTGTCCTACCTGTGCACCTGGATGTGACGGGGCTAAGGTGCACTCCAGCTCCCCTTGTAGCCTAGTTTCGGTGAGGAGGGAAGCTGGCTGGACAGACTTGAAGGAAGTTCCACTATACTCACATTAGTTCCTGCATCTGGTCAACTGAGAGACCATGAGTGCAGAGCTAACCATTGCTTTACAGGCTATATACAGGTTGTACATGCCAGCTTCAAAGACAAATAAATTATATCACTATATTTATTGTCAAAAATAGTTAATTAAATGTAAAACACTGGGTCATATTTACCCTGACGACAACATGAGAGTTACTTGGATCTAAACAGGAATCATAAGTGTACAATTTGTTCAAGATTACTCTTTTTAAAGTTTACTTTTAATGTATATTTACCCTAATAGAGCTAGAATACCGTTTTGACGTATTTTCAGTGTCAGAAAAGACCATAATCTTGCTATTTAAATCTAATTTGCAAGTTATTATTTTCATGAAGTATGTGAAAAATGTATTTTGTTTTCCATACAGGCAACTATTTTGTTATGATTTAGGTAAGGTAAATTATTAGACTTATGACTGGATCAGCAATTTTTATTGTATGCACCTTTCATTACTGTAAGATTTTTTCATTTGCCTTGTACTGAAAATATTTATGCTGACCATCAAGCTACCTGTGGTCAGTCACAACTAGTTTAAGTAATTTTTTATCTTTTCAATTATTGACAATGCAACTTGGCTCAACTTACTTAAACCAGTATGTCACCTTCTTTTCATTTTTCACGCATGGCCACAGCTTACAATGAACTTTCAGTAGTTCTTTATGCCTCTGTGAAATATACCTATAATTTTCCTTTTACTTCTATAAAAAATGGAAGCCAAACTAGAAGAATAGTGTGATAAATTAGTATATTTTTTATTACTAAGAAATGTGAACTATTTTCTTTACTGCATATTTAGCTGGTTTTGGCTTTGAACTTTTTCGCTTCAATCAAAGTGCAATTTTGAACAAAACTGTTTCTTAACTTTAATGGAAGCTCAGCTAGATTTCCTTTTTCATTGTAACTAACTTGCAGCAGAAAAGATATCAGCAGAGAAGGCCTCATTATCAGACATGGATCAAAATATATACCAAAAGTAACCAAATGTACACATATATGTATATATGTTGCCAGGAAGTGATTACATCTTTGTGTCACAAAAGCAGTGGTTGCAAGTAATACTTAAAGACTTGCTGTCTTTACATGGTATTCCTTCCCCTTAAACTCTTGCTCTTCATGCTGCCACCATTGAGATAACAGCAGGAGCGCTAGCAGAGACAAAACATCGACCGGCTGCTGTTGTCATAGCTTGAGTTAGGGCATCTGCCCATCACAGAAAAAATGTCAGTTACTTTTCTAAATATAAAGTTAAAAGAGTATCTGAAAGACTTATATTCACACAGTTATTTCTTGGTTTAAGTTAATGCATTTGAATAATCCTGAAGTATTATTGCACTCCTACTATGTTCTACAGTTTATTTCTATTCTACATCTAGCTGCTGTTTGCCACGGTACTGTTATGCCTGGAACTATCTTCTGTCTTTTCCATTGATTGTCTTTTTTTTTTTTTTTTTATTGTGAACATATTTCCCATGTTGAATAGAGTAACATTTGGCATTGAGATGGTTATTCTAATGACTATACACTAGAAATTTTATGAATGGCACATTAATTCTGTTTCTCCATAAATCCACAGTACAAACCTCCAAAGCTAATCTCACAGTATTAGACAGTTTAGGGGAAGAGAGCTGGCTATTGTCATGTTTCCTGATTTAAGAGAGATTATTTTCCCTTCTCTGTACCACAATAACAATGCTGTGAAATGACCTATTTATCTTTTATTGTCCAGCTCCTGGGAGACAGAAGGTGTAGGCAGAGAGTGGAACTTGCATGTCCAGCTTGCGGATTTTTTCCACCTTGTCTCCTGTGGAACAACAAAAGAATACTTGCAGCTGGGATCTGCATCCACCCCATTGTTCACCATCTCCCATACCCTCTGGAATTAAGGTGGGTTTTTTTCCAGAGATGAGTTCATAAGGCTTCAATAAATGAAATAAGACACTGAAATCGAATTCTAAGGAACAAAATACTATGCATTGCTTTCAAACCCAGGGAGAGGGGAAAGGGGAAGAGAGGACAAATTAAGCTGTGACTTTCTCCAAATTTGTCTGACACACTTCTTCCCCTTCCTGTACTGGCTCTGAGCAATGGGCTAGTGGCATAGATACAATTTAAGTAAGAAGTAAAAAGAATGACTGAAGAACAGATAGTCATTTGTAAGTAGACTATAGAATAAGATAGTCATTTGCTCTTTGTCAGACAAACTCTATGCTATCCCCATTCTTTGTGTGAAGAAAATGAGAAAAACTAAAATAAAAAGAATCACTTTCTACACTTCTGAGGATCTTGGAAAACCAAGCTTTAAATGGAAGTGAAAAACATGTGCCACCAAGTTGCATACAGATTGCCATCTCTTTTTTATTTATTTTAAAGCATTAGAGATGCATTCAGAAGACAAGTCATCAGTCAGCAGTGACAGTCAACATGAAAATGTATAAGAATAAATTGGGCTTTAATTTTTCTTGACTAAGTATAGACATCTATCATAACTAATGCACTTCTAATAGCACAGCATTTTTTTCCACAAAGTAATCTCATCTATTTTGTTATGTGTCTTAAACTTAATTAGAAAGCAACAGTCCTAGCAGTTATAAGAAGAAAGACAATATTTCTTTTGACCAATGTAGGTGAAATCTACTGCAATTAAAGTTATGGCAAAGTTTATGCAAGAACAGAGAGATCATATCTTTGCTAAATAGGCTGTGAAGTCCTCCTACTTTTGGTGCTTAATTACTGGTGTCATGCTTGTAATAGCGGCATCTGTGCACACTCAACACTCTAATGGGCAGCTCCTACAGGACTAATGAATTTTAATTGATGGTGTTTAGCGTGGCTTTTGGTTTCTGTCTCTTGTAGAGGAGGCTATGCCCTTCTGCTCTTCTGTCCCCAAGTGAGCTGCATCTCTGTTGGGGATCTCATAGATACAGATGGTCAACAAAAGGTGAAGAATGCCAGAACTCTCTGGGCATCAGTCGCTTTTCAGTAAAGATAAAGCTTGAATTGCTAATCAGCTTCCTTTTTTCCACCCAAGCTGTTTACGCTGTGGGTTTAATATTAATCTCTTTTAGTAAGATGACACATTCCTTTTCAATTCAAAATATGCTTCCTAGGTTGACAAATCAGAAGGCGACCTTCTTCTCAGCCTCTCCATAGGTAGTTTTAAATGTAGCGTCCTTTGTCAGAGGCAAAACAAAAACACCTCATGGTGATGCTTAATCATTGTACCCACTCCCAGAGTTTTTGCAAAGGACTGAAAAAAAATACATCTTCCTAAAAGTGCAGTTAGCTCTCTAAATGTTATCTTTTCTGTAAGTATTCTTTTTTCTCAGATCAAATGTTCATTCTTCACACTGATACTTCCTTTATTTGTGCTTCCAAGAAGATGCAATGGAAGGCAAAACTTATTTGGGGGAAGTATCATTATCTTAATAAGTCTCAAGTTTCTTTTGCTTGGTATAAAAGACTTTTAAGGGGTGAGGAAGTAACTTGAACAAACAATATGAGTGGCATGAACTTACTATTCAAAAATTCCTCCTTCAGGAACAACAAATCTTTAAATCAGCAATACGTCAGAGGCTACAAAGAGATATGCTATAATAAAAATCTGGTTTATATAGAAATAGAAAATTGTCCACCCCTTGTTGCCTAATTAACAGAGCTGTTTGTTATTAGTTTTAAGACAATTGATTGCCTGCTTTCCCTTAGCCTATCCACCTAAAGGGGATAATCAAAAACTAGGAATGAGAATGTGCTGTTTGTGAGTGATATCTCTGAACTGCTGTCATCTGTAGTCCCCTTTTGCTAAAAAAAGCCAAACCAAAACCAAAACCACAATGCCCCTTTCCTTTATGCATAATCTCATATATTTTAAAAGATAAAAAGCTAAGGAAGTTTTTTTATCTCAAACATGTATTAAATATATTAACTAGATATCATCATGAATGAATGCTTCAAATAGTCATCATTTAGTATTTTTCAGATGAAAAGAAGACTGAGAAAGTTTAATGTGCCATTTGCTGGTTTGAATACTGAAATAAACAATATTTGTGTTGCTTTCCAAAACTCATCTGTTGCGTCTTCATGCTGCCCACATCCTCCATCAATTTGTCAGCATGCAACCATGATGCTGGAATGCAAGGATGGATTCGTGGCACTCAATGCCTTCTGTCTATACACCATACACAAAATCACAAGATTTCATTACAATGTACTGTGACAACTGACTATTGATTTATGTGGGTATGGTTTTACCAAGGCATTCAAATACTTATTAACTAAAATTAATAAAAGAGTAATAGTTAAAATTAATAAAACATTAAAACAACAAAAAACACAACACATGCATATGTCTCACACATGACCCTTTACAGTTATCTACAGCACAGGCCACAGCTTCCCCAGGGAAGTGATGCTGCTGCACACCTACCCCAACAGGAGCTAGAAGAAGGCACGCGCACTGGCTCAATCATAGGCAAGGATGGGTCATGCTGACCATGGTACAGTCTTCCACATAGCAATCAGGTCTATCTGTGACTGATTCTTGGGGGTCTTCAGAGTGCCTTCCCCAAAGTTTCCTTTACCATGCAGGGCTTATGTCACTAGTCTCTTGCTCTGAGTGTTACATGAGTCATGAAATCAATTACTTCTGGTGATTTCATCCAGTCATTATCCCTTTCATGTACTGGCCACTTCCTCATGTTACTTTTGCATACTGATTTCCAGGCTCCGTTGTTTACTGCTGTGTGTTACTTCTGGGTCACTATAATCACTTATCTCCAGCCAAACATTGTTTGCTTCCTTCCAAACTCTCTGAGTTCTCCTTTCTTGCAGCTGTTCTATAGCTAAAAAAGTGCTACTTCTATATGATCTGTTTCTTAAGATGAGTGTTACTTTTTGGTCGGAACCTTAGTTCAACAAAGAATAAGAAATTTATTGGAAGATACACATATGCTTAATTATCTTACTCAACCAGCCTACCTATGAACAGAAACGGTTCTTCCAGACTCCTAACCCTTAATCTTTTAGATTTTTAATATACAGGAACACCTTGCTGGGTCTCAGCTGTAAGGAATCCATTGCAAAATCAAGACCTGAGTTTCGCTCAAGTGTGGACGTTTGAAATCAGCATCTCCCAGCTGTGGCTCTGTCCAAACTTCCACAGAGTAAGCGCAAGATTCTCCTCATTTAACTTTGGCTATCTGAAAGACTATATGTGCTTTAAGCTAGGTATGCATGTTTCCTCTACAGCCATGAGAAACGAGTTGAGTGAGATGTTTCCTACTGTTGTGGTTTAGGCCCAGCCAGCAAAAAAGCACCATGCAGCCACTCGCTCACTCCTCCCCCCCAGCGGGACGGGGAAGAGAAAACAACGAAAGGCTCGTGAGTCGAGACCAGGACAGGGAGGGATCACTCACCAGTTATGGTCACAGGCAAAACAGACTCGACTTGGAAAAAAAAAAAGAAATCAATTTAATTTTGTTACCAATCAAATCAGAGTAGGATAATGAGAAATAGAACCATATCTGAAAAACACACCTTCCCCCCATCCCTCCCTTCTTCCCAGGCTCAGCTTTGCTCCTGATTTTCTCTACCTCCTCCCCTGCCAGTGGCACAGGAGGGTGAGAATGAGGGTTGTGGTCAGTTCGTCCCACATTGTCTCTGCCACTCCTTCCTCCTCAGGGGGAGGACTCCTCACACTCTTCCCCTGCTCCAGCGTGGGGTCCCTCTCATGGGGATCAGCCCTCCACGAGCTTCTCCAACGCGAGTCCTTTCCATGGGCTGCAGTCCTCCATGAACTGCTCCAGCGTGGGCTTTCCCGTGGAGTCACAGCCTTCTCCGGGCCCAGCCACCTGCTCTGGCATGGGGTCCTCCACGGGCTGCAGGGGAATCTCTGCTCTGGTGCACCTCCTCCCTCTCCTTCTTCACTGACCTCAGTGTCTGCATGGTTGTTTCTCTCACATCCCACTCCTCTCTTCGCTGTAGCTCTCTTCTTCTTCTCAGCACTCTTTCCCCTTCTTAAATACGTTATCACAGAGGCGCTACCACCGTCGCTGACTGGCTTGGCCTTGGCCAGAGGCATGTCCGTCTTGGAGCTGGGGAAGCTTCTAGCAGCTTCTCACAGGAGCCACCCCTGTAGCCCCTCCCTCGCTACACAAACCCCCGCCACACAAACCCAACACACCTACCTACTTTAGACACCTATTTATTCAAAAGTATTGCAGGAATAGTATAGTCCAACAAGTTTGCATTAACAACTTTGTCTCTGCCAAGACAGTTGTTCGCACCAATTTTAAGCTACAGAAAGAAGACATCATGCCAAACACATGCATTCAGCTTTTCAAGAAATTGTACCTTTTTAAATGTGGCTCCATTTCCTAGCAATGAGGCCCATGTCCATCAAGCCTTAAGTACACATGCAGTAGTCCACTGTGACTACTAGAAATAATGCTATAATAAGCTGCTCCAGAAGAGCTGACAAAAAGAAATTAATAAAATTAGTCACTAAAAAGTGCTGCTTTTTCTTTGTATTCCAAGCTCCACAACTACAATATGAAAGGATTTCTGTGAAACTGTCAGTATTTGATAACAAGGACATATCAAGTTAAAGGTGATATAATTTTATACAAAAGATGTTTAGAAACTCAAATCTATTGACTTCAACTTGCAAGTAAAACTTTCAAAACAACCTTTAAGAAAGATAATTCTATTGGTTATATTTGCAAAGAGCAGACCTTAATAATTCAGTCAGGATTTGGTGAGTAACAAGAACTGCACAAAAACTGGAAAAAAATATCCGTATATGCTTACAAAAGTTTTAAAACAAGTTAATCTTCTATCGTGTTTGTGCATATATTGGGTCATATGTGTTAATACTTTCTGGCTGTACTGGCTTGCTCTATGGGTATAAGACAGCAACACAAAGAATTTAACTAGCTGGTGAAGCAAGGTTTACACCTGCTTTGAACTGATTTCTCCTATAGTACCAAGTCTCCAAGTCACAACTATGAATGTGGACAAGAACTTGATATATACTTATATTCTAGGAAACAATACCCCCAGAAGGAATTGGCATAAACTAGAGAGTTAAAGGAATTTTGCTGACCATTCACAAGATGTGGAGTTTTGTTATGAAAATCTCTTAAAACATTATTGAAAGGTATGTTTTTATTCAAACATGAACATTATGTGTTTGCTGTAAACAATGAACATCAAACACGGAGTACTTGGAGTAAGCCCCTCACTGCAGACTAAGATTTCTAATTCAGGAATTATCTGTGCAGAATTTCATATGAAACACTAGATCTGTTAAAAATGCTTTCAGTAAGTCTGCTTTAATGTCTTCTGTGCCCAAGAGGGATGGTAACAATATGTGAGGATCACAGCTGGGGTAATCAGAGCTTTCTGTTACGAAACAAACTGTAGTTATTGCATTTGTAGAAATGGCAGTCCATTTATCAAGTGAGTTAGAATGCCAATAAGTGGGCAGGTGAAAAAAGTTACAAAGATGGGGTCAATGAATGAGGTATAAAGAAACAAACAAGAGCAGCAAAATACTCCCCAATGCAGCTGAATATTGAAAAGTAAGGTACATGGGAGGTTTCATGGCACCATACCAAGTAAATCATCTCTAAAGTGCCAAATCCCTTAGACAATTACGTATGTCAGCTTCAGATAGGGTTATACTCTGTTCTCTGATCATTGTGCAATAAACGGAAAAAAAAATCTGGGTATTGTTGTTTTTATTTAAGTTTGAAGATGCTAAAAATATTTCTACAGTAGATGGAAGGCAGCCCATCGGATCACCATCAGATCACTCTGTATTGTTGTTACATACACATACACACACACACACTCACACAAGTATATAAAACACAAGATATCTGGATAAATTTATTGATACCACTGAAATCTAGGAAGCCTATCAAACTTGCTCAGAGATTCTGTGCTCACCATGAACATAATACGGGCACAGAATGCAAATCTGCAGGGGGGATATTTTTGAAAGATGAGCAGTTACTCTGCAAAAAAAATCTAAGGCTTCACATTACAGTTATGCCAATATAATAGCTCCCTGGCAATGAAGCAACAGCCCCGTCTCCCAACCCAGCCCTTTTCCTGATCATATAGGTCTGCCCCCTCTTTTGCACCCATATGGTTGCTCATCAGCTCTTCAAGTGAGCCAGAGCAAAGACCTAAAACAGCAGAAAATGATTTGGGTTTTTTTTTCCCTTTTATTTTGGGTGGAATAGGAAGAGGAGACATATTTTAAATGCATTTTACATTTCTGAGTCTACTCATGATGTGATCAGACATTCAACACAAGACAAGCATGAAGGGTGTGGCTACTCCTATCAGTACGAGCTATTTGTTAAATTGTGATAGCTGAAACACAACACTTAACTCTGAGATCTTCTGAAAAGGAAGAAGATTTAACTTTACTACTACCAGTACCTTGTGAAGTGGATTCTTTAAGGTACCCAGTACTAGGCAGAAACATCCTTGATAAAATGACAAGTGATTAAAGAAAAAAAAAGAAAGGGGAGAAAGACCATGTCATAACAGACTTGCTTGTTTTGAACTTTCATTAATAGACCTCCTGTATAAAAATTTTGTACCATCCTTTCTCAGGGAAGGTATAGTATAGATGTGTAGAGGGTTTCAGTTGCTATTATCATTGAAGATAGGGAATTAAGTTTCAACCCTATTTCCTTTCACATGCATTTCTTCCTGTGCTTCAGTTGGAAGCTCTCTGGATCTTCACATCAGCACAGAAGACCTGGACCCAGGAGAGGTGGCAAGCAGCATTTCTGCAGCCTCCTCTAGATGTTCTGCCAGTAGAAGGCAGCCTTTATTTAACCTAGGAGATAACCAAGAGATATTCCAGCTACCAATGAAACAAATCGGTATCAAATCAGAGCACCCTGGAAGGCTTTCTGCCATTGAATACTGCCTGCTATTTAGGCCTTTTGTAAAGGGGGCTGCATACTGTAAATAGTTTCTTGGCAGATCACCAGTCAAGGCCCAGTGCCAGAGGTCTACCCCTGGCCTTGTTGTAAGCCTGGACCCATGGGTTCACCTGCCATCATGAGGTCAGAAGTTTGAAAGGCACTGGTATTAAGGCAACAATTTAATTTACTCTAAACATTAAAAACAAACAAGCATAATGAAATCCACTGCAACAGTAACTCCGTGTACACTCATGTTGAGCAAATATATCGATCACCCTTTGCAAGGATGTATTTTAATATGTTGTAAAACCTTGCTAATATAGTATAATAAATAAAATGGGGGAAGATTAAGTGCATGATATTAGATCAGCATATTCTGTAGCAGAGAGACGAAATAGCTCAGGGCACTTGCTTCCTAAAGGAGCATTAACTAGCTTCCATATGTTAGTCCAGTGATCAATAGACAATTCAATTCCCAGACCTTCATTCTAGCTCTCAGTAACACAATATTATCTAATCCATGTCCTACCCATTATCAGTAAAAACAAGGGTGGCGTAAACTGGCATACCTCTATTGCCTCCAAGGGAACCCTGTTGAGATGTTTTGGGCCAGACTTCAGTCAGGGTATCTGCTTCCCAACTTTTCTTGGTAAGAAAAAGAAGTTTCAAGGTCACTAAGGAAAGATTGTACAAAACAGCTGCTCTGCAACATCACAGCAATATTTTCTTCAAATGGGATGAGCTCAAAGTCAAATACATGAAGGTTTTTGGTGTGCAAAACTTTGGGAGATGAACATTTTACATTTCTGGTTTTCTTCCCTTTCTCATTTGTTTTTTCTGTACATCCCACTCCTGGGATCTATCTTTTCTCTTCCCATGTCAGCTGCTCACTGGCAAGAAAAATATTAGGGTAATATTGGAAACAGTTTTGTTTCCCAAGTCCTTTGACTACCTGAGGCTCTAACAAGACATTCATGTGAAATACCATATCTGCAAAGGCACTGGTGAAAAAAGTAACATGATCCTGAGATTCAGTCCGCTGCTTACGACATGCAATTTCCACCCACCTGTGAAGTTTTTTAATTCCCATATTTTCACGTAATGCTATTGACTGAGGAGAAAATGAACCTTGGCTTGAAATGGCAAGGTTTCTTCTAGAGAAAACATAGACTAATTTTTGTTCTCTAAAAACCTTCAAGCAGGATCATGTGATATGCACAGATGATCACTATCAGAATATGGAGTAAAGTATCCTTCCTGAGCAGCCCACAGGAGTACCTGTCGACTCTAGGTCTGCTTTGCTTATTCCATGAGTCACACAAAGCAGTCAGAGACCTGGTTTTACCCCCAGAAGCACCAGCCAGGATCGCCAAACCACCATAAGGCAGAAAAGGATGAGGTAATGGTTTGTATCACTGGTAGTATAGTAAATCATCATTCCTGCCCCATCCAGATGGTAGTAGGGAGGGAGCGGCGCCATCCCCACGCTGCTCACTGAAGGGCACAGAACTGAGTTGTCCCTCACCTGGAGCAGAGCTCAGGGACATGGCAGGCTGTGTTCTGGCATCTGACAACAAATAAAACAGTTTACATGAAGTTTGTCTGTGTGGTTTGATGCAACACCCGTATGCAGCCAACAGTTTGCACAGAGTTGCTATGGCCTTGATACATTGACTTTAATGGAGTAAATCCAAAGCATATTGGTGTAACCAAGTGAAGTTTCAGTTCCATGATGCTGAGGCTGAAACCAGAGTAATTGATGTAATTTCTAGCACACCATTTTATTTTAAAAAACTAGGGTGTTTTGAGGAGTTGAATCAGTACATTAATTCTGGAAACCTTCTGCAACAGGATGTTATTTAAATGTCTAACAATCAGAACAATCAGTACAGACTCCTAGAAAAACAGACACAGTTCAAATGTCTGTGCTGTTTGGTTTTGTTTTGGTGGTGGGTTTTTTTTTTCCTAACAGCTAAAGGAACTGTATTTCAGGGTCTGAGAACAGAGCATCAACAATACTTAAATGTAGATTTACCCACTTTGGGGAAAAACAGCAGCTCTCCTCCCCAAACCCACAGAGGAAAGCAGACAGAGGATGTCTTTTTGACAATCAAAGTTTTAACAGGAAGAAGGCACAGACAAAAGCTGGTGAGATATGGCTATTAGAAAGCCTGCAAAAATCTCACGCTTGCACAATTACAAGGTAGTATTGCTGTGAAAGAGATTAAATCAATAAAGAGAAAAGGGAGAGAACAAGAATAGACTGCATTTGTTTCTGTCTCTGTTGATGCCGGCGTATATAATGCAGAAGCCTGGTCATTTCAAATGTTCATCCACATCTTACCAAATTACATCTATTTAAATAAATAAATAAATAAATAAATAAATAGACAAATAGTAAAAAAGGACTATAAATAAATAAATAACTAAATACCAAATAGGGATGCATTTAATCCATTTTTGCCAAGGCAACTTTATTTAGAAAGCTGTTTACCTTTCTGAAAAGCCTCATTAGGCATAAAAACAAAGAATGAAGTTGATTAATGTGCTCTAAGTGTGATGTTCAAATTGTAATTTTCATATACGTAAATGGATGCTTCTGCCGTATTTTGTTTGATAATTTACAGAGTTAGCACTGTCCAAACCACTAATCAGTTTCTTTTTATGAAGACAGCTGCAGAAGATCCTTTTAGAATGCTAATTTTCATTAGTGCCTTCACTCACCAAGAACTAGGGCCTTTCTCACAGATAACCTCATCACTGTAAACTGGGCTTGGGGAAATTCGGTTCACTTGCATTTCAGTTGTTTGGGGATTTTTTTGTTTATTTTGTTTCTTCAGTAGGGTAATCTGAAGAGAAGAAGAAAGAGCAGCAAAAAACCCCCAAGTGGATGGATTTAAAAGAGAAGAGTGCCTATAAATCAAGACCGAGGTAGTTTATCTTTTCCTCTTTTTTTTGATACTATCATCTGCTGAGCTGGCAGAAAAAAAGCAAGTTGCACAAAGGTAGCATTTCTCTAGGTACTGTCTGTATATTTTGTAGGATAGTGACATTAATACAGATTAGTTTTAACACATCACTTTTCTAGTAATTCTGTTCTAAAGTTTCTTTAATGCAAAAGGTAGTGCTACAACCATATGCACTTGGCAGGAAGTAGAAAAGACAAACAGATTAATACACTGGGTTATCACATATGAAAAATCAGGTTTAAATCAGAAGTAGTTATAGCATGCTATGCTATGTTTTACAGAATTGCCTCAGTTTCTCTCAGTAGTGCTAAACCTGGCTCAGTGGCAGCATTAGTTTCTGTTAATTTGGAATTTTCATGCTCCAGTGACAGTATTAATTTTTTATGCCATTGTAAATAGTAAGTAACCAATCAAATGGTCTAAATATATTAATGTTCTGCCTTTGCGCATAGGTATGAGAAGATTAGACTAATTCTGCTGTACAAAGAAAACAGCCTCATGGAAGCACTGTAAGTACATTTACTGTTGCAAGGAAGAATGATTTTTCTCAAAATATTTTGCACAGGAACAGAACAAAATTAGAGGTACTCCCCTAGCTTTAATACTGCAAACAGCAGTAATGAAACAGTCTAACAGTTTTTTATAACAAATCCAAGTATAACGGTGTTAAATAAACTCTGACAGTTTCAGAAATCTGTCTGAGGACAGCTGACACATGTTCAGGAGCCCCTGCAGTATATCCACAATGATTAGAGATCTGAATCTACATTTCAAAATGGAAAATGTCCTCTGTTGCCTTTCCCAGAAATACATGCTTATACCTATAAACTCCAACTTGAGTCCTTTCCATTAAATCTTCCCATCTCTTCCACTTAGTCTACACTGTGCCGCCTCTTCTCGTCTGCCTCTTGATCCTTCCAGCTGCATACAGACGGCTGCCCACACTGATCTAAGTCACTGAAATGATACTTAGGGTCAAGCAAGCAGATTTCGGATCCCTCTTGTGGAGAGAGTCACACTGATGAGACTACATAAGCAGGATGGGATTTTTCAAAAGGCAAAATGATATTCTGTGGTTAGGCGCCTTGAATATCAGTCTGTGCAATTACTGCAAGAAAAAACTTTGCACTTGTGAACTCTCTGTCTTTCTGCCTAACTTCCATAATTCATTGGCTCTATGTGATGTGTTTGTAAGCGATTTCACAGAAGAATGAGAGAGAACAATTATGGAAGCTGTGCCTTAATGAGAGCTGGGGTGGGGGAAAGGATTACAGTGTACTATTGAACTGAGAGGATATATACTAAAATAGCTGGCATAGAAGACAAGAAAAGAAGATTCTGTAAAAATTAGGGGTGTGTGATGTGCAATAAATGTAACTGACAAATTGAGAAAGGCTAAGAGCATCACTTAGGTTGACTACTAAAATGCGAATGTAGTATACTGCTTATGCAAAACTGCTTGTTTTAGACAAATGAACTGCCAAAACAACTACCTTTTTAGGTGCATGAGAATGTCAGTCTTCAGCTCAGATACATGGAAACAAGACTGTGTTATATAGTGTATGTTATCTGTGATAAATACAGCAGATCAGGATGAGTGAAAGAAGAGGAAATAGAAAATGCTCCTGGGTCATAAATGATTATCAGAGTTAGGGTGCCGAAGGCTGATAGCAACAGAGGTACTGGAGTCAGAGAGGCAGAATGCAGGAAGAGAAATGGAGGAGCACTTCTACTGTTAAAGAAACACAGCTATGGAGGTGCTACAAAAGCCTTCCTTGCTGATTTCTGTCTATTTTCTTTGTATTTCAGATATATAAACAGTTGAGACTGCTAGATTGTCACTATGTAATCCTGTTGCTGCTGCTCCTGACTGTGGGATCATCCCAGGCTATAGAAAAAGTAAGTTAACAGAGAAAAAAGAAAAAAAGAGTAAGCAAGTAGTTAGGCAGTAAAAGATAATGAGAATCATGGCAACACTGTCCTCATTTGGCTTTAGAGGGACTTTGACAGCCATTTGACACCCACAAAATTTCTCACATGTTGACAAGCCAAACATGGCACCTGATACATGAGCTGTATTCAGTGCTCTTTGTAACATCTGCAAAGTAGGGGTTGCCTATCCATTCCTTATGTTTCATTGGTTTACTGCACAAAATTCATAAAAGTGTAAAAATGAGCTATGAAGTGTCTTAATAGCAGAGACATTTTAACTGAATATTCTGAAAATCTAGACTCCTTGGAATGATCTAATAATTGTATTATTTTACTAATTTATACCTATTCTCAAGAAAAAATGTTTTGATATCAATAAACACAACATTATCAAATTGACATAAGTACAGAAAACAAAGCGAAGTATGCCAGAATGAAGATGTCTAGTAACATGAAGCAAAAAAATCTCTGTGTGTTGGTACATTGTGCCTTTTTGTGGGGAGTTCGTCTCCTCTGAACTCCCCCAAACAAGCTCTGTCTGAAACACGGTTCACTGAAAATACAAAAGTTATGGGCAAAATATATTTTCACCTAATGTAGTCACTAAGTGAAAAACCTTTTTGCTGAAAAGACACATAGATGCCCTGGAATAGATGAAAGATGGTGTGTTAGTTTATAGCAGCTTTTCCTTAGAGTGATAACTGAATCCAGCAAAACAGATTCCAATGTTACTTGTCCCTGCTGATATCTAGGGTTTTAATTCTATTATTATCAAAGCTCTCTTTGAGCCCATATGCTTGTCTTTTACCCTTGAATGTTACTCATATAAAAGACAATCTAAGAGAAAATTTATTTCCCTTAAAAATTTTGCAGTCACATAGCACATTTAAGAGACTATAGTAACTGCAGTACATTCTGACATACAGTCCAAAATTATACAGAATCAGATTATAACAGAGAATTTAAAGAACTAACATTAAGGAAACCCACTCAGAAAAAAAACCTAGAAGCAGAAGTTATTACATCTTGATCCAAGTATCCACATTCATAGACATGTAGGATAATTTAAGTTGTAAGTTGTAGTCCCAACTCTGCTCATAGCAGGGACAAATTCAGTTAGAGCAGGTTACTTGCTCAGCTGAGTTTGAAACATCTCCTAGGAGGGGATTCCACAACCTCTCTGGGTAACCTCTTCCAGTGATTTACCACCTTCACTGAGGACTTTTTTTGTTTAAATCCAGGCGGAATTTGCCTTGCTGCACCTTCTGTCCACCACCTCTTGGCTTTTCGCTATGCGCATCTGTCGAAAGTCCCTGTGACCACCCATTAGGTAGCTGTGCATGGCAACTAGATCTCCCTTAGCCCTTTCTTCTTAAGGCTGAACAAACCCAGCTCTCTCAGACTCCTGTGTCATGTGCTCCAGCCCCCGACCATCATGGCGACTCTCCTCTGGACTCTGTCTGCTTTGTCAACGTCTATCTTGTACTGGGCAGCCCAGCACTGGACGCAGTAACCCACTTGTTGTCTCACAAGTGCCAAACAGAGGGGAATAACCACTTCCCTCAACCTGCTGGCTATGTTCTTCCTAATGCAGCCCACCCTGCCATCAGCCCCAGGGCACACTGCTGACTCATGTTCAAGTTATTGTCCTCCAGGACCCTTTGTCCTTTACCTACAAGCTCCCAGCTTTACCATTTCTCCAAGGGGTAGAGCTGGCTCCCAGGCTGTATTGGTGTATGGAGTTCTTCCATTCCAGGTGCAGGACATTGCGTTTCCCCTTATGAACTTCATGAGGTTTCTATCCATCCATTTCTCCAGCCTCTCAAGAGCTCTCTGAATTTCAGCCTTGCCTTCCAATAAATTATCAGCTGTTTCCCATCACAGTTTCTGAGAGTACACTCCGTCCCACTGCCTATTTCCTTGAGAAAGGCAATATGTAGTTCCAGCCCCAGTGTTGGCCCCTCAGATATGCCATTTGTAACTTCTCATTGCTGAACTTTGAACATTGACCCCACCACCCTTTGAGCCAGATGAAGTCTCTACAATTTGAAAAAGATAAGTTTATGATTCTGGTTTTCATTAAAGAATTACACTAGACGGGTTGAATGGGGACACTGCAGGCTCATAGTAAGGACTAGGAAGAACTGACAAAACAGATGTAGGTGGGTTAGAGTATCCCCAGGGAAGAAAAAAGATTACGTTATTAACTTTAAAACTGGAGAAAACTTAAAATCTTGTATACTCCCAGAAAGTTAAGACAACACCTTTTACCCCAAAAGACCCAAAGAGGGGTTTTTTTGGGGGGGATGTATTTTTTTTTTTAAAGACAACTAAGTCTGTGGATACATTTCTGCAGAGTTTAATAGTCTTGCTTCAAAAGAAAAGAACAGATTTACCCACCTCTTTAGTTGGCTTTTGATCAATAATCTAATTCCTTTCTTTCTCCTGAGACCAATGTAACCTTCCTACTTTTTATGGCGTCTATACTCACTTTCACTTTGGTCTCTCCAGTTCAGATCCACTCCCTTTCTTTTCATCCTCTCTCCATAAATATAAACCCAGATGCTACCTGGTTCAATGAAACAATGTAGACTCCTCCAGTAGACAGAAATCTGCCTATATACCTCATCATAAAATGTCTAATAACCCTCTTTATGACACTAGAAATTGTTATAGAAGAAGAGGAAGATTAATTGTTCTTCATGTTTACCCTTATAAGACAAGAAAATTAGCTTGATTTGTAGCATAAAAGATTTAAAGTGAGAAATTAAGAAAATGTTCCTTATTAAGTACAGGAAAAGGCTAGCTGTCAGCTAAATCCTTAGTTTTTTTTAAACAAGAAGATGATGAAGGCGGCGACCCGTAACTGTGCATGTTTTGTAACTACCTATACCATGATCCATTTTCAAGACACTTAGTTTTCTGGCCTGAGAAACCTCAAAATAGCATAAAAGCTACTGTGTGTCATGACTCTGTTCTGAGGGTTTGTACAGCCAGAACACATAGAGCCTCAGGACAGATGTTGCGGAAAAACTTTGCATGCAGCAGGTCTAGCAGGCAATTCTGGACCACAGCAATTACATAATTTTTTTCAGCCCTTAATGAAGTGTGCTGTTGGGAAGGGTCTGAGCTGAGGGGTTGCTGAGGGTCGCTGAGGGGTCACTGAGGGTTGTGGAGCAGTTCTTGTGCTGACAAACACTCCTGTTGAAACATGCAAGAGGCTGGACTTCATGACCTCCTGAGGTCCCTTCCAACCTGAATTATACTATGAGCTTCTACTGCAGTTGCAACTTACCATCTCAAAAACACTGAGTCTTCCTTTTACTAATACTAGTCAGGCCTGACGATTATAGTACACTTCTATCTGTCAGAGGGAGTAAACAGAGACTTGAGGTTGTATTTCACCCCTACATTGTTAATACTCTTTGAATCTTTAACCAGAATGGCCTTTTGTCAAGCATTTGCTACATGCTATTTAAAGTGATGTTGACATACTCCATTCTAACGACTTAAAAAGATGTTCTATTCACAATATTGTGCACCCAGATCCTGCAGCTATACCTCCATTTACCTATGTGAAAATTAGACACAGGGAGATCTTGTAAGACTTATTGCCTGCTCATCAGTAAAGATATGTCAATGAATTTGTGTGAACAGGTAAGGAAGCCTCTATTAAAAAAAAAAAACAAAACACCTTCCTACCTTCCAAACTAAATTACCAGGAATATAATTTAGTGAACAGTGTTAATAGAGTACGGTTTTAGGGCAGAATCTGAAAAAGAATCCAGATGGGAAATTTAGGAAGGCAGAATGTAATTATCCAAACTGGACTGTCATCAGGACACTAGGGCTGGCATCACTGTTCTTCTGGAAAAAGCAGTGGAATCTCTAATGACCAAAAGTGGTGTAAACAATGGTTTTACTCAGCATCTGCCATGCAGGTGTTCTCCCATGTTCTCCTGGGGCATCAGCTTGATGGAGACTCAGAGAAAACTGTGCTTGAGCCACCTATTGAATTACTAGTGAAACTGGATGAAATATCCCCAAAAGAAATACAGAATAATTAACATGAAGATAATCAGCCACAACTCTTAATTCATTTTTCTTAAGCTGTCAGTTTAAGGAATACGAGGAATGTTGTCAGTAAGCATGGTCATGGAGAGTTCAAGACTCCTACATATTCTGCAGACAGATATTTGCACAAATGTTCATACTATACTTGCAAGTCATTCTTTATAAGATTTTGAGGCATCCAAATAAGGAATAGAAACAACTCCATGCAATTTATGTAATCATAAACTACTGGTAGTGAAATCTTACTCAAGGCAAATATACTGAAGTCTGTTGACATAAGTTGATCAAACAATTCTCAACAACCAGATTTCTAAAAATCAAAGTCTACTTGTGGGTAATTTACAAGTAGGAAAAGGTCATGCTTTGTTGATAAATGATTCATTATATGTAGTCTGCTCAGTACAGATCACTCCATTAATAAACAGCACAGATGACAGTCTAATATTTTTAAACCTCCTTTTATATTCACCCTTCCAGATATCTAGCTTTTATTTCAAAGTTTCAGGAGTCTTCCTAGCTATGTTATTGAAAAGGTGCCCACTGTTAAAAACACACCTCATTTTCCCAAACCTAAGTCCTCCAGCATCTGCAGTGATCCACATAGTTCTCTTTTAGTAAAAAAAGCTGATGAATTAGTCAAAGAAGAAGCAACTTCCAAATCCAAGGATTCAAACACCCTTCCTCTAGTTCCTTTGCATTTAATGCCCAGGATCTGGTCCTGACCATATCATCTAGTTAGAACTCATACACTACCACAGAGTCAAAGAGTGCCTTGGACATGTGCTATTTCCTTGCATTTAAGGTTTGATTCTGTAGCACTGAAGGCTGCAGAAACACTTCCTTTGACATCTACAAAGGCTGTACTAGGCCATGGTGCTTTATAAGTAGAAGATAGGTTTAAACTTACATCTAAAAATACAGTAGAGCCAATTTTTTTGTAAGAAACACCACTTACTGAGAGAGCAGCTGTGTGCTGCACCAGATCAAGTTTGAGTGGTTTTAAGAAGCCACCCCACGTAGAGCCCATTACAGTAATCCAATTTTGATGGATGAAATCCAAGAATACATGCTCTCCTGGTGATTTCCTGCCCCGAAAATATTTAAATACAATGAAAGAATTACAGTATTAAACAAATTTCCTTTTTGATATTCAATAGGCATTGAAATAGGAACTCCTAAGTGCATGGCAGAGCCCTTATCCTTTGAATAAGTGGTACAGTGTATATGCATAAGCAGCTCACCACCAGTGAGATTTAACAAAGTTATTCTTAAAAGCCACTCTGAGTGCTTTGCCTTCATGAAGTACTGGCCTTTTTCTACCTTATAATCAGCATTTATGGATGGCATGTCACTCTGTGACCACTACTGTACCACTTCTGCACTCTGCAAGTACCACTTGCACAAAAGGCCAATGGAGTTTGCTCTTTTTGGAATGCCATCTGAAGAAACTGGGCAATTATATGAAATGTTCTCCATAAAACAAAGCAAGTCTTATTACCAGCTTTGCACTCAGAAAGGGACATTTCATCTTAATGACTCCAAGATGCTTTCCAGGAGGTATTTCATCACAGGAAAATAGTGTTGGGACAATATACGGAGAAGCTAGCATGAGGAGATTACGATGCACCAAGACTAGAATTGCACCTTGCTTCCCTCAGGTACAAGCAGTCAGAAATAATCTTGAGGATTTCAAGAATGGTGAGTGATTTTTCCTGCCGTTTTCTCTTTAAAAGATAGGAGCACCCAAAGAAAAAGATTTTTTTTTTCAGTGATCTTTCCCCATATATGGAAGTTGCCATGTAAGTACATACTTAGAGCCAGGTTTTGCCAGCCATTTTTATTCCACTAAAATTGGTATCACAGATTACACCCAGACTAGCAAATCACAACATCAATTCAAAATCCCCTGAATCTCTAGCAGAGTTTCAGTCTCATTTTGACAAGACACCCAAACATTCACCAGTACTTCAACAGTTACCCTTTCTGAGCCTCAGTTTCTCTGTTAAGGAAATCTGTCTGAAAGAACATTCTACCTTAGCATCTGTCACAGCTGTCAGAGGATCAAGACTTGAGGTTGGCGAGTTTCGATTATGTATCTGTAGTTACATATGAATTATATTTCGCAGGGATAGCAGAAACATGATATCATGAAGCAGGGTTATTTTAAATCTCTGTGAGAAAACCAAAAGAAGAAAGAAAGAAGCTAAAAAAAGAATCCTGTGATTCATATGTGGTTTTGATACCATTTATCTTGCATATGTCTTGAAATATGTCTGGAGTTGCCCTCCCAGTCTTTTCAATTCATAATTTTTAACGAATAAGGATCACATTTCTTTTTGCTTTGTAAAGTTGTCATGTGTGACCTCACCCAAAAATTGTAATGTGCAAAACATCAAGCATTTACACAATAAAAATATTTGCTGTTATTACTGTTTAATACTGTAAAGGAAGACTGAAAGTTAAGGCAGGACTTTACGAAACTGCTATTTACGGTGCATGGACAAACAGCAGTGTTCTCACAAAGTTCTACTGAAACCAAAAATCTTATCTCTAGCTCATAGTTCCATCACTGAAGAAGGCATCTATACTATCGCAAGTGCTATGGTCCCTGACATGAAGATCTTATAATAAGGTATTTTTTCATGTCATACAAATAATAATGACAGCTAAATTTTTATACGTACATGTCTGGAAGAGTTCGTTTATTTTGTAGTACTACATAAGTTTTAGTAAACTGACTTTTTACTCAGAAATTTACCCTTAAAATTCTTGTATAACATTTCTTGCATTGGCATGCATCAATAAATGTAAAATTTTCCAATGGAAGCAAGTGAACTTGAAAGATAATCAGAAATGAAAAATGTATCTGCATTTTACATATGTTGGTATTCTGAGAACAAATGATGAATGAACAATAACAATAATAAACTCTTCTAATTTTAGAGCAGCTTTTAAAATGTGTTCCCTTCATATATCTTTATGATTCTAGTTTGTTTTCTAGAATAAACATTTTAACAATACATTTTATTGAAAGGAATATTTACTGAAACAATGAATAGTAGGCCAGAAATATATCCAGCAGCTTTTGACTGCAAGCTTATATGAAAAAAAAAATTGTGTTTCTTTCCTTGACTGGGTATTCGTAGCTCAAGCTATATGACCAAACAGAACCGCATAATTATATCAACCATTCTACTTGAAAATAAACGAAAGCACAATTTGGAATGATTATTCAGTGAGGATATTTATAGAAGAAAATCATAGAGTATTTTTTCACAAACTGAAGAAGATGTGATATTCATCAAATACAGTTCAAAATTAATAGAAAAATTATTCACAAGGTAGTAATGAATGATGCTTACCACATAAATTCTTATAGAAACAATAAAATCTTAGCTTTTTAACAAAGTCCTATATAATTTCCTGCCTCCAAACCAACCTCTCCCCTCAAGTCCTTGTCCTAACCAAAACAGTTTCTACTCCAGATGGAAGACAGAGATCGCGAGTCCACTGGGGTTTATGCTGTACCGACCACTGTTTGTAAATGACATCAGACACAGAAGTGATAAGTATGATCTCCAAATAACCATAGCTGTATATTCTCCGAAAACATATTAAATCAAGTATCTTGATTAAAGTCACTAGAACAGGCTTAAACGTAAACCTCTCTCACATCACTGTGAGACTTTGCTGATGTCAATGGATGTTGCTTAAGAGAGCGCTGGCACAAGAAATCAAGTACTGAAAGCCAGCCACAACAATAAAGGCATATGAATATAACTTTTAAAAGAGCCTAAGTGACTCAACAACCTAAAGTAGCTTCTAAAAAAGTATATAAATATTTAGGAGTGTGAGTATATTTAAAACACACCTTTGGATTGTAGCTTATATTTGAGTAATGAATAAACAGTTCTTACATAAGTAGAAACTTCTGAAAATAATGACCTACATTGCTAGTTGAAATAACATCTTATACCATTAGTGTCTGGATAATAAGAGTATGAGAGAAATTTGGGAGTATAATAAAACCTTTCATACATCAAGAAGAATTATACCATGTTTCACTTCCATTATTCTCCTCCTCTTAAATTTAAAATTCAGGACCAGTTTCTTAGCAGGTAGGATTCACCATAATAGTACTCAACCCGACACAACCGCAACAGTCTATGTTGTGAGTTCAATAACAGACCATTTTAAAAACATCAGTTTGCTAGCCACTGCTGTAAATAAACCTGTCACTATGATGTATATGGGTATAAAAATCTAGTAAATGACAATATATTTAATTGGCAAATATTCAGCCAAAACTTACCTTACGAGATAAGGAAGTGATTATCCCATTACCTAAAATTGACTATTCTCCTGCAAGCAGCAGCACCTAATACTGGTGTAGTCAAGTGATTAGGAAGTCCCCACCACCATCTGATCACTCTCAGAGAAGGCATGAGACTTAACGGTTAGTAGGCTGATCCAATATGACTTTCTCACCTTAAGTGCTCAAAAGTATAACTGCCTTTCCTACAAGAGCAATCCATGCAATTACATAGCAAATGTAAAGATTAGAGGACTGAATTCAGTGAGAAGTGATAACAAAACACTACGTGATGAAGTTGTATCACTAGCTCTTTAATGAAGAATATTTTGTTCCCTACTGAATATTTTTAGTGTATGAAGTGAGGTGCAGGTCAGATGGAGACAACACTAATCACTTCAATGAAGGAAGTATAACCTACATCCATATTCATCATATAATGAAAATTATATTTCATGTTGGATTGCAAGAAGATCCATAAAAAGAACCACAGTAAAGAACAGAGAGAATAAGAGTAACTGCCCTCATTTAGTAGCCCATACCTATACTATCGAAGTCACAAGGGAGAGTGATTAAATTTAATAGAAACCACCCATGATTTGAAGCTGCCCTCATTTTAGGAATGCAAGGGCAAGGAATTCACTGCACAGTTCAACTTCAATTATCCAAATTATTCAGTGTCCCATGGTAATCAGATAAAAGTGCTTGTATCCTGTTAGAAGTAATAGTTTTTTGGAAACATACACAGTATATAGAAATATATGTCACAGAAGGAAGACAGATTAGAGAAGCTTTGATGCTCAGCACAGCTGAACTGGGTAGAAAACTTCATGAGAAGAGTATTATAATAGATTCAGTTTTGAAAATGAAGATATGCGTTAAATGGGTGGGTTTTGATCAAGCATTTATAGAGCATTCACTTCTGTGTAACAATAAATACTGCCATTGTGTTTCCGAAATTGCTTCAGATAGCACGTAGAGGTCAACATGTCAGTGAGATGTGATGCACAGTGTTGCCCAGAAGGAAGAAGGTAAGGAGAAGGAGCATTGGGCTGACCTGCATGCCTTTTGACAGTTTACTATTTCTGCCCCTCAAGGACACGACAGTTATAATCTGATAATTCCATTTTTATTTCAGCACTGGAGGGTCTCTCAAATCTCTTTTGTTCTTTGGTTTAACAGCAATCTGATCCATACTTGTATCCAAATCTTTTAAATATTTTTTATGGCATTCATTCACAAGCTTGTTAGAAGCTGTCATCCTGCATGGCTGCTAGCTTCCTGGTCATCAACAAACCTAGCCTTTTCAGAAAAACTTCTGTGATAAACATTGCATCCCAAAACAGAACAAACAAACATTAGTGGTGAATATGTTTTACAAACAGAAGAAAAATCTAGAGATTACTCATTTAAAATTCTGCTTATGCAGAATGGGGATACTAATAGTAGACAATTACCCTTACTATTTCAAACTATTGCAAGAGTGTGATAGTGAAAACATTGATTTGCACAACATCCATCCATGCACAGCCTGATCATCATGAGAGAAAAGGCTTAATGTTATTTAAAAAAAAAAAAAAAAAAGGAAACAGCTAAAGATTACTCCATAACTTATAAATCAACACAGGATTTGACTGAGAATTTTCAAAAAGGTTTGGCAGAAAGTAATAGGTGGGGAGGATTATTGAAATACTGACATCTAGTAATACAAAGTTGCCATCTTCTAAAAGTTTCATCTCTGCAAAGATGACAGTTATCATATAATTTAACTCTAAATACTATCCTTGAAAGCTCTTTTAATATTAAGATACAGAAAACTGTCCAAGAAATCTGTAATAAAAAAAGGAAGTGTAGGTGGAACAACGAAAGATACATTATGATAGACCTGCAAAAGTGCAACCTATATTAAATATTTTTCTGTTCATGTATGAAGTAATTCAGGAATAAAATGGAAAATAACAACACGGAGTACATTTATCATGTTCATACATATTTGAAACAAAGACCATAAGTAATGCTGGATAATAGCATGAGAAAATAAAAAGCAAGATATAAATCTATAGGAAGTGTAGAAAAGAATATAAGATAAATTATCTACATCTGCTGCCATATCAGATGATTTCTAAATAAAAAGAGTAAAAAAAAAGTAGACATTCAGGAAGAGTGATGTGTAACCCACTGAAATACCACATAAATGTTGACTAGCTGTATGAGAAAAACAGGTATGCTAAGACAAACTATTCACCAAAAAAAAGAAAAATCTTGTTTCATTTATTAACTGTGGTGTTTAGTCTCATGCATTTATAGCAATGGATTAGTATCTAGTATTATAATAGCCTGTAAAATTAAATTTAAGCAAATGAAATGCATATATACTCGTATTGCTATATCCATACTAAATACAAAGTAATAACACTCTAGTTATAGGTTAGTAAATTATACTTTAGTAAAACAAACATGACAAAAAAATTCTAGAAATACTATATTACCATATACCTATATTTTTTAAACAGATTTTTATTACAGCGCTTTGAGCATTTGTTGCTGCAATGCACCTTGAAGTCTACAAAGCTTCAGGATGATCAATGATTGTATCTTGCTACTGTGCAAAGATTTGACGTACCTTTTTCCACTACCTTGCACCTTTCAGCACCAGTTATCTGCATTTTTGCAAGGCAACAGTAAACAAATTTTAAAATGACACTATTTCATCTGAAAGCATTGAAAAAATGAGAACACATCTACCAAGGAGAAGAGCAGAGTCTAGATCATCTAGAGCAAAAGCCAAGAGCAATGCTTTGTCTTCTGATACTCAGTTTAAACGATAACTTATGTTCCTCTATTGCTTCTGTGTTCTCAGCAAAAAAGAATTTAGTGTATGCAAATTGGCAAAGGGACATCACGTAAGTCCATTTAACTCAGTTATACTATTATTAGTTCCTTCATTAATGAAATCATTATTATTTTTATTATGCCTGCCTTAAAGGCTTGATTTATTTAAAAAAAAATACAAAAATATGCTAAAAACCTATTAAAGAAACTGTTTTCCTAGCTCTAATTTTGCAACACCTTTCTCCTCTGTAATTGATTCTTATGTACATTTTTGGCTGTTGACTCTTCCATCCAGGCTACTAAAGGTGTTTTAAAGAATTTGCCTTGCAGCAATGCTCATCACAGAGCCAATTTGTTGCAACAGAGATTTCAGCGTTCTGTGCAGCGACTATCAGAACAAAGCAAAACATAAGCAGTCTTAGAGATACTGTCTTAAAATCTGGCACCATGTTCAAAGATTGATCTGTATAATACATCCTGTCCTTAAGCACAGCTCTGAAAGTCGTTTCTATTAATTCAAAGGTCCTTTCAAAGACTGACCTAGCTGGATTCTGTGTTTTGCTGGTTTTATAATGACACTTTTTCTACCCAAAACAGGTATTGTAACACAGCACTATGCTGTCTGCTGTAATCCACTATTACCTGAAAGAGATATAGAGAGAGATATATCAATATGTCAATTACCTTTAATTAAATGAATATCATCTCTTTAGAATCAGATCTTTGCCAAAATATAAAAAGAAGTGTTGCAAGTTGGCTAGCCAACCCTTCATCAATTGGCTGATTGCTGACAGCTCAGTGGTACATGAATCAAGAGCCAGAATGTCATTTGCTAACATATTGGGAAAATTATTTCTGGCACCAAACTGCACCTGCATGTTATAAAAAAATGCTTTTATACATCTCCACTACCAGTGCAATGAGACCAACAGGAAAAGTCTGGTTGTCAATTCTTGTATGCATGTCACTGCATTAGTATGGCAGTGAAAAATATTTAATTTCTCTAAATAAATCCTAATGAACAAAAACAAGAACAGCAGACTGATACATTTTGAAGGTCAGTAGATAGCATTTACAAAAGACCCTAAGTAGCTTAAAAGCTGAAAGTCACTACTGAAAGGAAAAATTAAAAACTTCTATGTATATCTCCTTAGTGGAGGGATGTCCCTGAATCCTAAAAGTGGCAAGACTGAAGACATAGATTTTAGCATTTCTCTATTGAGGAGTTAGTTCAAGCCTTTCCTCCTCTCCTTGGAGTGCAAAGGTCCCCTTACATCTTTCTGTGACCCCATTCCTAGGCAGTGTATATGACTGCAGACCTATGAATTCTACCATGGGATCAGGCAGCTAGAAGCTAGGCACCCTGGTGTCTTTGGGACAGAATTATATTATTTGAGTACCTAAGTGAGAACTTACGGGTAGAAGTCAGAGCAAGTGATATCACCTGTGTAACCTTAGGCACTTCATTGAGATACCTAAGAAATATTACCTTAGATTCCTTCTGTGAAGAGAAAAAGCACTCCAAGAAGATAATTTATCTCATTAAAATCTGTATCATCATGCTATCTTTCTTCATGGAATACTGAGTTTACAGCAGTGAATTCTTGACTTCTGTGTCTCAGTTAGATGGGGTGAATTTTCTGTAGATACCCTAGGACAAACTATCAGCTGAATTATTTTATCCATATAGCTCCCACTATGATATGACAGTAATCTACCTCCCTAGGACTGTATTTCTAAGCGTGTCTGGAATGGCTCATATCCATGTATCAAGGTGCCTGTCTCTTGCTTCAGCCTAAGGTAGTGATAGAGGATAGTGGTCAATGGCTCAATGTCCAGATGGAGATCAGTGACGAGTGGTGTCCCTCAGGGATTCATATTAGGACCAGTACTGTTTAATATCTTCATCAATGACATAGTGGGATCGAGTGCACTCTCAGCAAGTTTGCAGATGACACCAAGCTGAGTGATGCAGTTGACACACTGGAGGGATGGGATGCCATCCAGAGGGACCTTGGCAGGCTTGAGAAGTCAGCCCATGTGAACCTCATGAGGTTCAACAAGGCCAAGTGCAAGGTCCTGCACCTGGGTCAGGGCAACCCCTGGCATCAATACAGGCTGAGGGATGAAGGGATTGAGAGCAGCCCTGCTGAGGAGGACTTGGGGGTACTAGTGGATGAAAAGTTGGACATGAGCTGGCAATGTGCACTCTCAGCCCAGAAGGCCAACCGTATCCTGGGCTGCATCAAAAGAAGCATGGCCAGGAGGTCAAGGGAGGTGATTCTGCCCCTCTACTCTGTTATGCTCTGATGAGACCCCACCTGGAGTACTGCATCCAGCTCTGGAGTCCTCAGCACAGGAAAGACATGGACCTTGCTGTTGGAGCAAGTCCAGAGGAAGGCTACAAAAATGATCAGAGGGATGGAACACCTCTCCTATGAAGAAAGGCTGAGAGAGTTGGGGTTATTCAGCCTGGAGAAGAGAAGGCTCCGGGGAGACCTTATTGCGGCCTTTCAGTACTTAAAGGGGGCTTCTAAGAAAGATGGGGAGAGACTTTTTAGTAGGGACTGTTGTGATAGAACAAGGGGCAATGGTTTTAAACTGAAAGAGGGTAAATTTAGACTAGATACAAGGAAGAAATTTTTTACAATGAGGGTGGTGAAACACTGGAACAGGTTGCCCAGAGAGATGGTAGATGCCCCATCCCTGGAAACATTCAAGGTCGGGTTGGATGGGGCTCTGAGCAACCTGATCTAGTGGAAGATGTCCCTGTTCTTTGCAGGGGGTGTTGGACTAGATGACCTTTAAAGGTCCCTTCCAACCCAAACTATTCTATGATTCTAACTGGGAAGAAATACAGCATTCTGCCTGAGGGCCTGCATGAAGTAGGATGAGAGGTGACCTCAGAGCACATGAAGTATTCACTCCCAACATGAGGTAGCTTTCCTGCCCTTTTTTTTTTATTATTATTTATTTACTTATTTATTTAAATAACTTTCTGTTCTGTTCTACTGATGATGTTTGTTTTTATAACAGCATCTGAACATTACAAACACACTTTGAGGAGATAGGGTAATCTCTATGTCATAAAGTAGGCTATGGGTTCATCATTCCACATCTGAAGCTGTGTCAGAGTTCAGAATCTGAGAGCCCTGGGATCAGAATCAGAGAACAAGTCCTTCTTTCCAGGAGTGTTTATATTAAGTTTATATTAAGACACTTCTTGAAAAACAAATGAAGAACCAAACAATCGGCAAGAAGCTAGAAATCGCCAGGAAAACAGAATCCTGAACTCCTCGTTTGCTAAGCAGTAGGATGCAGGGTCACAGTCCTTTCATCTTCTGATGCATCTTGCACTCCCCTCCTCACGAAACACATATTCTCAGATTTATGCTGCAAAATTATATTCTAGTGGACTGAAGGCCATTATATCTTAGCCCACACACAAATCCCCAGGGAGACCAGTGACAAGTGACAGGCAGTCTGGATTTGGCCCACCTATTCAAGAGAGAGCCAGTCTTAAACAGTGTAGAAGCCGAGCCATTCTGCACCGTTTAGTCTATGGGACAAACGATCATTTCCTGGGGCACATGCCTAAAGAAACCAGTGAGTTTCGCTTATTCCTTTTGAAAAGGAGAGGCAGCTAGCTCCTCTGAAAAGATGCAAGACTCTTGATCCCAGGTAGACATAGGTTCCTCCTTGCAACTCTAAGCTATACATCTGAGCTTTTCTAAGGAGGACACAGCGAAGGCATATTCTGGTGTTTCCCAGTGGGTAGGCCTATATTGCTCCTGACTCAGCATATTCGTTGCTGCAATCTGAAGTGTCTGTAAACTCTGGAAATTGCTCTGAATTGTAAGAGCTAGGCTTTTTATTTGATACAGCCTTAAGACTCATTTTGAACTGGACCCAAAAGTCTTAGTAATTTTTGAAAATGGTCTTCAACTCTAGCGTCCAGTATCTTCAAGTGTTTTTAGTTTTTTTCTATAGGACTGAACAGATTATTGCAGAATTAAGATTATTGTAGAGCTATGGAACACAATGATTCCTAATATAAGTGCTTTTAAAAAGATACTGTTCATCTGCAGTGGTTTGATATTAAATGTTAAACTTGAGTAGTATAATGTCAATGTCCATATTCATGATTGATGCTTAACCATTCTACGTTTTGCAAGTGCAGCTGGAGTTACAGAAGTACTGAAAAAATCTTCAGTCAGGAACGCAATTTTAAAAACTTCTTTTGCATTCAAAGACCTTTAAAAAAAAGGCAAAAATATTTTTTTAATGTTCTCCATTTCAGATACCAAATTTTAGCCCACTGGTCATTTCTGTAGCTAAGTTATGAACAACTGGAACACTGAAAACAATGACACTTTCCACTACCGAATTCTGAACAAATATTATTATAAAGACAGACAAGAACAGCTTTCTAAACCTTTAATCATTTTGCGGACAACATGTATAATTGCTGACTGCTATATTTATTCATATTGTGAAAACATTCTCTATGTGGGGTCAGACAAAAAATAAACTTTAATTCTTTCATTAATTCTTAGTTCGAATTTAAATGATCTTAATTAAGTTTCTCTTGGAAATGACTTAAGGAAGTTTAAATCAGGGCTGTTTTATTTCTTCGTGACAGGAGGAAACTCATTGGACCAGATGATGATATTGGCATTAGAGAAGTCCACATCTGAGAGTCATCCAACACTGCACCTACAATCACTACAGACTGATGTGCATTTCTTGGGTGCAATTCATTTGCTGTCAGATCAGATGAATGACATCTTTGAAAGTGCCTCCATCTTTCCAGTGATAATAAACAGAGCCTAAGATAATACTGTATCTAAGCCTAGTTAAAATACAAAGGACTGCACTTTAGATATCTCAGAATCATTTGATTTTAATCCTCCCCTGGATATCCAAAATTATTTCGATGACTATTATACTACATACAACCTAATTTAATTTCTAAATTCTTTTTTTAAAGACATACCCTATGAAAAAATGAGTTACAAATATGCATTTGTTTTTGAACGGAAGTAGGCTGGTACATGATAAGTTCTTTCTTCTTTTAGAGAAATTTGTAGTAAATTCAATACTTGCATGAGGAGTAGGGCCAATACTACTTGAGACCAAATTATTTTTATCTGCACAAGAAGTCGTGCTGAGCTATGATAGAACAAATGTCTTTATTCTCCTGCACTTAGGTCTATTCCATAGGAAATGTGTTCAGGAAAGTGTTAGGCATTTCAATCTGCTAAATGATTGACACATCTCATAATCCATTTCACATGGTCTGATCATGAATTTATTTCATAAAATAAAATGAAATTTCACTTTGAAAAATTTGAAGTTCTCAACTCTGAATTGCCAGACTTTCAGAAAGTTTCTTATAACTCCTATGCCAATTGATTGAAAAAGCCAGTTACACCAGCACAAATGGAAAAGCAGAGATACTGCTTTTAATACAATAAAATGTAAGAACAATACTGCCTAACAGCTATATTGCCATGATTTTTCATCACTCCTAGCTTACACTGTGTGTGACAATAACTATTTATGTCTTTGCATCTCAATTCCAGTAGGCTCAGAGCCATCAATTACACTAGTTCACAGGAGACTAGAATTTGGACTGCCCTATGTCCTCTTGGTCTCAGGCTATGTAAAATGTCCTTAATGGACTGGAAACAGCTAAAAGGCAGAAAAACACTCTAGTACTTCCTTTCCTATTTGAAGGGAGGTGAGTAAGCCCAGGAGACAAGCAGGTAATTTATAGTTAAACATTTTCCTTTGATCTGTATATCGCTTTTTCTATTTCGAGCTAATTTGATTAAGTACGCACAAAGGGGGAGCCAAAGGAGAAAGGTTTTTCTTCAGGCAGCCAGCCAGGAAACATAGTAGCAGATACCTAATTTTTTATTATTATAATTATTGATCGATCTCCAAGTGATACACATAATTGACTCAAAATAACAGAGGAGCTGAATTAAATCTGAAACATTTGAGCATACTTAATATGAGGTCTTCCAGTGCTAAAAGCTTGGATAGTTTCAACTACTTTCAATACCACAGAAAATGTAGGTAAAATTGTATTATGGCTTCACAAGTTATTTTGTGTCAGCTGAACTTCAATAACTGACAATATGGATGCTGTTACCCCACTGCAAATATGAAGAAAAATGCTCTAGCTTATGTCCTCTCCTGTTAAGACTTAAGCAAATGCATTTCATATTACATTTCCTGTCAGTTACACAGTCAAAGTACAAAGTAATTACCTACATCCGATTTAGTCATCTAGATGCCTTTTATAAAGCACAGGGAGAAATGGCAGCTGTGTGGAGTGATTCATCTCATTCTAAAGTAGACAGCTAAAATATATCAGAAGAAATATGGCTTAAAAGTACCTATTTCTTTTTTACTAGGGACTCTACCAGTTTAGATGCAGTCATCTAACCAAGTTTGTGCAAGACTAACTCAGCCACAGTTACAACAGCTCAGCTTACACACGACAATACCTCTCTGGTAATAATTCATTTGTATGTTTGAGTTGCGAAGCCTTTTTGTATGTAAAGACAGAGATATGTAGTGTTGGCTCAAAGTACTTATTGACTATATACACACCACATTCTTCTGCTTGCCCCAACTGTGAAAACATAAAAACATGATGAATCATGGGTTAGAGAACTGCCACTCACTTCAGTCCTTCTGGTGCCCCAAGGGGACACAGGTCTATGTCCTCCATGGTAAGTGAGACCTCTGGGCAGAAGAAGACCCCAATTGTAGCTTCATAAATTGTAAGTTCAGAATACACACTGCTTTTAACTGACTTCAGCAGGAAATATACAATGGTGTAACCTGGTAAGATAACCAATTCTGGTCTTGCCTATATTGCTATCTTACCACCAATTATATACTTTTATGCTTTTTTATACTTAGAAATTCTGAAAGGTTGGACAGCAAAATTGGACTAGGCATACACCTACTAGGTATGTACACAGTACTGTGACAAAGGGCAGCTGTTACAAAAGAAAACAACCAAAACAAATAAGAAACACTCAATCATCATCAGTTAAGTTAGCCAACTGTTTGCTAGGTTTGCTCATTATTCACATCTCTGTTCTAGTATAGAAAGATTTAATCTTTACTTGATGGGTCAACCTCACACAAAAAAACAGACTTCTCTGACCCCAAACTAATGTGTATAGTGTCTAGACTAACATTTTACCAGGACAGATGTTACCACAAGTCAACTACCAATAAATTTACATCAGTTAAAGAAGGAATATGAACTAACCATTGCAAGAAAGTAAAAAAAATCCTATGCTTCATATATAAAATATATAAACTGCTCTATTCTAGGTAGCTTAGAAATTATTCAAAGTGTTTTAAAAGAACATAAACAGTATGTAATTTATCTTAAAAATTAAAGTATCTCATTCACTGCCAAACAAAAATTGCTGTCGATGCCTTGTCTAAGACTGTGATTAACGGTATTTAGAAACAATACTGCTGAGATATAATATGTTTTGCAGGGTGGATCCTGGATCTCAGTTACTTAGGAGATTATCTGCTAATTGCTATTCTTCATTTGAATTCATAACATCACCACTGTAGCAACAGTTAAGTTGTATTTAAGGATGCACTTCATTATAATCCCATGTTTTCAGAGGCTTATAACTTTATATAAATTATCTGCTCATAAAGTTATTCTCAGCCCAAAGAAGGCATTTTGGAACAGTCTGACACAACACCATTTGACTGCTTAGGATTTGCATGTTCAAAAATGTGCTACTTCTTTTGCCTCCTTTTTGATGACACATTAACATACTTGTCAACTTATGGTACTCAAAACTCCCCAGGTTTTTTAAGGCGCCAGCTTGCAGTTCTCAACAAGTAGAAATGCTTCTGACACATTTGGGAGACTGCTTAGAAATAACACAGGTTTAAGTGTTGCTCAATTAGGGAAAGGTCAGTGATACTTGAAACTGCCCAAAAGGAGCAGTGACACTGAAGAACCTCTCAAGGTTTCTTACATTTTCCAGTCAGTCAAAAGGGACCAGTCCACTGGCATGGAAAATCCTGCTTCTGCCTTTTTCCCTCTCAAAACAAAGTAGACATAAATTTGCTTATACTGGCTGGAAAAAATATTTACCTGTCCTAAACAATTATTATCCTGTAAGGATACTATAGCTGAACAGGTGACCATGCGTATCAACATCTGACACTTGGCTACAGCTCAGTGGGCTTGAGTCTAGGCAATCTGCAGTGAAATATGGGTCTAGACATCTAGCTGCTACTCTCATGTGATCCCCAGTCTAACGGTTTAGTGACAGTGTCAAAGTAATTAAGCACCTCAGAAAAACGGCTGTAGAATCCGATCCGGCCTCCTGAATAACGCCGATGAGGCATGGGCTGTCACCTCCTCACATTTGCTCAACAGAAAACCAAAACCATTGATGTCAGAGTCACTCGGAATTTGCAGATGTAGAGGGAAAGAAAAAAAAAAAGCCAAAAAAACCCCAACCCCAGCCTCGGTATGATTTGGGCTTCCAGCACTTGCTGAATCTTCACAAAAATGAAGCCATATACACCACAATGAGAAACTATGGTCACAAACAGAGGCGATATCACAAGAGGTATCCTCCTGGTCTTATGAGGCTGTCACTCCAACTGACATATACTGTGAAGTAATAAGCAACACCTTCTCCAGATCCCAGAAAGGAGGGAGATAAATGGCACTGAATTGGCTGTGTTTCCCCAAAATGTCTCAGACAAGTTACAGCTGCAGCAGGCTGAGCAGCTGAGCCCTCGGAGACTGGGCTCAGAGTCTCAGACAGAAAGGAAAGATTTATTGCCATCTGGTAACAATGATGCTGATGTCTTGGAGACACCCACTGGGCTATGCAGCAACACCTTGCAACTCTAAAACTAGAGGGTCATAATTAGGTAGCTTAATTACTGGGCTACTTATAAAGTTGGAAATTATGTTTGTGTTGTTATTACAGTTACGTTTGGCAGGGAAAGAAGGATGTGGGAAACTGAACCTTCAAGAGGCTAAGATGAGCCAAACCAAAGCAGTCACTGTCATCTGCTGTCTTATTATATTATTCAGAGACTCCTGTTATACAGTATGGATCGCCTAGGACTCGGATGCTGAATGTAGCAACCCTCTATCATGCTGCTTGGCACTGAGTGACTGCTGAAAAACACAGCAACCTTGGTGGTTGACAGCCTCTATATATTCACAGGACAGCTACAGCATGAACAGCTTATAGTACAAGTTTCTCCACTCTGCCTCTGCCAAAATATCACTATACTCCCAAGCTTCTCATGGGTATACAGCAATATTGGAAACTCCATTGCCATTAAAATGCATGGTTCTCTACAGGCTGCTAATTATTAATAGTGGTGGTTGGCAGCAACTTGAGAGAGATAAATACTCCTGTAATTTTGAGTAGAGATTTGAGACAGCATGGCAGGGCAGAGAGACAAATGCTCTGTTCATGCTTGCAGCCATAACCTCTTAGCAAAACCAGAAAATATTGATGGGCAAATAGGGTTAGCCACACACTGGACATACAGAATTCAAAGGATGCCACAAAATCAGAAGCTGACCTCTGAGCCCTGAGCTTTTGTAGTTTTCACATCAAAAGCAGATATGAATATGAAATATTTTGTTAGTTTTCACTGGAAATCTCCAATTGGAATTTCAAACTAGCTGGAAATCTGAAATTCAATGTAGAAATGTAGTGTCTTACTGCCATTGTTATTCTAAAAGTTACTGGTCAATCATTGTATAAAATCTCCCACACTTCTTGAGCAATTCAACAATAGTTGACCTGACTGTTTACATAGAGCATCAAATGCCTTTAAACACGCTAATGTGATTCCAGTAGCACATTTGCTCTTGCTAAGCCATAGAGTAACAGCTTTGTAAGTCATAAAGAACAGACACAACTAAAAGGTGAGTATATTGCAGTTGCAAAATTATACGTGTGACACAACCAATGTATATCATGTAAATGAATACATTCAGTGAAGGAAAGAGCTGTCTGTATTATAGCACCTATCCCTTTTTTTTTTCTTCTTTCTAAAAGGCATGAATAAAAGACTTGAAGCCAAATTCAGTGTCTGGAGAAAGCTCTCCACTATGTTAACCCAGCAGCAAGAGGAACAGTAAACAGCTATTGTCAAAATAATCCTTCAGGATTCTGCAGAGCATAAGACAATTATTCATTCTGAGGTGAAGCCCTCACTCTTTACCCACCTGTCTTTTTTTCCTAGACCCAGATCCAAATTGTTTTTCTTCCAGAGAATAACCTGCTTTATTTCACTTTTTAACTCCAACGAACACAACTGCTATGTATACTAACTAGGTCTCTGTGTCAAGGGGCACTGAAAATATGCTAGTATTGTTGAAGAGACAAATGGGAAAACCTTGATTTGGCAGGGTGTTCTTGTCAACAAAGAACATAAAGGACCCACAGAACACTGAAAAGCTTAACCAAAAAGGGAATCACATGGAATGGTATTATTTTAAAAGCTCTCAAAAATGTCTCAGAAGTACCTAGAAGGCAAACGAGGAATTTTTTTTTGCTTGTTTGTTAGGGCTTTTTTGTTGCATTTTACAGCATAATGTGAAGCCTAGGAACACGTTATAGTACTTTGTAGTAGAATTTAAGATGTAGTAAGTGTCTGTATTTTGCATAAAGCTATTGGATGAGGCAGTGCTTTCTGGCGTAGCTTGCCACTGTTTGATAGCATTTTAAAAGCATACTGTGCTTGAACTATCAACACACAATATTTGTTAGTTTTATGCTCCACAAGTTACTTTGTTATGTGCAATGGAATAATTACAATGAAGTTTTGTATTATAGCACTTTTGTCACAGTTGTTTATTAGATATGGAGCCTCATTTTGAACTTTTTATTTGCTTGCTTTGCTGTCGCTTCCATGGCGTTCATAACGTACTGCAATTTAATTGGAAACTGGACCAGACAACATTAAAGGAAATTTTGGTGATTCCTTTCATTAAAGATTTTCCCTCACTGGCATATAAGTGGGGTTCTTTACAGAGTCCTTATTTGTTTGATTTGTGCTTAAAGGATGTGTATATTTAAATTCATTTCATGAAATAAAGCACTGGGCAAAAAGTAGTATCTAGCGGGTTTTCCTTGCAATCATCTCAAAGCACTAACATTATGACATGGATACAAATGTGTATCACAGGAAAGGGTGAAAAAAGACAGCTTTTATCCCATATTTAAGAAAATATTAAGTATTAAAATAGAATTTTTTTTAAGCTGATTCAGAAGGGGAAAAAGGAATATATGAACTCAGGTTTCACGAAGAAAGTTAGATAATTAAAGCTCAGCCTAAAAATTAAGCCTGTGTTTACTGTTTGTTGAATTTTGGGGGGCTAGGAAGCAAAATGTACACTAAAGATGGAAGAGAGAGAATTCATTTTTCAGAAAATACACCTCTCAGTCAGGTTTGCCATAAAGCTGATTATTTCTTTGGTCCTAAAATGTTTATTTCTTTGGTCCTAATTTCTTACAGGTTAATGAGCAGATCAGTCATCTTACTGAACTGACTGATTTTCCAAGGAATTGGGATTCGTTTAGCCGTGAGCGGGAGCAGTGAGACAGCAGGAACAGTAGGACAACACTCATGACTCTGGACTCAGCAAAGAGGTTTTGGGCCATCTAGTTGCATCCTAAACACAAATACAGATTTTCTGGGATCAAGGGAACTCTTCAAGGAACTTCAGCATGCCTGCTGTTCCTGGGAAGGGGTAACTATGGAGGGTGTGACTTCCAGCGAGCTCTAGCAGCAGAAGGGCACATGACAGCAAGACAGAAACTCTGCAGAGGACAGTGTACACATACACAGCAACTGTGTTGATGTGCCACAGTCACAGTCCTCAGCACCCAGTGGAGCCACTCCCCTAGCACATCAGAGACCTAAACCACTTGGAGCTCCTGAAGGGAGATGCAGCTCTGCAGGCCCAGTGCAGCAGGGATGCCTGGTGCTTCTCGCTGATCTCAGGGCCAGGGATGATAGGCTCCTCGCCTGCAGGACATGAGCACTGGCGAGGGTCTGTGTCACCAAGTAAAGGAGCTGTGGGAAGAGGTCAGCAGGCTGTACAGCATCAGGATGGTGAGAAAGAGGTTGAGTGGATCTTCTCTAAGACCCTGCAGGACATGAGAGTCTAAGCCCCAGCTGCACTGAAGGAGGGGCATGCGGAGCCTGTGCCTATTGAGTTGGGAAATAGAGACTCCCAGGGTGGTAAAGACTGGGAGCTCATGACTACTGTCACCAGGATGATTCCTGCTCCCCCTGCAGATCTGCAACTACAGATTAAGGCCAGTCACTTATGGTAAACCCTAGGAGCGGATACTGCGTCTAATACTCTTTAACATCTCCATTAATGACCTGCACTATGGGACAGATTGTGCCATCAGCATTTTCACAGATGATAGGAAACTGTGTAGGAGTGGTTGATATGACAGACAGTTGTGCTGCCATTTAGAGGGAACTCTACAGGCTAGATAAATGGTTCAACAAAGAGAAATGACAAGTCCTGAGGAATAATCCCATGCACCAGTACAGACTGGGAGCTGACTGGCTGGAAAGTAGCTATGCAGAAAAGGCCCTGGGGATCCTGGTGGACAAGTTCAGCGTGAGCCAGCAATGTGCCTTTGCAGCAAAGGAGGACAACAGAATCCTGGATTGTGTAAGGAATAACATCACCAGCAGGTTGAAGGAGATGATCCTTCCCCTCAGCGCTGGTGAGGCCACACCTGGAGTACTGTGTCCAGTTCTAGGCTCCCTAGTACAAGAGAGACAGTGACATACTGGAGCGAGTCCAGCAAAGGATCATGAAGATGATTAAGGGGCAGGACACTTACATATAAGGAGAAGCTGAGAGAGCTGGGACTGTTCAGGCTGGAAAAATGTGTATAAATACCTGATAGGGGGATGGGGTATGAATAAGATGAAAGACAAGAGGCAATGGGCACAAATTAAATTACAAGACATTCCATTTAAATATAAGAAAAACAATATCTACTGTGAAGGTGATTAAACACTGGAACAGATTGCACAGAGAAGTTGTGGGGTCTCCATGCTTGGACACATTCAAAACCTGGCAGGTCATGATTCTGGGCAACTTCCTCTAGCTGACCCTGCTTTGAGTAGAGTGTTGAACTAGATGTTCTCCAGAGGTGCCTTCCAACCTCAACCATTCTGTGATTCTGTGAATCTATCAGATTTAACAGAACTAAGATATCTCTGATGTTTTTCAAAAAGAGCAAACCAAGAATCCATGTCTCTTAATATTTTCTTGCTATCTTTGCTGAAAAGTAAATATTCATGTTAGTGTCAATCCAAAATGCTTACTCTCTTTGAAAGAAATGATGCATAGGATAGTCCAGCTTCTGACTTCACCTGTTCAACAGATTTAGATACTTAGTTGTGTTTGGTGTACCTTGTGAGGTAAATGAAATAGGTTTGATTAAAAAAGATAGATTATGACTGAAATAATTTTCAGTTTTTTTCCTCCTTCTTGCTCATTTTTAAATGTTTTTGGTTATTAATTTCCCCTCTGATTTTAGCTGTTGCAAGTTCCACTTTTACAGGAACAGTTTTTACCCACAACATATTCAAAACAACCAGAACTGGAGCACTTCAGTCCCTAGAACTCCAGGTTCTCTGTTCCCTAGTGAGAATCTTTGAGAAATATAAATTAAAATTCATTTCAGTGCATTGAATTAATTATTCCATTTATTGGTTATTATCTTGCTTTGTGGTTTTACGTGCCTCTGAACTGTAGATGGAATTAGAAAAGAAGAGAGAATCAACTAATTAATCTTGGGCTTCCAAAAGAGACAAAAAGGTTTGAAAGATGGGAAGAAAGTAAAATAAAAACTTGATTAAACTAAAACAAACAAACAAACAAACAAAAAAAAAACTTTCAAAGAGCATATAGCTATATGAAATATAAATTTCATTCATATTTATGCACTGCAATTACTCAGCATATATGGGTGTATATATATATGTATGTATAGATATTTAATGTATTGGCAGAAAATTTCATGTTTCTATAGCACTCCAGAGATCATGAATAAAATATTTAGTTCAGGAGGTTGCAATTACATTTTCTAAATTATTTCACTGACCTTTTTCCATACTTATGTTGGCCCACAATGGATGCATGAGCACTGCCAAAAAAAAGAAAAACACCATTTACCAGTCACAGAAGAAAAAGATAGTTGTTCAGTAGTAGGTGCTATTCAAAACAGGCACCAGGGACAAAAATTTAGAACTAGTACATACTGTGAAGATAAGTCTTAGACTCAAGTGATATATGCCATGTGTCTAAAATGAAGTATGGCAAATGATGATCTAGCAGAGATTTTTGGTAATTGCTCTGTACAGAGTAGTACCAAGCTAGGCACGAGACTCACTAGTTTCACACATGGCACAGCAGCCAAAAAAAAACCTAACCTCTGTCAAAAGGAACCATGCCATATTAACACTGCCAAACTGCATCTTGACTCCATGTATCACATCTATTTAACCTTAGTATTATTGGGTCTAGACTAAAGCTGGACATGAATTTTGCAACGCACATCGCATGGTGATGCACATCGTGGACTTACAAGCCTGGGTCTCCACAGTCATAGACATGTCTTCCCATTTCACAGTGAGGAAATACCATGGAACAAGAAGACAGCTTCTTCTTAGACCAATGTCTGTACCAGTTCTGCTCCAGGTTATATATGTAAATCTCTACCTGCCATCACTTGTAAAATATGTCCCCTCCTATCAGAAGCAAGATACCTATATTACCATCTCACCTAAAATACATAGTATACTAGCAACACTGTCTTTACTAAGATGTCTTTCCTTGTATTTGCAAGCAGAAGGGGGGGAAGGAGGGTTTATATTTACCTCTGGTTAAATTTTATTGGTTTATATGGAAAAGAAACCAGTGTCTCCAGGTACTTAAAGACACAATAATTTATGCAAAATACTAATAATTTTAATACTGTATATGCATATTGCCTAAAATTATAGTATGCCTACAAGATTTTATTAACAGGATACACTTCATGTTTTGAAGTCTTCTTATATTCTTTCTGATTTTGTAGGAGATCTATCAATAAACACTTCTGAAAGTCCTATTTCTTTTTTTTTTCTTTAAACTAGTTCACATTTTATATTTATTTGAAGAGGTCTAAGACCCAGCAAAAATGTGGTCTGGCAAGGCTCAGTGCTGAATTAATAAACACATTCAGAATTGACTATGTCCTAAAATATTCCAAGCCTAACCCTCTGGCAAGTGGAGTATTTAAGCACAAACAAATGAAGATGCATCTAGATGATCTGGCACTTTGGCTACAGTAATTTAGTGAGATGAGATTTAATGAAGACCAAGATAATACTCAGTACAAATATAAACAAGAAAGCTTCTCTACTAAGTCATAAAGGAAGAGATTTAGGAGCACGCAGAGGGTAATTGTAAATAAATCAAATGAACTCCCAGTACAATGCATTTTGAAAAGTTCCACTCTGGAATTTATATACATATGACACTATTGTAGAGCAGGAGAAATTATTCTTGAGCTTCTACTTTGCTATTCTCCTGTAGGCACTTAAGCACAAAGAACTAGCTGTACCCACAAATGTCAATCTGTAAAATTATTATATGTATTCATCTCCATTCCAGGAATGCATAGTTTCTAGTGCTAATTTCCACATAGTAGAGGAGAGTATTTAAAAAAAAAAATAAACAAAATTTACAGAATTGTCTGTTTCCAATATGATACTCAGGCTTCAGAATTTTTTTTTTTTTTTTTTTTTTTTTTTTTAACCCAGACAGATTAAAACCAGCGTAGCCAGTTTGTGACAGGCTTTGGCTAGAACTTTGAAGTGAATCCACCTGTATCTTTTTCTTAAAGTAAGCATACTAAAAACATCAAAAGGACTATTAATAACTAAAGTGAGGTTGCATTTGAATGCAAATTAAAATAGTGTAACTAGGGTAACATGTTCATGTACTGTTAGGGCTGGCAGAGTCTCTCTCTCCTGTGGTCTTCTGCTTGAACCCACACAAGACAGAACAAACAAGCAGTATTTCTTCCCACTGCTCAAGAATAGCTTTTTAAAAAATCAGAACAAATGAAAACATGCACATTCCATAAGCAGTGGCCAAACAAAAAAAAAAAATTAAAAAATGGACACATCAGTCGCATTAGTATATTGTCAAGCCAATCTGCTGCCTCAAGGTGCTTTCTGTCAGTAGCACATTTCCCATCTATTAGTTGGGATTGAATGACCACTTCTCTGGGCAGGCTTAAAAATGTAAACCACATTCTCTCAAAATCTTCCATTCCTCCTATAGTTGGAACGTCACTTTTCTTAAAATATTTCCATCTTTGTGTTTCATATGGTGATCCTTAATAGTAATTTTTCCTCAGTTCCTGGGATCAGTCACTCTATCCTACCCTAAGTGCGGAGATTTCTACTGCCTTCTTTTTAGATGCTCTGCCTAGAGGTTTATTTTGCAGTCCAGCCAGTAGGAAAACCACAATCTCTTGCCTGGTTCCTCCAATAAGATTTTTTTTTCAGGCAACCTGAGGGTAATTCAGTTGGTCTGTTTTACATGCTTATTTGAGAATGTAATCAAACGCAGTCTGAGAATGCTTATTCTTTTTGAAGACAATCTAGGATAGCTATCTCAGGCTTGGACACCTGAAGCTAGGTGAAATGAATCCCACTCCATGTAACTTAACTTTTAGTTCATTGCATAGTAGATGTGTTATCCAAAAGTCAGCTGTTAAACTACGCAGGGAGGAAGATTATGTTGATGCTCCTGCTTCTTCACACTTTGTCAACTGCCAGTCAAGTTTTTCCCTTTCTCAGTTTTTTTAAAATCTAACATTTTAATCAGTTTAAACACTTTTGCACCTCTTAACGCTTTTGTGCATTCTTTTTCACATTTATCAGCGTAGTTTATGGATCATGATAAACCCTTGGAGATAAATGTGTTATCACTTTTTATTTTGTAACGATCTATGGTGAATCACAGTTTAAAACTCTGAGATTGTTCAACACCTATTAGGCCTGAGGAAATTTGGAATTGAATAATTAAAAAACACCCCAACAACACAACATGAAATTACACAAAGATAAGTGAATAAGATTATTATTGAAATAGGTACATACAACAGCTGTGGGCTATGTGTCTGAAGTATCCACACTGCAAACATAACGGAGTAATTAGCCACCTTCAAAAACAAGCCAAGGGGCTACACAAACTATTGAACATGGCAAGACAAAGTACTCATAAGAAGGCAGTGTTTCTGGATGGAATGACCACAGGTGCACTAGCCCCTTGTATTCTGCCAATGCTGAAGCCCCCTCACAGCGAAATGAGGATCCCTTGCTAGAGTGAGGGACAAGAGCTCTCCTGAACATGTGTATAGTTGAGGGTTCCTGAACAGATCTACAACTTCCATTTTCATGCTGCTGGAAGCTTCTTCTGGGGAATTTTAGCTCTGACAAAGGGAAGGTCACCTCTCCTATTGTCTAGATCTTTAGCAGTCAACCAGGGCTGCTTATAAAGCAAAAGCAACTCTCTGCTATTCCCGTGCGAATTTACTAATCCAGGATATGCTTGACGTTGCATGCATCTATGCATAGCATGTGTATACTGCATGCACTGAAAACATCAGGATCAGACTCAGCACACGGCTGGATGGCTTTTGGAGGCACATTTGGCAACATGGGACCAGGGTTTGGCACACTATGGGTCAATAAAGAGAGCCAGCTAGTGAACCTGAATCTTGGGCACTGTTTATGGGTCAGATCTTTCCCTGGCTCTTTCTTTGGACATTTCAAACAGCTCTGTTGAAGACAGACCTGCCAAAAGAGGGGCTTGCTCTATGCTGAGCTGATGGAAGCCATCTATATATGCCATATGGAATCAAGGCCCAGGTTTGGTTCCTGACACTCTCTGTTAGGTATTATAAACATAAATCTGTCACTTCAAATGTGACTGTGTCCCTCTGCATAGCAATCTGCTCTGACAAGGGTAAAGCAAACAGAGTGAAAAAGCTAAGGAACATTTCAGTCCTGCATGCTAGGTAAGGCAGCATCTCCTCTTCTTGTGTTCTTGCTATCTGGATGGTTTCCTCAAAAAGAAAGTAAGGTGCATTTGCAAAGCACAGCAGAAACGATGGGCAGCCTGGTCACTGGCAGACAGAAGAGCTGGCAGAACTACAGCTGGAAGACATAAGCAGGATTTAGCAGAATTAAGGAGAGAGGTAGCAGGCAGAGGCACATGCACAGGGTAATAGTTTCTGAAGCAACGGAGAGCAACACAGGATGATAATCACAAGAACTACCAAAATAGTATGCATAATTGCTATAGTATCTCAGTTTTGAGAACAATCATTTTTTATCATGGCAGCATTGTCTTGCAAGGAGGCTGCAGGGAAAAGAAACACAGTTCCCCTGACCTGGCTTAGGTCTCTCAAATACTGACACCTACACTGCAGGCACCTGCATATGCATTGGCGAACTCTAGCTTTAAAATTAGCTGAAGTAAATGCTGTCCCGAGTAACATACTCTTCAGCTAAAATACTGCAAAGGCAAAATTTGGTAAATTTAATCTAAACTAGCTAAGGCTAAGGGAAGCCTTACTTAGGTAGAAGTAGCAACATGATAGAGGAAAAGATAAAAATAAAACAACTGTCAATATGAGAACAGGGCCTCATTTAAATAAAAGGAGACTATAGTCTGGAGCAGTAGACAGATATCTGTTGAAAAGTTGACAATTCTTCCATTAAAAACAGTAAGTTTTATCTTTGCATCTGGCACTGTGCATTACATTTATTTTGACAGAAGTTGAGATATTGGGAGTATTCATGTGATGATAAAATAAAATCCAACATCAAGATGAGTTGTTGAAAGGGAAACTCATTAAACAAAATGAAATCCATCTTACTTACTAAACAAGGTTGAAAGGCAAAAAGCAACCTAGGAAAATATAAATGAAATAGGTTACCTTTCTAAGGAGTAAAACCATAATTGTCCAAAAAAGAAAATTAGAGTATTGCTAACGCTACTGCTACAGTTTTTTCAACATGTGTGGGTAGGTTTACAATATATTCTTGTGATGTGGAATGATAGAGTCAGGGCAGGAGGTAAAAAGTAAGATCATGAGTGCAAGGTAAAACTGATTGTGCATAAGATTAATGCTTTCCTTTCCTCCCAGCAGTGCAGCTGAGGGTAAGTGCGAGCAAACAGACTTTACTCACTTCTAAATTGGGCAGAAGATAGTTTATTTGTTTACTGTCTTCTAGGAACACCATGCAATTTAGCTAATGTGGGGGTTTTTGTTTTGGTTTTTTTAATGTCTTTAACTCTGTGCTACTGCAGGTCCCTCTGGGAAAGAGCTTCTCCTAGAAATACCTCAAGGAAGAAGTGTATTGAGGCTGTGAACCTCTGCAGGAAGTAATTATTTGCAAGGAGCAACTACTGAGGAAAGGCTACCTTCAGTGGTCCTAACTAACAACTGGTTGATAATACTGTCTACTCTTCCCAAGGTGCTCTGTAACAATATTCTTTTTCTTTTTCAATGCTTTTATACAATTACCTTGAATCCGTGTAAATCTCTACTTTTAACAGCATGTAAACAAGTGAATTCCCTGAAGTTATTGGAAATGACTATCTGAGCAAAGAAGCAGCCCTCAAAAGAAGAGAACTCTTACTGATTTCTAAGATAGGGGTTTAGTCCATTTCACTAGAAAACAAGCTTGATTTCTTCAATAGTATAAGAAAAATGCTAATTTAGAGATAGAGGCTTTCTCAGATTGCCTAAAACATTAGTTTAGATAGAAATTCTCATCTGGTAAAAAAAAAGGAAAACAGTATTGTCGGTATGTCTACAGTAACTGAAGTCTCATAAATTGTATTTTCAAGAGAAAGTGGAGTTGAATATAAACTAACTTCAATAATAAATTTAAATAGTTGTACATTATTTGAATTCTCATTCATATATGCAAATAGGCAGTAACAGTACTTGTATGTGGAATTATTCATCGCCCAAGAGTTACAAGAGTGGGTCATGCAAAGTGAGCTATATTCATCAAATGAAATGTCAAGGTCCACTGTGCTGGTAAATCCTCCTAGTGCATTTGGATTCGTGACTCCTCTGATTACTTTCCAAAATCCTTTATGGTCTGTTATGTCAGCAATACACAGATTAAGAGACATTACTGGCATACACTGACATGAAGGAATTTAACCTCCTCAAAGGTGCATATAATTTAAAATATATAAAACATTTCCTTTGTCTTTTTATGTGATTAATTAAAAACAAATTGCAAGTTGCATTTAAAAAATTAACAGAATATCTTTCTCCAAAGCAATGTGTCACAATTGTAGCAACACATACTGATTTTGACTGCTCAAGATTACTGTAGCTTTTTTTTTTTTTTTTTGGTGAGGATACTAAAAGGAAAAAAAACCCCTAACATTGATTGAAGGCAAAAAAGTCAAAATTTAGGCCAGAACTATCTACTGAACTCTCTCCTTGGTGTAATATTCAATCAGCAGCTATTTAATCTATGTTGGTAACATACATTTATTTTTGTTATGGACACTACTGTAGCATGAAATTGGAGGAGGATTTCCTTACAGCTGAAATGGATTACAGTACTTTTGTAATGAAAAACGAAGTTCCTGCTAACTGGAAGTTTTCTTCTTTTTTTATTATTATTCTGTCCTTTCAGGGACAGAATAACACTGTGTTGCTTTGATACGTCTGCACTTGTAGTGTTTTCTTTTGCAGGGTTTGGGATTAAGTTCAGGGTACAAATACAATCATTGAACTCCAGCTTCATATGTGGAGGCCTAAATTTTTAGGTCATTTTAGGGCTAGACTTTTCCTGGCAGCATGTGTTGTATGGGAAACCACTCGGCTTTGCAACCAGGTAAAGGCTAGACACCGGTTATACTATTACGTGAGGTTTCTTGTGTCTTGTGTTTCATCACTTCTCAAGGGAGAGAAGGGGGCTGGGGAGGATTCCCCAGCTACTCTGTGAGGACTCAGCACAGAGCACGGCAGCAGTCTCCTCCGACCATGAAATCTGAAACTCTGCTTGGTCCCTACAGAAAGGAGCAGACTATTTCACCCATGAAGTTGATGGTGATAGCAACATGCCAGCATTCCCTCCTTTTCTCATGCAATGGGCAGTTAAGTTGCCACTGCTGTAACAATTTCCAGTGCTCATTATTTATCATTATTTAGGTTCTCTGAGGATTATGCAAAAGAGAAAATCTGATAAACCCAAAGTGTCCTATATCAACTGGTCAGCAGAGTCAGGAGCAAGCTTTACCTGCACTGTAACACAGAATTTTACTAAATCCTGGGATGATGTGCTGAAGCTTACCTAGACCTAAAGTACTATTAAAGACCTGCCAGCACCATTCCTCAATTACCAACATTTTTACAACATTATGGTGAATTCCTAATGTTTGAGTCCCTTGGACTTTTTGATAATACAATTTCCTGGTTTCGGCTGGGATAAAGTTAATTTCCTTCTTAGTAGCTGGTATAGTGTTGTCTTTTGGATTTAGAATGAGAATAATGTTGATAACACACTGATGTTATCAGCTTCTTATCAGTTTTTCAGCTTCTCGTGCCCAGCCAGCAAGAAGGCTGGAGGGGCACAAGAAGTTGGGAGGGGACACAGCCAGGACAGCTGACCCAAACTGGCCAAAGGAATATTCCATACCATATGATGTCATGCCCAGTATATAAACTGGGGGGAGTTGGCTGGGAGGGGTGGATCGCTTCTCGGGAAGTAACTGGGCATCACTTGGCAAGTGGTGAGCAATTGCATTGTGCATCACTTGTTTTGTATATTCTAATTCTTTTAGTGTTATTATTGTCATTTATTATTATTATTATTATCATTATTATCATTATCATTATTTCCTTCCTTTCTGTCCTATTAAACTTTCTTTATGTCAGTCCACGAGTTTTTGGGTTTTTTTGATTCTCTCCCCCATCCCACTGGGTGGGGGGAGTGAGTGAGCAGCTGCATGGTGCTTAGTTGCCCGTTGGGGTTAAACCACGACACACAATAATAAATTTTCATTTTTTTTAAGTGGTAATGTTTTAAATAATTTGTGTTCTGGAGAAAATCTAGAAAATAACCACTGAGTCTCAAAAAACCCAGAAGGCAACTACTTCTACAATTCCAAATGTTTATCTATTTCTTCATAGAACCATAGAATCATAGAATGGTTTGGGTTGGAAGGGACCTTAAAGATCATCTAGTTCCAACTCCCCTGCCATGGGCAGGGACATCTTCCACTAGACCAGGTTGCTCAAAGCCCCATCCAACCTGGCCTTGAACACTTCCAGGGAGGGGGCATCCACAACTTCTCTGGGCAGCCTGGTCCAGTGCCTCACCACCCTTCCAGGGAAGACTTTCTTCCTTACACCTAATCTAAATCTACCCGCTTTCAATTTAAAGCCATTACCCCTTGTCCTATCACTACATGCCCTTGTGAAAAGTCCCTCTCCAGCTTTCTTGTAGGCCCCCTTTAAGTACTAGAAGGCCGCTATAAGGTCTCCCCGGGGCCTTCTTTTCTCCAGGCTGAACAACCTCAGCTCTCTCAGCCTGTCTTCATAGGAGAGGTGCTCCAGCCCCCTGATCATCTTCATGGCCCTCCTCTGGACTTGCTCCAACAGGTCCATGTCTTACTTACTCAGGGGACCCCAGAGCTGGATGCAGTACTCCAGGTGGGGCCTCACGAGAGTGGAGTAGAGGGGGCAGAATCATCTCCCTCAACCTGCTGGCCACAATTCTTTTGATGCAGCCCAGGATGCGATTGGCTTTCTGGGCTGCAAATGCACATTGCTGGCTCATATTCAGTTTTTCATCCACTAATACCTCCAAGTCCTTCTCCGCAGGGCTGCTCTCAATCCACTCATCGCTCAGCCTGTATTTGTGCTTGGGATTGCCCCGACCCATGTGCAGGACCTTGCACTTGGCCTTGTTGAACTTCATGAGGTTCTCATGGGCCCACCTCTCAAGCCTGTCAAGGTCCCTCTGGATGGCATCCCTTCCCTCCAGCGTGTCGACTGCATCACACAGCTTGGTGTCATCAGCAACCTTGCTGAGGGTGCACTCAATCCCACTGTCCATGTCGCCAACAAAGATGTAAAACAGCGCCGGTCCCAATACTGACCCCTGAGGAACGCCACTCGTCACTGGTCTCCACTCAGACATCGAGCCGTTGACCACAACTCTATGAGCGTGACCATCCAGCCAATTCCTTATCCACCGAGTGGCCCATCCATCAAATCCATATCTCTCCAATTTAGAGACAAGAATGTTGCGTGGGACAGTGTCAAATGCTTTGCACAAGTCCAGGTAGATGATGGCTGTTGATCTTCCCTTATCCACCAAGGCTGCTGGATAGAAGGCCACCAGATTTGTCAGGCATGATTTGCCCTTAGTGAAGCCATGTTGGCCGTCACCAGTCACCTCCTTATTTTCCATGTGCCCTAGCATAGTTTCCAGGAGCATCTGCTCCATGATCTTGCCAGGCATAGAGGTGAGACTGACTGGCCTGTAGTTTTCCAGGTCTCCCTTTTTTCCCTTCATAAAAATGGGGGTTATGTTTCCCCTTTTCCAGTCAGTGGGAACTTCCCTGCACTGCCACGACTTCTCAAATATGATGGATAGTGGCTTAGCCACTTTGTCTGCCAGTTCCCTCAGGACCCACGGATGCATCTCATCAGGTCCCATGGACTTGTGCACCTTCAGGTTCCTTAGATGGTCTCGAACCTGATCTTCTCCTACAGTGGGCGGTTCTTCATTCTCCCAGGCCCTGCCTTTGCCTTCTGTGACTCGGGTGGTGTGGCTGGAACACTTGCCGGTGAAGAGTGAGGCAAAAAAGTCGCTGAGTACCTCAGTCTTCTCCGTATCCCGGCTAATCAGGTCTCCCGTTTCCTTCCAGAGAGGGTCCACATTTTCCCTACTCTTCCTTTTATCACCAACGCACCTATAGAAGCTTTTCTTGTTGCCCTTGACGTCCCTGGCCAGATTTAATTCTATCATCAGGGCTTTAGCTTTCCTAACCTTTGCTACCTTTTAGAACAACCCAAAAGACATGAAACTGACTAATGATTTTTACACACTTAGTATTGACAATTATGAATTCCATATATTACTGAAGGAGAAAAGAAACAGTTTTTTAAAAGTTGAAGAGGTCATCACCTTTCTGTGCCAGAAAGCACTTGGAAAAAGCACATTTCATTTGGTTGTTGGGTTTTTTCCCTTCATCATTCACTATTGTACAGCACTTTGCTTCATTTCTGAATTTCATCTCTCCCAGATGGTTGTTAATTGATAGAAGATGGCTTTCACATTTACCATTATAGCTGAAATAATGGTCTGAAATTCAAAACTTAAATATTAAAACTACACATTAGGCAGAAATGTCCAAAAGGTTAGACAATGGAATAATTTGTCAGGGGAGAAATAGTTGAATCATCATTACTACTAGAATTCAAGAACAGACTAGATAAAAGAGATTATTAGGAGATTATAGTAAAGGGCAAGCACCAGCTACCCTCTGTTGCTTCCTGTTTTCTAATTTAGCATGGATAACATATTATGCATAACAAGGATGATCTGCGATACTCCATAATGCATAGTATGCTATATTGTGGTATTAAAAATACAAGAGAAAGAGGGCCAGAGCATGTGACAGGCCAAGCAATGAAGTTAGATATATATGTATGTATGTATATATGTATGTAATATATATTATATAATATATAAAAACTATATAAAAAAAAATCACACCCCACAGCCCTGAGTTTTAACTATGATGGTGCGTAATACTGCACAGGGCACCATTGCCCTCTCTGATATACAGTAATGTCCCCCCACACACATTCAAACAATTTTATATTAAATACTTTTGCTCACTTCCACAACCTTTGTGTTCTAAACAAGTGCAGGGTGTGGGAGAGAGACAACGTTCAAAGACATACTGTGGTTGCTGCACTTTTTAATTAATTTGTAGATTGAAAATAACTACAAGGGATATATATGGGGGAGGGGAGACAGGAACTACTAAAGGAGTTTTTACCACTTTATTTATGTAGTATATTTCAAATCTGGTCTCATAAGAAACACAGAGCTCATTTCATCAAGGAGAGCAACTATAGAGTCTCATTTCAGCATATGTCAGTGTAATTAACAGTGCATTTTCCAGCAAAAACTGAGCAGAATTTTACCATAGTTTCTTTATAGCGACAAGTCTTCCTCCCCAGCTCCAACACTGCTCTAATTAAAATGACTGTGACATTTCAGGCCTCCTCATTTCTTTATGGATGCTACCTAGATAATACATCTTAATTTAACATTGATTATTAGGGCTGATATTACAGTGGATTTGCATTAGCCTTGATTGTGACAGATATTAGACCCCTGCATCACCTTATGTAATAATATGTAACCGAGCACTACCTCCAGCTTTTCCCAGTTAATAAAACCCAGTTGGAATCCCTCCCTCATTATGCAATAAATCCTGCCTATATCATAAAGCTGAATAATGCGTGTTGGGGGAGAAAAGTTGGGCAGGCAATAGCAGGCAGCACAGGAGAAGCAGTGCCTGCAGTGCGGGCAGGCAGGCAGACAGGAGCCCTGCCCCAGCATGCAGGCAGACTGCCGATGAGGTGGTGCGTGTCTGGGAAACCAAGGTTTTGGAAAAGAAACCTGCGATTGGCCAAGAGTCTTCTAAGATTTTATGTCACCTGCAGAGAGTACATGACAGCTTTATTAATGCTAAGCATTTTGAGCCTGATTCACTGCCACATTACTGCAGCTTCGTGCCGAGGTAGCCTCATGTGATGGTAAATCAACAGTCGGCTGAAGCGTGTCCCACTTTCAAATGGCCCAGAGCATGGGGACTGTGCCCTGAACCTTTTAGAGGTTCTTTATTACTGAACACGTCTAGCAGTGAATTTTGGGTAAACACCATCTCTGCTGGGGCTGACTTCCTGGCGTTAAGCTGAGATGTGGCCCTTAGCTTTTAAACTGGAATTAATTATATAGCTTCCCTTCTAGGAGGTTAAATGATATTTCTGCTAAATATTTCTTTCTTGAGAGGGACTATGTGACTGAGCTTTAAGCTTTTTTTCTGATAAAAGCCCTCAGAACTTTTATAAGTGGAAATTTTACATTAACTGGGTTCTAGAGCAACCCACGGGTTTATTTATTAGCACTCATTTTGCATATGCTCAACTTTATACAGGCACATACGAAAAAGTCTGCATGCAAATTGTTTTTACATTTGATGACTCATGTGGACAGAAAGAAAATATCGTATGCAAACAGCATCTGTGTGCTGAAATTAAGAATTTGTCACTGCTTTCATTCAAGTTCTTAAGCATGAAAACATTTTGCAAATGAAAAAAGAAGGACAGATCTGAATCCTTTTACAAACACTGTTGTTTTTTTTTCTTTAGAAAGCGTTCACAGCTTAACCCTTGGTGTTCCAAACTTTTGTAATTTATGCCCCAGATAAAAATAATCACATAATTTCAAGAGAAACACACACACGCACAAAAAAACCCAAAACAAAACAAAAACCAAAACCCAGCAGCAACAACAAAAACTATATCTGATACACGTTTTTGCATAGATATGTACATGGATGCAGTACAATCTTTCAGCTAGGGTACAGTTGATCCTTGTATTTGTTGACCACTCATAACCACCTTTCTTAGCATACAACAGCCCAAAGGCTTTGTCTCTTAGCAAGTGCAAAAATTAAGTTACAACTTATTTATCAAAACTTGTCCCCTGTCTTACAACAATTTACCTAAAACCAGAGATTCACAGAGCTCTCAGTACCTTTTCTCCTGTAGCTTAAAAAAAATACTCAGAATACAATGTAGCAATAGAAATATAGAAAGATCATCTTAAGAACCTGGGTACCTACAACTGCAACCAACAGAAATCATGTCGTTTTCTGTCATTAAGATTGCTGAGAGGACTCTCTGCTGTTGATGCTGATTTTTTTATTTAAAACTACAGAGGCACAATTGAGTGGAAGAGAAATTCAGTGTTGTCCTGGGCTTGGCTGGGATAGGGTTAATTTTCACAAGAAGCTGGGAGGGGCACAGCCAGAATGGCTGACCTGAACTAGCCAAGGGGATATTCCATACAATACTGACGTCATGCTCAGTATATAACTGGGGGAGCTGGCTGGGTGGAGCGCTATCACGGCTCGGGAACAAGCCGAGAATAGTGTTCCGAGTCGTGAGCAATTACATTGCGCAACACTCGCTTTATATACTCTTGTGTTAGTATTATTGTTATTATTATTTCTTCTCTCTTTGTGTTGTTTTATTAAACTGTTCTTATCTCAGCCCACAAGGTTTTACCTTTTTCTTTCGATTCTCCTCCCCATCCCACTGGGGGGGGGGGAGTGAGTGAGCGGCCGCGTGGTGCTTAGCTGCCAGCTGGGCCTAAACCATGACAAGTGTCAAGCAAGTGCTGGAGGCACCACAGCAAAGCTCAACTTCAGCTATACACCACTTCATACAAATATGCTTGCTTCAACATATCACTCCTGTCTATATAGTCTTCTTTCACTCTGGTTTTCCCTATAGGACTTACTTTCTCCCTATACTTGGTATTGTCTATACTTTCCTATGGAATATGTGCCAGTGTGGCCCTGATTTGCCATGTGAAATTCTCACTGAAGCTGGTGGGATTTCTCTCCATAGGTCAAGGGAATCACATTAGTCTAAGTTTATAAAGGGTCTCTGAAGATTGGTACTTCACTGACAGAATTTGATTATGTACCGCTGTCATTCTCTTACTCAATGAGGAAGAAGAAGCAACTGCACATCACAAGGTATTCTTCTTTGCCCCATGCTACTATAGATTTTGGTGTATATATTTGTACCAGCAAATATATATCATGCACTTCAGCTAGGACACCAGTAAACCAGTAAGCAATTGCTTTCTTCATTGTTCTTCCTACATTACACATGTTATCTGCCATGTTACTGCTACTCAGACAATGACAATGCGAAGGGTGGAATTAAACACCTATTATTGCCTTTACATAATTCTATTTTCCAGACGTTTTTAGCTTTTCCAGATGCAACTCACTCAATTTTTGTGTTTTGCAGCACGGTAATTTGACATTCATTCACAATCAAATGTCAAATGTACTTTATGTACCTGCTGTATAATTATACAGTTCTCCTAGGTATTGGAAGAGAGTGTATAGTAGAGTGGGTAGAAGTTTGCTAAAAATAACATATTTAGAGCTCCTAAACTTTTCTAGATTCCCTCGACAGTAACAGACCTTTCAAGAATATTATCACTCAAGACTTACTATAACTTCTTTTTTTCACAAGTTATTTTTATAGGACACCAGGAGGAACACAGTTCTCTTACAGTTCTGGACATGGAGTACCCAGAGGACTCCTGAATGACAGTAAGTTAACCAGAATTGACACTGAAAGATCCAGTACTTCTTCCCAAAGTAGTAGTATTTTATATATCATAACTTCTTCCAACACAAGCCTAGAACTTATGTTATGGAATCTGCCATGGAAAGTTTACTGGAGGATTCATCCACTCTGGAGAATCTCAGGCTACCCATCCTATGATAAAAGACTCAACGAACCACCAGCAAGAAAGAACAAAACCATCCAGGACTATAATCATGATATTCAACCTGCCAGATATTGCTTCCATGAAATGGCATCTTGCTGGTTACTGATGTCAGTGCTTCCCCTTCAGCAACAGAAAATATTTTAACTTGCACACCTACTGTGATTGAAACAAATCTATTTACTCCTCACAGTTTGTTCATGCTCCAAAATTTCACTCTGTGCTGTGTGATGAAATAAATTAATGGCAGTGTAAAGCACTGTCTACTGTCAAGAGTTGTACCCTAGTTACAAGATTTTCTATAGTCAAAGATCTACATCTTTCTTCATGTGAAAACAATTTTATAAAGAAAATTTTAGTAACAGTTAATGCTGTGCTAGTTAGATTTTTGACCTGAAAAAAAGATGTTATGAATTTTGGGTAAGAACAATCTGAAATTTGAGGGCAGGAGTGAAGATAATAATTTGGCTTTAGAGTTCTAATGAACTGTATACTAAATCTGAATTACATAATTACCTCTGGACGATAAACACTGATAGCAGCCAATTTTTTAACTCTCCAGCTTTCTCTGCCTTAGAACTAATGAGTAGCTCCAAAAGGACATGAGTATTTTTCCCTCCATATTAAATCCATATTTTGTTTCATATTGAAACAATTTGGTGTAAAGAAATCAAAATATAAGGTAAAGGGGGATGGGCAGGGGAAACAAAAATGTTTCTTTATGGCAGATTATTAGCAATTAAAAAATACAAAAACATATCACAAAAAACTGAGAGTCTCAAGGAAAAAATTCTCATTCTTATGTATAATTTAGCTTTGTCATGAATTCTTAACAGACCTGTAAATTGGAAAATCAACATCTGCTCAGTGATAGCAGGTGAAGGACATGCAGGCTGGCACCAAATTTCCATCAGCCTTAATGTGAAAAAAAAAAAGGTCTTACCTTGTTGCCTGTTATTGTAAACATGTCCTGTGGAGAGAAACTATTTTAATTTTTTTCTAAGCATATTACACACATCCTTTTCAAACATAGTTCCCTCTAGATTTTTCCATTTGATATCATCAATATATGAATTAAGCTGTGGCATGAAGGAGAAATAAGTGAGAGTATAAAAAGTTATCTCCCATCTTCCTTCCATGATCTCCAAAACATACAAAACTGCAGTGTAAAGTACCCACTGATCCTTCATAGATATTTGTGTAGAAATCAGCTGCTACCCCAAGACACTAGTTCTGAATAGACTTTACACCCTTTTTGTAAGGTTGTCTTCTGACTCATACGGAAGCGGCTTTGAAAAGGAATAGGCAGTCCTGATATCGCTCTAGACACAAGATAGCAAAATGCACATGCTGTATAGAAGAAGCTAATGTACTGTGAGCATTAAAGGGCAAATTACCATCCACTCAGCAGATCCGTGCAGAATTTCTCCCAGTGGTTTTCATGGAGTGACACATTAGCTAACAGTCACAATTTAGCCCTGTTTGATCATTAGCAGAAGCAAGAAAGAATGTTTTCTCGTCTGCACTTCAAGCTACTAGTTTTTGTCAGAATGCTCTGGAATTCAGTCACAAAACAATCTCCATTTAAATCTCCAGACCACAGCTTTTGCATGGGCATTAAAGTTTCCAGAGCAACCTATGCAGACAAGAGTATTTACTCACGAGGTAGCCCCACATGCCCTCATATGGAAGCATGCCTTTTCTAATGTTACATAGTTGATTTGCACTGAGACACAATAAATTTCGGCCTGATTCATTCTTGCCTTTCCTGAGCTATTCTCCTCCATCTTTAGATTTAAAAATTAAACCACTACAGGATAGAGCATGTGGGTTATAGTCTCACAAGCAATTACAGTGTGGGTGGTGAATTACTGCAGCAGTAATATTCTGGTCAGTTGTTTTCTGTTCCAGCATATGAATTTCTGTGGAGCATCTGGCCTGTGTCTGTGAAAAGTTCTCATATTTAATTTTTGGACAGGGCTCATCACCTGGTTATGCAGTGAAACTCAAATCATAAATCTCCCTATTCAACAACAAAGATTTGGTTGGGTGACTCTTAGATAGCAACATCTGCTTACACAGCAAATGAGATCTATGTTCCAACAAAGAGTCTTGTTCTGGGTATCTCAGGGTATCTAGTGTCATAAAACTCGCAATTGGAACAAATTCTATGTTTCAAAGGTAGCTTATTTAGATGTCAGACTGGTCGTCATGTGATGGTGGTTTGTATCACATGATCTACAGAACACATATATTTTATTTATTATTTATTTTTCTGGCTACTGTTTTTATGTAAGTAGACATAAAAGAGCTGAGCTCTAGATTCCATTTGAAATTAACTTCTACCCTCCCTTTAAGGTCTTTACTGTTCACCATTAAAGACTGACACAGATCAGCTCACATAAAGCAATTCCAAAGGAAGAAGAAATGTCACTAAAGCAAATATGAGAGTGACCATATCTACAAAATATACATTAGAACATAAAGCAAGTCAAAAGGGGTATTGTCGTGGTTTAACCCCAGTCAGCAACTAAGCACCAAGGAAAAAAAAAAAAAAGTAAAACTCGTGGGTTGAGATAAGAACAGTTTAATAACTAAAGTAAAATATAATACTAACAATAGTAATAATGAAATATAATAATAATAGTAATGAAAAGTAATATAACCAAAAAAAGAAAGGGGGGCGGGAGAAAAAAAACAGTGATGCACAATGCAGTTGCTCACCACCCGCTGACCGATGCCCAGTTAGTTCCCGAACCGCGATCCGTGCCTCCCGGCCAACTCCCCCCTGTTTATATACTGGGCATGATGTTCCATGGTATGGAATACCCCTTTGGCTAGTTCAGGTCAGCTGCCCCGGCTCTGCTCCCTCCCAGCTTCTTGCACACCTGCTTGCTGGCAGAGCATGGGAAACTGAAAAATCCTTGGCTTAAGATAAGCGCTACTTAGCAACAACTAAAACCTCAGAGTGTTATCAACATCATTTTCACACTAAATCCAAAACACAGCACTGTACCAGCTACTAAGAAGAGAGTTAACTCTGTCCCAGCCGAAACCAGGACAGGTATCTTTCCCTGGAAAATTATGATAAAAACTATAGCCCTGTTTCTTTTTCCTGTTTTAAGTTTCCAACAAAACTCTCAAAATAAAATATAACTTTTCTGGAATGGGACTACCATGTGTTAGGGGAATTGTAGTTCACATCGTTCTCATTTTCACAGGTCTTTTGATCTCACAAGTTAGACTAAAACTTTCATGGTGCATGTCTAGCCAGATTATGATAACCATCTGCAAGATATGCTTTCTGGGAAATAATCTCCTGGAGTTTATGGTTTCATAGAATAGAATAGCAAGTCGATGGCTCAGGACTGAAGTTTCCATGGTCCGCTTCTACATCACTTTAGAACAGAAATATTTTCAGCCAAACTATTTTAGATATTGAGAGAAAATATATAAAATTTGCTCAAGAGTAGACAGATTGGGGGTTAGATGAGAATCTAATTCTTATCAAAATTAATTTCAATGGAAAATTCTTGACCAGCCCTATTAGAAAGGGTTGCCTAAAACTTAATTTTGTTAAAGATAATGGCAAAGAAAGCAACACTGTTATTAATAGTTCTCATAAATAAATAAAATATTATAGGTTGCCATCTCTGTATAAACAACGTAATAATTAGAATAAAGTAAGATATTATTTGCTGATCTGTACTTAAAGGAACACAGCTGACAGCTTCTCTCTGAGCAAAAGCTACGCTTCTAACTGAGCACATCCGGTGATTTGAATGAGCTAAAAAAAAACCCTATTGTTTTTCAAGCATCAGACTAGCTTTTTTTTTTTTTTTTTTTTAAAAAGAGCCTTATCACAAGTGTTATCAAGAATTGGAACTCTAAGCTACTGATAAACCTGTCGTCTGATAAACTGTAAATGAAGCAAGCTACAAACTTACACAGTTGTAACCGACAGATGCATCCAGCGTTAGTTCATGATTTGGTATGTTCGCTGACGATAATATTCTTACTTTTCACGCCATTCAAGAGAGCGATAACAAAATGAAATGCCTCTCTTCTCGCTAGGGAATTCTTTATCAGCTGATTGTCAATATTGAAAGTCAGTTGTCTTCCCCAGCATTCATTATTCAGTGGTGGCTGTGGTTTCTAGTCCATTCTTTTATTCTTGTGTGCATAAAGCAACAACTAGAGAGTTTCAGCTTGCCAGAAGTATCCTGAAGCAAAATCATCCATTCCAAAGCAATGATGAGTTACACAGTACCCAACACCTGTTCAAGCAGTGGGAAATAATTCAGCACAGGTGTTAATGGGAAGTCCAGTTTGCATAACTGCAACTTCATGCCCTGGAAATTCAAAAGGTCGTCATCCAGATTTTACAAAGACAAACTAATTAGCAAAAAACTTTGTAAATATTACATGATAAAAATAATTTTACCAGATACTTAGATTTCAGAGAGGATTGAGTTAACTTGAATGACACGATTACAGAATGTGAAGGTCTCCAAGCTAGCTTTCAGTGCGTCCTTAGTTGGTTAACATGGAAAAGTATTCTGGATTGTAGTCTGGAAGTTAAAAACTCTGTTCTATCTAAGTTTTAGTAAGTCTGGATATAACCCACTGCATCAGAAGATTTGCATAGAATTCAGAGCAACTGAAATATTAAAAACATGATAATGAAACCTACTCAAAAAAAAAAAAAAAAGTTGATTCTAACTTAATCCAAGCAAGTTTCAATTCAGGTTGTAAGAAACCTTTGGGGGTCATCTAGTCCCAACTCTGCTCGTAGTAGGGACAAATTCAGTTAGAGCAGCTTACTTGCTCACTGACCAGCTGAGTTTGAAACATCTCCTAGGAGGGGATTCCACAACTTCTCTGGGTAACTCTTCCAGTGATTTACCACGTTCACTGAGGACTTTTTTTGTTTAAATCCAGGTGGAATTTGCCTTGCTGCACCTTCTGTCCACCACCTCTTGGCTTTTCGCTACACACATCTGTTCAAAGTCCCTGTGACCACCCATTAGGTAGCTGTGCATAGCAACTAGATCTCCCTTAGCCCTTTCTTCTTAAGGCTGAACAAACCCAGCTCTCTCAGACTCCTGTGTCATGTGCTCCAGCCCCCGACCATCATGGCGACTCTCCTCTGGACTCCGTCTGCTTTGTCAACGTCTATCTTGTACTGGGCAGCCCAGCACTGGACGCAGTAACCCACTTGTTGTCTCACAAGTGCCAAACAGAGGGGAATAACCACTTCCCTCAACCTGCTGGCTATGTTCTTCCTAATGCAGCCCACCCTGCCATCAGCCCCAGGGCACACTGCTGACTCATGTTCAAGTTATTGTCCTCCAGGACCCCTTGTCCTTTACTGCAACCCCCCAACTCTACCATTTCCCTGAGGCTAGAGCTGGCTCCCAGGCCATACTGGTGCATGGGGTTATTCCTTCCAGGTGCAGGACATTGCGTTTCCCCTTATGAACTTCATGAGGTTTCTATCCATCCATCTCTCCAGTCTCTCAAGTTTTCTCTGAAGTGCTTGCTCTTTAGTGTATTGATTGATCTACTCAGTTTGATGCCATCATTCAAACTGGTTCTAGGTAAAGAAACTAAAAGACTGACAAAATGGAAGATCTTCACATGTTTAAATAACTGACTGAAAGAAAGAACACAGAAGGTAGGAGTATTTTACCATTTTTCTTGGTCAAGTCCCATAGGGATATATGTTGAAGTCCCTGCTGTGCAACATATCCATTACAGGACTGAAAAAGGGGCTAAACAGTAAAAAGGTAGCATTTGCTGTCAGTACTGAGCTACCTGCAGTAATGAAGATACTGCTTGGTTATGAGGAACTGCAGTCTGAAAATTTAAAAAAAAGGGGCCCGGGGTGGGGGGAAACCCCAAACTCCAAACCCACAGATCATTAATGTACATAAAGTTATGAATATATAGAAAAAATCCCAAGACAAAATAATTTACGTTTAATAATGACTATTGATAGTTGGGATTGGGCTATTTTACAATGCAAATCATTTTGTTAGATTTTTAGATCATAAGGATGGCTTTGTTTGGTGCTCAAGGAATTTTCAGTATGACCATGGAAGTTCCTATTCATTTTAATGTCCTTTACCAGCTAGTATAACTACCTGAACCAAAGTGATCTTCAGTCTGATCTGGTTTGAACAGTCTTATATTCAGTGTCAAAAAAGCCATTATATGCACATGCTATCAATGCTTTTTAAAGTAATGCCCATACAATTATGACGGGGTGGATTCTAATCCATCCACCTCAGTGGTCTAATTCACACTTGAAGCCCTCTTCCTAAAAAAAGTGCCAATGCTCCTGATGTAGTTAGCTGAAAGCTGCAAGTGTCCTTAAAGCCAAGTCTGAGAAGTTCAAGATCCATTTAAAGAGGTATGATAACCATTTTCTGTTATTTATTTATCCTTTACCCGTAAAGCATGTCATACTTGTACCTCTTATCATTAGTTACTAGTATGTTCATCCATTGCCTTTTAATGTATTGCCATTAAACTCAATGGCAAACAATGGGCAGGGAAAATGATATGGTCAGTGCCCTAGGGATGTAACAGTAATGGATGGATGGACAGTAATGATTCACTTACTGCAATCAGTGCTACTCCCAGTCACTTTTGTGATGCAGTATTGGTTCCATAGGAGATATCAGATGAGAGGGAGAAAAAAGATAAACGGAGACAAATCTACATAAATGGGAACGAAATAGCAAATAGTTGTGGCTTCAACCCTTCTGTTTATTACTGTTTTCTAATGTTTTGAAATAGATAGATGAAAATTATAGGAAGCATTAAAATGGAAATTAACATTTAAAAAAGGTTCAAGGTTGCTGTAGACAGGTTTGAAAGAAAATCATCTCTGTCTGCAATGCATTTACAACAGAAGGTCTCAAGACATAACAAAGCGAGGTGAAGTAAACAGACTTAGGTTATGTTCTTTCCTCCCAGATAAGGGCTGAGTCTCATTGGACCTAGAAGAATTTCTATATACAAAATTGGTATATTGAGAAAAAGGCATTTTGATATAAGCCTCTCAGATCAGCTGAGAATGAGAATAATACCACTGAATACAGTAAAATTACTTATGTACTCCAAACTGCAGCTGTGGATAAGTGCTCTTCTAGTAAGGACCTACTGAGCTGGTTTAAAACACGGCAAAGTCCATAGGACTTGTACCAGCTTCATTAGGGTTCTGCATAGGCCTTTTCTTCAAATTCTCTCTTGACTTTTAACTCTTATATGCTGATAATGCATTACTTATTCTTAACTGCAGCTATTTCAGCTACTAGAAGAATAAAATACTGATTTTTTTTTTATTTTATTTTATTTTTTTTTACAATAGGGCACACTGTAAAACCTAAAGAAGAGACAAGATTAAGTAGAATTAAGTAGAAATTTCAGAGCCCACACCGGGGGGGGGGGCAATAATGCAGAAGAATGGAAGCTCGCCATGGCAAGGACCTGCAGGAGGAAGGGACTTCCCCCGAAGCCTGAGGTCACATCAAGAGAGGCACTGGAGTTGAATAAGGCAGCCCGATCTGCTCTTTGTATAACAACCAGAGCAACTAAAACAAGGCAATGGGTGATAGTAGTAGGCGACTCTCTTCTGAGAGGTATGGAGGCACCCATCTGCTGACCTGACACACTCTCTAGAGAGGTGTGGTGCTTACCAGGGGCTCGTATCAGGGATGTCACCGAGAGACTACCAAGCCTCGTACAGTTCACTGACTATTATCCGCTGCTGTTTTTTCACGTGGGCACCAGTGATACAGCCGGGAGCAGTCTGAGGAGTACCAAGAAGGATTACAGAGCCCTGGGAGCGGTGGTAGGGGACTCTGGAGCACAGGTCATTTTTTCATCAGTCCTCCCAGTCAAAGGGATAGGGTGTGAAAGGGCCAGTCACATCTGGTGAATCAACAAATGGTTACAGGACTGGTGCCACAGCTGGAGGTTCAGCTACTTAGACCATGGGACTCGCTTTGAGAAACCTGGTCTACTGGAGGCTGACAGGGTCCATCTGTCAGAGAAGAGGATGAACATCTTCAGTCATAGGCTTGCCAAGCTGGTGAAGAGGGCTTTAAACTAAAGTTGCTGGGGGAGGGGAACCTCAATCCATCCCACTCCTACCAGTTTGATGCCGGTGCCAGCAACAGATGCGCAGAGCCTGGAGAAGGATCACAGGTCAGCAGGAGAGCCCCTGAAGAGCAGCACAAAGGAATTCCAGCCACTCCAGCCAGTAAGTCAGCTTCACCGGGGGCCCAACTTAAATGCCTCTGTGCAAACGCATGTAGCATGGGGAATAAGCAAGAGGAGTTAGAGGCGTGCGCATGCCTGCAGGGCTATGATCTTATTGGCATCACGGAGGCATAGTGGGATGGCTCCTATGACTGGACTGTTGGCATGGAAGGACACAGGCTCTTTAGGAAGGACAGGCAGGGAAGACAAGGAGGGGGTGTTGCCCTCCATGTCAATGACCAGCTGGAGTGCATGGAGCTCTGCCTGGGGATGGATGAGGAGCTGACCGAGAGCCTGTGGGTCAGGATTAAAGGGAGGGCAGGGACAGGTGACATTATAGTGGGGGTCTGCCACAGGCGACCCAACCACAAAGACCAAGCAGATGAGGCCCTCTATAGACAGGTAAGAACAGCCTCACATTCACAAGCCCTGGTCCTCATGGGGGACTTCCACCACCCTGATATCTGTTGGAGGGACAACACAGCAGGGCATAAGCAATTCAGGAGGTTGCTGGAACGCGTTGATGACAACTTCCTTCTCCAAGTGACAGAGAGGCCAACAAGGAGAGGTGCTATGCTGGACCTTGTTCTCACCAACAAGGAGGGGCTGGTGGGGAATTTGAAGCTCAAGGGCAGCCTTGGCTGCAGTGACCATGAAATGGTGGAGTTCAAGATCCTTAGGGCAGCGAGGAGGGAGCACAGGAAGCTCACTGCCCTGGGCTTCAGGAGAGCAGACTTTGGCGTCTTCAGGGATCTGCTTGGTAGAGTAGGATGGGATAAAGCCCTGGAAAGAAGAGGGGCCCAAGAAAGCTGGTTAATATTCAAGGATCACCTCCTCCAAGCTCAGGAGCGATGCATCCCAACAAAGAGGAAGTCAGGCAAAACCACCAAAAGAGGCCTGCATGGATGAACAAGGAACTCCTGGACAAACTCAGACACAACGAGGAAGCCTACAGAGGGTGGAGGCAAGGACAGGTAGCCTGGGAGGAATACAGAGAAATTGTCCGAGCAGCCAGGGATCAGGTTAGGAAAGCTAAAGCCCTGATGATAGAATTAAATCTGGCCAGGGATGTCAAAGGCAACAAGAAAAGCTTCTATAGGTGCGTCAGTGATAAAAGAAAGAGTAGGGAAAATGTGGACCCTCTCTGGAAGGAAACGGGAGACCTGATTAGCCGGGATATGGAGAAGGCTGAGGTACTCAGCGACTTTTTTGCCTCACTCTTCACCGGCAAGTGCTCCAGCCACACGGCCCAAGTCGCAGAAAGCAAATGCAGGGCCTGGGAGAATGAAGAACTGCCCACTGTAGGAGAAGATCAGGTTCGAGACCATCTAAGGAACCTGAAGGTGCACAAGTCCATGGGACCTGATGAGACGCATCCGTGGGTCCTGAGGGAACTGGCAGACAAAGTGGCTAAGCCACTATCCATCATATTTGAGAAGTTGTGGCAGTCCAGGGAGGTTCCCACTGACTGGAAAAGGGGAAACATAACCCCCATTTTTAAGAAGGGAAAAAAGGGAGACCCAGAGAACTACAGGCCAGTCACTCTCACCTCTATGCCTGGCAAGATCAGGATGCTCCTGGAAACTATGCTAGGGCACATGGAAAATAAGGAGGTGACTGGTGACGGCCAACATGGCTTCACTAAGGGCAAATCATGCCTGACAAATCTGGTGGCCTTCTATCCAGCAGCCTTGGTGGATAAGGGAAGATCAACAGCCATCATCTACCTGGACTTGTGCAAAGCATTTGACACTGTCCCACACAACTTCCTTGTCTCTAAATTGGAGAGATATGGATTTGATGGATGGGCCACTCAGTGGATAAGGAATTGGCTGGATGGTCACGCTCATAGAGTTGTGGTCAACGGCTCGATGTCTGAGTGGAGACCAGTGACGAGTGGCATTCCTGAGGGGTCAGTATTGGGACCGGCACTGTTTAACATCTTTGTTGGCGACATGGACAGTGGGATTGAGTGCACCCTCAGCAAGGTTGCTGATGACACCAAGCTGTGTGATGCAGTCGACACGCTGGAGGGAAGGGATGCCATCCAGAGGGACCTTGACAGGCTTGAGAGGTGGGCCCATGAGAACCTCATGAAGTGAACCTCACAAGGCCAAGTGCAAGGTCCTGCACATGGGTCGGGGCAATCCCAAGCACAAATACAGGCTGAGCGATGAGTGGATTGAGAGCAGCCCTGCGGAGAAGGACTTGGAGGTATTAGTGGATGAAAAACTGAATATGAGCCAGCAATGTGCGCTCGCAGCCCAGAAAGCCAACCATATCCTGGGCTGCATCAAAAGAATTGTGGCCAGCAGGTTGAGGGAGATGATTCTGCCCCCTCTACTCCACTCTCGTGAGACCCCATCTGGAGTACTGCATCCAGCTCTGGGGTCCCCTGAGTAAGTAAGACATGGACCTGTTGGAGCAAGTCCAGAGGAGGGCCATGAAGATGATCAGAGGGCTGGAGCACCTCTCCTATGAAGACAGGCTGAGAGAGCTGAGGTTGTTCAGCCTGGAGAAGAGAAGGCCCCGGGGAGACCTTATAGCGGCCTTCTAGTACTTAAAGGGGGCCTACAGGAAAGATGGGGAGGGACTCTTTATCAGGGAGTGTAGTGACAGGATGAGGGATAACGGTTTTATATCAAAAAAGGGTAGATTTAGATTAGATGTAAGGAAGAAATGCTTTGCTGTGAGGGTGATGAGGCACTGGAACAGGTTGCCCAGAGAAGTTGTGGATGCCCCCTCCCTGGAAGTGTTCAAGGCCAGGTTGGATGGGGCTTTGAGCAACCTGGTCTAGTGGAAGGTGTCCCTGCCCATGGCAGGGGGGTTGGAACTAGATGATCTTTAAGGTCCCTTCCAACCCAAACCATTCTATGATTCTATGAGATGGTTTTATTTAAATGCTCGTTTACAAAAGAACTTTCTAGTCATTAGAAATTTGAACTTGTTAAAAAAAAGGATTAATTAGTGCCTTGACACAGTATTTTTCAGATTTCTTTTTCTCTTTTGAATGTATTTTGCTGGTGTGATGTCTGATGAGAAAGCTGTTTTACAGATTGTTTCTGGAAGAATTACTAAGCAAAACCAGATTGAGCAGGAGGTGTTGAGAAAGGCATATATTTTCGATTGATAGAAGGATGCAATGCTGAAAGAATAATAAACAGTGTTTAGATAGCAGCACAAGAAGGTTTTCAACTGTTTAATAAAAACAGTTTGTTACTATATACTTATAACAAGAAACAGAATGCTATTTTAGCTTTATAGAATTTAATTTGCTTGTCTTCTGAAAATGGGCAAATACAGCAGCTGTGTTTCCAACCTTCAACTTTATAAACTTTGCTCTCATCTAGCAAAACATTCTGTTAAGTTCTCGAAATTGGAGGTAAAGATGAATTTTTTTTACATGTTTAGCCATGGAATTATGAAGAAGATAAGAAATGAAGGATTTAAAACTATATCTAGTACACTTCTTGCAAAACCTAAGTGATGCCTGTAATTACATTTTTTAGTTCTATATAATATTTTCTAGCATACATGTATGTATATTACAGCTCTCTAGCTAGACATTCATTCTCTGTGCCTTTATCTAATCTAAGCTTTAAAAATTACAATTTACAATTGAACTATATCAAAGTAATCAAAGAATATAGACATAATCTACTATGGAAGAACTGAAAGTAAAGTTGTATCCCAATAAGGCATGTTACAGTGGAGGGAGGCCTGTTCCTCTGTGGCACATGAGGAGGAGCATGGGCAGAGCTACAACCTCTGCTAAAAAGGAGTTGTTATTACCACTGCTTCTACCCATTTTCCTAGTAAAGCCATGCCTGATGATCATGTGTAAATACATGTGATTTTTTACTATCAGGATAGTGCAGTGAATTAGTCCAAATAACCAAATTCTGTACCACTCTATCATTTATGTTACTCTCTTAAGTCAGATCCACAAGCAGTTATCTGGCAGAAGAAAGTTATGCATTTACTATTTTTCTGCTATGGAACTGATTTCTTTGTTTCTCATGTGAGTTTCTGCTGGATGGTTTGGGAATGCAGGAGGTTATGCATTGCACTGGAGTTCAATTACGTTTGGACAGATTTATGGATGAGTGGCATGCTCAGGCATAATACAGACAGAACACAGCCCACATTATTCCACAAAATCAAAGTCAGTTTGAAATCTCTTCCTTTCCTCCCATCTCTTATCAAGAAGAAACATCCCATAGTGTCCTCCAAAGCCTTGGAATTCTTCTGCTCCATTAAAATTCCCAGACAACTACCTCCCACATATTGCATGTGCTGAGCACTATTTTTCATGTGGGTGCAGCCAGTGTAAGACAGGAAGAGAGGGTCCATACAAATCTTTGTTTAAGAAAAATAGTAGTACAGTCAAAGCAGGTTATATATTTCTTTCTGCCAGGAGGGAAATTAAAAGTTGTCTATAGTTCATAGTAATTCACAGGATTTGAATAGTTTATGAGAAGAATTGGTACGCCAAGCTGAAGTGTCAGTCTATGAGCCAGAATAACACCTGGAAAGGTAGAGCAATAGTGTTTGGTTTTTGTGAAATGATTAAACTAAGTTAGCTTAATTCAGAGCAGCAGGAGCAACAGATGCTGTTGCTTGAGTTTATTTTCTTTTGTTTCCAGATGGGGTTAGAGAAATAAACACTGGAACATAAAAAAGATCTGTAAAGATGTCTTTCTAGTCCTTCAGCATAGCCCAGCACTGCCCGCTACAGTACATATCATGTCACTTTGGGTCTTGGGCATTTTTTTTCCTCAAGCTAACATTGCTGTGGAATTTTTTTAAGGGCTTTTTCAGAGTAAAGACAAAGCAACTGACTTGCACCTTGCAGATCCCTGCAAAAGAAATCCTCTCTGCCATTATAGAATGGCAGCGATAATCTGTGGACCACAGTAAATTCTTTTTTCTTTTTTTCTTTTCTTCTTCTTTTTTTTTTTTTTTTTTTTTTAAATAAACCAGACAGTGCTACCCAAAGGACTTTCTTGATCTTCCTGGTCACTATAATAGACATCACTGAAACATTTCAAGTAAAATTATCCCTGCTTTGTAGAAGGGTCCCCTAGTAAGACAGAAAATGCAAAAGTGGCAGGAAGTCATTGTTTTGCAGTAAGAAATAGGTTTCACACCACTAGTCTGCTTATAATCATCGTGATGAGACTCACACACTTACCTTCAAATCGCTTTTCATTACTTAGTTACTCCATCCAACCAAGAGCAGTGCTCAGCTGTTCTGTTCCCTGCAGAACTGAAAAGCAAGAAACATGTGCTCCTCAAATACTAACAGTACGAAGCTAGGGCAGACAGCAAGTGGAAAAAACAGCAAAATGCAAACGAGATAGTCGTCATCCCCAAATTTCTCCTCACATCATCAGACCAATCTCCACAGAGCAAAGCTATCTGATGGCCCTTATAAAATCAAATCGTATTGGCTCTAACAGTAATTGTTCCCCCAATACTGCAGTAAGCTATAGCCAGAGAACATTCTTAACCCTGGACTCCTCTCATGCTTCTCCTAAAACAAACAAACAAACAAACAAACAAACAAATAAATAAATAAATAGTTGTAGCTGCCTCCTGGCTGAAAAGGCTTTCCATTTTTTTTTTTTAATTATTATTATTTGCATGCCTAAACTGTTAGATGAAATTAAATAATTTTAAAGGTCTAGTTCTCAGAAATTGCTTTTCAAATTCCTTTTTGAATGCAGATGCTTAATCTCCTTTATGGGTTCTGGCACATTAGACACAGACATACAATGTTCTTCTGTAGTGTCATTCCATCATGGGGTTGATGGGATGTCTTAAAAAGAATTACCAAGTCCCAATGGTAGGTGTGTCCATTTATCTCCACCCCACATTACAAAGGGAACGGAAGAGGTGCCCAGAGAGAGCTCCAGCCAGGATAGACTAAGGGGAAAGCTCTGTGAACAATCAAGCTCAAAGAACAAGTTTTTGTTGATTTAAAACCAACCAACCAACTAACCAAACAACCAAAGAAACAAAAAAACAACAAACCCATTAAAGCATTAGCGTAAAATCCTGGGAAAGCAATTACATGAATACTACTGCAAGTCCTTCAGTTGAGGATAGACCAGGGAGGGATTCAGTTATGACTGCCTTCAGGTATTACCAAACCATGTAGCTGCCCAGAACAAGACTGCTGCATATGTCTGTAATGATGCTGCTTATTCTGCCTGTATTAAATTCCTGGAAAATCAGAGCTCCTGCTGCCAGCTTTCCATCTCTGTTCTCCCTTCATCTAGGTGGGAACAGCAAGTCCATATTTCCCTGCCCTGCCTTACTATTCCAGATCCTCTCCTTCTCATGAGAACCCTGTTATTTGTCCACCTGCATGTGGCAGCAAAAACTAAAATTAAATTTAATCTTGCCCTGTTGAGAACCCAAGGGCTGGCATTGGGTTTAGTGTTCTCTATTGTTTACAACTAATCTAGATTCTTCCAGTGTCATATCTAAAATATGTTTAATTAAGTTGTGAGTTGTTGATTTCAGGTGACTGTTGATCACACTGACAGGACTAAATAGGTCATTGGTAATCAGGGGCTCAGAACACTGGAAGAAGTCTAAGAATGACTGCAATTATGTAAAATCATGCAGAACCAATAATAATGAAAAATAAATTGTCCCCCCACTCTGAATGTACAGACATAAGTGGAAACAAAATGGAGAAAGAGAACCATACATATTAATGAGACAGCACCATCTAATCAAAACCCATTGTCTTCTGCCAGCTCAATCAACAAATTATTATAGAGGATAATGTTACACTTAGGAACTCTAAATGTTTATAAACAACCTCAATTACTATACTGCAGTAACTTGTCTTCGAAAGCAATCAGGCTTAATATTTTATCAGAAGAACAGAAGGAGAAATTTGTATCAGATCAAACAACTACATTGAGAAAGACATTTACTTACGTTGAATAAAAATGCTAAGTTTTAAATTAATGTATGTGATTTTTCTGAGTTTCTCAATAGCATAAATAAATAAACACCAAGTTGCCAATGTTAAAAGATTGTTGAGAATGCAACAGTCTTAAAAACTAGTAGAGTTCCTAGGAATCTTAGAGACATTTCTGCAAACTATTCTAAAAGTCTCTGAAATTGAATAAATTTCTTTGCATTCAATGAATCCTGTAAATGCCTGTAGGACTTCTTTCAAACCATCATATAAATGCTAGTGTCTTATCGAGCACTAATATTTGACTTTTGTTGATTCAGCACTTTAAAATGTTCATTTTGTGAAGTTGCCATGTTGCATGCTTTCCTTTCTTCCAATGCCTTTAATTCCCAATAGATACTAGATTAAGTGATTTTTTAATTTCTTTTAGTCCCCATTGACCTATGTTGTTTTCTTTTTTAAATTCTCATTGTATTGTAAGTTCTAAAGTTATACACTGCCTTTAGGATTTTTGATAGATTATGTAGTTATATTTGAATTTTTCATAAAGTAATATGCATATGTGTCTGTGTATGTTAGAGATTTTACATACATTTGCATCATATATTGGTTACAGTTACAGTCAACTCTTCTGCAGAGCAAGGACCTTCAGTCCATCCCATGCATCCTTGTGCATAGTATATATAACAGGTTAGAAATTCTTCTATGTGCATATATTTGTGCATAAAATAGCATAAATTTTGTTCAACTTAAAACACAAAAATTTCACGTCTCTGAAGATTCCATTTCAACATACTTCACTTCATAGTAAAAGAAGCCTTGTTTCTGCTCCTCTGATACTAATTAGGCAGTGCTGGTTTGGGGTTTTGTAAAGTTATTTTATTTTTGAAACATCATACGTTACTATATTTTTATTTTAATGAAGCCATTTCTATATGCAGGACCCTAGCTGTATGTAAGAGGAAAGACAAGTAAATGTCAGCAAGTATTGTAAGCAATGAAACAGTAAAAAAAAAACTTTCTATTTATTTCTTGCAAGAAAAATTAGAGGTTTTACAATGAGTAGTTAAACTGAGTTCTTAACAAATACGGAAACCCCAAAAGCACCCTAAAATTGTAATTGGCATATTATCAGCATTTGTATAAACCATCAGGGTGTACCAGTCAGCTGTAGGACAAGCTATTCAAATTCAGTCAATGTGTTCTACCTCTGTAGCCAGTGATGAAGCTCCCAATGAATTTACTGAAAAAAACCAGTTGGGCTAACACTGACAGCTTTACCAAATTTCTCTGAAGTCTGTTTAAAAGCTACAAATACATCTTTATTAGATGCAACCCAGCTTTCAGCTACAACATTTAAAGGGCATTAATATAGAAGGTGTTTTTCATCTCCAGTTCTTATGAACCTATAACTGATTGAAATAAATATGTATAATTGTATATGGCTGTAGTCATTCCCAGCAAGATTAACCCATGCCTCTGTATTCCCCTTGGCAGCAGCCCTAAAAACAGTTTATCATTGAGTGATGGAACTATGAAATCACCTTCACTTTCTTCTTCTTTGCTGTTCTCTTCTCTTTTTTCCCTGGCCCCATGAGACAAATTATCTAGTGACAAGCAGAATTATTCAGGAATGGTAAAGGCCTATCATGTTATTTAAACACTGAAGAGCGGCAGAGTGATCTAAGCTTAGGAGTGACAGCTGTGACTGCTGGGATTTGTTGCCAGCTCTGGGAATGGCTTGCTCCACAGGCTTGCCAACTTTTCCAGCCTGTCTGTAAAATGGAACTAACATTTTTTGATGCCATAGAGCTAAGCATTTTGAAGTACTTTGAAGATGCAAAGAGCTTTAATAGTGTTAAGTATCGCGTTTTAGCTACGTAGACCAAAGAAGAGAGTTTGGAAATTTTTTATTTTTTTCCCCAGAGAGACCCTATAATGCAAATTAACCTGATTCTGGCCCAACTATGAATCTGAAACTAGTGATGGATGGAAAAATCATGTTTTCAAGGGATACCCATGTCTAAGCAGAGGAATATTAGCCTATGGTTTCTTTGCCTTAAGGAATAGTAATTTTTTTTTTTAGTATCTCTTTCTGCCTGTTTTTTGTCCCAGTTCCATGATTAACTTTTCACTTTTACTCTTTATCTCCTCAAAGTTTAAGAAATGTTAAAAGATGAGGATCATATGAAATGGATCATATGAAATTTTTCCCAGAAAATATTAAACAATGGTATTCTGAGGCCAAAATAGAACTGAAGCCATCAAAATAGGAAACACGACCCTGTGATGTCAGAAGAGGACCACTAGAGATGACGAAATCTATAGAACCGTTTTTCAAGGAACCTCCATGCAAAATTAAAATAGAATCAAAATGATGCAGAAAAGCAATTAAAATGTTCCAGGAAGTATAAAAACTATTTATATGATATCAGTAAAGACTTATCTTTCCAGTGCAATGGAATACAGCACAGAAAGACTTATATTGATACAGATTGAGGGAGGTAAAACTGCATCATACAGCATCTAGCGGAAAGAGAAGTTTAGACCTGGAAAACAAAGTAGGACATAGGAGACAGGGGATCTTGTATCGAATTATTTCCAGATCATGGAAATTTCCTTTCTAAAAAGATACTGCTATTCTGCATCCTATTATGGACCTTGTTCAGCTTGCTCAGGCATTTTTACGCTCCATTGTATGGAGGAGAATGTCCCTTAAGGAGCTTGCTTTGTGTAAACAGCAAAATGAAGACAGAGAAGGTGTCCCAGTTTGCCATGGGTGTATATTTTTCCTTTAATGCAAGCAATAAACCAAAAGTCTGAAAATCTGTATTAGGAAACGCACACCTAAGCATATGCCGATAATGGTGTAAATGGGCCTGAAAGGCCTGAGTACAGCTTATTTTGGAATAACTATAATGGAGGACACAAGGCGGATAATCAAATAACCTCACAGTATCAAATTTAGTGTTCTAAATGCAATTATGAGTAATGGATATTCGTAGGAGACTTGTTAAGACAAAGAGGGAAAATGCAGAACAATAACAGATGCAAGTATAACCACCGTACATGCAATACCATAATAAACTACTAATATAGATTTATTTCACATTTCTGTGTATAGTGAGGTATGTAACCAAACCTAGCACATAGAACCCTCACAAAAAGAATAAGGTAAACGTAGCAGTTCTTCACTTCCTATGTAATCTGTGACCAAAGGTGAATGGAGAACAACTATTCATCATTTCTCAGCACCTGAAAACTAGGGATACCAGGTGAAATTATGCAGCATCTTATGTCAGGCAAAATGAAACATCTTTTTCCACATAGTACTTAAACTGAGAAAATCTTTGGCACATGATTACGTGGATGCTGGATATGGATTTAAAAAATGAGACAAATAAATGGAAGGAAAGGCCATCAGTATTTATTAAACGTGAAATTATTAATACTGTATCTGGCTCAGAAAATCCCAGAATCATTAGCAGCATTCTGGAATTCCATGATCAATCTACAGAGAGAGTATGAGGAGACAGAACTGAATTTCTGAGGATATTGGGACCAAATGCTAAGTCTCAAGGCGTGCATCCTGGGCAAAGGGTCTGCACCCACAGGAGCAACCAGTAACCCCAGCAGGAGGTTACTAGGCCATATTCTTGACAGTCCAATCCCTATGTTTCTCTCCCTTATGGATTCCTTGATTGCCTTAGGGAACTTCACCAGCGCTACCTATAATGCATCATCTCCAGGCAGCCAGTTTGAAATAACCCACTGAGAGAAAGGTTTTCAGTTTGTCACTTTCTTTTCTGAACTTTGCCTTAGCTTCTGCATGTTTCTGGAAAGAAACTGAATTTATGTGACTTAGTCTCAGTACCAATCCATGAGATACGACTAAAACACTTAAGAATCAAAGATTGATTTTAACAAGGGCAAGGTGCCTATTAGGAGTGAAGATCTAGGTGAAAGATAAAGGAATTTATTCAAACTTAAAAAAATCCCAAACAACAAAACCCCCAAAAATCCATGGATTTGGATTTGAGATTTGAGATAAGATTTGAGCTCAGTCTGATTCATTTTTTTTCTGAAACAATTTACCACTGAAAATAGGTGTTTTATAATTGAAATGCCAGCAGACCTATAATTCTACAGATAAAATTGGTAGTGCCATAATATATCACAGTTTTCCATTGAAAACAATTAAGTACATTTTGCTGTGTTGCCAAATTGTAATTTACAGTACATCTGTAAATTCTCAGAGGGAGGTAAATAAGGATTGGTTATATCACAGCTAATTAGTAAAAGATAAATAATGAAAACTCATACCTTGTTTGTTGCTTTCTTTCCTTGAAAATATCTTGAAAATGTTGACATTACTTCACAGAGCATGAGATTTATGTGTTCGGAGGCTATCTGTATTTTCACCCTATATCTGTACTCTCTTCTTCACAGCTGTCATAAATGTTCTGTAACACTTCAAATTTTATGACACTAATTACATCTAAAATGCTTGTGTAACTAATATGTAAGTATATTGTAAGCTTGTGCACAGCTAAATGAACTTCTAGAGAAATTGCAATGCTTCTTCGCTTGTAAATTATATAATTATACTCTGAGTTGTATTACATCTAAAAAAATTTGCACATACTGTACAATTCCTGAACTTACTTAATGAGTACACTTAGTGTTAGAACTGATTCACAGTTCCTGCTGCTCAATGGCATAGGAATTACAAGAGATGTTAGCCCATCAATCCACCTCAGCATTTTATCAGTGGGTAGCATATTTCTTATAGTCAGAAATACCAACTCAAATGTATTACAAACTGTTTTACAACTGCATTTGTAATTTACTTCATGTGCATTTAAAATGAATGATTTGTGCTCAAATTATATTAGAAAGAATTAAAAAATTATATTTAGAAAGAATTAAAAGAAACCCAAAACTATTTTATATATTTCATTCAAAATATTCTGTTATTTCCCAGAGAGATAACATATATTCTCCTTTTATAGCAAATTAGCCTACATTACATACCAGGAAGAGATGTAGGCACCTAAAAAGTCTGGGCAGGGAAGGCAACATTCTCTTCTTTTTTGCCCACATCTTTGTGGCAATCCGCCCTTCAAAGCCCTACTCTTTGCTTCTCTGAGGCAAAGAAACAGAATCTCAATACTCCAACTCTCAGACTGTTTCTGGAATATCCAACTTTTTGGATACCACACGGTTTTGAGTTTGTTAGTGTTTGTACTAGGGCCAGTACTGACCTTACCTTGTATTTTCAAGGCACTCTCTTGGGATGTAAAGCCTTTGTCTAAATCCATTTTAAGATTGAAAAGCATCTTCTGCTTACCACAAATAAATAAATCTTCCTCCTCAAACTCCTAAATAGCTTTAGGAGAACGCCTTTCTCAGAATCTCACTAACGATTTCAGCTTTCTGGTCTTAGTAGGTTTGTCCACAGACTTTTCTAAACACATTGTAGTCTTATTTAACAAAAGAAGACAAAAGAAATGGAACATTGCTTGAAGAAGGGACTGACTTTTTAAAGTTCAGTGCCCTTCTCTCTTGCTCCTCTCCCTTGGAAGTTTTCCATGAAGATGTAGCTCTGTTAAGGGAGGCAAAATAGTCCTGTTAGGCTCCTAAGGACTTATCAAGCCTAAGCTACTACAAATGATTGAAAAGGTAGGCGCATTAGAGCCCGTCCTTTAGTAATCTTAGAGCTTCTTTACCAAGCAACTTTATGGTCAGTTCTAGTGGATGATCACTGATGTCTGTCACAAGACTTATTTTTTGCAAAGGCAATCTCTTTTCTTGACAGAGTATTTTTCTTGCTTGAAGCTTCTTAATCAGCAAAGATTGACTGCATTTGAAAAAGGGAATATCTCTTTTTTATTAAAATTATTCAGTCTGTGCTACCATCACTTTGGGATCACAGCCTAACATGAGAGACAAAAATTAAGATAAAAAGTTATACTTCCAGAATGGAATTGGCTGCTTGCAAGAAATACGTAGAGTGTGTGATAAACACATTCCAAATTCCTATGTTGTACAGACAAATTTTCCCAAATTGTCATAGATTAAAATATCAGAGTACTAGCAATCATCTGCTTATATTCAGTAACAATATTCTGGAATTTCCTACTCCAAGTACCAGTTCCCCATGCAAGAAAAGATATTCCATCTGCCTTGAGTACAACATAAAAGAGAGGGAACAAGTTGGTCTGCAGCAGCCCCTCTTCTCCTCAGACTACTGTTCTGTTGGCAGGAGTGCATCCTCTTTTGACAGAAGAGGAAAATAAATGATGATAAAGGCAGACACATAAAAAAAGAAAAAAAAACAAAGAAAAAAAACCCTATTGCCCTTTCTGAAACAGTAATCTCTGCAGGGATGAAAGAGGTATCAGCCTGCCTTCCATGAAAAATAAAACAAAGGCATGTGCTACACCAAATATTCCTGTACATCTAGTGGGAGGTAATTGAATTAAAAATAGCCACCCTGAGGTGAAAATAGTTTCTCTGCCTGTATTTGTTGCCCTAAACCACAGGCTTCTGGCTATACGACACAATTTCAGGCACTACTTTTCCACCCTCAGGCAATATTTTACAGCCGCAACCCCAAGTGCCAGAATTTACCAGGAAGATACCAATAATGAGACTTATGAGGGTCATTTTCAGGGATTACAAATGAAAACTGGATTGGGTGGGATTTATGGAAATGCAGAGTTCAGGCAGTAGGACTGGGGGCATACTTGGGATCTTGAAGACAAAAGTAAGGAGAGCGAGATGAGAACCCACAGAGGAAGACAGTCTTAAAAGAAGACTTTTCAGCAAAAATAGGTAAGAAGGCAGGCAGCCTACCAGAAGGATTCAGAAAGGAAACAGGTTAGTAGAATATACAGGAAACGTAAGAAAGGAGGGAGGAAAGAGACAGAAGTGATTATGCCTAAAGCATTACATTCAAGAATCAAAGTGAGGGAAAAAACACAGGCTGTGTAGGAATATTGGTTAAAGTGTTATTGTATACTATCATTCATTCCTTGTCCCTTTCCAGAAACGTACTGGCTTACACTTTCCAGATGTGTTTTCTCAACATCTAGCACTAGCAGATCCTTGCCGTTTGTGAGGAAAAACACCTCAATTTGCAAGATCACAGAACTTTTCTCTGGCTGGGTTTATGCACAATGCAGTTTTATTTGTCTGTTTTTCATTGAGACCCAATTTGCTTTGCACTTAGCAGATTCCTCCACATTTTGTGTAAACACTAGATAAAGTTCAAGAGAAAACCAGCTTTATTCTAGCAAATGAAAGGGTTAAGGTCTTGATGATGAAATCAGAAATAAGCTTCCCATGACAGAAAACAAACAAGTGAAAAAAACCCTCTTTGGATAAAACTCAACACTAAGAGTCATTTTAGCTGTTTCAGTACCTCACCTAACTTAGCATCTGGGTAACTTGTCTGTAACTTAGTAGGGCTGGATCATCTCTCTGTTCAATGTAGACTGCACTTTTTTTCTTTTTTCCATTTAATCTGCTTCTTTCTTTACTCTTTTCTTGGTGTTTTGTAACACATTAAGAAGATAGTTTGAGTAATGGAAATATCTTTCATAAATATGGCTGCAATAGCTAAAAGTTTTTCACTTTAAATACAAACAAAATCTTCAGTGTGGGCTCTTAAGACTCACTAACTGCAAATAAAGTGATCTTTCTTCTCTTTGGAGAGATATTTCCAGACCATCAGATTGCTACACAACTTCGCAGATGGTATCTCTTAGAAAGTTTACATTATCCACACATTTGATTAAAATTAATCACAATCTCTTTGTTACTTCTTCAGAGAGACCACACAGAACATAATGGATTAGCTGTCAGACTTGTTTCTTCTGCACTCCATTACCTTTTGTCATTTCAGGACCTTTGACATCATATGAGCAAGCCCACTCCTGAAGTGAGAAGGAGTGTAGGACATTAAAACAGTCCTATCCCAATCTGAACATTAGATCAGATTACTGACAGAGAGACACTCTGTGCTGCTAGGGACTAGCCTTAAACATTGAATCCCTGGTCATCTGCATTGCTTAGCTATTATCTTGCTCCCTGGCTATGTTTTACACCACTTCAACTGGCTTTCTAGAGGACAAATCTATTAGAGAGCTAATCCTAAACATTGTGGATGCAAGCCAGTCTTAATTGCTTGGTTTCAGAGTCAAGGATCAGTCCCTGATCATCTGTTGTTTAGCCACATTGACACAGTCAACAGAAGACTGAATGAAAAGAGGAGCATTTAAAAAGATGTAAAGGTGTGCGAGGAGCACAAGAGACAAATTAGAAGAAAGTATTAATGGTAAGTTTGTTGTAATAGCACTTTGAAGCCATTGTGCTAGGTGTGATAAAAGTACAGAACAAAAAGATTAGCCTGGCCTGCACAAAACTTTCAATCAAATTTATAAGACAAGAGGCCAAAACAGGATGTTGTCAGACAGCAGGGAACGAAGAAAGTAAATTCTGAGTTGATGCTCGCCAGTAGTACTGGAGAGTCTAATTATTGGAAAGCAATAGATAGTAGTAGTATTTTTTCAGGATGTTAAAAGCAAAGGAGGTTTATAAAGAAGGAAAAGCAGTGAAAAGTAAAAAGCAAATAACAAAAAAGAGGAGAAAATAAGAGAAGAGGTGACACTCATTGTCCTCAACTACATTCACAAAAACACTTCCAAAATCAAGTACTTTTGTCCTCAACTTGAGACTTTCTGGCCATATACTTAGTGTTATTTCATGTAACTTTTATGTTAAATTCACCGCTTGTAAATTACTGAAGTTACTAGTAGGTTTCACTAAATATTTTCCTAATTTTTATAGTTACTTAGTTGAAGAAGAATTAATCTCAAAGAATGTAATAAATTTGTCAGTATTTCCTAGAACAATTGAATGTAATAAATCTTCTTATACGAAATTAAAATCTTTATGATGTTGTTAGAAATAATTGTTACATATCAAGGGAAAGATGCCCATCAGTTACTCCTGGTGAGATTCTAGGATGTATTAACACATATTGAATATGCAATCTTCAGAATGCCATTATAATTAAATGAATAAAGAGGACTATTTGCTGTGATTTCTGTTGCTATTAAACTGGCTTTTTGTTCTTTAAAGGAAGCTACATAATATTTCTCTGATTTTTCATAATATTGTTCTGATTTTTCCTATCCTCAGTGATAGGAAGAGTGGATGTGTCTATTCTCCCATTTGGAGGGTCATGAGTACACTAGAAGAAGCACCATATGAAAGCAGAATGTATTGCATTATTTCATAGAAGAAGGAAGGTTTCAAGGAAAATGCTTAACAGTGCTTGGCAAACAATCTCACCCTCTTTCTTCAGTGACAAATGCAAGCACTCATGTTTCAGTCCAGTACTCTCCTTATTCCAGTATCGTATCTCTAACAGTAGCCAATGCTGAGGCATCCTAAGCATGAACAAGAAAATGAAAAAAACATACTTATACTTACCACATACAAGCAATTACAATTACCAAATGCACAGAAAGTCCCATGTCTGCACATCCTGTGCACTGAAGCTTAAAACTGATGTCCTCAAGGCTGGACAATATTATTCACCCAGCTAAAAAAATTGTAAAAATAAGGATCTGTTTCGGTAATAGATTTTAATCTCCTTTTGGAGAAATATCCAGAAGTTTGTATTACCTGCTGTCCTCAAACATTCAGTGGGTGCAGGAGTCATGTGGCTAAGTATAGGTGTCAATCACATTTAAGATGCTCCACTGTATCTTCATCTTGATATGAGAAAGAAATTTACACTGAGAACAATAACTCACTGGAACAACTTCCCCAGGGACGCGATAGATTCCCCATCACTGGACATTTTCAAGATGCAATTTGACGGGGTACTAGATAATCTCATCTAGGCTCCCCTTCCCATGAAAATTTGGACCAGATGAACTTTCAAGGTTCCTTCCAACCTGGGCTGTTCTGATTCTACGATTCTATGATTGTACCTGTGGTGCGTTGACCTTGGCCAGCTGCCAGACACCCATCCAGTCAATCCTCTCAACAGGACAGAGGGAGAAAACAAGGTAAAAAAGCTCACTGAGGGTCAAGATAAAGACAGTGAGATCACCTAGCATGGAAAAAACAGACTTGACTTACGAATAAGTAATTTAATTTAATGCTACTTTAAATAGATTTGGATAGTGAGAAACAAAGACAAAATTAAAACAACACTGGGCACCACTGAGAAGAGTCTGGCTCCATCTTATTTACTGCTCCCCATCATGCAGTTATACAAATTGTAAGATCCCCTCTGAGCCTTCTCTTTTCCAGGCTGAGCAATCCCAGCTTGCTCAGCCTCTCCTTGTACATCAGAAGCTCAGGTCACTTCACCATGTTTGTAGCTCTTTGCTGGACTTGCTTCAGTCTGTGTTTGTCTTGCACTGGGGAATCCAGAACAGGACCCAGCATCCTAGGATGTGTCTCATCAGGGCTGAGCAGAAGGGAAGGATCACCTCCCTCCACTCTTTTTTGTCCTTCTTAAAAACAAGAGTAATTTTTGCTTTCTTATAGGCCTTAGGAACATCCCCCAATTTCCATGACCTTTCAAAGATAATCAAGAGTGGTGTTGCGTTGACATCAGCCAGCTCCCTCAGCTCTTGTGAGCGCACCCTGTCAAGTCCTACGGACTTCCATACGTCTAGTTTGTTTAAATGTTCGCTAACCTGATCCTCCTCTGCAATGAGGGTAAGTTGTCTTTGCTCTGAACTTTCACACTGGTGTCAGGGACCTAGGATTCCTGAAGACCAGTCTTTGCTAGTAAAGACCAAGATGAAGAAGACTTTGAGTACCTCAGCCTTTCCCATGTCCTCTGTCATCAGGCCCCTTATCCCATTCAGCCGTGGGCCTATATTTCCCTTAGTCCTCCTTTTGCTGCTGATGTACCTGTAAAAGCCTTTCTTATTGGCCTTTATGTCCCTTACCAAATTCAGCTCCAGGTGGGTCTACTTTGGCTTTCCGGACCTGATTCCCTCATGTTCAGACAGTGTCTCTCTGTTCTTCACAGGTCACCTGTCCCTGCTTCTACCTTTTGTACACTTTCTTTTTATGTCTGAGTTTAGTCAGCATCTCCTTGCTCATCCATGCAGTTCTGCTACTGCCGGTCCTGCTTAACAGCATTGACCATTTTTTGCCTTGGAGGAGGTGAACCCTGAATATCAACCAGTTCTTCTGGACCCCTCTTCTCTCCAGGGCTGTGTCAGGTTACCATTAACGCAATCCAGAAACCTCCTGGATTGTTTGTGCCCTGCTGTATTGTTCTTCCAGCAGATAATGGGCAGCCTATACCACCTCAGGTTCCAAGTTCAGGTTAGGTTCCAAACTTTTAGATATATATAAAGTTAGGCAAGATGAATCCACTTATTTGTCTATTACAGGATAGCCTGTAACTCCAGAAAATCCATACAACTCTTGTTAGTCCTATGTTCTTATACAGGAAAACATAATAAATGGAGCCACTGTCCATTCTCCATCTTCCAGCCACTTTCTGTGACCAGAAGGGAAAGAACTGTCAGGAGGCATCAAACTATTGTTTCTTTCATTTTGAGTACACAAGTTCAAGAGTCACAAAGTTTTTTTCCTTCATTATCACGAGATGTAACTTCATGTCACAACTAACTTTAGTTCTACGTGTATTTGCCAAAGACTATTGCCCATAACAAAAGTGCTTTTTTTCCTTTCTATCTGAATTCCATTTAAAAAAAAAAAAATCTACACCAAGTCTGTTTATTTCCATGGAGGTAATTCTGAACTATGTGATCCTCTGAATCAATAAAAACATCAGCCTGAAGTTAGAAAGCTGTGAGATATTTATCTCCTGTACTCTTCTGTAAAGGGGCTAAGAGGGAGACAGTATTTTAACATATTGCTATTCACTCCAAAAGCTGAAGTATATGCACAGTAATTGTTATTAATAGTTATTAATTATTCATTTCATGACTGTGTTATGAAGGGAAAATAAAGTACTGTCCAACTACAACAAATCCAACTCCAAATCTCAGAGTTACATTTAAAACATGAATCTGTTTACCCTGGTCTGTAATTGTAGGAGTTGAATAGCACTTTGATGGAAATAATCTGACTTTTTGTTTCTTTTCCTCAGCTGGCCGGCGGCTCTCTAGCAGCACAATCCATAAGGATTTCTTAGTTTGCACATACTATCTGCACCACATGAATCAGTTCCTTATAGTGCTGCCATCAGTGGACAAGTACTGCCAATATCTACTAGTTCAGAAACTCAAATCCAGACCTTAAAAAAACCATGGGGTTTAGGGAAGAAAAGGAAGTACTGATGATTCATGGTTGCTTGTGCTCTAAAATAAAGGGTAAAGGTAGAGGGAAGCCTGAGGTTATCATTGGTTTATTCCAGCTTTAGTCTCCACTGTCTATCAATAACTAAGTATAGTCAGGCTAGTATTTCTATGTGCTCCAACTATAACTCAGTGACTGAAGATTGCTGTATATAATAGGTCTCTCTCTTCCCTACCAGTAAACACTGAGTTCTAATTCAAAGCAATTTCAGTGTTATCCAGCCCCATACACAATAGGAATCGATGATCTGCTCTTTCACCTGTTTCTGTTCTTTGTGACAAATTGATCTGATAAACCACAAAATTAAACCATGTCTGGAGGAGCCAGACTAAACTCCATAAAAAAATAGAAGAGATAGGATAAATACTTATTTGGATCAGATAAGCATTTTGATGAAACCTTAACTATAAATCATAGTGACAAATCATACACAACAGTGTTCAGAATGACATACAATGCACTGTTAAACACAGATGTGAAAAGGAGTCAGCACAAATTCAAAAAGAAATAAAAGCAGGAGTTATAAACTTGTAAAGATTGTGATTATCCTTTTAATGACATAACCTACCCTGAAATGTTCCACTGAATTAATGAGGGCATACTGTCGTCTTCTCCAAACAACGAAGAAAAAAATAATAACAACAATAACACAGCAGAAACTAGAAATCATACCAGTCACTTAGGTGACAAATTTCACACCTGGAATAACAAACAGCAAAAAGAGTGAACACTTCGAGAACATCATATATACTGTAAATAGTCTACTTATAAATAATACTTAGATATACTAGCAAAAGAATGGATAAAATGTGTTAGAAGTTGCAAAACCTCAATATGGAACTGTTTATGTATTGTCAAAGCACAGAATTTTCCACACTGAACTGAGCTACTAATATCCCACAAAAGATATAATATTCCTGAAAAGAGTGAAAAATGCAGTACTTAGCTGGTTTTTGAGGAGGAATATATTTCCTGTTTCACAAAGACATTTTATGTCTTAAAGAATCATACTGTATTGCTCTTCTCTTTCATAAGTTATTGGGACTAAAGAAATTAGTGACTCCTTTTAAAATTACTTCATTCCACTGAAAGACATGAAGTAAATGTTTAATCCCACAGTATTCTTCACTTAGGAAATTCCATTGACCTTAGAACTCAACTCTGGATATACACAAGAGTGGTAACTTTTATCCATTTTTTCCCCATGGGCCCTTCCTGAGGCTTGCCCAAGTAAAAATGTCATCCATCTTTTCTATCAGGCTACAGAACAGAAAAATCAGTGCCTCAGAGTCTGAGCTTTGTCTGCATTCATTTCTACTGTGTGCAAGAACTGTAATGAGTTTGCATTGAATTTGGATTTCACTAATTTAGGAAGAAAGATTAAAAGTCTTCACCTCACTGAAGCCTTGAGTTACACTGCAGTAATTTCATTTTTAAACCATGTGCAGCAATTTCTCTGCATCATAGATGTATCACTGGAAGGCTAGTTATGTTTTGATTTTCCTTACTGCTTATATGTCTTTAACTCTCAGACAGATATTATCCTCCTGGTATCAGGGACTTTAAAAACAAAATAAAAAGATGAGCCTTCAAAGGATTCTAAAGAAAAAGGAAATGTCTGCTTGATTATATTATGTTCCTTTAGGCCTTTATCCAAAGCCCACTGAAATCCATGGATAGACTCCTATATACTTCAGAAGGCTACAGGCCCTTATTTTCTATCTGTTCCTAGTGCAATACAACTACCTTTTAAAATTGTGAGATAGGATGAAGTAGGATGGGTAGAGCCTTCCTGTTCTTCTTTGTGAGGAATCCAGGCAAACAGGAGCTTCAGAATTATGTAATATCAAATGTAACTGGAAAACAAACAAACAAACAAACAAAACCCCAAAAACCAAACCACAAAATACAGTAACACAGCTTTCTTTGTCCTTGGGAGAAAACAAAGTTATAGGTGTAAAGTGGTTGTCACTCAAAACATCCAATCATCCACAGTGCTCTTCCAGCATACCCACTGCAGTTGAATTATCACAAATGAGGATGTTACAGGTTTTTTAATCCTTCCTTCTAAGTAATCTGAAGAGACTAGAAAAAGCACTCGTCTAAGTACAGAAATTTCCTGAACTGGCATACTGAAAAAGATCAACTTCATCATCTCATTCCCCCTTCATCCCCCCCTCAAAAAAACCCAGAGATTTCCTTGTATTTTGCAAAGAAGGTTTCTCTCACTATACCTATCTTTAAATCAAAATATGAGGGGGAAAAACCAAACTCCTGTTTTGCCCTTTGTTCACAGCAAGAGAAATATTTTTCTCCAATCACCCACTGATTGAGATTCTGAGAGCTTGCTTGTTCACAGCAAAAAAAAAGAAAAAATAAAATGTATAGCCAATAGGAGTATTATAATTTGCTAGCATTATAATTTGGCAATATAAGCTTTATGTCAATCAGTCACCCTCTGCTACTTCATATGAACACATCTGTTGGGAAAGGCTTTGATCCACTCTGGCACCTGAAGTTGAGAGAAGTATCAAAGTCACTCTACCACAGAGATGAAAGTGAACATTCATCTGTAACACAACAAGTAGAAATAGATGAGCACAGAAAACAAGGCACACAGCTAAGTGCTTTCCCACATCTAGTATACATAAGCCAACTAACTGGTGGCATTATGTTCAACAGAAAAAAAGAGAGTCTTTGTATTATAATAGCTCTTTGCAGGTTCAGAACTAAGATGACAGCTGGAGGAGGCATGGTTCTGTTTTTTTATCCTGAGAGTGTAGAAAGGTAAGGGAGATGATACTGCACTCTATTCATTTCTGTTCTGAAAGTGTCAGTCTTGCTCTTAAGTTAGTAAGGGAAATATGGTTCATGGTAGTGTATTACGATATGCTACATAGCCATTGGTTATTGCAGTTGGTATTGCAAAAGCCATTCTAACAGAGTGGCTGTATTGCTTTCCCTGTACACGTGATCTTTGGTTTTGACAAGGTCAGGGAGAAATAAGAGCATTTATGTGACTCTCAAACTACAAATAAGTTAGCAAAAATTTTAAAAATATCATTTCAATTGGAGTAAATATCAGTTTTCCTACCAAATGGAAAAGATGGTTACAGATATTACGATAACAACGAGTCTTCAGATACTGTAGACAATATATTACGGTTGTACCTGGTGCCACCTGCATACAAGATTGGTTATGCAAGTATGTGCACTGAGACTCGTGATGCTCCTATGTTAAAATACATTAAACGCACAATTCTGCTTCACATCCCGTGATGCCAGGCACTCCAAACACAGTAATTTATGAAAACTCAAATCTTTTCTCAGGTCTTCAAGTAAGTATCGGCATGGCTTACAATAAAGATAACTGGCCAGCAACATCTCAGGAAAACAGGAGTGACAGGAGAATCTATGGAGCCGTAAGCAATTCTGTGTCAGCATAGACCAGAGAACATGTTAAGCCTTTGTAGATGATTATAAAGACAAGACTGACCAAAACATTACGCATCTCACTGAAATTGCTAGAAAAATGCATATTCGTGAGACAACCTGCAGACACTGCTTCCATTCCAACCTCATTGTAAACAGGGTGTGCTTTACACAGAAACAGTAACTGCCTTGTTCCAAATGCAGGATATGCTCACTTGGCAAATTAACCTATTAAAACTTCAGTTATCATATTTCTTAGGATGCATCAGGATCAAGTTGGAATGTCCAGCTGAAACAATAAAATGTAGGGCATACAAATGCTAAATATGCAAATACTCAGAATTGTTTTGGAACTGAATGCCATGAAAGTAGCTTGTATGTATTGCTATACATGCTATAGAATGTAATGTAGGCAGTAAAATTCAACAGCATATGTTAAGCAAAAAGGAGATTTTTCCATCCTACTTGATAGGGAAACCACTGAGTCTTGGAACAGGTTTAATCAATGTGAAGAGACAGCTTTCTGGCTTAACCTGTATATTTCTTGCACAGTAAAATGGGAAAACAGTTGTCAGTGTCCACTGCAGAGTTCTAGTTTGGAAAAAATATTCCAAAACAAGGAACTCCAAATATTTATCTACAACAGAATTAAACCTTACTCTTCAGAGGAAGGTTCTTCTCCATCATCTTCAGCATCTTCCTACTCAATTCTTACTTAATACCTTTTATCTCCATTCTGGAGCATATCAGGTTTTTCTGTGCTGAACTCTGAGAGTTGTGGGCTTTAGGGCATGATTTCCGATTGTTAAGCATAGATAAGGTCCCATGCCAGAAAGAACTAAGAGGGTCAACTGAACAGACAGAAAGCAGTAATAATTAGTAATCACAGTATCACTCAATGGTTGAGATCACTCAATGGCTGAGATTGTTCAGTCTAACCTTCCCTGCTCAGAGCAGGGTCAGCAAGAACAGATTTCTCAGGACTCTTTCTAGTCCAGTTTTGAATATCTCCAAGGGTGGAGACTCCACAGTCTCACTGAGCAAACTGTTCCAGTGTTTCACCACTCTCACATTGAATAATTTTTCTTATGTTCCTGTATTTCAGTTTGTGCCTATTGCCTCTTGTCTTTTCAATGGGCACCACTAAGAGTCTTGTTCCGTCTTCTTTATTTCTCCCCCTGCCCCCAGTCAGGTGTTTATGCACATTGATAAGATCCCCTTGAGCTTTCCCTTCTCCAGGCTGAACAGTCCTAGCTCTCTCAGCCTCGACTTGTATGTCAGAGGTTCCAGTCTCTTCATCATCTTTCTGGCCCTTTGACAGTACGTCACTGTCTCTCTTGTACTGGGGAGCCCAGAATTGGACCAAGCACTCCAAATGTGTCTTACCAGTGCTCAGTAAAGGGGAAGAATCACCTCCTTCCATCTGTTGGAAACGCTCTTCCTCGTGCAACCCAGGAAGCTGCTGACCTCCTTTGCTGCAAGGTCACTTTGCTGGTTCATGGACAACTTGCTGGCCACCAGGACCTGCAGGTCTTTCTTTGCAAAACTGCTTCCCAGACAATCAGTCTCTAGCCTTGGTGCATGGGATTGTTTCTCCCCAGGTTCAGGTCTTGGCGTTTCCCTTTGTTGAACTTCATGAGATTCTTGTTTGCCCATTTCTCCAGCCTGTCAAGGTCCCTCTGGATGGCAGCACAATTATCTGTCATATCAACCAATATTCCCAGTTTTGTAATGCGATCTGCCTTCCCCACACAAACATTCCTTATGCTTTTCTGGATAGAGCAAGTACTCCTCTAGAATACCTGAAAAACATTGCTACTTAATCAAGAGAGATAGAGGCTTCTTTTCATTTCCCTACGAAATAAGAAAGACCTTTATCTTCAGTTACAAAATATTTTTATTGGAATAGCTGGAGTATCTATCCACTGTCTCTGCTGGGAGGAAGAACAAGATGAGTTGTACCCTAATCTCGGGATACTATCCAAAATCTTTTGGGTAAAGACCCCATCATAGCCTTCAGTGACTGAGAAGATTAACTGCCACATATGCCATAGACTTCAAGCTACTCTTCCAAGAGGTTTTATTCCCCTGCAAGCATGCCATTTCAGAGACAGGATTAGATATGGTATTCCAGCTCTTAAATTGCTGCATCGTATCAGCCAGACATAGGCTGAAGGAGTAATTTCTATAAAGACTGTACTCAGTGAATGCTCAGTTTCTAGACCAGGAAAAGCTTCTGCCAAAGAAACATGCTATTGGAAAAGAAATGTACATTCCACTTTGTCAACTCAAAATACTGCATATCAGGCAGAGATCTATGATTTTAAAAGTCTCTGGACTATCTATTGTCTCTAAAGAGGACAGAATTCAGAGTAGCAATCAGTTGAGACAAAATCTACCTAACAGCTATAGCTAGGTGTCATTCTTTGATTGAATAACATTCAGTTTTATTGTATTACACTAGTGCGAGCAACCTAAAAGCACATTTGTATCTACACTTTTTATTAAAATTTCAACTCCATCCTGAAATCTTTACAACCTTCTCTTGCAGTTCATGGAGTTTCCACCTTCAATAGCTCTCAGGGTTTCAGTTTTCCACTCAGTCTTTAAAAAATTTGTTTCCATTTCCAGTTTTACATTTCCATTTTTTTCCATATTCATTTTCATTTCAGTCAATACAAGTAGATTGATAAACCTAGGTAACATACGAATCAAGTGAATCTGACCCCATCAATCCATGACTCTTCACCAAGGGGTACCGGAAATAAAGGAAGTCTTTGTCTTATTTCTACCAGTTGTCCACTATATGGAGTACATGGCTGTTGTTACAAAGAGGTTTTAGTCTTGTCCTCTTAAGAGTCACTCTTGAAATTGTATTTCTTGTACTGGGTTTGCGTGGCAAGGTTTTGGTAGTGGGGAGGCTACAGGGGTGGCTTCTGTGAGAAGCTGCTAGAAGCTTCCCCTATGTCCTATAGAGCCAATGCCAGCCAGCTCCAAGACGGACCCGCCGCTGGCCAAGGCCGAGCCCATCAGCAATGGTGGTAGTGCCTCTGGGATAACATAGTTAAGAAGGGGGAAAATTTGCTGCAGAACAGCAACTGCAGCCAGAGAGAGGAGTTAGAATATGTGAGAAAAACAACTCTGCAGACACCACGGTCAGTGAAGAAGGAGGGGGAGGAGGTGCTGGAGCAGAGATTCCCCTGCAGCGCATGGTGAAGACCATGGTGAGGCAGGCTGTCCCCCTGCAGCCCATGGAGGTCCACGGTGGAGCAGATATCCACCTGCAGCCCATGGAGGACCCCACACCGGAGCAGGCAGATGCCCAAAGGAGGCTGTGACCCTGTGAGAAGTCCTGGCAGGACTTGTGGACCCATGGAGAGCGGAGCCTGCACTGGAGCAGGTTTGCTGGCAAGACTTGTGACCCCGTGGGGGACCCATGCTGGAGCAGTTTGTTCCTGAAGGACTGCACCCTGTGGAAGGGACCCACACTGGAGCAGTTCCTGAAGAACTGTAGCCCATGGGAAGGACTCATGTTGGAGAAGTTTGTGGAGGACTGTCTCCCATTGGAGGGACCCCACACCGGAGCAGGGGAAGAGTGTGAGGAGTCCTTCCCTTGAAGAGGAAGGAGCAGCAGAGACAACATGGGATGAACTGACCGTAACCCCTATTCCCCGTCCCCCTGCGCCACTGGGGAGGAGGAGGTAGAGAAAATAAGGAGTAAAGTTAAGCCTAGGAAGAAGGGAGGGGTGGGGGGAAGGTGTTTGAAGATTTAGTTTTTATTTTCTCATTATCCTACCCTGATTTGTTTGGTAATAAATTAAATTAATTTTCCCCAAGTTGAGTCTGTTTTGCCCATGATGGTAACTGGTGAGTGATCTCTCCCTGTTCTTATCTCGACCCACAAGCCTTTCATTATATTTTCTCTCCCCTGTCCACCTGAGGAGAGGGAATGATAGAACAGCTTTGGTGGGCACCTGGCATCCAGCCAGGGTCAACCCACCACATTCCTTTAAACTAATGTTGGCCTAACTTTTAAAAGTTAGTTATCTACACTAACCTAGTAAAAATCACTGAATGTTCAGACGGAGTCTCCTGCGGTTTACTTTGTGCCCATTGCCTCTGGTCCTGTCACTGGGCACCACTGAAAAGAACCTGGCTCCGTCCCCTTTGCATCCCCTTTGCACAGGTATTTATATACATTAATAAGATCTCCCCGAGCCTTGTCTTCTCCAGGCTGAACAGTCCCAGCTCCCTCAGCTTCTCCTCATGCATCAGATGCTCCAGTCCCTTCTTCATCCTTGTGGCCCTTTGCTGGACTCTCTCCAGTTGCTCCAAATCCCTGGGGAATCCAAAACTAGACACAGCACTCCAAGTGTGGCCTCACCAGTGCTGAGTGGAGGGGAAGGACCATCTCCCTCAACCTGCTGGCAACAGTACTCCTAATGCAGCCCAGGATGCCATTAGCCTTCTTTGTGGCAAGGACACATTGCTAGCTCGTGTTCAAGTTGTCCAGCAGGACCCCCGGGTCCTTTTCTGCCAAGCTGCTTTCCAGATGAGTGGCCCCAGCATATCCTGGTGCCTGGGGCTGTTCCTCCCCAGGTGCAAGACTTTGCACTTCCCTTTATTGAACTTCATGAGGTTCTTGTCAGCCCATTTCAAGTCATCAAGCTTTCTTCTATAGAAACTGGAGAGAAACTACTACCACCAGAGAGAGTGGGAGTATATTTAAGACGATAGGCATCATCTTTTGTAAGTATTGATCTCTTTTTGTCCACTGAAGTAGGGGGTCTACCTATAGAAGTATCTAAAACCAGTCAGATGAATTACAGCCTAAAGTTGCCTGTTCATATCCATAATAAAGGCACTATAAAGGTAACCTGTGAGACAAGTTCAGATACAGGCATTACACTGTATCACCTTTTGCCAGACACTACATTTGGCCAGGTGAATTCTACCACAGTTTAATTTCTAGTGGAATGTGACCTAGGAATACCTCTGGGACATCACTTGTGACATCATTGTCTAGCTAAGGAAACAGTAATAAGATTTAACAGTGTTGTGGGGCCTAAAGAGTGGGGCTGCTCCATGAAGGGGAATGATCCACGAGCCCAGGGTGACCCCACCACGGGCAGTGCCACCACCGATGGGGTGCAGTCCCACTGGGTCTGAGAATGATGGGCAGAGCAACGGTGGTAATAAAAGGGAGCATTGATAGCCCTTGACAGAAAAAGGCATTCAATCAGAAGCAAAAGGAGACTGGGCCAGAGGCAGGTCTGCAGACAAGGCTACAGTGTACCTCCAAAGGGTCCATCCAGGAGGCACAGCTTGAGACAGATACACCTACACCATACCTCATGCAGTGACTGAAGTCCCAGTCCTGAACTGAAATGGCTCTCCTGGGCACATGGACAAAGAGTGTCAGTCGGGGTCCCAGGTGAGGCTGCTCAGGGTCATTATGGCCTGACACAAAGCCAGGCGAAAAAAATAGTTACCATGTCATCAAATGTTTTAGACTTTTACAAAGAAAAACATAGAATTAACATGAGTTCATAATTGCAATGGTTTGGGGGAAAAAATGAACTTGTCATATCACACACAATTGGAAAAAACATCTACTCGTTTAAATTTTTTCCAGTCCAAACACAAATCTGGATTTATTTTCTTCTTAACTCTGAAATCCATTTCCCTGAATTACCTAAGTGGAGATAGAAAAAGATAGAATCCAATGTATCAGATAATTTTTCATCTGACAGGTTTAATTAACTAATACAAAAATTGTAATTTATTAGCACTTTTAATAATGTGACCTTCAACTGTTCCTCAGGGAAAAACAAACACTATAGACAAAGACATTTGTTCTAAAATGACAGTCGCTAGTGAAACATTTTCTGTTCAGGATGTACATACACTGTATTTCCAAAAGAAGCATATAATGTTTTTATTTGGGAAAGTTTTATGCACAACACATTATTCTTGTATTGTGACTAACAAAAAAACATATTTGACATTTTTAATTCTGTTGCATTACAAAAGGGGGGAAATAAGGTACTAGACTGAGCTTCATATTCATACATGATGATAAACATCTTTGCACTTACATGTTATTTTTCATTCTTAAGATGTCAAAACTCTTTATAAAAACCCCCAAATTTATATTCTTACTTTATAGATGGCAATCCAAGGATATCTGAGGCAGAAAGACAGAATTACACAAGGTCACACAGCTGTTTATGGGAAATGTAATTTCACTATATCAACTCTGTGAGATCAACAGAGTGAGAACAGAAGATAGTTCTTGTGCTAACCTCTACCATGTCCTAGTTGGAATACAACTGTACAGTATGAAAACAACAGAAATTTGCTAGGTTTTTCCAGTAGTGGGTGTTTCAAGTCCTCAGAGGTGCAGCTATTAGCTATAATATAGTTCCAAAGTATAGTATTGGCTGTAGCATGGCAGCCTAAAGTTCATGTTAGTTTTACTAAAGGAAGAGTTGGAACAGGCAATTTTCTCATTTTCTTTTTAACGGTCAGTTAAAGAGAAACATTAAAGAGAATCAAGTTCAGTTCATATAATATTTAATTCTTCATTCTTGTTTAACAGTATTTAGAGTAAGATAACCACACTTACAGCCTCCTTGGAAGAAAATCAGCTGATGAGCATGTAGGTGATTTGTTTCTTCAGGACTTTTCTGCACAGTAGTATGTATCCAGTGAAAAGAAAGACCACAGGAAGCTCGGGAGGAAATCTTAGCAAAGAAGTACACAAACACCGACAGTAATCCTGCAGTGGAAATACAGTTGTCAGCCAACCACTATCATACATTAGACAGTGCAAAAGAAAAGATCTTGAAAGTATGGAGAAAGTTAAGGACCACATGCCATGCTATACTAAGATCTTGGACACTGTCTCTCGGTTTCTTTTCTCCAGACTTAGAAATGCATTTTGAGGAATGGCCGTGAAAGTAGTTCCAACACTGTTCCAGGTCCTCCTTCCACAGTTATGGCCCCTGGAAGCTCATCAGTTCCTACCCTAACAACAGAGAACGTTGTTGATGAATACTTTGGATTCTGAGAGTACTATGCTATCAGAAATGTTACCTACTTAACAGACAGCACCACTGAGTACCTTACTGTATCAAATAATTCACCTATCTGTAGCATATTTTCCAGGGACCAACAGTGCCAGCAACTGGAGCTAGTTTAAACAGTCAGGTGAACCTGTGTTTAGAGATAAAACGACACATGATACATGCTTTGAGATGTTTACTCTTAAGATTACACTCTCAAAACATCATAGTATAACTAAAAGAGCTAAACTATATATGTACATTATATATACATGGCTGGACTTTATCCAGAAAATTAGTCCCACCAAAGTCAGTAAGTCAAACATACTGAGTCAGTAAAACAAATGATACAGTGTTGAACCATACCACTCAAAAGAGAGGACAGATGACTAAGGCATCCAACAGTGAATTCATTCTCCTTCCTTAGAATTTATTTTACTGTTTTGATTTTGTATAAAAATTTAAACTTGAAATATTGTCCTTGAATATTTTGATTTAATTTAGTGTAGCAAGCAGAAGTCTCATTTCATTGCAAAAGCGGCAATGTTTTTTCTAGTGGACATAATCACTATACCTAGATAAAGGGATTTGGATTATCATTTGCAAAGTTTATCAGATTTTTTTTTACATTTAGAGCACTATATATAGTGGATACCATTCATTGTAGTTTAAATTATTTTGACAGATACCTTTTCCATTTGTATCAAGAAATAGTCAAGTTTTTCTCTGACCTATTTGAAGTGAGCAGCATTGAGGTCCTCGTGTATTGTGTGCTATTCATAAAAACCTCATGCGAAGGCTAAAGAATACAGCTCAAACTTACTGTGTTCTTTTCACTTTCGATAAGCATCCAGATGCTTATCTGGGGTTTACCCAGGCCTGTCTGGTCAAGAAATCAGACAGAGAATCTTAAAAGAATGTGTGTGCTTATGTGATTTCCAGTACATCCTATTTTCAATCCATTTAATAAAAAAATTAAAAAAGTTGTTGTGCTATAAGCTCACAGATCTGAGATTTCAGAGCAACTCACCTACTTTAATTAACTCTATCATCACACTTCTGTGTCATGCAAATATTTTACTTCGATTTTGCAAAAAAGGTTGAGCATTTTGCCTATGTACAAACAAGTATGTAACAGAAAAGTGAGAAGTGTATACACACAGCACTTCTCAGTTTTCATTAACAACTGGAAACAAGACCTGCAAAAATGCATCTGTCTAAAATAAGCCTTATAATTTCTTTTCCTTAGATTAATTCCTAAAGCCATTTTAATCTTTGGTTTTGTTTTTATAAATGGGAAAACAGTTACTAATGCATACTTCTAAAAAGTGAAAATATTGTGGCTATTGTGAATACTTCTTGGGCAATAGATGGTGAGGGGAGATACTGAATACAACAACCTTTCTCTTATGGCCTTCCAGGCAGAATCCACATGCCTATTTCTGCACACGTCTATTAAAAACCATCTTTAACTATGTGGTACATGTAGTTGTGGAATAGCCATGCTGAAGTCGTAAATTATCGTTCTGACCTACAGATGTCAAAGAGATTTTGTCATTATCTTCAGCATTGGAACTTCAGTCTTTATTTTTGGAACCAATATGCTTTACTTACCTAGACCTGTGGCAGTTTAAGACACTGACACCTTACAGCTGTTGGCCCATGAGGTTATAGCCTGCACAGCAGTCAAGAGAGGAAATCTGTGCTTCCACCTTTGTCAGTTCTCTAAGAAGTCTGACTGGTGTTTTGATCCCAGATGCCAGATTTGCACTAACAGATGCTAATATTAAAGCAAAAGTTCCCTTTTGCTGAGTCTTTAGGAGGGCAGAATCCTGCATTGAAAGGTTCATAACAGATGGTCAGGGAAAATAATGACTTCAACCAACAGAGCTTCACTGTTGAAGCATTAAGGTCTACAAAAAACACCGTGTTATTAAACAAAATGAGTTTCAGAAGTTAGCCAAGCTTTCTTTGATTTTCTAGTTTAGTTCAGTCAGAGTTTTATACAATTTTTTTTTCCCCCAGCATTTATCCAAACCTCAACAGGAATTTTTACCTTTCCTAAATTTCATGAAGAATGGAAAAAAAAAATGTTAGATAATGTAAATTACTTCAAGAAAACTTTCCCTGAATTTATAAACTAAATTTTCTTCTCTTCTTTTTGCAAATTAAATTCAAATCTTCACAGAGTTTCTTGTATTTTTGCCTTGCAAATATGACAGCAATTACATTAAACCTCATAAATTTTCATACATTTTACATATTCCATTGGTCCTGACCATTAACATAATAAAAAGAAGAAAAAATCCTAAGGATATTTCTTAAGATTTTACATCAGGGTTAGGTAAATTTACATACATCTAGGTTAAAGTCTTTGCTGATTATACAGACATTTTCTGTAGATTTATCCTAGCCCTTACAACATATTGTACACAACACATCTCTAGAGAATTTAAGGCCGGGTTAATGTTTTAACAGATTTATCTAAAACAGGTCAAATTATAAGATGTAAACAGAATGGTCCTTTGGCTATTTCTATAACTTTTTTGATAATCTCCTGTCTAGATCAGTAAAAGTAATCCTGTAAAAAGGAAAAAAAAAGAAGACTTTTGAAGCAGAGATATAAATCCATGGGGTATTCACAGATATTCCCAGAGCCATGGGAATCTTAGTGCTGATAAGCACATCAGAGGTGATTAGCAATCCAAGTGTGATACCCTCACAGAACAACATTTTCAGTAGTTCTGACACTAAAGCAATGGACAATCATCAGAAGTCAATCCTGACATTATTTGCAATAGAAAGTGAATGAAGGGAACACTAGAAAGTGATGTAGCACACTTCATGGACTGTTTTTGTGCTTTTGTTTTGCTTTTCCCCACTGATGATCTTCAACGTAAAAAATAATAATACTTGATTTGACACTGAAAAAATTATGCCAAATGTACTGAAAAACAACCAACCAAAAAAAAAAAGCCAAACCTTTGAATTTCTTTGACTGAATAGGTGGTTTTGAGACTTCATTCCCTTTTAATTTCTCATCTTATTTTCCAGAACTGGTGTACTGGGTCTGGCTGGGATAGTTAATTTTCTTCATAGGAGCCCCGATGATGCTGTTTCGGATTTGTGACTAATGCAGTGTTGATAACACACCAGTCATTTGGCTATTGCTAAGCAGTAGTTGCACAGCATCAAGGCTTTCTCTCTTTCCCACTCTGCCCCTGCAGTGAGTAGGCTGAGGGTGGGCAAGAATTTGGGAGGGGACACAACCTGGACAGCTGACCCAAATTGACCAAAGGAATATTCCGTGTCATATAGCATCATGCTCAGCAATAAAAACTGAGGAGCGGTTTTTTGAGGGGTACTAGCTATTGCTCACATACTGGATGGGCTTTGGTCTACTTGTGGGAGGTGGTGAGTGACCGCCTTTGCATCACTTCCCCCCCGCGCTCCCCCCCCCCCCTTCCTTCCTCTTTCCTTTGCTTATTAAAGTGTCTTTATCTCAACCCAGAAGTTTTCTCACTTTTGCTTTTCCTATTCTCTCCCTCATCCCGCGGGGGACAAGGAATGAGCAGGCAGCTGTGTGGTGCCTAGCTGCTGGCCAGGGTCAATCCACCACAATTGGCATGAAAGGTTTTTTAATTGTCTTTACATCAAAGACAACAATGCTTACTATCTTAGTTCCTCCACATCCTGTGCATTGGTCTGTGCTCAGTGGTTCTTTCCTTTCCAGCTTCCGGCTTTATCATCAATTTTATCCTTAATGCATGCTGAAATTTGATACTAAATTCAACACCTCCAGCAAATCTGAGTTCTGCCAAAACTGTCAGGAAGCAGAGATTATGAGGATGAATCTAATCTTATAATTCTATTGCCATAGTCCAGGAATATCTTGCAAACCTCGTTCATGTGCGATTTTCTGAGCGAAGTACCATTGCTGTAGAGTCAGTAACTTAATAGAAGAGGCATCAACAATCAGGACAAAATACCTCAGAAAAAAATACCATACACAATTTATATGATAACAAACATAAAGGACAGTTTAGGCTTTCACTTGAGACAAATTTTATCTTTCATTTAAAGAAGTACTACAGAGTGCTGGATTGTCTCAAAACCTCTCCTCGTAAAAGCTACTGGATTTCAGATGAGGGCAGGAAAACACATAGACACACAGAGATAGAGAATAATTGGGTGAAGGCTATAAGAGATTCAGCAGAATGATAGGGTAATAAAGATATAAATTCACTTTTTCCTAACAGCTAGTTCTTCTGTAGATGACTAAACAAAAAATGTCCGTATAGCAGTATAAGAAATGTACATTTTTTTAAATGAGAATGAGGTAGAATTTAGGATTGCAAATCCAAACATATGATCTCCCAGGACCTGTCCAAGCTATAGGCGCTTCCAGATTGACTGCAGTGCATTCAGGTATTGTTGTCATCCTGGCCTCTACACCTGACTGAGTCTGGATGGATCCTTAGACTAGGTGTTCAATTTGCCTAAGTCCTAGGGAAGGCTTAACCTGGTAGGCATGCACAAAACATACATAACCCACACCAGCCATGATCCATACAAAACACTGGCCACACACATACATGCAATTTCATTCAGAACAGAATAAAAAAAAAAAAAAAACCAGAAAAAAGTAGGGAGATCATACTTCCACATTCCCTCTTCACCTAATAGCTCTTGTCCTGGAAGGTGGTCAGGGTTTACTGCTTTCCTTACACTGAGAGCATTCAACCAGTAAAGAAGAGCTCAGTTCTGCTCTCTTCTCCGAAAAGTGTTGGTTTTCTTTGTTTGTTTCTTTTTTTTTTTTCTTCTTTTTTTCTTTTTTTTTTTCCTAGTGACACTTTTAGGGAGTCCTAGAAGCAGAACCCAGCACGGTCACTCACCTCCTTTTCAGGGAGACCCACAATATCTGAGCTAGAGAGCTGTCCATCTTCTTTCCCCTGTGATGAACAGCCGATTGTTTTCTAGAAAGCTACAAAGAGGTGCTTTTAATACCTTAAGTTCACTAACCACTTTTGTGGTTAGGGCATCCTTTGGAAAACGGTATTTGTGAATCCTAATGAAGGACAGATTGCAGGGGGGTTCTTCCTTTAAATCTGCACTTTTCCAAGCATCCAATTTTTTGGTAAAAAAAAAATGGGGCACCATCACTATTTTTTAAAAGTTCGAGCTCTATCTTCAAAGTAGGTTCTTTCTTTAGGAGAGGGCTTGAGGCTTGAAATCTCTAACAAAGGTGCCTCCCCAGGCCTCCTGAGTTAATTGTCTGTACTCTGAAAAGACATGGAATGTAAGACTGAGCCTTGAACCTGTGGTTGAACCAAGTCACTTACAGATGACTTTCAGGCAACCTGAAGACTGTTAACCCCCTGAAGTACTTCTCCCTACAGGCTTCACAGGGAAGCTCCTAAGCTCAGGACAGGACATCAGTCAAGGATAAGGCACCAAAAAGTAAGGCTTAGCAATGCCAAGAAAAAACCCAGAGATATTCCTTCAGATACCTAGATCTTTCTTCTTCAAAGTCACCTCTGGAAAGCAGCATACACCCCTTCAAGTTGGTAGTTGCATACAGGAATAAAAACACATAATAAATTAACTTTTTAAAAAGTGTATGGCAGCAGATAATGAAAAGGTACAAACAAATAGAGAGGCAGATAAGTGGCACTGAAATACTCATTACAGTTATAACTATCGATGGCAGTATATCATTTGCCTTTTCTTTCCCTGTGTTGTAGGAAATAATTCTTTAGGAGACAATGCTCTTCTCAGCACACGTGAGAAAGTGTAAATTGAGTGGGAGGGAAGAGAATGAAGATAGTTTAAGGCACAATACATAAACTACCAGGGAGGGTGTCATGTACCAAGGTGAAGGGGAGTATCACCATGGTGGAGGTATTACAAAACCAACCCTATGTTTATAACATTAATATCAAGATAGTGAAAGTGGGCTAAAGGCAAAATTCTGGAAGCACAGAATTTACCTTATAAGCAATATTCTTTAAAGACATACCAATGTAGGATATCTATAAAAGTGAATATTATTGTGCTCCCAGAAAGTGGGCCTGAGGATTGTTTGATATGACCTTCTGTTAAAGAAATGTGTTGAATAACATGTGAGAAAGGACCTGTCATAGGATTCCACCTAAGTAAGTGCTCCAGGGCCTGTAAAGATGACTTTCTTAGGGAGCTCTAAATGTTTGTTCACTTCTAGGCAGAATTTAGGCTAGAACACTATCCTATTGTTTTCTTTGAACTAGAGTGCATTCTGTAAATTATGAAGAAGTGATTTTTCATTCAAAATCTAGTTCAGCTCTGTGCAGAGCTCTGCTGCCTTGTAAAGCAAAAAGCTGGAATGTGGATTGCCTGGACAGAGTTTTGAAAAAACTTCATTGCAGAGTTTAAATAAATCAATTTTCAAAAGATACCCCAGAAACTAAGTCTGCCTCTAAGATGCAGGACTGCTTCTGAGCAACTAGGATAAGCTGAAAGCAGCTACCTCCAAAATGGAAAAAAGTCTGAAACAAAGAAAAACAGCGCAGGTATGTGGCCTTGGTGGGAATTATAACCCAGTTGTCAATTTGGACAATGGATACGTTCAGCCTCTGAAGGGCACTAAAGCAGCCATGCACACAACAACTGAGACACAGCCATTGAGAACAATGCAAAGTTGCAAGATAATGAAATATTTTAGATGTGTGGCCTTTGCCTCCTATGTTAAAAAATCAATTTCTTTCATACTAGGCTTCCTGATGGAAGATGTGGTGCACTTTAGAAATTTCCTGTTGATTTCCATAAGAAAATACAGAAATTTACTTTTCTCAATAACTGGAGACTGAGATAAAACATTTAATAACTCAACTGTTAAATGTATAACAAAGGTATTTGAGTAAAAAAAAAAAAAATCCTATGGTTATATCTTGTACATATTAAAGTACTTTTCTACTTATATATCTTTATTCTCTTCCAGCCAGAAACTCTTCCTTTTGTGAATGCTTTGCCTCTAGCAGTTTTAGAAATCTTAAAACTATACTTTTTATTTTTTCTGCACTTTCTTTCTACTGCTTAGAATTAAGAAAAAATCCAAAAGGAAAAAAAATATTATTCAGTAAAGGCAGTTATAATATTGCAGCATAGTATTTTACTTACAGAAATTAGCTTATCTAGGATGACATTATGGGTTAATTTTCAAGTAGAAAAAGCAATGCCATGCTTTATACTTGAGACTCCCTAGTACAAGCAATATCCACTAGTTTGTTTTAAACCACTCTCTGAGTTTATTTTATTTGTATGAATGCTCATTACCAGATGATCTGTTTAGCAACTTCATAATAATTTCACCTATTTAAATTTAAAAATATGATTTTTGCATTGGCATAGTTGTTTCAGATCTATATTCTTAACGCTTTTCATACATTCTTAACACTTTTCATACAAGGTGATGAAATGTCAAATACAATACCTATACAGCAATGGAAAGCACAAAAAAGTTCATTGTCAAGGTAGAACAATAGGGTGTATTTACCAGAATGAATATTTCACAATTACGTCAGAAACTGCATGTTGCTGATCCACCCCTACCTTCCCTAAAGTTTTCAAGAACCATACCTGTATTATACAACTTCTGGAAACTGCCACTTTAAAGTAAATTTCCAAATCATGAAATCTGATTATTTAAGGAATGTACTCTCCATGTATGCTCGCATGCTTGAAAGGGCTAATGGAAAGCTTCTATTAAGATCTACTTAATGTCCCCTACATTATTACTTATACAGCACTATAAATGTATGAGACATTTGCAGATTAATAAAACAGAGAAGGAGCTTACAACTTAAGGGGAAAAGCTTTTTGACTTTGCATCTTGTCCTAGCAACATCACTTCTGTATGCAGTCAAAAGGAAGACAGTTCCTTCATTGCCTCTGGGGAAAATTAGCTGTGCCATTCAACTACAAGCAAAGACTCTTCCTCCATTGTTGTTGGCTGAACTCTGCAGGCTGCCAATTTGTAGGGCAGCATCAGCATGCACAGTCCATTTATTCCCTTCATCCAACTGCAAAAAAGAAAGGGAAAGGGAAAGAGTAACCTTCAATGTCTTATCTTCATACCAAAGCATATATAACCTAAAGCTTTTAGGTCCCTTTATTACCACCATCCCCATTTATCTAGGAAAAAAACTATAATCTTGCTTTAATTCACTTAATTGTTGATCGTTCAGAACTTCTTAAATTCTTTAAAGAATGGAATATTATTTTCATCTTCCCAATACAAGGCCCAAGCATAAAAATATCTTTTCAATCTCAGCCAATAAATTATTCATGATCCCCCAGGCGGTGTGCTCCATATCATGAAATAAATAACTGTATTTGATAACGTCATTATCAAAGAAAGCAGTTTTCTTGATGTGAACAGAGCATTAAAGATAGACTTATCAGTGCTCTTTTCACTCTGATCCCTGTCCACAGTACCAAGCGGAGACCCATATCTGCACCCCTATCTTGAGGAAGCACTTCTAGTGGGGAACTTTCAAAAGGAGATAAAGAAGGAGGAAGATTGGAGGACCTATCATGGTTCTTGTTTCATCCATGCAAAGTACAACCATTTCCATCAGGACAAAAAAAGGGTACTTTATGAGTGCATAAAGTTTTCATGGTTTAGTGCACAGGAAGGGTTCTTTTTGGTGCACATTTGATGGAACCAAGGCTGAAGTTACATATGTGGGCACCATGTAGAGTGCACAATTTGGAACGTGAACACAAGACCCTCCAGCACTTAGCACTTTAGGCATGTGCAGCACACGCTTGGGCCTGGCAACTGGTTCACACTTGGCTGGCCACAGAGATGAGATGTGGAGGTACTGTCCTAGAGACATAATGAAGAGCAGCAGGCGAGAAACTGACCCTTAGCACACTGCATCAGTCACTAATCAGTTAATCAGCATTTCTGTTACAATATTAATATTAAGATGAAAGTTTGACTCCTTTTCATTTTCTTTTAAAATGCATCAGAACTGTTTTCCTTTCATGTAAGGAGGGTTTTTTTGTTTGAAGTACAGAAGTGAGAGAGTGAAGGGAAGGACATTCTTGGCTTTTTACCAGTCAAAATGAGCCTAACTGGGTTAGAAAAATATGAAGGCATTTCTGAAGAAGGGTGTATATTAATTACCTGATTAACTTCATTTAGCATTTCTCTTTAGCCATAAAGAAATGTACATTTCTGTTAGACGGGTACTTAGACACTTCTGTCTAGAAAAAAATGACCTCTTTCCAAATATGAATATATTTACAGATGAAAGATAGAAAACTGGGTAGGCAGAGTAACAACATAGCTGAACAAATACCAAAAGAATTCAAAGCTGTTTTGTAATCAAAAAAGTGGGTTTGCCTGACTCTTCGTTTATACTTGCTGTGTCTATACTTGATACTTTCAGTCCAAGGATAGCAAACAGTAATAACAAAATACAGTGTGATTATGTGTCATTTTTTTGTTCTCTATTTCTAGAATCTCATGATCCTACAGGATTTCCTCCCTGCATCCTGCTCAAAAAGACAAAAAACACTAGCAACAGACTGAATCATTAAATGCGTATTCAGACATTTTGAGGTTTGTCTATACAGAGTGCCTGCAGGACGTATTGAATTCTTACATTCATGTAATTTGTTTGCACTAACAGTATTAGGCTCAGCAGGTTCAACCGGACTAAAAACTTTTGAGTAGAGCCACGATGGCAACTAGTGCAGATGTACAGCTGGAATATCTGTGCAAATGTTGTGCCTTTCCAGAAATAGGTGGTGGAGTATTAAAAAAATTAAATTTCATTGCAGTCGACTTTATTCATTCTGTACTGCTTGTACAGTACCTTTAACGCCCTCAGTTTGGAAATAAACTGACCTACAGCTCTAAGTCCCAGAATCTGATCTTCAGAGTCCCAGAGTACTTGCAAATTCATTTGAGATCAGCAATGCTTGCTAATGTTGATCACATAATATAAGCAAGAGTTAAGTATTTCTTGTTAAGTAGATGAGGTAACACCCACAAGACTTGATCACAAAGACTTGTGTGGTAAAGTGGATACTTGGAATTTAGATGTTTAAATGCAAGTACTACAACCCTGAAAAAAACTAACTCTGTTCTTGTCTGACTTAGAGGTACTGCCTGTGCAGTGACTTCCCTGTTATTCTGTAGTGTTAATGCATTTATCTAAAGACCACTGAAGGTAAAATACATAAACAGCTGTTTGAACAGAGTCTTGAACAAAGCACTTTTTCGTTCAGGTGAATGCCTGAACCACTAAGCTAGAGTGATCCTTCTCTTGTGTTCACTTTTGATATATTATTCTTTAGCTTTGTGTTGTTCATTGTCACAATTTCAATGAGAAAGGTTAAAAAGTGCCATTGCCTACCATAACTTGTTGGTTTAGTTAAAGGATATTGTGGAGCTAGTCATACTAAAGTGGGAAATGAAGCCAGTTCTATTCTCTCTGGCTGAATAACTTGATTGTATAAAAGATGGGGAGCTGTTGTGCCTTGAATCCTTTTATTGATCTAGTCAATGTTATTAAACTACTCTCTCTTTAAATTTTTAATTGTGACTCAGTAACAATAAAGATTCAACAAACTCTGTGATTACTTTTATTATCCTTAGCTATTAACTCCCTTTCTGCAGAGCAGAACCCAAAAAAAGACAGGTGTCTTTACAAAAACGATGCCTGGACAGCAGAGAAAAAAAGACATCATGGAAGGCACTTGTTGCTGACAAGAAAACAGGTTGTAATGCAGCAAGTGCTTTGGCAAACCATGAGGACCACATGGGGTGTGTCAAAATGTACCCAGCAGAAGAACGCTGTCTGCAAGCAGCCTGCGTACAGGCAATTATATTACAGACATTGGCATCAAGGGACAAAATCAACCTCAGAGGAGTGAATCAAATAGAGCTCAAGACACATGTTGTGAAATTGCCCCAAGAAATGGGCAAGCAGCCAATAAAGCATAAGGCAGCATGGTCAGAAATGAGTTGTGTCATGGCCTAACATATGGGATGAAGAAAAACCAGAAGAAGAAACTCCTTCCCTGTCTCAAAGTCTGTCACAAAGAAAAAAGGTATGTCCTATCCATCTCTTTCTCTAAGTGCCTGAGTATTTATAATACGCTAATCACCGAAAAGAAATTATTCATCTCTCGATTAAACTCATCCTGAAAAGAGAGAGCTCCATAAAATCAGTTAATGTTTGTAGTAAGAATCTAACTATTTTAAATATCTCTTCATAGAAAATGCATGGAGAAACTGACTGAATGGTAAACAACCTCTATTTGTTTATAGTAGTTATTTAAATTTAGCAGAGGTATCTCACTGTTGTAGAACTCCAAGGCAGTTGATGCTAGTTAATTCTTCAATAAATTCTGTAGTTTCAAATGAACACTATAAAAAGAAAAAGTTAAACATTATGTATAAAGCCTATAGAACTCTTCAGAGATTGTAAAAATACAGGCATTCTTTCAGGGACAACTCTAGTGAGAGAACACTATGAAACCATAATTTCTCATTGGTTCATTCTTTTTTTTTCACATCTATATTATAAATTTTTAGTCTGGATAGATTAATATTTTGAATGTATATCAAATGTAGATTCAAATGTATATTTCTGGGTTTTTTTCCCCAATTTCTTTACTGACTAATGGATGAAATACACTAGGTTCAGCAGGAATAACGACGTAACTATGTCCTACTGTTTAATAAGGAGGGAAGGGTTTGGGAGGGAATAGCAGAAATGAAAAACTTATGCTTTCTATGTGTGGGGTTTTTTTCTTAAACAGAATAGAAAACAAAAAATTACATGTTATCCAAGTTGCAATAAAAAGGAGACTTTCTAATTTCACAAAGGGGCCAAATGGGTCAGCGTGCAATCCAAAGCTCTCAGAAACAACTTTAATGCTGCATGCTGCATACTTGTCCAAGTTTAAGGCTGTTTGCACTGACTGAACTGTCATTTTGTGAAAAAGCAGAATCGAGAACAACATACCGGAAAAATTGTTTGCCTTTAAAATAACATTGTCCGGCAGGGAAGTGAGGGGAGGGAAAAGAACACAAGGGAACGATTCCTTCATTATGGGGAAAGTGAAAAATCCCTTAAAAATTTCAAGGTAGGCAACATCAAGAGCCAGAAGAGACAGGCTGTGCAAAGGCCAGCTTTGCAGGCATTTCAGGCAGAAGCAGGAATATTTACACCTAGTGATACTGTGTGCGCCCCAGAAATGGAATCGTTACTTGCAACAGCGGCTGTGTTCTGCATGCAAGCCACAACGCTCCTTTGTACAAGGTCAGTTCCTCTTTCTAATTCTTATTATTCTCAAAACAGCAGCCCAGCTCATTGATACAGTGAAAGAGTAATGTCAGATGATTGGCAAGTGTCTCACCAGCAGGAAGTTAGCTGATAAGCTTCTTAAGCAGTGAGCTCTGGTAAGCAGGAAGCACTGGAGCCAGCTCAAGGAAGTTACCCTTAAAATTGCTTTGCTCAGACCTTACCCTCAGCAGCCTAATTAGAAGTTGTTGAAAGGAAGAGTCTCTGGTGTGCATTTTTCTATAGACAAGACTCAGGAAACATGTTGCTTGGGCGGCAGTAAACAGACAGGGAGATAAATGTTTAAAAGCTACCATAAAAAATATCAGACAGTTCACGAATACAAGAGTGGAAAAAAACAGACTATTACAAGTGGTCACTGAAAGGTTTTGAAGCAGCCTGGGACAGGTCCCAGTGGAAAAGCAGCAGGCAAACAGGCGAGCTATGCAAATGAATATTGGCAATTTGAACATTTCCTATTTGTGGAACCCGATCAGGCCCAGAGAAAGGAATGCTGCATAATGAGGACTATCATATTTCTCCACAAGATATACTGGATAGAAAGAACACTAACAGACCTTTTTTTTACAGTGATCTAATCATTTAGACAGGCACTCTCATTCTTTATGGAAAAGACAAAGAATATTAAATTAGGAGCATTAGATTGAGCTAATGATAGGATGGCAGTGTGAAAAGAGAAGGGCTCAGAGATGCAAATGCATGACCTGCTAAAGTTATTAAAATAACTAAACTCATGAAGGCACTCAAATTATTCTAAAAAGCCTCTCTATATAAGTATTTATGTCTATGTATCTATATATATATCACAAACTCTGATTATCAGATTATTTTCAATATAATTCAAAAGGGTTTTTGTTACTTAAGGTTCCTCTTCCTCCACATGTGCTACTGCCATGACATACCTCTTCCCCCCATTAAGAAATCTCATTTTTACATCCAAGGACAATTCCTTGGGGATACAAACGTTAGATAGCTGGGGCTGGTTTTGGAGCTGCCTTCTACCTATGGCAGATACAGCTTTGTTGCTAACACTGTTGCTGATGAAAAATCATGACATGCCTAGTTAAACATCCAAAGCACACACCATTAAGTACCTTGCTCCACTGTGCAGGCAGACAGGTTCTAGCACCCACAGATGACACCAGATAGTCTGAATTATGTATTTTTGTCTCAAAGCTAATTACCAGTGTAGTCATGTAAGTCCATCATAGATACTACTGGCAGCAGGTCTGCCTTATTATGGTCCCTACCACCCATTTCATCTGCCCTTAGGTTCTTAGAAGAAACGTGCAGCTGCCCCTCCCCAGCAGCTGCCATCTCCCCTTTTCATAAAAGCAAGGGGACTTCTCAAAGGAGAACACAGCTACCACCAGGCCGAGCTCCATTAACTCTGTGGCACTGATATCCACGATCCTTGGCAGAGGATCAGCTATGAAACCCTCCAGGATCCTCCCCACAACTGTGGGCTAGGGAATAGGAACCTGCCATATTTAGTGAGTGCTTGATGAGAATGCAGGAGAATGACTATGGCGTGCAATGGATCACTGGGCATTTGTGACATATCAGTGGAGTTGGCAGCTTGCAGTTTAAGTATTAGTGCTCCCATATACACCTCCCTTTTTACTCCCCTGCTGATGGCACAGACACATTCCACAGCCCTTCGAGGTTACTTAACTTCAATGCATAGGCACAGCAGGGGGAACTAAAGACTGGAAGAAGGAATTATCTCTGAATTCCCATCTTGTGTGGGTAGATATTTAAAACCTGTAGACATATACATGTATATATGCATAGATAAGTATATATATATGTATAATAAATGTAACAAAAAATATGGATCATAAATGGAATTTCATGAGACAGTCCCATACTGTAATTTGTGGAGCATATGTCACAGACACAATAGAAAGTTAAAGCTTAAAGGCATTATGGACTGTCATGTCAAATCATACTTAGAGAGCTTTAATATGTGGATTACAGATACATTAAACCATACTCTCCCCTGACTATTATGTCAATTGGACTTTGCATATTTGAATAATACTACAGTGTATAATCCTAGTACTATGCCATGCATGCACAATAGGTCTGGGTATAGTTGGAATGAGTAGGAAAAGTCCAGATTTTTTGTCAAAACATTAGTTATTTTCAGTGTATAACCAGAGGGACAGATACAATTGTTTTATAAACTCCCTTTACACAAAATTTAGCAATCACAGATGCACATTTATGATAAAAACCTGTGTGTGTTTTAATAAAACAAAACAACATTTTTCCTACTCCATTCTCTTTTAATTTTCAGATCACTACTTCAGTGCATTGGAGCTGAACTGAAGATCTGAAAACAACTATACTATCTTAACTACTTCTTTTCCTCTCTGCCCTCCAAATGGGTCCTCACTGTTCCCAATTACTGAACTGTGCTTTCATCTTCTCAAGGGAGATTCAATCTTTCCACATCTCTACCTACCAATGCTCCCTCTTTCAATCATTTACTGAATTTCATCACCTCCCTTCCACCACGAATTCTAGCTCCCCACAAATTCACAAAGAACACACACTTATGCCTAACTTACTTCCCCTATACTTACTGATTTATTTCTTCCAATGTGTTAAGAACAGGACATACTGTGGGGGAGTGAACAAAACAAAAACAAAACCAGGAAGAAATTTCCAGTGCAAAACTTTGTTCCTGCAAAACTGATTAAAGATGGTTATGTCTGCATTAGCAGTTTCTACTAGGCAATGGGAGAATATCGACTGAGTGAACAGCTGCTGCTGAAACCTGATGTCCATACTATATGCATTTTGTTGGAGATTTACTTCAGACTAACTCCAGTCTTGCGCCTTTTACTGACTGTCACATAGCAGTTGGAACAATTTTGATTAATTTCACCCAAAAGTAATTCAGTTTATGCACTCTTAAATCACTCCATGTTGCAAACCAAAGTGGTTACGGGTGGAAAATTTGCTACAAAGGTCTTCCTCATCTGAGTTAAAGGTTAATGTAGATGCATACATACCAAAAAAGGCAATTTATAACCAGAATCACCACAGCTAACTTTGGCCACCAACTGAAGTATCAAAAGATTGCGAGTGTGGTTGTCAGAAATCCTTCTCTTTTCACAGCTGAGAGAAATAGAGCTTTCCAGAGGAGAAATCAGTAGAGGGCCCAGTAAAGCATGCTACTACTTGATATTGTTTAATATAAAAAACTTTAAAAGATTCAAAGGATTAGGTGTTTATAAGAACAACATGAATATCTGGAGCTTATGTGTGGAATAAAGCAAGTTGAGCTTCAGTCTTGAAATAATCCCTAACTTTTAGGAAATATATGGGACTTGTATGGGAGCAGTTTATACAAGGTTTGGCTACTACAGGATTGTTGCACTTTTGTATCAACAATAGATATCCACTGTTGGAGCTGGTTCTGGACTAAAGAGATCATAAATCTGATCTCATAGCGAAATTCTAATCTGCATGTGTCGTCTATTCCACCCTTCACAAGTAGAAGGTCATTCTCAGCCTGAATCTCAACCACGGCTCTGCAGCAAAACCTGCCTTCAGAAAAAGCATTTTCTTCTTTCCCTGGTGTTTCTTTCTGTCTCTTTGCTCTGGTGTTTCGTCTTCACACATCCCTTCGGCTTTTATTACAGTCTCCACAATCCTCTGTTTCCTTCTATAGTCTCATATTTATATAAGCACCTGTTGAGGTCTCTATTTTTCTATCATTTATCTCCTCTAGTTTCCTTCCCCCCTAATTCTGGGTTTTCTTTCTGCTCTTTTCTTCTCTTGAGAGATACTGTCAATCTATGATTACTCTGGGGTTTATGCTATAACATTTTCTGAAGGAGAGACACATCTATAGAGTGCTTGCTTATTTTTGAAGCCATGAGACAGCATCTACTTTTCTGTAGTTTTAGTGTTTTGCCTCTTTAGAGGAATATTTTTTTTTAGCTAATTTTTAATAACACTCAACCTCTCTATCTAAAAAGCCACAAGCACACTGCCTGTGATAGCAGTGCTCAAATTCAGCCATTGGTTTTTAACAGCAAATGGCTGGGGGTAGTTGCTTCCACAGTGTCTTGGAGTGTATCACAAATCTGATTTTTTTTTTCCTACCACAATAACCATCACCTTGCCTGTGCTCTCCTGCCCAGAGAATCAGTTGGCTCACTTCTGATGGAAAAAAATAAACAAAATGTATGCAAAGTGGATGACAACAGAGTTTAGGCTCAAGTCTTGAACATTGTAGCAATATGGATACAGCCAAAGAGTATTCAAAGAAGAGGAATCACTTGCAAAAACAATCCAAAAAATAGTGGAGAATGGACTGATATCAACACCTCATGTAGAACCTCTTAAGGGGCCACTACATGGGTTGAGATAAGAAGGAGATGACAATGGAGAAACAAAATTATTTTTGGAGGTATATCCCCGCTATATTCCCACCACAAACTGCTTGCCACCATGGATGAGTATGTACAAGTCATTAACAAATCCTAAAGGCTTCTGTGGCTAAGAATTGTTTTAAATGCAGTGACTATTTTATATGAGCAGTAAGATATACCAGCCCATGTTTAACTGGTCTATTAATAGGTACTTCAGGTGACTGAATATGTTTTGGCCTATAACATTATGCTTCACAACATGCATTCCTGGTTCAATAAAGTATAACCTCTTGTGTCCTGTTGCTCTGTTTAATTAATTTTAAAGTTCTTTCTAATTATTAACCTGGATTCTTTATTATTTTCCCTTTTTAATGGATGATTTAACACAGCTTTCATGTCTGATCCCAACCCCTCTAACTCATGTGGAAATACAGTCTGAAGGAAAGCTGAAAGCTTAAGCCTTGATGCCTAACAGCCTGTTTTATTTTCTGATATTGGATTAGTTGTTCAGTTATGTTAGGCACTTTGATCAGTATTTTCTCTGCATTCTCTAACTGAATGGATAAATTCAACATGGCTGCGTGTTTTGTTTTGGTTTTTTTCTGTATATATAGGAAAATAAGTATCATAATAAATCAGTTTTTAAGGTAGTTATCCTGTAGCTTTCTTTTCTCCTCCTGTGGAGATAAAGACTGTGATAGTTTAGTTATAAAGTTCTCTGTTCATAACTTGTCCCCCTGTATGTGATTTGAAGCCACTGAACAGTATATGCACTAAAGCTGGGTGGTTTTTTTTTAAGTTTGTCTTTGGTTTTGGCTATTTTCATAAACAGTGTAATTTATTCCACCATAACCCTTCAAATTACAGTACAGCAATGAAACGTTCAGGCTTCAGGAGAAAATTGCTCCTGGGGAAAAAGTCAAACCTTCTGCCCTGTTATATGATACCAGAGTTTAATGAGTATGTAAAGTATCAAATTAAAAAATGTTAGCAGTTTATTATAGCTGAGCAATCACTGAATGAGAAACAGGTTTCCCTTTCATTGAGCATTAAGGACATGACCTGAGGCTGATAAGCACACTGCTGCCTCAGATTCAACATTTGATTTAGGGCCGGAGTAGTTGCCAGCCAAAAATCAACCTAGGTTTTGTTTGTTTGTTTAATCAATAATTTTCCAAGCTGCTTATAGGAAAGAAGTATTGTAATGAATTAAGAAATTAACTAGGTTTAAGTTATGCATTTACATTCATCATACTCAGTTTTTCTCCAAGCCACTGCAATACAAATCATCCTTTAAAGACAGCTAGACCCTACACAACAATTCCTTATGGTTGTGTATATTTCACCACAGTTCTGCGCACTTTTGGTACCCATTTGTCTTCTCTGACACCTGTTCCTCAGTGCCTGCAATATATGTTGTTAATGGAGAAATTACTGCTGAATTATGGAGAATGGAGGCAATGCCCTTTAATTCTATGAGCTACCCAAGGCCACCTTGCAGGGTTTGTGAAGTTCTTCCCATGTGTCAGGACTCTCAGCTATTCTCTTACTGCGATCACATGAGTTCAACATTTTGCAAACACATAGTCCCCAGCACCAGGACACATTCCCATGTGAAGACCTCTGCCAAAGTCCCATGCCTGCTGCAGGACCACAGCTCGCACGAGCCGCCATCAGTGATCACTGCAGCTTCCACGTAGCCAAGTGTGCAGGTTCTCTTTTGCACCAGCGAGGATGAGTGGGATGACTGGTGTGTGCCCAGGTCCTGCTTGATAGGAAGTTGGGGTGTGTTGAGGGAGTGCTCTTAAATATAAACGTCAGAAGCACTCACAGGTGCCCCAGCCTTGACAGGGCTTCTGCTGTTAAACCCTGCACTGCTGTTTTGTAGAGTCTGAGGCCCTCAGCCACCCTGAGCAGTCTCTTCGGCTCAGTGACGGGCCAGGATGTCAGCCTGTGCATGGGTGGGGGTCAGGATCAGGTTCAGTGAAGGGAACAAGGGTCAGACACAGCCCTGGGATGGCTGGGCAGGGCCATGGGGACAGGGTCTGGACCCACAGGGCGAGGGCTGGGCGCAGGCAGGGCTGCGAGGCAGCAGGGCTGGAGCTGGGGCCAGGCCGGGTGAGCCGCAGTGGACAGCAGCTCCCAGGGCTGGGGGTGGCTGGGTCGCAGCCTCCCCCCTGCCCACCGTGCTGCCCAGGAGCCTCTCCCCAGGATCAGCGGTGGGAAGGGGCTGCTCTTCGCTTGCCCTGAGCCCTGGCAGCCAAACCTCACAACAGCAGGTCCACAGGACTCACAGCACCTCCTGGGCAACATGTGTTCCTCTCCATCTTGCCTCTGCAGGCTTTCCCTACCACTTACACGCTTTAGAGAAAGATTGCACTCCATACGCCAAAGTTAATGTTTTATACACAAGCAAATTTTTGAATTAGCAAAGAATAAGAAGATATAAATAGGCCTATAACAAAATCAAACAAGCAAGCGAGCAGACATTTCCCTTCCACACAGGTAATTTAAAGGTTTTGTGAAAATTCAATTGGAGTTTAGAATAACTAGGACATAGTATTCCTAACACATCTTTCTTTCAATTAATTCATTCTTAATGCTAGGAATTGATGTTGTTTGTAATACGGTTGCTTTTTTTTCCACTTGTGTCTAATGGAAATGTACTACAGAATGAACTAGAAAAGAACTAATATGAGATGCATCATCTGGAAAGGTAAATTTCTGAGAAAGACATTAGCAAGCAGGAAATATGGATTCTGAATAAAACTATCATCGCAGTCTTAATTACATTTATTGACACAATAGTAATATTCATCCCATTTCTTAGGTTTCATCCCTGACTGCTGCAATCACAATAAGCCCACAGTACAATTTGTTTGACCACACTTTATTGCATTTTCCACGTAAGTAATCCCCATTCTGTCGCATTGTCCTTCCTAATGCACTCTAATAGAGAAGCAGAAGTGCTAATACAGAGTAGTGCAGAAGGTGGTGGCGGTTCCTTGACTTCCTTCTTGTCATTTCTGATCAGTTCAGCCTTGCCATTTTCCACAAATTTTGTTCATTTTTGCTTCTATTCAAAAAGCGCTCCTTTTCTGTTTTAATCTTAATTTTTCTCCTGTTCAGTGCAGCTGTAGACTTTATAATTTATAACGCAGCAGTATCCAGAAAGCTGAGTCAGAACATGTATCATAGTGGCTGGGGTTGTAGAAACCCATGAGAAAATGGTATTTGCACCGAAAAAAAACCCTAACATTTTTCTCATGGTCCTGATGAAACAATAAGTTTTCCCAGTGAGAAAAGAAACGGCATTTGGAAATTAAGACATCTTGGTTGCTCTTCAGTCTCCGCTTTTTCAAAGGGATTTGGCCAAAGTTCAAGCCTAAAATAAGGGAGTACAAATTTCTTTCAACTTCATTTGCAATGAGCAATATGAATTTAGTGTTGTAGGGGGTTTGTTTTTTTAAGTCAGAACTAAATGTGTTTTGGCAGAACACTAGCATTCTTCCTCTCCCCTCCCCAACCCCCAAACTCCGTTCACAGTCTGTTTGAACCTGAGCTTTCATTATGCTGTTTGTGGGATGCTGCACTCCGCCTTTGCTGCAGAATTGGGATAAGAGTAATACATTTGCCTCTTCCAAGTTCACACACTGCATCCTCAGACAGTACTGGACCCTTTTTGTCCTTTTATATAAATACACCACTAGTAGACTGCAGACAAGAAGTACTGCTCTGGGCTCTCTTTTTCTTGTTTCCCATCTGTGTCAGCCACAGCCCAGCCCACTTGTGTTTCTCAGAAACTGCAGATAGTATTTTGTTATGCTTGGGTCCCTTTCAGCACAGCATTTTTCTTTCTCTGATGCTAGTCAGTATCTTCCTCATAATCAACGAATGTCATTCACATTGGCAGGTTATTTTCATTCATCTTTACCAAGAATTCATTAATCATTGGAGGAGTTCTCCATAGAACATCCTGATTAATAGCCTCTCTGCTTTCTGGTTGAGAAGAAAATTTGTTGTAGTTTGTGAATTTCTCAGTCACTTAAGCACAGAATCTTAGAAATCACAGAGCTGAAGGTATCACCTAGTCCTACCTGCATACAGGCAGGATAAAAACCACTTAGACAAGCACTAAAAGAATATGTCTTTCCTCAAGAAAAAAACCCAAAAAACTCTCCCAGCCTATGCAGGCATCTTATTGTATTGCTTCACTAACCCTTGGCTTTCAAAATCTTCCCCAGTATCTAAACTAAGTCTTTGCTGAAAATTCAGCTGGTTTCTCTCTGTCTTAGACCTTATGGTCACAGAGAACAACCATCCACTGCCCTCATTATAACTACCTATTACCTAATGGAAGAAACTGTTGTTACCTCCTGTCCCTTATTCTTCTATCTGCTAGACTGAATAAATGCAATTATTTCAACCTTTCTTTTTCTTCATAGGTCACTTTTTCTAAACCTTTTATCATTCTTACTACTCTCTCCAACTTATCACAATCTTCTCTAAACCATGTTGTTGGACTCTGTTCCAGCCAAGGATCCACTAAAGCCAGGAAGAGCTAGAAAAAAATTGCTTCCTATGTCTTACATCCAACAGTCATCTTAATTCATTCCAGAATGAGATTTTCCTGTTTTGCAACAGGATGACACTAATGACTTATATTCATTTCGAGATCTGTGATAAGCCTTTTATCTTTTCCATCCAACTACATAGCCAGCTAGAACCTATTTTAAATGTGTGTGTCTTATTTCTCCTTTCTAAGTGTAATGCTTTGCACTTGTCTAAAATCAATCACATGAAATTCAAAGAAGATCTTTTCTCAAATCCTCATTTTGACCTCCAAAATGTGTTTGCTGCTCTTCCCAGAGTGAATTCTGCTATAAAGTTTGTATATATTGCATGGATTATACAAAGACTCTTATACAAGAATAATGCATTGACTTTGAAGAATCTAATTTAAGCAGGTTTATATGATTTACTGGGTCTTCAATGGTCTTTTGTAAAAAACTGCTGCTGCTAGAGCAATTGTGTATTCACATAAGTTGTTTTCTCGATTGCCATTTCTACAGGCTCCTGCTCTGCAAAGCCAATCACTGTTTTCTTTCTTCAGCACATTCTTTCCTCAATTCAGCAGACTGTATTCTGTGAGTAGGTATCTCTAATTGCTGTTCTATGTTCGCAATGACATAGAAAGGGATATACCATCCTGTCCATGAGGGATACATCTGTTGTTGCCCCTTCACCTGGTTTCCAGTCTTACTCCAGCATTTGCTCCAGACTCTCCTGGATTGCACTGATGCTGTATTTACTGATGTCTCCTGCAACCATCTCCCTAAGGGCTTTGCACAGTTCAGTACATTAAACCATCTCTCTCACATTTCAGTAGGTATCTTGGTTACCTCACCAACATCTTGGCTGCTACTTCCTATGAGGAATCAACCTTTGCACACATTATCACTTTGCATCTGGCATTCAGACCTTCAGTCTGTCAAAGCTTGGAATTTATTCAGTTTGATGCTAATTTCTATCATACCAAGCATTTCTAATTGAATTTGGGATGCTTTCTGCAGATTAGTTTTCCTCTCTCCCACTTCCATCTTCATGTTTGGCATAGGCAGAGCTAGCAGAAGGACTGACAGCATATAAAGACCAATTACATACTTCCGCAGCCTATTGCAGCTTTTTGCTCTGCCCAGGATACAAAAAGTTAAGTGCTGGAATAGCCTGAATAAGTCATTAATATATATGTGCCAAAAAATAAGGAACCAAGGTAGGTGCAGCAGTGAACGGCTCCAGTTTACTACTTGACTTCCAGAAACGGAAACAGAACGACTTCTGAAAAGACATTGCATTGAATGAGTGAGCAAATTAAAAATTGGAAAGATGATAAGAGAAAGATTTAGAAAGTTTAACAATGCTTTGAAATCCTCTTAGTGCTGCTGTCACTGCCATAACCAGCCTGCTGCTCAGCCCTTCTTAATGTAGTACTTGTCAGTGACACTACTTGCAATTTGGTGCCAGTTCAATACTTAGCAGATTAGGTAAGGATAGCAGAAATGGCAATTGCAGCAGGAAGTTTTCTTTTCATACCAGATGAGGAAGTCCAAGGTTGTCCACGGTAAATCAATACATCGGTTAATTGTCAATAAAATGAGGCTAATGGTACAGTTCTTTACAAGGACACTGTTTACAGTCTTTAATATCCTCAGACTTTATATTCATTGGTAATCACCATATAGCAGAGCTAAAATGAAGGGTCTCCCAACTATCTCTATTTCAGTCTCTATTTGCTTTGAGCTTTATCATCCATTTCAACATACATTGGCAATGTACACCCACTTTGTTTTAATAAAATAATAGACCAGCATCAGTGAAAAAGATTGCTTTAGTTTTCCTTAAAGCACACAAACAGATTTTTGCCTATTCCTGGCTTAAAGAGCAATTAAGAGTAAGCCATACTTTATTCCCCTTTTGCCTATATTGAGGTTGCATGATGAGTTTATTGAGTAGAATCTGGTTCTTAGTATTGGAGATCCTCAAACCAGTAATAAACATTCATTTAAGAAAACATTTCCATAAATGCTTGATTATGAGCACATGCCTAAATCCTATTAAAGTCAATGTGACCTAAGTATATGCTTAAAATTTTGCTAAATAACCAAGGACTTTCCTATATTTTTAAAAACTAAATTGGGACCCAAGAGAACTTATTAATAAGAAAATAAATTCTTAGTCAAATTTGTGCTTTAAACGTATTTATACACAATGCGATCACATATGATAACTTCCTATAGAGCATCTGCATTAGCTACTTTATGATCTTGCTCTAGGATAATGATTATGTACAATACTGAAATCTGTATATTGATCAAAGCTCTCCTATAATTATCTGGAAAAGGTGATTACATCTGCTTATGGAATTTTTCACCAAAATCTTTTAAATATTCTTGTGTTATCTAGAAAACTGCATTTTCTATATGGGACTGTGTGACTGAATGATTTGAAAAAGACAGAGGGCCATCCAAGAGCTGATGCAATATTTGAAAGTAATGCTGGTCAAATGGATGTGATAAAAGTACATAAATAGTAAAGAGTTTTGAATACCTTAGATTAAAACCCAATGACATTAACAGTAGCTTCTGTCACCCACAGATGATCCCAAAGTGCTTTATGTATTATGCATAGCAAGAACAATCCACCCACTACTGGAATACAATTATGTCTGTGGGAGAAGTGTGGCATTCCATGATAGCAACCACATACTCTACCAAGGTAATTTTATGCAATTGCAACCTTGAACACTTACACCTAGCAAGCATAAGTATATAAAAAATTCTCCACAGAAACAAATACTTATATAAATATGTCTAGAAGGAGAGGAGGGAAAAGGGTGCTTTAAAAATATAACTTCTAAATTTAATTTTTCTTTTTTATTATTATTATTTTTTTTTCATGGGAATGAGATAAAAAGATAAAAAGAAAGTCCCTCCAGGTTTTGCATAATCAAAGGTAAGCAAAACTTACAAAACTTTCATTCTCACTTCTTCTGCTCACCTCTGTGTTACTGTGCTTTTTACTTGACTGTTAAAAGGACAGCAACAGTTGCCAGTAATTGACATGCTTTCTTCCTTTCTTTTCCTCCTTCCCCCATACTGATACAACAAAATGGTCAGTAGCTGATAAATGGCTGTCCCTGGTTGTCCAAAACAATGAATTTTCTTGCAGTATTAAAAGTGTTGATTCAGGTCCTGCATATTTACCAATTTTTTGGTAGTCACAAGAAGCATCTTGAATAGATCTGATAAAAAATTTCTTCTTCCTGTTTATTGCAATATCCTTTGTCCCCAAAGGACTCTTATGATGTCAAGCTATGTGGACACATGAGATAGCAGGGGAAGATGGAGAAAAATTCTGAGTTGTATGCTACAGAATTTGCATGTCATTCACACCTACTCTTTCTTTTTTGACCAAATCTACAGTTTGCAGGTGAGAAAAATTTATTTGGTGAGAAGACAAGATTCTTTTCAAGATGAATACATCAGACCATCAATTGTCAAAAAAACTAGGGAATCTGATTCATCACTCTGTGATTCAATGCTATAATACTTTAGTTCCATTGCGTTCAACCCCATTGTGCTGTTCTGTTGGAAAGGGCCCATTTATGGGCACACAAATAACAAATTTAAAAAGGCTCTCTGTCAAATTTTCCTTCTCTGCAGTCCATCATTTATATGGACTATTAAGTACTACCTATACATATATTGTACATACCCACAAAAATATGTTAAAAGAACTTATTAGGTTGAGTGCTCAATCGCTCGAAAATGTCAGATTTGAGGTTACTACTGCAATGTTAATTTGATCTCTCATACATATGCATTATGTTATAATCTTTAATTACACCATTATACAACATCTTTTCCACAGGACCTCAGCCTCACTACAGGCCATGAATGTACTATGTTCACTTAGTGATCAATATGATGATCAATATTTTCTTTTACCCTCATTATTCAGTGTGTGACCCAAGGCTTTCCTTACTTCATACAATTCAAACCTTATTTCTGAATAGGAACTATGATTCATTCCTCACAGGCTGCTCTAAGAAGTTCATGACAAGGGTATCCCAGTGCTTCATAAATATGGAATTAATTTCTACAACTACCCTGGTGGGGAATATGGTGATATTACTCCTATTTTGGGGGCAGAAAACTGAGGTACAGAAGCCAAATTCATGCACTAGCTGATGATGAGTTTCAGAGTTGTCGTGGTTTAACCCCAGCCAGCAACTAAGCACCACGCAGCCGCTTCCCCCTTCCCCCTCCCAATGGGGTGAGGAGGAGGAAAGAGGGAAAAAAAAGTAAAACTCGTGGGTTGAGATAAGAACAGTTTAATAACTAAAGTAAAATATAATACTAACAATAGTAATAATGAAATACAATAATAATAATAGTAATGAAAAGGAATATAACAAAAAGGAGGGGGAGGAAGGGGAAAAAAAAAACCAAGCAAACAACAACAAAAGAAGAAAAAAAAAAAACACCAGTGATGCACAATGCAATTGCTCACCACTCGTTGACCGATGCCCAGTCAGTTCCTGAGCCACGATCCGCGCCGCCCGGCCAACTCCCCCCTGTTTATGTACTGGGCATGACGTTCCATGGTATGGAATACCCCTTTGGCTAGTTCAAGTCAGCTGCCCCGGCTATGCTCCCTCCCAGCTTCTTGCACACCTGCTTACTGGCAGAGCACGGGAAACTGGAAAGTCCTTGGCTGAAGATAAGCGCTACTTAGCAACAACTAAAACATCGGAGTGTTATCAACATCATTCTCACACTAAATCCAAAACAGCACTGTAGCAGCTACTAAGAAGAAAATTAACTCTGTCCCAGCCGAAACCAGGACAAGAGTACAAAGCATTAATGTCCTTCAGCCTTTGAAAGTCAACACCAGTGAAATGCTACAAGAAGCCAGTCCTTGTGCAGAAGTGGTTTAAGTGCCTTGCCCAAAATTACATGGACACTGTGGTAAGGACAGGACTAGACATTGCTTTAATACCATTATGATTTTCCTCCTTGCAAGTCATTCAGTGCATATATTTATTAGGGATTTTGACTTTTTCATTTGTGTAAGTGGACTTTTAAAATTTCAAACATCTTTCAAAATAGGAAAACCATTTCTCTCTCACTTTATGAACAAGCACCATACCTGAAAATTACTGCCAGATGTCAAACTCCCCAGAATAAATGCAAAGATGAGCAAATAAACCTAAAAGAAAGTGTTAGTTTAGATTTCGGATTTCTTCTGGGTTTTTCATCTGATAAACAATTAAGCCTGCAAAACTGATCTAAAATGACAAGCACATCATGATTACAAGGCCAGATGCATACAAATATATTTTGTACATGTCTTCCAAGTTTGCAGGTTAATTTCTGTAAGTTTCCAGAAGTGCATTAGTAACTCAGTCTCTGCCTTGCTAAAGGCTCTCTTTTTCTTATGCCTCTAATATGAACTGGATCTCAAATCATAAGCAAATAGTAGTCACACTTCTGTAGATTCAGGACTGTTCTTTATATACTAGTGTACTTTTCCCAGTTTGCTACACTAAGATGCAGGCTTTTCTATGTATAGATCAATTCAGGTTTGATACAAACTATCAGAAAGTTTGTCAAATTAATTGAGGCTTTTGATGAATAAGAAGAATCTCATTATGACAGTGTAAAGCTCTGGCCCACAAAGCTTCTGCATGGCTGCAAGGGGAGTCCTTTGGAGAAAATCTGTGTAGACAGGCTATTACGGAGTTACATCTCAGGCAAGGAGCAGTTCTAAACGATATCAGGCACATAAATGTACATACCTGAATTCATATATAAGTATGCTTACAGAAAATACATGGTTATAAAAATTAAATAAACATGCATTGTTGTTTTATAAAAGACTTAAAACCTTCTCAAGAGCTCAGTTATATCAGGTAAAAGATTCTTCTTTGCATTTTCTGTTGAGAACTAGTTGAAGGTCAGCTATTAATAGTTATCACAAAATAGATTGTTTTAATTAAATCTGTTGTACTAAAAGAGTCTGTTATTTATTTGACATCTAGATTTATTTTCCTCAGTTATCTAAGCTGAAGTAACCCAATGGCAGTAGTTACACAAGTTCTCTTAGTGTTAGCTTCAGGTTGGTGAGAAAGCTGACATTGACTCAAAACCGAAGTGAAGTTTAGAAAAAAACCCACAAAGTGTTATTTGGGTAACTTACTGTGTAGAGCACTCCCTGTGGTGTGTGGCTCATTTCTGTGTATGTTGTGGCTGCTTTCATGGTTTTCCCCAACAGCTAAATCAAAAAAAAAAAAGAAAACTACAAAACAGAAGAAAAGAGCACTGCTCTGTCAGAAAGAGTCATTGGTGCCAGCACATTGTATAATGCAGAGGTGTGTGATGTTACTGGCAATAGCATCCAGCTGCATCCAGCTCCATCATTAACCCTCCACACATCAATTTGCCTGAAAGAAGTATCACCGCTGCTAAACCTGTTTCCCAGAAGAGCAGCTCATAAAGTAATAGTTTGGCACTCTTTATGTTTATTTTGCATAATTTCTTCTCCTTTCCACCTTCTAGCTCAGTCGCTTAAACATCATAGCCTCAGCATGCTACTGCAAGAGAACAGCTTGACTGACTTTGCAATACTTGTGCCCCACCAAAGAGTAATTTTAATCCATATATTTGAACAGTATCCCAGAACAAAGAGACAATCAGCTAGATTTCACGTTGTGATGTGCAATTCATCACTCTGCAGATGAGGGAAAAATAGGTTTTGCAGATTATTATGAGTTTATGATAACTACACTTGTGTTTTCTAACATCTTAGATTTTGCATCAGGCTTTTAGTAAGGTCACTGTGATGTTCATAACATCAGTGCTTTGCAGACAACCACACTTGTCCGAACAGCACTATTTGTCTTCTTAAAATTTGCTCATCAGAAACTATCCTTCAGTGTTTGAGCCAAAAGAAGTCATCTAAGGCCCTATCCAACCCTCATGGTTTGAAGTAAAAGAATCTAATGTCCTTTTCCTTGGAGAAAGAGGTAAAGAAGCTTCACTAAGCAATGCCTGTGGATGCTGCTTAGAAAGGACTGAGGAAGATTCTGCATCACGTTAGTGGTTAAACTCCACTCCTGCTCCCACACTCTCCTAAAATGACTGAGTGATAGACCTGTGCTTAACAGTTTGAGACAATCTTAGAAAATAATCACATATATAGGGATGTGGCAATCACAGAAAGAAACTGTATTACTTTTTTTTTAGGTCTGAGTAAATAAGACTTAAAATTCTTATCCTTGCACAGTCTTTACACTTTCAGTTTCCCATTCTTCCACAAATTTTCCATCTGTGTTGAACAAATTGCTTAGCGCAAGAAGCTCAGAGCATACAGAGCTATCTACATTGATTTCAATGGAAGTGAGGCTCATACGTGCTTTTAGAATTCAGGCCTTCATCTCCTTATATTACAAAAAGGAATTATAGCACAGAAGTGCCTGAACCACCTGTCAGCCAATGTCACACAGAGATGATACATCCCCGGAGCGCTGGATAGTGCAAGAAAGAGCTACCAGCTTGTGTCTGAGAGTGTCACAGCAACTGTGGTGTTGTGGCGCCCGTCAGTTAACAAAAACAGCCTCAGAAACACCATGCTGATACAGCTGTATCACTTTCTACCATTTTGGCTAGTTCCAGGGTCTCTGCACTAGTTTTATCTTACAGGAGCGCTCAAAAGTAGCACTACTTAAATCTTGCATTTTATTAGCAGGAACAGACAGGAACCTGGAGGATTTGCCTTATTAAAAATAATGTTAACTAACTGCTACGTTTCTAGTATAATTTTCCTCTTCTCATAGATGGAAAGCATAGATAATAATAAAAAAAATCTTGAAGTTCAGGTGTATTCTGATGTTCATGCCAGTATCTGCTTGTAAAACTGTGTTATAGCTGGGAATACTTTGACAATGCTATAAAAGCTGATTTTCTGGCACTGCATTAGCTTGTTCCTGGAAGAACTGTCTTCCACGGTACAATACTTAATATATCTCAGAATAAAGATTTTCAAAACAATGGTTCCATGGGCACAGTTTAATCGCTCAAGCATTCAGCTATTTTAAACTACTGATATATTTTCAGAATATGTATATAATTCAACAATATACATTTCTCTGTTAAAAAAAAAGGAGTAAAAGAACTTACAGGGGTTTATTTTTATTTTTTTTCTCCACAGATAACTACCTATTCACAATAACAATTCTGAGATAACTCAGAAATGTATAGATAATATCACCACCTAACCTCTTTTAGATGAAAAGTAAAGTACACTTCTTCTCTACTATAAACCCCTGTAGCACAGTGCACATATTAAGCATAAACAAACCAGCAAAAATCATTTCACTACACATATGATTTTTTCCTCTGGGAGAAGATGAGGGGAAGGATAGACCACATTTGAATTCATCATCACATTTCTTATTGGAAAGGCTCAAGATGAATGTGACATAAAAACCTGAATACATTACTGCAGTAACTGTAGTTCTATTCTGGTGGGAGAGGAATATTTAATTGCAATCAGACACCAAGGAAGAGACAGATCCAGAAAATTCATATCTGAATTGACTTTTTAAATTAACACAAAGTTTGGGGCTTGCAGGTCAGGCCACGTCTAGTAAGTGTAAATCTAAAGTTTTTATTTTAGATGTCTTTATGCCTACGTTTCCCATGACTTAGAAGCACCTTCTATCAGCACCCAGGATGGCCAAAAGAGACATATGCTGTGTGAGACTTTATCTGTAGCATCTCTGTCTAATGTATGTGCTCTGAAGTAGTTTTCTTTGGTAGTATCTGTACCATGGTTCATTTCAGCTCTGAAGGGAAGAGCCAGTGTAATTTCTGGTTTTAATAAGAATGGCCATAAAACATTCAGCTATAAAATATTAAAGCTAACTTTGCATCCTTAAAATTTGTTTGCCTGTGAGTGGGTGTACAATAGAAAAAAATAGTTATAAATAGAGTCACTTAAAGAGTAACAGAATTCTCTGTTTTAACCCAAGCCGCTAGCCCAGTATCCAACAGCTTACATATTTTTTCAGATAGAAAGGGGACACAGTGATAATGGAGATTAGTATCAATCATCTGGCCCTGCTTATTTCTGAAGAATCATTTTAGAATCTTGTTTTCTAAGCACAGGAGGGACTAGAGAAAAGGAAGATTTTAATTTGCTCTTACAGCCAGACTTCTGTCAAGCAGCGCTTGTCCCAAACACCACCACTTGAAGTTTTGGAGATGCCTAAGGTTATGCATACTGTTGCATTCGTGTTAATTCCTGATTACCAGCCCTGACTTTAAGTTCATTTCTGTCTTCATCCCCATCTCAGATTAATGGGCACCCTTCCCTAAAACAAGTGCTCAGCAAAGCCTTCCAATAATATAGTCTTAAATATTGGGAAATTTCATATGTGCTTTTGTTTTGGGTATTGTCATACACAGGTATTTTCTTTTGAGGCTCCTATTGTTTCTTAAAATAATGAAGAATGAGTGTTAATGGCTCTAGTTTCAGTAAAATTTTCACAAAAGCAAACCATGATCTACAAGACAAATTCTAAAAGAAACACAGGACCTCTACTTTACTTCAGTGCCTTTGCTGTAAGGGGCAAGCACAGTCCCTTGACATACATTGTCCTTAGAAGTAAAAGTACGGCAATAACGTGAGCCAAAAAACAGTATTCAAAAGCCAGGCACACCATCTGTCAGTGGCATCAGCATTGCTGAGTTGGGCTAACTGGACTACCTTTCACAGGTGTCTACTGTACTGAGTTGTCAGCAGCTGGCCAGTTCATTGTTCTCTAATGCCTAATCCCAGCAGGCAGCTGTTTCACTTTCATTCATGTGAGGCTCTGCTCCAATACACCATACAATTTGTATGGACTTTACTGTCACTACTGAAATGTTCTATTACGCATTGTGGCTCCCTGATGTGTCTAATTGTGTTACATTGTCAGTTTTATGAAATCTACTGCAAAAAGCACTTTATTCTTCTGTCTTTTCTGTGATGTTGTGCTTTTCTTTCTTGTATTAAGTGTTTGCTAGTTTTCTATTAGATGTTTTCTACTTTAATTAGATGTTTGCAAGTCTTCTGGCTTGAAGCTATGTAGGCTATAATCAAGCTGCAATGCTTGATTTTGACATTTTTTTCTGTCAAATATCTAGACTGTGCTTGAGTAGTTTTGGGAGAGTGCATGTAATTAAACTGTAGAAATACAATATGGTAATAGCTTCCAAATAGAAAAGACATACTCAAACGGTCATGAATTTAAAATATTTTTCTCAGACTTTTCTCTTTTTTTGAAAATAATTTTTCTTGAAGTAAATCTAACGTGGATTACATCAGTGGATACATGAGTCTACTTTACCAACATTTATTTGACAATGATATCTATGAATATAAATTTCCAAACCTTAGATAGGTATGCATTTACACATTTTTTATCTTTGTCCACATACTTAAAAGGCCTAGTTATGTCCAGTTATCATAGTTTTAGGCATACTATTTTCCTACCCTTTAAATGATTTAATCCTCTGATCACACTGAGAATTTTTTCATAGGCTTTCCTGAGTAGGTATTCTTTATATACTCCGACATATTTTTTCAGTGTAACATGCACAGCAAAATGTAAGAGAATTCATACAAAACTTTGACTCTCTTTTAGCTTTTTTTCTTTAATAACACCCTTCATACCAATGTGGAGAAAATGCCACTTTAAATCAGAAAATACACATGGATCTAAAAATTATGAGAAGAGAAGGCACTACATATTAAAATCAACATAGGAACATTGCTACATTTGAAAAAGGTCTCTTATTTTTAAGGCAATATATTATAAGAAAAGAGAAGCTCAGATATTTTAAAGATATATGGAAGGAATACCTAGAAGAAAACAGAGAGGGAAAAAAGTCAATGGCATTTAAAATATGAAATGTATTTTACTGCCAGCACAAAGATTAGCTGTGACAGGGACTTCTAAATACATCATGAAGAGCTGCATGTAAAGAGCTGTACATAGAGAATCTTTAGAAATGCATGAGGACATCTGTTGATCCAACAAAACCTATGAAGAATGGTTTAATATATCTTCTTCCGTAATGTCTCAGGATTGTCAACTCCTGAATTTTTTGTGACTCTCACAGTATTCTATGATTTTTTTAAAGCCTAAACTCCTTTTGTCAGATAACTGTTTATAAAAAAATCTGAAGTGTCTTACTTTAAAAGTTTATCATCTTCAGGTTTGCTAAGAAAAGACTGTAGGTGCATAGATTCTGAGGGTTTAAAATCAAAACAGCAAAGAAACTTCATCTTCAAATTATTACTATTTAAAATTCATTTTAAAATCACGAATCTTTGGTGTTTGAGTCATATTTTTTGAATGTTCAGAGATGGTAACATTTCATCTATTGGTATATAAATCTACTAATTTACACATCCACACACACAATCTTTTGAAGAACATTCTCACAACACACAGTATCTATGGAAATCTGACTCACTTCAAAGAATAAACAACCTTCCCACGTTATACAATGCAATTTAGGTTGCACTGAAACCCTCTTAAAAATCAGGAGCCATGCTATGTTCACAGTTTCAACCTAAACCAGGCAATTTAGATGCACAAATACAGAGGAAGAGAGGGCGTTGACATGTCATCTTTCAAAATGAAAGTATTAATTTAAAAGGCTTTGAAACAGCTTATCAGTGGGATATCTCGCATTTCTAAAATGTTCTGGAAGTCCAAAACATTCCGTAAGAGTTTGGTTTCTTCTACCTCTCCCCTCAACTGTCTGCATCTATATATTCTGTAGGCTTCTTTTTAAATGGGTTGCTTTTTAGAATTCCTTAGAGAAGCAGGAAGTGTTTCCACAGTATTTCCAAGAAGGATAAGAGAAGGTTTTGTGACTCCCCCCAAAAGATCACAGAGGATCTGCTGTACACACAGATTTAAATCATCTAGCAGAAAGGGCAGGGATAGGCACACAGAATCCGTAATCAGTTAACATAAGCCATCCATCTATTAGTTCTCATTCCGAGCAAAGGAGTGGAAGGGTGAAATCACTTTTCTGGCTGCTGAGCAGTGAACACAATGAAAAAGGTAATGCGGACATTATGCCTTCTTTCCTTCTGGAGTCCTCAGCTGCATGCAGGAAACCAGGAGGCTAAACAGGATTATAATGCCAGGCAGCTTGCAAAAGAGCCATAGGGTATCTGAAAGCAGGGGGAGACATGTCTTTTGCACATTCATGGCCTTTGTCTCTCTTCTCTGACTGAAATCACATTTCCATAATAGATGTAACTGAGAGGTCCTAATGCTCTAGGAGCTTGTTGGCCAGAGGATTTCCAGAGGGCTTTCAGGTGTGGTCCACATTATAGAGTTCAACTTCCATACAAAGTGCAGAGTCACCCAACACCTATCATTTCCTCTGAAGTGCTATCTCAGAGAAAAAGAGTCTTGCAATCAGTCTTTGTATTTTCATAAACTCTTGCTTTTTTTCTGCCAGTGAGGCTGGCCCTTTGAAAGCAGATCCATGCTCTATGGGAGAACAACTTCAGCTGCAGAGATTAGAGATCCATTTCTATTTTGCATGGCAGAAAATCAGATTTCAAGGGACAGGAAACACTGCATATTACAGTCAGATCTTGCTGTTGGGATACGCAAAATTTAGTTAAACATCAGCTCCCCCTACTTTTGAGAAAGGTGTGGGCAAAGGCACTGAGACGGAGGCATGGAGAAGAATGTCTGGTGTAGTGAAATGGCTCAACATGAAGTATTAGGGAAAAGTCTGATCTACCAGAAATAGAGGAGAGCAAATATATTTTAGAGATTTCCTATGATGAGGTTTGCAGAATGTTCACCCATTACAAGGGCAACTTCCACATGGAGTTAAAATCATAAACAGAAAGACAGTCCAAAATGTTCATGTTTAGCTGAAAAGTGAGGCCCTTAAAACATCCTTTAATCTGAGAGGATCTGTCTGTCTTTGAAATGAAGTTGATTAGACCATTGCAACCCTCAACTACAGTAGCACTAGTATGTTGTTTATTGAATATTCCTGTGTTAGTGACTGGTTATTCTAAAATATCACTGAAATACATTTAGCAGCCTTACAGTATCAAGCAGGAACCTTGCCTTTCTCAGCCAGCACTGTCCCCAAATTCCAGAATAATCTGTCAGGATCATCTCACAGACACTTTTCTCTTTTTTAAATCCTCTCAGGTTTTTGGGCAGATGGATGCATTTTGACAAAGAGGTATCAGATTCTCTTTAAAAAGCATTTGAAAAGAACTATACACATCAATGTTTTTCACAAAGTATCATTAGAGGTATCGTTAAAGTGTTTGCAGAGACACTACAGAGACAATCCAATTTTATGGAAAGGCTAATTCTATCTCTGACAAATTCATTTGAATCTAAATATTTTTTATTGCCTGCCATACTCGTTGTGCCAGTGATTCCTAAATACTTAGCCATATGTGATTTAAAATTATGCCCATCATTGATTTTCCCTTTTCTCCTTTTGCACAAAAAAATAAAAATAAAAAAAAATTAATGACGTTTTTCAATCTTTCTAGAGAAATGAGAGAGAGAGGGATGTTACTGACATCAGATGTTACTGACAGTTACCATGGTTATAAAATGTGTTTTCTTTCATCAAGCTCATTGTACATTTTCTAGTGTAAGACAACAAGAGATAATTTTGCTATATCTATAAAGTCCACAGCTTGATAAAAGAAGAAAGACAGTACATAATTAATAGTTTATATTACACTCAGGACAGTAAAGAATCTGTTATATTCAAAGGATTTCATGACATAATCCAAATATTTAATATTCAGTATGATCATCCATCAAAAGATCTATGTCAGATTAAAATAAAATATCTATCAATATAGATAGCAGATGAAGTTCTAAAGATTAAACATAGGAAGAGAGGAAAACAAAACAAAGCAAAAGCAATGCAGCAAGAAACAATCGTACAAACCATCTTCAGCCAATAGACTGTCAGCTTCTTTATCAAACACAGTCTGAGAAGCTGAGGAATTAGCTTCAGGAATAGCTTCATATCATTATCATTTATCAGATAAATATCTATCCTTATTCCAGAAAATACACTGCAAAATGCCAAACAGGATTCAAGAAAAATCAGAATTAAAAAAACCCTATGTAACTCATACTACATTAAGAAACACAAAACTCCATTTAAAAAAAAAAAAAAAAAAAGAAAGAGAGATTTTTCTCCTGGCAAGTTCCAGAAACAATGTAAACACTTTAAACAACTGATGGGAAAGCTCTGTGTTGATTTCTGTTGCCCTTTAGTACTATACTATGAGGCTGGTGTCAGAAATATTTTGGGTATCAAAAATATTTTTTTCAGCTCTCAGTGGTAGACTAAATACTATGTCAAAGAAAGTAACAAGAAATTTATATAGTATTGCCTCTGCTCAGTCTAATCCCTCCACAAAGACTTCAAATTCCCACTGAAATCTCAAATGTCTGCTTTCAGCATTGTTTGTCAGAATCTTTGTTCTCCAGTAAAGTGTTTCCTTTCATTAAGTCACATTACAGACTCATCATTTCCATCTTTCTCTGCTCAGCATCTATCAGTATCCACACTTCACTTTTCCTCCAATGCCTCTACTTGCCTTTCAACTTTCATTATCCTCATTAGAAACACATCCATATTTTTGCTTTCATCTTTTCCTTTAAGGAGCTGAAGGATGACAAAACAGTTTTCAAAAGGAGCTGGGTCAGGAGCATAAGACATTTCTGATGAGATTTTTCTACCATGCAAAACAGAGGGAAGCAGGAAATAAGAGGACACAAACTAGACCTCTGTGAAATTAATATTTTTTTCCTTTCACAAACAGTTTTCTGAGAAAACACAACTTTTTATGGAGCCTGGTGAACAGTTTGGGAAATATTTTGAAAAAAAAAAAAATCTACAGTAACTAGCTCCATGGTTCCAGTGATAATTGTATTGATTGTAAACTTCTGGGACAGAGACTGCATATTCCTATACACCTCATTTAGCCCATTGGATAGTTCTTATTTTCACAAAGGTGTCTTGAGAAGATCTTACTAAAACTGAGTAACTTCTACTTCCTACCAATAAGGCTAACAAAAAGGCTAATAATTTTGTTCCTATGTAAAATATATTTGTAAAACTTGTCAGTTTCTATCTCTGGCTATAATGAAAATGAAAGAAGAAAAGAAATCCTATAAACACGGAGCGCATGAAGCAAAAAATGTCCTTTTCATGAGTCCTGTATAAACATGTTTTGTCAACTGTTTCACCAATTACAGCAGAGCTGTAAATCTACCAGCATGTGCTAGCTTCAAGAATCTCTTCATTTTGCTCACAGCATCCAAGTGTGGAGCCAGAGATAATTCTTTTTTTCACATCGCTCCTTATCTCAAGTAACATCTTTGCTACTCACAAAGTTAAGGAAATAAACTGCCTTTTTCAAAGAAAAAAAAAATCTGCTTTATAAACATTAAAAAAAAGTTGGAACTTCTTCAAAATGGAAAGTCAGTTAATTAAATCAAGAGCCAACAGAAAAATATACACACACAGGATAGTTTTCAAAGACAGAACTTCATACAGAGCTGAGGTATGTAAATGTATGTAAATGGGGTCGCCCAAATCAGACTTGTCTACTGCAAGACCTGTCCCAGAACATTTAAGGCATCTGTAGTGTTAGACCAAAGGTTGAGAAGCAGGTTTAGGGGCTTCAGATGTGGACTTCTGGATTTATGTTTTATGTAGGTTCCATTTTGGATACCTTCAGCCTCTTTTTTTTTTTCTGTATCTGCCTCAAAATAGAAAATAGTTCAGCACTCCATTAGCTGCATTGCAGGTGCTTCTTGATTTTGAAATGCCAATGAGTAACTTAAGATATTAACCCTTAATGAAAATACCACAAGTATTATATGATAGCAACTTCAGACACTCTCCAGTTCAAAGAGATTGTATTCAGTATTCAGTATGATATGAGAAAAAAATAAATTCAATATAGGGCATAATAAGTGGCACATACAGGTTGCATGTTTTACACACATAGGTAGTTCTCTTGAAGACAATGGATCTGATTCCTTAGGTCACCTAAAGACAATGGTCTTTGAATTTTAGTTATAGCATGAGTATTTATGGTATTTCCCCTAATTCTCCATCTATCCCAGGATTAGGGTCTTGATTATTTATGCAAAAATTGCTATACATCTGTGTCTTCAGTCACTTTTATGATGGCTACTGTCAAATATACAACATCTATTAGATAATACACAGAAAAAAGAAATGATGATATCACCAGAGTAGATTTTCAAGAAGTTAGATAAAAAGGGGGAGAAAAAGTAATAGTAACAATATATAAATAGGCTCCATAAGAATGAAAGAACAGTCTTCCTGGGGTTATAAAAATGGTCCGTCTAACCTAATGTCCTGCCTCTGACTGTGGCCAGGAAAGATGCTTACAGGAAAACTATAAGAAAATGGGGCAAGAGTAAGGTGATACTTCTCTCCCATAAATCGTCCAAAATGCCAGTAGCCCAATGTTTAGGAGGTTCCTAAGCAAAAGGTTGCATCTGCATCATGGATTTAATATCTCCTGTACAATTTTCCCCAAGAATTTTTAACTCACTCATATCCTATGAAAATGAAATCTATGGTTTAATTCTAAATTGTATGAAATCCTTTTACTTAATTATGTTTTTCCTGATTTCATGTGTCTGTATCATACCTCACTTCAGTCAATCATTTTCTCCTCTGAACATTTAGGACCATCCTTTGTTGCCCTTTTTTGACATCTTTGCTGAGAAGAAAGAATCAGGACTGTAAGCAGCATTCAGGAGAGAAGTGTACTGTAGAACTATTCAGTGTCATAATTTGATTTTCCATTTTACTGTTTACCCTCTTTTTACAATTTCCAATTTTATTCTTGACCTGCATTTGACCATTGGATATGTAAAGTGGTCTGTAAAAAAGCCTCTTTCCTCGGTGTTTATACCTGATTTAGTACCTATTGTTGTTTGCAAACTCAGAGTTGATTTTTCCCTTCATGTGCATTATTTTGCATTTATTGATCTTGAATTTCATCTGCCTTCTTATTGGCTGCTCCGTACTGTGAAATCTTACTGCAGATTCAGTCAATTTCAATTTTGATCAAGCTGAAGAGCTATATAACAGCACCAAATTTAAGGATCTTGCTGTTCACCCCCTATCCTAAATTATAGAAGAGTATTTAAGCAAAATGGATTCAAGAATCAAGTCTTGTGGGATAACTACATTACCTTCCCCATTTTCTCAAGTGACCATTTAAGTCTACTTTTTAATTTCCATGCTTTAACCTATTATTGGTCATGAAATTCCCTCTTACTCATTGATAAATTTGTTTCTTTAAGAGCCATTGGTGAAGGATCTAGTTGATAACTTCTTGAAAATCCATGTAGGGTGTTTCAAGCAGATAACACGTACATGCTCACTGACATTTAAAAAAAAAATAAGACATCTACTGCATTTGTGAATCACAGACTTCCTTCTACAAATGTCCTGTTTAGTCATAGTCTTATACTGTCATTTATAGTAAGTATATTAATGTGTCTATGAATGATACTATTTAACGTATTTCCTTTAACATTTCCCTGAAATAACAGTTAGACATGAAAATCTTTAATTTCCCAGATGCTTTTGGTGTCCTTTAGAAAATAGTCATTACATCAATTCATTCATCTGATACTAAAGCCAATGTAAGCAGTAAGCTATCCACTACAAACAAGATCAGCAATCTGATATTTGATTTCCTTTAAAACTCTTGGGCAAAAGTAATTTCATCCTGACAATAAGTAGCTATTAATTTGTTTTAAAACCTTTTATACTGACACTTCCGGGACAGTTCCTTAGACTTGACACCCATAAAGAAAAAAACTTCTGTAATGGCCATCATCGTTAATACCAAAGCAGAGAATTCATTTAACTTCTATGCAGTGGCCTTATCTTCTGATATTGTTCCTTTTACACATCAGTCTTATGTTGGCTATACAAATTCTTTGGCAGGGTTTCTGCTTCTGGTATGTTAAAAAAAAAAAAAAAAAAAATCATTTTTATGCTGTTAGCAAATTCCTCCCCAAGATCTTTTTTGGCCTGCCTTGTTGTGTACTTAAGTTTACCCTGCCAAAGTCTAGACTACCTTCTTTCATCTTTTGGACACAGTTTCTGCTTTTCACTTTTAATGATTTCCCACCCTTCTTGTTGAAACAGAACCATTGGCAGCCAGGAATGCAAGAGTCATAGGACCAGAAACCAAACAGGCAAGAGGGGCTTGAATCTAGCTCAGCAGAAATGGGAGAAAATGAGCTTCTGATCTTTTCTTCTAGGACTGCTCTACATTTCTCTTATGATGATCATCTAATGTAAAATGCATACACTCTGCCAGAAGCAGGATCTAGGACCCCAGTCCATCCTTGTCCAGGTGAGGGCTGGGCTTTATTCTGGCCTTCTGTTCTTCTACATGGCCTAGTGGCTTAGCAAGGTGACGATCACCTCTTCATTTCACAAATGCCCGGGGCCATTATCAGCACTTTCTGACAGAGAGACTTAGCCTGTCTCTCTTGAGAGAGAGACTTAACTTCTCTCAAGACTTATAATTAAGATCTCGCATTTCTGGGTATACTGGTTTTGGCTGGGATAATATTCTTCATAGTAGCTTGTACGGTGCTGTGTTTTGGATTTGTGATCAAAACAGTGTTGATAACACATCAATGTTTTAGCTATTGCTGAGCAGTGCTTACACAGCATCAAGGCCTCCTCTGTTTCTCACACTGCCCTGCCAGCAAGTAGGCTGGCAGTGCAAAAGATGTTGGGAGGGGACACAGCTGGGACAGCTGACCCCGGCTGACCAAAGGGATATCCCATACCATATGACATTGTGCTCAGCAATATAAGCTGGAGGAAGAAGGAAGAAAAGGGGACGTTTGGAGTTATAGCATTTGTTTTCCCAAGTAACCATAATGTGTGACGAAGCCGTGCTTTCCTGGAGATGGCTGAACACCTGCCTGCTGATGGGAAGTAGTGAATTAATTCCTTCTTTTGATTTGCTTGTGTGGACAGATTTTGCTTTACCTATTAAACTGTCTTTATCTCAACCCATGAGTTTTCTTACTTTTGCCCTTCCAATTCTCTTCCCCATCCCACTGTGGGGGAGTGAGCGAGCCGCCAATGGGACTGAGCTGCCTGCTGGGGTTAAACCACAACATGGGACAAAAGTTCCGTCAGACTAGTAAGCACAGGGCAGGCCTCAGTTTTAATACAGATATAAAGTTAGAGGCAAGGGTCATTCATACATGGGGAAACTTAGTTTATTCTCCACTGAAGTTTTCTAGGAGGGATTTAAGAAATGGGGTGTATAGTAATGATGAAAATAAGTGTTTATAATCACTGAATTATCTAGGCACAACAGCTGTGTCTATGTCAATTAAAAAATGTCTGGTGCTTGAGCACTGGCATGGATAACCTGCACAGTAAATTTTTTACTGAAGTTTTTATCAATTTTTTTTTTTTTGCCTGTTTTCTTTATTACTATATATGTTGCCTATACTTTTTACAGATAATTGCTGTTACTTAGTCCTGTACTTTTAATTTTTACATTATGCAGTTTGCATACCTTCTGCTTTTTTAACATCTTACCTTTTATTTTTCATTTCTTGTGCTAAGTGTAACGGCACAACTAAGTGCCTTGAATATTAGACCATCTTTACATAAAAGACCATCACTTATTTGTTACTAGTGAAGGAGCAACCAAGGCAAAGAACTCCACATCTCTGTAATGAAAGGAAAGACCTATATGAATGCTGTCTGGCATAAGTCTATCAGAGAGCATCTGCTTGTGTGGATTTAAGAAAAAACTTCGTTGGAGACAATGATACAAGAGAAAAAGAGTGAAAAACCCAGTAAAGGTCTTAGCAATTACTTAAATGATCAAAATCTTTGTTATCCCCTTGGGCATAACTAAGGGGAACTGAGCTTCCAAGTTCCTGTCCCTAGAAATCAATACTGTAAGAGCAGAGAGTTATCAGACCCATAACTAAGGGTATCATTTTAGTCCTGTTCTGTGCTTCTGTGCAGGTGACTGACAGGTTATTAGAATATATCTTCACTGCCACTGGCTGGAGAGGTTTGGCAAAACAGTCTGTGCAGGAGCTGAGAAATACAGACTGAATGTTTTCCAGTAGTATGAGCATTTTTGTTTTCTGTTTTATAACTTGGCTTGATCTGCTTTGCACTCTTACATTTTGATAGATTGCCACAGTTTTTATTTATCATCTCATAACATTGTGTGGCTATAAGCATGATTTTGAAGTAAAGATGACTTACATTGGGCAAATTGTCTCTTTTGGGAGTTGTGAATACACTATACAGTAGATTCATTTAAGGTGCCTGTCAAGCCAGGAGAAGACAGAGACATCTCTAGAACTAAAGGCTGTAGTTTGCTTTCCCATGGCAAGCAGTGTCAGTGAAGTGAAATGGCCTCAGTTCACCTTCCGTTCATCACTAATTCTTAGCTAATCTTTTTGATACATATCTTTTTTCTACACATTTTAAAAATAGAACAACAAACTATGCAAAAGTGTTTCTTGGCTTTTGAATCTGCCACTCTCCAGAAAGCTAAATGCTAGAATTAATATACAGTCAAATCCTGCAGTAAACTCTGATGTGCCTGTATTGGTGTTTCAGTTTAGATCAAGACTTCTTTTAAACAAATCTCTCCATTGTCCCCACTAATCACACTTTGCTTCACATCGTGGAGCAGTCTCAGCACACGCAAACCAGGCCTCTTTCACATTGAAACTAAACTGAGGCTTCCAATGGACTCCAGGTGCAAATGAGCCTTCAAATATTCATGGACCAGGCTAGTGTGAGGTAAAAACCTTGTGCAATGTGTATTGAATAGACATTAGGTCCTCAGACCAACTGTTTTGCTCTCCTTATCCTCTCCTAGTGGTCCAGACTTCTTAGTCATGTAGATGTTACCATTAAGGAATTGGTATTAACATGCACTTTAGTAACAAAATCCCTCTTACAAGTCAAAAAGCTTAACCGTGATAGATTCAGAAACATTGAAAAGATTAAGGAAAGTTTTATCACATAATAACTCTATTAAAATTCATATATATAATAAAGCTACTGTGATATAACGTAGTTGATAAAAGTCTATACAAACACACAGCATGATTAGATCAACATTTTTGTCTATGGCTGCTTATGGCTTAATGTTGTACAATTCTGCATCCCTCCTGGCATCCAAATATGAAAAGAAAAAGATAAAATCCCTGAATTCAAAATAACATGCTTGTACAGTGTCCTGATATATGTACTATTATGCCAAAGAAAATGGTTTTGTTTGTTTTCATTTACTTTTTAAAATATATATAAAAAACTATTGAATGTAATATATAATAATAAGTTCCAGGCCTTGAAACATCAACCAAAAATACATCTTAGTATTTACATTCTACAAAAAGCATGTAACTAACTTGCTCTTCTTTTTATTATGATTGTCAGTGCTCTTTTACTATCTGTAATTCTTTGACTTTTTAATAAGCATAATTTTATTGCTGCTTGCCATTAAAATAGCTCAGATTTTCTAAGCTTTCCTTCTCAGAATCACGTAAGTTATCTAGCCAACAAAGTACATTTATCTATGCTGAGAACAACAGACTAAACTTTTTGGTAGTGTTATAAGGAATTCTTATTTTCCAATACAAGCTACTTCCCAAAAATTATTTCAGAAAGTAAATAGTTTTAATATTTATCTTTCAAACCATGCAGTTTTCTGAACAGCTTTGTTCTTCTGCAATTACTAGACACTCTGTCCAAACTCTGTGCTGTTTGGTAGCCTGGTACAACAACTATACAGTTATGCAGAACTCAGAAACACCCTAGCTTCACTAATATCCTTTTACCACATAAAATAATACTTCCTGCAAACATTTCACACAGTCTATCAATCAATCCAATTTACTTTTATTAAGTGTCTGTCCTGGTTTCAGCTGGGACAGAGTTAATTCTCTTCTTAGTAGCTGGTACAGTGCTGTGTTTTGGATTTAGTGTGAGAATGATGTTGATAACACGCTGATGTTTTAGTTGTTGCTAAGTAGCGCTTATCTTAAGCCAAGGATTTTTCAGTTTCCCATGCTCTGCCAGCAAGCAGGTGTGCAAGAAGCTGGGAGGGAGCAGAGCCGGGGCAGCTGACCTGAACTAGCCAAAGGGGTATTCCATACCATGGAACATCATGCCCAGTATATAAACAGGGGGGAGTTGGCTGGGAGGCACGGATCGCAGCTCGGGAACTGACTGGGCATCGGTCAGCGGGTGGTGAACAATTGCATTGTGCATCACTGTTTTTTTTTCTCCCCCCCTCCTTCCTTTTTTTGTTATATTCCTTTTCATTACTTTTATTATTATTATTATTTTTCATTATATTATATTTCATTATTACTATTGTTAGTATTATATTTTACTTTAGTTATTAAACTGTTCTTATCTCAACCCACGAGTTTTACTTTTTTTTTTTCCCTTTCCTCCTCCTCACCCCACTGGGAGGGGGGAGGGGGGAGGGGGAAGTGGCTGTGTGGTGCTTAGTTGCTGACTGGGGTTCCACAGCAGTGTCCTTCATGGAAAAATCCTAAGCACAGCGTAAATTTAATATAAAATCAGATGCAATAAATATTTAAAAGGATAAATCAAACACAGTGTTAAAGCTGCCTTACAATTGGACAGTAATTTTGATGTTTTCATGTACACCTAGACAACACCAATGTCAAACAGGAAGGGAACATGGAAGCAATTTATCAGATTATAAAATAAAATTTCTAAATTCTTGTTTTAGACCTGACCAGAAAGAAAACAGCCCCAATTTAATCCTGAATTCTTTAACAGCAGAGACAGTAAAAACATAGTTAGTGCTGTATAATCAAGACTTCTAATGAAAGTTCAATAACACCAAGGTCATAGTCATTATTTGAGGGAGTTAAAAGAGCTGCCACTTGCAGATACCAGCATGTATTATACCCGAGATATCCATGTTGAAGAACCAATCAACAGCAACCCAGTTTTCTCTCTCCTAAGTTCAAGAAATTTTGAAGACATGCATGCTTGAATAGCACGAGCAATTACACAAATCATCAAGCAGCTTCCCAGGACTGCAAAGACTGGAACAAATGTTTCAGTGTGCTATCAGCACACATATGACACGCCAGACCATGACAATGAATAGAATTATTCTGTGGAAACAAGCAAATATAAAGCAAAAGAGAATCCCAAAGAGATGGTGAGAGGCAGAGGGAAAGAATAGGAACTCTGAGATTAAAAAAATACTAGAGGTTAGTTGAAACGTTAATTCCTTAGAGCAACAAACTGAATTTGCCAGAAGGAAAATCTAAACCAGGCCAAGTTAATAAAATTAAAAAGAAAATTGTGGTCCACAGTATGATAAACAGAAGGAAAAGTGTTTTCATAAAAAAAAAATGCTTACCTCAAAAGTAAATACATGCTTTCATTGCAGATCTGGAAAAATACCAGGTTGATGAACTTTTTGAACACCACAATTAAAAAAGGTCAAATGATTAAAATATTGGCAATACTCTGCTGCACAAATCTTCTTTACTTTTTAAACTACCTTTCTTCATTTAAAGGCTTGAATAATGAGGAAATTAGTTCCTCTGGATATGTATTAAGAACTTTAATGCTGAAATTTTGTGGTCTTAACTATGGAGGTCAGACTCCTCCATAGTTTTGAGGAGGCATAATGATTGCCCCCATTGACTTTGAATCCTACGAAGTAAAACTGAGATAGATGCACTAGGTAAAAAATACAACTAATCCATAGACAATACAGTTATTTACTTGATCAGAATAGTCTAACTACTGTAATGTATAGTTTTGTAAGCATCTAGCTCCTGTCATATCTGGCTGTCATGTTTTACAGTCCAGTCCTAGAAGTAATAAGCAGGGTTGTTAGGAAGTACTAACAGAATTTGGACCTTGTTCAGATCTCTCAAGCAGTGAGGATCAATTCTGGACTTCATAAAAGTTATTTCCTTTCAGAAATGGGAGAAGAGTGGCAGCAGTTAGCAGAGCTGCTCAGGACCGGTATCTATAAAACTTACATCGAAGGCTACTGTTAACATAACTCAGCTGTGTGATACCTTTCCTTAGCCTGAAAACCAGATGTGATGCTGACTGCATCACCTTGTGTAGGACTAGCTATAGACATTGCCTCAACTTAACCACTTTACATGATGAGCTGCTTAGATCCGTAAGAACCTTATATTACATTCTCAGGGCTTATTCTTGCAATGATACCCTACATGTAAACCATGAAATCACTGAAGAGAAATGGTCAAAGTTTTGGCTGTGTCCAAAGAAGAGTGATGAAGCTGGTGAAGGGTCTAGAGAACAAGTCTTAAGAGGAGCAGCTGAGGGAACTGGGGTTGCTTAGTCTGGAGAAAAGGAGGCTGAGGGGAGACCCTATCGCTCTCTACAACTACCTGAAAGGAGGTTGTAGGGAGGTGGGTGTCAGTCTCTTCTCCCAAGTAACAAGTGATAGGACGAGATGAAACAGCCTCAAGTTGCACCAGGGGAGGTTTAGCTTGGGTATTAGGAAACATTTCTTCATCGAAAGGGTTGTCAAGCATTGGAACAGGCTGCCCAGGGAAGTAGTTGAGTCACCATGTCTGTAGGTATTTAAAAGACATGTAGATGTGGTACTTAGGGACATGGTTTAGTGGTATATTTGGTAGTGTTAGGTTCACGTTTGGACTCGATGACCTTAAGGATCCTTTCCAACCTAAATGCTTCTATGATTCTGTGAGGTTTTCTCTCTCCCTACAGCCATCCATATAAACAGAATAACCCCATTCGATTCTTGTGAAGGGTTTACTTTTCTTCTTCTTTTAAGTTAGCAACCATATCTCATCTGTTTCCTGCAGAGTGTTAAGAAGATCTTCTTTTTAGTCTCAGAACCAGTCATGGATGTGTTTTATAAAATTCAAGCTATTCAAGAAACAGCTAAAATATAGAATCAGGAAATGTTATGCATTGTATTTTTCAGGATATGCAGCACAGTCTTAAGGCACATATGCATACAAAAGCTGTAAATGTTCTGAGACTTATAATTAAAATATCAACATATTAAAGCACTGGAAATATTAGCTTCATGGGCAGTCCTCTAAAATAGGACAGAATATTACATGACTGATGCAGCAATATCAAAGCTGAATAATTCTCAGATAGTGCTGACACTCAAATATTAAAAAATAAAATTTTCTTAGAAGAGGGTTATCTTCTCCTATTTGCATTCTGATTAGAAATCTAATGTCTTCATTAGTCACAGATATCCTGTTCTATATTATTAAGAAATTCCAACATTAAAAATACATATTTTGGAGTCAATCCAGCAGTGTGATGCAACAATAGCAGTGCAAAAAATGTATCTTATATACTGAACACAACCACTGCTGGAACATGGGGTTTTTATTTTTTTAAACAAATGCTGCAGAAACAGGCAAAAAGAAACCCACAGCTCTGAATTTGTTCTGACTTTTCCCACTGATTTCTTTTCAGTCAAATATTCATGTCTATACGCTCTGAAGAGTTTAACACAATTCACCTCAATTAACATATTTTTATCCCGCTATTTGATGATTCCCAAATTAAAAATTTAAACAAGCTAACACAGAAAATCCTTTCATGGTAAACAAGCACCATTGCTGCTGGCAAGCTGAGGCGCTTGAAGCATCCCCCTTGAAGCTGTGTATGCCTTGAAGGTGCCCATCTGGTTGTTCAGTCTCTTCTTAAGAAAAGAATTCATGTCTTCTCCCAAGGGGAGCCCTATTCAGTTGTTAGCAGCTTTAGAGTAATTTCCTCATTAAATAAGAAAGTAACCTGGTCAGGATCCTTTGCGAGGCAATAACTGTTTAGTTAAAATTAAGGAAGATGTTTAGTTAATATCTTGGTAAAATGGGGAATGAATGGCTGAGATGTTTGGTAACAGGACACTGAATATTTCATTGCAAGGCCAAACAATTCAAGATGGTTGTGATCAAAAACTCATTAACCTTTAAGAAGCATTCAGTGACATTACTACATAATATTTGCAGGGTGTCCAAAATTGCAACATGGTGCAGAATGGAGCAGTTACCAGTCCAGAAATTTGTCATATAATGATAGATTTAAGCACTCATCATGCCCTACTACTATTAGTAAGACTCCAAGTGGATGGCAAATGCAAATTGGGAGATTAGAGTGTGAAAAAAAGAAAAAAAAGCAAACCACAATTTAAATCCAAGAATAAGAATAGATGGCGGACTATTAGAATTATTTTAAATTCATTCCTCCAGTTGCATTTCTCAAACCAGTCCCAGCAGGACTGATATTCCCAGAACAATCTCATTTCATGCCTTTTTAGCACAATTACCACAAAAGCCAAGAATGGAAGGAATACAGATACAGAACTACCACCTTGCTAAAAGGTCCCTTTGTACCAGCATGTAGGCAAGGCTACATGAGTGAAGCTTGTTGGCTATTGCTCATTCTCTACCTGTACTACATCTATAATTTAAAAAGAGGAGTTCCATCTACAGGGCCATCCATCTGGTGTAGCATATAAGCATTCAATTCAGAATGAAACATTAAAACACAAGAGGAAGGCAAGCAGTGAGCCCCAAGGCAAAACAGGAGCAGCATAGTCCTTATGGACATGTAGAGTACAACACTTGTTTGCCCTCAAAATGAGCCAGAACAAACCTTTATTCCAAAGGCTAATGCATGACTTGTAGGAGACAAGACATGAGAAAATCTCTAATTGCTGCTAAACACAGGCATTGAACCCCACTGCATTTCTGTTTCATGGGGATTGAATCCAGAAGTAACAAACAGATGACCTCAAGCTCTCTTTTTAAATTTTATTCTGTGGCCTTTGTTACAAATGTTTGAGCATCTCATTTTTTTTCTTTGTGCCTTTCCTAGACCTGAAATAGCAATAGTACTTATTTACCCATTTTACAGGTGTGTAACTGTAGAATGACTTAGTTAACATGTCTGCAGCATTGTATCTAAATATACATGTAATGCTTTTTTCTGGTGCAGAATCTATGCCTGATTTATAATAAAAAGAAATTTAAAAAACCATAATAACTCTTCATAGGCAAGGTAAGATTTACTACTGCACCTGCAATACAAAATAGAAGTCATCTGTCCAAGTCTCTGAACTCACGTGTTGGAACTCGCAGCACTTTGATGTTTCTCTTCATAATCCATACACAGCAAAATTGTATTACTTTTTAAAATTCTTATCAGCAGCTGATTTTAAAAAAAGTTGCTAAAATCTGAAACAAAAGAGAACCTACAGGGAAATATATTTTTTTCCTCCATTTTTGTTGCCTGTGGATTATATGGCCCAACACAGTCAACAGTTATTCTGAAAGGCAGAAAAGACGCTATATGATAGTAATTTGAAAAAAAAAAATTGCATCTAAATTTGCTACAATGGGACATAATAGGAGAAATAATACAGATGCTTTATAAAGAAAGGAAGTTTAATAAGGATGACACTTAGAAACCATTGAAATTCATAGGGAAATTATTTATTCCCCAAAACTTAATAACCATATCAAATTTTTATTTACATTTTATTTATTTCTACAAATAGAAACCACATAAGAGAAGCATGCTTAGTTTCAAGGATAACATCTAAAGAAGGGCTGAAAATGCACACTTCCACCCAGCTACGTATAGCTGACACGCTGAAGCAAATAGACAGTATCCAGTGAAGACTCTTCCAGATCCCAAAGGTGGTACTGATCTCACTTCACTTAAGGGGACTAAAAGTTTGGCATCAGTGTCTGAGCTACTAACCCAAAGCTGCCTTAAACTCAACTGAAAAAACCCAACCAAAAATAAATGAATTTAAAAAAAAATAAAAGCAACCTCCAAAGAGCAGTATGTTTGACCTATCCTAAATTTCTACTTAAAAAGAAGAAAGCATTTTTCTCTCTATTGACCATAAGGAGAGTGTAGGATTAATAAAAGGTCTAACTCATAAGTCTCTCCCTAAAAATCCACCCCACATGCTCATATGTCTGCTTGATCCTTCCTTGGGTGACTGCTCCTTTTCCAGTCCTGTTCATTCACATTAATTAAGGAGAAGTAAAGATGTCCAGTATACTGAGCAGTGACTAAGGATAACTTAATAGAGCACAGTATAAGCTAGAATCCTGTTTACCAGATGACATAAATAATTATTGGAGCAGGATAGAGATTATAATGTGGTTTTTTGCTGCATTTTGGACTGTATATGTGTGTTAGATGTGTCTAACAACATCTACAGTATCCTCTTCCATTGGTAGTTAACATAAAGGAAAGACCAATTTTTAGATCCCAGCGTGTACAGTTTTCTAGCCCTGTGAAGATCAAACCAATTAGTTCTTCAAGTGGGAAAATCTCTAGGCACTTGAGGAATGCTAGAGGATAAAGCACCTTCAGATACACATACACCTCTTTAGCACTAGACAGAAGATAAATTGGGATTTTTATGTGAACTGTTTTGATATCTATATCTCCTAATAGATCTGAGTCATATGAGGACTTCTAAAACACACTAGGAACCTAACCACAGTTTTTTAAATCTGGCCTAAGTGACCTCGTCAATGTCCAAACCAAGTCTGAGGCAAAACAGGGAAAAAAACCTTCTCTTCTACCCGAAGTTCTGGGTAAGAAATCATGTCACCAAACCCTCTTCTATTGCACACTGCAATAATCTTCAATAAGTCCCAAACACTTGAAAAACTTTTTTTTCAAGAACTTATGTTCTGCAACATTATTTTTTGAAGAAGAATAACCAACATTGTTCTTTGATCAACAGATGCCATGCAAAACCCAGTCTGCTTGCTGTAGGCCTCAGGAAATCAACTTTCTCACCTCTGAGAAGTGGTTCTCTTTCTTATCTTTGCTTAGATGGTTTTATTTTGTCCTCATTTTGTACTGTAGTGAAAGTACAAAAGGAAAAACAATTTATGAGTGGCAATTATATAGATTGCAACAGCTATATTTTCCATTACCATCTGGCTTCCCTTATCCTTATAAGTTAGACAGTAGAAAGATAAGCAATAGAATTAAAATGAATAAATCTTTTGTTGATCTTCAGAAAAAATAATGATTGTATCATTATGAAAATGGTGCTTCTTTTCAAAATGTCACACATAATTGTGCATAGCCAGAGTTAAATGAACCAGTAAATGGATTGGCGTTAATAATTATATTGGATATGCATGCAATTTCAAGTATTAACTAATAAAAATGATTGATAATTTTTAGATAATTGCATTTAAGAATATGAAAGAAGTTTTAACAAAATGTGACTTGTAGCTTTTTAGAGAAGTTAATTAAATACTTGTTAAACATAATAATTTATTATAACATTGTTGTTTTATGAATAAAACAAAAAGAGAATAATCTGCAATTTTTATGGTGCTGGAGTGTCACAGGCCTGTAAACATAAATCTCAAGTCCTTATGATTGTTCTTGTCTTCTGTTCGTACTGTCAATCTGATTCCTGAAATTCTTTATGGTTTCATATTCATTAATCTACAGTGGCAGTTCTGCCTTTACCTCTCATTACAGGCTTGTTGGTTAAAATGTAAAGTAAAATAAAATAAAATAAGGAAAAATATAATAATGAAATAATAATATACTAGAATTAGAAAGTAGTTTCAAGACTCCTGACCTTGAAGATTTACCTGAGATGCTTTAAACAGTAGATGACACTTTTTATGTTGCAATAAACAAATCATTGTTTTTAACTTGATTTGTTAGGAGCTATTAAGTGTTCATCTCAGTAATGTCAATTACTGAGGTAATTATTGCATCAAGTAATGTCTCTGCTTTTCAGGGATTGTGGCATATTTCTAACAACACTTCCTAAGTAAGGGCAAGGAGGGAATGTTCTTTATGGTTACAAATTCACAATTCAGTTCATAAATATGCAAAGATAAACCTCCAAAATCTTTTTATAAACCACTATAGTCAGCTGCTATATATCTGTAAAAAGAGAGGGCAAAAGAGCCTTTCCCACAAGAAACTAGAAAAAAACATATCCCTTACTAGCTGTCTTTGGTATATTAGGGATTTAAAATACCATGAAAGTGATCAAGAAGAGGCAAGGCTTGGGAATTGTCCCCACCAGAATTTAATACTGGTTAGTCACAAATGAAAGCTCTCTGGACTTCTTCAGTTCAGTGAATATGATTTACCTAAAACGTGGGGAATTCTTGAGATGCTATACCTCCCTAACATGTTGTGTATCTAATACTGTCCCTGGAGAAGCAGAGCGTGACCTAGCTTCACATTTCTACTCCTTCCACATATTTCAGCAATCAATTATCACAGCCTATCACTGTATTTGTAATGTTACAAACATAAAAACTACTAAAGGAACACACTGGTCAAGTAGCAGAATGAGGCATTCAGAAGTTATGAAGCGCTGGAATCTTCATTCATCTCTCTTCGCTCTATACTTTATGATGCAGTTCATAATTATGTGATAATATTTTTACACAAGTTCATTCATCATTCCAAATAGAGAATGGATAATGTTCTGTAATTGAGCAACTGAGCAAAAAGCTTTCACTAAGCTGGCTTTGGTTCCTTAGCTTTGGTGCTATGGACTTACACAAGTCATAAGAGACCAAGACTTGGCGTCCACTTTTTTTAAGGAGCATTTGAACACCTGACAGTCACCTCTAAGATCATTGTCATAACCAGCAAGCTACAGAATATTTGGGAAGGTTGAAAGAAGTTTTCAGTGTGTCTTCTTGACACTGTTCAATTTTGATACATAAAGTCATGGGAGAAGGGGCAAGAGTTTATGTGAACATCTTAGCCACCTGCCTAAAGAATGGTCCTCCCACTTTGTATTTCAAAGAGCACTGAATTATTTTAAGTGAGGAACAACAACTCCAAGCACTAAGGTGGAAATAGCCTTACTTTAAATACCTTGTGGGCCAAAAAGTAGGGCGCTCAGCAAGGAATATTTAAATAATTGAAGATTATTATATTTAAGGAATATAGGGATATTGCTTAATATTAAATTGCTCACATTCTTTGAATTCCTTATTTTTTTATTTAAGGAATAATAGGAAAATATAAATATCTTCCATTCTTAAGAATGGTAGATATGGTACTTGCAACCTACTTGGTAAGATATTTACTTGGGTAATAAGGCACTTAGGTTTCATTCTCCGCCCCAGTGAAGGTTTAGATTTTGTATAGGAAAAAACAATCATCAGGCAATCAAATCTCTCCAGGAAAATATCAATGACAGAATTCAGGCTGAAGCAAGTGATGTCTGATGACAAAGCAGTCTCTGCTGAAGACATTTGGCAGTGGGGCAATCTTCCAGAGGCAGTAAAACATTCAGGGAATGTTTTTCTTTTCCCCTTTTTTGGGCATAGAAGGGCAGAGGGGGAATGAGGGAACAGAATAGGGGAGATACTGGCTATAGCTGACATGGATTTTTGCCTACCTGCTTTTCTAAGCAAAAAAACCCTTTCTCTCCTCCTAAGCAGAATTCTTACCCTTTGAATGAATAAGCCATATATCTCTAATAAATGTCTGACTTATATATCCCCTTATATCAGTAGCATAGATAGATTGTTTTGGAAATACTGATCATCTAATCACATTAAATACAACAACAACAACAACAAGACCCATATGTACATATATATTTATGAAGTTGACATATTTTAATTTTATTTTTCTTCAGATTAAGCACTAAAAGAGCACTCATACGCATTTTTGAGTGTTTGACAATAATTATGCTCTTAATAGTAACAGTACACATACATTGCTATTCAGAATACAGAAACCTTGCTGACCAATAGCCTTAAATACTCAAAGGTAGACAACAGCTGTCCTCAACTTACCAAAAAGAGAAAAAGGAAGAGCTCAAAGAAGCTTTCCACTTCTCACCCTGAGGGACAAAATTTCATCCTGTTCCCAAGAAACTATTAGAGAAATAGATCTGGCAATATTTCTGGATGACGATCAAATTCAGATTTTTTCAGAAAAAAGGTAAAGAAGAAATTCCAGATTCTTAAGAGATGCAGAGATTTCTTCCCCAGCAATCCATCTGTTCTACACTGTGTGTGACCTAGGTCAAATACGTAAAGTGGCCTGGAAACTTTTCAACATGGAAGTGTGTTTTCTCAGCTAAGCAGGTCTTGGAGTTCTATAAATTTTAATCAGTGTTTTAAATGATCATCACAGAGGCTGCTGTAGATATCATGAGATATCTACAAAACTGAAACAAGGATGCAGAAATCAGTCTGCACAGTAAAACAAAAACATAGTAAAACAAAAATAGTGTGAGAGGCAAAAAAAAAAAAAGTTGATGGTAATTCAGTACCCAAAAAAGCAATACAGTCCCATTAAAAGGCAGTAGTAAGAATCAGTGAAGATTGGCCTTATGATACCATAGGTTTCAGAATAGTTTTTCTGAGCCTCAGGATATTTCAAATTTGGGAATGTTAGCAGAATAAGATAAATGAAATGCAATGAAAACATCAACAGTTAAATTAATAAAGCCTCAGTGTCGGCTAGTTGGTTTTTTTCTTTCTTAGGGAAAGACTTAGTTCTTTAGTTAATCCTGTAATTTACACTTTGTCAAGCACATGACTAATATTACTACTCTTATTATCAGATATATCTCTAATTTGTAATAACTGATTACAGGTATATGTTGGGCAGGTTATGGATATTTTAACAAAACAGTTATATCATGAATCAACAACAAACATATACCACTGAGGTTAGGGTGAGTATTTGAAATGTGTAAACTCAGAGGAATCAAAACACCTAAACAAGCTTGAGCGCTGGACCTGTTGTCTCTTATTTAATTGTATGAGTTGTGAACATAGGGAAAAATTTGTACAGCACTTAAAACAGTCAAACTTTTAATAACTATACACGTGCATAAACTAAGTTGATCTGATCAGCTACTTTTGTACACATTTACAAAGCTCAGTGAGAATTGCATCTGTCTGATAATATTACTTCTTTATTTACCATTTATCTACACAATTTACATTGTTGGGTTTTGCTATTTACAGTACAAGATCACTGAGCTTTCGTCTTATCACATGCTATACAGAACATAAATAAAAATAATCAAATCATTATTTTATGATAGTTTATATCCCAAGCAAGCACAGTAGTCTTTAGCAGAAATAGCTGTACAGATTCTGTGAAGAGGTTATACCATATGGAGGGAAATTTGTTAGTCTTGCAATAAACTCAGAACAATGACATGAAAACAGATTTATCATTTTGAAGTAAGATCAAGGATGGCTCTATGGAGTATTTTTTTTTTCCCTTAGCAGTGCATAATGAAAAGGATTTGCATTGTGTGAGTGCATAAAATACTCTACAAATCATCTTAAGTGCAGATCTCCATACAAGTTACAAACAAAATGGAGGTTAAGAATATACTGTGAAAACTTTTAAGGCTTTGACCCACAAAAGGTATCTGACCTTACTATTTGCCAGCCTTTAGAAATGAATCATTATATAATCCTGTAATTACTTTACCAGAATGATGTCATTCAGCAAAGTGTTGACACATGACCATATTTAACTTTCAACAGACTTATCACTATGCAGTTTTTGCTTTTTCTTTTTTTTTTCTCACTTACCTTGGTAAAGCATAAGAGTAAAATGTTAACACAAGTCTTGAAAGTTCAATTTCCACCTTGTATATTGAATTTGGCTCAGAAATGATATATACTTGGCACTATTCTGCTTCATCAGTGTTAATCATATTTTCTTTCAGCTTATCTTCAAAGATTTCATCTGTCTTATACATTCAGCATTTCTGGTTTCAAAGTAATTTTTTATTTTCTTATCTTTTTTTAAGTTCTTCATTGCTGGTTATTTAATTTTTTTAACATTGTTAAACAGGATTTTAGAAGGTATCTCCCAAAAGAAATCTAATCCATATAATATAGAGAGTTCACCTTCAAAGCATATTAGATCACCCTGTACTTTTTGTTACAGAACATAAAAATGTAAGAGCAAAATGGCTAAATTGTATTTCAATCAGGATTCCTGCTCCAAAGTCAAAGAAGTCCATCATCATTACCAGAAGCACAGTTAGCAAAGCAATGAGGGATTCAGAAAGGTAATTTTTAGAGGATGTATTTTTTGAAGTACCATACAACAACCAGTAGAGTGCAGAACAATTTTGATCTCACCCAGGATACTGTGGGACATTAACGGCCTTTAATTTTATGATGTGATGTATGATAGTCAGAAATAAAGTACACAGAAATTCTTAAATGTCAATGTATACAGCACTTTGTAAACAAGAAACACAGCCAGAAAGTCTGATTTGTTTCTGGAAACAATCCCCAGGCTTAAAAGACTGAAAAGGGAGAGCTGCCATCTTCTGTCTGAATTGCAACCACTACGAAGAAGGTATATTTATTTGTAAGTAAGACCCCATTGAATTCCAGATTTAAAGATGCCTAGTCCTTGTGCAATTTGTGAAAATTAGATATAGGGACAGAGGGATATTTTCTTCACATTAGAAAATAACAAGTGAATCACATATAAACAGAAGATACACATATACACATAACCAAAGCAATATTTCACTCCTGGCATTCCAAACAATAATTTGGCATGAGTATATCAGAAATATATGTCCCTTTTTATTTTCTGTTTGAAATATATACCTTTTATACTTGCCACAGCTGCCCCAGGATGTCCTACTTTTCAGGAAAATGCTGTTGATTCAGGAGCCATGTATGGATGCTGTATTGAGTATAGGGTTCAAATCAAACAGATTTAAATGAAGATTTCAGCAGAAATGAAATTCACCCAGGCAAGGAGAAAGCTATGCTTGTACAAGTGTTTTGAATTGAACCAAAGAAGCATTGCTATTTCCATCAATGTTGTAGATTTTTTTTTTATACTTATTCATTAACAAATAATGACATAATAACCCATTAGCTACAGGGCAGTAGGTGTCTCCCTCTAGGCCTGATGTACTAACGTCTTGCTCACTCCCAGCTAGAAAACTGAACTTTTTTGTGTGCAGTAGGTACAGAGTACGCTTACTCTGGGCTCCTCATCAGCCAGTGAAGAAACTGACACCTCCAGGAAACAATTCATGCTATCTAAAAGATATGAATCCCCCAAAATATTTTAAAGAGCTCCCCAATCTCAACTGATTGCAGGGATCACAAAAAGGGATGACATTTTGCACCTAGAGACCTAACATAGAAGGGACTAATTCAGCCATGAGGCTTTCAATTTTCAAGAACCTACTTCAAGCCCGATACAGACCAAACAAGCGCTCCTCCTGAAGCAATGTCGGAAAGTGATGTGAGTGCTGCAGCAAACATCACAGACTGTGAATAACATGAAACAGACTTGTGTAATAGGTAGTTTATGAAGCATAGCTGAAACTCTTTCTTAATTATTCTGGAGCTAAAAATAAAATATTTGCTCTTGCTTCAGGAGAGAGGGAGGGGCCATGTCTATCCATTCATTTATACAACACTTGGCACACTGGCCTTCCAAGCCAACAACAGGGTTTCAATACGGCTGAAATGCATGTTTGATCATGTCAGCAGAAAGTGTGAGGTGGCATGGTAAATTTCAATGGTAAGATTCTTAAAAATACTGAAAAAGCTTCTTAAAAATACCAAAAATATATCACATGTAAGAGATTAAAGAGTTCATTTCCCAAATGAACAAGGCTCTCTGTGGCACTTTATCCTTGTGCTGTCCTTCCATATGGGAAAGGTAGCCACCTGTTCAGAAGCCACCATTTTGCTGTGATTGTATTACAATCTACTACTTGGTCAACCCAGCCATAAAGAAAGGAAAATTATTGTAGTGGCCATAAGGAGTTGTATTCAAAATTTATGGCACCCCAAAGTTTAAGGAACATAAAAGCAGTCAGTTTAGGTCAGGCCAAAAATGCATCTTGCCTAGTATCGTGTCACTGAGATAGGTCTGTTGCATGTTGAAAGCCTGTTGAATGCCTAAGAAAGAATGTAAGAATGGGGCTGACATATATGATACTATCCCAGAACGTACACTTATCCTTTTACCAATGAACTATCCCTCTCATGGAACTACCTCGTTTGTCTTATGTTGACTCCTGAATAGCTTCTTGTACAAAATTCCTAAGGAAAATCATAGAAAGGACAAACCTGGTATATATCACTTCATTAACAAAGATATGGGAATTGAAACCTGATTTCAGGGCTATAGCTTTCTTCCACAAAAAAACCAAACGTCACGAACATATAACAGTCTGTTTCACATTATTTATTTGTAAGCATAATAATGTTGTCAGAAGCATAAACTTAGACAACTAGTTCTGAAAGTAAGGTAATAATATCTAGGTCTGTTTGATTTACTTTTCAAAACATTTTGGTTTGAATTTTATTCCAGCATTTTCTTTTGTTAACCAAAATTAGTACTGAAAAACAAAGACCACACAGTCCATTTTACATTGTCTACATCTACCACTAAACAGAACAGAAAAGGTAGATCAGGGACAATAATGACAGAACATGATTTAAGGAAGTACTATGTTTTGCTCACTGTGATTTGTAGGATCTTAGTCATTATTCAGACAAATGGTAGGTACCTACAAAAATGTCTGTAAATCCCCAGAGTTTCATCTATTTCGTAAAGAAATGGTGTGTAGCCAACAGTTCCTAGTGTTTCATTTGTAAATCTTTGGTTAAAATCTTTTAGACAGGAATCTGGCAGTGCAAGTAATATTGTTTGACTTGCATCAATGTCCTTGCTTTTTTCTATTTTTCCTTCTTTTGCATTTAAAAATTTATCAAGGATTTAATTATATCTCACAGCCTTGGGCATATAAAGGCTGATGAAATCATGGTCATAGATGCTAATTTTGTGTGAGTTTTGAGGCATGGGAGCAAAATACCGATTATCAGATAATCGGTATGTAAGACTAAATCTGAGGGAAGGAAACAGAATCCAGGAACACATTCAACACCTGCGCATACAAAGGGCAAAATTTGCCGTACTGAAAGTCAGAAGAAAACTCCACTGATACCTGAAATACATGAAAAGGTAGCAAATATGTTGAATCTTCCCACTATAGCATTCTGCAATGCTCGTCACCTTGGAGAAAGGTAGCTACCCCTAAATGGATAGGTCCACTTATTGATGAGGTATGAAATATGGTAACAATATCCTTCACAATGCTCTCATAATCCAGTTCAGAAGGATGAACCCAGTTCAGGAAGGTGGTGTTTTCAGTGGAAAAGAATATTCTTTCTAATGACCTTACTTGTGAGAAGTGCTCAGGATTGCTCAATATCGTTACCAAAATTCTTATGGGTGACATTTCCAAGAATCATATTCATTGGGAAGCTAAACAAAAGAAGATATACACTACACTTTTGTCATGATCATAATGCTGACCTCTACTATCTGACACACAGAGGATTATGGTTATATTAAAATCACTGGCAAAAAAAAAGCTATTTTCCCAAATATACATTTTAGTTCCACAACCTTTTTCTGTTATAGAATCTCTGGGATCAGAATTCTAATGAAATCTGCCCAACTGTGCACCATTTATATAGTAATCATATCTCTGTTGTCTGTAACATATGGCTGCATTATGCTTCTTTACCCACAGGTCTGCAAATATGTTCAGGAGCTGCTAATTGACACCAGTCTTAGGTGGATAACCTAGAATTTAAAAGACAATTTAATTCATATTCTGCTATGTTCTAGTCAGAAAAGTCATTATATCAGGTGGTGTCTACCGAATATCATGTAAAATCCACCCTCACATTGCCCAGACAAATAGAAATGTCATGACGAAAATGGAGTTATTAATGAAGTACCATTTACATTAATAGCCCAATTTATATAGCATACCAGGCTAAGTTTATCATGTTACTTCACTAATTCTCTGCTCTGATCTCATTTGGCAAAGGATATATATTTTTCTTAATTTTGACAATTTTTTCTGTCATCAGCTCTGCGTGCAGCAAAAAGAAAAAAGGAAACATTTGAATGTAGGTGACGGACCCAAAGAGACTTCCTTTATAAAATGTCTTTTCACAATTACATGTACTATAGATCTTTTTCCATCATCTTTTTATCCTTTGCAAGATATTTTGGACCAAGTTCATTCCAGGAGTGATTGTGCTGATTTCCACTGAGTCACACCTGGGATGAATTTGGCCCTTTGTGTTCTCCTCAACACTCAATTGTCACTTTAACTCTGAGCCATTTATTGGATTACAAAAGAGTTCTTTTCCTGATCTCAGAGCTCTTCTAATCCGATCTGTGACTCTGTTTCTCAGTTATGTGAAACATTACCACATTCTGTTGATGGATATTCTCTGTGATGCATGTTGTTACGTAGCAAGTCTATTAATCCCATGGTAATTTTGCATGTTACTTCTTTCTTTGTAACAAATAAAGAAGTTAAATGGTATGTATGTGGATAATATTCAAACAGTTCAGCTTCGTGCCTCTTTAATCTGTATTTGACCAAAAAAATAATCTCCATCTTCTTTGAACATAACCGAGGAATTATTTCCCCAAAAGCCTACTTAAAAGGACCACATTGACTAGGATTATAAAACATGCTATTCTTTTGAATTAAAAATCTGAAACTTTTATCACAGCATTTCCATTTCAGCTGCTCCCCTGAAAATGGACATGTTTCACTATAATTATAGCTTATTTACAAGTCCTTTCAAATCCAACCATACAGGCTGAAAAACAGTTACAACCTTGATCTAGGTCTATGAAGTAATGCTTCCTCAACCATATTTTTATTGTTTTATGTTGGCTCTGATCCCTTGCCAGACACTCCTTTCCTGCTCTGTGAACTCTTTTTTGTATCTGTGTCTTATAAGCTGCCAATAGAAAAAGAGGAAAGCAATGCATCAAGAGGAACTGAGGAAAAAATAACTAAGCAGAGGACACACACAGAAGATCCCAGAGAAGGAGGCAGTGATTAGTGATATGTTCTGTATGAATCCTTCTTCTACCTGACCACTTGTATCATCAAGAGAATGTCTTGGGAAATCCTCCACAGTGAGGTGTTCTCACTGGATGTTCAGGTCTTCATCGTATTTTTCCAAATACTCTTTTGCCACACGTAACATTTCTCACTTTTATATATTTTTTATAAGAAACAGTGTCAGCCAAAAGTACAGAACTACATAAGGTAAGTTATGTATTAAGGTAAAAAATGAAGAAAAAGTAATAAATAAAACAAAACCAGAAATTCTTTGAAGAATGAATGGCTATTTTAGAGGGCATGATCTGTGTCTCTCTACACGGCACTAAAGGAAAAAGAGAAAGAAGATCTAAAGTAATGTCTAATTGGTTATTTATAATGGCCTCAGACCCCAGGATTTTTATTATTTTGCAAAGAATTATGGGATATTTATAACCTCTTTTGCTGGAAGGCATGAATGTTTCCTATACACTACTTTCAGGGCAAAGGCTACCATGTGGCTCTGCAGTATTTTAGACCTTTGCAGGGAAAGGGAATTCTCTGGTTTGACCTTTCCATGAATCAGTGTGAATTCCTCAGGAAATTATAGTTATGAAGGAAACATTACAGTAAGAAGTCAGGATCCACTTCTCTCCCAACAAGACAAGAAAGAACAAAAGGTTCGGTCTACAACAGCACAGAATGTCCTACTCTTCACCTCATTAAGAGTTATACTCTAACCATCAGAGACTACTTTGGTTTCTGAAACCTTGGGAAAAGGACTTTTGTTACATTTTTCCTTCCTCTTTAACTTGTTGCATTCTTCAATATCATGATTATTTGTGCTTAGTAATAATTTAAATAAATCAAAACTAGTATTTAGCATTAAACAAGTGGCAGAAAACATCTCTTGTAGTGATGAAGAGTCACCAAATATTGAGTTGAGTAGTCAGACAGTCAAGGGAAATAATTATTGCCTTCTATTTAGCACTTGTAGTCCACATCTGACTTTATCTAGTGTTGAGGTCTTTGATTTAAAAGAGGTATTGACTAAGTTAAAACAGTACAACAAAGCAGCACTGGGATGGGTAGGGGACTGGACCACATGATATGTCAGCAAAGGCTGAGAAATCTGAATTTGCCTAGACTCAAAAAGAGAATGCTTAGGGAAGATCTAATTGCTCTCCTCAACTACCTAATGGTGAGCTACAGAAAAGGCCGAGGCAGACCCTTTGCAGAGATGCATCATAAAGAAAAAGAGGCCATGATCATAAGTTGAAGCAAAGTAGTTCTCACTAAATACAGGGAAAACAAATTTCATTATAAGAATGCTTATGCACCGGAATAGAACAAGTTGCTCAGGGAGGCTGTGAAATGTCCATCTTGAGCTCCAGGTCCTGAGCAATCTGATCTAATTACAAAACCAGCACTGCTTTGAGGAGGAAGTTGGACTATAGGATCTACAAAGGTCCCTTCCAACCTAAAATATTCTATGCTTCCATGAAGTATGAGTGGAACAACCCAAGTGGCCATTTTGCTAACATTCTCATCAAAAAGTAGTGTTCCTTCAGCTGTGTCACCTAATAATTCAGTTGCACAGCTCTCTTACTTTTCCCACATTGCACCTTAATACTGCAAAACACCTTTTTCAGATCTAGATTGAAGCTTCTCCCCGGCTTCATCAGTTGGTTTTGAAAATTGCATGATGAGCTACAAAACGCACCATGACTTGTTCATTATTATTTTTATTAATTAAGGTCTTAGTTATGCAGTTTAGGCACAGCCTTACGGTGGAGCCTGTGCTTCCCGTATCTCCCTGTGCACAAGAGCAATTTGCATATTATTAATTATTAATATATGTTTGCATTACATCTGCAGCTTGAGGCTCTGTGGTGCAAGGCTCTGCCTAAACACACACCCTTGGAATGATCCCACCCATCCCCAACATGTTAAAAGTCACAGGAGAGAAGACAGGCAAAATTCAGAGAAGAAAATGAAAGTAGAAATCTACAAATGGGAAACTGTGTCTGACAGAGTTGCTTAAAGGCACCTAAGACATTTACACAGGACGTATTTTGGAGCCAGACAGGTATTCATTGAGGACATTCTCAAAGATTTAATCACAGGACCATTTCTTCCTCTCTTCTGCCCTTCTTCATGGCATGCCAGATGGCTTCTTCGATGAAGGAAGAATCAGTCATAGCTCTGGCTATCCTGCACTAGCTTACAGGAGTGGGGACGACTACTCTCTTTGGTTCTTTCTGAAATAAATTCTAGTTTCTGGCAAATGATGACAAATATCTTGTCTCTGTTTATTAATCACAAGTGAGGCGGAATGGCTTCTCCCTGCAGAAGACACTTACCTACCTATCTACACTCTTCCTTAGACAGTGGTGAAAAATAACACTTTTAGGAGGCAGTTCATCACAACTAATTTAGATCTCTACATTACAATGAGATAAATTGAATCTTTCTTTACATACACTACAGAAACAGTCTAGCTAGGGTATCTAGTATAGAAATAGTTTACAAATGAATCTCACTTTCACAGTTAGTAGATTGCAAAGTTAGTTACAAATCTATCAGCCTAATATTCATAAAACGTGGTTGGCTATTTCAGCCAAGGTCTGTCTATTGGCTCTTACTTCTGGGACCCAAACCTTCTCTTTACTGTTTCAGGTAGACTGCTCAGCCATTATGTATGTTGACTGCTCCAAAGACTGCCTCCTCTCTGATAAAATACCCCAACACACTCAACAACTTTTAACCATAGGCTTCATTTCAAATCAGGTACACGGCATGGATTTTTTATATGGTAAGTAGTAAACATAACTCTTTGTGGTAGTGACCAAACCTCACAAAGTAAGATCATCTCTGCAGCGGCTTAAGTCAAAATAATAGTTTCTAATTACTTATCAATCCGTTTTCATGTAGCTGTCAGGCATTTTTACTTAGTTAATTATCTTATTTATGCACTCAACATCATTCAAGTTACGAACACTATATGAATGACATATATGTTCATGTCCCATTTTATGAAATGTTAGATGTGATTATTTCCATGTAATCCTCCTACAGTAACACAGACTGTGTTAATTTTGTTAACCCAATGGACAACAGAAATCTTGCTTAGTCTACTGTTTATCTTATTATCAAATAACCATCACTTCAGTGACATAGCTCCATTAAGTAGGTTTTCTGATCTTTAGATCTACACACTACTGCTTCAACCTTAAATAATATTGTCAAGTTCAACATAACAAAAAGCACCACAGCAGGCAAAATGTCAGAATAAGAATACCTAACATTTGTATTGGTTGTTGCTGATAAAAATTGTCTGGTTGACCATACCTGTACCAGTGGCTTTGAAAATCTGCTGTGTTCTTCTCATTTCTGATGTTGATGTTGATATTAATATTCAGAACCATTTTAGGAATCTATGTCCAAAACCTAGATTCAAAGTGTTCCATCATAAAAATGTGAGACTCAACAGTAGTGTGCAGACCTACCAGTGGTCAAATCTCTGTCACTTATGTACCACTTGGTCACCTTTAACCTGTCTAACAGAAGTGCATCCCAGAGCCATGGAAAAAGAAAGGAAGAGTTTTTCTACTGTTCTAGATACAGCACTATGTGTGAAGTAGCTCTTTTTTAAGATGGCAACAGTAATACCTATGCACAGACAAGGCATCTTCCTATCCCTCTTACCTCCACAGCCCAATTCAGTAAGTATTCTCCAAGACTGGTTTATTGATAGGATTTCCTGCATAGCAAGAATCAGAGGATACAGCTTATGTTACAATGGGACAGCGACAATAAGATGCATGCAAAACATAGACAACATATATTCAGTTCTTTCTCACTTTTCAGACGAAAAAATTTTGAGACATTCAAGGTTTTGCTTTATGGGTATTTTTTTTCTTCCACCAGAAACAAATTCCTAATGAAAAGGAAAGCCTGTTTTCAATTTTCTTTTGTATTGAATTCCCAATGAACAACATGGCTGTGCCAGCAGAAGCTAATGGCATCTTATGGATATTAATATGGAGTTGGAGCAGGAAATCTATCAGCTTTTGCCCTACTCCCTCGCCCAGGTATCCCAGACAGAATAGTTATAATCTTTACCACCTAAAAACCTATTACCCAAAACTTCTGAAACTTTCAAATTCCAAACTAATTCAGGGACCAAAACTTTCACAAGGTCATCTAGTCCTGGAACAGCAATGGCTATCTGCCACTTAAAGCAGAGTTTGACAAGTACAAGCCATTACCAGAAGAACTCTTGAGGCTGTTGAATGTTAAAGTGATGGATAAGTTTAATTACTTAGGTAATGTGAAATAGAGGGGGGAAAAAGAACTTTATTGTGTGGAAGAAAACTTCATAACACACAGAATACAAACTCAAGCTTGAAAGGATGACCTCTTCCATCCGCAGTTCACTGACAGAGTGGAATGGTTTGAGAATGGAGAAAAATAAAACTTGGGTCAAATAATCTTATGCTTTATACTAGGTAAGAGTCACATCCAGGGAAAGAAAAGAGTTATGTAAAGGAGAATTACCAAATTAGCAGATGAAAGATATAAGAATCTGTCATTATTCTAAGAAAGGAGGAACTCAAATGAAACAGGCATTTACCTTATGGGGAAAAAAAGAACAAAGCAAACCACTGCCAACTGTTAAAATGATTGCTGAAGGGTTGCAGCAGCTCTACCCTGCCCAAATTAGTCAGTCAGGAAAGCATCCTCAGAGAAAAAAATCCCATGAAAGGTAAATCCCATGTAAAAAGGAGGAAATAATACAAAATGGAGGGAGCTGAGGGGAGTATAGCAGCTGTAGGCTTGCCACAGGTATAGTATTATAAAGGAAGTGTCATGCTTGCATTTTTAATACAGTATTTCTAATGTTCGAAGTCATGACATAATCAGAACCACTAGAAAGTGCCAGTTGTTATGTTTCACAGAGGCCCACAGCAAGACCTCGGGTATTGACAATGCCCAAGACTAATGGCGTCATACAACCCTGCCCTGATAGTGCATTGGACTGGGAACTGTTGAAGCATCCTAGCACATCCACCTCTCTCCCCACCCATTTTTCATAAAAAAGAAATTTGGGGTTGCAGAACAAAAGGGAACTACACTGCAGTTTCACAAAGTTTCCAGTCTGGATTGTTAGGGGACCAGGACCCTGGGGACTCTAGTGATAAGAACATCAATTTACATGTAGCGTAGAAACAACAGATCTCTGTAAGACTGCTTGGTCTCTGATGAAGCAGTTAAAAGCTGGGTTAAAACTGACTTTCCTGGAAAGACAGATGAAAACAGAAAGGTTTAAAAAGTAATGATTCATTTTGTGTCTGCAAGCCATGGTAACCCTTGGAAAAGAAGACAGAGGAAACTTGCTGATAACAGCTGGTCTTAAAGCACTTAATGTTTGTAGTATTTTGCAGTTAATTCAGGTAGATGAGGCTCAGGCAGAAGAGGCTAACTGCAGAGATATAATACAGAGATTTGAGAAGTGTTGCTCATTACATACAAATGAAACACATCAGCAATGCATTTCTAAGCAGAGAGCACAAAAAACTGAAAACATAGAAGTGCTCATGTGTGAAGAGCTAATGTAGCAATTCAGGGACAAACTGAATCCTTGATAATATCAGATCATGACTGGAATCTGGAACAAAACAGCCTAAAGGAGAAATTAACGTAAGACTCAGATTTAACTCTTGACCAGCGATTGGAATTTGTCTAGCAAAGAGAGTTACACAGACCAGACAAACCCATGGACTGCAGACAGTCCTCTGAGACTTGCAGACATGATAGAGACTCTAGAATACTGCAAGAAAGGACACCTGAGGCAAAAAAGCATCCAGAGGTCAAAACAGGAATCTGTTGAAACCAGAAGATGATGGTCCACATGCTGTGGTAAACAGCTGGAGTCAGCTGATACAACTGAGCCCCAGGATATGGCAAAACCAGAACTAATAGACTTACTGCCATCTGACAGCAGTCATCCTTATTTCTCACAGGAAACACCGTCCTCACTCCTGCATTGTCCCAGGACTGCATGCAGGGCATCTCTAAGATTAAATCACACATTCCTATTTAGTTGTAATTAGCTTCTGGGTCATACAGATTTTAAATTTTGCATTATGCTACACTGTATGTTAACAACTGGGCTAGTTTGGCTAGAAACAGAGGAAAGAGGAGAACATGTCTTTAAGAAGCCCTAACACAAGATATCTAAAACTAGATGTTAATATAGTCTCAATGTATAAAAGGCCAAGCAGTGACAATTTACTCACTGAAGGATCCCAGATTTAACTGCCTAACTCTCAGTGAGGTAAGTAATGCTCAACCCACATCCTGGCCCTGTTTAGTCAATTAATATAGATGCAGATAAGTAGACTAAACTAGTACTCACAGTCCAAGGAAACTCCTGTCTTTAAAATGTTGGTTCAGACATCTTCCCTTGTTTCTGAGACCTGCACTTTGTGGTTAAGCTAAGGTCTGTGAAGAAAGGTGGAACATGGGCACATACTGAGAGATAAGAAGGCTACAGATTGAGTATATCTTTCTTACAGATATCAGTATCTGACAGTTAATGGGTACTTTGATCTGCAAAAGAGCTAGACAGAGACCAGATAAGTTGTGAAAGACCAGGCAAGACAGGCACTGATAAAAATTCCTTTAGATAGTCCAGGAGGACTGCATCCATACCTCATTTCAAAAGACGAATACTTTTCTTAAGAAATAATTTGGTGAAGGATATATTTTGATGCTTGAAAAGGCTGTATCTTCAGTGCTTTCTTTTTTTTTCCCCAGCTCAGTTCTCTAAGTAGGCTCTAAAAGACATCATCAGAAAGTATCTTTGAAATGAAAGGGGTACCTGAGTAAACTTAGAATTTTTAAATGCCTTCCTTCAAGCTTGTATGCTTTCTTGAAGCTTGAGATCTGTCAACTTTTGTATGGCACAATGAGGAATATCATGTAGAATAATGAGGCATTCTCAAATGAAAGGTTAAAACAGATCCAGTATAAAGCCTCATGCAAGACACACACAGTATTATAAATATTCTTAAGCTGTATAAACTCATATAGTCAATCTGTTTGTCTCTCATATTATTGATACACTTTGATATATATTTACTGTGATTTACTATGATGCCTAATTCATTTTTCAAGTCTATTGTTTCAGTGTAATATTTTGAGAAAGAAACAGCATTTAAAAATATGACCACTCTAACTAGATGCTAATTCATTTCTACAAAAAAGAGAAAGCCATTACAAGAAGACAAGACCATATATGAAAAGTAAATATATCATCGTGGTTATACATATCAAATATACAATGTATGAGGAAACTATATTCTCTATGCAAAAGAGACATTCTGCTCTATAATTTCAAACTGAGTAGATTTTTATCTTTCATTTTGGATAGCTTTTATCATATTCACACTTTTCTACTTTGCTCGGGAATAATGAACGACTTCAAAAGGTTATATTTTTAGTTGAAAAGACTTTCAACTGAATTTTAATTAAAAAAAAAAGAAAGAAAGAAAAAATGGAGAAAGGGGGAAAATGTATGGCAAAGTTACAATACAACATCTCCTTCTGCCTCCAGTGAATGCTTGTTTTCTAGTATGGTGTAAACAGCACAAAGGTATACAAGATCAGTTTTGGTATCTGTAAAAACTGTATAGAAATATAGTTAATACCACATAATAGAAGAAGAACCAGTAGCGGCTAGATTTGTCAGCTAGCACAAAGGAGCAAAATAACACTTACTAGCTGTCTCAGTAGAGCAGATAGTGCGCGTCAAAGGCTAAGAAGCAGTCTTCCCCATAAGCAATTTTCAGACAGTTGAATCCACAATGCTAAAGCCAGTTTATAGTTGCTTTTAGTTTTGTTTTCATTATTGAAACAGACCATTTTTACACTGCCTTAGTCTCTCTTATAAATTATTCCTACAAACACTTACATGTGAGTAACTTTATGTGAGTCATTCTCTTAGTAAAGCTCTATACATCCATACATAATTATTTGCAAGATCAGGCCACTGAACTGTGTGTAGAACACAGCAAACATTATCCTCTGTTCACAGACAGAAACTGAGCATACCACAGAGAGCTAGAATAGCTTGTCATTTGTGAAGAATAATGCCTCAAATCCATATACAATATAATGAAAATCCTCTTAATATTACTAAGCACAGTATGTCTGCTTACATACTTCCATATATATTTGAAGTACTATGTATACAAAGCCTCTGAATGCCTTCTAGCTCCTAAATAGCATAATCCTGATCACAAGATTGACTGTTTGCAGAACACTAGTGTTGGAAGTCAGCATGGTTTACGGTGAATCGTTCATGGCCAATTCAAGATCTGAAATGATAGTGGTTAAAAATTAAGCAGTTAATAATCAACAACTGCCTGAAATACTGTTTTGAAGTGAACATCTGTATTCTGTTCATGCATTTTGAAACACCTAGGACTAAGAAAAGAATACTTTTTTGAACCGTTGAACTTTTGCCAGTGTACTGGCTTGCCTTGTTTCTCAAATGTTTTGCTGATTTATGGATTCTTTTAATACAAGGATTTTTCTTGTGTGGGCATATCATAATAGAAAACTGAAAGCTGACTAAAGCTCTGCAGAACCCTTGAAGGAGGTCTGTCTAAAAGTAGGCTATTGTACAAAACAAACCGAGTAGAATTTTTATACCAGCTGAATCACATGCAAATAGTGCATGTGATTCAAAGGAAGACACAACAGAGACAAATTTGAATGAGGGACATGAAGTCAATGAAGAAAATTATGCTCCTTGACCAAGAAGCCAAGATATCATTACAATAAAGATGACACTGTAAGTCATAACAAGTAGATCCAAATTGCATATAACTCCGCAGATTATCGTATCATATCTCCCATTGGGTTACAGAAACAACATTCTTGGGGTCAGAAGGATGTAATCAGGACATGGTGTGGTCCACTCAGTTCAAGTAGAAAAATATTGCAGACCTGTTGCTGTAAATTTTAACCGGCAATAAAAGCAGCAGACCTGTCCGGACTAGAGAAGAAATTACCTATAAAAGTCTACTAAAATGTCTGGAAAATACAGAACCACATTTTTCAAAGTAAAGGAAATACAATGAAATATAGGCAATATATCCTGCAAGTATCTTCAGGAATGTGTTTTGAATGCCAAACCATTGCTCTTTTTGACAATTAATTATTTAATAAGCAACAACTAACCATAAGTGAACATGGAATATGTGATACTGAAGTTGTTTGTGAATTGTAGCTCTCTGGTGGCATCATAGTACCAAAATGTTTCCCATAACAGCAACCACCTATGTCATTTAGTGGTGTTTCTAGACTGTGGCTCTCTAGATAAATAGCATTTGGGTTAAAAATCTCCTTTTATACTGATGACCTGCACAAGCCTACACAAAGCCTATACTTTGAGCACTTCATTAGCGCATTGGCTTCCAGCAGAGCCACTCTGTCCTGAGCTTCATCCCTGAAGTACTGAATTAAAACAAGAGATTCTTTGCAGTGTTTCCTTAAAATAAAACAAAAGTATCAATCCATTAGCCTTGGACATAAACTAATGTCATCACCTGCCAGATAATTCTATACAACTTTTTAATCACTGCTATAATTAGTGATGTTTTCTTTTGTCTACTGCACAGTTCAATTAGCACACACTGCAAAGGAAATACTGCACTTTCACTTGCAAGACATGTCATTTTTATACTTGATTAAACTTTTGTGTAATGTGGAAAAAATATATCTTTTATTTTCTAGTTTTTATGTTAAGGATAGTTTTTCAGTGGAGAAGGTTGTTTGCTTTGTTTAAATAAACCCTTGATCAAAGGTGTTTATCTTGTGTTTTCAGAAGAGAAGCATCGCAGACTAAAGCAATGAATATATAAAGAGAGAGGCAAATTCAAGAAATAAATTCTGTGACAGCAGCATACTGATAGGCAGGCAGTTTGAGATACTGAGAAATGTTTTGACTCTGCATCTAAAGATAGATATTTATATTTATGGTAAAAGTATGCCTGATTCACCCAGGGATATTTTTCCCCCAGTAATAAGGGGCTAAACCCTTTTGAGAGTTGCACCTTAAGTTCGTAGATTTTAGGATATGATTCAACTTGATGTACAATGAGTAAATCCATTCTCCTGTCCTGAGATAACAAAAATTTTCTCCTACACAATGTGAAGCAGAATTACTGGAACTGTTTGTAATAGCATAGAGGTCTATCTTGCTGTTTATTCGGCTCATGACCTTCTAGCTATGGTTGAAGTAAAAAATGCCAGAAGAGGTAGTGGTTCTAAGTCAACAAATGTAGCTATTCCAAAATATCACTCATTTCACAAAATGCACTGAGATATAAGAAGCTTAAAAAAAAAAAAAAAAAATCAGGCTCTTCTGCTTTCTATCAAGGGTTCAGTAGAAGTGACATTCATTAAAGTTTGTAATTCTCAACAGTTTTGAGATTCACAATTCTGAAGTGATATAGTACAGAAGCCATTACAGTACATACTTATATATTGTATTATAATATATTGTTGCATTTGTTTTATATGCATATATATACACACATTTGCTTTCTGTTTCATAACTGAATAATGCTATTGCAGTATTACAGACCTGAATGATTTTTCTGCTACAGTCATGATAGTTGCTGTAGATGTGAATTTTTATAGTGGTGTTTTATCTAAACACATGTGTATATATATAGCCGTTTTATTTAAGTTACTCTTGGGGTAAGTATACAACATTAAAAAGAGTATTCAAAATGGAAGAGGGTTATCTATTCTTGTTAGGAAAAAGCTACTCTGCTGCAGGTAATTTTTGTAACATTGATATAGGCTAGAGGCATTCTGCTGGTTTAGAAGTAGAAAGCATATCTCACTATTTAACCAACGACCTGGCCAACCCTGTTAGATATTCTGTAAAACTTTCAAAAACTTCTGTTATAATTTCTGGTTATCATCTATCCTGAAGCCAAAAGCACCTGTGATTAAGGAAGACTTATGGCTTTTACTGAATTTAAAATAAAGTTAAAATCTAGAAATTGGTGACAGAAACAGTCACTGTTCCAGCTGTTGAAAGGTAATTGGATTAGAATAATGAGCACATATTTCTGTTTGGTAATTACTGTACTTCCCTGAAAAGACTATTGTGCAAAGGTAATTGTACTGGAGAGTTTCAAAGATGTGCTTTTATTTCCACAGCTACTGTGTTTTACAAAGCGCAGTGCTGATGATATCAGTTTAATTTATTACAAGAGGATGAAGGTATATTTTATAAAATATTATATACATTCCAACATTTGATCTATGAAGTGATACACTGGGATCTTTTAATGGAAATGTGAAAAGAATGGGTGTACAAATGTTCACTGGGACTATACAGTGTGGGTGCCACTGGCCTAAATAGGCTGTGGTTTTTGACTCGGGGACCCTACTGAGCCTTGCTTGTGAGTCTGGCGTATAAACAGCAGCACCCTCAGATGAGTGGCAGTAGGTCCTGGACTTGCAGCCTCAAGAGTTACAATCTCACAGGCATGAGCAGAGCTGTAGAAGCTTCTCTTCTACTATGTTCTACCATAACATCAAAATAAGTAATGAAATGGTCTAAAAGTCAATCTATACAATTGAGGCTTTGAAACTCTGCATGGGAAGATCTATAATCTAGATTTAGGATGCTCGGTTTTTGGCCTGTGAGTGAAATGGGACACAAACCATGCTTATGCTCAGGCTCAGGCTGAGGTTGGCCATGCACTGCAGAGACGTTTACAGTCTATGTGTATATTAGGGCACCTGAGAGGTCTTCTGAATTCCCAGGTCTGGATGTTCACCTGAGCTTTTCCCAGTGCCCTGATGGCTTAAGACCCATGCAGACCCCCACCTCCAATCCACTACCCTTCACTGTCATAATGAGAACTTCAAGTTCTAATTTCCACAGGACACAAAAAATAAGTGAGTGGAGAAATGGGAGTTGTGGCAAGATCTAAACAGGTGCATGATGTGGAGACTAAGTGTTCCATTGTCATGTATCCCAATGCACTCTAGTAACTAGGTTCAGATTAGCTATAGTGTCCTTGCATTGTAATAAACTGCTGATTAAACCCCCACTGAGGCTATGAGCAAGCTGTCACTTCTAAAACAGCCATCAGTCTCTTTGGTAGTATCCAAACCTAACAGCTTAGAAGCCCCAGGAACAGAGAGCAATTATGCATTGCTGAAATTCACCTTTGGATATTCTCCTGAACTGTGTCAAATTCAGATTGCCTCAATCTGTATGTACAAATCTGGGGACCATATTTTCTCTGTGATATATTGAGGAGAATATTTAAAATATAGCAAGAAGAGGAGATACTGTTCTCCTAGGTATAGTTTTAACTGTCCTTGTAGTGGCTTATTTCCTGTTAGATAAGGCTGCTTTCTCAATTGCTGTTGGATATAAATGTAGAAAAAAAAGGGAAAAAAAAAGACACTGTTTTTGAACTTCTCACCAATCTGCTACTGATGTTGCAGTTATTTAGGAGTTTCAAAGTTTGTATCAAAGTCATCAAACATATCCTGTAATATCAAAAAAATATACCGGAATAGGGAGAGAGAGAAGTATAACAAAATGACTTTGCTTTTACTTTCAGTGCACATTATTCCCTGCTTGAGTACACGGTTAACAGCATTTAGTAAGCATCTTTACAAATCCCAGTGATTTTTTTAATTTTAGCACACATGATTTTCCACTGGATATTTTTAATATTTTTTACTATTTACCTTTTTTTTTTTTTTTTGTAATTAGAAAACTGCATTTCATCTCCTCAATGAACAGACTTGAATTTCAAGGGACCGGTCACACAGCGTGGATAGTATATGGTAATTATTTTTAGTAATCCAGAGAAATATAGGTATCTTCATTGCACAGTGACAAGATAGATTAGAAATTAGTAGCTGTTTGGGTAAATACGATGACCTGGATTCTCCTGTTACTTTAGGTGTGCTACAGTGTAGGTATCTACATCTGTTTCCCTTTGTAGCCAATGAGAGACAAACAATGGTTTAGAATACAACAGACCTGTTTTAGACATCTACTTCAGGATAGTACTTTGAACTGCTCCTTAGAAGCGCTCATTTCTCCTGGGTGATTCACTGTATCTTGCACATTTCTGCATGTAATCAGCTGGATTTCACTCCCAGTTATTCCCCAAGCAGTGTCTCCAAAGCAAAGCAGCCATAATCTGTAAAGCAGACATCCCCAGAATAATCACCCTTTTCCCAAGTAGTACCGAAGCATACAATTTCTCCATAATTTTCTCAGCATCAGGGCAATGGCTAGGTGAAACAGATATGACTAGTCTATGACTAGACTAACAGTATTTTGTTCACCGGGGATCGTAGGACTTTGTAACAACTTGTTTTGGTTTTTAGCCACCCCAAACTTAGTCTCTCTCTCTCTATTTACATGATACAACTGGTAAACTTTTTAACCTGCCGCACAAGAATCCCAAGCATTACTGTCTACAGGATGGGACCGCTCCTCATACATTTCTATTTCTGCCTCCATAGATCTTGAAAATGCTTTAACATGACAGGGAGGGGATCTTGTTAAACTCACTCTATATAAAAGCCTGAAGGGAAGGAGGAGAAATGTGAGTGTGTCTCTTTCAGGCTCAAAAAAACCCTTCTGAACCTAGAGAATTCCCAATTTGTGAATGTCTATTAGACAATCCTACCAAATTGGGCAACTGTGGCACCCTTTTCATTACCACAGGGGAGAATCTTGTTTCATTCTTTGAAAGAGGAGATGTAAGTAAGCAACTTACCTTCTAGGCAGGGTACTGTGTCAGGGATCATAAGTGGCTGGAGGCATCTTGTGATGAGCTTTCAGTCAGCCAGCGGACTTCAGAGATGGTCAGGCTGTTAGATATACACCTGTCATCAGTGATTCCCGTGCTTACATCAAGGTAGCTCCTCAGGCTGCCCAAAGGTTTTCTGGATTCAGTTCTGAGTTGCTTAGCTCTTTCCAGGTCTCATACGGGAAGACATAAATCTAACTCTGAGCTCTGAATCTTACTGTATGCCTGGGAAAAGAAGTTAAAGTGGAAATTTATCAAATCCTTATTTTTGATTTAGCTCATTCTTTTTCTTTTGTCCTGGTTTTGGCTGGGATAGAGTTAGTTTTCTTCCTAGTAACTGGTATAATGTTGTGTTTTGGATTTAGGATGAAAATAATGTTGATAACACACTGATGTTTTTAGTTGTTGCTAAGTAGTGTTTATACCAAGTCAAGGATTTTGCAGCTTCTCATGCCCTGCCAGCAAGAAGGCTGGAGAGGCACAAGAAGTTGGGAGGGGACACAGCCAGGACAGCTGACCTGAACGGGCCAAAGGAATATTCCATACCATATGATGTCATGCCCAGTATATAAATTGGGGGGAGATGGCCAGGAGGGGCGGATCGCTGCTTGGGGGCTGGCTGAGCATTGGTCAGCAGGTGGTGAGCAATTGCATTGTGTATCACTTGTCTTTCTTGGGTGGTATTTCACTCTTTTTATCTTCCTTTTCATTACTATTATTATTATTACTATTATTATTATATTTTATTTTTTATGTCAATTATTAAACTGTTCTTACCTCAAACCACAAGTTTTACTTTTTTTCAGTTCTCCCCATCCCAGTGTCGGGGGTGCTGGGGAGGAGGAGTGAGTGACTGGCTGTGTGGTGCTTAGCTGCTGGCTGGGGTTAAACCACGACATCTTTCTGTGGCTCAATACACTCTAAATTATTCCCTGCAACAGCCTGAACAGAAGATGATCATTGCCAATGCTGGCTGAGTCATGTAAACACTTATTCCCGTCATGTGAGAATATCTGGATGATTAGGCAATCCAGACAGAAGATGCCTCTGTTCCTGGTTAGTCAGGACTTCTAAAAATTGGATAATGCAGTGGATGTCCTTGACAGAAGACCCCAAATGTTTGAATTATGAAAAATTATGTCAATAAATAAATCTATTCAGCGTGTTGTTTTGTTATGTTTTGTTTCGTTTCTTAGGAAGGATTGTTTTAAGCTGCAAAGGAAGGTAAAAAGGCTGCCTGCAGTCTGGAATTCCACATCTCACTTTCCTACAGGTAAAAGGACTAAATACACTTATTCTCTACCTATTAAGGAATAAGTTACGCAGCTTTCCAGTCTTTTATGGGGGGTGCAGTAGGATGGGGATGTCATAAATACTAAACCTAGACTCAGTCTTTGAAACAGGAGATCAGAACCCAAACTGAAAACATCTGTGCTACCAAGTGACATAAGTCTTAAGAAATAGAGTGAGATCCTAAGGATCACAATGATCTCTTTTGTGGATTGCACCCAAGATGAGGTAAGGGCAATAATACTGATGGATAAAAGAAGCAAACAATGAAATTTGCTAAAGGTAATTCTGTAGATAAATATCTTGGGGAAAAAAAATAGAACAAAATAGGGGGGTTTTAGTTGTTGTTTTTGTTTATTTATGTATTTATTTATGTATGTGAGAAAACAGAACAATAGATGTCTGTGGAACTGGGGCAAAAGCAGCTAGTGGTCCACAGTGTTAAAAGGTCGACTAAAGTCTAGAAGGAAAGGAGACATGAACAAGAAGAATGTTGTTAGCTAGATGAAGAAAAGCAATTTCTGTACTATCACTAGAACTGTGCTGAAATTAAAATCAGTTGAGATATTGTTGTGAGCAATGATTAGAGAGATGAGAACCGCTATTGGTTGCTGATTGGAGAGGTGGCAAATGTGAGGCAGGAGTGATGAAAGGAAATGCTTCGATTGGTAACTGGAGAAATGAGATGCTCTTTTTTTTTTCCAAGCCTCTGATGAGAAAATAAAGGTCAGATATTAGGTAGCACAGATTCTCCTGAAGACTTTGTAAGAAGGGAACTAAACAAAGGTAGGATAGTTGGACCAAAGGACAGCAGTTAGAAGCAGATCAGGAGGGTAGACTTTTTTTTTAGATCACTAGGTAAAAGATGTGAAAGGCTGCAGAAGTAAATAAATAAAGAAACTGTATAGCTAAAATGGAGAAAGTACTACTCTTAAGGAAACTGCTACAGCTAGAGATGACATTATTACTACTTCAGACAGAAGTATATTATGTTAACAGAGTAAAACTGCTTTGTTACCTCAAAAGAAACTCTGGAAAGAAAAGAGTAGCTATTTGAGTTGAGGTAACAGTTAATGTTATGGGATATTTAACAAGGACTGTTAGTGGACTCAAAAATTAAAGATAAGTAGGAGTTAGATTCTGTATTCCAGGGGGATGCTTGGTAGAGCACCATAGACATATCCGTACTGTATAGGGAACAAAGATAACGTCAGCAACAATTTTCATGTATTTTCTCTAATATCTATGTCAATTCTACATTTCTCAACAGTACTTACTCATACTGTCTATCTGTGATTGTTCATCAGTAATACATATTCCCTAAACTAAAAAAAATAATAAATTAAATGTCCGTTTCAGTATCTGTTCCAAATTTCACCATGAATACATAAAATCATAGAATGGTTTGGGTTGAAAGGGACTTTGAAAGTTCATGTAGTCCACGCCCCCCGCCACAGGCAGGGACATCTTTCACTAGATAAGGTTGCTCAAAGCCCCATCCAACCTGACCTTGAACACTTCCAATGATGCAGCATCCACAACTTCTCTGGGCGACCTGCACCAGTGTCTCATCACCCTCATTGTAAAAAATTTCTTCTTATGTCTATTCTGAATCTACCCCCGTTTAGTTTAAAATCATTACTTCTTGTACTGTCACTAAAGGCCCTATTAAAAAGTCTCTCTCCATCTTTCTTATAAGTCCCTTTCATATACTGAAAGGCCACAATAAGGTATCCCTGGAGCCTTCTCTTCTCCCAGCTGAACAACCCCAAATATCTCAGCCTTTCTTCATAGGAGAGGTGCTCCGTTCCTCTGATCATTTTCATGGCCCTCCTCTAACAGGTCCATGTCTTTCTCATGGTGGGGGTCCCAGAGCTGGATGCAGCACTGCAGGTGGGGTCTCACGAGAGCAGAGTAGAGGGGGCGAATCACTTCCCTCAACCTGCTGGCCACATTTCTCTTGATGCAGCCCAGGATACGGTTGGCTTTCTGGGCTGCAAGCGCACATTACTAGCTCACGATCAATTTTTCATCCACCAGTACCCCCAAGTCCTTCTCGGCAGGGCTGCTGTCAATCTATTCATCCCCCAGCCTGTACTGGTACTGGTGATCACCCTGACCCAGGTGCAGGACTTTGCACATGGCCTTGTTGAACTTCATGGAGTTTACATGGAGCACTCCTCCAGCCTGTCAAGGTCCCTCTGGATGGCAGCCCTGTACCTACAGAACTCACATTTATATGTAACCTTTTTTATATGTATTTTTTATCAAGAAAAAAAAATATGCTTAAAATATATTTGAGAGGTCAAATAAAATACTTGATATCCTTACAGAAAAAAAAGAAACCTACAGAAAAAAAGAACCTAGAGGTTCTTCACTGCTAAATCTGTGTCCTCATTTGGACTTAAAAGACAGAATGTATGCTTTCCTAGTAGCAGTGGCTATACCAAAAAAAAAAAAAATAATCAACGAGTCATTTAATCCAGTAACTTCTGCCAAATATTTAATAGGATGGCAAGAATTCTTCATAATTAGAACAGATGAAAACCAAAGAAAACTGTTTAAAACTGACTTTTTGGCAGAACAAGAGATTTAGGATGGAAAATGTTGAAAGATAAAGGGAAATTAAACACAGAGCACCTGGTACTTTGTACATTTCAGGTAGACAAATCTCATTGTCAACTCAACCCAAAATAAAGTAAGTTTCATCTACCTAAAACACAGTGGCACCTTGTGTTTCTTTTTCCTTTATTGCCCCACCTTACTGATTGGTGGTGCACTACAGTCAAGCTCCGTTAAAGCACTGGGTCATTCAGTCAGAGAACTCTCCAGAATGCATTTTGGGAATTGGAATTTCCCAGCAGAAAAAAATAATTAGCCAACCACAATCTTTTCTGCAAAATTTTGTTTCTTTTTTTTTTTTTTAAGCAAAAAATCCTTGATCTATGTATGACTTATATGTGACATGATATTTATGATATTTTGGGGAAAATGTCTGTGGTAATAAGACAGTGGTGGAACATCAGGTTAGGCATATGCACTCCACTTAGTCCAATCTCCTAACTCACAACACAAAAAGGTCAACTAATGTAAGAAAGTTTTCATATTCCACCTAAGCAGCCTTTTTGGCCAAAACATGAAATTATCTCCTAATTTTACAATTTATCTACTGTTTTGATTTGACATATTGGGTTTATTTTAAATTCCATAAAAGGAAGGAAATTGCAAGCATGAGTAACTCTAATGCTTTCCAAATGTACAAAAGGGTGCAAAATGGCACAATATATGCTGCTTTCAATATTTCCTACCGATACAAACTGACCATGGGGTATACTGACTTATCCAGATGCTCCCTAATCCTGAAATAATAATTCTAAGTAGACTTACATAAGAATGGAAAAGAGCCAATGTAAATAATTTTTATTCCTGGTTGCATCATTTTTCTTAGTTGTTGTAATATCCCATCCAGATTGAGGTCAGACATCCTAGGGAATTGCTGCAGCATGATAACAGGTTACGTCAGCTAATTTCTATCTTAATTCGTAACTCATCATGCTGTGGGTTTTATTACGGTAGCCCTAAAGAACTCTGGTGAAATGGAAGCTGGTAAAATAGAAGAATTTTTATCTTCTCCCATACAATATATTCCAGAGGTAACCAGTGGGATTTATTCATATGGTGTGTGAGGCAATCTGTAGAGAGAGAGTCCTCTGTCATCTTTGATAGGTTATGTGCTCCAAATTGAATATCAAACAGCCTGTTGGCATCGTCGATCAGTGAAAAAGGTATCTTTTCTCCTCTATTTGGAGCCTTAATTTCTTCTGGATAATAAAAGAGAAGCACTCTTAACGTCCTTCCCTACAAATTCTGTCTTTAAGTTCATAAATCTACATAGACTAAGCAAAGTGGATTTTGCTACATCAGGAAAAAGGTGAATCCTTTGGCCTTGAAACATTACTTGGTTTTTTTGCTTGGGTTTTTTTTTTTACTTTTTTTTTTTCTCTCTTTCTTTCTTGTTTGCCTGCAGAGAGAATAGTGTCACTTTGTGAAGACACTACAAAAGAAATAATTTCAGGAGGCATCTTGTCATCTGCAAGTAGAAGGATTCACAACTATTTTAGCTGCAGGTCAGAGTGTCTTTTTTGAAACCCCTAACACATTAAATACAAAAGTACCTCTCCATAAATTACCTACCAGAATACTACATGCATCTCTTCAACATCAGCAGCAGGTAATCTGAAAACTTTCCTGCTTTTAAAATAATTTCCCAGTTATTCAGTTTAAAAGGAAAGTGACATATATGGCAACACTTATTTTTACATTAGTGCAATTTTCCTTGAAGGCAATGGAAGTTATGCCCACCTACACCAAAGCTGAATTTGACCCATAGTCTTTAGTAACATTGTTTCTTAAAATATTCTCATCAGCAACCAGAGATCCTCAAATCATTATTCTTAGAATTCTACATTTGCTTTTTTAAAGAAGCAGATGCAGTATAATTGAAATTTACTGATTTAAGCAAATGCATTCACTTTTTTCTGTTTTTCAACATGACCTTTCATATGTGCTTTCAGCCGCACTTTGTCAAAATTAGGCATCTTTTTCACCTGTAGAAGAGGCCTTAAACTGAGCAGAAAGGGGAACACTTTATTTAGTAATGAAATAGTCCCCTGACAGTTCTTATTAACCCTATTCTATAGGCAAGGCTTGTACAGAACTGTTGAGCAATCAAGGATTTCCCAGGCGAGCCAGTCTTTTTGTGGAGCTATAGAACTGATCCATTTCTCCCAAATATGGATGAACACTGTCTCTGCTTTGACAATGTTTTTTATTCTTTCTTCCTGTAGTTATTCATGTGAAGCTCAAGAGGCACAAACCCAGAAGTTTTACTAGCTTCTACTTCCTGATGCCACATGGGATCTGTACTGTATTTTCACTACAGTGCCTGGAATCATGGCATTCATGAGCCACCTTGCTTTAAAAAGGGAAAACATAAGCACTTGCTTTGGAAGCTTCTCTCTACCCAATTTAAAAAAAGTGGGCAAGACAGCAATCCTTAGCTTTCCTCTAAGGAACAAGTGAACAACCCCCTGGTCCAGCAGTACTAATCATGACAGACAAGCTGACAGCGTCATCATGGGTTTTATCATGCCCCAGCTTTACTGTTTTATTTCCTTTTAGTGCAAATGGCCAGAAAAGCATTTTTGACACTTGCACCCCTTGCAAAGTAGTAGTTTTTTTCACTGGGGTAAGAATTCACGAACGTATTTCAGGTGCCTTGTGCTCTTTGCACTACCTCTCACCGTCAGAAGAACAAACAGAAACAAGGAAGACATATAAAAAAAAGATTAAGATTTGCAGTATATGGATAATAAGGGTGAGCTAAAGCCAGAACTTTTCACTTTTATAACAGGATTGAAGTGTACTTTTGTTGGTTCTCAGAATGATTAAAACACAAGTAAGAGAACAGTGAGTCTGGATCTCTTCCAGATTTTGGTGTTAGAGCAGGAGAGGAGTCACATCATCTCCTCATAAAGGAGTTTGCAGACTGTTCCAGTCTCTGCTGTTTGTTCCCTGTGCTGTAAGCCACCGTTCTCCTCAGTCAAGCTAGGAGTTGGGCCAGGTCATAAAAATTACTTTAGTGGAAAAATAACCCTTCAAAAAGAGCAAGCAGGGAAGACTGAAGGAGAGGCTAGGAGCAATTTCCACAAGCATTACTACTGAAGAACACGAAGTTACAGCTTAAAACGAAACAGGAGAAGATCATCTTATAATCAAGTCCACAAAGAAAAAACGTGTATATTTGTATATCTGCAAGCCCAACATGAGGAACGCTAGGCTGAAGCAACTCTATTGATCTCCAGCTGCTGTCTACTGTCATTGGGAATGTGGCCAGATAGAAAATCTTTACTCATACCAAAACAAATCCTAGTTGTTAAAGTGAGATGGCAAAACCCTTCCCTAGAAAATACAAATGTGATATGAAAATATAGAAAGTACAGATGCAATTTCCCAATTTTCCTAAGATTTCGTAAGACACAGGTTCTATTTATTACGTGTTTCTCTTAGCTAGAGCTGGCAGCATTTGGGCATTTCACTTGTCACACCTTTGCCTCACTGTTAAAGTAGAAAATCAGATCAAGACACCTTTCATCAATTTTGACTCCTTTCTTATGCAGGCACATATCCACTGATATTAGGGATTTTGTCTTAAGCAGGGAATGAAAGTAAACATATAATAACTTGATTTAAGCCTAAGTGAAGGGACTTTTTTTCCTATATTTCCCTTATTCTTGTTTCATCTATTTTCTTTTCTTCCTTTCCCTTAGAGCTGATACTTGCTAAAGCCTAGGGTAGGTATTACTTTGTGGGATGCTTAAAAGACTCCTACACTCCTTAGGCAGACAATTAAAAATGTAATGGAATTTCTCCAAAACTGTTGAGTATTTTCCATGTTATGCACCTCACTGACATATTACTGGGGATCAACCTTCTTCTGCTTTGGTACACAAATAATTGCATTATCACTTCGTTATCAGGCAAAGGAGCAGCTAACAGTTTAAAGTTTGAGGTCAAGTGAAATCTATCTGTGGCTTTATGGGTAATTAGGTTAGGTTACAAGAGTCAAGTGAATATTCATTAGTTGCAGGATGAATACTCAGCATGTAGTAGAAATTTGCATTTCTACATGCTTCCAAACCTTATTCATGACTAGTATTGACATAGCAATCACATTACAGGCATTATTTTCTTCCAGACAAAGGAATAATTGATTTGTAATAATCCTTAAAGTATACCATCAAAACTTTCTAAAGGAGTGATTCCTTTAGAAATCTAATAGAATTAACCCTACTTTCTGCGTCTATTATTGCTGACCTTTCTCTACAGTTTTTAAAAAGGAATTACATGGAATAGTGGAAGTTATAATAAATGACATAATTTTGTTAAGTAACATCATTCCATTTTGTACAGTGCTTGATTGACATATTCATGTCTGCAGCATTTATAACTCAACAGTGAATCCTAAGACTTTCAAAAGTCTGAAAAGGATTGCCCAGAACATTACATAACATATAACTGGAGTTTAGATACATAAATTCTATCAAAAATTTCATTGCATTTGCTTAGCATCAGACATTCCGCATCTCTTTCAACCATTATCGTTTTTACCAAATGCTTACCCAGATTTCATTAGTACAACCCTTGTTTTATATAGCAAAATTTCACTCCTATACGTACTTTCTTATTGAAAAAATTAGACAAGGAACCACCAAACAGTGTAGAGATGGCTACATAAAACTAATTTGAGATGATTGCATAGATAAGAAAAGTCTTCCTTTTTCAGGAGCTAAAAATAAATTCATCAGCATCTGTAGTAGTTGCTGACTTCGGCAGTCTCTCATCTTTGATTTCCAGTCATTTCTATGGGCTCTCTAACCCTTCACATGTCCCAAGCCAAGGTAGTAAGTAAAGTCTTTTTAGTGCTGAATAGACAGGTAAAGACCCTTTCTATTCTTCTTACCAATCCATAAAATTGAATGAAAAAGTCAATAAAGCCAGACCTTTCGCCATTGCTTTGGAGAGGAACAAAATAGAGCAGGTGCTTTTGCTGTCCATTTTTTAATGAGTTGCAATTTAAATGTTCAGAAATATTCTAGTGCTAAGTACACAGTAAACTGTTTCGAAATTCAAGTGAACATGTAATCAACATACACATGCAGTTTGAAAATTTTAACCTACTGAAATCAATGAAGCGCTAGTCATTGTATTCCATGAGACCAGAATTTTGTCAATTAGATTTGCCTTCAGTTTAACAGCAAAGGATTAATAAAATTCCATTGAATATGCAGGTCCAGTTTCTTCAAAGATTTGAACAAAGTCTGTTTTTTAAAAAGCTATCACATCTCACTTTAAGACACAGGTGTTCTTGCATAATATTTTCCTGCATATATTTTATTCCAGGTCCCTTTTATTTGTCTTTTCAGATTTGTATTACTGAGAGCATTAATCCCAGCACAAACATTTTGGGGAAAAGTCTTTTTATCTGGATGAAGATAATGGCCAGAAATGTTCACTCAGCCACTTTGTCTGCATCTCCACAGAAGATCCAGATGTCAAAAGTTTTAGAGGTAGAAAGACAAAAGAGGATTGAGAAGGTAAGCTATTTTTTAATTGTGCATATAAATTCCATTAAGTGAGCATCCTGCGTGAGCAATAGCAAGTGAAGGAAAGTGAAGGACATTTTGGAATACAAACAATAGGTCCTTTCACTAAGGAAAATAGGTATTTGCAAAATACCTGATTCACACACTGTGGAGGAAGATTTTAACTATATATCCCACTGGAAATGTTCATGTTTGGGAATATCTATGTTTTTGACAACATACCTGGTTATGGACGTGATCCTGTGTCCATTTGGCCTATAGCCTGTGACTAGAAAGTTACAAATAAAGTGCCTTGGCAACAGACATAGAAAATTTCAGCAACTTGGCATCAACCGCTTGCAAAATATGCTAGGAAGCTGTTACATCTATTGTATATTTTTTCTTTCCCACCATTGGGAAAGAACCCAGATCCTTTCCAAAACTGACTCAATGTAAGTTTTCTAATGCAGAGATAGTGAAGAAATTAAGCTACCTTATAAGTTCCTTCATTGACTTATTTATCACTTTAAAGCTTTATCATTGTCTCATAAGACAATTTATCACTCCAAGTTTTCATCATACTCTCCTTCAGCTACTGAAAATCAGGTCATCCACTGTACAACTTGCTGGCCAGATATACAGCTCAAGTGGCAAATTTTAAATATTGAATATGTAGATCAGTTCATGTAAACACCCATCACTTCAGTATCTAAGTACCCCGAAAGTAATTATTTACTCTCAGAAGTTACCAACTCGACCTATAGAAGTAGTACTGCCACCATTATAATGACATACTAATATAGAGAGAAAATTCACATAAAACTCACCTTGGGTCACAGAGACAACCTACTACACAGCAGTTTACCCCCCAGCCAACTTTCTTCTCATTAGGCAATTTTAATTTTTTTTTTTTTTCAAAGAATGGATCCCCATAAATATAAATGTGGCCAAAGCACAAGAGAAGTTTGTTTTTTTTTTTGCTCAGCTTTATTTTCTTTCTGTTCCCCAAACATAGCCAGGTCAGGGTGAGAGGAGCAGTCATTTTTTGGTATTCGAATCAACTTCCAAAGAGTCCTTATTAAGAGGATGGCTTCTTCTAAACCATCCACTTCCCATGCAGGGGCCCAAAAAAGCCAGTGTAGAAACCCTGTTGGAGAGGAAGCTACTCAGCAGCTCCTCAGGCTTCCTACTGGAGTTAATAACTCGAGACAGCATGTGCAGCTGTCATGAGAGAACTACACAGCTTGGATACATAGTGAGGCATGAGAAATCTGGTATTCTCAAAGCAGCTGAAAGGCCTGAAGTGTGTTATTCCCCTTATGGCCAATTAGAACATTTTTAGGGGAGAAAATAGAGATTTTAAACTAATTTTAAATTATTTATTAAAAAAAATATTTGAACATTCACAAACTTTTTTTATACCCTGTCTGATTTTGAAAAGCTTTTCCTCAAATCTTACTTTAATTTTACACTGGTGAAATACAGTGGAGCTTCTTTTGGTTCACATTGGTGTAAATGATATCAGTATCAGGCCCATTGTCTTCATTGTAAGCAAGTCATAAATGGCCATTCTTCATAGTCATATAAAATGATACATAGATATTGGTAGAAAAAGAGGTCTCTTGGCACAATCATTACTTTTTCCATTTTCTGTAGACAAACAAACCCATAAAACAGAACTGACAGATGTTATAACCCAAGAAAATGAAAGAGAAAACCCCACAGTACAGAAGAACTAAAGAAATTCAAACTAAAATCATACTGTGACAACCTCCTGGAATACACCTGTTTGTATCCCAAGATTTGGAAAACATAAAAGCCATAGAAAAAAGTTACTGGAATTACTGTCCTTGCTAGATCAGGGTGCTGCCAGGTATAGCAAAAAGATCCCAGAACACCTGTTCAGGTTGTGCAATAATGTTTCCTTCTATTTGAAACACATCAGGTTTGTATCAATCAGTCCATATTAATGTGTCTTAGGTTGTGGGTTGTTTTTTTTTTAAAATACTGATTTTCTGATTTTTGCAATAGCTTACTGTGTGTTTTAATTACACTCACCACTCTCAACATCCAAAATAAAAAAGTACACTTTTCCACACACTGTACCAGAGCATGTTGTGATTTATAATTAATTTAAAAATAACTAAAAGTCTCAGGAACTGAAAGTTTTATTCTTTGTTGAAACTATGACCTCAAATTCAGCCTCAGCCACATCTGACTGTAGTTGGAAACCTCTGAAGTATCAGCACTCAGGCTGAAGCCACCCTCAACCCAGAGGAAAAAAAATGCAGTTCTTTGAAAATAAGCCTTTTCACAGACATATGCACAGGCTAGAGAGATTTACCAGATTCTCTGAGTTGAGAGTGGTTTCAAATGTAGAGATTTCAAAGGCCTCACTTAATAGATACTACGGCTCAGGATGAAGTTGAAAGTGCTGGTTTCAACATTGCTGGAGGTTTTAGGAACGTAGGAATTAATAATGGATTGCACTGAATAAAACACAAACAGCACACAAAAATCCTCACACTGACAAAGAGTTTTTCCTACTTTTCCCCTATCCTGGGGCACATGTAGCTAAGGGAGACAAACGTAACTCATATTCCCACCAACGAACTAGTGTCTCATAACTTAACAGCATCAAACCTCCTTAGTAAAGCTGAAAGCTGGCTTTCAGTAGTTTAAGCTGGATTCTGCTCCAAGCTCTGCAGTTCTATAATTTTCTGACTCTGAACATCTTCAGATTCCACCACTGAATCTGCTATTTTGAAAGGCAAATACATGTGCATACATATGTACATACATTTCCATTTACCTGTGTTTGTGCACGTCTCTCTTCTCCACTCCTTCTGTCTACTTAGCTGTTAATTTGAGTAGTAACAGTAATTGGAAACTGATGATATAGAAATATAATTGCAAATACAGAACTAACCAAGCAAGCTGTCTCGTCCTTGTGCAACTGCTCACTGAAGCACAAAACAGACGTAAAACCCTCCCAAGTAAAACACATGCAGAGTTATCGTAAGGTTCAATTAATGTTTTTTAAGTAGCTTAGGATGCTGAATAAATTGAAGATAAGCACAGGAGAAATGGTGCATACATGTTTATATGTGTTTAAAATCTGTCTCTATAGCTTTTAGACTTGATATGTTCTGGATGCTTTGCAATACTTGAGCAACACAAAGGAGCCATAAACCTGACTTAACCAGCCAATTAAGCTACATTAACGGGTACTTTGCATCCTTGTAGTGGATGCCTTGGGTCATCAGATTAGTTCAAAGCAGTTGGAGTAAAGGAGGAAAGGCAATCTATGAAGTAGGTGAGATCCCTTAGAGCTTGATCCATAGCCAGTAATAAGCTTCCCATTTGTCTTAAACTGCTGATCATAATTAGTCTAATTTAATGGATTGCATCAGCCATTTCCCTTTGCACTTTAGTCTATAGTGCTGACCTGAAAAACTATTTGTTTGTCGTTTTCTATTTAACAGCCAGGAACTTCTGTGTGACTGTTCCATGGCAGAAGTTCTCTTGAATGTGTTTATTTTTCCCTGAAATTACTAAAACAGGCAGCATTAGCTGCAGTGATTTTTAAAGGTAAATGCAAAACTGTACTTGTGCCATTGATGGCATTTCTGCAATAAAATTCTGAGCCATATCGTTGGTTGTTTTCAATGACTGATGTTGCCTGAGTAATTCTCAGTTGCTGATGATACACCTTGACTGATTTGGGTTTTGTGGCAGTTTCAATGATGAATGCCTAATCTCTTCACTCTAGCTTATGTTCTTTCTTATTCTCTCTCTGTCTCATGGCTGCGACAACGTCCTTTGCACAGGCTTGCCAAAAGCTTAGTGAAGCTGACACTGCTCTCCCCTCCTCTTCCTCTTACTAATCACTAGAATCCAGAAAGCTTCTTCAGAATAGCATAAATATTGTAAGAGAAAAGCAAGCAGAAGTGACGAGACTCTTATTCTGGTCAAGTTTCCATAAACTTCAAAAATTCCGATTGTGGTTTTTGCTGGAGATTTTTAATGATAATTCCCAGGCTCTAAAACCTCATGTCTAACGTGTTTTTCTAACACATATCGCCTTAATTCCCCTCGGCCTTTTCACTTTCTTCCTGCTGTTTTGATATCCCATATGTCTGCACCGAAATTGAAGCTGCCAAGCATGGTTTTCTATAGCATTTGTTAACATAACTACACCAGCTCTTATCTTTAAAATTTCATTAAGAAGCTAAATCCAATCTTTGTAATGTTATCAATTTGAAGATTTTTTTATATATAAAATTAAAGATACAAGACACTGTAGACGTGGGTAAAAGCTACAGAAAAAACAGATTACTGGCTGGCAGTGTTAGCTTTTAAAAACAGTGGGGTTTTGGTTTAGTTCTGCGCAGTTGCTCAGCTGTCAATCAAAAGTCTTGTTATACATGAATCTGATGTCAGATCAATATTTGACAAGATTTTTGACTGGCAGGACAAATTGTTAGACATGGATGTAGTGCCACATCCATGTATAACAAGGCCCATGTAGAACAGCTGCCAGTGATAGAATCCTGTCATTCATATATTATCATAACAGTTAGAGCAGCTCCCTGAGACCTCATGCGTTAAGTAACTACATCAGAGTCTGAATTTCATCTGTAACCCTAACCAAAACTCATTAAAATTACAGGTTTTGATTGAAGAAGTCAAGAATCCTGGAGTGTTTGTGCTTTTTGGTTCACCATCACTAAAAACGTTGGGATTTTTTTTCTCCCCTATGATCTCTGCAATATAGCAGTATTCATGTTCTACTTTCCTCCTATTAAAGACACGGAAATGTACGGGATTTATGTTACTGTGCTTAACCAGTGAAGCAGTCTATGAATTACACTGACAGCTGGTGGAATAGGAGGGGTGGCAGCAAGAACTGAAAGGAGGAGGAAAGCAATGCATGTATGTTACACACTTTTAAATCCCAAGTAAGATCACCACGAAAGAATGCACAAAGCGTGTTTAAAATTCATCAGCTGTACAAAAGCATTAAGTTATGCCATATTTACTTGGAGTTCTAGCTTATTCTCTAGATTCACTTCTAAAGGCACCAATTTGGTGGACAGACTTCTGAAAAGATGCTGGAGGTATAGCTTTGAAGCATTGTCTGGCAGTAATGTCCACAGTTATATAGGAGATTATGGTGGGTGCAAAGAGGTTCAGAATCTTGGTCTGCACAGAACTGCAAGTCTTTCAACAGAAAAGCAATGGGAGATGCTGGAGGAAGCAAAACATTTCAGAAAGGCATTCACCGTGAAAACAGAAGCTGAGCTGTAGAGAAACAGGCATACCTAGATCTATAAGACAGAAGAAGTGAAGGAGTCTGATGGAGTGATTAATTTGCCTAAATATAGGTTATTTCCTATTATCTGAGATACTCTAATGCACTTGAGGTATAAATGTGGAGCTGAGAGCCAGAACACACGGGAACCCCGTGCCTTTCCAATGCAACAGCTGGAGATTAGGAGGAGTACCCTATGTATCTAGAATGGCTCTAGATTATTATAGAGTCAGGTGAATCACACCCTGGCTCTGCTTTCATTTGTCTACCTGAGGCTTTTCCACACTACCTATTACCATGGCAACTTATCAAGGACTGTCTCCTTTCTCTGAACACAGACCATAAAGTGCTAATATCAAATCCAGACTTAGTCCAAGCTGCTGACATTTACATCATACTATTAATATCTAAAACCTACAGTGACACTGTATTCAAGAAGGATGCTTTCCCAGTATGTGTGCATCCCACATATACACAACCCTTTTCTACCCTTAATATTTATTAGGTGCCGTAGCCTTAACTCTTGTAGCCTTAAATTAGGTATCCTTAAATGTATCACTGAGGCAGGACTAGTTATTTCATGTTCCAGGTATTTTTGAAAATCCCACAAAAGTGATTTTTTCTGCTGGTGAAGTGCAGAGACTTTTGGACTGAAAAAAAAGGGAAATTTTATCAGCTCACAATGATACTACAAACTCAGATTTGGATGAGAATGAAGTATGCTTTATCCAACCAGTATTGTGAAGCATCTTTAAGTGGATAAATACTATTTTTGGTGCTAGAAATAAGACAATTCATAAAAGGTAATACCTCTTCTCTTATAAAGGGTGTCATTGTGAAGGTCATGAGTTTGAGCTTACCTCTGTCCATATTCTGTGTCTTTGTACTAGCTTCAACATCAGGTCTCGTCGGTGCTTCATTGCATTTAGAAGACAGCTGACTACACAGTGTTTCCTGGCACCAAGAGTTTTGATCAAAACTGAATTGGAATGTAGTCCTTTTTTTGGTCAACAGCATCAGGATATTCTCTGGACAACCTCTGAATAACCACTGATCCAGTCAAACTTATAAAGTCCCTCACTGTACAAACAAGCATAGCTATGGAAGACCTACACCAAAACAAACTAGTTCTGAAGGGATGACTTCATCCATGGACATTTGATGACTGAACATTATGACATGACTGACGAACACTAGGCAATGAAATTGCTGTGATTCCATAAAGATAAAGCACAAAGACATGTGGGGCCCTTCCTTTGTGGCTTTCAATGTCAAGCCCAGATGCATTTGTTCTCAGATCTCTCTATCTTTAAAACAAAAAGGGCAGGGACTTAACCTGGTAAACACAATTTCACTTAAGAGAGACATACATTTCTTTGCAGGATTACTTTACAGTAGTAGCATACTCCCAATTTTGCTTTACCCATATTTCTGAATACTATATAGTTTAACAACACATTCATTTTATTACCCTACTAAATTGTGGAAGATACATTGACAAACCTGTTTTCAGTTACCATACCTTGTACTTCTTCTGTTTGCTGACAGTATATTCTATTTTAGTAGTTGGTTATGAATTGCCTTAAGTCATCTGAGCTGCATGATCCAAAGATGTTCATATTTCTTTCCTTCCCTGATGGCAAAGAACTACTTTCCTTTCACAGTCTTTTTTTAAAAATTATAATTAGTCTAGAGCCTTGCCTCTACACTCATTCATCATCCTCTCCTATTAGTCTTATCACTCCGTAGGGCTTGAGAGAATTGGCTAGTAACATCACCAGTAACTCAAGTTTGAAATAAGGCTATCAAAACAGATAGGCTTACATGCCAACTCTTTGGACAAAGTGTAATTGTAAAGAATGGGGCAAAGTGGTAATGAGAGGAAAAGCTTCCACCTCTGGGAATCCTGCTGTGCTTCTCTCACTTTTCTATACTTCTACAGGCAATTTTCTGTTGCTCAACAAGTAGAAGGCAAAACCAATGATAAGAAATTTCAGTTAATCATTTAATTTATGTTAATGTTGTCCTGTGTTGGTTATTATACCAAATATTCATTACAATATTTTGAAGTAAGCATCATGTTTACAGTTCTAAGCTCCTATATATGAAACTGATTTTGAGATGACTTTAAAGAGCCTCCTCTGCAAATAAATTGTCAGTGTCCATTTTTTTTTTCCATAGAAGTTATTCTGTTGTCATGATCTGTAGCTTTTAATACCACCAAAGAACAAGGCAATAGGAATGGGGAGATTAGAAAGTTTTTCTCTCTGATCTAGCAAAGAAAATACAAGAAGCAAATTGCTATTAAATATATTATTATTTTGTGTTGATTTTTGACATGTTCTAGAGTGCATTAAGGGTGCCTTTAAGCAACTGAAGTTCTGTTAACGAACATGATGAAAATTAAAAAATCACAGGTGTTTGCAAACAAATAAGTTATTACTAAGATAATGTAAGGTATTACACAGTCTTAGGAAACCAACTTTCAGATCAGAAAACAACCTCAGCTCTTCTGAAATTTAAGCAACTTAATCTAACAAGAATTTCCACTTCTTAGTTGTTTGATTATGAGTAATTAAAGAATCTGAACCTTTTTCGAAGGCTGAAGGAATACCCATAGTTGCAGAAAATGAATGTGTCAGCTTATCCAACACGTTCATAGCCTATATCTTTCAAATAGCCACAGAAGGCTCAAGAAATGGATTTTCTTCTTTACATTTTAAGGTCACATTTTTAGACATCTGTAGTCATATTCAGAGAAAGGGATTGACATAACTTAAAATATGTGAAATTGAAATGGTTAAATCTAAGCTAGATTTCCCTTAGAAGTAGTAAAGAGAACTGTCATTTCTGAGGTGTGAATCTTCTGAGCAAATGCAGACAAGCTAAGATAAATGCACCTTAAAAGTAATTATTTCTCTCTGTTGACTCTACAGAGATCCTAAGCTGACTGGCCAAGATGACCAAATGAATTCTTCCCAGAATCAGAGCACCATAATGCACTGAAAACTAAAAGCTTGATCCCCACAGGATCACATAAGATGTTAGAATTAGGTACTTAGGCTTGTAGTCAGTACTAAGAGAAAGGCACATCTTACAGTTATGCTGATCAAGACAATTCCCAGAAACAATCATTTATGAACAAGATATGTTTGAACACCTGCCCTTTTGTGGGATACAAACACCTCATTCAGTGTTCCTCATTAGATTTGGGTTATACTTTCCTCCAAACCATAGACTTTGGGTTTTTTTCTGGACTCTGACAATCATTCCTACATTCACAATAGCTCATCCTCAGCAGACTTATTCAGAGATTTCCCCCACACACACTTGGAAATATTTAGTGGAGTGGAAATATGAGCTTGAGGAGGTCTAGAATACATGTCTCTTGCTCGATAGTGACTGCTCCAGCCATTCAGCTACTACGCAGAAATTAGGCAGAAGTAAGCAGCTGCTCCACTGCCAGCTGTGTTTTGAAGAACTGGACTGCTGTGGTATCTTTGTATGCCAGGCCTGTTCTTTGTCCGTCAGACCGTCAGACCGTCAGACCTGCTCCAGGAACTTAGGCAGGTTTAGGCATCTTTGCTAATAAAAAGATGAATAACAGTAGACCTTATGAGGAAGCTAAATATCTAGTTCCACCTAAAAATGCACCTCTGTGTATGCATGGAAAAAAACAAGTTAGTGCACATGGGTCATACTTATATTAGCCAACTAAACGAGCCCAGAAGTGTTCTCTGACATTGAGTCCAATAAGCATAGGAATATTAGCTAAAATCTTCAATTGCCCGAAAGAGGATGCTTGACTCCAGACTGCCTATTGGGAAAGGTGCCCAGCCTCTCTTAACTCCTAAATGAGTCTGGGAATTGTATGGGAGAGTGATAATTTAATACCATTGAGGTACCATTTTATTTAAACAATAATAATTAATTAATAATAAGTAATTTAAACAAACATATTGTGCCCAGATACTAATATCAACACAACCTGAAGGAAATTTTTGTTGTAAAATGAAGAAACCATTGAACATGGGCACTTGTGTAATTAGGTGGTTCCTAAAAGCAATTTTATGAGCTGTTCTTTTGCATTTAAAAACTGGCTGTTTGAGTCACTTTCCTGGACAGCAAAACATCTCCATAATTCGAAAAAATCTTCAGATTTCACCAGTAAATCTAGATTTCTGAATTCGATTGATCCAGCCCCAAAGGATATATTAAGGCACACTTATCAGGCAGCATGAGACTGAAGAAAAGCCAAGAAGGACTTGTTAAAAGACTGTATTGGTTTCGCGTGGCAAGGTTTTGGTAGCGGGGGGGGCTATAGGGGTGGCTTCTGTGAGAAGCTGCTAGAAGCTTCCCCTATGTCTGATAAAGTTAATGCCAGCCGGCTACAAGACGGACCCGCCGCTGGCCAAGGCCGAGCCCATCAGCAACAGTGGTAGTGCCTCTGGGATAACATATTTAAGAAAGGCAAAAGAAGTTACAGGGGAGTAACAGTTGCAGCCAGAGAGAGAGGAGTGAGAAGATGTGAGAGGAACAACTCCGCAGACACCAAGGTCAGTGAAGAAGGAGGGGGAGGAGGTGCTCCTGGTGCCAGAGCAGAGATTCCCCTGCAGCCCGTGGTGAAGACCATGGTGAGGCAGGCTGTCCCCCTGCAGCCCATGGAGGTCCACGGTGGAGCAGATATCTACCTGCAGCCCATGGAGGACCCCACGCCGGAGCAGGGGGATGCCCGAAGGACGCTGTGACCCTGTGGGAAGCCCGCGCTGGAGCAGGCTCCTGGCAGGACCTGCGGACCCATGGCCCCATGGAGAGAGGAGCCCACGCTGGAGCAGGTTTGCTGGCAGGACTTGTGATGCCGTGGGGGACCCACGCTGGAGCAGTCTGTTCCTGAAGGACTGCCTCCTGTGGAAGGGACCCACGCTGGAGCAGTTTGTGAAGAACTGTAGCCCATGGGAAGGACTCATGTTGGAGAAGTTCGTGAAGGACTGTCTCCCGTGGGAGGGACCCCACGCTGGAGCAGGGGAAGAGTGTGAGTCCTCCTCCCCCTGAGGAGGAAGGAGCAGCAGAAACAATGTGTGATGAACTGACCCAAACCCCCATTCCCCGTCCCCCTGCGCCGCTCGTGGGGGGAGGAGGTAGAGAAAATCAGGAGTCAAGTTAAGCCTGGGAAGAAGGGAGGGGTGGGGGGAAGGTGTTTTAAGATTCGGTTTTATTTCTCATTATCCTGCTCTGATTTGACTAGTAATAAATTAAACTAATTTTTCCCCAAGTCGAGTCTGTTTTGCCCGTGACGGTAATTAGTGAGTGATCTCCCTGTCCTTATCTCGACCGACGAGCCTTTTGTTTTATTTTTTCTCCCCTGTCCAGTTGAGGATCGGGAGTGATAGAGCAGCTTTGGTGGGCACCTGGCATCCAGCCAGGGTCAACCCACCACAAAGACATTTATGAGCTTAAGTCTTATTGAAAGTCAATTGTTCTTTGACTGCTAAGTCATTCCATTTGGCAATAGCACCGATAAAAGTGGTTTTTATCCCTACTCCTCTTCGAGGAAGAGAATGTAGAAAAAGGAAGGAGACATCAGTGGGTGTAGAGGGATACAAATGAAACATTGAGATTAGAGGACTCAGTATTATGCTAGAGTCTATCTGTGAAGCATAGAGAGCCTTAATTAGCAACGGTCATCTGCAGCAGCCCATAAAGCATAATTTTATAGGAATATGAGATGATTGTGTTAGTATTTGTTATTCCCTATTCTGTGTCTGTCTTATTTACTGAGATGGTAAGCTCTTTGGAACTGACATTGCCTTTAGGCACTACCATGATGAACATGAATAACAATGTTTTCATACATCAGCTTTCCAGGACAATAAAGTGTGCGTTGGTTTGATTAGATATTAAAGACAGAAGACACTGTTTAAAGTAATCTGAATACATGTATTTATTTTAGATCTCTCATCCATCACTATCAGGGACTCTTTCAGACACATGAAAAATCTTTTTTTAGTTCCCAGTTACATTTTCAGTCAAACTTACTGTCATTTACACCCAAAAAAAGATTATCATGGGTGGTGTTACTCCAAACTCTCTTTATGCCAGGACAGAGATCTACGATATTTTGTACCACTCAGAATGCTTAATATCCAGCTGGGAAGGATTTCCAAGTTACAGAATCTGAGACATCATCCCTCAAAAACTGAGGAGTTTGTGATAAGCTAGGTCCTTCAAAAATATATAAACACTATTGGAGGTCTTTCCAGTCCTGAAGTAGGAAGACATAACAATAACATAAACTATCTTTGTTTCTTCTCTCAGCCTCAGGCTGAGTATTTTAAGGAACTTCCTACAAACATTGCACCGAATTTCATCTGAGAATTCTGGGAAGATAAAGACAGGGGATTTTTTTTTTTTTTAATGAATATGAAATACAGTGCATAAAGTAAATCCTTATCAGAGTTCCATAAAACCTTGGAGAAAGTATGACAATACCATCCTTCTTCCCTTATCTTCAGTGCTGTAAACATTTTTCAGAAATAATATTCCACATCTGACATGGGGAAAAGCAACATATTCAAGTGGAACTCATCCAAATCTTCTCCACTAGGCTCTCGTAGGAGCTTTAATGACCTCCTCTTATACAAATGGACTGCTTAATGCAGAAGAAATTATTGCTCGTATGAATGAAAAGGAGCCTTTGACAGGCACAGCCATTCACAGATTCACCAAATGACTGATAAAAATCACCTTTATATCTGTTTTCTTCTGTGAATTACTGATGTTGCTGGAGACAGAACAAATTAGCAGGTCATGAGGATAGAAATTCAAGCTCTAATAAATAAAATAGGGTAGCCCTAATATCCTGCTGGGCTCCAGCCTTTTTCTTGCCTGTTTTTCTTGTGTAGCAAAGAACTGTTGGCATCAAGAGACTCGGCATCAAGTGTTTTCTTGAGGATTTTCTCCTTACCTTTCTTACCTTCAAAAAGTCTTTATCAATAAGGTCCGAGCCAGAGGTCAGGTAACTTCACTGGAGGTAAGAAGAAAATAAAATAGACAGAAAAAGAAAGGGGAACAAGCCTTCATAAAATATGCACTTTTTTTATACTTTATTTCAAACAGTCTTTGGACATACAGAGGCCTATTAACTGGGAAGAGGGGTGGGCAGCAATGAAGGAGGAGGGAGAGAATGAGAAAGAGAAAATGAGAAGAAGAAGAAACAGGGGAAAGAGAGGTGCTGAGTCAAAGAGAGAGGTGGGGAAGGAAGGAAGAAAGAAAGGAAAGAAGGAAGGGAAAGGAAAAGAAAGGTGAAGAAAGGAAGAATGAGGAAGGAAGAAAGAAAGAGGAATAAAGAAAGACAGAGAGAGAGAGAGAGAGAGAAAGAGAGAGAACAGGCAGATTTAGCACAAAATTATAGTGCAACCATAATGGCCCCAAGCACACAAGATTTTTTACCAAGTTGAAAAAATTGCAGTTAAACATGGAAAATTCAAATTAAATATTTAATGAAAAGAATATTACTTTGCTGACTGAAACAAACTAGACAGCACAGCTAAAAATCAAGGTCCTGCTGCCTACTTATGCTTTGTCATTGCCTTAAGACTACCCACAGAGAGCACTACTGAACTCAGGTTTCACAGGTTTTATCTTTAACTGTGAATTTCCATCCTTTGGTAATTGACGGCCAGCCAGTAGAGTTCTTTTGATGTTGCTTTCTAGGTGAACGTTTCTAAGGCCAAAGTTGTTTTTTAATGGAAAATACAATCCTATTTCTGCAGTAGAAAACAAAATGTTGTAGATAGCAGAGCACCTTCTTAAGCATGACCAGAACACATGGAAAGCAGCCAACCCAATGATCCACATACACCTGTTAAAACTGCTGAAGTAGAATAGAAGATAAGCAGGGGAGCACAGCAGAGTATGGAAAATCAGCAGGCTGCCAACAAGGCTGAAAAATACAGGCATTTTTTCTTCCTCTTTTTTTTTTTTTTAATTATTTCTCAAGTACTAACAGTAACTTCAGGGAGAAAAATAATAAACTGAATCGAAAGATTTATTAGATTCCATTCAGCTGGATATTTTACCTGAGGCAATGTGTTGGTCATGTGTTTTGAACGAGGCTATGATTTGACATAAGAGTTGGGATTGTCCCATAACATCCCCTTTCTGATATACTTTCTTTTTTTAGAACAACTGTCTTGACATATGAAACTAACAGCTCCTATTCCAGGCAACATTAATTCCTGCCATATCCTATACCAGTGGGACTAAAGACACTGCTCTGTGTTAGAGAGCATCTAGCACAACTAAGCCCTCAGTCTCATCAGAGACTGGGAATTTTGCTGTTCAAACAGTAAACACAGAAGCAACAAGTGGATGTGCTGAAAGAGCAAATTACCTCCTTAAGTACTTGGATATACACAAATCTGCTGGATATAACCACAAGCAAAGTGGCTTTTATTCTTTTAATAGAAGACATATAAGTGTATCCAGAAACTGTTTCTGATGGGTGTCATCTTCCTTTGTGAGGAATTAAGTTTGAAAGACCTTCCTCTCCATCCTTTTTTCTCATTCCTTTTTTTTTTTTTTAGTTAACCTAAATTTAAAGAGTTTATAAACCATACTCTTGTATCTGTTCTCTGCATCCTACTCTTGGCCTTTGAAGTGATTATGGCTAATAACATGACAACTATTGCGTTTCTGTATCATTTTATACTTTTTACCCCCAAAAAATAAGTAGGTATGGGCAATCTACTTAACTTCTAAACAGTACTTACTATTTTTAATGAGGAAAATTAAATGGAAAGACATTTTAAAGGGAATTGAAATTATTTTAATTTTGAAATGGTTACCCAAAAATAAATGTTCAAGGACTGCAGTTTAAAGCAATTAGGAGAAGAGGCAAGTATACACATCTAGTTATTTTGAATGCACCTATTAATTCTGATTAAAATTATATATTTCTTAAATATTTATTCCTTAAAAACAAAATTATTTCCCCTTACTACAAAAGCTGAATAAGCAGCTGTAAAAACCATGGGGGTTTTGGCTGTATCCATCCTAGTAAGAAAAACTGGGTCAGTGCATTAGTTCAAACAGTGGCCTTCAGTCATTCTTTAACTATAAACATCCTCCTGGCTATGCTGACTCTCCTAGTCAATGTTCAGGCACAGGGAAGGGAACAGTACATACCAGTAATGGTTTTCATTGTGGATCTGGATAGGATCTCTCTTTTGCCTTGTGGATCTAAGTAACATAAGCAGTGCCATGGCATTTGGTCCCTGTTTTACTTACTAAGAGGCAATAAATGTTCCTGCACTGCCAAAACCAGATACTGGTCCCCTACTCTCCTGTCATCCTCACTGCACAAATGTTAATTCATCCAGTCACCACCTACCAAATCAACTAGTTCCCTTTGGAACAGGATTTGGGGTGTGTTCTGGGAGACTGGTTTGTTCCAGGAACAGCTTCCAGAAAGTACAGTGGAACAAGCTTTGAATTGCTCCCCACCAAAAAGTCCTCTGGCAGTATGCCAGAAAGTTTATACCCTCTAATATTCTCATAGTTCATGTACCATATCATAAAGTATGCATAATTTGCATCAGTTTCATGGCATAAAACATGGCTGTTCTGCAAGCTGAAGCATAACCACTATGCCTCCTACTCACCCATGCATACGCACACGCACACACACATACGTGTGGAAGTTTTATCTTAGGTTCAAAGAAGCCAAGGACCAAGTGCTTCATAGAAAGGGCACACCAGCCTGCTCGAGAAAAGGTGAGGCGTGAACAGAGTGGATACATCACTGAGCACATTTGGCATAGAAGTTAGGAATCACTCCTTGAGACTAATGGTTTTAATATTGTAGTTGTAGCCCATGTCCCCTCTTGGACTTCCTGCTGTCACAATGGGTAAGGGTCCCATGGCAGTGGGTGGATTTGTGCTCCCTTTTCCTGAAAAGAAGGCTTAGTCTATCAAAGCAAGTAAAAAATTGTGTGTCAGATGGAAATTAGTTTAATTCACTACTAGTCCAAATTCAAACTACAGTCCTAGCAGAATTGATAAGTGATAAGCAATGAGAATGAACAAGTTCATGAAAGTGTTATTAAATTTTTTTCAGTAAGCAGAGAGTTAGATCAGTGTTGGATATTTTTAAAATACTGTCAGGAAGATTATGACCCATTATCAGTCTTCTGAGAATTGAACTTCTCACAGCTTTCCTAATATAGAGCAGAATGTGATAATATGATCTAACCCATCACCAGCTGCTTCATTGAGACAACAAGTAGCTTCATAAACAAAAGAACTAATGAAGCCTGTCCATTAATGAATTTGTGTCTCAACTTTCTTTGAATTTTTAACTTCTACTACAGCTATAGGGCCTAAACCTGGTCTTTGTTAGACTTATAAAACTTCTGCAGGAAAGAAACTTTGATCAAAGAGTGGAATTTCTGATGCTTATTAATGCACAATCTTTGATTAACTATTTTCCCATAGATTAGGACAGTTAGAGTGCCTCTCTCCTTTATGCTAAAAATGTATTAAGAGAAGTTGCAATCTTGTATAGTTTCCCTCAGGGACAGCCTAAGTAGAGGCTCTTTCCTCAACCCAGCTGTTTGTGAAAAAACCCACTCTTTTTCCTGTAAAATCTGCTTAAAATGGGCCAAGAGGCTCATAAGTTATTAGGGCAGAATGGATATGATCCCCTTGTCCTATCTCTTCATTCCTCCCCCTTCACTCATGTAAAGAGCTGGATCCCACAAGATTCAGTTAAGAAATACGGAAAAAAAATTAATGCTTCTTCTCATTCTTCTCTTCTCTATCTCACAAATCCAAGAAAGTGTGCTAAAGACTTGACTTCATTCAAGAAAAAAAAGAGCATGGATAGAATTCATGGAATGCTTGTGTTAGACCATACCTTGAGAAAATAGTAAATGTCTTAACTATGCTATCCAAGATAATATGAAAGTATTGATCCAGCCCTTTATAAGACCATGAAATGGTGTTTGTACATATATATGCACAAAAATGAATTATCTTAGGGGACACTATAAACATGATTGGATGCTCAGACATGACCATGAGAATCCAGAGACTTTAAAGCTCTCTATCGAGTTCTCCTGTTCACAGAGGAACTTGGAGACGAAACCATAACCTTGGGAAAGGAGATCAGATATTGCGGTGGAAGGAAGCCTGAGAAGGATTAAATCAACCTCACTAAAGTGCTTCAGCTGAGATGCTAAAATGGATTAGCAGAGACCCGCAACCAACAGGTTTTGAGCTGTATTCTACCTAAATTGCTTTAGCTTCATCTTATATGCCAGTCACTGTTCTTTAGATCCATGTTTTGTCTTCTAAGAACTGTCCCAGTACAGAAGTTAAAACAATGAATAAACCCACTCTTTTAACTATACTTAAACTAGCAAAAAATGTATGAAGTTAATCAACTCATTGGTCTCTCCACTATAACCACTCCCACCTGTGGGCAGTCTTCTCCAAGGTAGTGAAATCCCATGCACTGCTACGATAGTATATAAAGGAGACTTACTTGTCTTATTGTTTCCATTGCTTCAACTCATTGCAGACAAGAGTGTTTTGCACTCCTCCATTCATATCATTTGTTCAATGTGCACCATCTATGACGTTTCTGCTTTTCAGAGACTATATGAATCTCCAAATGAACATTTTCTTTCACACTAAGAGTGGTTGCTGACCCTCAGTTTTTTGCTTTCCTTTTCATTCCTTCTTATACATGTTCTTTTTCCCTCTCTGTCAGTAATCTAAAATGCCCTATATTTTATCTTTCCATATTATGTTCATGATTTCTTCTCTGCCTAGCTGGCATTCTTTGTACCCTTCATTGTCCATTCTCAGTACTGTCAGAAATTTTAACAGTTCTTAGAATGTACTTTCCATCATTTTCTTTGCAAAGGAGCTTTCCATCTCGAGACCTGTCTTCTGTCTTGGGAGATATGAATCTATTCAATTCTACTGAGAGACAGGGTAGAACAAAGGTGAAGGGTTTACTCAAACTGACAGGGTACTGACTATCTGGAACCTTTGCTCAGTTTTTTTTTTAATTGATGCATCATTCGGAGGTATTGGGTTCTGCCCACACAGAGAAAAAGAAATGCCATCAAGCTGAGAGGAAGGAACCCCTTTGCTCTCAGACCATAAAAATGCACTTCAAGTGTGTTAAATAAATTCATCTAACCAGGTGCTTACTCCCTTGGACTCTCCCTTCAGACTCCATAAACAGAAGTGGGTAATCTTACCCAGAAGTGTGTAAGCTTACCTAGTTTTGGAAAAGTGAGATTAAAAAAGCTGAGACCTCAGTGAAGAGCAAGAGGAGAGGGAGAGAGACTTAATACAATTCATAGAGTGCTAAAATTTTTGCAAACTGAAAATCAAACAATGAGATCAGGTTTAGGGATACTGATACGACAATCAACAATACATGTGGAAAAAATAATAAAAACTATTAAGACAGAACAAAATATAGGTGTTTTATCTAGACTCTTCGACAATCAAAATTTACATTAAGAAACATGGTACCCATCTTTCCTTCCTATCTGTTTGTATGACTTTTCCTTTACCTTCTCAGGACCACTATTCTAAGCACTAAAGGCATTATCAAACTATATCACACAATGTCTCTGTGAGGGGCAGAAAATTACTATTCCAGACCCAGAGCAGAGAGATAAGAAACAGTACTGAATAGTCTTCCTGGTGCTTCAAGCTGGTGATAGGTACACTTTTCTTCCCTCGCCCTCTTGAATGATGTTAATCAACATCACCATGTTACTTTCTCTCTTTAAGATTGGGGACCAGGCTGAGGGCAGTTAAGGTGACATATGCCTGGAAAAAATAATGACAGAGTTAGGCAGTCATATTACAGTGATGTGTGTTAAGACTGAGAACTGAACATACTGTGATAAGTATTCATATTCTGAATAGAAACTGTCTACAATTTAAGCACAAATGTGGCTGTGCGTTATACAGATGTATCTAATCTGGGTTTACACTTGCTACCTGTCCTGGTTTTGGCTGGGATAGAGTTAATTTTCTTCTTAGTAGCTGGTACAGTGCTGTATTTTGGATTTAGTATGAGAATAATGTTGATAACACACTGATGTTTTAGTTGTTGCTAAGTAGTGCTTGTCCCAAGCCAAGGATTTTTCAGTTTCCTATGCTCTGCAAGCAAGCAGGTGCACAAGAAGCTGAGAGGGAGCATGGCCAGGACAGCTGATCTGAACTAGCCAAAGAGGTGTTCCATAGCATAGAACATCATGCTCAGTATATAAACTGGGGGCAGCTGGCCAGGAGGTGCTGCTTGCTGCTAGGGGACTGGCTGGGCATCGGTGAGCAGGTGGTGAGCAATTGCATTGTACATCACTTGTTTTTTTCTTGGGTTTTATTTCTCTCTCTTTTTGCTATCTTCCTTTTCATTATTATTATTATTATTTTTATTATTATTATCATTATTGTGATATTTTATTTCAATTATTAAACTGTTCTTATCTCATCCCACGAGTTTTACTTTTTTTTGATTCTCCTCCCCATCCCACTGGGGGGAGGGAGGAGTGAGCGAGCGGCTGCACGGTGGTTAGTTGCCGGCTGAGGTTAAACCACAACACTACCTTCAGTATTAATGTCTAGCTGTGGCCATACAGTTCAAGGGACACCCAACTACTTGTCCCATGTACCATCTGTGTTCTGCATTCCTTTGCTGAGCTCTGTATACTCACAGTTATCCCGCTGGCAGCATGGGTGAGAGCTAAGCTGCAAAAAGGCTGATCTTGTCTGTATGAGTTGCTGTCACACTAGTGATCACATCCTGTAATCTTATTATCTTTGCCATCTCAGCAGTGACTCCAAACTGAGACAAAGCTCAGAACTGTTAAACTGGTTCCCTTCTAAGTACAAGCTCCCCCTTGCCTACAGAAATAGCAGGAAGGAGGGATTCTAGCTCACAGCATTCAATTTTTGTTAACAAAAAAAAAAAGATTAAAATTGTCCTGATTAATGTGACAAACCTCTACCTTCTTACAATTTTAGTCAATGAAAAATTAAATGAATGAAAAACTAAATGAATGTGAAATTAAATCAAGATAATCAAAATCAGGCCCAAATTCTTTTAGTATTAAAATAACAAACATGGAATCATACTCAAACATCAGTACTCTGAGTCTACTACCTCTAAGATTGTACTTACTAGAGAAAAATGGTTCATAGTGATACAAAGCAAAAGAGGCAGGCAACAAGGTAATGAACATCGTCATACCTTACTTTCTTATAAAATGCAAGGGAAGAATTTGGCACCTCATACTGGGATAGTCAAAACCCATGACCCGTAATACAGAGTTAGAAAACTAACTGGTTTTAAACAACATGATAAGTGAATATTCAAATTCAATCCATTCCCTGGGGTCTCAGTGACCAAGAGAGGATCTGGAGCAGACCCCTGTCTGCTCATAGTTTGCATTTTGGAATACTTGCTTTGGTCATTCTGTTTAAAACCAAGTAGACAGATGGAAGCAAAAGGCAAACAAAAGGTAGATAGAAGAGGCAGTCATGGTAACTTCTCCCTTTACACAAAACAAGTTAAAAAAATGCAAGACTGGTTAAGTACCCTTTTTGGCTCAGTAGAGTACACACTGGTATCTTTTGCTTTTCCACAAGTTCACAGACTGCTTGCAGTGAGGAAATGAATTTTATGCTCTGATTATTGAAGCTGTTCATCTTTGGAAAAAAAAAAATCATCATTCATTGAACTATAAAGAGGGAGTAACACACTTCAGCCTATTATTAGTGCACTGAGCCTGGAGGAGAGTCACGGGTTCTAACCCTTGCTGCCTGGACCGGGTCTGTATTTTAACCTATGTGCATTTAATGTAGAAGGCACAACTGTAACCAGTGCTGGGATTTGTAGCATTCATTCTGGGAGTATGAAATGTCTAAAAAAAATTCCCTAATTATAAGGAGGCTTCTGAATTACAGGGGAACTCACAACAAAGATTAAGTTCTGTTCTCCTTATTGTGCCATTTAGCTGGGTGAAGGCAAACAAGGACAGAGTAAAAAAACCTACAAGAATCTAATTCACGGGACTAAATTCTTAAGCAGAATAAAACCAACTTATTTCAGACAGATAACTGGTTCATCATTTCCAACACTGGATATTAAATGCTTCACCCGCCTCCTTTGGGGTTTTGTCCTGGCAGATATGTCATTGCCTATAATTAGACATTAGAAAGAGCTGTCTACCACTCCTAGTCAGATTCTGAATCCTTACCTCACTTGTCAGACCAATACATTTATTTTTAAGAAATGGACTGGAAAATTTCTGCTCCTAGTTCTCGGGGTCTCATTCTCTCTCTCTCAAAATTTGAATTTGTCTGAAAAATGTTGACATAATCATGAATAATTCCCACTGGGAGAACTACTGACACTCATTATGATTTTCTATTCTGAGACTACTTCCTTTTTCTTTTTATTGTTAAAAAGATGTACTTTTTTGTCCCGAGAAATGCTAATTTGGTGTATTCAAGAAAGGGTCACTGATAATTGCTCATAGAAGCTCCATCTCTCACAAATGAGTGTTACTTGAGAGACTTTTATGTTATGTAAATATGCAACATGACATTGAATCTTATTTGTGATTGGATATTGCCAACTGTTATGAAACTTCATTTTAAATTTTTGTTGAAATGATCTCCCAGATGTTACGGTTTTGTAGGTACAGTGGTAATGAATTTTGACAGATTTGTGGTTACAAAGGACTGTATTTCCCTTTTTTGTGAAGGGAGACTCTAAGGGTTAAGCATGAGGGGCTCAGGAATCAATCTGTGCAAAAGACTGATGGAGAGTAGCAGAAACAGTAGCTCATGCTATAACACATGAGAAACTCAGTGTGGCCAGAGCAACCTGACTTCTTTCTGTTCATACAGCCTTTTCTATCAGTGGACGCTATTTTCATTACAAATCAGTGTTCATTTTGAGATGCACTTGTTGTTGTTCTCAATGTGCACAGGAAAAACTAGCTACTGGCAGTTTGGCTAACAGCCAAAGGACACACAAATGAGAATAATAATCAAATGTGCTATCATTCTAATGACAGTGAATACAGAATGCTTCTACAGTACAGAAGAGTTGGAGTTAACTTTCTGGAAAGCTTCAGAAAATGCAGTCAATTTAACTTTATCAGGAACTAATACATGCATCCACTCCAGCTACATCTATACTAGTAAATTAAACATGATCAGGAATATTCTCTGGCATTGAGGGCACCGGCATGAAATGGTCCACAACCACATCATTAAACTTGCCTATTCCCCGAAATAGGGCATCCATCTCCAAACTGCATATTGGAGTTTGGGTCCCTGGCTCCTGACTCCCCCTATCTAAAAACTGTCAGCACAGGCCAAAACTGTACCAAGACTTCTTCAATAATTCAGCAGTACAGACAGTCAAGTTTCTGTACTCAGGAATATTTTCCTGGAATGGCTTAATTTACTGGTATAGATGTACCCCAATTGGACAAAAGCCCTGAAGTGATCTTGGTGGCAGAAACAACAAGCTGATTTTTTTTCCTACTTTCTGCCACTGTTTAGATAATGTCTGGACTCGGCTTAATGTTTAATGCAGCTTTCACTTCTCCTTCCTGTTGATGCCATCTAGGCAGTCATTTCCTGGGCTAGCAGTTCCTGGCAACAGTCTCCTGTGAGCCTCTCAGGCAGCTCAGAATGGTCTAAGTAATAACTCACTAAGGCAGCTTCTTCAGTCTAAAAGTAAATTTTTACTAAGTGAAAGTCCTCATTGAAGCTCCTAAACACACATAGTCTACAGATAGAAATAAGCACTTTGAGTGTGCAACTCATCCCACTGAAAGGAAGACATCTAAAGTAAGTCAAGCAGTAACGTGTCCTTGAAGTAGCGAGGAGCTCAAAGGTGATGTCCGTGATGTAGATATACCTAAAATTAAGTGAGATCAGTCCTGCTCAGATTATTTCTATAGCAGAGGCATTGCTGGGGAGAATGAGTAACAGTTTGTGATATCCATCTACCTGCCACCACAGCTGGCATGCAGAAGCTTTAGCCAAAACCAGAATTAGGGCTTGAAAAAGCAGAAAACATTACCAGCAACAGAGTACTCAAGGACAGGCAATAAAGCAGGGGATGCCACTTTGCAATCCACCAGATGTAAAGAATGACACCAGTTTATACCCATCAGTGCTGACCTACCCATAGGTACCTTATAGTGCTGTGTATGTCGTTGCAGCCCATTACTACTTGTAGAATCACACTGCTAACAACAACAAAACCAGCAAATCAAAACCAATGGATGTAAGGGTTTGTCTGTTCTTTATTTTTTTCTGAAACATCTCTCATGTTTCTTGGTTTATTTTGCATGGGCTTTCTTCAGGTAGAACCATGGATCAACAATCTTCCATTGTCTCTGAAAATCTATTGATTTAATAACTGGGTATGGAAAGGATAATACCATTTAAAGGATTTACTTCTTTGTTAAAATGACTAACTTCTCTATAAATAACAAGATGATAAAAAAGACTTCAGGAGGCTGTATTGGCATCATGATAGTAGCTATTATATGCTATCCTACTTTCAGTATGTAATTACTCAGGGAAAAGACAGCAGAGCAATGTTCTACTGATGTATAGTAGCAGAAGAGCAAACAAAGAGATGTGTGATGATACCATAAACCATGAGGTTCACCTAGTTCACCGATTCTTTCCTAACTGCAAGTGGGACAGTCCAAAGCAGTAATATCATGTCATTCAAACCTTAATTATTCACGTATTCACTCTAAAAATATCACCTGCTTTAGCTTCTTGTAGGAAACAATAATTTTTCATTATACAACAAAGAACAAATGTGATTCACTGTATCATAGAACCATAGAATCATAGAATGGTTTGGGTTGGAAGGGACCTTGAAAGATCATCTAGTTCCAACCCCCCTGCCATGGGCAGGGACACCTTCCACTAGATCAGGTTGCTCAAAGCCCCATCCAACCTGGCCTTGAACACTTCCAGGGAGGGGCATCCACAACCTCTCTGGGCAACCTGGTCCAGTGCCTCACCACCCTCACAGTGAAGAACTTCTTTCTTACATCTAATCTAAATCTACCCTCTTTCAGTTTAAAACCATTACCCCTTGTCCTATCACTACATGCCCTTGTAAAAAGTCCCTCTCCAGCTTTCTTGTAGGTCCCCTTTAGGTACTGGAAGGCTGTTACAAGGTGTCCTGGAGCCTTCTCTTCTCCAGGCTGAACAAGCCAACTCTCTCAGCCTTTCTTCATAGGGGAGGTGCTCCAGCCCTCTGATCATCTTCGTGGCCCTCCTCTGGACTCGCTCCAACAGGTCCATGTCCTTCTTATGTTGGGGGCCCCAGAGCTGAACGCAGCACTCCAGGTGGGGTCTCACAAGAGCGGAGTAGAGGGGGAGAATCATCTCCCTTGACCTGCTGGCCACGCTTCTTTTGATGAAGCCCAGGATATGGTTGGCTTTCTGGCCTGCAAACACACATTGCCAGGTCATGTTGAACTTCTCGTCAACCAACACTCTCAAGTCCTTCTCCACAGGGCTGCTCTCAATCCACTCATCGCTCAGCCTTATTTGTGCTTGGGATTGCCCCGACCCATGTGCAGGACCTGGCACTGGGCCTTGTTGAACTTCATGAGGTTCACACAGGCCCACTTCTCAAGCCTGTCAAGGGCCCTCCAGACGGCATCCGTTCCCTCCAGCGTGTTGACTGCACCACACAGCTTGGTGTCGTCAGCAGACTTGCTGAGGGTGCACTTAATCCCACTGTCCATGTCGCCAACAAAGATGTTAAACAATGCTGGTCCCAATACAGACCCTTGAGGAACACCACTCATCACTGCTCTGCACTTGGACATTGAGATGTTGACTGCAACTCGTTGAGTGCGACCATCCAGACAATTCCTTATCCACCAGGTGGTCCATCCATCAAATCCATGTCTCTCCAATTTAGAGACAAGGGTCTCATGCGGGACAGTGTCAAATGCTTTGCACAAGTCCAGGTAAATGACATCCGTTGGTCTTCCCTTATCCACCAACGCTGTAGTCCCGTCGTAAAAGGCCACCAAATTTGTCAGGGACGATTTGCCCTTAGTGAAGCTATGTTGGCTGTCACCAGTCACCTCCTTGTTTTCCAGGTGCCTTAGCATAGTTTCCAGGAGCATCCGCTCCATGATCTTGCCAGGCATAGAGGTGAGAGTGACTGGCCTGTAGTTCTCTGGGTCTCCCTTTTTTCCCTTCATAAAAATGGGGGTTATGTTTCCCCTTTTCCAGTCAGTGGGAACCTCCCTGGACTGCCACAACTTCTCAAATATGATGGATAGTGGCTTAGCCACTTTGTCTGCCAGTTCCCTCAGGACCCACGGATGCGTCTCATCAGGTCCCATGGACTTGTGCACCTTCAGGTTCCTTAGATGGTCTCAAACCTGATCTTCTCCTACAGTGGGCAGTTCTTCATTTTCCCAGGCCCTGCCTTTGCCTTCTGCGACTCGGGCCGTGTGGCTGGAGCACTTGCCAGTGAAGAGTGAGGACAAAAAAGTCGCTGAGTACCTCAGTCTTCTCCATATCCTGGCTAATCAGGTCTCCCGTTTCCTTCCAGAGAGGGTCCACATTTTCCCTACTCTTCCTTTTATCACCGACGCACCTATAGAAGCTTTTCTTGTTGCCTTTGATGTCCCTGGCCAGATTTAATTCTATCAGGGCTTTAGCTTTCCTAATCTGATCTCTGGCTGCTCGGACAATTTCTCTGTATTCTTCCCAGGCTACCTGTCCTTGCCTCCACCCTCTGTAGGCTTCCTCGTTGTGTCTGAGTTTGTCCAGGAGCTCCTTGTTCATCCATGCAGGCCTCTTGGTGGTTTTGCCTGACTTCCTCTTTGTTGGGATGCATCGCTCCTGAGCTTGGAGGAGGTGATCCTTGAATATTAACCAGCTTTCTTGGGCCCCTCTTCTTTCCAGGGCTTTATCCCATCCTACTCTACCAAGCAGATCCCTGAAGACGCCAAAGTCTGCTCTCCTGAAGCCCAGGGCAGTGAGCTTCCTGTGCTCCCTCCTCGCTGCCCTAAGGATCTTGAACTCCACCATTTCATGGTCACTGCAGCCAAGGCTGCCCTTGAGCTTCAAATTCCCCACCAGCCCCTCCTTGTTGGTGAGAACAAGGTCCAGCATAGCACCTCTCCTTGTTGGCCTCTCTGTCACTTGGAGAAGGAAGTTGTCATCAACGCATTCCAGCAACCTCCTGAATTGCTTATGCCCTGCTGTGTTGTCCCTCCAACAGATGTCGGGGTGGTTGAAGTCCCCCATGAGGACCAGGGCTTGTGAATGTGAGGCTGTTCCTACCTGTCTATAGAGGGCCTCATCTGCTCGGTCTTTGTGGTCGGGTGGCCTGTGGCAGACCCCCACTATAATGTCACCTGTCCCTGCCCTCCCTTTAATCCTGACCCACAGGCTCTCGGTCAGCTCCTCATCCATCCCCAGGCAGAGCTCCATGCACTCCAGCTGGTCATTGACATGGAGGGCAACACCCCCTCCTTGTCTCCCCTGCCTGTCCTTCCTAAAGAGCCTGTGTCCTTCCATGCCAACAGTCCAGTCATAGGAGCCATCCCACCATGTCTCTGTGATGCCAATAAGATCATAGCCCTGTAGCCGTGTGCACGCCTCTAACTCCTCTTGTTTATTCCCCATGCTACATGCGTTTGCACAGAGGCATTTAAGTTGGGCCCCTGATGAAGCTGACTTACTGGCTGGAGTGGCTGGAATTCCTTTGTGCTGCTCTTCAGGGCTCTCCTGCTGACCTGTGATCCTTCTCCAGGCTCTGCGCATCTATTGCTGGCACTGGCATCAAACTGGTAGGAGTGGGATGGATTGAGGTTCCCCTCCCCCAGCAACTTTAGTTTAAAGCCCTCTTCACCAGCTTGGCAAGCCTATGACTGAAGATGCTCTTCCCCTTCTCTGACAGATGGACCCCGTCAGCCTCCAGTAGACGAGGTTTCTCAAAGCGAGTCCCATGGTCTCATTAGCTGAACCTCCAGCTGTGGCACCAGTCCTGTAACCATTTCTTGATTCGCCAGATTCAGTATGCCATCAGTAGTTTGAAACACCTTTATAAGCTTAATAGAAATAATAGGAATAGAGCGACTACAGTTTTCAGTAGTGCAAAACAATTGTTTCAGGAAAGTGAGCATTCCTGGAATTGATGAACTAGCAAGCTTATTGCTTAAAATAATTAATGATGGAATTCAAATTAAATCCATCAGCCATGAAAATCTTAAATCATTCACCACTGAGTGCATCATACATCAGGTGTCAGCATAGGGAGAGTGATCCTACAGAAGCACTGCAAATGTCCCTCTCTTTCAGCGGTAAGAGACAGTCCTGCTGTCTTCTATCTCCATTTTTTACTTGCTTAGTGATCTTGCAAGGAAGTACATTAAGAGGATGGCATCACTGGAGCCATCTCAGTCAACTGATTGTCCACTGTTGGTTACCGTGTGTTGTGGTTTAACCCCAGCCAGCAACTAAGCACCATGCAGCTGCTTCCCCCCCACACCCCACAAGTGGGGTGGGGAGGAGGAAAAAAAAAGTAAAACTCGTGGGATGAGATAAGAACAGTTCAATAACTAAAGTAAAATAAAATACACTACTAACTAAGAAAGATAGTAATAATAATATAGTAATAATTGTAATGAAAAGGAATATGACACAAAAAAAAGAAATAACACCCAAGAAAAGACAAGTGATGCACAATGCAATTACTCACAACCCGCTGACCGATGCCAGAGCAGCAATCCGCCCCTCCTGGCCAACTGCCCCCTGTTTATATACTGGGCATGACGTTCCATGGTATGGAATAACCCTTTGGCTAGTTCAGGTCAGCTGCCCCGGCTACGCTCCCTCCCAGCTTCTTGCACACCTGCTTGCTGGCAGAGCATGGGAAACTGAAAAATCCTTGGCTGAAGATAAGCGCTACTTAGCAACAACTAAAACATCAGAGTGTTATCATCAACATCATTCTCACACTAAATCCAAAACACAGCACTGTACCAGCTACTAAGAAGAGAGTTAACTCTGTCCCAGCCGAAACCAGGACACCATGGCTACTAGGCTGTTATGAAATGTGACACATAGACACTAACTAGACCTTTCTTCTAAAGAAAGTAAGTGGCAGCCTTAGCTGCATTTATGCAATGGCCAGTCTTTTCAGTCTGTTATGCATGCTCTGAGAACACACTCCATGTTTAATCCCTCAGGGAGCTAGAAGGAAGAACATGAAGAGGTGGGCTTCATCTCAACTAACTTCCGATGTCGTCATCTGAGATATTTGTTTAGATTCCCTGTACAGTTAATGGAGAGAAAGAGACACTTTTGTGGCATGATTCATCTCACCTATTTTGGTTCAGTTTAGTTTAGGATGAGATTAATCCCACCCTAGAATTGCCTACATTACTCTACTGATCATGTAGGGAATCCATCATGATTAGTTCAGAAGTTGACTCTGCGCTATAGATGACTAAAACTAATTGAAACCAAACTTTGTTATGTTTTCTAAATCCCATTCAGGTGGTACTGTGCTGATCAGCCAGGTCAAGGTACTCTTAAGCACATGCAAAGGCATGGACTCAATGTCTGCTCAGTGTCAAAGATAATAAGACTGTGTATATATAAAGTTTACATGTCGCAAATCTCAGGCAACAGCTGACCATGACTTTCCAGGTCCTGGTTTCTGGTATCTACTTTCTGCCTAAGTCCCATTTAACGAGTCAGTCACTGACTTTTCTTCCAGATCTAGAATGTCATGACTGTCCTGTCATACTTGAAATCCTAAGATAAAGTCTTCAAAAGACAGATGGAAATGTTCTAATCTTCTCTGTGGACTACAAATGTTAAAGTAACTTCAAATCAATCAAGACACAACTGAAGGTAATACAGTGCTGAATAAATGAGGGAAACAGTACAGCACCTGATCACTGAGCCTTCAGCTAACAAGAATAACAGGAGAATATGGTTTATCCCTGTCACAAACCTCTGTGAAAGAGAAAAGGATCTGACACATACTTATTAGCTTTTTACAGCAAATCAGAGGAGAATTGGAAGTAAGGGCCCTAATCCAAGTGCCAAATGTAATCTTACTTTACGCTGTAACTCAAATCCCCATTCTATATATATTGTACAAGACTGTCTGCTGGAAAAACAGCTTGTGTAGCAGAGGAAAAAGGTAGTGACAGGCTCAAGGCAATGTTACTTAGCATAATCTCACTGTTTCTCTAACATTGCTTAATGTCCACAAAGAAGTAATTTTAAACCTAACCTGTCTGTTTCTGTTAATTTAATTTTAACAACATAAACTCAGGATCCTTTGTCATAAGTTTAGAAAAATAGACTGGCACTTATAAAGAAGATGGAATATGAAGCACATATCCTTGAATCTCTTTCCTTCACCTGAGAATGGGAATACTGGCAAAGAGGTAGTTCCCCCAGGAAAGCCAGGCAATTTTCAGACCTAGTATTTCAAAGAGCACTTTTTTCCCATCATGCTGGACATGTTTGCTTGACCATGCTGAGTATTCTTCCCTGCTACTGTGTATTTTTCTCAATGCTTCCAAGGAATCCATTAATTTCTTCTTTTTTTCTCACATAAAGATGACACTGGGCAGCTCATTAGAAAATGTCATACATCTATCTGTTGGCTGCTAATTTAGAGGAGAATAAAAGATGAAGGTGTATCACAAAGCCCCTGTAGATACTTACAATCAAGTAAGACCTCCTTTAAGTATTTTCTGTTCCAGCAGGTTGTACTTCTCTTTCCTGAGTTAATAGAACAAAGAAGGGTTATTTTTTTTTTTATTTTATTATAAATGGTGAAGTCCAATCCACAAATGGATAAGAGTTAAGCTAGCTGGAGTTCTAGAAATGAGATATAATTCTTGCTTTTGATGAGTCATAATTTTCAAGGGAATAGGGTGTCTGCAGCTGGAATGGACTAGTTCTTGAACTTATCCTGTAGGCCTTTTAATTTATGGCTTACATCCTTTTTTCAAACCTGGAAAAAAATGATCTGACCTCTAAAAAGCACAGTTTCAGTACATCCCATAAAACAGCAGGAAAGAATGCAGATTGAGAATGCAGTTCCAGCACCTTGCTCTTTAAAAAGCTTTTAAAGCCTGTCTTATTCATTCATCTTTTAACAAAGATGAATGCACACGACAGGTTTTATCCTAGTCTGCCTGGTAAGGCAAGAATAATGTTAAATCAATGCCAGAGTCATCAGGGATGAGATCAGGATCAAAGTTCTGATCAGCCCACGATGGATTATTCTGTCTTAAATATTAAAAAAGAAAATATTTTAGGAAAAAAAATCACTGGAAAAATAGAAATGTGTCCCTGAATCAGCTAATGCATCTAACTGCTAGCATCAACCAAATTTTACTCACTGATGAAATGACACCCGGAGAGAAAAAAGCTAAACATAAACTTAGTGAAGGATATGACCACTGTGGAATTAAAAGAGAATTAAGGTTCTTGAATACAAAACAGTACCTAAAGAGTTCAGATACCCATGAGAAAGACAACAGGGGGGAAAACAAACATTCTAAGATAATGAATATGTATAGCTGCAAAGTGCCAACCCTTAAATTGATGTGAATGTCTTACATTTCCTACAAAAGATTAGTGGAAATAGATAGCAGTACAAAGATCTTCAGCAAGTTCTTTAGACTTTAAATCTCCCATTGATTTCAATGGTGTTTCAATACCTTACAGTAGCTGGGCAGCCACCCCCAGTGGATCTTTGAGGTCCGTTTGAGAAAACAGCAAAGTAATATTTTCATACAAAATCTGTGTCTTCCATTAACTCTGACACTCATGGTTCATGCACAAGGAGTGAGTCCTTCTTCTTCCTGCTTTATTTGAGGAAGCCAGTACACACAACTTAACTGGCTTGTCATGTAGTATCTAAACTCACTTGTAGGCATAGGGCTTCTGTGAGCATGAAAATGTCTTCACGTTTTTGAATAGTCCATGTAATTGTGAATAATTTGTCATCAGCAGTGGAGGAGTTAATCACCAACAGAGAACGGAGTTGGTCTTCAGGTCCCGCACTCCGAAGCAAATAAAGCTACTAAAATGCATGAAGACAAGTTTCCTTGCTGCGGGTCTCTCCTTGCATCAGCAGAAATCTTTTCTGCTAGTACTTAGAAACAGTGTTAGCATATACAAATATTTATACGCTTGCTGTGTAGGTCCAAATACATATTCTCTGACTGACCTTTTTCTCCTTTATGTCACTCTATTCTCTCCTCCTGAGTTCCTGAATTTCATGAATCATACATGTTCTCTTTTCCTTTTCAGAGAACCTTGCATATATTCTTCTCTCACTAATAATCCTAGAAGTCCCGCTGCAACCAGTAATCTGTCCAAGAGTAATTGGGATAGAAAGGCCACATTTTTAAAAAATATTTGACAGTGCTGCAGAACATCTCCTGGTACTGGGAGACTATTGTTTATACCATCAATTTTTTAATAAGACCCTGGCACAATTCTAGACTGGGGTCCTGCTAGCACTCTCCCAAACCATTTCTGGACATGGATTGAGGGTTAATGTATGCCGGGGACCATTCCCAGCAGACAGACCGCATGCACTCCCTGTTCTGGAAGCTAAGACTAGCATCTGCAGGTGCCATTTCTTGCCAGCTGATCTCAGTGCCCAGGACAGTTCCCAGGCATGTTTAGCTTGTATAGATATAGTCAATACGTCCTGCAGTTGATGCATGTGCAGTGCTTGTTACTGTTATAATTTACATTAATTTTAACTCATGGGACAGTTAACTGACTGTCCCAAAATTATTTGGGATACAATCAGAATATTGAAATGCTTCCAAAATTATTTGAAGTAAGATTTATATGGATTTTAAAGGGTACCATCTACTAACTGTGTTAATCATTAGCAGAGTCAAAAAGAAAACTTAGATCCATACAGCTGCCCACACTATCCACCATTTGCAGGCCTTATCTTTATATGCTGCATCAACGCAAGAACAATGAAATACCATATTCCTTGCACCATTTACCTGAATAAGACTTGCATAAATCCCTGTAATATCACTGAAGGTCATCGTCAAGTATCACAGATTCTCACATTTTTTAGATTTGTCAGTAGAGATACCGAAGGAATATTAAACATCCAAACCCTTCAACAATAATTATCCTTATTAAATAAAATCCTTATCAGCTGTATCTTTAGTACAAAAGAAAGTACAAGCACCAAGACACATCTGTAGCATAAATCCATAGCAGTACCTGATTTCTGCAAGAGAATATTAATCAAGAAAAAAGTTTTAACTTTATCAACTGCACTAATGAAAAGGCATTTTCCATTACTTATTACACAAAGCTCAATGGGGTGAAGAAGAGCAAATCTTAAGCCTCCAGATTTTAGCTGATGTATTATTACTCCAGCTTCACAATACTTTTGAAGTACCTTAAATTTCAAATCAAGGAACGTACATTGTAAAGGGGATTTACACAATAAAATTAACATCTGCCTGACTTTTCCATGTGGACATTGCTTGTCTTAAAATATAAACTGGTACATTTATGAAACAAGTTCATTTTTAGGTAATGATTATAGTGCTGTTGGTAATTATCAAATCAAGGCATTTTTACAATGACAATGTGAGCACTTTTTGTAAGAGTAATGACCAATATTTAATGGGAATTATGTAGAATGCAGTATAATGATTCAATTGTTATAAAAGCAGAAATCAAAAGGAAAAACGCATGCATGTATGGGAACAGGATTTGGGCCTTACAGTTGAAACAAAAAAATTTAAGCCAAAAATTTGAGCTGATTTCCATTTTACATGATTTCTGCCAGACTACAGATCTTCAAAGATGTAACATTCATTTTGTGAATCTGGCTCTTAGAGCAGTTTTAAGGGCACATTATAGTAATGAATGTTTTTAAACCAATAATCTTTCCAAAATATAAAATAAGACTTCCAACTAAAACTACAGCCCAGAAAGCTTTATGCCAAACTGTTGTCTGACCTACTATGCGTGCATATTTTACATGCATGACATGCATGTAATATGGCTAAAGGCAAGTTATAAAATGCCTTTTTCCGTGTCACAGAATACTTAACAAAATACCTTGACAGTACTAGATGATGATCCAGTGAAATCCATATTCCATGCCACATCTGGAGAAGCACAAGAGCGTAAAATAGGTCTCACCAGTATGTATAGCATACTCCTTGCTGGTTTCTTGTAGTTCTGTCCCATGTTTGGAACATGCATTTTGTTCTTTAACATAGTTTTTGCATTTGATATTTAAACATATAAGCAGGTCAAAGAATATAATAGCTCAGAAATTTGAGTTTCCACCAAGCGTAAATGATTATTCAGTAGTAAGGAAAAAAATATCCCATTGCTTTTCCTAAGATCTTCTGAAACTTCTCAAGATAAGTATAGATCTTCTTCAGCAAGGCAGGCAAACCCCTTTTGTAATACATTTCTACTCACAAATATTTTCTATAGCTTTAATATTAACATGCTGTGTAAAGCAGCCAGGAGGCAGGATCAGCGGTAGATCCCTGGTTAATATTCTGTGATGCCACCAGTTCCACGGCCAATTTGGAAGAGAGTAAATGTCCTTCAAAATTTCAGTGAAAAATGGTATTGGTATTTATCCTACTACCGCAGGGGAGATGAAAATAAAATTTGGCCAAAATTCTTTCTATAATAAGTGATATCTTGGCTATCCAAAGAAGGAATTGGTAGCTGCAAAATCAGTGTGCTAGAAACAAAATGGAAATATGAAGTGGTAATGAACTACAAGTGATTCCAAAACAAGATGCATTGCCAAAGATGTTGATCTCAAGTATCTTCCAAGCTTTGGAAATGGGCAACTTCTGTGCCTCAGGCACCAGACCCAAATGAACTGGCAGCAGAGCATGAGAGTTTGTGAGTCAGCACAGGATTCCTATACTGAGGAAGAGAAGGTAAGGAAAATAAAGCCAGAAAGAGATTTCACTCATTCAGGGAAGGATCTTGCTAAGTGGTACAAGTAAAGATGACTGTGTGTCCAATGCAGCTAGGCTTTCAGAGTTTCTCATCATGGCAAAGAACAGCACAGAAAATTCTTACATTGTCTGGAGGAGAAGTGGACACAAAAGTCATGATAATAGTGTGTTCAAGGTAACTTTTCACAGGGGCAAAAATAAGTACTCAATTAACAAAAGTAAAACCATGGGATCTGTGATTTCTCCTAAGACTGTACTAGCCTTGATTTGGCAAGTCACTGCAAAAGTAATCATTATACCTCCAGTCTTAACAGCTATTCTAGCTTGTTTCACAAAGGTTAATAATGCTTGCTACATGGCAGTGGCTTTCTGATAGCACAGATTTACAATAGATTACAATCCAGGAAAAAAAGTTTCTTTAGGGCTTTACTTAGAGCTTCTCTCTTTTTAAACCATGAAAGAGTTCCGGTCTCCAAATAGTCCCTTACATGTTTGACACTAACCTACTTCCTTCATCTCCTGAGCAAACACTAAAAGAATGAGACTGAGTATAATGTCCTGTGCTGTACTGATTAGCTGGAGAACAGCAAAATGTAGTCAGTCCTGGCCCTAGATGTTGGTGTCAAGTTTTCCTTCGAGAATGAAGAAGCAGTAAGGAGATTTATTCAGGAAAAGTCAATGAAAGTAAAGATTACTTCCACTTCTCCTCTGTTCATTCCATTCTCTCTTCCTGGCTTTTCTTCACATATTCTTCCTATTTCTTCTAGCTGTTGTCCAGCAAGACTCAGTTTTGTCAATGAATGATTTTTACCCACCCCACTGTTTTAGCATTTTTTTCCCATGGGATAGTGAGTCTTCATTATGACTCCCAGTAAGGAAGAATAGATACCATAGTTTTGTCTCTGCTAGGTAGGATTCCTTTCCCAAAGCTTTATCTGCCTGAAAATTAAGTAGCTGTTCTCAGGGTACCATTTTACTACAGGATGGTTTCAGCAGAAAAGCCAGATGTTTGTTGCCCCTACCCCTAGTACTTATGCCCACTCAAAAGTTTGTACATTCTTAGCACTATCAAGATTCACGGTTGAGGTGCCACACCATAATGTGGTCAGTCAAATGATGTGTAATAAAGAGAATTCTATAAAAAAGAAACAACAGAAGAGGCAGCGAGCTATGGTACATGGAAAGTAATGAGCTGCCAGGGCAGTGGAAAGAAGGGTGAGGGAAGCTGTCTTCTGTCAAAAAAACAGGACCTCTGAAACTGTACCCTCAAGTACATACTAAGACTCTATAGGACCAAAGTTGAGAGACAGATGCCTCCCACTGACCATCTTCCCAACTGTCTCTAGAGGTATCTACTGACTATGCAAATCAATGTGAATAAAAATTTCTAAATTATTTTTTCAAGGCTTTTATTTGAAGAATTTGGAACTCATCATTCCCATTTCAATGCAAGAACCGAAAGCCAAGAAAAAACTGGAATTTCATAGAAAGAATACTTTGTTATGTGTCTTGAATTTATTCACTATAGGAAAACCAAAAATTTTCTGAGATAAATACCAATTGTGTATCAGTGTCTTCAGTACTACTATATAGTCCCTCTCCTTCCCTGCATCAAGTTTTGTCTGAAATAATGATTTTTATAGAAATAAATTTTAAAATAAAAAGTCACTAATTCTCTATTTGTTTGCTTGTTGATTGAATTGTGCGGGTTTGAGCATTCAGATTTCACACTTTTAAATTTTTTTTTCCCCACATTCAGGAAGAGAGTAGAAAAATACTTTAAATATATATTTTTTTAAACAATCATTTGACTAAGTACTAAACAATCATGATATGAAACAGTGAGTGGTTGGCCACGGTATGCTGTGCTGATTTAAAGGACATTCAATTCATATATCTGAGACACAACAGACTGGGAAATGCAAGCAGGAAATAACAATTTCCTTCTGAAAAATGGAACTTCTATCCAGTACCAAATGCTGGGATTCTGAAATACAGTCATAAGCCAAAAACGAGGAAAAAACATTGAAATATCTTGGGATTTAGGGGGTCAAATATATATACTTAAATTTTTTTTCATTTCAATGCTAATGATATTATTCTTTAGGTAAAGTGAAAGCTTTTCATTGTATAAAAATAAAAGCTGACATCGTTCCATGCCCAACTCCTGACCCTCAAAATAATTCCTTTTCCCCACCAGCTCTGCTGGAATTTCCAACAATATTGCACTTAGTTTTAGTACCAGCCCATAGCTGCTCACTTTTCTTGGTACTGTTCTCAGCACTTCTGCTTCCAAAACTGCAGTGCAAAAACACTCACTGGCACCAGAGGATGCCAACACAGGAGCAGTGCTGGGTTTTTTTGGCCTTTTCCCCAACCATCATTCATAATGTGCTCAAGGTAGGACTTATGATTATATGACATAGCCAGAAAAAAACTGAAATAGAAATAAAGTTTATTTTTTAACAATAATTCTTTATCTATTTGAAATACAATTCTTAATTTAATTGAACTGAAGCATTTTGACATCTTAATGAAACTATTTCAAAAATAAGAACATGTTCCCATGAATTGTTGATTTTTCAATCAAGCAACTCTAGAAATACACACTGAATCAACACTTCTAACCTCTGTTTTCTTCCTTGAACAAAGACAACTGCAGGCAATTACAGGTAATGAAAATTCAAAACTTTTGTGCTGGAGGAAATTGAAAAATTCAGAAGAGGATTTCCTGATTTGAAAAGCTAATTACAAACATCAGCATCTTGCACAGATAAAACACTATATACATATATACATAGGCAAGAAAAAATATATTTCTGTCCGAAACTTTGGTAGTGAGATGAAATGGAACAATTCGTTACTCCATTTCCCTAGGGTATCACCGAAACTGTTCCTGAGGTTTGGAAACTGGACCTAAGAGGCCATAAAAGTCAAGAAAATCCCCTATCAAAGGAGCCTGAGCATAAAAGCACAGAGATTTGTCAAGCTGTAGCTCTCCAAGTTCTCCAGCTTCCGTACTGTAGGGTACACCGCACAGCAATGCTGCCCTGCAGCCAGAGATCGTTGACGGCCTGAGGTCTCCAGCAGCTCCAAAGTTAAAGCTTCCAATGAAAATGTGACTACTTTTGGTGGTGCAAGTTTATATAAAAATAAAAGAGTTTTAGTAAAGATTCCAGTTTTGGTGGACTGCCCAGTTCTAATAAAAAAAACCTTGTAAAGGAAAGACTGCTGACTAGCTCACCAAACACTGACAGTTAACAATCAGAAGGTGAGAATCAGGCATGACTTGGCTCACTTGGAGCTAGATGGAAATGAGAAAGCGGCACAGCTGAAGGCTTTTGTCAGACCTAGTGTACTAGCCACATATTAATAATTTAATTTCCTTCTGGCTCTCTGTCTCCAAGGAACTGATGAGCTTTTGACACTATTCCTTTACCAGAATTGCAAAACTCCCAGCCCTAGGAGAAGTAGGAGTCAAGAGATCCTTAAGTTCTAACTCACTTGAATAGTTTCTTTCCCATAATGTTTTTTTCAGCAGGAAGAGATAAAGTTACTGTCATCTAATGCTATTAAGTAATTTACACAATTAAAAAGTAATTATGAACAAGTATTGTTGGATTTGATGAAAAAACCCTGTATCACTTTTCACGTATAATACACCGTACCCTCGATACATACAGAGTTTTGAAAGGTGAACTCAAAATGCAATCATTTATGTAATTAAATGTAGACAGGAACACAAAAAGTGTGGAGGTGGCTATGGTTTGTGATAGGCAGTTTGTATGTCAGCAGACAGAATAAATTTAAATCATGTTTAATTACGAATTTTTGGAAGTTCTCAATCGCTTTTCATAGAAATTATTATCATATCATATCCTACTAAATACTATTTATTAATGCAATTTAAAAAACATACGGTATTAAATATAATTTAAATATTCCTTGTAACCTCAGCTATTCAGTGACTACATACTGGGCTCTAGGAAAAAAAAAGTTTTTTACATTAATTACACTGTTTTAATTAAGAGTATTTAGAACTAAGGTGGTTGTTCTTCAATTTCCATGCACAAAAGCCTTTGCCTTTTGAAAATCCTGTAGTGACCAGACTCCTTGCCTGCTCTGAAAAGGCTGAAGAGCCAAGATTGACAGCTCAAGCTGGGGCTCCCAGAGAGAACATCTAGGGCTACTGACTAGGAGGAAAGCATGAAGCATTTGTAACCATGCATCAAGCCAATATTTTAGGGGAGGAGAACACAGAGGGAGAGTAGGATCGAGAAAGCAAATTGGAAAATCACCTACTTGGGAGTGAAAGTAGACGTATCAAAAGCTCCATGAAAGGGAATTTTTAAAAAAGCAGGTAGTCAGAATTCAGCCTTGGAGCTCATGATGTATCACAATGCTGTTTTGGCTTGCAGAGCTCTCCAGCTTTGCATCAGGCAGCTCACACTAGGGGGGCTGCTGATCTGGGAAGCATGGCCCTTTGCAATGCTGGAATCTCAGCTACAGCCTCCCAGGTCAGCTCGAGGGCAGGTTTCTGGGGTCTGCCAAATTTGCAGCTGGGATGTGGATGGATTGCAAGGGCCTGTCAAACAGCATAATGGTTTCCTGATGTGATCTGCAGCATGTTTCAACTCTGCAGTGCGACCACTCTTCTAGCAGAACTCATTTTAAACAATATGTCCCACAGAAAATTCTGCAGGACGTGTAACTACGGCAAGGACAGTGCTGTGCCTAAAGTAGGAAGTGCAACGAAGCAGACTGATGAGAGACATCAGTTCCATCATCTCTTCCTTTTTCGCTGAGTCCTGCAGGTCTTAATGGTACCAGCCTCTCCTCTCTCGCCACCCCAATCTGGTCAGGGAAGCCAGCTTATAAAACTGGTTTCATGCTGTAGTCAATGATGTCTACTGCACGAAGAGCCACAGGCTCTCCAGGCACGTATGAACCATTAGCAAATGATCTGGTTTTAATACTTAAATAATGACTTATTCATTTATGTGAAATTTATTACATTATATTTGAGATATAAGCACTAAATTTACTTAAGTAATGTTTTATTAATTTTTAAAAATTACTTGAAAGAGTAACAAATTCCACTTGCAATTTAAATAATTTAATTCCTTAACTGAGTAATTGTTTTACTTTATATTTCAAAAAGTATAAGAAACTCACTATTATGTCATGCTGGGAAACAGTTTTTACCTTTTAAAAAAAAATACCTGTGGTTCAGAAATGTTTAAATGTTAAATGTTAAAGTCACTCTGCTGTCATGATCTCCTCAAAACAGGGAACAATAACATATGTAAAATACATATTACTCCATAAACCTCAAATTTTAATCATTGTTCAAATATCAAATTTTATTTAATTTATATGCTAACCTAATAATTAAGTTATAGTTTATTTTACTGCAGATAGTGAAAACTATAACATGGAGAAGTCAAGTGATATCCTTACCTTGGAAAAGCAGAGGGTAGAACTCTTAACTCTGTATTAAGTCCATAAACAAAGGTTGCCTACAGGCAAAATCAAAGCAGAAAGCTAGAGAATGTATCTTCTTTCCTCAGGAAAGCTTGGTGCCTTGAACGTTGTTTGGAGAACCTGTCTGCCCCACTCCCCACTCAACTGCCCTCTCCGTGCGCACACTCCCATCTCAAAAGCAGGGTCCTGGAAAAGGTACAGCGAAGGGCAACAAGGATGATCAAAGTTATCTTTATGAAGAACAATTTCCTTAAGAAGAAAGAATCATTCTTCTTGGGACGAATTGAGGTATTTATACCTCATACCTATAATATATACATAATAAAAAATACTGTATATTTTTATATATATATTATATATACCTAATAACATATACACATACCTATAAAATACCTATTGACAAATAGGTATTTTAAGCCTGGAACAGAGATGAACTGAGGGGGATATAAATGTTAATGAGGGATAAAATCATGAATGTCATGGAGGAGATGAATACTGCAGCGGGAGGCTGCAGGGGCAGCCTCTGTGAGGAGAGGCCGGGGCTGCCCCGTGTCAGACACAGCCAGTTCCAACTGGCTCCAACGGACCCACCGCAGGGCACGGCTGAGCCCCTCAGACAAGATGGTGGTACCTCGGGGAAAATGTATTTAAGAAAGGGTGAAAAACACTGCATAGCAGCAGCTGGAGAGGGGAGTGAGAAAATGTGAGAGAAACAGCCCTGTAGACACCAAGATCAGTGAAGAAGAAGTGGGAGGAGGTGCCCCAGGTGCTGGAGCAGAGATTCCCCCGCAGCCTCTGGAGAAGACCATGGTGAAGCAGGTTGTCCCCCTGCAGCCCGTGAAGGACCACATCAGAGCAGATATCCACACTGCAGCTCATGGAGGTCCCCACACCAGACCTACAAGTTTTTTCATCTTATTTTCTCCCCTGTCCTGTTGAGGAGGGGGATTGAGAGAGCAGCTAGGTGGGTGTCTGGCTGCTGGCCAAGGTCAAGCCACCAAACTGACTCAAGAAGTCCCCGAATCACTGAACACTGCCATAGAATTAGAGTTTTTTTAATCTTCTGAAGGCATCTCCTGTGGCTCACTGTCAGACTATTGGTCTGATCCGTACAGTCATCCCTCTGGAATATGAGAACAACTCCACATATTGTGGAGCAGTGATGCTCTTAGTGGTGATATGACATGTAGACCTAATATCAGGTGTTAGTATGTGGAAGAAAAGGTGGCTAGATTTACCTCAGACGAGGCAAAGTAAGATCCCGCTAGTGGTTTATCTTTACAGTGCCTTGCATTAGCACATACACAAAGTCAATTTTTAGAGGAAAGTAGTATAAAAAAAAACCCAAACTGGACCAGCAACAGTTTCATTTGGCAAAATCATCTATATCTCTCTCCTTGTACATAGACAAAAACCTCTTTTTGAGTTTAACAGTGCTTTCAGTCCAAGCCAGTAAGTATGGCTGGAGATATAAAAAAGAGCCCACATGCCACTTTTACTCAGAAGGGTAGCCTCAATATTTGAAGTGAGATTATAGACTATATTACTCAAGCCCTGCTATTTTACCAAGACCTTCCAGCAATTCCTCCCATGTTTTCAGAAGGCCCACATAACTTGTCATTACACAGCACAAAGAAACCAACAAGAACAAAGACTCACAGGATATACCACTGAAAAGCATACTGATACAGATGAAATGAAGACAGAGGAAGCGCAAATGATAACACAGGGATGCCGAAGTGGCTTGCACATCTTTGCTAGCCAGATTAGACTAATGTGGAAATTACTACAGAGAAGTCAAATACTGGGACTCAATATAGTGTTAGAATTATAGCTACATTAGTTCTCAAATAACACAGCTAAAGCTTTAGCCTATTGACTAGATGCAATTTTCTGCCAAATCTGGAAAGCCAAAAGCTAAAGGTTATCAGGTCTGATCCTGAAGATTTCGACAAATTAAGACAGGCAGAGCTCATTTGCTTAAGAAGCAGAGTGTGCACTGGCATAAGAAAAATGGCACTGATGAGCAAGTTAAATAAAGCCAAATAATGTCAGGTTTGCATTGTAAAGGTAGTTCAAGATGGCAATGTCATGCATACTTTCCAGCCTGTTCTTTGAACTTGCAGGTGCAGCTCACCCTGAATGCAAATATTATCTGCAGGTAAGAACTTTAGTAAGGTCTAACTTACCAAGAAAAGAAAGCACCTATCATCTTAGGAGCTATGCTAAGGCAAAATCTGTGTTATATGATTTCCAGAAAAAAATCATCCCAATATAACATAAAATATGAAAACTAGATGGAATTCTATCTTCCACATGTTACAGCACCTGGGCAAAAGAAAACCTTTCCATTCTGCAACGGGATAGGAAGTCAAAGGATTAATGCTAATACCATAACAATACATACTCATGAAAAATGTGTGCATTATCACTCTGCCCATTCCCCTCAATAAACTCCTAAAACTGCAGTCAGGAAAGCACCAGCTTGAAAAGAATGAACGGCGTATGTGCTGTGTTTCTGGCTGATAGCACGGTGTCCAGGCAGTGAGACAATGACAAATTCCATCACGTGCTGCTGAGAAAGAATTATACATGTTGAATCCAATTAGGACGAGAGTTCCTGCATTTTCTAGCAACCTGCAGATCTTGTGTATATCAATTTTAATTGTGGATGCCTTTTGCCAGGAGTTCAAAACCATATGATATGAACAAATTATGTGGTATCATTTAACCCTCATCCCCCCAATAAGCATGGCTCACCATGATTCCAAAATCAAACAAAAAATTAACATGTTGAATTTTAAGTTAATTATATCCAACTAATCTCCAATTACCTGTCTACTTTTTCTACTTTAGTTTGGGGAAGTATATAAAATTTAAAGAGCTCTAGGAAAAAAAAATAGTTAAGGAGCACTAAAGAGAAGTATGCTTTTATGTTAGTCATTCCTGTGAACACCTGTGAACTGCTGAGTTTAATTGGGTTACATCTGCTCCTGATTTTGTGAGTTCTGACTGATTATCTGTCCTTATACTGTATTGAGTTGTCTCTTCCTTCTTCCTTTCCATATGTCTTTTTGGGGTGCAGTTTATACAGAATGACACACCTGAGAAATGAGCAACCTAAAAATCTGCAAGCTGTGTAAGAGGTGGTAGTTCTCAAACAGAGATAGTCAAAAGGCACACAAATTCACAGACTTGGTTGTTATGGTTTCAAAAATAACAGCTCTGGCAAGGATGTGGCCTTATACTGACCTCCCAGAGACCAATAGTCATGGAGACTGAACAACAGAAACATAAGGAGAAATGACGGTTTCCAGGTGAAACATTTCTGCCTCACAATGTAAAAACAAGACTGTAGTTGCTTTCTTCAAGGAAATTCCATGCACCATCACAGGAGACAATACAAGGCCATATCATGTCCTGAAATGCACTTTATGTCTGCTCATTTTATGCAATGTGAGTTATACTGATTCATTGTGGCAAAAATCCTACTGACTTCCTGGATCAAACTCTTAGTGCGTCTTTATGAGCCAGAGCAGCAGTAAATCACTATTATCTCAATGAATTTGGAAGCAGAGAAAAAGAGGAGAGAGAATATCACAAGGCTGAACATAAGCAAGACTGTGGTAAAGATCAAGATTTTAGTCCAAAACCCCTCTTCTGCTACTGCTAGTCCTATTAAAAGTTCTGTTTGAATGAAAAGCTATCTGAGCTCCCAGTTTTGCTGGGATTTCCCACCTCAGTCCCATTACAAATGCTTCATTCCTATCAGAGACCCAACCCAATCTGTATTCCCAGAACACACAAACATTTGGAGAAACAGACAGCTCATTAAATGTTGCAAATTTTTTTTAGAGAGGAAGATCAAGTTGTATCTACATATACTGTTATAGCCTAGTAGACTGAACCCTATAGTAGGTGGGAAATTCATGTTCATCGTCCTGCTCGGCTTTAGACAGTTCAAACTGATGTTTCCAGCATCTCTACAAAGTACTCTGATCAGCATGATGAGAGCTATACCAGATGTGGTATCTTATACGCTTCTTGAAGCCATGCTATGGATGGACACATCAGAATGATGCTATGAATTTAAAGTCTAGTCACTGATGGTCTCCCCAGAGCAAGAACAGAAGAAATCATGGAACTCAGGAAAAATGAAAAAATATATAATAAGAAAATCAAAAGTGGAGGTTCATACATATAATAAGAATGAGAGTTTGTTTGAATCTCTGTCCACTGAAATTGAGGAGACTTTTACCACTGATATTTAATGCAGCACTAAATGTTTTTAAAAAGCCCGCTTTAACTATCATATCTATTCATTTGAGGAAAAGTTATAGCAAGCCCTCAGGCAGACAGGAGAAGGCAGACATTACTTTATGCATGATTTAAAAAGACACGTAGGAAAGAAGTGGGAAAAAAAATGTTGTTGTTCTTTCCAAATGACAGCAGATCTGCAGCCTGGAGAGAGTTCAATTTTCCCCTGACAGGAGTTCAAGGTTAGGGTAGAAATTAGTGCTTAATTGTAAAAATATTTTATTAGCTATTTGTTTGCAGAACATAGATGAGTTAAGTTTATCTGGAATACTGAAAAGCAAAAGCAGTATATTTTTTTTCTGGAAACCTCAGCTAAAATATTGTTGTCCTCCAGAAGTTTTCTGACATGTCAGCAAGAACTATCCATCTGCTTAAATAAACTCTTTATTTTTCCTAAGTGCCTCTTCTTTATTTTTGAGAAACCTTTAATCTAAAGTTGATCTTTAAAGACTGTATTGCCTTAGTATGTGAGCCATAGCTGTTAAGATGAGCAACATCGTTTTGAGAACAAATTTCCAGAGCAGGAAGGATATGGAAACAAATGAGGTGAGGGGACAGAAACCTGCAATGCTTCCAAGGAAGAAAAAGTTTTCTTTCACTTCAAAATAACATTTATTTTTTACTTTTTAAAATTAAAAATACTATTAAGAGCATTCCATAGTTTGTTTCTTCTAAATTCATTAATAATACTCAAATCTAGGAAAAAAACCTTCACGTTATGGTCAAGAAGACAGTGGACTGAAATGATTTTAAAAAGAAATTTCAAGCATGTAAACATATCCACGTTCAGATCCATTACATCCTCTCAGACCCCTTTCTGCTTTTACAGTCTCTTTACCAAATTGAGTCAAGGTTGGTTTTTTACTTTTCTTTCACTTTTTTCTAATTGCCCCAAACCTCTAAAGTTAGCTAGCCTGCTGGAATGCAGAACATTTACAGGAAAAACTACATGTTTAAAATCACGTGGACCCCGTAAAAACTGGGCATAGGTAATGGAATGTCTCCCTTTGTTTCCATCTACGGACAATGTCACATACAATGTTTATATCTCATTGTTTCATTATACTCTTTACATTAGCATCATTTGTCATAACAATGGATTTTCCACAATACAGAGAAAAGATGTCAGAAGTTCCCACAGCTGGAAATTTCTCAAGTTAAATGTGATCTGTTCTCAAATTTTAAAATAAAATTTTACATTTTTTCCTGAAAAATGTTAAGAGATTTAATGTAATAAAATGTTCATCTTTGGGGAGGATAAATTAAAAAAGACAGGAAAATTACCTTTTACTTGACTTGTGCACTGGGAAGATGCTGAAAACACTAATTAGTCATTAACACAGCTCAATTTGTAGTCTTAATGCCTCAGAGACAAAAGGCTGTTAACTGTTGTTATTATTTGTATAATAGTAGAGCTACAAGTCCCCATTTCAGGCTCCCCTTGTGCTAGGAATTGCAGAAATACATAGTAATTAGAAAAAAAAAATCCTACCCCAAATAATCTTATAAAATAAAATTAGGCCGCAATAAATGACGTCAGTAAAGCAATGAAAGGGACAGTAGTCAGAGCAAAGCTGTGTTTTACAGCATTTTTCCTGAAACCAGTTGCTCACATAAACACTGAATCCACTAATATCTCCAGACAGACCAATGGGTTAGGTCAGTCAAAGCTTCTATGGCTTCCTTTCGTTCAAACATTTTCTGTATTCCAGCAAGTAGAAGAATCTTAAGCAAACGTAAGCAGCATGCTGACTAATTACAACCTGTCATAATAAATAACTGGATCCACTCAAATTCAACAACTCATGTAAAGGAAGAACTCCCAGCTGATTTTTGCACATGAAAGAAATGTTAGTTTTATTTATTTAGTTTTCTGTTATTCAGTTGTGCCCCTTCTTGCAGCCTAGGTTATCATCATACAAGTCATATCTTCTGGGGATATATTTTTAGAACTGCTAGTAGAAAAATAATCCCTATGCTTGAAAAGTTTCAAACAAATAAGGAATCCTAACAAATTTGACAATCTGCATAAGACAAATCTGTATGGTGGAAAACAATACCAAACTGAAAGGAAAATAAAAATAGAATAGCTAATGTGAGGAAAGAAATTCTACAAGTTTCCTATAGCTCTACACAGTAAAGCTTTTGACGGAACAAGAACATCTTTATTCTTTACAACAAAAATGCCAGTTCTGTGGTATTATGAAGCTAAACAAACGACTTTTAACTAGCGAATAAACTGTGAAATAAAAAGAATTAAGAAAAGAAATAGCTCTTGAGATTGGAATTTGCCTTTGTGTTTGACAGATTCAGTATTACATATGGTACCTTCTAAAATTATTTTAATTAAGTTGAGAATATACAGCCTACTAGAGCTGTTTGGGGATTTTCTGTCAAAGTACAGTTTTACCAACCCTAAGGTTCAAAAAAGTGGAGTGAAATCTGCTGCCCCCCTAGCTGATAGATTTTTCTTAAGGCTATATTGTACGTTTTTCCCTGACTAGCTTTTTCAAAATAACCCTGCGCCACCTTGAGACCATGTGGAAGTCACAGTGTTGCTCATTCTTCCAAATCTATATGTTAAGAAGAGCTAAACATTCACAGAACAAGCTCTGATTCACTGCATCATATTGTAAAGCATCACCCAAGCCATCAGTTGAGAGGAACCACAACACTATATCTTCCCCAGCCTCCCCATATTAATTCTGCTCCTGCATCACCAATATCCATCCAAATCATCACCTCTTCCCCACCTGAGCAGTGAAACATGTACCTCCGATTTTTCTCTGTTTCTTTTTTTCCTTTTTAACTTTTCCTCTGGAAGTTATTCACCCATCTCTTCCAAACTAGTATTTCAGAGAAAGAGGAGAGAGAGAACAGATTATCCCCATCAGGTTCTCTCTGTTCCCTCTTTCTTCTTTGTGAGAACAATTAGACAATTTCTCTCTCCCTTCCACTTTCCAAAGTTACCTCTCAAAAGCTGAGGGAGAAAGGAAAATCTTGACTGCTCCAGCAAGGTGTGGAAGCAACCAGGAAGTACTGTACTTGCCTTAAAGTAATGAGTCCTGGCAATAAACTGTCAACAAATTGGTGATTTTTATGTGTTCTGGATGTGCGCAGGTACAGTTCTCAGCCCAACACGTCCTCTCATGCATTTTTTTCATGTATGTTCCTCTTTTGTCAAGAGTACTTCCAGCACATCCCTATAGCTCTTTGCAACCTTAGAGCCACTTCTGTGTGGAGCATTTCCTCTAGCAGTACAAAAAAATATCCTTCACAACATCACCATAAAATCTGTTTGTCCCATGAGGCATCAGTTTTAAGAAGTCCCAGGTACAACATTACACAGATGATATAGTTAATCTTTGATTAACTATCCTTACCTTTGATTAACTAAACTTGCCTCTTAGGCCTTTCTCTGGAAACCTTTGAGCAGGACTTCCTCAGACGCTTTCCACGATGATCATCTCCTCCCCACATCAGGCTTACTAGTTGCCAGTACCCCCTCAGTTTCTTGTCACCTGAACAGCTTTCCCATACCCTTTGGTCTCTCCATCCCTTGCTCTTCAGCACCAAGTAATTGACACATAAGACTGCTATCTTAGCTTTCACTCCTTCTTTTCTTCTGAATTCAGCCCTGAAAAAGGTTTCCGCCGCTCTCCTAACCCTAACCCGTTTCCTATCTCTAAGGTCCTTCCATACATCAGGGGAAGTGTGCTGTTTCTCCAGCTTTGTCCATCTTCATCTCTGAATTGTCTGTAGGCAAACATCTCTGCTCCTTTTTTCAGTTCTGCCCAGAAATCTTGCTGTATCCTGTGTCTTACCAGGGATTTCTGACCAGGCCTCACTGGGCTCCTTGGGTAAACAGTTTGTTCAGTGCAGTGAAGGTTTTTCGCTGCAGAAAGGGCAAACTGACAGACCTGGTGGTGAGGAAAGAAATTATAACCTCAGTAAAATGACCTGGATTTCAGTGTGGACCTGTGATTGGGCCTTAGAAAAGAAAGGAATTTGATTATCATATCTTAATAGAAAAGCTAATTAGTCTAACAATGAATAAGAGTTATGGCAAGGTATTCTGGTAAAAAGAATAAATTAGAGCAGAAGATAATGGTCATCATAAAAGGAAACAGTTGAAGAGCAATTTTATTAAGACCTAAAAAAAATGATCTGGTAAAACACATACTTTGCATTAATTTAATTCTGTTTGGTAACATTTTCCACTGACTAATGAATGATCAGAATATTTGTGAAAAACTGTCAGTTTGACACAAAACATTAAAACATCGCTGCATGTCATCAATAAGATTATCATTGCCTCCTTTTATGTACATAGTCTATGCCATTGTAGTATTTTAGTGCATCACAAATGTTGATACATTCATCCTCAGAAATTATTTTATGAATACAGAATATAGACTCGATGGTCCAAATAAGAGTGTAAGTTGGCAAATCTTGGGTGAGCCCACCAAGTGTGGAATTTAAGGCAAAATTATTTGCAGTCTTTCTCAAACTTTTCCAATAATTTACACAAAACTGAAGTGACAAAAAGAAGATCTGACATATCTTACAAGTTCTTTTTGTCATTCTCCTGTAGGAGGATTGTGCTAAATCACTTTGGAATAGAAAGGATTTGAACCTGACAGTTCCCTTATGTTGGATAAGTCCCCTCTTTGCTGTGCCACCACATGAAATGTGCTTTGGGTAGGAAGAAGAACAGAAACTCACACTGTTGCTTCTGCTTTCTGAATCTGGACCATTTTTGTCTTAGCTTCTACAAAAAGTACCCAAAAGAAATCTATCAGTTCAGAAGAGACATTTTGCACAGCCCTAAGTAATTTGCTGGAGATAAGCCCTGATGTTCCTCTTACTATGATACTTGACTGACAAGAAAATCCTTCTTCTTTAATTCTGCTGAAATATTTTATCCTTCTTTTTGGTCCCTAACACAATAAAGCTTGCCTCTTTTGATTTTAAACTCCTCAGGATGGGAATTATATCTTCTTGTACACTAGTAAATCCATTGCACAATGGAGTTACAGTCTTCATGGGGTTCCTGGGGAACTACTATTCTAAAAAACAGTATTAGGGAAATTTCACAGGTTTTTCAAGGCAGGAAAACCTACCATCCTGTGCTGGCTTGCTGGATCCCCATTCTGGATTGTGACTAGGACCACTATCTTAAAACTACAACAGTAGCAGTAGTAATAATGAGACAATTTCAAACTTTTATTTATCTACAAAAGTATCATAAGCACAAAAGAAATATTCATGTAACAAATATGCATATGGAATACAGTAGACATTTCAGGACAGAGAAATAGAAGTACCGGAGCTCAGTTGTGACAGTTGTTTTTACCGCTCAGGAGAAGATGATTTTGAATGGGGCTGGTTTAAAAGACGTCTCAAATACAATTAAAGAAAAATACTAATTGAAAACAATCAGCCAAATATCTTCACAACAGGTGAATATTATTATTAGGGGCAAATATTACATATAAACACATTACTTTAATCTGATCTGTCATACTAGCTAATAGCAACTAGAAATAATTATAGGCTGAGATGCTTGCGGATAGACAGTGACCTCATTAATCACTGTGATGGAGATACTGGTAGCTCCCTGCAGTGAGTCATTATAGAAGTGCATCAAATAACAAACAATGACAGCTAGCTAGTAGTGAGTGAAGTCTGACAGATGGTCAATAAATTCAGAACTGACACATTTTTGTAACTAAAAGGTAGGTTTGAAGTCTTCTAGGGTTCTAACAGTGCTTCTCCAGAGCACCAAATCTGGGTCATAAAAGTTAACATCCAGTTCAAGCCCTTTAAATGTAAAGGAAACGATAAAAAACAAATCCTCTAGAGAGTAATCAAGCTGCAGTATACACAAGTTTCTAAATACCAGTGACACTTACTAGTTCACTACTGTTGGGAACGCTGCATCATTTCTAGCCCGTCACCACACCATGCTGTGAACCACCACAACACATTTTATGCTAATGTGATGATGTGGAACAACACAGTGGTGAAAACTTATGGACCAACGTAATTACTTTCAGATAAGAATTATTAACTCAGCTGGCAGAACTCTGATCTAAATGTGCACGATCTGAGGATAAATAAATAGATTAGATAGATTTACTGAGAACAATTTGCAAGAATGGTTATTCCATTGTGTCTGACTCTGCACACAGCTCTATTTAAAGTGCTTCTCCCTATACAATAGTACATACATGTATTAATCTCCCTCTTGCCCTTTTCAAGACTGCCTTCTTTTATTAATATTTGCTTGTTTTCCTGGTTTTGCCCTTTATAATTAATTAAAACAAACATTTTTGGGTGTGTTTGGTTTTTTATTTGGTTTTTTAATGAAATGACTCTTTTTGGAAGGAGCATTATTGAAGGAGTAATCGCAAAACTGCTAATTAAAAATAGATATCTAGATCCTCAGCAGGAGTAAAGCACTTTTAAACTCTGGAACAGAGCCACTTTCCTTTTCTGCAGGATAGTCCCTGGAGTCCTCATGACCCGTTTATTGAGGGAGTTACACTGGACCAGGGAAATACAGCAAAAGAAAAATTGCAAAACATGCTTGCAAATAACAGCACTTACCAGTTAATTTGGCTTATAGTTGCTGGGCTTGTTCTTGCAAGCATTGAAGAGAGTAAGATTTTATTCAAAATACAAAAGCCGAAAATGTAGAGAAGATTCGTGCAGGCACAAATGTGCAAGAAAGCATATGAATATAGGTACTGTGCTTTCAAAAACTGAGTAAAGGAAAAGGAAGGAGGAAGGCTCCTATCTAAGCAAAGGAGGCCAAAGTAAACAATGAGCAGCAGCAGCGGAAGACAGAAGTCATGGAGTGAAGTGATACCACCACAAGAATTCAAGAGGGCCCCATATCCTGGAAGACACTGAGGACCAAGGATGCATCTGGTAATTCTGCTGATTGCCCGAACACAACTAAGCACTGACAGAATAGATGACCTTTCAGTTTTATTTAGTTTGGAATACTTAACGGAGCAGTAAGATGTTGTTCTCTAAAAGCCTAAAGAAGAGACCTGGCACTAACACATTCAATACAAGACCAAGACCACTGTGCACATTTATGCTGCTAAGAATAGAGAATAGCTGGTGACAGCATGACACTAAGTAAAGAGCAGCGTATTCAATCCATGCCCTTCTTCGGCAGCTATATAAAAGTGATCTACTGTTTATAAGAGGGAGAAATGACACAGCAGCTTCCTAAACTCTCTGGTGTTTTGTTCCAGCTACAGAACGAAGCAGGTGAAGAAAACACACATCTAGCTTCAGGTTTCTTATTAGAAATATGCTTGGTGTGAATTACTGTGTTTGAATATGACAAAGGAAAATTGAATGAATTATTATAAAGCAGCTGACAAATCTGTTTATGAGTTTCATTGGACATTTTCTAAATCTGGGATCCATAGAAGAGGATGTCTTGTGTTGGGCTAAAGGAAGTCACCAAAATATTTCAGATATCCTAAAGTATCCTGTGCCTGTATATTACCTCTGTCTGTCATTCCCTATGCTCAAAGAACAATCTGCTCTAACGACTCTTAATGACAAGAATCAAAGCTGCAGGATTTTTTCTTCAGGCACAGTAGTTCAGAAAGCTTATTTTGTCCCATCAAGGACCAAAAACACTGCTATGTGACATAGGTAACCATTCATGCAACTCAGAGAGAAAATTACAAATAACTTGTAGTGAACTGTTCAGGAAAAATTGATAAGCAGCAATTTGTCCAAGCAAATGATTCATTCACCAATTATGAATAATAACTAGTCAGTGAAAATTATGACTTGAACTAGGATAATCCAAAATCAGATAAAAGAATAAATTCACTAAAACCATAATTGTAAGTAGTGAACCAAAAACAGAACCAGGTCTCCTGACAACCACTTATCACCCATTGTCACTAGCCACTGCTGACTTCTATGAAAAAGGAGCCTTTCAAATGTGTCTGCTTTTGAAAACCACTTCTTTGCTTTGTATTGTATCTTTTTTATTTTCTTTTTCCAATTGTTTCATTTGTGAAAGATTTCAATAAGAACTATTTGCTTTTAAAGGAAGCAATATTTCAAAGCTAGAATAGATTAATGGACAGAGAAAAAAATTAAGTTGCTTATCTTTTTTTGCTCATTAACGGTAGACTTTTCTTCTTAAAACAGCTATTAAAAAAAAAAAAGTTGTCATTTTCCCCTTTCTTATTGCCTACTCTAAGCCCAGTAATATTTTCGTAGGCTGTATTGCAAAACAACTGTAAATGACAGAGTGGTTAAGGATTTCTTCAAGCAGATTGTTATGAAAATGAGTTGACCCCATCGCCTTTTGTCAATAAAATAGGGTATTACCAAAAGGCAGCTTTTGCAATCACATCTGAATTGGTTTTCAAGCTTCACAGAAAGGTCAATTCAAACAGTGACAAACATCACCTTGGTAGGCACCACTGCCTACCTCCAATTTGGGAAAGCTTTTATTAGCTCACATTCATGCTGAGGGTCAGCTTTTCAGTGTTCTTTTCTGAGAGACTGAGGCATGAAAGCTCTTGAAATCTCCATTTACTTAATGAAAATAGTATTACTGAATGAATGATAATCAAGTGATGTTTTCATTATGCCAAGTAATTTTCTGCCAGTATTTCAATTCTCCTTAGCAACATGTATCTATGAGGGTTGCAACCTATAGGCCCTTTACAGTAACTGTCTCTCACTCCTGCAAAGGACATCTTAATCAGTATGGGAGGGTCAGCTATTTGAATGTACCAAAGTAGCTATCTAGAGCTCTCGTTGCTGCTCCGCTCCTAAACAGAAATTTATTTCTAATTTTCTCTTTTGCTACTTATTTTATTTCTGGAGCGTACTATGTCTTTTGATACAGGCATGTTAAGGGAATAGAGTAGCAATATAGAAGTAGGGTCTCATTTAGTGAGCCCCACTGTCAGGGAGAGACAGGAGTGGGCTGCTCTGCCAGGGAAGGAGGGCTGGGAGCCACGAGCAGCAGCAAGGCAGGCAGGGCAGTGACCTGGTTGACAAGGGAGATGGACCCTGAGCAAGGTGAGCAGACCAGGTCCCATGACAGTAACCCAGTGCAGCCAACAGTCTAGCAGCCAGGCAAGTCCACGGTGATGAGAAGAATCCAGGCTCAGGGCAGGAATTCGAGTCTGCAGGTCAGGACCGGGATCAGTGAGGTGCATGGCCAGGCACAACAGCTCAGGCAAGGACTGAGGCTGAGTGCCTCAGTTTAAACGCAGCTCCTAAGCAAAGAGAGGCCAGGACACAGCTCTTTTCCCAGCAGTCTGACTCAAGGTCAAAGCTGCACCATATCAGAGCTGGCTGGGAGCCTTCCTTTTAGGTATCTTTTAGAGAGATACCCATTATCTCTAACACTCACATGTAATGCATTAGGACCAAATGAAGGTTATATAGGATCCTAGGGATGGAAACGAGTACTTCTGGCAAAGAGAGAGTCAAGAGGATGCATAGAGCTAGAGGATACATAGACAAAGCAGAGGATTTGGAGAGCAATGTCCATGACAGAACATTGTTGAAAAAACCACTGCAGACAAAACGGACTTTTCATGGGTTTTCATTGATTTTACTGAAAAGAAGTTTTTCATTCCATCTAATGAAAACCTTTCTGAAGCCAAGGGCTTCATTTCATGCATACGACTTAATAAATGAGAAGATTTAGTCATAATCATAAGTATTTTATAACATCATATATTTGTAGGAAGTATTTTGTGTGAAAAAAAATATTCCTGGAAGAACTTAGAAGTATTTTATGAATTTAAATAGTGTTTGGCTAATAGTTTTACCCTTGAAAATGTAAGAAAGCATTTTTACAAAGAAAAAATATTTAATTTCATCATATTTGTTTCTGGTTTTGTTTTTAATTATTCTTCTAGAAATGTTAAATATAATTCTTAAAAGAAATAGACAATGATAAAAAAAATAAAATTCATTTAAGCCAAGGGAAATCTTTTGTTCAGAGTGGCATAATTTCTTCAGATTTTTAATGTTACAAGGAGCAGAGAGGATTGTCTCATGCTTTTCTCTGGAATTTTAAGTTCAGCTAAAAAATCAGCTATTCACACAGCTCTAGTTAAGACATAAAAATACTTTGTGAACGCTATTAAATAAGTTTCAACATCTATAAAATCTTAACATCTTTCTGTTTCACAGAATGTTTTACAGTTTTAGTCTTAAGAAACAAAAGCTTATGAAGTGCTAGGTATAATAGCAGGCTGAGATTCCCTCGTGAATTCAAGAACTAGTATAAGCCTTCTGATTTTTCCAGTGTATTTCAGTTCTGGAAACATTTTGTGAATTGTATTAGTGCTAATCCACTGTGGGATAACAGGATATAATAGAATATGAAGAGATGCAATTATGGTTTTCTGTGTACAATTCAATAATTCCAAAATGCAAGTACTTCTTTTTACAGACTTAGATATGCCTTTACTCCCATAGCTTTAGAGTTTATTATGAGCACAGAAACGTGCCATAACATAGAGTACGTCAACATCACTGATGGCATGGTACTATAACTGTCTACCTATCAAAGAATTAATGTAAACTCATTCATTTTTCCAAGAAGTCAGGTTAGCCTATGAAGCAACCTTCAGCTCCATGAGAAAGCTACTGCTAGTATACGAGATAATTTATTCAGAGCTTGCTTAGATGCCTTTACGTCACACTACAATCTGCAATGTGAACATATCAACATACTAGGACTGTTTGGCTGGGCTGATAAAAACTATTAGATCAGGTTAGGATTGGATTAGGTTTATTCAGGTAAAGATACAGCAATTTAGTAGCAGGCATGTGACAGTAAAGTCTACAAAATGGTCAGAAAAACTGTGGTGAGGTGCATTGTTTATTTGAGGTCAGGATGTTAAGAAGCATAATAAACACATACATTGTTTGGAGTGCTGGTCCAAGTTTAGCAGGTTTTTCTGGCTCATCCCACTCAATCTTGTGAGGCTTGTTCAAAAAGCTATGTATGCTACTTCTCCCAGAAATACTAGCAACAAACCCAGAAGTCAAAGGGTTAGAGTAACTAATATGACTTACCCTCTTAATAGGACACCTCAAATGAACTTTGTCAAGGATTTGTATTAATTAGTTAACGGATTAATTAGTTAATATTATACCCCAGGGAAGGTATTATTAGCAGAAGCATGGGTGATGTGTCTTAGGGATATGTAATAATTAATATTAAAGGTAAACAAGAAATGTCCTTTTGTAACTGTAGAAAATAATAGCTGGCAGTAAAGGTAACTCTATGAAAATGCTGTATTACCAGCTGTATTGCCACCATTAGTGTGCACCAGCCCTGTCAGCAATTGCTCGATGCTGGGAGCCAGCCAGACCATTTTGGCCAATCTCTACTCATCAGAGTGCAATGTAATTTGGGAACTACCATATGGCAATAAACACGGCTACACAGATACAGTACAGCCCCTTTATCACAATGTTATTAGGCACTAAGAACATTATGTGACAAAAAGAGAGCAGACTGTCTAGGGTTGCCTTGCTGCTGCCTACATATATGAAATATGTTAGCATAATGTTTTGCTTTGCAACCTCAGAGAGATAAGTATCCTTTCTGAAATTGAGTAAACAAATATTTCATTACTGCAGTCAGTTTTAATACACAAATCCTTCCATGTGTATGGTTAAAGAACTGATATGAGTCTGAGGGATAAAGCTGAAATGCTTACAGCCTACACAAAAGCTCACAGACAGTTTCTTACATAGTTAGATTGGTCACATTTTCTTCCACAGAACAGATTGCTTACACCAGTCTCTGAAGAACCAGCAACACTGAAGAACTTAGGCCGATGTATTTGAAGCAGAAATATTTAAAGCTTGATAGAATCTGATGGGTGTGCTATTCTTTTTTTTTCTTTTTTCTTTTCTGCCACGCATATCTGTCAGGAAGCTACTGTGTGCCTCTAATAATATAAACTGGGCTCTGTTTCCTCTTGCCTTTCAGTATTACGCTTAAAGTGCACCTACCTGCTGAGACAATAAACATGACTTCCCATGACTTTTCAGTAAGTGAAGCTCACTTCTGAGGCCCCAGGGTATAGTCAATCTAAAATATAGATATGAGGGCTGGAATTAGAAATTTCATGATCAGCCAAGTGTACTTATAGCAGCTACATTTTGAAGGGGCATTCTTTCATCTATTAATTATATTCCACTTCCCCCTCTCACCAATACTAGCGACTCATCATTTTACATATTTAATGGAACATGACTAAAAATACATCAGAAAATTAATCGGTATTCATACTGTACCAAAGAATTTTCAGAGTTACCGTTTATTTCTTTCAGACAGGCTGCTAAGTCTTGGAAAATCTAGAAACAAAAGGAAAGGACTTACAAAAAAAATTATTATGACAAGATAGCTGCAGGATATAACAGAAAATCAGTGTTCCCTGCATAGCGCAGTTCAATATAGAAAGTAATTTCCCAATCTTTTTCTGTATCTTTGGCTGCCTACTTCCTTGCATGTCATATATCACAATACAGATTTTGCAAATTAGATTGCACAGTGACACTGCCAACTTTCCTAGGCCTCATCTTTAAAGTTAAAAAGTTATAGAAATGGAGAGGGAGAAGCATGCTGATTTGTTTTAGTGATACTTTAATTTTGTTGATCCCTCAAAATAAAGAATACAAAAAAGCAGACTCAAGTGAACAGAGTATACTACAAGGAAAACTGCTGTTTCTACTGCTGTTTTCATGCTGGGTATATCAGAACTTAAGCATTTATTTAAAAATATATGTTCTCCCCCTGTACCTGTGAAAGGACATTCTTTTAAAGTATTAAATTTTAAAATGTGATTGCTGATTAGGAGGACAAAACAAACAGATATTAAAAAAAAAATGCTTATTTACTCATGGAGAGTTTTTGATCCTAAAAGCCTCACTCATCTGCACTAGGGAAAGTAGGATTTACAACTGTCTGTACTGGAATTAAGACTGAGGGAACATGAAAAACCTTGAGAATTTGCCCGTGGTGTATTTTCTGGTTTAGACTGTATCATGAAATGCCTGGGTATATTCACCTTTGCTGAAAAAGCTACTAGCATGCATACGTCCAAATTAGAGACAGTAGAAAATATTAATTATTGCACATGGAATATGTTTTGAAAATTGACTAGAAGTGAGAAAAGATTTTGCTCTTCTCTGAAGAGAAACTTATGGGATGGGATGGGGTGAGAATGAAGAGAAGCTACTTGAAAAGGATACGAAAGTTGCATATTCTGCCTGAGAGGTAGAAGGAAAGAGACCATGAGACTTCGGTTGCATGAATGTGAGGGAAGGGAGTATATCTAATTCAGTTTTAAAACCAATGAAAATTAAAGAAAGTGTGCAGAGAATGAAGAATTCTCTGGTTTACTGGAAGAGCATGATCTCAAGCTTTTCAAGTATCCTGGAAGGTATGACCCCAATCCAATGGACACTGATGACTGGCAAGAAAAGTTATGCACTGAAATGTAGGCAAGGTAATATTTTTGCTAAATCTGTGCATTTTCTGTGATATAAATAAAAGCGCCCTTTAGAAACCCTCTTAAGTGAGCCAGTCTGTGTCTTTAATTTACCTACCAGGTAATATTGAAGAGTTAAATCACGCCCTAAATGTCCTTTCTTTTTTTTCTTTAGTCTAGAGCAATAGATATGACACAAAGACTAAACTTTCAGAAGTGTGTAATTTATTAGGGAACCTAAAGATCAGAAATCTCCAGAAGAACTAACTATATAATGAACTACTATTTGGAGAAGAATGTGGAGCTTCACCTTTCTAAACACAGTAATCCTACCATGTAGCACCATATAGGTGCTCCTTCTTGCTTACTCTAGCCCTATGAATCCTTAATTAGTCTATGCAAAGTGGAACAACTTCAAAAGCAGGACATCAGAAGAACCTTGCCCCAAAAACCTCACGAGCCTGGTGATGAGAACTATGCAAAAGAGAGATGTTCATATCCTCAGAATCTCCTGGCCAGGGAAGGGCCATAACTTGAGTCAGCTGCTTTTAGGTGAGTGTCTTGGATACCTGCCGGGCTGTTGGATAAAAGGGAGAAGCGATCACTCTTTGTATAGCACTATTTTGTGAGAAAGTACAGATCCATACTTCCAGAACAAAGCCACTTCAGGTCAAAGTAAAAAAGTTATGTCCGTGAGACATTCATAATTTTAGACACAGCCTTTTGTAATAAATAATTTTAGGAAGAAAGTCCTCAGGAATAATCTCAGATTTATGGGACTCATTTCCAAAAGTACTTCAGAATTTTCACAAATGATGCTGCTTCTAGATTATATCCTGTGGTATTTTACCTACAACAAAACACACACAAAACCAAGCAAAATACTGGACTGAGATGGGAAAATGAAACAGAGCAGGTGATAAGTCTTTTAAAGTTTTTAAGGTGTTTGGAAAAGGCTGTTATGATCATGTTACAGAACACAAGCCATATTAGTAAACTTCAGATCAGATAGAAACCCAATAGGGTATTTCAAGGACACACAGAAAAGACACATAGAAAGATCTGCTTCTGGAACCTATGAGTGGCTTAACTTACAAAATGACAAAGCTTTACCTTTGTATTCTAGGATAGTGCTCAGTGGAAACCAGGATACAAATAACACTTTAGGCTATGCTAATTCATACCCTTTTCAGGTATTAGCATGTAAAATATTTGATAAGAAGATGATAATCATATAATTTATATTGCCATTATTATTATTACAGGCCCAAATGACGTAGGTTTTTAATGTTTATGATGTAAATTGCCACCAAAAAGAGGTTTTTCTTTGTGGGAAGACTAGTGCATTATTTCATTTATTGCTAAAATTTATTACAATAATATACCACAAGCTTGCGTTGTAATAGGGATAATTAAACAAAATGTCAATCTAGTTATCTATTCCTAAATTGTTTGGAGGATAATTGCTAGGAAAGTTACATGTCTAAAGTAGGTTGCACAGGAGGATTTTACATAGAAAACAGAGCGATATATTGTGGAACGTGATTGTTCAGTTTGTCCACTTAAGCATGTAGCACAAAACCCACACTATTATCACAGAACTGTTGAATGTATAAAAGCATTATTCCTACCCTAGCAGGTAAGTGTCATAGTTCAATTTTCTATTCTTTTTTTTTTTCCAGTCACATTTCCGTGCCCCCTTTCCTCCTTCTCTCTTTACCATTCAACAATGTTATGCCTTCCCCGTAATCCCTCATATCTCTACATACACCTGAAAAGGTACGGCAAAGGAAACTGGAAACAAGAAAGCTGATGTGGTGTTTCCATCTGCTAAACATCTATATTTTCAAGAGTTTTGTATTAGCGCATGAGATTAATTCACCAGTAAATTTTATTAGTTGGAAAAGATATTAGATTTGTGAAAATCTCAGAGATTCATATTCACTAGATTTTTTAAAAATTGTTTTTACTTTTGCATGTAAAGTCTATGAGGATTTGTGGCCAGACATTTTTTTAGATTAGCCCAAAATATTAATGCAAACTTCTGACAAAACTCCCAAACTTTAGGTGATATTCACCCTAAAATATGAATTCATCTATGGCTCCTCCAGGTTGATAAATAGGGTATATGTTGCTTTTTAAAATTATTATTATTGTATTTTTGTTGGAAAGTTTTCATTGGGCTTTATTTCAAAGTCTGCTTAATTGGCCTCTGTGTGCTCTTTCTTAAGAGAAAGAGCAAATACATAATTGTTTGTCACTTTTGTACACTTTACAAACTCTCTGTTATGTAAAGCCCACATCACTTAAGTGAATGAGAGAGAGGTTAAGATTGAGGTGTTTTGGTGAGTTATATGGGAAGTTTCCACAGTGCTAACACTTGGCAGTAGCCAAGATTTAACTGTGACCTACTTGTATGAATACTGACATTTAGCAAATAGTTTTACACGAACATATGTTAATGCTGTGAACTGCCTGTGTGAAAATATAAAAAAAAAGAAAGAAAAAAAAAAGAAAAAAGAAAACAAAAAGAGTGAGAGAGTGGAAGGGAAGAATCAGAAAGAAAAGTGATAAATAAAGCACTAACTGAATATCCAATTACAGGCCAAGGACCAACAAGCCCTGACAGGAGCAAAAGAATAAAATTTTAATATTTTTGAAATATGAAGATACAAAGTGGCATTGTGCAGAATTGGAGAAGTGAGAATCCAAGCTGGTCAAGGTAACTCAGTGTTTAAGAAGTCTGGGACTCAGCAGCTGTAAAAAAATGATAGGATTTAGGCTTTAAGCAAGAGTCTGAATGAATCTAACATGAAGTGACTATTTCCAGCGGAAATTTGAACAAATGGAGATATAAGTATGAATTATATAGATGAGATAAAAAGTAAAATAATATCTTTGGCTGCTTTTCCAACAAAGACAAGAAACGTGGAAGTTTAGATGGTAAGCTATGAAGTACAATGTTGATGTTTTAAGTAAACACAGGGAAAATTATGTCTCAGAGCTTCTTGCCCAATTCCATGGCACTGCTTGTTTGGCATCGAGGGAATCTGCCTGGAGCTGACATTTGAAATACTGTACTTGAAATACTGTACGTGAAATACCAAATAACTCAGTTGGCACACCTAAATGGCCATTCAATTAATTATTTAGTCATAATTTAGCGCACCAATTGTGTAAATAAAAAAAGGAATAATATTATGTATGTTGCCTTTGGCTAATATGCTCAAGGTCCTCTGCTATGACTAGATGTCATGACCAGTACCATTTAACGGACACTTGCTACACAGTTATGTGTGTATGAATCAGAGTTGCTGTTCACTTCACATATTGCCACCCAAATGAGGCATACTTCTGTGTGCAAAGGCAGTTTTCATGACTAGAGTTTTATTATGGCTATTTCTTATAAAATTTCACATTGCAAACTGGTTTTAAAACCATTTAAATACCCATTAACTCTCAGTGCAGTATATAAATTAGAAAATTGTAGAAAACAGTCAGTCCAATGAAGGGTTCTCTATGGTCCTGGAAAGTGTGTGTTTCTAGTTAATCATCCAAGGATATTGCATTGCCTACTTTGTGTGGCAGGTGGGTCATTAATAAAGAAAAGAAATGAAGCCATAAAGGGACCTCTTTGACACACCCATGTTAATTATCCTCCCATGTGAGTATTTATTTGTGTAGATACTTTGAAATTTTTCATATGACTTGCAAGTACTATGTTACTATATTTGATCATGTCTTTGAAGCTTTTCGTTAAAGATATTATCATTCCTCATCATTTTCCCAGTCTCAGAATAGACATTCCTTGCAACTTGACCTTGCTTATACTGAAAAAAAAATCTAAAAATGCACTTTTATGATTCTCTGTTGATGAAAGTAATAGTTTTTGCAAATAATCTTGAAGGAAAATGAGAATCAAATTGGCTTTAATTGTCAGGGATTGCTTGAGATCATTTCTTTGAAGACTGGTTGTATTCAAATAAGTTGGAAAATGAGGGAGTTTTACATGAGGAAATGAAAAAGCATAACAAATAGCAGATGCTGTCAGCAGAATGGCGTAGATATTACAGACTAAAAAAAAGTACTACATGTTTCATGGACTGGAAAACGGGTCGCAATGCTGTCAGTTCCATCAGCAAAATGAACAGAAACCCTAGACATTTTCTACCTTGTAATCTTCAGTTTTTAGAAGAAATCCCTCTGGGTTTTCAGGGTTAAATCCTTTGGCAGCAACAGATTGTAAATATACCTCAGCCACTAGAGAATAACCGTTCTGTAAGGAATATATGTTTTGCTGTTCAGAAGGAGACCCATAGTAATTTTCCATACAACCAACCTCCATATAACGAAAGACAGCTACGTGCACTGTTGTTGTATACAGCTGCAGATACTTACACTTCTGGCTTCCAATGCCAAGCTACTACATACTGAGGGATGCAGAAGGGTGAGAAAATGAACATGTACTTCAGTGATCAGAAACAAAAGACGTTTCCCTAGAAGCAGAAGAAATGCGAGATCTTGCCTCCCTAAAGCCCTCACATTTTTGCCAAGATTATAGGCAGAATTAGTGGATAAAAGAGAACACACTAGATATAATAAAAGACATCCTCCCTTCAGTTTTCTTTTGCCTGGAGGATGAATTGCTCCAGTGGATGGCCTCCCTGCCTTTCATGATGAGGTCAAGAAACTTGCTGTCACTACCACTGTTATGATTAATGATCTGACTGGTAGTGACAGTAATCAAACCATAGTCTCTGGAGTACAGCTTGATTGTGCTAGTCTCCCAGTGGCTTGAGTCACTGCACTGGCAGGGGATCTATCTGCTTCTGCTACAGGCATCTTCTTGTGTCCTTGTTGAAGTAACTTTTCATGAAAGTACAGGCGAAACCAGAATGAGTCATGACTATTAAGAATAAAACATTAAATTAATTTTTTAAAAACCAAATGACAAAAACCTTTGTAACAATTGGAAAAATACTGCATAATGAATAATTAAACTATTAAAAATATAATCCTCTTAAAAGCATAGAACTACTAGTTGAGAAGATTAAGCGTATAACAGCTTTCAGTACAATGAAAGTGGTATAAGGGAAGAAGCTGAGTTTCCTTCTGCCTTTCTCCCTTCTCCTTTTTTGTAACAGATTTTCAGCACATTCACTTTAATTATATTTTAATAAATGTTCATTAGTTGAGCATACAAAAAATACCTGTATATAAGGATTAGTAAGTAAAAGGTTAGTATAAAAAATATCACATTGGCTAAACAATGGTAAGGATTAAAGTGTTAACTTTTGAAACTGGGATGATGGCAAAGTCCACTGAAAACCAGAAGGTGAAGACAGAACACAGAAAAGGAGATGACAGTTGAAAAGAAGGAGATGAATAATAAGGTTATACAAAAATAACAATGGAAAAATCTATTAAACTTGCTATATTCTCAGAAAAAATTTTCAACTTCCATCTGGTTAAATGCTATCTAAATTAATTCTTTGAATCACGCAGAAGATACAGTACCAGAAATAGAAAGTATTTATAATATTCTTGTATCTAGTTAACAAGTCAACTCTTATTTTCTGTTTCTCAGTATCTGAAGCTGTCTTTCCAGGCCTACCCCATGGCAGGAGTTTTAACACATCATGCTGCCATGAGGGAGACTAGGCTGGAAGGAAATGATGAACATTGGCATTGGCAAGTCAAAAGGGAGCACATGCAGAAAATCATAGTGTATTTGCAGAGCAAGCAAGTGAAAGATCACTGGAGGTAGCCTAACGGACTGCAGGCTTCCCAGGCTGTCCAGAAATAACTTTCAGTTTTGTTTTGCATGGCACAACTTCGTTCTTTAATACACATAGTCAGCCACAGATGCAAGTCTTGGCAGCTGAACTTCTCAGTTGTATCAGGAGGGAGCCCGGCTGGTTTGTAGGGAGTAGTTGAGTGAGCTGGATTAGGCAGGACAATAGGTTTTAATCGTGGGAAGACAACTATATTGCCTTGTTCTAACATACTGGGCTTTAAGACAGATGCTGCTATGCAGGTGTGGTCTCTCTGTAAAAGAGTGCTCAGCGTGGAGAAGTCCATAAGCTATGTAACTCTTACTTCAGGGAACTGTGACCCTGATTCGTTGCCTTGACAGAACCAATTAGCCGTCTATTATTATATTTAGTATGCTTTATTTATTTATTTATGATGAAAAATAAAATTAAAATACAGTTCTTAACAGGGCTTGGGAAAAAAAAAAGGACCAAAAGATATTATACCCAAATCTCTAGGTGTAACATTGTCCTCCAAAGGCAGTCAAGGTCCAATAACCAGTCTAGCACAAAAAAATGATCTACAAACAACAAAGGCTTTGATAGCTTTTACTACCATGAAGAAAAAAGTGTGAGATAGATTTCACTCTAATTTTAAGCTCTTTTATTGCAGCCCAGAAAATAATTTTGTTCCCTCTCATAGTGTTTTACTTGAACAATCATCTCCCAGATAGACATTGACTACCTTGTCATAGAAGGGGAGAATGTATGTTTCACTTAAAATTAATCTTGTCAGTAAAACATTCATGGAAAAGAGCTGAACCACATCTATTTGCTGCTAAGCACTAGCTCAGAGAACTACATTGTAATCTCATTATAATACGACCTTCCAAAGTCTATTGCTCTGTTGCTTAGCCCTTTTTGAGATGGAGGAGAGAATGGTTGCTTTGTTTTGTTCTTAACTTTAACTGTATTTAAGGTATGCAGAAGAAGTTGCACCGAGTCAAGTATTTAGTTTGCCTAGATAAAATGTGGATGGGGATGGGGAGGGGAGTGGAGGCAAGAGCAATAATAAGCTTTAATATGGATATGAAAATAGCCTTCATAAAACAAGGATAAACAACATTGCAGTCTAATTTACCCCCACATAAAATGCAAAATAGAACTCTGTGTGTAATAAAACATTAGTATCTTTATTGCCAGCATAATCTTAACTAATCTTTTCTTACATTATTTCTACAGTTACAGTAATTCATCTGCATGAAATTTGACTGAATAAGGTTAGCCTTGCAATTGGAACCACACCGATTTTTCCCTCCCTTCTATTCACAAAATCCTTCATTATTATTTGCATATGTTCCTGAGTCAGTCCCAGGCAGGATCAGCCTCTAGCCTCCTCAGAATGTCAGCAGCCCAAAACAGTTTTCTTTTGAACATCCCCTTCCTTTGTAATACATAAATACTATCTTCTGGGGCTCTGTAATTATCCAAAATGAGCTTTACTGTTGCGAATTACTTCAGTACCCCTATGATTTATCTGTTGTAAACACACTTTATAATATTTATATCCCTATTAGAACCTCCACTAATAATGAACTGACAGTACATAAATATTTACATGATAGTACATGGACAAATGTTTGATACCCTTATATTAGTTACGTTTCTTGTTCTCCCTATCACATTTGGAAAAAAACCTTGGCAATTTGCCACGTTCACAAAAATACCTTTGAAAATGGCTCAGAACATTAACAGAGCTTCACATTTGCCACACTTTTCTTTAAAAGAATGGCATTCCTTCATACTTATGCAGTCTGGGTTATAGCTTCTTCACATTATGCATCATTACTCTGAGTAGGTGTCTTATCAGCAGCTCCAGTTGTTGTGGAGACGATTGGAATTAAGCACTGGAAGCTTTTTATTTATCTTACATGCTTTATTCCTACAAGATTTTCAGCATATAAGCTTCTTTGTTCAGCTCAGAATTGGATACATTGCCAGGCATTGTAAAATTTACATCTTTCTTTTTTTGTATTTGTTCCTAAATTGGATTGAAAACAAAGTATAGCTTTAATTAAAGCTCTGCTTAACAATAGACACTTTTTCCATGCAGTGGAATTTCTGATCAGTTGTGAGGATTTTGCAAAGGCCTAATAGGTGACATTCACCACTAAGCTGCAAGTAGAACTGCAATATACTTACCTGTGCTAAGTGTCTGACTGACAATATTCGCACAAAGAAAACTGTAATAATGCTGTTGAAATACTGACTTTTAGCCAACAAAAGCCATGGAATCTAAAGTGAAGGTTACTTTAAACTGCGTATGATATGTAATGACTTACAAGTTCCAAGGATAAATGTTGAGGTCTAGAGAAGCAAAAGGAAAGAAAGGGAAGACAGTGATGGAAGGAAGGCAGGCAGTGATGGAAGACGGTGACGGAAGACAGTGACGGAAGGAAGGAAGGAAGGGAAGGAGGGAAGGAGGGAGGGAGGGAGGGATACCTAGGGTCTACCATTCTTCATCAAATCTATTTTGCATAACAGGAACACTCACAAAGTTTGAGAGCACAGAATTAAAAATAAATGTCAACCTTTCTATCAAGGCTGACTCTACACTCCTCATACTATAGATGACAGAAGGATGAAAAAGAAAAATCCAACCAAACTTACTGGTCAGATGCACGCATTGTTTGGAAAAAAAATAAAATGTCTGTTAAAAGCTGTTCAATAAATGTTCTCATTCCAAAGACTGACTGAGGCTTTTTTCCTTCCTTTCCTCAATACTTGTCAGAAGATATCTGTAGTTCAAACACAAATTTGCTGTTGCCTGATGAAACTGAAGATACTTGTTGTTTGAAGTAATTCCCAACAATATTTTACTTATTCTAGAGGTGATAACATGTGAGAAAAGCATAGACACTTCCCAGTCCCCACTGAACAAAGGACCAATGATTATAGCTTTCAGGAGGGCTGTCAGGAACTTCTAAAGCGCCTGTACAACATACTTCATTTGTAACATGTTTGCATGCCAGTAACCTAGTGGATCTGCTTTGAAGAGCTGAGCAATAGGCTCTCCATGTTTGGGAGAAGACTGAGAGTGGAAGATCAGCCAGGATTCCCTGCTGGGGTCAGGGAGAGAGAATATGAAAGAAGTTACTCAACCAAGTATTACTACAAATTGGCTAATTTCTAAGTACACTGAATTATGCTGCTGTACCTGTCACAGAAAATGTGCCCTGCAGATGATCCAGCTTCCTACAAAGGCTGTTCCTATTGCTGAGTCATTCACATGTTAAAATGGAAAATAATGGGAAAAAAAAAAAGATGCTGAAATAAAATCTTCCGCAAAAGGGAATGAGTTGATACAGAAGCCCATGATAACAAAGTGCATTCTATTGCATGGAAAAAGTGTAAGATAATTTTTGAAGTATCAAGTGTGTTTCTGGTCTGTAACAACTGCCTGATACTATCTTTTTAGCTGGGTTATATCAAGAGTTGGTGCAGATGCTACAGTGAAAAGGAACATTATCATGCTGCTGTATCAAATGGACAGACTGCTCAACAGAGACATAGCACCACTTAAGAGCAGGTCAGTGTCCAGAACACTGGGCTGCACAGACACCACTGCAAGCCTGAGGGACAGGACATCTTTTCTCTTTCACTATTTCCATGTAAATTTCATGTATTTTACTCTTTCATCTGTGCTTTAACAAAAAATTAAAGAATGACAACTCTATGCAAGTAAAATGAACTGAGATGTGTGAAATAAGGAGTAAACATAGCTTTACTACAGCTTTTCAGTCCAGAAAAGCCCCAGAAATATTATACAGCAAAGCAATGATATAACTTGGGGAATTAATTTTCACTTAGCCACAATGCAAACAAAACCAAATGTATCTCCAAAAATCAGAAATAACTTCTAAACAAGCACAAAATATCTAATCTTATTTACAGTATTTTAGATCATTAAAATATCTGTGTTGCTTCTGTAACTACTAGTGCATCACTTTTACAATACTATCTTAATTTCTCTAAAAGATTCAGAGTGTCTGCCTCTTCCCCAAAACTCTTCTTCTTTCATCCATCTATTCTGCTATATTTAGTATAATTCCAAATATAGAAAAAGAAATTTATAGAAGACTAACAGGTATCACGCTGTTTAAGTTTCATGTTCTGTTCAGATAAAGCACCTTGTCTTTCTAGCAAGTATCTTTTCAGGTAGGTATTGTAGAAGTACCTAAGCAATCAAGGTCTAGGAAACAGATAAAAATAAGAACTGTAATATTAGATTAGATGCACAGTTCATCTAGTCCTATATCTTTTCTCCTGCAATGGCCTACATCAAAGTAAATAACTCACATAGTAGATGGATGTCATATAATCTACTCCACTTATATCTCGTTGAATTTCAAATAGCTACAGATGGTTTTAAACCCTGAAAAAGGTGAATACAGTGGCCACCCATCTCATATGGATACACAAAAACAAACCAAAAAAACCCCCAGTTTTTTTTCTCTGATGGAGCTTTTCATTGGTCAAATGCAGTGAGAAAAGATGTCGGATTACATTATAGATAAATCAGATGCCAAATGTAATTTCTGAAATGGAGAATATTTTTAGATTGTATGACAGGAAAAAAAAAAAAGGCTCTAAAATGGGTAATCTTCTATTTCACTAAATGTGCTCCCTGACTGAGACCTTGTACGCCAAGCTTCAGCCTGAAGCAAATTGTTATAGCCAAGCTATTAACTTCTAAAAATAGGGGGATGTAATGGAAACATTAAGAAACCCACTATTGGGCACAATCACAATCCAGGGGAGGATGAAACAACACTCCTTTATTCTTCCTTCTTTACCTCATCACATTAGTGCAGTTTGTGGCACTGAACTGTGCCTATGCCAAATGTGTTTTGTTTAGCTAGTTTCCTTCTAAACAGCAGCTTATGATGCCGATATTTAATCTCTCTCTCCTTCTCCCTCTTGTTTTTAAAGAAACTTAATAACAGCCAAACACTTCAGGTCAGGCACTTGCCATTTGTGACTCTACTTAAAAAAGGTGCTACTTCCCGGGGGAGAGAACAGACAGACTGGAGGATTGCAAGAGTGATCTGAAATTAAAATGCTTTGCAAAAGGAGGTTTTTGCATTTTCACTTGAACCTTTTGAGAAACAGAATAGTAGAGTGAACATTTTGTAACAAAATGTGCAGCAGTGATTTACTTTTCTGTCATGAACCGTGCATTCTCTGTGTTTTATTACAGTGTACAACATTTTTCATCATCTGCTATTTATTTTACATTCAGCACTGTAAAACCAAAGAAGCACTGACTCACGAGTCAGCAGGTGGGTGCCCCTCTTCAGAGGCATTCCATGCTTTTTTGCCAAACCATTTAGCACATCTGTAGCCTTCACTAAATCATTTTTAAAAGTAATATCGGTAATAAGAGTCAGAGAGCCTTGAAAGGTATGTGTGGTATGTGTTCTGCAAACAGGCTCTCAACAAAAATCCCCAGAGCTAGGAACAACAGTAAAAATCATCTCAAAGGAGCAGTGGAGAGTGGAGAAAATGGATCTTGGTATAGAGGACATGCTATTTATGGAGGTCAATCTGCATCAGCAACGTAACATTTCAGGGCTATTCAGCTATAAACACATTCTCATGAGTCGTGCGGGGTTTTAAGGAAGAGATCAAAAGATGAGCACACAAAATGAGTGTGTATGAGTGCTTCTGTCCCAAATCCTAACAGATAGATTTTCTCCTCTGCCCACAGTGGGGTGCCTTGCAATTGGGGCAAAGGCAAACTGGAAAACAGGCTTTAGCACTTCAGAAGAACTAACTAAATCAGTACACTCGAGTCCCAGAAAATTCATTTGCAATGCAGGAATTTTCAGAAGTGTCAATGAGACTTAGAAGCTTGCTAGTGCCCATGCTCCTGAGTCACCTGGATGGTCCAAAAGTTGCTCCCAGTACTCCTGTTGGGCAGAGTCCTAATTCTGCAAACATTTCACTGTGGGTAAATACCTGTCTGGATACAGACAACCTGTTAAAATCAAGTCTCTTGGAGTGTGTATGGCACAGGAGGTTTGCCCTTATGCACAAGCCTGCAGAGCTACACAATTCAGAATTCCTTAGATCAATAGGTGACTTCTTAGAGTATTTTGCTTGCTTGTGCGGACAAGAGATTAGATTTTCAGAGCTTAAATGCCTAACTCTATTTGAATCCCACTTTTAAATCTATCTCAATCCCTTTGGTAACACTTTGGTTATTTGACAAGCAGGGTAATCACTTGTCATGCCAGACTCTTCTGTGTGTTTTTCAGAAACCTTATTGGCTTCTGAAACAGCATTTTCTTGACATTTTCTAGCTTCTAAGAGTGCTGTTCTCCAGTCGCTACCATACTATGCTTCTAATCATCTGATCATCTCAGCAAGACTGCCTCATTCACTTGTCCAGGGGCAGAATGCCGCACAGACACAGACCAGAAACAGCATGTGACTGTGGTAAAACATCTTCTCTTGATTTCTGCCAATATAGTTTAGACAATACATGGAACAGTCCCAAAAAGTTTCCATTTCTGTTCAGTCTCAAGAATATGAATGTTTATCTGTCTCCAGACCCTTTCTTGTTTTAGTCCCTGTTGGCACCAGGAAGTTCCAGGGAATCTGATAATGGAAAATCACTTCTTGTATGTGACAGAGAATTTGCAAAGTTTATCAAAATATTTGTTACTTCCTATTTGAAGGAATACTGTCCAGAGCTCGAAACACTGCAACTGTTGGCCTGGATACTGGATTTCAGTAAATATGCAGTCCTCCATGTTTCAAAAAGATTATATTCGACAGAAAAAGCCCTCTGACTTTCTACAGTTTCAAATGTTGAAATTACTTTGATTTCTTTAGCATTTTATGGGCACTTTGTGCGGGGCTGCCTCTTACCTGCTAGTCCTGTGAGGTCCAAAAAGCAAAGCAGATGCAACAAAGCAACTAAGTATTTTGATAGGTTGAGCACTGAAATACCAGATCTGCCTCATGAGCTGGAATGTGATGAAGATGAGATAAGAGACATGGAGTCCATGAAATAATGCTGAAAAAAAAAATTAAAAAGTAAAAATTTGTTTAAGGGAAGAAATAAATGCTCTGAAGAAGATCCTGGAGTAATACAATCATGAGAGAAATAAAAGACCTTTGAGACAAGAATTTCCTTCTGTTGGTTTGAAGAGGAAACAGTATTATTGTAAACATTTCACTTGGAATGGAGAAGAGATGACAAACTCAGAAAATTTCAGCCTTACCTGCAGCTGAACAGCCAGTATTAACAATGATTTTACTGTATAGGACTGTAATGACTGTGTTAGCCATTATCAGACATATTTTGTTATTTCAGGTCCTCAGGTTGTCCCACTAAGCAGCTAACACTCCTCACTATGTCCTGCCTCTTTAATACAGGCTTTGGTTTTCAGATATATTCTATGTCTCTTCAAAACCTTGCAGCTTGTACCAACATTTACGCCTCTACAAACTGAGTGCTGCACATGCAAAAAATACCTCCAGACTGTCCTGACAAGGCATACTTTTTTTGTTCACTGTCATTATCTGTACGGAAAAGATATCAGGCAAGTACAATCATCTCAGTGTCACTGAGCATATTAGTTACCTTCAGTGAATCCTGAAGGGAGATGGATCCCTTAAGTCTATCTGTAAACTGATTCTGGTGCACAAAGCAGTACCCCAAGTATGAAATGAGTGTGCTTCCCATTTGGAAGGTACACAAGCACTTTAGGAGCAATAGGGGCTGCCTTTCCCTTTCCAGACAGTTGGCTGATTTGATCAGATGAGGTTTTCAAAAAGTGACTTCAGAGCACAAGTACCATTGAAAGCCAATTAAACCTGTGTTTCTATTCCACTTAGACATTTTTGAAAACCCCAGCCCTCTGAGATAAGTTCATACAGAAGTCTCTGGTTGTGACTTAATGTGTCTAAACAGAGTGCCTAGAAGTTGCTGAGCCTCATATTCCACACTCAGATACTATCTTGTGTTGGAAGTGCCTCACATCCCTATAGTACCTACATTTCTGATATACAGTCACACAGACACCTATAAGGTACCTATAAGTTGTCATATGTGTTTGACGAAACACTGATCTTCCTGAGTGACTCAGAGACCTGAGTCTCCCCTACACTCAGGAAGACTTCTCATCAATCCCCTGGGGGAACAGTTTGATAGTCTGTTGAATCTAATGAATCAATGGGGCAAAAAAGAGAAAGAGAAAAGAAATGATTGATTTTTGGCTTGGTGGTTCAGACTCCCACCTGGGATCTAGGAAATCAGATTCTTTGGTGGGTTGTGGGTTTTGGGTTTGGTGGGTTTGGTTGGGTTTCGGGTGGGGTTTTTTGCATATGCAATTATTTATTGAAAAAAATATAAGAGCTTGGAGAGGTAATAATGAAATTATTCATTCCCCCCAGACTGTTGTTTTGTGGGGTTTTTTTTCCTGGTCTGTTGGAAGCCTGGATTTGTGTTTCTGCTCTAAGCTATGCCACTGGGACTTCAGGATAAGGCTCAGCCTTGTCCCAATGACTGCTGTATTGGGTATCCATAGGTGTCAGGGATGTCTTTGCTTGCATCCCAGGAGAAACAGCTGGCCATAAGTACTTAATTCTAGAAAGTTCATAGCTGACAATCTGATATCAGAGGGATTTCCAGTGGGAAATCACTACTTTCCTGTGTTCTGGAGTATGATGTCTGACCATGTTCAACTCTCAGGGGTTAGACCTCGTCTCTATTTTCAGCTTCTCAAAGCAACTAGCCTGCTCAAGCAGCTGACTCCTGCTTATCTATTTTTTTAAGATTATCTCTTGTCTTGTCATTGTAGGCAGACAACGCTTGTGGATTTGCAGGAATGGGAAGGGTGCAGTTTATTTTTTGAAAGAATCTATTGAAATCATGGGCCTATGGCTCCGTACTTACCTATCATAAACATCTGTCTGCTTTTCAGAAATAAATACAGAGAATTTCTAAAGAACTCCCATTTTGTTACTTCTGATTGACAATTTTGCTCTCAAAGCACAAGGCCATATTTCAGTGTATCAGTGAATTGTATTTTAACACTTGGCAGAACTCAATGATCTGTTGCAGAAGAGAGTCCTAACTTCTCTCGAGCACGGTGGGGCGAGCATGGCCAGCTCCCTCACTTTGAGTTTAAAGAACAAGCAGGTAGAACCACTGTACCATTTCTACCACAAAGATAAGCTTAAAAGAAAATCCAGTTAGGTGTACAACACAGGTGTTTAATCTCGATGTAATAGAGACACAGACGGTGTTTCAAGATTGACCTTGCCTAGCCAAAAGGTAGATTTCTCTGGGTAGCAAGCCCTTACCATGTTTCTCCCCTGCAACCAGCCTCGATAGAGAATGGCATTATGATCACCAGACAGCACTTCTTTTGCTAATATATTCAGATTCAAATTCAAATCTGAATCTTTCTTTGTCTTTGATCAAAATGCCAAAAAAAAAAAAAAAATACAGTTGCTGCTGTTATTTCTGTTAAGGTTAATAGTATTATTCTGTACATTATTACTTTAATTTGTAAAGGTTAAAGAAAAAAATTTCATCATGCTAACAAGCATCTAATTCAGTAAGGAAATTTATCTCATTAGAACTGCATTTAAAGATTTAGGGAAGCTATTAGTGATTATTTTTCTGGCACCCATAAAAATATCTTTTTCTGTGAAAAAAATCAACTAAAGTTATGCAGTTTTAATTATCATCTCCTTCAGCGTAAGAGCATCAAAGGATGGAAACGTAACACTAAATGTAATAGAAAAGCAACAGTGTTCGGATAATATTGCAGAAGAAATCGAATATTGTGAAGCATGGAATTACACACCAGAAATCTCATATAAATTTAAATGAAAAGTTCTAATGGGAGGCCTTTTAATCTAATGAAAACATATGAATTTGCAAAGGACGATGTCTCTCATTTAAGCTATCAAATTTGATAAAATGCTCTCAGAAAGGTTTAGGTCTAATTGTATTTTCAAAAAATAACAGTTGACAGAGAAATGTAATAATCTTCTTGAAGAGAACCAACAGAAAAAATTAATTAAACGAGGATGCTACAGCAGAGAAAATGAGGCTGATATGCACCTTGTTTACCAGAGTAGAAACACATTCAGCAAAGTAGATATTGAAACATCAAACTTGTTTTATCAGTATTGTTTCATCAGTATATCAAATGTTCAAATGACTACTTCTTGAAATATCCTTTCTTCATGACTCTTCAAGTTTGACTATCTACAATTGATCCAACACATACCTATAAGCCAAGATAATGCTAAACAATTACTTCCCTCAGATACACTTCTTTCAGTGATAAATACTCATATTAGTTAATTAATTAATTAGACATTATTTGGTAAATGATCTGACATTATTTCTCCTGTTAATAGGAATGATAAATGAAACACTTTATGCTTGTATAGTTCTATATATTTGGATCCTAGCATTATTACTTCAGGCTTTCTGGCAAGGTTAACAAGCTATTTCTAATTTATTACTCTTTTCTAAGCATGTCTTAATAAAATGAATGCAATAAGTGATAATGCCTGATGATACTATAATACTATTCATCATGTTTCTTAAATAAGTTTGTATTATTTGGTTTGTTTGTAATGAATAAAAACTGGAGAAGCGAAGTGAACAGTTCTGTATATGTATTGCACTGATTATGTGAATGCCTCCCTTACTCTCAAAAACTGTGAAATTTGTGAAATTATAATTTTCTTTAGATAAAAGGAAAACAGCACTCCCTTTTAGCATTATGATGTACTAGCTGAGTTGAGATTTTAGCACGTATTTTTATACTGCTACTTCCTAATACGACTAAATGTATGTTGTTTGCTCCCAGTCTGGTATTATTTTTAAAATGTGCAGGGAATGTTCGGTTTTATAACCAAATTTGAAGAAGCACAGGCATTATCCACTACTATTCTCTAAACCATCTTAGAGCTAATTTTGACTTCAAGCAGCCTTCTGATACAATTAGCTATATAAGTTTTAAGTATCAAAGAATAATCTAAACTTATTCTGTCTGAATTATATGCCAGGTCTTGAAGAAAGTTTTAAAGGACTTAGCTCATTGGAAGTCATTATGCTTTTCATGGGCAGTCAGAACAAATGTTATTAAAATGAATATCTCAGTGAGATTCAATTATTTATCACAGGTTTTGCTTATAATGATTCCACTTTCCTTTTTTACATCCTGACAAAAATTTGTATGAAATAATAGTTATTCATAAGCTAGTATTATTTGACTTCAGCAAAGAAAAAGATTTTCCTTTGCCTCACGGATTTTTTTTTCTTTTGCTGTGCTTTCTATAGAGGGATTCAGTTTTTGTGTTGAAAGCGTTTTTTCAGAATTAGTTTTCCAGAAGGGGGTAGTAGATGTGAGTAATTTGAAATTAACTCTTTCTTCCTAATGCCTATAGCTGGACACACTTTGCTCAAGTCTACAAAATTAATGTTAATTTCAGGGCTACAGGAAAAGCATAGCCCACAAGCTCTGAGTATGCTATTATGAAACAAGGTACATATGTAGGTTCCCAATGACGTGTTGTCCAGGCCTAAAGTAACTGAAAATGATTCCTCAAATTCACTCTACAAATTACTTACTAACAACAATTAAACAAAATTACTGTATTTTTATAAGCAGTGTTCTTATAGGATTTTAGCTACTTTTAAAAGCAAGATGTTTTATCATGTCCATTTTCAAGTGTGAAAAATAATGCTTAAATATGTGCTATAAGCTTCCTTTGCATTCAATTACTCTTCACAATATTTTACTAAATGTCAAGATTTCCTAGATAGTCCTGTTCATCAGATCATGAAAGCAGCCCATTCCTCTTAGCAGACCACAGCAGTCTGAACTCAAAAGTTCCAATCTGTACAGCTCGGTGGGTTTTTTAACAACCCCAGAAAAACATTCAGACACGTATGCAATTGTGTGAACAGAAGTTTGTGCAATCATTATATCTAGAGATTGCATTCATGGAAGAATACTCAAGTTTGGGAAAAGTTGCATATTTTTATGCTCAGTCTATTCTTTAGCATCCTTCTAGTGTTCCTTTCAGATGCAAATTTTCACTCCTTACTGCTGTTCTCCCTTCCTTTCATCAAGATTGAGATCCTTAAGTTTGTAACACACCTGCTAATTGCCTCACACATGCACATGTCCTTAAGTGAGGGGACATGCTGTCTCTTCCGTTCTGGTGATGACCCTGACTGTCCCAGCTCAGCCCAGCCTGGCTGACCTTACTGCTTTCTGTGATGTACAACATCCTTTTCCATCCCATGAGGCAATGTTCAAGCAACATTTCAAAGCTTTTGCATACGCAAAATTTTACATACCCTTGGATGACAGTTTGTAGAACTGCTTAATTTGCCTGCTCAACATTCCCTGTATTTCCTGTTCTTCAAGAGCAATGTGACTGAGCAGCTGAGGTGAAAGCTGCCAGTTTATCTTTTCTTGACTTCCACATTCTGCATCCGTAAGACCACTCTGAGAGGGGGACAGTGCCCTTTTCCAGAGGAGATGGAGGGGCAGCAGATCTTGTCAGCCACCAGCAGGAGTAAGGACCACAATGCTATTAAGAAGACCTGGGAGTGGACTTGCAGCCTAACTTAGGGGTGACAGAAACAAAATAATATTAGGCATTCTGTAGACTTTGTTGTAAGCCCAAAACTGGATTAAAAATAAACCTTAAGGAAAGAATCTACCCTGTGAGGACAAAGGTGGGGGAGGAGATTTATTTGCAATTCACATTTTAATTTGTCATATCTAACAGATCTGACGTTTGCTGTTAGATACCTCATACCACCTTGTGTCATAATAAAACCTAGCTTTACAGAAACAAAGTTCTTTTAGTTTCGTGAACGTTGCAGGAGTAGGGCTGAGGCCACAGCACATCAAAGCTTCAGCCAGTTTAGGCTCCTTACACCAACCACAATTTCCCCTGTCCTCTGCCATGCGTATCTCCAGGTTTTTATAAACTAACATTCTTCCATAATCTGTTCCCATATAAATCTTCTCTGGGCAAACTCACCAGTGGAGGACACAGTAGAAATTTGGCATGCTACATATACCTAAATATCATGTTATTAAATAAAAATTGTAGAGGGCAAAGACACACACAGAGAAGAGACTGACAGCCAGGTGCTATGTAGGGTGGACGCCTCTATACTCTAGTGGAGTTACTAAATCAGCGTGGATGTGTGTCTATAAACATTTAGCCCCAGAGCTAAACTGAAGTCCATGGCCACCATATACTTTGCAGTATATGGAGAATTAGACAACTATGGCTGAGCAGCCTAAATTTTTTTCTTATAAACGGCCAAATGTGATTAATTTGGTTTCAAGAGAGATTCCTGTTTTAACATTTAAAAAAAATCCACTTTCAACATTTCATTCTCAAAAACTAAACCAAATATTTGGCATTTCTTGTGAAATAGAAATTTATAAATGGATTTGCAAAATTTCATTTAGGGAAAAAATGCATTTTATTTCAAAATGAAACTTTCCTTTATTTCTGTTCACTTTTAATTACTTTATCCTCTAAATATTGTTCTGTTATATGTCAAGAGGTGCATAATGCAATACTGTGCACTATGGCATATTACGTCTTTTGTATTCTGGTTTTCAGTTTTAAAATATTAGGATAAATGTGACCCAGGATGAATGGAAACATCCCAATTTCTATACGAGTGCCTTCTTTTCATGATAAGAAATGTCTGGATCCAAAGGCCATAGAAATGAACGGAAGTCTTGCAGTTCATATTGAGACACCTTGAACAAATCAGAGAAGAACAGTGCTTCACAAAAACCAACCTTAGCTCAGGGAGGCTGTCTCCCAGGACTCCCGCTACAGCTGATGGAGAGACAGAAGCATCTCTACAGGCAATTCAGAAGAGGATTCTACAATCCTCAGAAGAGTAATCCTGAATCTAATTTTAGATTCTGCTTTGCCCTCAGGAGGAACCTTTCTCTCTTCCTATTGACTATGTTGAACCTAGGGAGATTAGCTACCAGAAACAATGGGTAGTCCTTATGTTTACACCCCAAAGGTCAAACTGTTCCACCATAACTCAGACATAAGCTGATCTAAAGTGTAAATTCAAATGTTGGTATCTGTAGCAGTTGTCTTGACTTATTTTTACTTATAAAATTTTATAACTTGAAATATTAATTATTGTTATTGTTTGGACCCCAGTCAGCAGTGATAAACAATAAATAAAATAATAATAATATATTAAAATGTATTTTTATAGTAATATTGTATATGTACACATGTATGCATGCTTTGAATTTTTGGGGAAAAAAAACTTTTTAGCAAGTTTTTCTTGTGTTGTGAATAATTATTTTGTGGCTTATTTTTCCTTAATCGAAGTGATTTAAAAAGAATTTTTGGCTTCATCAAGGCAGGATTTACTGGGTACGTTCAATAAAAAGAAAAAAAATCCAAGTAGTTCTGCTTTTAGATAATTTCCGCTTCTGTTTATTTCATTGCCTCCACGGGACTGGGCATTTAATGAACATTGACAACACTGCAGCAGTAACAACTACACCTGAGCAACCTCCGTGAAAGAACCTCTAGTGTTGGAAATTAATTTCTTACAAGGTGACAACTCCGTTTTTGCTTTTCACTTCAGCAGATGAAAACCTTACTGCTTGGCTTGGGGTGCATGTAACAGGTAGTACCATGATATTCTGTCACAATTGCATTCCCAGTGCTCTATGCCAATGACAAAGCAAAAGGCAGCCAATATAGCAGTCCTTATGAACCATCGAGGTTAGACGTGAAAAAGATCAAGTAATTCTCTAACCAGTCTTGCTATCAGTTGATCCAGCCTTGTTCCATAGAGTGCATTTTCTAGGCTAATGTCTCAAGCAATGGGCCTATCACAATTGCTCCTTGAGGTTATACACAGCTAGATACGCAGCATTCATTCATATTTAACCCACATTTTCTTTTAATTTAACTACTGTGGTGTGTTGACCTTGGCCAGCTGCCAGATGTCTATCCAGCCGCTCTCTCATTACCCTTCCTCAACAGGACAGGGGAGAACGTAAGATGAAAAAGTTCATGGGTCTAGATAAAGACAGGGAGATCACTCACCAGTTACTGTCACAGGCAAAACAGAGTTGACTTATGGAAGATTAATTTATTACTAATTAAAATAGAGTAGTATGGTGAAAAACAAAGACAAAAACTAAAACATTTTCCCTCCACCCTCTTTCTCCCAGGCTCCACTTCACTCCTTCACCCCCAGCTCCTCTAGCTCCTGTCCTCATGAACAGCACAGGGGGATGGGGAACGGGAGTCACGGTCAGCCCATAACAGCTCCTCTCTGCCCCTTCTTCCTCCTCATGCTTTTCCTGCATGGGCTCTCCATGGGCTGCAGTTCCATCAGGGCACATCCACTTGCTTGGGTGTGGGGTCCCCCACAGGCTGCAGTGTGGATATCTGCTGCACCGTAGACCTCCATGGGCTGCAGGGGGACAGCCTGCCTCACCACGGTCTCCTCCAGGGCCTGCAGGGGAATCCCTGCTCCGGTGCCTGGAGCACCTCTTTCCCTCCACCTTCTCTCACCTTGGGAACAGTCTACAGGGCTGTTCTTACTCCTCACTGCCTCTGCAGCATTTTACCATTTCTTAAATATGTTTTCCCCAAGATGCCACCATCTCGGCTGCTGGGCTCAGCCGTGCCCTGCGGTGGGTCCGTTGGAGCCGGCTGGAACCGGCTGTGTCCGACACGGGGCAGCCCCAGCCTCTCCTCACAGAGGCCGCCCTGCAGCATCCGCTGCTGACACCTGGGCACCTGCACTCAGTACAACTGCATGCCTTACGAGACTATAAAAAAAGTTTTCATCTCTTTGGTGTCAGATCTTGACCCCACTAACATCCATGACAAAACTTTGGTACTGTTTTTACCTGTAGCATTTGGTTTTGCTCAGTCAAGTTAAACTTATTTAGGGCTTTTAAAATTCCCTTACAAAGGGGGAACTTACAAACTTACTTCCTTATAAACTTCTGTCGTGGTTTAACCCCAGTCAGCAACTAAGCACCACGCAGCCGCTTCCCCCTTCCCCCTCCCAGTGGGGTGAGGAGGAGGAAAGGAAAAAAAAAAGTAAAACTCGTGGGTTGAGATAAGAACAGTTTAATAACTAAAGTAAAATATAATACTAACAATAGTAATAATGAAATATAATAATAGTAATGAAAAGGAATATAACAAAAAAAAGGAGGGGGGGAGGAAAAAGAACAGTGATGCACAATGCAATTGCTCACCACCCGCTGACCGATGCCAGAGCAGCAATCTGCGCCTCCCGGCCAACTCCCCCCTGTTTATATACTGGGCATGACGTTCCATGGTATGGAATAACCCTTTGGCTAGTTCAGGTCAGCTGCCCCGGCTCTGCTCCCTCCCAGCTTCTTGCACACCTGCTTGCTCGCAGAGCATGGGAAACTGAAAAATCCCTAACTTAAGATAAGCGCTACTTAGCAACAACTAAAACATCAGAGTGTTATCAACATCATTCTCACACTAAATCCAAAACCCAGCACTGTACCAGCTACTAAGAAGAGAGTTAACTCTGTCCCAGCCGAAACAAGGACAACTTCCCTTCTCTGTTCTTCCAACACCCTCACTGTTATTGCACTTGTAACTGTGACTGAAAGAATGGAAATCCTTAAACTTGCAACCAGATATATTACTCTTTATCCTTACTATCTTTTTTTTATAATTGCTCAGTTCTCAGCCTACAACAAATAATTTCTATTGATCTGAATTTGTTAAGTAAGATTCAATGAAATTTTTATTCTAATGTTTAAAGTCCTCTTATATCACAGCAAACCTTTCATCTTCATCTTTTGAGCAATTTTGTCCAAAATTTTTTTGTCTTCTGGCAAAGTACATCCTTTGTATTTCAAGGAAGCTCATTACTCTAGACTTCAGCTAGCTTTTTTTATTTTGACGTTGCACAGTTTCAGCAGAAGTTTCATTTTAAGAAATGGTAATTCCAAAGTAAGTGCGTAGTTTCCTGACAGTAGTATTGGGAACCTTGGAGACCAAAACCAGTAACATTTGAGGAAAGGGCTGGTGAGCACAGCCAAGAGAGAAAGCATAGATGGAAAGAAAAATCATCAAGATCAAAAGGAAGAAGAAGAATAAAATTGCTGAATACTTCCTTGATTGAGCTAAAGAATAGGCCATCAGTGACTTTAGTCAATGAAATGGATGAGGATGAAATTCATTTGGAAAAGATGAAGAAAAAAGTTGAAGGAGAAGGCTAGATTATTCATGTTTTGCACACAACTAATTTCCTAGGATAATGCAATTCCATCTGTAGGCAGATGAAGTAGTATAATATAAAATAAAATAAAGAATACATTTTTACATTATGAATATGCCTAAGGACTGTTAAAGCAAAGCAGATGACAGAAATCCATGAGGCTGTATTTGATAATGTTTAATAACATACATCAGGACTGGTGGTTGTATTGTCTTTTGCTTAAATAACTCTACAGTGAGTGTTCTTACATGACTTGAAAGTCAGTGACCATGGATAGAAAAATTGATTGAGAACAGTACGGTTACTAGTCATTCTTCAGACCTCTCAGAGGACCTCATCGGGGAAAATGTATCATGGGTGCTCAAGTAGGGATTTCAGAGACAGATTTAAGGACTACAACACACAGGAGGCACTTTACCTTTAATGAACACACACATCATTAACAACCTGTCATGTAACAGATGTAGAGCACACAACAAATACTTAGAGACACTGTTCCAAGGAGAACAAGTTACCATATTTTTTGTCCTTTTGATATACAGCTGTAATTAGAAACCCTACATCCATTTTATGTGACAAATGCTGCATTATGATTATATCTGTTCTAGGAGCAGTGATCAAACTTTTGTGGGTATCATTCTGTGTCTTTTAGTGTTCTACATGTAAAAATGAGGAAAACAGTCTATTTTCTTACAAATGAAACAAAGATGTGAGTTAAAGGTGACCTGCAGTTTATTTTTAAGCAACTAAATGTGGTTTTTATGTTCTGAACGTCCCAAATAGCAAGCGTAATAGGAACAATCCTCACATAAATGATTTAACTTTGTTTGCACCTATGCAGCACAGGTCCCTTGAAATCTGGCATAATGTACTCATTACCTGATGAACCAACTTTCCTGTACTCTGGAGTCTGACATCACACCTACAAAGGAACCTCAGTTAACCACAATGAAAGAATTTGGGTAAGTAAAGGAATTTTACACTGTTCAAATTTGAGAGAGTCACATGAGTACTTCAGGGTCCAGAATGCATGTTCTGCTGATCAAAAAAAAAGGCTATATGGTCAAGATTTTACATATTTATGCAATGCAGCAAGTTTAAAAAGACTGTAGAATTCAACTTTATTAAGTTTAGAAAGTTTCCTGCCTCTCTCATGTATTCAGATGCTAAGTCACATTTCCTTGTGGCTGTAACTATGTTATCAGACCATCCAGACAGAACCTTCATGTCTAGTTGCTAATTATTCTTTATTGCAGTTCATATTATTTCTAATATATATGAGCATTTTCAGGAGTTGTAATCACTTTTATTACACTACCATTACCATTTCATATACCCAGTGGCCTTTTATAACTACAGAAGAAGAAAAAAAAATTAAAAATCATGAGAAATATCTCGACAGTTGTCTTTTTAAAGAAAAGATTGCAGAAAAATTTGTCACAACCCTATCATAACTTAGAAGAAATTTTTTTGTGTTAATGGAAGTACAGCCCAGACATGCTTACTCACCCTGAATAGAGCCTCTGGCATTTAAATTCTACAGTTTAAGGACACGATTGGTTTAAGTTCATGAAAACCTTTGAGCAGTAACAGTTTACAGGCTCTTTACACCAGGTACAGCAATTTGATTTCCATATAGTTTGGCACTTTGTCTCATTACCCTTCCATCGCTATGAAATTTACAGCAGTTGACAAAGAAGTTGCCTCGTATACAAAAAGCATGAAATCTATATAACATACGTAATGCCCTTCATAAAAAGCTTTGTAATAAACTAATATTCAACCAGTTAGATGAGGACTTTACTATCTTCCTTACCAAACTACAGTAGACCCATTGGCTTTGTACCATAGTTAAAATTATCCAGAGGTTGTATTCATCATACAGTGCTACTCAACAGCATTTCATGTGATTTACTTTGCTAAGAGAAACACTTCTGACAAAGACGGACAAAACCTACAAATCAAAGAGAGCGCAATGGCTGGTGGTGTCATGTCACAGTGACAAAGTAACCTAAAACTGCATGAAAGTGTAACCCAGTAGTTTCTAAGCTGCTCCACTTCTGGGATCACAATCTTCCTTCCATTGGCAAAATCTATATTCACAATTACTTAGCTGGTAGCAGAGGGATCTGTGCTCTGGTCTTCCAGGAACTACTTACACACACTATGGATAAAATATATTTCAGGCACCAAAGGAAGTGTTGAACACTGGAACATAAACTCTCCTCATATACTGAGACACTATCTTTTAATGCATATTTTTTTATAAACCATCATGGAGTCATTCTTAATCTTCATTTGGTAAGATAAATAATCTTAATATCAGGAGTTTTTCACTTTGCAGTGGCCTTCAACTGTGTTTCGTCAGTCCTGTGGTACTTCTCTGAATCCCCTCCCATTTCTCTTCATGGCATTTTTTGAGAGGACATTTGAGAATTGTCTTACATAAAAATATGAAATTCCAGCGATATTTTAACAGTGGTAGCCCAAGTTTTCTACTTTATGCCATGAAGAATGAATTCCCCTAGATTACAGAAGACCACTTCAGGTTTTTAAACTCTTCCTGAATTTTATAGGTAGTTAAGGAATCAGTCATCCAGTTTACAGCATGATTTGGTGATTTGGTATTCATAAATTTGCTCTATTTGCATATCTGCTGAGCAGCATATATTTGTAGATGCTAGTCTTTCCCAAGTTTGTTCATATAAACACTGATTATCATCCTTCTTTTCTTCCAAATTGTCCCTAACTCAAGAAAAGACAGAATAGTTTTTTTAAGAACAAGTGCCACTCCCTTACTATTTTGCCTAAATGATCCTTCCTAAAAGAAGCATAAATGTTGATTTTAACATTCTAGTCATGTGAATCGTCCCCTCAGGTTTCTGTTATACCAACCAGGTTGTGTTTATGTTCATAAATAAGCAATTCCAATTCTGCTTGTTTATTACCCAAGCTCCTATCATTGGTGTGTAGGCAATTACAGATTAAAGAATTTCTTCACCCTTCGTCCTTTGGTGTCTTGATTAAGTTTGTTCTCTGCATCACAATTCTGTGCTGAAAGTTCATGTGTTTCCTCTTTTCACCCTTCTCTTTTATTTGATGTCATCCTAACTACTGCAGTATACTTCTTTGGTACTTCTCTCAGTGATGTTTTCTAAGGAACATTAGAAGGTTTTAAGGACTTCCTAATGCCTACATTGAAATTAATTCTCAGAACTGATTGCAATTTTATTAGCACAGTAACACCTTAGTAGAAATCCACAGTTGGTTGGCACCTAGTATGCCACGCCTTTGTGTTTACTTTTGAAGGAAGCAAATAATCTACCTCAGATTTGTTGATATTGTGCCACATTTCCTATCTTTTTCATCAGAATAAGTTCTGGTACTGCAAAATACTTTATAGTAGCTAGCAATCCACTTGAAGTTGTGTTATATATTAACTTTTAACTAGGGTGCTACTGGACCGTGCTAGGACAGATTGAATCAGATGTCACTTCATATGAGTAAAGATCATGCTCAAATTCCTGTTATAGCAAAGCAAAATAAATTGTGACATGGTGATATGATTTCCTTTCACCAAGCTGTCAGGCTACAAAAGTTGCACAATTCACAAAAACAATTATGTTCATAGGCAGTCATTCTTAAGTGTGTCATTTCTTAAGAAAGTTTTATAAATAATTCAAGTTGTGAGTTTAATTAGTGTTTAAATGATCAAAAAGATAGTTCTGCTTAAATAATGATATGATTTTACTAGCAACTGTTTTACCACCACGAAAATCACAGAAATAGAAAACTTCCTAAGACATCTAAACACACTTGAACAAATACAGACTGGTCACTATATTTTTCTGGAGGTAAACTCGATTGCTTTAGTCGTGCAAGCAGGATTTACAGGACATCTCTTGGGAGAATGCAAGGATCTTGATAAGTTATGTATTAGTATCTTAGTTATGTATTTCACAGTTAGCAGATATTCTTAAGACTGACCCGTATGTCCTAATTCAACTTCTGTAACAGTCAACAAAATGTCTTCTATTGCTAATGTTTGGAGGAGGAAAAGGTCCTTATTAATGAGACTTTTGGGGACCTCTGACAGGATGTTGTGATTAAGATTTTGCAGCTATCATAGCCATGGGGTATAATTCTTGCTCCATGGAAATCAGTGAAAGTTTTTGCTCCTGACTTCACACATGATCTGTGTCTTAAAAGTTGGTTGCCTAACTAGAGACAAACCATATCACTTTCGGCATGCTTTCATATTGCACCTGATCATGTGTAACTCCAGAAGGGCACTGAACCCGAGTGGATCCTGTGACATATCTGTCAGCCCCACGTGAATGTATGAGATACAGAATACCTGGAATAGCACTGAATGCCTGTGTTTAGGCCACTAAATTTTACCCAAAGCATTTATTAACTTGGGAGTGATATAGAAGTGGTGGGGAAGATGAAAAACAAGTCCATTTTTATACACATATTTGCATTTTTAATGTAACTTAAACATGAACTTGTCATTCAGCCAAGCCTTCTTTTAAGTGGCAATGTCTTAGGAAAAAAAAGAGGGAATTGAAGATGTGAAAGAGGAGATCCTAGCAGGTCTAAACTTTATTTTATTTTCCATGGGAATTAATGCATACTCTTTTTCCTAACTTTGATTACCCAATAAAATATTTTAATTTGTATCTACTTGCCTCTAAATCATCTTACTCTATTTTCCTACTTTCTCTTAAACTTCATATCCTGTTTTCTCATTATAAGACACTGGCCTTAAAGTTAGTGCTCTGTTAATCTGGTCTTTTTTATATATTATAAGGCAACTCAACTTAATTTCAATATCTCAGTAATTTCAATCACATGTACAGTGCCTTTGGCTATAGATGCAAAGTCAACTGTTACAAAATCTTCCTTTAAAGTGAACCAATTTTATGCCTTCATGACACATGACTGGGTATCTCTACTCAAACTACCTCCAGGTGTGCTGATGTATATATGAAGAACAACAATGGATCATGCAGACACGACAGCTCAAGTCCTAGAAACTATATAGGGACATTACCATAGTGCTGGGACTCCTATTTCTACTGTTGTCACATACCTTTTCCAATTATTATTAAATTTTTAGTTTTCCAGTGGAATTCTGAAACATCTGAGACGCTTTCCTTCAGACAAATGTGTTCTTCCAATGGCATTCGGTAGAATGTAACCAACTTTTCGCAGAAGCATGGTTTCCCAGTATCAATTCTATCTGACTCTCTCTACAGGGCCGGGGGGGGGGGCAGAATTAAAAATCAATTCTAACCCTTCTCTGGTCTTCTGTTTTTTAAAAAAAGAAAACATTAGCAGTTTTGAATTATCAGATAGCATGCTCCACTGATAACCAGTTTTCTCCAAATGAAAAAGGGTGAAAATCAGCTCTAGAAAACAGAATTTGAGTACATAAATGTGTCTACATGTGAACCAAGTGTCTAAGTTCCTAGTATAGCTCACAGAGATCTACTCAACACAGCGACTGGAGTCCAGAGAACTAGTCAATTGACCAAATGTAGGTGACTACTGTAGCATGCGAAGACTTGCTCTCCACTGACTGTACTGATCAATTTCCATAATGGGAGATGAACACCCAACTAACATGCAGGCAGAGCGTTCTTAAATACCACCTGGAACAGAGTCGTCGTTTCAGCTGCCGACACATAGGTATTTAGTACCTCTGAGACAAGCAGAGTATCTGAGGCATTCATGCAAAGGCAGCAAACATAACACTCAAAGTCTGCACCTGCTGAAGATCAGGTGGGGCACTGTAAGTTATCTCAGGTGGCACCAGACAGCTGTGTTTAGGCAACTGAATTGAGCCTATAGTGTCTTGCTGAAAAGCTTTGACTGAAAATGTTTCCAGATCTTTATAGGCAGAGCAGAATGCAGGCTAGTCCAGATTTTCAGTTCCATGATTATAATTGTTGATGCTAAGGAAAACTATCCATATTATATCAATCCAATTAACCCCCAATATATTATAAAAGCATACTACTGACAAACAATATTCACAGGAGTTTACAATGAAATTCTAAAAGCAGTCAAATGCCTGCTGATGGATTTAGTGAGGATTTTATTTACAGGAAGTAGATTTCCAAAACACAATAAAGTTTTTTCTTTCACCAGTAAAAATATATTCTTGTAAATTGTAAAGATTCTTGCGCTCGTAAAGATTCACTTTGAGCAAGTGGAGGTTATTAATGAGAGGCTGGTAATCTCATTAAATGAGTGCACTCACAAACATCTCAGAATGTATTATTCCCATGATGCACAAATTTTCAGACTAAAAGGGGTTAAAAGGAAGCAGAGTGAGGAATTAAAAACAAATAAGCAACTGCTTATATTTCAGATAAATCCAACTTTGTTCATCACAGTGTCTTGCAATATTACGACAATGGTGGTGAGCTGAAAATACGTGCAATGCAGGGTTTTGGGGGATTAGTCTTCTTAGTCCAACCAATAATAATGGAAAACAGTTTTCTACGTTACACAAAGAAGTAACACTCATTTTTCATGGGGACCCTAAGTTTCTAGGAAAAATCCTACTATTTTTCAAGATACTTTTGAAGGACAAGAGAAGAGATGTACAGAAAAAATTTGAATTATCTGTTCTTTGTCTCACATTGTTGTTTCATGAGTAAATCTTGTAGAGAAAGAAGAAAGTCACTTTGCAGTCCTCCTGGGGTACAGCAATCGTGTATGAATCCACAATGTCCTCTCATCCATGCATCACTGGGGAGGGAAAAATCAAAGTAAGCTTTCTCTTCCAGCCCTGCAGTGTGCCTACTTTCTCTTTTTGCTGATTACATGCTCTCTTTACTTTTGAAATAATATTAAAAACACATAATAAAAACTTTGACCATTTGATTTAACCATGTTGTTTGTCTTAAACAACATATACAGAAATGATCATCCACCCCCCAAAACAAACTCCCAGCAAACAAACAAAATCAGCAATAGCCACCATGAATTAGGAGAATGTTTTGCATTTCTTTCAGCATAAAACAGAAAAATAAATCCCATCAGTAAGTAAATGAAGTGGATCTCAGCATAACCAATCTATGAGCTGAAAATTAGTTTAATTCCCATGGTAGGAAGGTTAAGAGATTCATAGATTAGAGGGCCAGAAGGGACTGTTGTGATCAAATTTATAAACTTATGCAGAGATTTTCAAAGGCACAGAAGACATTTGGGTACCTAATTCCCACTGACTTACAAAAGAAGTTGAATTTTAATTGTAACTTCATTAAAAACCTTCCCTTTCAAAGAACAGTAATTTGACCAGTACCCTGAATCCTAAATCATGATGCATAATAGTCAATGTTGCCCATGATTCAATTATCAGTGTCTCAACATAGTCAAAATGCAAACAAACTGTAGCACTGTCAATGCCCAGTATTTTCCCTCTGACATTACCTGCAGAGGAGCTAAAAGAAATTTGATCGCTAGACCTATTCACAGACTTGGGCAGCCATGGTGGTGATGAAAATACATTTAGATTGAAATAGGAAACACAACTTTTGGACTATTTCTGTCTGAAGTAAGCAGAAGTACATCCAAAATCTTACACCTTGAGGGAAAACACATTTCTTATTTAATTTATTTGATAAAACTATTCCTTCTCTGTGCGAGATGACCTGATGAAATCACCACATAATGATAAATCACAGATTTTCAAGCTTACCAGAGCACAGGCAAGATCTACTGCATTCAACTTGGAAGGGGTTAAATACATTCCAGTTACCAAAAAGGACTATCCTTGAGCAGGAAATGGCACATTCATCAAAAACTTGAGGAAATTTGTTCATCTCTTAGAGTAAACTGTTTCTCCATGGTCTGCTTCCTATATTTAAATACAGTTTATCTTAGTTTTAAAAATAGCATTAAAAAATGCTAATGTAACAACAGGGAATAGAGGAACAGAGGAAGTGTTATGCTGGATGAGACAGTGATCCATCTATTCCTAGTATCCGGTCTCCAACAGTGGCCATTAACAGGAACTCTTCTTTTGTTACATATATATGATGTCTTCCAATGAAAGTTTTAAAACTCTGGTTGTATTTCTCTTCCGTTAAGTTTTGTTACATTTTTTTCTTTATTTATTTCACCATTACTGGCTATGCTTTCTGAAGTGTTGCCAGAAACACAACTGCATACTTTTTTTATTCCAACTTTGCTGGCTCTGAAGAGCCAACAGTTGATGCTTTTCTCCAGCAATCATGTTTTGAAAATTCCTGTTGGTCTGAAGGATTCTCTCTAGTTTCAGAGACAAAGAGAAAATTTATGACTGGGAATACTTGTAGAACTGAAATTTTCTTAACATGGAAGAAATTTTTTTCAGTGGAGCTGCTGCTGCTGCTTCCTTCCCAAGGTGACTGACGTGCAAGCTCTGGCTGCCAATATGCTGACCTCCCAAGAACAAAAGAAAAGAAATCTCAGCAATGTATTTGCTATCTAAACATCTGCAATATTGCTACAATCTCAAAAGCTGAAGAGATCACAGGAGTTTTTTATACATTATTGAGTTCCATCTACAGTCTGGGTTCTTTATTTTTACGTGCATTACTGGACTCAAGCTCTGAAATTATACTTTTGAGTAATTCTGGCCAACAGCTACTTTATCTACCAAATGGAAATAAAGAGAAATTGATCTGACTGATGTGTTTTAGTGGGGGAAAAAGTAGTGTCATCTTTTTTGAGAGGCAGATTTTCCAGTCGAGTATCTTATCCAAAAAAGTAGGCTTTACTGGCTTCAACAAATCATACTGATGCCTATTCTGAAAGTTCAGGCATATGCAAAATAGCAGTTTTGAAATGGTAATTAAATTATTGGAAAGAAGTAGTGCACTTTTTCCTTTATCTTCTCCAACAACCAGCACCACCTTGTCTTTCTCTTCTACTGCTAGCTGTAATAAAGATTGAGAGAACATACTGCAAAACAGAAAAAAACTCCGTTCACAGACTTAGTTCTATAGTCTTCTGTAAAACATAGAAACAGTTTTCCACCCAACCCCTATTGCTCAGCATTGGATAAAAAAATACTTTTGAATCTTGTAGGGAGGAATGATTTCTTATGTTTGTTTTAGCTAAGAACTTCCTTTTATTTTATAGGGAAATTTCATATCACTAATATCTTAAGAGATCGTTTCATTTGAATCTCCCACCGTCGATTATTAATACATGGGTTCTGTTATACAGATCAGATAATATCCCCCAAGCTAGATTTTCACCAGGTTGCTGCCACCTTTGGCTTCCATTGTATTGAATTTGAATCCTTTTAGGCTTTCTTTGTTCTTTTTTCCAATTTCCTCTCACACTTCCTCAACGTAGCTCTGTCCATTCTTCTTCACAGAAATGAGATGTAATGACACAAATGCCCTACTTCTCCCTTTGTCCCATCTCTCTTCACCCCCAGCCAGTGCTGACTTTCTGTAGATGCTCATACAGCTTAAGCATCCTTTTTCTCAGAGATCATCATATCTGCGGTAGCAAAACTGTACAGATTTTTCAGTCTGCACTTTAGCTAGTACAAGGAAGACACAAGTCTAAAGAAAATAAAAATATTTTCCCTGATTCCATTTCCTTGTTGCTCTTGGTCCTCCAATTGTCCTAATGCTCAAAGTACTCCAGTTTGCCTCTGTTGAGACAAACTCAGGCTGGCTCTGTTGTCTGTTGGCTTCAAAATGTTTGCAAACACCAGGGTTTGTCCAAGGTAGCTGCAATTTCACCAAGTTTACACCGAACACAGAAAGATTCAACTCTGTTTTTCAACTCGGTTTCATTACTTTATACAGATGCTGAAACTTGATTTGTTAGGCCTTGTTTAAGCTCACCATGTAAGTAGTTTGCTTTTGATCGTCTGACTGGTTTTCTTGAGAATCTTAATTTTTCTTGCTTGCTTCCTGTGGATGTAGAAGCCGATCTACCTCAAGGGCGACTGCTGTGCTTACTCAGCAAGATAACATTGTCTTTGGAATTAATTTCTAGAAAAGCCTAGAATAATCACAGAAACTACAGATGTGAGGCAAACCTCACTTTTTTTAACTTTAGTTTTAAGGACAGAAATTCGGCATTTCTGGAAAACAGACAAATAATGAGTATTATTTAGCATATTCTTTCCTGGGGAGCTGGGAGAAGAAACTGTACTAATAGTCAATGCCACAGTACACTTTTTTTAAATCCTGAAAGGTGATCAAACATCACAGTAACAGCAATGAGCTAAAAACCTCTATTAAAGAAAAACAATTAGAAACATGTAATGTACATTGGAATACATTACATGTCTCTTATTTTTGTTTTACGTGAGTACAGAATGAACAGGCTGCAGTGGAAAAACAGCTGCAGCTCATTAAAAACATGAAACGTCAGGAATAATAGCCTATTCTTAACCTTTTAGTAAGACCTTCATATATATTCAGTATATACAAAAAATATAATTCTTGAGATTAGTTCACCATAATGGAATCTTTTGTCTCTCACATACATCCAGTTTTCCTCTATCCATCTATAATTCTCCCTTCTTGGTGTCCAAGAGAGAAGAGAAGAAGTATCAAAACACAAATTAGATAGATTTTAGGCACTTAATGTTCCTTTATAAATACACTTTTACAATGTAATTATATTATGATAAATCTTTGCAGTTTGTAAATTTTTAAGTGTTAAAAGCTGTATATATTGTTTGAAAGAAAGGAGGATTTTAGGCATTTGAGTCAAAATTATTTTGAAAAATATGTTTTAGGAAAGTATTAAATTCAGTTCTAAGCTGTCTTTGGTATCAGTGTGTTCCTTGATGAATAAATAAATAAATAAATAAATAAATAAAACAATGAAATTTTTCATCTTATATTTCCCAGTAAATATATCTTCAGCTTCTTACCAGGGAAGAGGGAGAGAAAATATCAATTTCACATGTGCAATGAATGATATTCCAGAGTTTTGGATGCTTCAATAAACAAAATATTTATCTCTTACTAGTCAGAAATGATAAAATCAATAGCCTCAAGCTTCTAATTTCACAAACTTCTTTTATTCCACAACAGTTCCTTTGAAAAGTACAATTTTGTCAGTTTTTTAGTGCTTTATTACATTGGTCACGATCAAACTATTGTGTATGAAAGAACCACATCCAATATGCACAACCTGTAGAAAAACATTTTAACTTTATAACAACAGTCCTGAAGCACATTTTACAGAGCAGGCTCAGTGTCATGCTAAGGAGAATTAGCCTTTATTTTGAAGTAGCACATCTTTGGTATTGTTTAGTCACAAGTGAGTAATGATTATGGTAGTTTCCAAATTCTGTTCTATAGTGTATTGGTAGAATGTTTATTTGTGGTACAAGTGAGAAAGGTAAGAAAGGGAAATTGCAAGAAAGGTAAAATTGGGAAAAGGAAAATTGTGTCTGATTTCTTTGTGGAGGTGTAGCAAAAAGCTGTAGCTTTCCCAATTAAGGTAAATTGATTTGAGGGATCTTTTTAACTTTGAGATATAGCAGTCTCGGTTTTATTTAGGATCTCCTAAGTAAGCAGACTGAGAACCACCTCTCCCTTTTATGAAAGTATAAAGACATTTTTCTTTCACACAGAAAGGTTTCTTTTTCCCTCCCAGATGATTTATTAAGAGTTTATACAAAGATTTCAGTCTCCTGTGAAGCCTCCTAATTTGTTAATCTTTGAGCACACATGAGGATGTGATAACCTAATATTTTTAATGCAAAAATATGCAGAAAATGCACTTAAAAATACCACAGAGACACTTAATACAGCAAAAAGAAATTGGAAAGGCACATCTGCATTTTGTTTTTCTCTCACTTAAGCCACCCTTGGAAATGGTGGCTTGGATATTACTTGTGTGACATTCTGAATACCTTATATCTTGTTAGTGAAATTTGTCTCAGAGATTTTCCTCTACATGCCAGTACACAGGCCATCTCGAAAGCATCCTTTAAATAGTATCTTTCATACATTGCTCTATTTTTTATTATTAATGTCTTTCAGAGGATGGGTTGTGAACACAGCTCTCTACTTTTCATGGACAGAACTACTATTCCTGGAGTTGTCAGCTCCAGCTGTGTCACAGAAGTCTAAAAATAAATGGATATACTGCAACCTGGTGAGACTGTTATACTCCTGTGGTGCTCATTCTTGCTCCTCAGTGAGTTACACTAGTTCATCGGGTCTAGTCCAAAGGAAGTTCCGCCCTGCTCTCGTGTATTTGTAGAGAAAGGTTTTGAAGTAGTAGCCTCTTTCTTGGGAACGGGGAGGAAACTTGTCTGTTCTTGTTAAGCATATAATAAAACGCATTGAAGATCTTTTCAAGTCTGCAGCAGTTCTGACATCGCATGGTGCTAGCACAGGCTATTCCTGCAAAGACCTAGACTGTGAAGGAATATATAATCAATCCATTCCTACAAATAAGTGGAACAAAAATCATTCAGTGAAAAACACTGTTGTTCCCCCAAAGGATATCCTACTTTTTTCCCTTCATACACATTAGTCTGCATCTTATACACGTGAGAGTTAACCAGCCTCTGAATTCAACCGCTGACGTGTCATTTACATAGCTTTCCTTCTTCCAAGCAGCCTTCTGTAGGCATTTTTGCTATTTTCTCCAAAAAATGTGGCATCTCAGTGTGGGTTTTCCCTATCAGAGGAAAGTAACAACACCTTGAAATAAAATCAAAGCCACAGCCTCAGAATAAAAAAAGTTAGTTTCAGAAATGTGAAGAGAGTATATTAGAAGTGTCCTCCCAGTAGTTTACAAAAAAAAAAAAGAAAAAGGGAGAGGGTCTTAAATAATTTCAGCAAAAGCCAGCACAGTTAAAAGTAAGCACTAACTCTGTTCTCTGGAAGAGAGAGGCAGAGAAAGCAGATAGTACCAGCTGCCTTTATAAAAGGAAATATGTTAAGTAAAAGTCACTTGTAATAACCATCAGTAGCTACAGTTAAAAAAAAAAAAAAAAAGAAGAAAAAAAAGCCAAGTTCCAACAAAAACTAACAACATTGCTAAAATTCAAAAAGTTGCTTCAGGGTTTTAAAATTTGCTAATAGAAAGTAAGACATTATATATACCGTCAGCTCAGTGATTTGGCTTCAGCTTTATCTACTGCAAAGCAAGAGGTCAGGGTTAAAGAATAGCCAGAAGACTCCTGCCTTTGGGACCAGAAGGGATGAGAAGGATGTGCCCTTCTGGACTCAGGGGAGGGAGGAGGTGCAGCTCACTTCTCTCTGGAGCACACCCCAAGTAGATGTCTAGCTACAGCAATGACAACAGTAATTACAATCTCAAAGATAGCAGAATAGCTGAAACAGCATGGGGCAGTATCAAAAAAAGGAAGAATCCTCAGGAGCTATTGAGTACCCTCTGAAAGGCTGAGCGTATGTGGAAGACCTGAGTCTGCCTGCTTTAGAAGTTTCCATTAACAGTGAGTAGAGGGATTTAAGACAGCAGGTATAAAAACATGCGTTGTTGGAATCTAAGACAGCAGAAAGCAAAAAATGTGACTCATCATTAGTCATTATAAGGAAATAAAGGGAAGTGTTCTGAATACAGATGAAGCCCTTGACAGAGGCAATGACAGCTACTGAAAAGACAACAGAGCTCTCAAGCCTCCCTTATAATGACAGCACTACAATTGGATTTTACATGAAGCACAGTCTGCTTGCTCCTTGTCATTTCTGAATCAGCTAGGGTCTGACACGTTGCTGCTCCAACAAATAACTTATCATTGAGCTTATAAAAGGTTAAAGTTCTCTTTACTTATAGATCACAAGAGCAGAGCAGCAGTGAGAGACCCTACTCACTATTCACATTTGTTTCTTGAAATTGTGTCCCTAAAAGTTGAACTGTAACACAGGCTTTTAGCCAAGGAAGTTGTTCGTACTCAGCCATTGTGGTGACTGTGCAAAGGTGTGCTGAACACATTCTCAGCTGCGCTGCTCCACGGAGAGCATAGAGGGGTATCATTCCCTCCAGCTCAGGAGCAACCCTATGTCTCTGCAAGAAATATAATGATCAGCAGAAACAGACTTGCCTACAGGAAGTAAAAATGAAACAAACAAAACAACAACAAAACAAAAAAAACCCCAAACAAACAAAAAAAAACCAAAAAACCAACCCCAAAACAGCAAAGACGTGTCTTTGTTCAGAATAAGGTAAGTATAGAACAAATGTATTCTGAAGGTGATTTTTAAAGAGAATTGGGGCAGGTTATCAGAAAACATTTTCATATTGTGCCTTGCTAGAGTATGCACTGACCCTTACCTCAGATTTCACATGTAAATTAAACTGTAGGAAATTAGCTCCAAAACCTCATCTATTTCCTAGTGTAGTGATCACAAATCTTTTCAGGTTGGTCTTGCTGCTCCCCACCCCCATCCCATCTGTCACCTTTTCCCCTCACTAATTTCTTGTCTTCCCCAACTCCTGTCTTCATAGAGGGATGAAGAATGACTTCCTGTCTTCCTCTGGGATCCAGCTCAGCTTCTGCCCCTCTCCAGTTTCTCCAGGACTCTCAAACAAAAAGAACAAACAATAATGAAGTTTTTAACACTCCCAAGACAGTGACAGACACTTACATTTCTTATCAAGAGACTTCAATGTGGAGGCTGCACAGAAATTGTGTAGGTAATAATCTCTTTTAATTGGATCACAGCATAAGACCAGAAGGAATCATTAGATTATTTTGTCTTACATCTCATATATCACAAACCATTATAACTTAGACCATTACACTTCATCCCATTTATGCCTTTACAGAGCTCAATAACTTGCATTTGACTAAAACAAATCTTCTCGAAAGGTATCTGGAAGAAATAGAGAGATGTAGAATTTCTCACTTCTCTTGGTAGTTTGTTCCACCAGTTAATCATCCATTAAAATCACTGTTAAACACAAAGGTTTATTTCCAGTTTGATTTTTTCTTGCTGCAGCATCTTGCTATTGGTTCTTTTTTTTTTTTCTTTTTTCCACAAAATTAAAAAGCCTTTAAGTATACAGGGTGTTCTCACAAAACGGTATTTAAACACTGTAATCAAACTGCCTGTAAACCTTCTTTCTGACAGGTAAAACTGTCAGAATATCTCACTGGAGTACATCTCTCCACACTGCTTAAATCATTCTTGTGGCTCTTTTCTGCCCCACTTCCAATTTTTTAACATCTTCTTCAAAATACATAAACCCAAACTGAATCCGGTTCCACTATCAGACTCCCCGCTACAATATTCAGGAACAGTATAAAGACCGTAGGAAAAAAAGACAGACATTGAGGAATTATAGGTAATGACCTCACATTGTGTAATGAAAGAGTCAATGTTATTTTACCATTAAAGTGTAGGATAGGAATTCAAATGTCTGGGGTTTAGTTCTCATCATATTGAAGACTGTTAAGTAAATTTGGGTAATTATTTTTCAAAATTTTCTGATTTTGTTACACCAGATGTACTAAACTGCAAGTAGGACCTTCTCAAGGGTGTTGCAACATTTAATTCTTTATAGTCTCTAAGTGCTTTGGGATCCCCATCTGGAAATCATTATTACAATTAACATTCATATACCTCACCACATTTTTGTTAATGTCATATCAATAAAGGTATTCTAGAAATCATTACTAAAATCTCTGTAAAGTACTTCTTTGTAATCTAAAAGAATATTCAATAAAGTTGAAGAGACATATGAATGTTTTTCTGATTTCATGTCTGAAAATTAAAAGTTTGAAAGACACAAACAATTCTTAAGAAGAGACTCCATCTTTCCCATTAACAATGAAGTCCAATGTATTTATGCATCTCTACTCATTCAGTATAATTCTTCTATGTACACAAACAGAAATACATATTTGTGTACAAAGTTTAATTCTAAGATTGGGAGGCATAATGGAGCTTAATTTTATTATACTAGATATTTTTCCTAGAGGTGCATATTGATTTCACACTGTCAAACAAACTGCAAAATACATTATAACAAAACAATTAAAACTGCTGATAATTATTACAATTAACTCGCTGCTTCTTACTAATGGAATGTTCAAGCATCCGAGAATTCCTGATTATCAGAAACTAATGGATGTTCTGAAGAGGATGTCATTTTCTGTAGCAATTTGTTCTTGGCCAATTTAATGTTCCCTCAAAACAGTTTTCCGTTCCCAAATGTCTCATTTGTGGCTTTGCAAAGGAAAGAATCATGACAGTATTGTTTCAGTGCTTATTTTGTCTTCAGAAGGCTCAGGTCTGTTCACTTTGTTGTTATGCCAGGAGCATATAATCCAAAATAAAAGAAGACTTGAGTCATTTTATACATTCATTTGCTAAACAGAACTGGAGGATTCTCATTTACAGCAGTGTTAAATGTGAACTAATTCTACTGAAGTGTACAGAGTTTTGGCTGGAAGAAGGACACTGAAGCCTGGTCCATTTTATCTAGCTGTATTTCTGTGTCATGGGTGCTACTCTGGCTGTGTGAAATCTCTTTATTATATAGCTCTTGATCCCTGTTGTGCTGCAGTAACGCTTATGATGCTGTTCCAGTGCCTGACCATGACGCTGCTCTATCTAGGTTGCAAGAACAAGCACCCAAATGGAGTTTAGCTATTCAAATCCAAACTGTGCCTGCAGTAGCCCTTTGATAGAAAGGGCAAGTTGGGAACAGCAAGGGACAATCCCTCCAAGCTTACTTCTGTCATGCATTTCTTGCACTTGCGGTGCCAGCTGTACATCAATTAAATGTTGTCCTGAAATGGAATCTTTTCTGCAGGGAGTCATATAACTGTTTTGGCAACCTCTTTATTGTGCTACTGTAAAAACTCATGATACAACAATTTAATCTGTAATTTGCTTTATGAAATACTGTTATGTACTTTTCAATAGGGAACATTGTGATCAAGGATGGCATCAATTCTATAGGACACCTGTTTTACAGAACAAAATTTCTCCAGTGACTGACATCTTGGGAAAACACATTTCTCAAAAGCTACAGTGTCTGCAAAAGCATGAGACAATTAAATTCCTTTTTGAGATTTGTATTTCCAGTGTCGTCTTCTTGTTCTTCAGAGAAATAATGTAATTAACAGGGACAAGCAAGTATTATTAATTATTTCTCCAACATCACCCTTGTGTTTTTGTGTATTGAACATACAGGAGAACATGGCTTGTGATGTAAAGGTCTTACAGTCTTTTACAAATAAACAATATATTTCAAATAAATAAGCCATCACAGCCCTAAGAACCTTCCCATAGAAAACAAAACAATGTGAGAAGAAAAGCTTTATATTCCTTCATTAGATGTGTTTAAGATATGATAGAGTTTGAGGAATAACAGTCTCTCTTTGTATTTTAAATAAAATTCTCAATAAACTGGGGCAGAATTTCCAAGGATTACTTTAAGACTTTTAATCTTTTTTTTAAAGCAGGAAATACATTAGTGCTTTGCTGACTTTTAAAGCAGGAAATACATCAGTGCTTTGCTGAATCAGGACCTAAAAGAGCAATCCAGTCACACTCTGGGACAAAAATATCACAGTGTGTAAAATATCCATAATGTGATTAAAAAGAAAAAGGTCATTTTGAAGCTTTAAAAAAATTTAAGAGTTGAAGCTTTGAAATATTTCCACACCTAGGGTAAGCAATATATAGCTTCACTAATATGTTCACCTAATAACACAGCTTAGCTAATTACACGGCTCGAACAAACAGTTTTGTGTCACTGGGGATAGAGGTAAGGAGCAGGTAAGTCCATTCTGGAGTTAAATGGCAGAACAATAGTTCTTATAAAGCGCCTGTAAAATAGACATGCGAGTGCAGAGTACATTGCTGAGGGATGAATGCAAATGCCATCAATTGCATATTGACCACTGAACCCACTTATGTCTGTGGGAAACAAAAAGGAACTGAAAAGCAAGCAAGAGAAGCATTGGTAAAGCTTAAGGGAAAGCACAGTGACAGCCAGTCTATTCTGTGCCTTGGAGTACAACACAGGTGCCACAGCTAACAGAGATCAAAGGCAGAAGTCCTCATCATGCCATATTTCTCTTACACCTACCTGGAGAAGGAACCAAGTCAAGTATCTCAGGAATTCTGTGGTAAGTGTTAAGTTTTGAGGGAGAGCACCGAGCAGGGAAAGATTTGGAAGCAACAGAGCAAAGAAATTGCCTGTTGTTGGAGCCTGACTGTGCTCATTGAAAGAGGACTTTTTCTTTTTAAATAAGCAGGGTGGCAAGAAATAAATACCTGTCTCTGCCAGGAACTTCTCCTCCTAATGGGAAGACCCCATAATATCCCAAAAACGAGTTTTTCCATTTAGATCACACGACAACATATTAGTGCCAAGAGACATGAACATCTAATTAATTAATTAGTGTGAGCAATATATGTCCCTACATCTGCTATATTCACTTAGAGTCCAGTGTGCCAAATGAGATCACCACCTTTTTGTGACACACAGTATGTCTGGTTATTTATTTGTACTGCATTTAGCCAATAGCGCCATGATTTTGATGACAGACTTCGGGTGCTGTTACAGTATGAAACAATATTTTTTTTTCCTATTTCATCTTAATTTAAAAATAGCAAAGCAAAGTAAAATGCCAGTGAAAAATTAGAAAAGGCTAGAAAGCTTTTGAAGGACTTTGGAGTACTCTGTGCTAGAATACAAAAGCCCTATTAGCTTCTCTTTCTCAAAACATAAATGTGGGCTCACATCTTTAGCAAATATCTGGGAACGGTTGAATTGTACTACAATTTCTAGCATAGTTTTCTTCTATGATCTTTTTTTACTACATTCTCTTCCCTCCCACCCCTTTTTCAGACTTCATATCCAGGCTGTCATAAAGAGTTGCTTAGAATGATTCACATTTTAAAAGTACTATGGATATGTAAAACATGAATTAGTCTTACTAAAAGAATTAGAATCAGAATGTAAAGCAGAGAAAAATACTCTTTCAAGCAGACGTGAGGTTCGCTGTAGCCTCAGTACCAAATTCAGCTCTTGGGCTTACTACTTCATGGAAATTGCACCAGCTAACACGCAGGGCAGACAGATCCCACAGTGTGCGTCTTTCTCTGTTGAGTTCATTTAGACCTATCCTATGTTCACAAGCTTGGCATGCTCAGACAACTTATTTGTGTTTTTAAAGCAATGATTTTTTAATTCTTTTTTTTTTTCCCTAAAGAAACTTTCCCAAATATTCTGTATGTAGATGTAAAGCATCACATCTCAGTTCTGACATCTCAGGATCCTTCTTAGACCTGAAGGTCATTATCACATTTAAGGGTCCGAAATGGACATAACACACATTTTAATTCTGGTAACGTGACAGAGTAAACCAGGAACAAACGGCTGAAGACATGTGTCATCATAGATCCCTGGAAGAACAGCAGGAGGCATTGAAGGTAAATAGAGTAACAACGTGTCCCAGCCCTAGCTGAATTTCAGCTGGAAAATGAGAAAATGAGCACAAGGATTGATTGAAGTCCCAGCTGAGTCATATGACACCATTAAGCACAAAGAAAACCTTTCTTTCCTAATACCAAGACAGTTGAATTCAGGGTTATTAGCTGAGTTTTTAATTCTTCATTGTTCACAGCAGAATGCCCCTCCCTAAAAACCTCAAAACTGTTGTCAGGCTATGCTAAAAAGATTGCGAACTATTGGTAAGTGGGAAAAACTCTTTAATTTGGGCATTTTATGAAGGACACAATAAAACGAAGTAAGACAGCTGAACGACTTCTTGCCTCCTGCAGTGAATTTTAAATACCTAGAGAAATAAAAGGCTGTCATCACCTCAAGGAGTTTATGGTCAGCCTTGTAGACGGGCTGAAGCAGTGTGCCGTGAGAGTGTGGGGCCAAGACAGAGAGTCAAACTTAAGCTTTTGGCTTCCCTGCTGAACAGAGGCTCAGACAGGTCACAGCGGTGAATCGCGCAGAGCTTTTGATAGAGTGTTTGAAACAGGGAAGTATTTTCCATTGTTCACTTCACTTCTGGAGGCACACGGAAAGCATATTTGTGTCACCAGTGGGAAAAGACTTGCCTTTTTACCACAGGAGTGTTCATCTGCCATTTTTTTTGGTGATCAAAATATTGACAACTCACTGCAGAACAAATGTGATGGATACAAGAGTAATCAAGCAGTGAGTGAATCTGATGAGTGCATTCACATTTGAGATTTGTTTCCCCTTCTCCATCCCAGGCTGAAGTAACTGTGAATTATTTTAATTAATCTGCCATAGAATGTCATAATCTAAATAAGTTCAAAAGATTTCAATACAATCCATAGCACATTACAAATATCACCTTCAGCTACAGTCATTTCTGTGGTCTTAAATCTGAGAGACATGCAGATAAGATGACAGGTGTAGCATAAAAGAATAAAATATAGTACAAATCAATTAGTCAAGTCATTTTTCTTCCTTAAGCAACATTTTTTTATAAAAGAGAAATTACTACAACAAAAGTGACTGTAATTTCCTTAATGACTGAAAGATCTACATATTTTCCCTAAAAACTAAATTTCACTCTTTCAGTGTAAATTGTAAATAAATTGTCTAGTTTTCCATGATTGCTATAGTTCATCACATTGGAAACTGTGCCACCTGCACTGAGAGATACATTCAGTAACTCATGTCCTAAACAATTGGATGTAATTAATATGATAGTCACAATTAATATGATGTTTTCATATCTAAGATGAAACAGGCAGATGGAGACAAGAATCTCACATGCATCTGGTACCAAATAATAGAAGCCTGGCAAGAGATTTTTTGCTTGACTTGCTATTTACATATTTGATTAAGTACTAAGAGATTTTATGTGTGAGTAAGCTAGAGACCAAGACATCCCATAAAAATTCCAGCATGGTAATCTTCCAGTTTCAAATGTAAAATATACAGCGCATATAGCCCACCATCTTCCTGTCTTAAGAAGTGAGTCAACCTTTTCAAGCCATGCAAAAAATACCATTCTCAGCAATGCAATAGACTACATAATTAGCAATAAGAATCTCTCATGATAGTAGAAGTCCAATTAAGAAATGAAACACAGACAATGAATGTATTTCTGATGGTTTTTTTCCAATTTGAAAATCTAAGTCCCACAGAGTTTTACTGGGATAATGGGTATGCTACAAGTGTTAGTAAACATGGACTGCCCCTCCCACTTCTTTCTGACAACAGCTTTCACAAACTTTTTTGGTACAAATTGTACATCTAAGCAGGGTATCTGACAGCCTGACTCTGTCTCCTGCTGTTACCTTTCCAGGCCCATCTTACCTCGGAAAATTCAGCCAGTGGAGGAAGAAATAACAACTCTGTCTTTTTAATAGCAGGTTAATTTTTTGAGCTTTCATGATATATGAAAGATACATCCTGTAAATCCATCTCCTGCATATATTTTGGTTCCTTCATGAGAGAGGGTCTCTCACTCGCTCATGTTGAAGCTTTTCCACTTTTTTATGGAATAATTAGCATTGGGTTAGAACAACACTCAGAATGACCCTTCACTTCTGTCAGTTTTGAGATAGAGGACTCAGGCAAAGATCTGGTCCTAGATACTAAGTAATTTCATCTCTTCTTTCATGGACATTTTCTTTGTTTTTATAATTATGTTATTTTCTTTTAAATATTACTTTAGGCCATAATAAAATATATGTTATTTGCTAGTGCCAGTCTGCCTGGGCACTTCAGGTAGTGTAGTGGCAGTAACCCATTCTCTTCACTATTAAGTGGCTGTTTTCCTTCAGTTACTGTATCATCTCCGAACTTTACCAGTGATTATTTCCTGGGGTTTTTCGTTGTTGGGGGGTGGGGGTGGGGGGGTGGGGGGGATATGTTTGGGTTTGTTTTGGCATTTTCTTGGGTCTGTTTTTTTTTTTCCAAGTCATTCCTACAAACAGGTGATAGATCAGTCTTGGATCAAGGGTAGAAATGCAGCTGGTCAAAGTTATCATTATATATAGAAGGGCTGACTGTCTATTTCTAATAAACTCATGTGAATTTGTATGAATTATATTTCCTAATAGGAATTCAATGATAGTAGAGCCTCATATTGGGGGTGTTGGTTGACAAGAAACTTAACATGACCCGGCAATGTGCGTTTGCAGCCCAGAAAGCCAACCATATCCTGGGCTTCATCAAAAGAATTGTGTCCAGCAGGTCAAGGGAGGTGATTCTCCCCCTCTGCTCTGGTGAGACCCCACCTGGAGTATTGCATCCAGCTCTGGGGCTCCCAACATAAGAAGGACATGGACCTATTGGAGCAAGTCCAGAGGAGGGCCACGAAGATGATCAGAGGGCTGGAGCACCTCTCCTATGAAGACAGGCTGAGAGAGTTGGGCTTGTTCAGCCTGGAGAAGAGAAGGCTCTGGGCAGACCTTCTAGCAGCCTTCCAGTACCTAAAGGGGACCTGCAAGAAAGCTGGAGAGGGACTTTTTACAAGGGCATGTAGTGATAGCAGAAGGGGTAATGGCTTTAAATTGAAAGCGGGTAGATTTAGATCAGACGTAAGGAAGAAATTCTTCCCTGTGAGGGTGGTGAGGCACTGGCACAGGTTGCCCAGAGAGGTTGTGGATGCCCCCTCCCTGGAAGTGTTCAAGGCCAGGTTGGATGGGGCTTTGAGCAACCTGGTCTAGTGGAAGGCGTCCCTGCCTGTGGCAGGGGGGTTGGAACTAGATGACCTTTAAGGTCCCTTCCAACCCAAACCATTCTATGATGATTCTATGATATCAGGCACTACTATTAAAAACTCTTTATCAAGTAGTTTTAAGTGGTGTGCCTTTGGATCAAGTGGTTGTGATTCAGCTGAAATGAAGGGGAACCAAATAAAAGCACCTCTATAATTAAAGTTTTAAATTCAAAAAAGAAAACTTGCAGGAGTTGAATTGAATGTGGTAGAGACTTAGAATCTGACTAAGTCGAAAGTACAGGAATTTTCTTCAATTTTCATTACAAGTAGAGTAGAGGAAACTTGGAGAAAAGGGCCTCAGATCTAAGTGGATGAGAACATGTCTTCAAAAGTAAGAAAAGCAGTAAGGCTGCAAGAAAAGGAAAAAGGGTTTAATCAGTAGTGAGAGTTATGTGTTATAGGTCAATATGTTTAGAGAAGAAATGAGAACTGCAAAAGCCAAGATAAATTAGATCTTGCAAAGGATATTAAAACAAATACTGAAAAGTTCCTTATCCACGTAATTAAAAATAGAGCAAGGAAAGAGGTTAAATATAATCTAGATATGGCCCCAAAACCTGAATTAAGGTTTTGCCTCAGTTTTCAGTAAAGTTGAGGGCATTAAGCATATTAGAAGAGGCAACCTAGCTTATAGAAATCAGGGTCTGCAAATGTAAATTACCATAAGTAGGATGCAAAAAAATATCTCTAGATATTCAATGCACTCAGGTTGGGGGACATGATAATCCCTATCAGAAAGATAATATGATATTTCAGCTAATTCTAAGTCTTTCAGCTGAGTGTAGCTGCTGTTTTCAGTCCATATAGTACCACTGCAGTTGTGAAAAGAAAAATATGATTTGGGCGCTTACTGTTATGTAATGATTTAGAACTAATTTGAAGGAAAGAACGAGTTAAGACTTAAAACTAAACAGATAATAAGATAAAAAAACCCTGTGAGCTCATAAAAATTGTGATAACCAGGCTAACAGACTACCTAGATGTTCTTCGTAGATGATTTTAAACAAGTAGTAGGTAAATGAAATTAGAGAGAAATGACCAATACAGACCTCAATAAAGAATTTGATATCTCAAATCATACTAATAAAAATTAATAGTATAGAGCACAAAGTCATGTAATTTGGGATTAATAACAATACTTTTTGCTATCAACCAGGATTTCATCAGTTTGAAGTGATAAAAGGGAAAGAACTGCATTCAGTTGACCATAGGATAACTATGGGCCATGGAGGTAAAGTGGCTGCAAAACAGGGAAGGCAATAGGAAAATGCGGGGGTGGGGGGAGGCAGACCAAAACCTAACTGTTTTTTTAACAGATACATGTATGAAAGTTGTCATCAGGACAAAGCTGCCTCTGTCAGTTGAAAGGTTTGTCTTTGGATTTTTATGCCACATGCTCCTAGCATCTATTAGTTTAATGTGACACTTAATGAAATTATTTACCTTTTATTAAATGAAAAACCCTATGTAGAATAATATGTGGATTTTGTTAGAAAGAAGAATACCATTCCAGATTATTCAGACAGACATTCATTCCTCAGAAATGGCACTACTGGAACACAGATACCCTAATAATGACATATAAAAAGAACATAATGACACAAACACATACATAAAAATAAAACAAATATTTTGGCAATGGTTGAATATATATGGGCATGGGATTGATGATAATTTTTCTTCTGACTAGATCTTATGCACTGTTTCCCATAGATTAATATTTATATAGAGTATGAAGCATAGTAACATCCTTATAAATAATAATTTGATTAGCCTCATGGCTTTAGATTAGATTTCTGGCAAAAAACCATAAGGACACAACCTCTGCTGCATGGTTTTCAACTCAAGCTTCAATTAAAAAGTTTACTAAAGGGTGTTGGGCAGGGAGATGGTGTCAAAACTTGACAGGCAAAGAAAGTACCTTGACTACTGTCAAATCTGTTGGCCTTATGTTTCTTTCCTAAGACAAAACATGCCATACATATCTTATATACTTCTACTTTCATATTCCACAGCTGATTGCATATTTCAAGAGAATGAAAGAAGAAATTAATTTTTAGAGCATACAGAACTCAAAACAGGGTTTAACAGCACTTGGCTGACAAAAGGGAGACACAGTCTACCAAAGTCCAAATAAAAACCATGGAACAGAGGGAGCTACAGTGTAATTATTTGCTCAGAAGTAATTCAAAAGTTAACATTTTTCACTGACAATCCCTCCCAGGTGCAACTCAGTAAGGAGCATTCTGCTAAAACATACACCCAAGACCCCTTTCAATTTCTGGAATATAAAACTGAAAAAAGTTAAAAAGTTTCCAAATTTTTTCATCTCTTAGGCTGTTGCTTCTAGTTTCTAGATGCCAAGGGCACACTTGATTATATAATTTTATTGGCCAGAAACAACTTCATATTTTGATAAAACTTTGAAAAGGAAAGACTATTTGGTGTTCTGTACAGAATATTGCAAAACCTTAGAAGAACCAACTGAACAACCACAGAGATGTTGTGTAAGGCTTCCTTTCAGAAAAATCAGGCCTCCTTACTGATGTTTAGCCACCATACCTTCCAAAGCTTCTATAAACACAGTCTAGTATAACTGCTTCATCAGATGAACTATTGTTTTCCAGCCAGCATGACACAACCCCATATCTGCAAGCATCTAATTCAAAAACACATTGAGATTCTCAAATATTTAAGGAACAGACATGAATATGATAAGATAAATATCAGTTAGTTTGGTATAAAATTTTACAGTTTTTCAATGAAAAATGACTGGTTTGTTTTCTATTGTTCTGAATGTCCCTTTATTCAAACCAATTTGTTTATGTATTTGGATAAAAGAAGTAATTTATGTCTCTCAAGAACAGTTCCTACAGCTTTTACAGGCTTCCATGGATTAATCTTATGCTGGCTTTTTTCTGTAGCAAGGTTTTACTGAAAATTAAATTGATCTACAGAGTCTCTCACAGTAGCAATTTGCCAAGCAAGGATATTATCAGTACCCATATAAATGAATAAAAGCATAATATCAACATTGTTTAGAGACAACATACTATCTCTAACTCTTAAATTAAACAATGAGATTATATGCCTTAATGACATGATAAACGAACATACCTTCAAATTCTTATTTTAAAAATGATATGAGTAAATTAAATAATTCTACTGTGATATCACCACCTGTGTCCTTTTTTTATGAACCTCACTGCTAAACAGTTATTTCAGTGATTCAAATATCAGGAATAATTCATTATCCTGACATGATGAACCATTCACAGTGACTTCATGCCTCCTGTTACAAACTCCAAAATGGGTCCTTAAAAAGGGACAAGGCTTTTTCTTGTTTTATTTGGCAGAAGTGATCTCCTTAAGAGGAGTATTCTTTCTGAAACTTTATATTCTCTGAAAGTTCTCTGACATTATTGCCAGGATGCTCTAAAGTGAAAATCAATTGCAGCAGTTTTGAAAGAAAGGGAAAAAAAAGGTCCTAAAAATTAAAAATCATGGGGGCTTCTTTCCCACCAAAATTTTTTAACTGGTTATCTCCGCTTTTCTATATCTGAGACTGGCTATGGATTACTAAAACTACAGATTATGTAGAACTAAACAATTAACTGTTAAACCCCTTTCAATGAGAAGCATTGGAGTTTCTTTCTCCCATTCAACCCAATCTGCAAAGACTCACATCTACTGCAAATCAAATAAAATTTGATTGTAAGGTAAAACCCTATAATCATGGCCCCAAGAGAGACAGTGGGAATTTTGTCTTTGATTTCAATGGGGTCAGGGTCTCACCCATAATGACAGTGCTGGGGGGCCGTAAGAAATGCTGTCAGGTGACTTAATACCACTTTGCAGCATACTTGCTGTAAAAGATCCTGCCCCAGGCAAGAAAACTCTAATTTTACAAGGTGACATGAACACAGGTTAGAGCCTATTCATATTCTTTTCACATATATAATACTGCTGACTTTTCTTTAATTGGAGTAAAGGTCTGATTATCCCCAGAGACACCTCAATGTATTTCTTCAGACCAGACTTTAATCCCTCTGCTGATCCATCATTTCTTGGGTCTGTTTCACTTGACAAGGCCTTGGCCAAAGCCATACTCCAAATTCTCTAATCAAGAGCATGTAATTGATTGCTCATGAACAACTCTAAGACCTGTGCTCCCACCAATGAACCATAGGTCATGGATCTCGGCATCGTATTAGAGCTTGATTGCAGCCAAAAAACTCTCAGATCACTTTTCAGATCAACCCATAAGCAGATGCATTACTTGCACTGCATACACATAATTATCATCTGTTAAATAAAATCTATCTTACCTTGACTGTGTGCTAGCTGAAGTGTGCATACAGCACAAATGTGGAAACAATGAGCATAAGTTCATTTATTGCCTTCAGGATAACGGATTTATTTCTACGCTGTGGGTAGAATGTAATCATCCAGGAAAGCAAAGGAGACATCCCAAATTGTAGCCTTCTCCCTCCTCTGCCAGAGCTGAATTCTAACTCCTCTCCCACAGAGCACTTCTGGTGCTCATTTGGTCAAGAATGCTATTAGAGGCAGCAGAATAAATCTTTAAAATAAATGTAACATTTAAGATCACCTTCTGTCTCTGTGCTGAAAATGTTGGTTGTGGAGTTTAATTTTCATTTTTCACTTCCAGTTTTTCCCACTGTTCCACAGAGCTTGCTGAATTTCCTCTTTTAAAGTTAGTATTCATCAGTAGGTATTGTAAAATGGGTTTGAATGAGCCATAGCAGGAAGAGGAAAAATTATTTGAAGATAACCCTACCTAGTTTTGAGATGCACAGTATATTTGGGGCTTTTTTTTTGTTTTAATCAGTAGTTGATGTGATATTACAGAAGTGCATGCTATTAGTTTATATATGGTCATATAAAAGGAACTGTTTTCAAATGTGAAACTGAGCATTCACAGTATTACGTATAGGTGTTAAGTATTTTTCTGTGGTAGTTACATTTTCATTCTCATTCTTCTTAATTCTATCCCTAATTATATTTTTGTGAAATGACATGCTTTTCACCTACTGTATAGTGCACCTTCAACCTGTATTGCTTGATAAAAATGAAAATAAGTTATTTTTAAAGAGCCCATGCATTACTCTCATACCATCACTGGAAATCCATACTGTGTTTATACTGTTTTAAGGCTTCTGATGACTAATAGTCAATGCAAATACAGTATACATGATTTAGAAGTTGAATTAAGTTTAATATTTAAGGCTTACTTTTCATGAAGTACTACTACTACAAGGGGAAACGGTTTACTGGAAGAATGCAAGATTTCTTCATTCTGCAATTCTGTTGCAAATTATTTCCCCGTCAAGGATAAAAGAAGGTCAGTCCTTTAAAAAAAAAAAAAAAAGGTCACCAGGTTAAGGTCAAATGATGCTGATCTGATGTCATTTACACTTATTTTACATTTCTACATGAATGAAGCTACTTTGATTTTTCATTCTGCATGGGTCAGAATTGCATTCCCTGTTTTAATGTCATTGTATCACTGCTGGATTTTTTTCCCCTCCCCTTCATTGTTCTCACTTGCTAATATCAACTTCCTTCTTTTGTCACATTCTGAGGAAGATGTCAAAGGAAAGCATCATTAGCAAATACAGAAGTCTTCAATGACTGAGCTCCCATCACTGGGAAAATCAAGGCACTGATATTTAAATGCAAATTCCTTCATTTGACAAAGTCAATCTGGCAGTCCTTTACCTGCCAGGATAGCTGAACTCCCAGTCTAACACAAAAATGAGCCTTTTGGATTGCTGGGGGTTAAACCAAGCTGCCAGGAAAGCCAGGGGAGAGGATCTGACTCCCAGATGCCTCTGCTAGAGAAATTAATCCTGGAGTTTAGCATCTGGATCCTTCAACTGCCAAGCTTGCCCCAGTTGTGTGTTTCATCACTGGGCCAGATTAAAAAAAGAATGATGAGCAGGAGCAGGTTCTGCACCACCAGTGACAAAAACGGAGAAAAAAAACCCAAACAAACAAAATCCAAAAACCCAGAAACAAAAAAACTTTAAATCAAGCGTGCCTTGCCATTGCATGTGTATGCTAATGCACTCTGAAACAATGCCCTGCTTTAAAGCTATGTCAAGAAAAGCCAGTCAGGTCTGTCAGTTTGTTTTTGCAAACAGCATGGAACTTAGAGGTGGCAAATTTGTGCAGGTTCAAACTCCCATTAGGGTGCCACCTGTCAAGTTTTTCTTTGAGCACACAGGTTTATAAGATGTATTTTGTTTCAGCGTGATAGCAACCCTCATCAAGCATTCCACTCTCACACGCACCCTGTACACTCATGTAATGTGATTTCAAAATACAGATGGGCTCCACCTGCTAAACACAAATCCAGATCTGGGCGTAGTTCCCCTTACAAAGTTCAGACATTATATTCTGGGGATTTGAGCTAGTCCCATCATAGTTTGGAATCCATCTGCGAAGTTGGATGTGTATTCAGATTCTACAATCCCTACTTCGTAATTCATGTCAAGATCCTCTTATTTTTATTTGCATAAATGTAGGATGCTCAGGAGCAAATTTTGACATTTTGCCTATCCTTACTTCAGGAAAAAAAATCCTTTGTAACCTTACTATTTTGGAGTCTAGCATTTTCCAAAACTCAGTAAAATTGTCCTTTGCTTTTCCCCTTCTCAAAGCAAACTTTGAGAGCTTCAATCATATCATCGGGGGACAAAAAAACAGGACAAAACATCACTGATGCTCTCACCATATTGATGGCAGAGATGGAGTGAATCAGCAAGGTGAGATCCAACATAACAAAACTTATTTTTAGAGCGGTCCCTCAAAGATAATGAGTTCCCTGGTGAGGTCTATCTGATTTAGAGGGAGGAAAAATTAATCCAGCTCCATAGTTTCAGTAAGACAGCTGTAGTTTTTTGCTGCAAGATGACTCTGTTTGTTACATCTAAGGAAGATGCTGTCTTGGTGGTAGGAAATGTATCTCCTTGAACAGCTACTATCTGCTATAGGGAAGGATAATTTATTTATCTGCATTATAGAGAGGCCAGGGCATGTTGAAGTTGGTGATAAGAAGAAATGAGCACTGGGAGAAGTAGCAGGGTGAGAAACCCGTAAATGCTATTCAGCTATTCTTGCTGATGCTGGAGGAGTCTGTAAGTAAGTATACATCAGAAATTGGGTACAGTGCTCAGATTAGCACATGCTCTGCTTTCCCCAGAAAGATCACACAGGAGAGCACATTACTCAGTCCTTTCCAATACAAGTCTATACGCAGCCATTTTCTTCAATATAGGTGGTCATGCCTACCAGCTTAACATCAACATTGTGCCATGGCTGGGTTTATGTGGCCTGACTGTATCCAGAATACCCTCTCAGTGGCTGGTATAAGATATGTTTGAAGACTTTGGCTGGTATAAGATATGTTCGTAAACATAAGCACAAACAAAAAGCGGAAAATTGCTTCTGCAACCACTTCAGACAAAAAAAATTCAATTTTTTAATTTGTCCCTTACTCCATGAATAATGGTTTGGTCAACATCGCTAAGACTTTCAAAAGCTTCTATTGCTGCTAAGGGACACAGTTCTTAAGATGATGTAATTTAAAGAAATACCATTGTAGAGAGCACTGGAGTCAAGTTGTTTTAAAAATTCAGTTTCCATTTTCTTAAGTAGGAAAGCAGAAGGTCTGTGTTACCCAAATAGCTACTCATTTTGAAAACACTGGACCACACTACTGAATATTGTTGCTTACATATAGCGTAGCTACAGCATGCATTTGCTATTACTACAATGGAGATGAATACAATTACAAATATTTGGCAGAACAAAAGGAAATGTTTCTACATACCAAAAATGTGGTTTAGCCAGTAAAACAACTCTACCTTGAGAGTAGAATTCTTTCCACCTGTAGAAATTCCTTTTTCAGTATTTTTTTGGCTTTTTGGAAAATCCTTCTTTTCAGATTCTTAGGAAAAAAAACATATCTTTTCCAGTTCTCTTTCACAAATAAAAATGTAAAACAATTTCTCCATTATTTTCTGGCAAAAAAAAAAATTTGTGTGTGCCATAGGACAAATTTAGGCTCTAAGCTCAGTTATTTTCCACAAACGATCAGAAGTAAAGCAAACGAAAATTCACTAGATTTGTAGATAAGTGTGTGAGCTGTTGTAACAAAATGAATATTTATGTTATTCATTTGCTATAACTTACTATGTGAGCATTATGATGTTTGTTAAAAATTGAAGTAGCTGGGGCTAAGGGAGGAAGTTTTTCTTTATGCCTTATTATGCCTGTTTTACTCTGGACCAGGCTGACTCCTGCCCCAGAAGACTTGGCCTTTTCTCAAGAGCAACTGAGCAAGCTCTACTGGAAGAAATATCTGAAATACACAGTGAAGCAGGCAGAGAAAAACACAGAAAATGGGAAATTTTAAATATAAATGGAGCCAAGAGACTTATAAGAAAAACGGAACTTTCTTACAGCAAGGGTGAACAAGGGAGATCCAGACTGTATAGAAATTGCTCAATTTAAGAGTTTCTGGCTGAAAAGCAAGACCCTTTTTCCTAGTTGGAGTTTATTTTGGAGTTTTTTGTTTGTTATATTTCTGACAAAACACAGCTTTAAAGATTGAGAGATATAAAGATTGATTTTGTTATCTTTTAGTATGCTCTAAAGAAAGAATGGAGCAGTGCCATTCCATGGCCTTGGCTGCCTGGGGTCCTATCCCAACACTTTTAGAAGCTCTTTGTCCAGCTCCTTAAAGCAAGCACAAAAGAAATTCTAGCATAATTTAGGCTATCTGACTGTAGACTGAAAAAAAAAAAAAATATCCACCAAAGAAAGAAAATCTGTACTTGTCGTGGTCTAGGCCCAGCCAGCCACAAAGCACCATGCAGCTGCTTGCTCACTCCTCCCCCCCGGTGGGATGGGGAGGAGAAAATGCAACAAAAGGCTCCTGAGTCGAGACCAGGACAGGGAGGCATCACTCACCAATGATGGTCACAGGCAAAACAGACTCGACTTGGAAAAAAAAAAAAGAAATCAATTTAATTTTGTTACCAATCAAATCAGAGTAGGATAAATAGAACCATAGCTGAAAAACACACCTTCCCCACAACCCTCCCTTCTTCCTGGGCTCAACTTTACTCCTGATTTTCTCTACCTCCTCCCCCCCGAGCGGCAAAGGGGGATGGGGAATGGGGATTTGGGTCAGTTCATCACATGTTGTTTCTGCTGCTCCTTCCTCCTCAGGGGGAGGAGGACTCACTCTTCCCCTGCTCCAGCGTGGGGTCCCTCCCACGGGAGACAGTCCTCCATGAACTTCTCCAACACAAGTCCTTTCCACGGGCTGCAGTCCTCCACGAACTGCTCCAGTGTGGGCTTTCCCACGGAGTCACGGCCTTCTCTGGGCCCAGCCACCTGCTCTGGCATGGGCTGCAGGGGAATCTCTGCTCTGGCGCACCTCCTCCCTCTCCTTCTTCACTGACCTCGGTGTCTGCATGGTTGTTTCTCTCACATCCCACTCCTCTCTTCGCTGTAGCTCTTCTTCCTCTTCCTCCACTCTTCTTCTTCCTCAGCGGTATTTTCCCCTCCTTAAATATGCTATCACAGAGGCACTACCACCATTGCTGATTGGCTCGGCCTTGGCCAGCGGTGGGTCTGACTTGGAGCCAGGGAAGCTTCTAGCAGCTTCTCACAAAAGCCACCCCTGTAGTCCCTCCCCTGCTACCAAAACCCCACCACACAAACCCAACACAGTACTGTTTCATGATGATGTAAAAACTAAAAGTTGATCATATGGGACACATCAAAGATACAAAGTAAACAGAACAAACTACAGCCAGTAATACTTCTAGAATTTTGATTGGGAAATCATAAATATGGATATGTATTGTTGAATAATACAATTTAAATCAAGCAATGAAATTTATTAGCTGATGAGAAATGTTGAAGAGGTGGCAGAAAAGCTCTCAGAATAGAACCTGTTTCCTAATCAGATCAGAAACACATATTCTATCAAGCAGATGAGTCAAACTGTAATTCAATAACTTTAAATACACAAACTAGATATTATGAATCACCCTTGTGAAACAGGAGGAGCATTGTCTACCTCCACAAAATATTGTGTGGGTAATCTTTTCCATACCACTTCTTTTGTGTCATAAGCCATGTTATTGAGGACTAGATGCAATAAAAGACTTAAGTGCCTATCTAACTTAGATACACTGTAACATTTAATTTTAGGCCTGCTTCCCAGAAAGAAATTCAAATCTCAGAGCTAAGTAAGCACACATAACTTGTGTACAAGGCATGAAGAGCATCTCAGAAGGGTAATGAAAAAAAACCATATGATGAACAAGAAGCCAAAAATAAGACACGAAAAATGCTGATCACTAAACTTGCCTGAAAGCCAATGCTGTGCCTGGAACTTGAGTCCCAAAAGGCTAGGCACCCTTCTTCATTTTGGATTCGGGTCTGAAATTCTCTCCTGGGCATAGACTGCAATTATTGTTCTTTCAAAGAATGAGATATCCTGGATAGGGCTTAAGGTATATTTACGTTTTGGAAGAAGGAACAGTGCTTGCTGTGAGAAAAACATGGGGTTAAGCCCTCCTGAACCCTAAGGAATTCTCTCTTCTTCATTCAGAATTGTTTGTTGGGTTTGCCCAATGGCTATTCCATATAAAATACATAAACAAAAGCTGGCAGACAAGAACCTATGATGATCCCCTGGTAGGGAACTGCTTCAACAGCTGGACTATGGGGCTATTCTTCCTTAGAATGCTCTTCCTGATCCTGCACATTTCCTGCAGTTCTGCAGTGTTACAGTGGTACAGCGGTACAGCATCGACAGGAACATGGATCCATATCTCCACGTAACTCCACTTGACTGACCCTTTGCTGCACAAGCTGTAAACTGAGTTTTTAGGTGGCACTCCTGGCAGGTGGCAATGCTGGGTTTCATCTCCTTTGTGCTAAAAAATCAGAAGGACTAAGATCTTCTGTTTCTCCAGTGGTTGCCCTACCTACCAGGAGAGAGAAAAGTGAGGAGGGAAGGAAAAAAAATTATTCCAGTCAGACTTTAAAAAGCAGATTCAACAGCATTTTATTCTAGGCTTAATTCAACCTGGTTGAGCTCCTACTTTCTAGATCCCAATAAGGCACAGGTGGGTGCTCTTAGCCTGAGCAGTTCTGGGTATGCACAAAAAGAAGAAATGAGAACAATAAGGACATTTCAGGCTGGACATGAACATTGAATTTTAAACATTTTTACATATAGGCAGATACTAAGCAAAGATTTCTTTACGTAGTAATACTGGCTGTAGTGTGCATTTGCACTGCTCAGTGGGGAACAGGTCCACAGAAGGGATAATGCATGTTCCTTGGCAAGCACTCCATACAGTTTAAATCCATTACACTCTAGATAACTTAAAATGAGTCCTAAAATACCTATTGATCAGTTCCATATGTATTCAAAGCGACTTGCAGCATGTGGTATTCAGTTCTACAAAATAACCCAAACCAACTTACCGGTTCCATATTCACCATATGGCATCACCCCAAGGACCTTTTGGTATACACATATAAAACAGACTTGAAATTGACAAATTCAGGACCATGCCATCACCTGGCCCATCAGTGCTGCAAGAAGAGGAATGAAATGGCAAGAATGCTTCTACTGCGTTCCAGAATCACTCAAAAATGGCACCATAGAAGTTTGGAGAAGGGCCTGGACCCACACTTAAGACACAATACACATATTTTTTGAGACTTCCTGAGTCTTGTTTTAGGTCCCTAGTACCCCTTGAAACTGAACTTTGAGGACTAATTTTGAAAGGTTCTCACATGTAAAAAAATTCTGTAGCTAAACAGCCATTTAGAATCTCTAACTACATACAAGCAATGATAGGTTCTTAATTTCATACACAAGTGGCATCAAAACCTTGCTTGAAAATGCCAAATAAAATTAAAAGATGCTTTTTATTTTATTTAGGTGAAATCAAAATTGATCTACTGTTAACTGGATAAAAACAGGTTAATTGTGAAATTGCATACTCTTCAACATGAAGGCAATTTACACAGAGCAACAGGAAGGATGAGGAAATTTAGAAGTATAATTTAAATGAAACAAATGCAGTGTAAGTAGACCCATATTCTGAAGAATAAGAGGTATGTATCATTCAGAAAAAGCAACATTACTGACATTACTAAAACAGGTAAAAACAAATTGTGCTGAAAATGTAAAGGAGATGTGGAGACTGTTTAGTTAAGTTCTGAAGTTCCTATTATAAATAAAAGATATTTTAAAATACCTGTACAAAATAATCACAAAACTGGTGAAAGTGCATTTAATAAAACACTGTTAATACCTATCTAGAATCTGCCTGTGGCCATGAAATCTGTTAACGTAGGAGACCTGTGCCCGCTGAATCTCATCCCGGGTGGTCACTTACATCCCTCAAAAATAATCTGTTCTGATAGTAGTTTATCCCTTTTCTGTATGTTTTTAATTGACTATCATTTGTGTCAAACAATAGGGAATTGGGTCCTGTATCTTCATCAGCTACAGGTCATAACCCTTTTTCATTCAAATGAATCTATTAGTGAGATTCATGAACTGAATAGTGTAGAAATAAATCTTATGACTACATCAGTACAATAGCAAGGTTTTGATGACAACAACTAAGGCCCCATTTTACCTAAAAGGAAAATAATAGTTTTATAAGCTATAATGAGAAGAGAGAGGGATGATTCATTCTGGGATCCTTAGAAAGAAATGAAAAAGAATTATATTTCACCAGAGAAGTGAATTGTCCACCTCCATGTGGTTACTAAGTAAAGAAAGGGAAGAGTAGGAAAAAGTATTTTGGACAGAGAAATATCAATGCAAAGCAAAAATGACAGATCACTGAATCTTATGGAATGTTTTTGAAGAACCTGCTCAAAATAATATTGAACTAGAATCATAAATGGCATCATCTAAAGAAATTAGGAAGTAAGCTTTGAATTTAATTACATATATATGTATGTCTATATAAAGCCAAGATACATAAAAAAACCTATAGGTATGACTACCTTATTCCTTAGACAATTTAAAAAAAAAATCAAAATAGGTCAGTAAGTACAACTATGTTACATAAGCTATTACCTACCTCATTTATCAGGAGTCAAACAGAAATGGTCTTCAATAGCAGCAGCAGCAGCCACACTGTGTTTTAACATTGAAGCAACCAGATGAGCAACCCACTGAATTAGCTCTGGGAGTCTCAAAACTCACAAGCAATGTTCCAGGTGGATTCACGCACTACTGCTTTATAAAACAGCAGAGGTATAAATGGAGTAGAAAGGACTATTCCTACACGTATATGGATCAACAGTCATTTTAGGAACCATTTTGAACTGCATTGTTAGGTCCCTTCTGTGCTTTAGGCTGGGATAGGTCTGTTAATTCAATTCACTTATTTCATCTGTATTATGCAGGCATCAAAATGAAGAAAACCAGTAATGAGACAGGCAACTATTTCCAAAGTTCTTCGGGGATCTCACATATCTATTTACTCCTCTTCCTGTTCCCTCTTCTGAACAATCACTGTCATTGTCTTTGTCTTTACTCTTCTCCATCAATGCTTCCACTGCCTTCAGCAAACTCCTTGTTACCCTCTGGAGTTATACTGCTTCCATTGAGGACAGTGCAATAACTTCCACTCATTTTAATGGTCCAATGCCAAGGCCTAACTTACTAACTTTTCATCTTTGTCTGAATTTCTCTATCTCTGTTTTTCTAATTTTTTCACTTCTTTGAATTATCTTCTGATTGCATACTCTGCCTCCATTAGAAAATCTCTCTACTGCTGCTCTATTTCACTTATACTCTGTAGCATTTATATTATTTAATTATGTGAAGAGTTCTGGGAAATAGTATAATGAAAGGCATTATACAAAGCAAATGGACATTGTATTGTAATTTGGTTTGGTTACTTCAGTGTGTTTATATGTTTCAAGACTTTCTTCCCTAATAGTTAAATTCATTTATGTCACAGATGTTTGGTTATTGGTCTCCTGCCTCTTCTTAGAGGTACTGTAATTGAGCACCTGCGTGTGGGGACAGAGGGAATTGGGGGTTCTTGATTAATTTTCTCCAGCTATAAATTATTTATTGCCTTGTACCATTCCCTTGTCATCCTCTTTGGGACTCTTTTAAACTGTCAGAGATACCTATTTACTTTTAATTGATTGCTACTCTGTGCTCACTGAGTTTTCCTAGATGACAAACACAGAAGAAATATTAAAACTAGCCGTATCTAACTACAATAGGAAGGGTTGGCGTAGCACAAATTATTGCTAACAGTGGAGTCTAATCTTTTGAAGTACTGAATTCCAGGCAGGAAAATCACATTTGCCTCAAAGAATGACTAGTGGTTTAAACTTTCTGGGCAACCTGCTGTATCTGACTGTGTTTGAGCATGGGAATGGACTATCCGAACTCCAGAGGTCCCTTCCCACCTGAGCAATTCCGTGATTCTGTGACAGGGCTAACTACGCATCAAGTTATTTTTTTCATAGATAATTAGGAAAGTGAATTTGGCACCTTACAATCCCATGCACAAACTTGGGCAAGTCCCACTACTTCTCTGATCTGTTTCTCTGTATGTAAAATGAACCTAATGGCACTTGCTTTCTTCAGTGTGGCACTTGCATATATGTTTAAAAAAAAAAAAATTACATTTTGACTACATTTTATGTTACTATTATAATTGTCTCTGTTTTAACATACTCTGTCTTCAGAATCTGCCAAGCATTTATCTTACAAAGATTAATGGGACATTGAAAAAAAATGCCAGCTCTTCAGATGTTAATTTTGTCATTCTGGCTCATAAAAAGCCCTTGAATAAGAGGAGAAAAAGTAAAATTGTTATCTTGTCACAGGAAAATATTGTCCACACCGTCATGTGGAAAAACACTCTACCTGACAATATCTGGAGAATAACAGTAGCTGTTACCTCACAGTAGCAGAATCATTATAATGTACCCAATAAATAGAAGGTCAAAGGTATGGTGCCAGAGAAGTCAAGAAAATAATAACAACATTTGTAGGAGTTAGTGGAACTGTTAGTAACATAACATCCATGTTCAATATCTGGCTGAAGGCTCAATACACTTATAAATGGATGACTGTGAGCCAACATCATCTGTGGAAAATATCAGGATACAGACAACTCATATTGTAACTGACTACTTAAGTGACTTTAAAAAATATTATAGTGAGGCATGACAGAATCTATAACAATGTTCAGCAATATTTTAGATATATCAAGAGTGGGAGCTTTTAAAGCATTCAAATGACCTAGGAATACCAATCAACATAGCTGCAATTTACTATATTGAAATGACCAGAGGTAAGAAAAACATCACAATTCACCATATCATCTCTGTCTGAAACTCTGGACCCTACTTCCTGAAAAAATGTTCTTGTTGGAAAAGGAAACTTTTAGAATGAGGACACTCATGCCTGCCTTCAAAATATTTATTTATATAGCTCAGAAGGACAACACACTCAAAATACACATTGTCATACAGAATGTGTACAAGGCCTTATCAGCAGGGATACAAAGCTATACCATCCCGTTAGGTTTTAGTGGGAAGAAAAAATGATGATACATAACATACTGATATATCTAAAGCTCTTGTCACAGTGCTGCTGGTGTGCTGTTGCTCAGCTTTGATCAAATTACTTTACACCCATATTTTACACACGTGATGAATGATCCACAAAAAGATAATTGAACTCCTCTTTCCTGGACAGTCAAATACATCCCTGTGCTCCCTCTGCGCTTACTACCTGCATACACTTCAAATGGTCTATTGCAGTCAAAAGCAGCCACTGGAAAGTAAACTGTGTAGTCCCTTCTCTATATTAGTGCCACATGCCATTAGCACCTTTTGCTGAAACCTATAGGCAAAGAACATGCGATGGAACACAAAATCTGCAACAAGAATCTTAAAAGACTTTTATCCTGATTATGTATTTAATAATCTATTCAGCTTTGTGTATTATTGACTCCCTTCACAGAGCATGAAGATATTTAGCAGAACATACTTTTACGTGTTTTGTATGAGCATAGGCATTTGTATTTACAATTGAATTTAAAAAGATATCTGCAATGGTATTTGTTCATCCCAATGTATATTCACCCTCCTCTCAGAACAGGACTCTTTCAGAGAGGGTTGACTCTTAATCCCAGCAATATTTCTATATTCAAACACAATTACACCAAAAATAAAACCATACTAACAGATTACTCATGTATACATTGAAATTCTTTAAAGGAAGAACAGGAAGATTCACTCATTTAAATACAACGCATGAAAGACTGGGGTTTTCATTTCCTAACCAAGTATATTGATAGTATTTTAACTAAGCCATCATCTTTATTGCACTTCTACAAAGACCTTATCATAAACCAGTGGTGCTCGAGGCATACTAAAATTGTAAGGATTTTCTCTCTCAAAGAATTAACAAAATGCCCCTCTGGCACTCTTTAGAAATTCTTCATTTGCTCCACAAACATTAAAATGCTGGCAGAGCATGAGCGTAAGAGAGAACACCAAATTAGCATTATTTAACAGCATTAGAAATCACTCTAATTTTTATAAATGATTTCTTGAAGGTTACTATCATGTAAGACAATTAGTAATAGAAAATAAAAGGACAGGCAGTTTTCAAAATTAAAACCAAATTTACAAACATTGTAAATATTAGTGCTTTAGCACCATGGCCCAACTACTTTTGATTAGCAATGCTAAAGCAATGCTATCAATCCTCCTAAAGCAGTTACAATTCCTAGTGATCAGCCTTGTTTTTTCCTCTTTTTCTTTTTTCTATTAGTCTTTTGTAGGTGGATATCATGAGTACTCTTACACCAAGCTATTGCTTTTTAGTTAATTTTGAATTAAAAGTATGTCACTTTTCTTCCTGTTCAGGACAGTTTTAGTAATTTCAGACCCATCCTTAGAAGTCAGCTTGCAGCTTCTCCAGAAACTTGATCAAAGGGTGCTGAGCTCTTGTTCCAGCTGACTCCTGACTAGGGAGGGTCATGCACCATTTCAACAGGTAGTAGGGACGTCCCAGCATAGGCGCTTGATCTAAAGTGGATGTCAAAGGGACAACATTTTGTGCAGATGGGAGCAAGAAACTCTACTGAGGACAGCGTACACGTGCTCAGCGACAGTAGACAAACCACAGAGCAGAGTCCCCAGTACCCACTGGAGCAACTATTCCGGCTCAATGGAGACCTCAATCCAGTTGGAGCTCCCAAGGACAGATGCAGCTCTGCAGACCTGAGGCCACAGGGACACCTGGGGCCTCTCGCTGATCCTGGGGTCAAGGATGATGAAAACCTCACCTGCAGGATGCGAGCACAGGGGAGAGTCTGTGTTGCCAAGTAAAGGAGCTGTGGGAGGAGGTCAGCAGGCTGTGCAGCATCAGGGATGACGAGAAAGCGATTGAACAGATCTTCTCTGGGACCCTGCACGATACAAGAGTCTGAGCCCCCAGCTGCGCTGAAAGAGGGGCAGGAAGGGTCTGTGCTTATTGGGTTGAGAAATGGAGACTCTCAGGATGGCAAAGGCTGGAAGCTCATAATTTCTGGCAGGAAATTTTCCGTATGATGGCTCCTGCTCCACTACAGAATAGGGTCAGTGCCCTGGTGGCAGACAGGAGGCAAAGACCTGTGTCCAGTGAAGCCTCTTTGATGATCACAGTCTCCTAGGAAAAGATGGGATCCACCTGACTATGTGGGGAAGAAGCAACTTCACCAACACGCCAGTCAACCTTATGAGGAGAGCTTTAAACTAGGAATGACAGGGGAAGCAGATGACCCACGATCATGTGAGGGTGGATTGGAATGGAAAGTAAAAGGTGCCACATTATGTGGACAGGAGAGACCTCATAATCAAAAATGTTGGGCTGAAAGGGGCCAATGTCAAGCATATGCACTTAAATAAGGAAGTGCCTACAGGACTGCACGATAGGGGAAACTTGTACGTTTTCTCGGAAATCAGCAAGACTGGGTGCCCATCTGAAGTGTTTCTACACTAAGGCAGAAAGCACGGGAACAAAGAAGAGGAATTAGAGGTCTATGTGCAATTGCTGGGCTATTTTCTTATGGGGTCCCCAAGACCAATGCAAAAGTCCAGAGCAAGGAATACTTATCCTCAGTGGAGGAAGATCAGGCTAGGGAACATTTAAACAAACTGGACATATACGAGTCCATGGGGTCTCACAGAATCATAGAATGGTTTGGGTTGGAAGGGAGCTTGAAAGATCATCTAGTCCAACCCACCTGCCACAGGCAGGAACATCTTTCACTAGATAAGGTTCCTCAAAGCCCCATCCAACCTGACTTTGAAATTTTCCAATGATGGGGCATCCACAACGTCTCTAAGCAACCTGTTCCAGTGTCTCACCATGCTCTTCATAAAAATTTCTTCCTTGTGTCCAATCTAAATCTACCCTCTTTCAGTTTAAAACCATTGCCCCTTGTCCTGTCACTACAAGTAACAGTAAAAAGTCTGTCCCCATCTTTCTTAGAAGCCCCCTTTAAGTCCTGAAAGGCCGCAATAAGGTTTCCCCAGAGCCTTCTCTTCTCCAGGCTGAACAACCCCAACTCTCTCAGCCTTTCTTCACAGAAGAGGTGTTCCATCCCTCTGATCATTTTTGTGGCCCTCCTCTGGACCCGCTCCAACAGATCCATGTCTTTCCTGTGCTGGGGATCCCAGAACTGGACACAGTACTCCAGGTCTCACGAGAGCAGAGCAGAGGGGGAGAATCACCTCCCTCAACCTTCTCACCACACTTCTTTTGATGCAGCCCAGGATACGGTTGGCTTTCTGGGCTGCAAGTATACATTGCCAGCTCACGACCAATTTTTCATCCACCAGTATCCCCTAGTCCTTCTCCACAGGGCTACTCTCAATCCATTCATTCCCCAGTTCATACAGGATTGCCCTGATCCAGGTGCAGGACCTTACACTTGGCCTTGTTGAACTTCTTGAGGTTCACATGGACCACTCCTCAAGCCTGTCAAGGTCCCTCTGGATGGCATCTCCTTATTTCAACTTTAGTAAGGCTTTCAAGACAGTCTCCCATAACATCCTCATAGACAAACTGAGGAAGTATGGATGAGATAAGTGGAAAATAGTGTGGACTGAAAACTGGCTGAACTGCTGGGCTCAGAGGGCTGTAATCAGTGACATGAAGTCCGGCCACAAACCATTCTGCAGCACGTCCCTAGCTCAATGAAATTTGTATGCCTGAGACACTAGCATGCTTATGATAATATAATTTCTAATCACAAGTGTTTCAAACACAAGAGTCTCCAAGATCCCTTCATAAAGAAAAGCACTAGTGCCAAGCAACCATCCATTCAAAGCAGTGTAGCTATTTATCTACGGTATTTCTCAGACATTCCTTCGAGCACTTTTTTTCAGTTAAAGCTATCTTCATAACAGTATGTAAAAATGAAACTTACCCAGAGAGACAGGCATCAGCCTCAGGCTTAAGATTTGCTGTGAATCAGTTTGAAAATAAATGCCATTAGAGAGTTCATGTATTTAGAAGTGAGCTTTAACCTTATCTTTTTTATTTGGTTTATCACAAATGGCATAATCCCAAATGAGGTCTATCTATTATGCTACCCCCAACAGTGTAAATACATGGTTAGTTGCAGGAGTTTACACCTACACATAGCTTTCATACATCCTTAAGACCTTCAAAGTAAAATAAATTTTAGTTGCGAATTATAAAAGGGCAAATAAAACAAACTAAAAGCAAGTATTCTAGGAACCTCCAAGAAAAAAAAAAAAGAGTGTAAGCTTATGCAAGGGAACGGTATAATGTAGTTCATTTAAACATTTTCATTTTTTAAGTTATGATGAGTCAAAAAAAATGAGCCAAATGCAATCATAAGTAAACGCAGTGCAAAGGACAAGAAGGGTAATACAGCTGAAATGCTAAGTTAATCAGATCGTAAAGACAGGTGGAAAGGAGGAGGAAAGACAGAAAAAGAAAAGGGAAGATGATCTGCATGGGGATTCGGTGAACTAACAGTGTAGAACAGCGAACCTAGCAGCTCTGTGCCACCATCTCTGAGCTCGGCTTTTTGTCATTCTTCATTAAGGGATTCTGAGATCTGAGTTTCTGCTGCAAGTAATTGCTACATATTTCCAAAATTATACCAGCCAGTGCTAATTCTCTCTGTGGTGAAGGTAACTATTGCCCTTGAGCATGGAATGCTCTGGGAAATGAGTTATCCTTCTAATGCTTGGAAGAGGGGATATGACGCTAGTATAGGAACAGACACTGGCGTGTGCAGCAGTCATGGGTAATGCTTCATTTACTTCAATAGCTCTCTTTTTCCCTCTCTCTCCTTCCAAACTCCTTTCCAGTTACTCATTATTGCTGCACTGAGGTGAATTAGTGGTGCTTTAAAAAGAAGGGGGAAATGGCATAATAAAAGAAGATCTAGAATGCAAAATATGTGAGAAACATACTGTATTGAAAAATAAAATTGTTAAATTAATAAATAAAAAGAATGAATCTATAATATTACCACTTACTTTTCAGCAACATCTATGACTTAGCAGTACTAGCACCACATAACACAGTCTTTGTTTCAAATCAATAATTTAATTAATTACTAATAAAAAAGAGTGTGTTGAAATCCTATATGCATACATACAAACAGATGAAGATAGGGAAATTAAAAAAAAATGTTTAACATAACCCTAATTAAAGTTTACGTTTATATAATACTTTTATATAAATGTTTGCATTTATATAATACCTGCTTTGTTTCAGGTCGAGTAAGTACATGAGGGAAAACTGAATACAGAGTGTAATTCTTAGCCCTGATGATCAATTTCTTCAAATGGAGCTTGACTGTCTTTTCATTTGTTCAAGTACAATTAGGAATAAATTCATTGAAGTTGGAGTTACAATTAGACACACTTTGTCATATATGAAGAATCCGCTCTATTGCTATTGACAACAGATTTATGAATTTTTATGCATTTATTAAACATTAAACAATGATTATATCTAGCGCTTTGTTCTAGAGCAAACCATGTGATTCAGCTCAGAGTAGTTTCAATTATTGCAAAGTTGATTTCTTTAACAGGAATCTAAACAAAAAGTGTGACTTCATGTATGCACCAAATGTGTCCCCATGTTGTGATGGACATAAGGGTGTGACCAGTGACTTGTCCTTTGGGCTCCTTTGAGCCATACCCATAGCAGGGATGTTCAGTCTAGGAAATCATGCTAAATCCAGTGCAAAGCTGAAACTCCAGACTTCATGTATGGCAGATGTAAACGCCAACACGACCTGCTTTGATCTGCTGATCCTTCCCCATTGGACTGAATTACTTATTAATGTAAATGCAGCCAATAACTTCTGGTACTTTACATTCAAACTCTTGCCCTTGGTGGGTGTTATATAACCATAACAGGGACTGCTCCACACTAAAACTCTTTCTGTCCACAAATTACCCTTTCCCCCCCCCCCCCAAATCAACTGTTTAACGTCTCAGATCCACTCTAGAATTTATCTCTGAAGGAACACATCGGTTGATTTTATGTGGCAGCAGGTGCCAACTCCTTGCAATCCCTGAATGGTACAATGTCCACCTCACTGTATCTTCATTGATCCAAGCTGGTTTTGACCAGTCTCACCCCTCAGTTTGTATAAGGAGATAAAGGTGTCCATTTTTTATGCTAAGTGGTAGTGCAGTGAGTTCATTCCTTAATTTTAAGAAATCCATGACAGCAGACCCCCTTGGTGTGGGGGAATTGGAGAACCTGTGCAGCAGGACCAGTGTAGTACACTGCACAGGAGTATTGTCCCCAGTTTAGACAGCTTCAGAAAACTAAACTTTGATTTCCTTGCTCTATTAAATCTCCTACAACTATCAGGCTGAATTTGCTGTGTCTGTATACCTCCTCCTAATCTTCTTTGACACAATTCTCTTTCTCTTCATATCTACCCACTGTTATTCCCCCATCCTTCCTCATATTGTCACCAACAGGTGGACAAATCAAGTAAACCTAAGAAACATGTTCACTGTAGCAGAAAACAAAAGCATCCACATCAAAAAAGAAAAGCAGAAAAGAAAAAAAATGTACATTGACTCACAGTTTCATTAATGCACTCAGCCTTAAGTTGAGATTTCATGAGGTAAATGGCCCAAATCAGGCTACAAAGACATTTGAAAATGCATATATATCTTAAGGCTCTGTATGGCATTTGGCTTTAAAACAATTATTGGAGAATTCAATTAATTTTGCAGGGTACTTTATGCTGATCTGTAGATGTCATAAAAGAGAACTTCAGGCAGAAATAGTGCTGTCTTTTGGCATGAACATTGCAAAGCAAAGCAACTCTGCTGGGACTATCTATATAGCTAGCATTTCCTCTAGCAGCTTGGGGGATTGGAGGGGAGGTGAAGGAGGGAGGGAAGGTGCTGTCAGCACTGAACACCTTTCAGCTTTACAATTACCTTTGAGTAATGACTCTTGAGTAGCCATTTCAGGGTGGCATCCTTCAGCATAAAGGCAGCTTGTACATGGTCAGTCTGAAGAAACAGAGAACGGCGTGGGTGCAGTGACACACAAGTTGAAACCAACTAAATTGTCATGAATGCTTTTCAATTCAGTATTGTAATTTGCTGCATTAGACAAAGTAAATTAGCTTTATATAAAATTCCTTCCTGTATGATCTTAGACAAAGATCTACACAACACAGCGCTATTCAAATAATCTGGGGAGAAAGATATCCTAAACAAACAAGGCTGATACTTCTAAATGACTCTGGTTTGTTCTATTTTCAGTGAATGTAGTGAAGGGCAGGGCACCTGAGATCTCAGATTAGAGATATTCTTAACCCTCATTTGTACTTACTGGTTAGAATATAGAGAAGTCCAAGAGCTGCAGTAAATCTGCCCAATGGATAATAGCCTTAACAAGTCCATTCTGCAGCTGGATGAAGCCATGCCATAGCAAACTACCAGGACCCAAGAATGTCCCCCTCTAAATTAAATTAATCACTTCCTTTTCATAAAAATAAACCCTACAAGGTGCCAATGAGCAGAGAAATCTGACCCAATGTTTTTGCCTCTTTCTATAAGCCTTCAAAATTTCAATGTGAGGAGACAGGAGAAAGGAATATTTTGCTGCACAGAGTTATCAACATCTCTGATATACGCCTTCATCCACTTAAGGAGTCCATTTAGCATTTTGGGAAGGATTCAGTTGCCTGAATATTAGTGTCTAACGACTTTTGAGATACTCCAAGGAAGTAAAGATGTGTACGCAGGGCTGACAAATACCACACAGGACTTACAAAGGACTTGTACCCTTCAGTAGCGGCAGCTGGGAGCCAGGCAGGACAGACTACAGCATCTCATGAGCAAGAGGTAATTTATACATGGCTCAAGTGCATAAAGCTATCCAGGTATTTATAGATAGGCTGACTCTGTCAGAGACGCAGTGTATAATGACAGATCTGATGAGTAGATCTGAAGGACAGTAAACATGAAATTAGCACAGGGAAGGAATTTCCTTCCCATCCTTCCTTCTCCTTCAGCACTGGACTGTTGGCACTGTTAAATTCTGTTGATATTTAATAAAAGCTAGCATCTGTGCCTTGCTTGCCTTGAATTACAGAGCTTCGTCCTAGGGCCACTTTGGAGCTTCTTACAAGCGCTGATGCTTGAAGCACAGCTATAACAAAAGAATGGACTGACAGTTTTTTTCTGCCTCTAGCTACCTCTGTGTTCTTTTTTATTTTATTTGCCTCAATTTTCTTTTTGGTTGGCCACCCTAAATGACCAGCCTGCAGCAATGGCACCCCTGTAGGAGACCATTTGATCAATCCTCTCTCTATGCAAGGCCTCCCAGGAACAGAAAATATCAGTGAAGGATGCTTCCATGCCCCAATTACATGCAAACACACATCACCACCACTACAGCACTGTCAGGGCTATTGAATTGGCTAGAGAGAATAACAGGGATTCTTTGTGATAAGCCATGATAGATAATGTGAAAGTACAGTTTATAATTGTTAACAATGAACTCAATATATGAAGGTTACTTCAGAATTGCTCTATAAAGCTACTTTAGGGATAAAATTCACTTCAGATCATGGTCAACATCTGTCAGAGAGAAGGAAAAGCTGGAGAGAAAAAAAATCTATCCAATTTTATCCATTCTTATCTCTCTAAGAGTCTTCTCTGATAGCTAGATGACTAAGAATAACTGGTTTAGAACCTCACATTTAGAAAGTAGACAATATGAAATAAGAAAATAGAGAAAGGAAGAGAAAATGTAAAAGGAAAATAAAACAGTTCAACTGACATCTGAGTTATATTGAACCAGGCATGCCTTCACTATCTAGCAAGCACTTGCTAGTTACATAAATTCAAATGTTTTTTGAGTTTTCAGTCTCTAAATATTCCAGTTTTTCTGCAATGAAACTGTTGGTCTTTCCTGAGTCATCCCTGTTAGTGCTGATCATTTGTATAGATTATTAGTAAATCAGATATGATGCAAACAAAACATTTAGGCCGTAAGATGATTAAAAGTCCTATTTTCCGATGTAATCAATTATAGATATAATATAGAGTTTTTTGAAACTGTTGTACATTAAAGGAATCAATATATCTATCTAGATCTATACCTTTAATGTATAATTTGTTAATGTATGTATATATTTAGAGATAATATGTATTTCTCGGAGACAGTATGTAGGAAATACTAAGGTTGGTGTAAACCGAAATGCAGTTTTGTAGATAAATTTCTGAAGTTATTTAGGACTGTATGTTTTAACATAAACTATAGAATTTCATTCTCTCAGTTCTTTCCATACCATCCAAGATATGATTTTCATAATGCTGTGAAAATTGACATTTTAAAAACAAAGCCTTTCCAAGGTACCTAGGCAGAAAAAAATTTGGGATATTTGGCAACTCTGAAATTCTTGGATTTGATGTTAAGAAAACAAGTTCTCTTTTGGAAACTGTCATGTACAATATCAAGGAGCGTTACTGATCCAGCTCAGAAAGGTATATATAATTTCCTGTGCAAACATACAGATAACTGCATATTATTTTTGCCGTATTGCAAAATGTTACTCTGGAGAGATGTCTGATATTCCCATCACACTAGTCAAAGCCAGGCTTAACACAAGGTATTGCAAGCAAGAGAAATATGCTATTTGCATGCCAAGGATTCAGGTTAGATCCAACAGTCTCTGAGACACAGTAGATTTTTCCCCTTTTCCCCTAAGGACCTCCAGGTTATTCAGCAAATGGAGCTGAACCACTCTACCATTTTTCAGTCACTGCGCAATAGGCCCTAAATGGAAAAGCAGTCTGACCGTGACATACAACTTCAGACACTGATTTGTCATCCAGCTCAACGAAATGCTTTACTGAAGAGAACTGAGATAGTAAATTTCTTTTCATATTCATATCTGCAATTAATTACAGATTCAGTCTCACCACCAAAAAAGCCCAGAATAGACAATCACCACTGATGAGCGCTGGGTCAAAGAAAAGCTAAGCACACACTACGTCTGTATTTTTTGCTTTAATTGAACTTCCTTTTAATAGCAGCAAAGAGAATCTCCTTTCTCTGCTCATAAAAAGCATATATATCTGCATCTTCCAACTCGTTTCACACAGAACTACATAGGTATGTCCACTTTTCATAAATGTGCAGTTGATTATAAGATAATCTGTGTATCTTTGTGATTAATTAGCACAGCTTTTATGACCTAGACCCCCTCCTATAAAAATCAAAACTACAGAATACCTGTAAAGAACCAGTAGGGATTTTTTAATTATTATTTTAAATTAAATATAACAGAGGCGTTACTTCTTTCTCTTTTCAAATCAGTAAATTTTCCTCCGAAAATATGACTTCCTAATATACAGGATGAGCAGGACTCACAAAACCTTTTTTTATATCTAAAATGTCAGAAGGTAAGTCCATTTCTTTGAAGACTTGTAAGGCTAGAAATTAGAGCTTTATGCTACTGGAAAGGATCAGTTTCCCAGTTTCTAACTTTGGAGTATCTCAAGATACTGGATGTTAATGTCATGACATTTTAGATATAGAGAAACTCTTTTAAGCTATATTTAGAGGTTTCAAAGGCTTCCTCTGAAACTTGCACACAATTGGACCTACAGTAACCAAGGGATCTAACTTTATATTAACAGTACAAGACATAATCCGTAAACATACTTTAATGCTTTGAAATGCACCTAAAATAGTTTATTTGTAACATATGTGGCATGTACAGAAAATATGATGATATGATTATACATTAAAGGTTTTACCACCATAAATGTAGGTCATCCAGAACAAATACAACTGATAGCAAAGACTTTCAGAAAAGGCAGCCTAAAGTGAAAATTTTCAGTCCACCCTTAGAGTACTAAAGAAGTCAGCCTTTTATTTATTTGTTTGTTTGTTTATTTATTAAGTCCACAAAGCAAATATTTCTCTTTAAAGATATAGCTTTTTTTCATTGCAAAATTCAGACTAGAAAATGCCATTTGCCCCCTCTTTCCCCCAAAACTTTCTTGGTCCTTCCTTCAACACCAGGAGTTCTACACAACAAAATAACTATTTATTGGGTTTTTGTATAATTTTTTGTATTTTCTTCTGTTGCTTAGCTATGTGAAAAATTTATTCAACAGTATATCTTAAACTGAAAGGAGAAATATACATGCTTTTAGAAGGTGGATAGACAGGACCCTCGGACCCTTTCATTTGTAAACTTATTTGTAAAGTCCATTGGTGTTTGATTTTACTTCATAGATATTCTTCATCATCCTCACACAACTTATATATTACATCTCACCTAATTATAAAAGAACTTTAAGCCACAATCAACGTGAAATTTAGCAAAATAAGAACAGTCCAATACTTACGTTGGTTACTATCATTTTGTAAGGGGATTACATTGACATCAGATTCTCCTGTATTCTTCTCCTTGTTCCTAGAGGACAATCATTTATTCGTTTGTCAGACTAGACAGAAATAAAGAAACAAATATAATCCTAAGAATTTCCCCTAGGCTAATATTATTTCTATGTGATAAATTCCTGTCACAAAATATTTGCTATTAAGCTTGGTTTGAATGGTTTCTTTATGAATTAAAGAATAAACCATGGCCAAATACCCCTCTCTGTTACCCCAATGAAATTCTGTGTGAAGCAATAGTGTTTTACAGGTGCAATGCTGAAAATTTCGATTAGCTTGAAAAAAGGTATCAAGCATATCTTTTTTCTTTCTTTTCCCCTACAAATATTATAAGGTCATCCATATGCAAGCCTATCATAAGATACATGCTATATTATGAGTGTTATTACTCAGCAGAATGCCTAAAATTTAGGAAGCAGACCTCCCAGAAAGTCAGCAATTTAGAGATTGTCTTACAAAGCACTGCAAAAGTAGATGTTCACACACAGCCAGTTTTCCCATAAATGAGGTTAATTTGTGTTAGCAAACTGTCAAAGAACCTGTCATATTCTATTGTCTTTCCAAGTATAAAAATGTTAAACAGATTACAAGACTGAAATAATACCCCAAAGAAATCCCACACAATGAAGAAAATCAGCTGGTTTATAGCTTCTTATTTTGAAATTACACTTATATCTGATTTTAAGGAGTATCTGTTCATCTAATTGTGCATATTGAAGAATAGTATTCTGCATGTTTATTTTCATAATATTTTCTTTAAAATTGCTGCAATAATAGCAATAGTTCTGGGGAATACATATGCAAGGTCAAATGTTTCACTCCATTATACACTTGAATTAGTAAGTTGGTCCTTTTCATTCTCTGCATTTTTAATGAAACAAAAGATAAAATTTCACATATTTGTGAAAACAAATACAGAGTACAATTAGTAAGAAGTGTTAATTTAACACAACTCTTTAAAATAATAGAAAGTACACCAACACGTACTGGAAGTGTTCAAGAAAGATTCTATATGTGTTGTAGCTACCACAGGGCTAATGAAATTATTGATACTAGACTTGTAATTTTAGAAGTTTTAAGTATAGACTGTACTAAGAAATTTTAGGAGAAGTTAGTGCTGCAAAGATACATTTGAAGTAATTCTAAAGAAATAGGAACCAAGAGTAACCTGACATGTTAACAAGGAGAAACAGTTCAAAAAGAGCTTAAAGCCCAAATTCACAATTTACCAGGAAATACCATACTTAGTCTAATAACATGGAATTCAATGTACCTTAGTACGAGGCACATTCTGGCCTCACACTGCTTTCTACATGGTTTTCAGAATAATTGCTTTGATTTCCTAGGACTTGAGTGAGCACAGAATCATACAGCAAATAGTGAAATATGTATCTATTCTCTTAATGGTTAGTAAAACCATCCGGTAAATACATTAATTTCATAAGTATGTTACCTTCTGGCACATACATTTACTACCACAAGTATAAGAAATTGACAATTTTACCTCTGTTTTTTTCTTTTTTTTTTTTTAAAAAGATGTATTCAGTCAAATGCTTGATGTTAATATAGCATACTGAATAAATAAGTGAATACTTTTCCACTAAAATACTTCAAAATTGCTTCTTTGTAGGCAACCTCTGAACATATGAAATGCATGCTGAAATCATACTTTATTTGCCTTTGTATCACTGAAAGCAAACAGCTATGTTTACTGTGTGAAGTTAATAAGTCCAATTCATGAGTCTCCAATACATGGAAGGAGATATAGTGGAAAATAACATTTAATTCAGCTGTGTTACCTTAGAAAGAATTTATCTTATTGTGCCTTTGAACTACATTTCTCTCTGATAGCTACATTAACCAATATTTTAGTTTAGTTCTAATATTCCAAACAAACTTTTGAAAAGTTTAGTAGTAAGTGCAGTGTCCTTTCAAGACTGAGTCTTCTCATGCTTCAAGTACCAGGAAAGTCTTCAAAAATCACTGTGTCTAGTGGTCAGCATTCATTAGAGTGACATTTATAATTTCATGTGCCCAGGGCTGATTCTTATCATTTCCTATGAGGTTCAAGTACCTTGAACTCTTATTGATTACAGGCCATACAGCATTTTTCAAGAATCAGACAGAGACATGAACATGCAACCACATGAACCATTTATCTAGACAATGAAATTAAAAGGGTACAATTTGTGAATTTAAAATATTGTAGTCATATCTGCATAACTCTTGCATGTAGAACTGTTTTTCTAAATAAATTGCGTATATATATACACACACATACATACACATACTTGTGTATACACACACACATACACACGCACATACTTATAAATAAAAATCTCCAGATAGTTTGGAACTGGATTAACCAAACCCAAAGAAGTATCGTACTCTGGAACAGAAGATTCCACACAGGTCTTTGTATTGGTCTGTTTCAGCTTACTCTGCCACTAATATATATGTATTATCTACTATGCCAATAATATAATCTAAAAAATCTTCAATGGAAGCAGATCTTTATGATGCAGGAATATTTCTGGAATATTTCTAAATGGTCACTCACATGAAAAAAAATGTAAAGTACTAATCCTTCAATGTGATTGCTATTGAAGAATGTAGCCTCTGAAGTAAAGTTTTAAGATTTTGATTCGCAGATACAACATATTTAGTGGATGACCAAATTCAAATGTGTATGTTATTCACAGTATACTGGGATATATCCTTTGGCTCTTATGTCTTGAGTCATTTCATCTGTTTACCAACAAAAAGCTGAACTGAATGCATCCCTTTCTGTGTACCTAAATACATACCATCTATAACCTCAGAAACAGACTTATCTCCTAGAAAATATTTTCTCTAAAGTTTTTTTGTTTTCATTCTTTGCATTAAGCATAAAAGCAAGAGTATATAAAATCCCCATTTTTTGTTTTCCTTTGTTATTTTTTCACAAACTGCTAATTAGAAAAGATATTTCGTACAAATGATTAGCTCTTTTGTCTGCTTTAACACTTGAAAGGTTACAGCAATAGGAAAAGGAAGAGCTTTAATTAAAGAATGAATTATTGAATACTCCATTTTAATTGATGTAGCCCTCTGCTATTATTTCATGTTTTTATAGATATTTTATGTGATTCTGTAATCAAGACAACATACACACACATACAAAAAGCAAGACTTTAACTACTGAGGGTAAAGAAGGAAGGGCTGCTGTGTGATCACATTCAGCCATTTAAGTTCAAGAATCATGTGAAGTGTGGTTTCCATGACAACAAGTCACTAATTGCTAACATAAAATAAAGTAAAAATCAACCTTGACGGAATTTGGCAGTGACATGGAAGCTGAAAAACCTTCAAAATAATTATATGACAATTTTCCTGTACGGTGAAGAAATACAAGCAACCCCACCTTCTGAGACAGGATGAAAGCACTTAGAGTTCCAGGGTTATTTTGGATTTGGCAAAGCTGGCTGCATAGAGTAGTCATTGTGTATTACACTTGATAGTCAACACCTACCTTCAGCAACAGATAAGAAGAGATGTTTGTGATGAGGTGATGAAGGATTTTTGCGTCCTTGGGCTACAGATCAGCAAAGGAAAATGCTGTGGAGAATGCATGAAGTAAATAAAACACACAAATAACAGGGTTTTAGCATAAATTCACAGGGTAAGAAGAAAAACAAATTAAAGGAGAGCAGAGGGGAAGAAAGGAGCTACACTCATACATGCCTCCCACGCTAACTTATTAGTAAGGGTTTCAGACACCTCTAGCTTGCAGACAAAAAGAGTCTTTTGAGACTAGGGGAAACTATTCGGGAAGCACAATGGTACCATTCAAAATTTACCGATTTATGAACTGCTGCATATCATTTGTAAAAATTGCTTCAGCCTGAGTTACCTTTCACCAGCTCTGTAAGTCAACTCACTGGGTCACTAGGAGTGAACGAGAACATTTTGATAAATTCAGTTTCCATGACAATGAATTAGCCATGGAAAAGGGGGAGGTGTTGAAAGATCTGTGTTCTGTAGAATACTCTTCAAATGTTTGCCTGTTTTCATTTTTAGCCATTTAGTTCTCATGGCTCTGTTCCAGGACTCTCTAATTCGCCAGTAGCTGTTTTTCCTCCACAGATTAGAGGAGTAATTCATCAGTGAATGTTTCACTCAGTGGCCCCATCTAATGTAAGAGAACATAAAAATTATTTTTTCCAATTATGCTTTTTTGTTTGTTTAGAAAGAATGCAGCAGGCTCTTTTTGTTGTTGTTCCGCTATAACCTGGCTACAGAATGCTTAATCTTTCTTATTTATTGCCCGCTACTGTACTTATGAGTACAATTGTAACTTGCAAGTCGTTGGGAGTTCGTTTTAAACACCCGTGAGCCCCCAAAACAAAACAATGATTTGGAGTTTTCTTCAAAAGGAACAAGCCAATAAAAGAATGTCATTTTCCAAAGCCCGCTATAGTCTGCATCAATGTGAACTGCTGAGAAAAAGACCTCAGAAAACAACTGGTATTTATTTTTGATAGAATTGCTTAACATTATTTTTCATTTGTCTGACTTATGAAAGGCTAAGCCAGTGGGACATTTGTTAGTGTTAGAACTAACGTCTACTCAAATTCGTGACTACCTTCCTGCCATTTTCAGTGGGTCCTGGGTGAGGGCCTTATACGAATAAGATTAAAAGTGAAGCTGTTTAACCATTCACAAAACATACTTAAAATTCAGAATAAAAGGTACAGGGAGATCAGGAGAGCTGTTTCCACTGACTATTGGGACAGATAGTTTTCCATCCAGAGACAATTGAGACAAATTTGGCTCCTTCAGAAAGCAAACCTGTTCTTAGTACCTCCAGCAATATGCTCCCCATTGCCATAAATAAAAATTGAAAAGGCTGAACACCTTGCTTCCCCTGTCTGTCTGCTGAACAGCATCATTTCATGTGCTGTACAAGAAATGGAAGAGTTTTTCAAGAAGTTGTTAGTGGCTCTGCCAGCCCAGCATGGGCTGAAATGTCTGAATGATTTGCCAAAGAAAGAAAATGTTACTAGCAGAAAAAAGAAAGCAAGCCACTACACAGAAAAAAAAAAAAAAAAAAAAAAGGGAAAGCAGGAGGGAAGAAAAGGAGGGAGAAAGGAAGGGGAGAGGGACACGGGAAGAGGGAAGGAAGACTGAGAGCTAGAGGGGGAGTGGAGGGGGGGAGGAGGGAAGGAGGGAGGAAGGGGAGGGGAGGTGGGAGGTGGGAGGGGGAAGAGAGGGGAGGATGCACGGGAGGAGAAGAAGGGGAAGGGGATGGTCAAGGGTAATAGGAAGGGGAAGGGGGAGAGGGACAGAAAGGGAAAGGAGATATCACTTTTGTATGTACCCCTGCAAAACTGTTTTATGTGTATTTCAGTAAGAGACCAATTTCTGTTCACTAATATATACATATAGATATATGTTATATGATATTTGCATAGTTATTTTGGTTTCTATCTGTCTCCATAGGTAATTCACACACACATGAATATTCACAAAGAAGTGCATATTTTCACTCACAGACATTCACTCATAGACACAAAGAGGGAGAGGAAAGCTTTTTTAAAACTGTATTCCATGTGAGGCATCTATCCCATCCTAAAAAACTTCTAATTGAAAAAGTATGCCAATTTTCCAAAAAGCAAATGCCATTAATACTAGCCTATTGCGAAAATACTGCAGGGTTGGAAATGAAAGTAACTGTTTTAGTCAATGAGACTTAGTCGTTCTGAAGCAGCCCCTCACAAAAGAAGAATAAGAGGAAGAAAAGATTAATCTGGGTTGATTGAAATTCAGTAAATCAGTAGCCTTGAGACTCTCAGTCTTGATTTAAAATAGCAGGGGCAGTTGCCGTCAGGCACTTGAGTGCATGTGGACAAGAATAAGCCTAATGACTTCTTTTGTTCATCTGCCATGTGGAACTATTTCAACATTCTTATCTAGGATGTGAACGAGGTGTGCTAATAGCTCCACGCTTCCACTCCTGGAACAGAGGAACGAATGCAGGTAGCATGCACTCAGGTCCCATTGATATTAATGGTGTGAGATCACTCAGCCTGCTGTTTTCAGTGAAACACGGCGCAATGCCCACCGAGAGAGACAGATGTCAGACGCTTCTTCACTCTGTCCATGACCTTCAGCTGGCACCAGACACTGCTGCACATCTCGTCTTGTTAACATTTTCACAGGTGAGAGATTGATAAACAACTGTTTTCTCAGACCTCTAGATTGCTAATAAGTGTCACAAAACACACACCAGAGCCCAGGTGCAGATCATTAAAAAAGAAGCAAGAATGGGAGGAATAATGACACGTCAATACACCTCAAGTCAAGTTTGACACCCCCATGATACTAGTCAGCACCGTGCACAGGGAGTTTTGCCTTCTGTTCTTTGGAACTTGAACCAGGAGGATGGCAGTGGAACTTATTTCCAGATGCTTTTGGTTAAACTTTGAGCCCCTGCTCAAATTAAGGAAGAGAAGAAGATCATTCAAACATTCAAAATTTCTTTTTTTTTCTAATAAAGGTTTAAATGATCTAGTCAAGCACTGTGAACTTTAACTAATAGTTTCATGCTACAGTAATGGCACCTATTATTTGAATTCATTTCCCATACTGACAGCACAACTCAGGCATACTCCAGACTATGACATTTTAAGTGACTGGTGATTTTCAGTTGTGCTTTCTACAGTACACCTATATGAACTACAGAGTGGAATATATATGCATGTCTGTGCCTGTGTGTCTGTGTAGACTACAGCTTATGCTACCTTTACTTTTGCTGTTGTATGGAGAAATACATAAAAAAAAGTGCACTATCCTCAGAATATATGTGTTTTCTGATGCTAAATTTGATCAAAAAGAGGAAATACTTGAGATATACGACAAAATTTCAGAAGTTTTCATTGTTTCAGTCAAGCCCATGCTATTCCAGCCTTTATCCTTATCACCACGTTTTATAATCTAACGATATGAAGCATAGAAAATAAAAATAAATGAATAAATAGAAAATAAATCCAGTACTGAGAAGAAAATTAGTCAAACACATATTTTTTAAAGGATGACTCATGTCTCACACAACCTCTCATAGCTACCACACATTTAGTCATTCAATTTGTACGTGGCATTTCTTATACGTAAAAATCCAAGTCACTGGCTTCCCCCTCCAACGCACCACAAGCAGACATATAACCACAATTTGGAAAGCTGTACTTCTGAACAGGGAGAGACTTCTGCTTTGCTGCTTCTTAAGCAGGGATACTTGAGGTGCATAAAATTGGAAGCTGATCGCAGACAATTCACAGAAAAATGTGACAGGAAAGTACCTCATGCTTCTTCTCTCTTTTCACAAATACATAGTTGGAAACTTCATTTCAAACTAGGGCAAGGTTAGGAAAAGAAGTCAGAAATTTGTCTGAGTTTCCCCACACGGCTTGGGAATCCAGCCCTGTACAAGGCAAAACTTGGCTCCAGCATGTGTTATTCTGATGCTTCACCTTGCCTTGGCAAGACCACTTCACCATGATGTGTTAACTTAGGGTTAATTTCAGTTAAGAGATAAATCCTGCAACTCAAAAGTTGGCAGATTGTTTCTCTTGAACTGAAGATACGGATTCGTGTTAACACTTGAGTATTACCGCTGACTTGAAGCTGACCTAGAAACCAAATCATAGACATATTTTATAACCACAGAACAGAGACCAAATGAGCTCTTTGCAATGATCAATCTATATATTTAGTAATCAATCTATTTTCTTTTTAATGAGTTCTGCAAAAAATTAAATCCAGGAATTTTTAAAATAGAATATTTTCTTTAAAAATACACATTTGCAGGCAGTGTGATATTAAGAATATCTCCATGCATCAGAAGGTGAATTAGCATTATTCATCTGTGCTCTTTCCAGTCATGTTATGGAAATAAATTAGAAAATGTGAATATGTTTTCCACTTCTCTGTCATGTCTGTTACAAACTCCTATATATACTTTTTGCACAGTTGTGCCGTGGCTTTTTTGTTTTCATTTTTTGTTGGGGTTTTGGGGGGGGGGTGGGTTTGAGAATTAGGGGAAGTTCCTGAGAAATACAAATGAAACCTCTACTAGATCTGCCCTTACAGAAATCTTGTTAGTGTTAAAAATCAGTAAAACTTGACTTCAATAAGTGGTATTAGGTTCTCAATAATGCCAAAGTCAATAGCTGCTCTTGTAACAGTGTTACAGTTTAAGCACTGCTGCAGGCCTATGCTAGTCTTGAACATGGGATCAAAGAGATAAAAGTGGAGTGACAGCATCTCTTTCACTTTATATTCTGCCACTCTAAGGATCTTTACATGAGTTTGATTCTCAGTGACATTTTGTCATTGATCATTTTTAACATATCTTTTGTATCAATGTTTCTTTCAGGAACCTCCTCCAAGGAAGGTGATGTCTGAATGAGTTCAAAGCATGTGTGTATAATGTATGCAAGACTGTAGGACGTTTACCCACCATCTCTACTAAAGATTTGTAAGCGGTGTGCTGGAAGAAAGATCTCTATATCCCCTTGACTGAATATTTCTGTGTCATCAAGCATTAAAGACGAATTCTTTTGATTCAAGTATAACAAAAGATGATAGGTACAATCCTCATCCCAGTGAATTCAGTGGCAAAACTAACATATCAAAACAAACATTATCTAGTGCAGGCTTCATGCAGACTTATTAAGTCTCTACTGTAATATCTTACAAGTCATATTTTGAAGTGAGTGGGTGACTCTCATTGTAACTTTTTGTCCAGAGCTGCATTATGTACAGATTTTTTTCCTAAAGCTCAGCACATTCACTGCTGAACTCTTCTGAAATCTGGCTACTTTTTTGGTGACATAAATAAAAGATGAGCTCTCTTTAAAAAGCTCTTCTTGCATACCGTAATAAAGAAAGTATCAGAAATTGTGCTTTTCATTGCTTCCAATCTTGTGTAGATGGCTAGGAAACTAAATAACAGTACACAGCTCAACATAAACAGTTGAGATGTCTAAAAAATAAGTTTCTGTGGAAAATGCTGATGTTCAACTACTTACTTTGTGCTGTGCTTTAGAAAGGAACTGGCACTTAAAAAAAATAACAGAATAGGCAATCTTCTGATGCCAGGTTGTACACTTCACAGACATGTTTAACTTTTATATATGTAAGCACAAATCCATCCTACCTACTCATTAATGAGCAGATGATCTCCAGAAAGAAATTTGGACTTTAAGAGAACTGAATATTTGTTGGAGGTCTTTATGTCACAATGGAAACATTATGAAAAAAGGGACCATTAAATAAGAAATTGGTAGTGTAGACATTTTGGTTAAGTACCTAAAATAAAAAAGAATGAAATCTGGACCAGTTTGGTTCCCTGAATACTTCGTTATTCACCCAAACTACAGCTGACTTTTCCACAGTTGAAGTGAAATCCACAGGCACTGAACTAGAGACGATTTGGGAAATTCTCCCTCTTCTAGGGCATAAATTTCATCCACTCACAATATCTAAATTAAAAAAGTAAAACTAAAAGTAATATAAATTACATACTTCCACACAAGCTTTTATTTACAATTAATCAAGATACTGAAGTCACTTTAGACTGAAGTCACATTTGATAAAAAAAAAATCTGACACTTCTTTTTCTGATTGGATATGCAGTTACTCTAGATAATTGGACCCTGCTTTACAAACTGTAGCCAACAGCCCCATGATTGGAAAAAGGGGACAAAGTTGACAGTCTCTAGGAAGATAAAAGTCAGTTAAATATCAGAACTGAGTCCTTTAGGTTTCCAAAGACAATCATGTAGTACATGTGGAACTTTTTCAGCCTGAAATGTAAAAAACTCCCTTATGCAATAATTAAAGAAAGAGTCTCTTTTTATTTCAATAAAATCATGATTCATCAAAAAATAACAGGTGAGAGCAATGTAAGAAACAGAGTTGGGAAATATTATTAGTAGTATGAAAACTATATTTGTTCCAGCCTGAATTGGAAAAGATATATTATATTCATTAAGATGACTAACAGTATTTTTTTGAACAAGTTAGTGAAAGATTAAACTTAGTGAAATTAGTTGACAGATAAGTCTGGATGTCCTAAGCCTAAGCAATAATGCACAGGAAAGTAGTTATATAAAGACAAATGCAACAATTTCTTCAATTTACTTTCTTATATTTATCATTACATCTAAGCCGATGCCTCATGCCTCAATTGCTGTATATACCATATGTGTTTCTATTACAAGTTTGTCTGCACGGATTTCTCATTCAGCTCTGAAAACATGAAGTTTTCTCACTACTTTTTTTTTTAATTCAAGGATAAATGTATTTGTTATGGTCAATTCACGAAAAGTCTTATTTCTTATGGAGAGCTAGTATACCATTGTATCTCAACAGAAAAATACAGGCCTTCTTTACCTCACAAGCTATTTTTTATTTATTAATTTGAGTTTGTGCTTGTACTACCATTTGTATGGTGGTTATATCTCACAATTTTCTATGTGAGTAGGTAGGTTCCTTTGGCACCACAATCCATTATTTTCTTTCAGAAGACAAGTAGCTATATGGAGTAATATAATTATATAATTTTTTTCAATAAGCAAAACATTGGCAATGTAACCAAACTGCTATCTGTGAAACCTGCAGTGTAAGCAGACAGCGGAAACAGTTTTTTGAGATCCCATAAAATCCTTTAAGATGTGTTATTTATAACAAAATACTAGGCAGCAATGTTGCAGCTGTGGTGGCTTAAGCATGTAAGAGACACCATGCTCGGGATTCATATCATCATAACACACAAAATGTAAACATTTAAGTTTTAGCCAGCTTTCTTTACAGTTAAAGGTGAGAAAAGGCCTCCAGAGGTAATTCACTTGACCTATCCTAAGTATCTCCTTTAGGATGAGGTGAATTCCTCTCTGGAGGTGTTTACTTTTACAAAGGCAATTTACAGAGGCTAACTCAGATATTGTAATCCAACAGTAAAATCCTTATCTGAGAAGAGAGAGTTCTTAATCAAGGCTAATCAGGAGAAGCCATATATCTTGTATCTTCCAGTAAAGTTGGAAAAAGCATACGTCTAACCCGTTGAGTGGACTTTGTGCTTGGAAGTGTACCTATGTTTTTTTGACACTCTAATCCGGCCTGAAAAGAGGTTTCTCCTTATAAACTTTGTGCCTTTACAGACTCTTATGTTATCTGACAGTATTTCAGCTTCAGAATACTTTTGGTTTCCACTGGATCCCTGGGTTCTTCATTATGTTGGCCAGGTGATGTGGTTAGGGCTTTCAACCCTGCACACTACACAGGTTATGGTTACTGTGGGAGTTTTCATATTAAGCTTAAAGCTCGCTTTCTTTGCAGCACTTTGCTTCCTTTCAGATATGTTGTTTTGCAAGGAATAGGATTTTATGTTTTTGCAACTTACATTTGCATGTCTTTCCTATCTAAGGAGATAATTCCAGTACAGCTTAGGCGTATTTTACTGAAGGATCCAAGAGCATTTATATTGTCTCAGTCCAGATTTAATATTCTTCAGTGACTTTCTCCTTTTTCTGACTCAACAGAACCAACAGCTTCATGATATGTTTATGTTAAATGCAAATGGGGGGAGGGGAGGAGGGAATTGAAAATAATTTTCAAGTCCCTTGGGGACGTGTGGTTATTATTGCTCTGCAGCAGCCCCTGCTGGAAAAGGACACATGTCAAACCCACAGGTCTCGCCACAGCTATGCCTGTCAAACCTGCTGCTTAATCACTGGCTAGTTGTGTTCCAGCACAGTCATCGATGACCTCTAGGTTCACCGAAACCTGGAACTGGTTCTCCTGCCATCTGCAGAGTGGCAACTGCTCATTCTTATCACAATGAGCCCTGAATGCCAGAATAATAAATAATGCTTATGAGCCTTTTCTGACATATTTGTAGCCTCGAACAATAAGGAAACTGAAAAATATTACTGTAAGAGAAGCAAAGCCATACAGTGTAAGATAAAGCACCTGAGAAAAGCTTTACTTAAAGTACATGTCATGACATAGTGTCCAAAGAACATTTTTCACCAAGTGAAAGCACATTAAATTATGCTAGTACTGTCTTCTCTTCCATGTGGTTGTTGACAGATGTTTGGAAAAGAAAATCTTCCTTTCTGCTTGACCTTAAAAGCTGTGTATTGTATATTTATAATGCTAAACAGTAAAACAGTAAAATAAAAAGGGGAGCTCTTCTGCAATAGAAGCAAAATACTTTTGCTTTGCTACTCAAATTACATAGAAAAATATTAAAAGTTGTTTCTCCTAATAATATTAATAACAATAACAACAACAATGACAATAATGATACCACTTATCATTTGAAATACATAACTAAAGTGGAAAAAAAGTCAGTGATTGCAATTTGTTTTGCCATACATCCATGAAAATTCTCTACAATGGAAAGAAAATACTGCAGGCAGGTTGTGGTAAAAAACATGTCTATTTTCTTGTATTTATCACCACATTTAAGCCATTCTTCCCAAAGAGCTCTGTAAAATGTGTACATTTCTAATAGGGGTAATATTCCCTCAGGGTTAGGCTGAGTGAAAAACAGTAGGAATAATTTACATGAAAGTGATTCATGTAATGGGGAAAGCTGGAGGAGGTGGGTGTGGGGAAGAGAAGGGATGGAACAATGGAAGACAGGAAACAGGACACAGGACACAAACTGATTTAAAGACTTGGAATGACTGGTTATTTTTGCACTAGGAAATCTATCTTAAAGAGGAAGAGTGATTAAGTTTTAAACAATGACAGACACCAAAATACAAGTAGCCTCAACAGGAAGAGTACCCTGCAAAGGAAGACAAGTGTCTCTGGATTACCTCCATGAGGAGTTTCATGTCTTGGAGTTGTTGGAGAAGCAAATGGTATTTTCCTGTACTTTCTCAAGTTCAAGCAGACAATAAGACTTTTCTACATTTTCAGAGAAAATCAGAGGGACATGACTTTTTTCACATTTCTCTGGTATGTGATACACAGGCAACACAGGCTAAGGTAATGACTACGCTGAGCAACACAAACATAAAAACCAGTAGTGAAGTCAGGAAAAATAGGACTATAGAGCATGTGGGTTTTGTCAAAATACAAATAATTTCCACTGCAAAAGATTTTGTTTTTCATTTTTTTATATCTAAATTTTAAAGAATAAATAGCTTCATTATTTTGCCAATATTCACATCTTTTTTTGGAGGTAATTACTTTCCAGACTGTTTCAATCCAAGAAGGAGACTACTGCTTTATTAGACCAAAATTTCCTTAAATAATCTAATTGCTTTACAACAAAACAGGGTAGAAGAATTACATCAAAGTAATTTTACTCCATTTGTTTTGTAGCAAATATTTGATATGGAGTTTAGTAAGTATTACACTGAGAAGCTATACTATTAACAGAGAGTCCATTCCTGGATGTAAGTACTGACTAGTAAATTTTGGGAAATTGTGCCCTAAATGTTAGGCAAGAACTGAGAGGAAGAAACATAAATGGAGGTAGAATGAGAGGGTAGAGAGCTCTGAAGCTGGGCATTGAGTCTGTAAATAAGACAGGTTAAGTTTACATCTAATGAAATTTGATGGCTTATTCAGGGGATAAACTATTTAAAGATTTTCACTTCTGCATAAAATGTTGCAGTTGTTAAAGAATTTTCTGTGATTATCTTCTCAAAGTCCAAAGTTCAGTAAGAAATTGAAATTTACTTTTTTTTCCTTCTTCCAAACAGCAATATTCAATAGACAAGTTAACTAGCCTATATAAACAAAATCTGTCAACTTTAAAAGTCACCTTGGGTGTCTGATGTATATCAGTCTTTTTAATTAAAGGACATATAATTTGTTATGATACTTTGAATAGAAATCAACATACGAGAAAAAGATTTTTTGCTTAAAAATGTAGTGGGAACGTAGCATTGAAAAGGTACGTCTGGGTGAAAGAGGGAACTTACTTTGGCTTCATGCAACCCTCATTTAAAAAGAAGAAGGCTACAAATGAGACAGTGCAAGTCCTCCCTCCCTGTGCCTGCCCTCCAACTGCCAGCGGCTCACTGCACTGCTACCCAAGAAATATCACTGCCATAGAGCAATGCTGGAAAAGTCACTAATGTATTACCATGGCCAGCCAGCAGAGCTCTCTAGAATTTATTCATTGTTAATGAATTAGCAATAGTTGGAGACTGTTTATGTGCTTTTTCACAAAAAAACCCAAAACCTAAAGTTTCATTATACCATTGGGTATTTGTACCTTTGACAACCTTCTTGGCAACTTTTATAAAAGCTGTGTCTTTGAAAAAAAAGTCGTGAGGGGGCAGCTTATTAAATTTTGTAAATCATAAAGCCTGTCTGCAGATGCAGAGCACTGTGGCTGATTTAGTTGTTGGCCTAGAAACTCTGCTGTTAGGACCATTAAACAGGTCCAGAGTTTAAGTTGCACAGTAAATTATACACAGAAGAAACAGGCACAGCATCTTGCCTTGTGTTTCCTCCCTTTAAACCCTGGACTGGCTGCATTGCAGCATCCAGAGACTCTGACAGTATATACTTGTTGTTGGGCTCCAGTCTAAACAGTGATGCACTACTTACCACAGCCTTGATCAGTCCAGGCAACTGAAGGTTACCGCACTCTTTACTGAAGCCAATGATAAGAATAAAAAGGAATAAACCAGACTGAGAGCAAAGCTGGTGCGATGCCAGTGAGAGGCCCCAAGCCAATGCCCTGTTATGGGCCTTCCTTTCTTACATCATAAATTACTCTAAAATGCTATCTAAATCAGCCTTGTGTGGTCCTCATCATCTCGATTCTGCAAATGCTCTAGCTGCTCTTCCTTAACACCGGATCCAACTTTACAAATAAACCACACTGCCTGCACAGTTTGCAAAATAGTAAAATACAAGGTAATTACTGGAGACAGCATAAGATGATGACAATGCAAACTTTAACTCAAGACAAAGGAAACATTACTTCTCTATTTCCTCTCAGATGTTAAAGGTGAGCATGCAATTACCAGAATATAATTAACAAAGTTACATACTCTCTTTTGATGAATGCCCAGCTAGACGCACGTCAGGTAGCAGCCTCAAACAAAAGAATGCTAATTCAACTGAAGTGTGATAGGGATTGTTTTGATTTATAGTTCTTAACGAACCGCTTTTTCCCTTTGCTCTCACTTACGATGCATCGTGTTGAAGTGCAGTGTGATTAAAAACTGTCTGAGACTGTGGCCTTTCATGAAAAATGGAAGCAAATATGTCACTCAAACAGGTTTGGTTTACATCTACTCAGCAGCTCTCTTGGACCTTAGTTTTCTGTTCTCTAGCAAGGATTTTTTTTTTTTTAATAGCTGAACACAGGACTCAAGATTTCTACATTCAGCATTGGGCAGGCTGTCCTTTTGTATTTAGGTTAATAACTGAAATATTATATGTTCCATATTTTGAGTAAAGTAGCATGCCTAAATAATGAAAATCTGGCTACATGATGAAAAATGTAAATCACTGTATACCAGCTGTCACCAGGGGGAACTATTAATTCATGCAGCAACTTTCAAGGCTGGAGTGATATGGACTGGCACACCATACAAGTACACAAATGTTCAGAAAACTGAGGACTGGCAGCTGTGTAATGACTAACCAAAGGTTAATAGCACAAAGACATATGACACAACTTGAACTAACATAGCAATTAAAAACAGGCAAACAGTATGTCTTCTGGAATATTTTATGGGTATTGAATGCCACATTTACAATACAACATGACCCTGCTGTATTTAAAAAAAATTTTTTGCTGAAATAAGTAAAATGTGATTTAATAAAGACAAGTCCACAGTGGCTACTGTAGGATGGCATAAACAAATATACCCATCAGTGACCATGATAGCTTCCCACCAAAAATCCCCCAATCTAAAACAACAGTGTTTTGATGTTTCTTTGGCACTATTCATACCTCTCTTGGCAGGAGGGCTGCTCCTGGCCTTGCAGAAAAGGGCCAAAGACATGTTTGTCAAAGCTTCTCAGAGTCATCAGTTTTGTTAAAAAAAGTCAAGGCATTGTTAGCTCTTTAGCAGGGACATTTGCAAGGGGAACATGACAATGGGTTTGAAAGCAGAGATCACAACTCAGTAATATGTTAGTGAACAGTAGTGATTTGACAAACTCCACCAAACTTCTCTCCATCCACTCTCATACACCCTTCAGTCTGTCAGAATCTCAAGGGACCCTACCCACCTGTAGGTGACAAGGCTTCTTCCAATTCAGATTAGTGAGAGACAGCAAACAATAACAGTAATGAGAAGAATAATGGAAGTATATTTACAGGCTCAGTGGGTACAGAAAATGATAGCATGTGTGCTGGTTTTGGATGGGATAGAGTTAATTTCCTTCATAGCGAGTAGCTAGTATGGGGCTATGTTTTGGATTTGTGCTGAAAACAGTGTTGATAATTCAGAGATGTTTTCTTTACTTCTGAGCAGTGCTAACAGAGTCAAGGCCTTTTCTCCCTCTCACACCACCCCACCAGCGACTAGGCTGGGGGTGCACAAGAAGTTGGGAGGGGACACAGCTGGGACAGCTGACCCCAACTGACCAAAGCGATATTCCATACCATAAGACATCATGCTCAGCATGTAAAGCTGGGTGGAGAGGAAGGAAGGGGAGGGACATTCAGAGTCATGGTGTTCCCAAGTAACTGTTACACGTGATGGAGCCCTGCTTTCCTGGAGATGGCTGAACACCTGCCTGCTGATGGGAAGTGGTGAATGAATTCCTTGTTTTGCTTTGCTTGCACGCATGGCTTTTGCTTTACCTATTAAACTGTTTTTATCTCAACCCACAAGTTTTCTCACTTTTACCCTTCCGATTCTCTCCCCCATTCCACCAGAGGGGAGTGAGCAAGCGGCTGTGCAGTTCTTAGTTGGCAGCTGGGGTTAAACCATGACAGCATGTTAACAAGAACAATGCTACATGAAAAAAATCGTTTTTGTTGTAAATGAAAAACTAAATACAATGATGTCACAACAGCACACTGTCACAAAGACAAATATTATATTGAAGAGTGTTAATAGACATATCACATGTAAAACAAGCAAGGTAATTATTTTGTTTTCCTCGACATTGATTAGGCCTCTGTAAGGTTACTGTTTAGTTTTGGGCACAACGTTTTCAAAAAGGCAGATACATTGGAAAGAGTTCAGAGGAGAACAACAAAAATGATAAAAGGTTTGGAAAATAAGTTCTATGGGAAAAGGTTAAGTGAACTGGGCACGTTCAGACTAAAGAAAAGAAGACTGAAGGGAGGCATGATCTGTCTACAAATACATACAGGTTATAAAGAGGATAGGGACAAATTATTCTCATTAGTCAATGAGGACAGAACAAGAACTAATGGGCTTATACTGCAGCAGAGAACATCTAGGTTAAGTGTAAACGAAAAACTTCAACTAATAGAACAGTGAGAAATACAACATGCTGCCAAAGGAGCCTGAAAAACTTCCTCTGAGATTCAGGTTTTAGCTTATTCTTGCTTTACATCTGGTAGAAGGAGGATCACACAGCGGTTAGGGCTCTAGCCAGTTTCTTTCTGCACTGCAGATTTCTTACGTGACCTTGGGCAAGCCAGTTAACACTGCATTTCAGCTCCCTAACTCTAAAACAGTGACAAAAGCAATTTCCTAGCTCTCAGAGGTGCTGTAAGGATAAATAGTTAAGGATTCTCAGACACTCTATAAGCCATCTAAGTAACTATATGAATTAAACATTCAAATCTGCCACAATGCAAAGGCACCAACTGCCTGGCATACCTGTAGGTCCTTTCCAAGCCAAAAGACTTCTGTGACTGCTGCAATGTGCTTTAGCTAACACATCCAGTCTAGGACGTATTAGGATGATCCAGTCTAAGCTGTATCTAAGAAAAAAAGAGTAAAAAGTAACAATAAATCAGTAGCTGTGTGGTTGATATGACAGCTCACTAGCAGCCTGGCCCAAATATCTGCTGAAATCAGTGGACTCTACTGTCTCAGTAGAAGATGGATCAAGACTGAGTACCAGGTATTAAGTATGAAAAGGGGCCAGTTGTCAGAATTCTGTCCTAGCTGTCTGCACAAGCTCTACCACAGCAATGTTGCTGAGACCAAACCTGGAAAGCAGATTAAAATCAAGTTAGAAAGGCAGAGAACATTAAGTAAACAATAAATATATTCAAGGAAAAGATTTTTTGCCATATTTTTAATTGAAGGTTTGTTGCTTAATTTCATGCAGTCAGTTTTGATGGTTACAAGGGAGCTGCATTTCCTATCTAAAAGTAATTATCAACAATAAATTCTATGAAAAGCTCAAAAATAAAGGAGCAACAGCAACATCCCTTTAAAAGAATTGGGGTTTTGTGATACTAAAGTAGTTGAGACTGTGAAAGCTAAAATACTGTAAATAAATGTAGTCATTTTAAATTTTTCATTTACTTCCCGTATTTTACCCAGCATGGACCCTGCGAAGAGTTTAATCATACTCTTTTTTTTTTTTTAATTTTCCCATATAGCACTGATGCATTTTCGTCTTACTCATTTAGCTTTCCAGATAGATAGAATATACATCTCCCTGGCTCTCAGTACAGTGAGACTCACAATAACATAATGCTGTATTTCCCAAGCGATTTTGTCCTGTACCTTCTTCAACTGCAGCCCAACTATTCCTGCCCCCCGTTAGCTCAGCTGAGGCATCAGACTGAGGTTACTTATAGTACATGCAGTTACAAGAACTACTTTTCTAAACACATCTCACAAATCCGGGCTTTGCTACTGTAGTAGAAACATTCACTTTGAAGAATTTGTACTTAAAATATGCAGTGTAAAAAAAGTTTAGCATCCTCTAACTCCTCCATTGCAATAGAAAACCCTGAATAAACATCAAAATAAAAGAAAGTTATGAGAAAGAACTGATTTGCTATTAGCATGTAGAACACAACAGGCAACAAAATAAATAACAAAGCACGGCAACCTAAAACATTCATATAAAAATAAACTGAAACCATGTCAGATTTCAAGTGTTGAAGCACAAAATGGGACACATTTCAAGAAAAGAATAAATGTGTCTCCCCATGGGCACAAGTGGTTTCACTGACTAGCAGCTATGCAGAAAAAAGTGATGTAAATGACAGGATAACTGGAAAGTAAGTCATGAACCCAGGTGGAGCAAATGAAAAGCATGACACAAGATCTCAGAAGACCTTGACAGCACACAGGCACAACGAGCTAACTACCACTAACCTAAATGCTATAGGTATTTCATCTGGGAAGTTAAATGTTTACTGCATGGAGTTATGTGCTGTATGCTCATTCATATGTATCTCTACACTCACCACAAAAGCCTTTCAAGTAGAATTGTGTGAACCGTGGATGGTTTTTTATTCAGTTGAGAAACCAACAACAAAAATTCAGCTTAATATTTGGCTTTGTTTTCAAGTTATTTCAGCCATCTTCTAATCCTCTGGGGGAAAAATGTACAGCAGAATTTGAAATGAAAAAGTTTGTTTGAAATAAAGAGCTATAACATTTTGTTTCAAAAAATAAAAAGTAGAAACAAGAAAAAGACTGGTAGGGAAGAAAAAATGTCCGAAGGGAAAACAGAGATGCAAGTCTAACTTTGAACTTAGACACTTCCCACATTGTAATCAAGTGACTTGCCAGCCAACCACACATGTATACCAGAGAAACAAGTGAGAATGAGACTGTGGGGAGTGTGGTAACAGTTCTGCACTCATAGTACTTTCATCTCATAGTACATGTATTTGTGCAGTTGATACATTTACCAGTTGCATTTTTTCATGTTGCAGATGACATTTTGCCCAATTGCTTGTAGACAGTGCTTTGCTAATAAAAAACCAAAGTAATTAAAGGGTTTAATAACATACAAGCAGCTCTTGTACACACACTACACAGAAGATGGTCTGTGAGGGTTTCACATATGTACTCCTCAGTGACTCAGTTTTAGTCAAATTATTTTCAGTTTTTAGATCAAAAAGGAAATAGAGAATTCCTTCCCTCTCTCTTTGAAATTTTCTTAGAAGGTTATTTCTCTTAGCTCTTATTGAAATAATACAGATACTCTATTTCAGACTTCAAGGAGCACTGGACATCATGGAAAAAAATATAACATTTCAAAGTATTTCCTGGCATTATTTAGTACTGAATCATATTGCAATACATAGAATCATAGAATCATAGAATCGTTTAGATTGGAAAAGACCTTTAAGATCATTCAGTCCAACTGTAAACCTAACACTGCCAAGTCCACCACTAAACCAGGTCCCTAAGCACCACATCTACTCGTCTTTTAAATACCTCCAGGGATGGTGACTCCACCACTTCCCTGGGCAGCCTGTTCCAGTGCTTGACAACCCTTTCAATGAAGAAATTTTTCCTAACATCCAATCTAAACATCCCCGGCACAATTTCAGGCCGTTTCCTCTCGTCTTATCGCTTGTTGAAAAGAAACCAACACCCACCTTGCTACAACCTCTTTTCAGGTAGTTGTAGAGACCAATAAGCTCTCCCTTCAGCCTCCTTTTCTCAAGGCTAAACAACCCCAGTTCCCTCAGCCACTCCTCATAAGACTTATGCTCTAGACCCTTCACCAGCTTCGCTGCTTTTCTTTGGAGATGCTCCAGCACCTCAATGCCTTTCTTGTAGTGAGGGGCCCAAAACTGAAAGCAGTATCTGAGGTGTGGCCTCACCAGTGCCGAGTACAGGGGGACGATCACTTCCCTAGTCCTGCTGGCCACATGATTTCTGATACAAGCCAGGATGCTGTTGGCCTTCTTGGCCACCTGGGCACACTGCTGGCTCATATTCAGCCCGCACGCTAGGCTAGAGCCATAGTTAAACATTTCAATAAGTTTCATGTATTTATTTGCATTTGCTTTCTTTCAAGCTTTATAGCTTGAATGATGCCAGTAATAGATGGGAAGCATGTTTGTCTTTCTTAACTGTCACTGATGACACAGATAACTAAAATGGATGTGTGTGTTTCTGTTATGTTTCTTACTAATGAGGCTTTTCAAGTATTTCAATAATGAAGAGTTTGACATTCGAAGCATTTGCATCTATTGCCCTCAGCAGGGTATGCCATGAAGAAGCAGCCCAAAGTTCTGTACTGATAAGAAATACAGGGGTAATCTAGCAAAGACAACAACAGCTAGGGAAAAAAATATGAACAAACGTAATCCCTCAGGTTTCGTGCAGCACATGGAGGGTCACTTTGACCTGAAAATAATACATTGCCAGCAGTGCAGCTAGTGAGTGGATGACAGCAGAACCCACAGGCCTCTCAAGAGCTAAAATGAGAGAAGGAAGAGGCAAAACCCAGTATTTAGCTGGAAAAGACTGTTTTCATCTGTGTTCTTGGGCCAATGCCAACTATTCTACTCCCCTATGTGCTATTAGATTATTTGACTTGATCAATTAATCTAATTTTAGACTGTTTGAGGGAAGGGAAAATCAGTTAGAGGAACATATTGATGGTGGCATCAGATATGTTTGATTCAATCTTGTCTATCTACAACAAAATGTATATAGCAGTTTCCTTGAACACAACTAGAATCAGACAAGGCAGTTTCCTTGCTGACTGCTTCAAGATCTTGTTAGGTAACGTTCAGCTTCAAAAGTAACCCTTTCAGCCTTTCCTCTATTTCGTGCTACCCAGCTACTGAAACCATGTCTGTTCCTTCCTTGCTACCCTGTTTCTTTCCTCCTTTCTCTGAGCTTTTGCCTCTCTGTCACAAGGTCTCAGACCCCTAGAAACACAATATCCAAGAAAATCCATCCACACTGGTATGTATTTCAAATGTCCTGCTGGTGACTGCTATTGTTTCCATTGCCTGGTTCCACTGGGAAGTTTCACAGGTTCTCACCTTTATCCCAAAATGAAACAATGCTGTTTACATTCGCTAAGAAAAATAGAAGGCATAACCAACTTCTAACTGTATAATTTCATGAACAATTGCTGTGCCTTAGGAATCCTGATGGAAATAACCTGACCCCAAAGCTAAGCCACAAGAAGAGGACTGTTTAGAAACACAAGCTTAAATAATAGATCAGAAGATCACTTTTGCTAGACCTGGAAAAGAAATCTGGCGTACAGAGACATGGAAAGGTACTGTCAGAAAGAACATTGCTTAGATCTCCAAACTTCTAGCTGTAGCATTGGCTAAAGAAGGTAAGAAAATATCTTTTAAAATGTTGACTTATAACCCTTTTTGTCTGACAAGAAAAAGGAATGCAAGGAGAACTGATTTAAAAATAAAAAGAAATCCTACCTCTTCTTTATGCTCCCTAATATTTTGCTCCAATGTCACATGAGTTTTAGTACAAAAATGATTAAAATGTAAAAGTTATTTCTTTCCAAGTGAAGAGCCAAAGCCAAAAAGAAAAATTCTCATCAAAACTTTTTTAGTCAAAATGTGTATGTTCTATCAAAAAAATTAATAAAAACTATGTAATGAGCTGTATTTTTTCTCTTCCTTCATCACTCAATGATACTGATATCCCTCCCTGCACCCCAGTAAAAAGGAGATGCAACAGCTCCTTTAAAAAATCAAGCTACTGTAAAGCAGAGTGAGACTTGGCAGGAGCAGCCTTCCCTATGGCAGAGACAGCTTGCATCAGCAACACTCATGGAAGTTAATACTAAATAAGAGTAGACAACAAAGTGGGATTTATGTCACTTACTTTTAGATGCCTATACTACTTTTAGACTACTACTATTAGACACCTATCCTTTTATTATTCACCCTAGTCAATTTTACACTCAATAGAGAGCAACAGGAATTTTTAAGGTGTTTCATCTGACCTGTTTTAAATGTTTACATTGGGATGAGATAAATTGTACTCTAGTAGTGTCTTACTTTCTCTAGGGGGAGTCATAGGAGTTCAGACATAGACATCTACATTGTACACCTTCACTGTAGACATCTGCATTTGGTCACATAAATCCCAGCCAAAAAGAAAACAAGACCAAGGGAGAAAAAGAGGGAGAAAGACTTAAGGAGACATCGTAACACCAGAGTCCCCAGTATGTGATGCAACCTAAAATTTAAGGCTAAGAAGTCACAAATTTAAAGTTAAAAAATATAAAAGTAGAACAGCATCTCAAAAAGTACTCTAATATCTCAGTTCACCTTCATTAGATGGGTCAGAAGCAGCATGTAGTCTTTTACCCTTAATTTGAGACTGAAAGGTCATGTAGGTCACTACCCTGGCACTGCAAGTTTGTTCTGCATGGTACATCTGTTAGTGTCCTCGTAGGTTTCAAAATATATGAACTCAAGGAACGTTACTCTTTCCCTAAGGAAAGAATCAAATAGTTTTTAAAAAGCATCCTCAGAGGATGCTTTTTTTCTGAAATTAACTGAGAGCATTCTTTTTCCTGTTTTGGTTCCATTTCCTTCTTATACCTTCCAAATAATTCTATTTGTTTTCACACGTTAAGCTACTTACAAGCACTAATTGTGGAGAAAAGAAAAGGGGTTAAGCTCTACTGTACTACTGTTATAGCTGGACACAAAGCCATCAACTCAGCAAGGGGGTTAAAGTGTAATTAACAGATTTACAGATGAAATTATCTCATGACACTAAATTACAATTACTGCAGGGGATTTTTTAATTTTCAAATTACCATGCTGTACAATTTCAACAATTTGAAACCTTTCTTTTTTTTCAGAATGAGAAGGAATTCAAACAACTGAGAGTGAAAAAGAATATTAAGAAAAGAAACAATGCAGAAAATTTTCACTCCATCAGTGGAGGAGACTACTTTTTTTCTTGCAATTATGGGAAAAGGCACACATAAAGAAGTCTTTTTCAGATTTGTGTTACACTTTTTTCACTTTACGAACAAATAGAAATGCATAGCATTTTGTAAAAGTCCACAGCTTAAAAGATCACAGGTTTTGAGCGCTATTTTTTAAAGTTTGTAAAGCTTTGTAACAGCAGAGAAGGTTGATAGCAGGAGTATTAATGGGAAGAAGAAATGAGTATGACAGGGAAGTTTTTAGAGTCTTTTGTCTCTTTTAGACTTGACACATTTCAGTACTTCAACCATTCCTACTTTCTTTCTCTACCAGAGTTTTAGTATTCAGTTATACAATATTGCAATTCAGGTAATCTTATTTGTAAATGAATCTGTAGGATTTATGTTCATATGTAGTTTAATTTGTTAGACACAATCTTGAAAAGTCATAAACTCACTTTGCATCTTTACGTACTCATATATTAAAGAGGTATAATTTATAATAAACATCTGCTTTATAATACCAATGTGACAGAAGGCATTAGGCAAGGAAAATTGACTGTGGGTGTGAGAGACACCAAACACAAATATGCACATATATAATTAAACCTTTAAAATATAGCTGAGTGATTTTCTAATGCCAGTCCAAGGATTATTAATACACATGTCAATGTCAAATTTAATAAAGCTGTTGCGTTAATTGTAACTATGGTGCCTTGTACTAACACCTGTCAAGGTATTTCTGGTGCAGAAAATCTTTGTCATGAGTGAGCTAGATAACACAAATTATAAATGAACTAGCCTTTTACCTCAGGAGATCCAAATTCAAATACTGCTTTTAGTCTCAAATGAGTTGTTTGTCACACCCCACTGAACCTCCAAATATGGCACAGTTCTGCATGGCTGGAAACCTGGACTCGGGAGACATGAAGGATTGGAATATCAGGCTGTATCACTAATCAAGATTATGGTGTATTGGCAGAGACAAGTAGGAAAGTGTGTGTGTGTAGCAATTGCCAGCTCCTTCCCTCACAAGCCAGCACTATTCATGTCTTAAATTCCATAAGCAGGAAGTTTGTTAACAAATTTTGGACAGAAAAATAAGCTGCTGCTGTTACTCACATCAGCTTTTGCAGATCAGCCTCATACAACTGTCCATGATATTCTTCCATCAGAAGCAATGGTATCCATGTGAATACCAGCCAGTGCTACTTGATCTCTGAAAATGCTGAACACCATCTTTTGAAGCCTGAATGCAAAGATCTATGAAGACTGCAATCCTGTAAGTTTCAGTTTTCTACAGAACTGCTTTCATATAAAATAAAACCTTAGAGAAGTGTCACATTCAAGAAAAAAAGAAAAAATTCCCAACAGAAAGTCAATAAAAAGTATTTTTAAGCCAATAACAACATCTATTAATATATCTTTGCAGAAATTGTATCTATTAAAATTAATCCACCCAATTTTCATTGGAGGTAAGGCACCATACCAAAAGACCGGCACACTGCTAGATCTGTGCGGAATCACAACTTGCGTTCATTTATACAAACATACAGAGCCAGCTAAAGGCAGCTCCTGACATGTTGACATATACAATATACAGCAACCATGGGAAGATGGCACCATCTTTCATCAGTAAGCAGAAGAGAGAAGAGGGTCCTGGCAGCATGCTAGAACCACACAAACATTAGCAGAGGCTATGGTGAAGCCATATTTCAACTTAAAGATCTCATGATTGCATGCTCTCTTTTTTACATACCTGACTCCCAGATGCATCTTAAAGCGTTTTGTGCCACAAATGTGTTTCAAGTTTTTATAGGCTTAAGCAATACATCATTAAGAATCTCTAGGCTGAACGTGGAGATACAAAGACCCAGCTTAGAAGTAAAATGTTTACATTTTTAGAATAAAGCAGGTAAAACCCTTATTAACACAGGGCCAAATTTTTAGTATGCAAAGCACTAGGTTAACTTTCAACAGCCCAAAGACAGACCTTTTGTACTACCTCAAAGAAAGCAAGAAGGAAACAACATACACTCAGTAAACACAAGGCAAGCTGTAGAGGGTGGATACAAAGCAGAGTGACCGTTACAACATAGCATAATAAGCCTTGAGTCCTCTATTAGCAGACATTTAATATATACCTTCCCAGTTTTACTAGCACAGTCCCCTGGGAGATCACAAAGAGGACGGGAGAACCTTTTTAGCTTTCCTGTCTTCCTAAGTGAAGGATCCCAGCTGAACAGAGATCTCCAAAACAAAGAAGGATGAAAAGGACCTACTTAGCAGGTGGTTTTTCGCTATGAGGTTTCAATACAAAAAAACAAACTCACATCCCTATGTGAAAATCTGGGGGGGGAGGTGTGGAGTATATCTGAGTTTTGCAATGTTCAGAAGCCAACAGAGAAACCAAGATGGCAATTTTTTTGTGTCTTCATTAATAAAAAAACTGTCTCACTGTGCTCTGAAATAGGGATTTCATGACATTAATGTAGGCTGGACTTTATCTTAGTACAGAAACTCCCAAATGGCAGTGTTAAGTGAAAAAGATTACTGAAATTACAAAAAACTTTTTCAGAATTACATGTTAGTCAAGAGCTACGTTATGATCTATCCGTCCAATAAGTAATATATATTTTATAAAAAGCCTAATACATATTTACATAAATAGACAATTAATGCTTCAGAACGTAAATGTGTATTCAGCTATTTATTGAAACAGCAATCCTATTTCAATCTCCTTTAAAAAAAATTAAAAATAATATTTATACAAACTTATACAGGTATATGAATATGAAAACCTATCCAAAAACCAAAGCTCCTCAATAATAAACAATAAACAAAAGTCAAAATGAAGACCAAATGCTATGCTTAGTCATGTTTATTATGGAAAGAGATTGTATAGGAAAAGATAAGTCTCTAATTCACATGCTCGTGCCTTTGTCTTGTAGCTGATATAGTCTTCTAGAACAGCACAGAACAATAAGTAATGTTTTGACACTGATTTTGTAATGGGGTAAGAAAGATAGTGAATAAGTCATGTGTAATTGGTAAATAAGAAACATAGCGACTTAAGGAATACAGATCATTCAGACTAAATTTTCTGACATTAATCTTCAGATAAGGTAGGCATGAGAAGGCTATAGATACACACATATGTACATATATATTTGCGTCTGTCTTCTAACTAAACAAAGGGATGTAAGTATTGTTTCTTTCTCAAAGAGAAACTGGTAATAGAGTCAGATGTTTCTTTGAAATAATCCTGTTTGTTTACAAAAATGTTCAGAATCCTGCTTTTCGTAACAAAGTACAAAATAAACAAAGGAATTAAAAATGCATTAAGCATTGCCTTTGGTCACAGTTGTCAGCATTATTTTCAATCAGAACTTTTCTCAAAAGCTTTTACTCTTACCTTTTCTTCAAGCTGCATTCTCAGGATTTGTTCAAAATACAGCTGATCCTTACTTACAGTCTTGCCTATCTGCTTCTCTGGCCTTGCATCTCTCTGTCACAGATGCACATATCTTCAAAAACAATAACTAGCAAAACTCTTTCATCCATATGGGCACATGCACATGCTCTCAGTGCTTTGGACGGTGACAGATGGCTGAATCTGGGGTGGAGAGTGCTATTGTTTCAACTATCTGGTTCCATAAAGGATCATAACTATCGATCATAATTATCTTAAATGATCTGAAAGTGGATTTTGTCCAATGAATAAAAGACGCATGTTTGTGGGCACACAGATTTAAAAGTATACTTTAAAACAATTCATGCAGAACCCTAACATTACCGCTGTACTGCATTTATTAGAGGTACAAGAGACAAAAACAATTTTAAAAATTTGAGATTCTCTTTCAAGGAACAAAGAAAAATTCAAAATGGATAAAGACCAATCAAGAATGAATTAAACTCATTGCTCTAAGATCATAAAGTGACTAGAATGACCACCAAGTGAGTATCCTCAGTGGTCATTGAAGGGAAAAAAGTTCACAAGCTTTTACTGAAATATAGGTTAAAAGAATTAAGTGAGTCTTTTAAAAAAAGTAAAAAGAAAACAAGGAGAAAAATACTGAAGGATTTAGCCAATCCAAATATTATTTTGTACTATAGATATCAAAAGATTTCTGGCAGATGTTTTTAAGTAAAAAGCCTACCTTGGTCCATTTACTATGTCTTTTGATTCTGATGGCACAGAAAGTTCTAAGAGGGAGAAAGCTTATGTTTTGATCTGGAGAAAAAAGGCAGAAGAATATCATCCATATCTCTGAAAAGCTTTGGAAAAAAACAGAGCAACTGATTTCAAATGAAACAATCAAACTTGCAGATTCCTGGGACTAATGAACCTGGAAAACATGACAAGTCAGAAAAGGTTATGAGCTTACTCTTAATGTGGTTAAGACTGTGATCATCATGCCAGCCCAAAATGACAGGGAAGAGATACAAGGAGTCCTCGGAATGGTAAAGCATGAAAGAACATTTATAATCAGAACAGGAGTGCTATTGTGGAAAGAAAGCCAATGACAGTTGTTTGCAAACCTTCATAAACACTTTCAAAGACCTTAAGAAAAGAGTCCCTAGTCCAAAAGTGCTTTGGCGGTGAAAAGGAAATTAAGTTGTCTCCAGATTAACATCCAGTCCAGTAAGAGCAGTCTGGTCACAACTGGCTAATGAGTCATAAGTGTTAATGAAACCTGCATGTCAGTACAGTCAAACACAGAAGGAGACTTTAGCCTTAGTAACTGGATATGGTATGGCTCATCTTTTTAATTGCAGGAAGCCAGCATTAGTTGAAAACAAACTGTTTGTTTTGACATGTATTGTTAAAACTTAGGCATGTGAAACTTCAGCAGACAGGATCTCCCTCTGGAGGCGTTCACAGGCATCTATTGCTTTCTATTGACTGTATGTCAAGTGAAGCATGCATTTTTAGAAAACTGGTTCACTAGCTGCTAAAATGTAGTTGCCAGTTAGGTTACTAAGCTGGAACAAGTGGGTCCCATTCCCCAAACATAAAAAATATTTATTTGATTACAGATATCAGATCTGCAAATCAAACACAAGTCTAAGAAAGATTTGAGGGCTGCGGACTCTCTGGAACATTTGGCAGAAGTGAGGTAGAACAGATTCAAGTGCAAGATATTGGTACATCAAACTGAATTTTTAAAAAGTAGCCTAGAAAAGTATGAAGACTGTGATTCTCAGAACAATTGCTCAGGAGAGGGAGCTGCAGAAAGTGGTCCCAACTCTTAAGATAGGAATGGTTATCACCTGTCTCTAGTCTTATCTGAAATCAGAGCTCTCAGGTTTACGTGAAACTCTTTAAAGATACCACACATCGTGAACTCAGGGGTAATATATGAAAAAATGTTGAAAAAGATACAGTAAGACCATTTAGTCATACCAAAATAGAAGACAATGTTTGGAAACAATATCTGCAAGGTAAATATCAGTGTTTACCTCATACAGCAAGAACAAAAGCCAAGTTAGAAAAAGAAGTCGTGTGTGACAGGAGGAACTGCACTTAGAGCACAAATCAGGCACAGATTTCTTTATGTTAACTGAAGAAATTTATTGCTCCTACACTCACAGTCTCATTTCCCTGAGACAGCTTTGCAAATGGATATTACAGCTGACTACATGGTTACGTATATCGTACCCATTCCTGCCAAACATACTACACTTAATAGACTAATATCTAAATATGGACGTAAGGATTTTGGTTACAAACAACAAAAAAACCTGCAGAGGAGTTTGATGTAGCCATACACATGAGGGCATGAAAATTTACAGGCTCTGGATCTAGAGGTGTTATATCTCATTTTTTACTGTCTTCCATTTTAAAAAGTTAGAGAAGGCTTTTGTGGTGGGTTGACCCTGGCTGGACACCAAGTGCCCACCAAAGTCGCTCTATCACTCCCCTCCTCAGCTGGACAGGGGAGAGAAAATATAACGAAAGGCTCGTGGGTCAGATAAGGACAGGGAGATCACTCAGCAGTTACCTTCATGGGCAAAACAGACTCGACTTGGGGAAAAAAAAAAAATTAATTTATTACCAGTCAAATCAGAGTAGGGTAATGAGAAACAAAACCAAATCTTAAAAACACCTTCCCCCCACCCCTCCCTTCTTCCCAGGCTTAATTTGACTCCTGATTTTCTCTACCTCCTCCCCCTGCAGCAGCACAGGGGGACGGGGAATGGGGGTTGCGGTCAGCTCATCACACGCTGTTTCTGCTGCTCCTTCCTCCTCAGGGGGAGGAGAAGGACTCCTGACACTCTTCCCCTGCTCCAGCATGGGGTCCCTCCCACGGGAGACAGTCCTCCATGAACTTCTCCAACGTGAGTCCTTCCCACAGGCTGCAGTTCTTCACAAACTGCTCCAGCGTGGGTCCTTTCCACAGGGTGCAGTCCTTCAGGAACAGACTGCTCCAGCGTGGGTCCCCCATGGGGTCACAAGTCCTGCCAGCAAACCTGCTCCAGCGTGGGATCCTCTCTCCATGGGGCCACAGGTCCTGCCAGGAGCCTGCTCCAGCGCAGGCTTCCCATGGGGTCACAGAGTCCTTCAGGCATCCACCTGCTCCCATATGGGATCCTCCACGGGCTGCAGGTGGATATCTGCTCCACCATGGACCTCCATGGGCTGCAGGGGGACAGCCTGCCTCACCATGGTCTTCACCACGGGCTGCAGGGGAATCTCTGCTCCAGCGCCTGGAGCACCTCCTCCCCCTCCTTCTTCACTGACCTTGGTGTCTGCGGAGTTGTTGCTCTCACGTCTTCTCACTCCTCTCTTCGACTGCAATTGCTGCTACGCAGTAACTTTTCCCCTTCTTAAATATGTTATCCCAGAGGCGCTACCACTGTTGCTGATGGGCTCGGCCTTGGCCAGCGGCGGGTCCATTTTGGAGCCGGCTGGCATTGGCTCTATCGGACATAGGGGAAGCTTCTAGCAGCTTCTCACAGAAGCCACCCCTGTAGCCCCCCCACTACCAAAACCTTACCACGCAAACCCAATACAGCTTTTTTCACTGGTAGTTGGAAAATGGTGTCTGAAAATATAGCTCATTCTAAAAAAGCTTGTGAAATCAGTCTCTGATCATCTTATAATACAATTAAATTGCAGGATAACATCAATGAAGCATGAGACCATTACATCTTGACAATTTTTTTTTATGTTAATTAATTATAAAAAAAAGAAAACAAAACTATCTTTCATGTTAGAAACTTATAGTAAAGAAAACAAAAATTTGCATAAGTATGCAAAGGCAAGTTCAAATAAACAAGTGTTAAGAATGGCTAGTTGCCAACAATTAATGTAAAAGTTAAGTGAATCTTGCACATAGTATATCTTGCACCTAGATATTTTTCCAATAAATTGCTGTCCATCAGCCAGGATGACAGAATGGGTGAAACTTTTTCAACTTTCCTAAGAAGAAGGAAATAATGAATGCTGTCTGCCATTTTGTCCCAGATGCTTTCAGCAAGGGAGCAATTTCATCAGAATAAGGCATATAAGAGATCACACTATCTAAATGAACAGGCTAACCAGTTTTTACCAACAGCACTTTCATATCTCCAGAGAAACCTGCAAGTACAAATTATGACTGGGGAAGCCCTGTGAGGCAAAAAAATTAAGACAAAAACTAAGTTATGAGCAAACTTAGACTACACATAAGTATTGCTTGAGTGAATATGTTGAATTTAGAAAAACGAAGCTACTTGAATGTATTTTTCCATTTTGAAATGAAAATTGCACTGAAAAAAAGTTAAGTTGATTTTATAAAACCTAGATATCTGGAAAAGAACCCTAATTTTCAGAACATAATTTTTTTTTTGTCATTAAATGAAATTTGTAGAACTTTTCATTTCACTCAGACAAAAACTAAAACATTCTACTTAGAATGAAACCCAAAGCAATTTTTCCAATGTTGTAATTTAGCCACATCACTAAAAGAAAAAAAATCCGTCTCAGACTTTTTCATACTAACCCTTCTTTTATTTATGTGGGAAAGCAATAAGTAGGCATTATACTTTTCAGATGCTCACATAATGTAATGAGAGGGTTCAAGCTGAAGTATTACAGACATAATTTTAACTACAATATGAGTGAAGTAAATCTCTGCTGACCACACTGTTCTAGGATGACCTGTATATACTTCATTAATACCTCAGCACTAGCACTCAGCAGATAATGCTTTTAGGTATTCCAGTATTCCACCATAAATATTAACAGAAGTATTAGCAGAATATTAACTGTTTCATCATGGAAGGAAAATTTAGAGGCCATTGGTCAACAGTGTGAGTATGAATGAACTAACAAAAGAAGGTCCTTCTAAATCCCCTTCCAGTACACTAAAATAAACAGGCTGCTTCTGTACGGGACCTTTCACCATGAATTTCATAGCTTTACAAGCATATAGGAGAGACTGATAGACTAGCACAGTGCTTGTGTGTGTGAAGAGCAATATGCATTGGATAATTAAGTAAAAATGTGGGTACTAACTGCAGGATAATTGGTGGGACTATATGCATTACAAAAGCCATGCCCAGCCTACATGCTGAGTTTTTAGAAGCAATATCACTTAAAGTTCTTTTAATAACATGCATCCTTCACAAAATTTATCGCCAAATGGGAATGTAACAGCTTTTTTTCAATACAGCCTATAGAATGTAGCCTGACTCTATCTGGAGCTGAGCATAAAGGTATAAATCAATAGATCCCTGCTAGTGTGATCGAGAGCCTATCTTTCAAAAATACCAGGAAAGCCAAGGCCTCCATACACAGAACCACTATTTGCAGCTCTCCGTCAGTGCTACAGACACTGCTCCCCAAGGCTCCATCAGGTTTTAAACAAAAAGAAAGGCAGGTCAATAACACAATGATCAGAAAATTGAAAGGCTTCCTCTCTACAAAAATAAAAAAGAACACATTATTGTTCTTGTTGTTGCTATTGTTGTTGTTATTACAGTTATGATTAAAGATTGTGGGTTTATGTTTTTGTAGTGGATTCTGTGGGGTTAACACAGCAAGACCTTATTCTATCACCTTCCACTGGGTACAACTGAAGCCTTAATGAAAGCCTGCTTTCATTTACCCAACAAGCTTCCTAATTTTTTCAAAATTTCTAATTTTGTCAAACCGCAAACAATGTATTTAACAGGTTCCGGGCGGGTAATAGTACTGTAATGAGCATGCGTCTGTATGCTTTCATGACTGTAAACCTATCCCTCACACAGATTACATATGTGGTCATGTATTTATGACAGAAGTTTTTGTGGTTTAACCCCAGCCAGCAACTAAGCACCACGCAGTCGCTTCCCCCTCCCTCCTCCCAGTGGGATGGGGAGCAGGGAAAAAAAAAAGTAAAACTCGTGGCTTGAGATAAGAACAGTTTAAGAACTAAAGTAAAATAAAATACACTACTAACTAAGAATAATATAATAATAATAATAATAATAATAATAATAATTGTAATGAAAAGGGATACAACAAAAAAAAAAGAAATAACACCCAAGAAAAGACAAGTGATGCACAATGCAATTGCTCACCACTCACTGATCGATGCTTGAGGAGCGATCCGCCCCTCCCAGCCAACTCCGCCCTATTTATATACTGGTCATGACATTCCATGGTATGGAATACCCCTTTGGCTAGTTCAGGTCAGCTGCCCCGGCTATGCTCCCTCCCAGCTTCTTGCACACCTGCTTGCTGGCAGAGCATGGGAAACTGAAAAATCCTTGGCTTAAGATAAGCGCTACTTAGCAACAACTAAAACATCAGCATGTTATCAACATCATTCTCACACTAAATCCAAAACCCAGCATTGTAGCAGCTAGTAAGAAGAGAGTTAACTCTGTCCCAGCCGAAACCAGGACAGAAGTGCACACATCTGTCTACAGAGATACAATGTGTATGTATGTTTGTGGCACTCTCAAGGTACCGATTAGCCCAACAAATAGCAAAAAAAAGCGTAAGTGGTATTTTTCGCTGAAGCATTGAACAGCTTACAATAAAATCAGTATGAAAATACAGACTAGTCTAATGAAGCAGTCAATAGCAAATCAGGACATTTCAGGCATGTCTCCAACAGGCAATGGCGTGTGGTATGAAAACCCTGGAATAGCCTCATCACTGTTATCTCCTGAGCTAGAAGGAGTATAGACCCATCAGCAGAGCATATTTTAAAACTAACTAGCTCTGCTGAGAATCCGGGATCACTAGCTCAGTCACGGATGTCACTTACAGCACTGGTTTTGGTATCTGAGCTTGTTCCTTGGCACAACTCCGCTCTGCAGGATGTGACACACCAACAAGACGAGCTCTAGCCAAGGGGTATCTCCAAAGCCAACATGTGGAAATGTTTGCTGTTTTTATACCTGGCCCTATGAGCAATCTTGAGTGTGCTCTCCAGTCACTGTCATGTGCCACACCATGCAATAGTTTCCTTGTGTTTTTTCCTTAAGACCACCACATACATGTGCCCTAACCCACTTTTCTTGCAGTGTAAACACTTGACAGACTATATCTTTAAATGGTAGCCTTTCTATACAAAGCACAATTTCTGATTTCACTGAAAGTTACAGTGCATATAGAACAAAGGTAAAAACATTTGCTTAGATTTTCTCTTGCTTGCTTTATAAGTTCTCAGCACAAAAGTAGCTTTAGCTGCGAAAAACACAGTATTTACATGCCCGGACTTTAGAAATAGGAAGGCATTCAGAAACATTCCTGTCTTCCATGTTTCCTTATGGATTGCCTCTAGACAGCATCTGCACACTATGCTACTTACTGTGAATACATTCTTCAGGTGTTTGTCTCTCCCTACACATCACACAAAGTGCAAGTGCCTCAGAGAATCCTGGACTGCAATCCAGGGTCTGAGGCATAAAAGTGAGGCATTGTAAAGCTCAACATTATGTCTTTTTTTTTTTTTTTTTTTGAATTGAGCTTTCTAGCCCCAGGCATGTTCAGTCTGCATCGACACCTAACATATACGCCATTGCAGCATCTCAAGCAAGACCCTTACAGCATTTCCCCTCCACCACTTTTATTTCTCGCCTGCAGCATCCCTATTCTGTAACACCATCACATAACCCTACCTGACCTTGGACAGCAAGAATTCAACAGGACTTTCGCACTTCACTCTGCAACATCCTTCTGACTTGCTTCTTGTGCTATTGAAAGAGAAAGGATCGCAGATGATTAGCAGTAAAGCCTCAAAAATTAAAATCTGGTAGGCATTTTTTCCCCTCTCTAAACCTTTCAGTAGCAATGGGACAGAATTTCACCTTTCACTTCTGAGCTTGCTGTTACTTGCACGAAAAGAATCATATGTAGGTATGTCATTAACAAAGCTCTTCCTTGGTGTTGTTTCCCAGGACTGTGAAATCCATACATACTTTCTGAAGCAATAGTACTGAAACTTAAAATGTGAATTTCTTAGTCTGTAATTTTTCCCAGGTTTCACATTTTCTTTTGCCTATACTTCTGTGTTCTGTATGTTGTTAAAAGGAAAGAAACAAATGAATCTTCAGATTGTTGATAGCAATAGATCATAATAATTCTTATGTGTTATTATTAAGGAGAAACTACGGGAGTTTTACTCTACAGTGTATCAATATCATACATCAAACCACCTCCTTCAGAGCAGTTGCAGTCTATCATCACAAAATAATCTACAATCAGTATCATACACCATGCACAGGCAAGAAACCTGCATATTAAAGCTTCTATTAATGCAGTCACATTGTATGCAAGGCGGCTCCTTGATAGGTCTCAGTATCCAATGCATTTACTTTTCCTATAAAAATATTCAAACTTTCATCATATGGTCTAGTACAGAGAATGCTTTGTCTTAAGACAAAAATCTGAGCTGTAAAAATACATGAAAAAATGTTTTACTTCTGTACCGCTTCTGTACACTTTTCAGACAAGGATATTAATGCTATTTACAAGCACTAATGAAAACTTTCAACACCTCTGTAAGACAGTAAGATAAATTATTGTTAATGCATAGACAGTGACTGTGAGGTGCAAGACCAGCAAGTCAGAGTAGATCTTGAATTATTGTCGAATCCAGATCCGGATTATTGCATTATCCAGATCCATATTATTACCCAATTATTATTGAATCCAGATACTGATTGGTCGAGATTACTGAATTATTATTACTGTTGAATCCAGATCTTGGATTCATATTTCTTTTCGCTAAGATAAATAGCTTTCTGACAGGGTGGTCCTATACTGTGATCAGTAGGACCTTACAGAACTCTTGTTCCAGGAGGTTATCAGTAGTAAACAACAGCTTAAGTAAAGGAAGAAATAAGATCTGGAGGCATCACTGGCTTTCTGCTCCTCTCTTCCCCCCCCCCCCCCCTCTCCTCCTTGATCACTTTGTACCAGAAATGAATTCCAACAGAAATGTAAAATCAAATACAAAAAGAACAAGGAAAAAAAAAGAAAGAAACTAGGAGAAAGAAAAGGTCACAATTCAGCTGCATAAGGAGATGAGCATGAGAAGAACTTCTCTGACTAAGTAAGAGATCTTTAGCCCACACAGGGAAAACTGTGAAGTAATCCATTTAAAAAGGATGCAAACTAAAACTGTCTCTAGATTGGAGGCCAAGACTATGCCACTTTGTTCTTTCCCTTGATTGCTCAAGCTGGAAGACAAAACTAAAGCACACGGTGCCCCTTCTGCAAATTCAGATTTCTTTCATACGGAAGCAAGGGCATGGAGAAGGGGAGGAGACAATGTCATCCCAAATTGGAATTCCAGTGCGGCAGACAGATTCATCAGGGCCCAGATCTGAGAAGCACTGTTATACTCCTCAGCATAGACAAGCCCGAGAGGATATTCTATAAATTGCAATGCATGTCCCAAACTCTGATAGAATTTATGTATTTCAGTGAAAATCCTAAACAATCAAACAAATCCTTTCAAAAAGCTTTATGTGGACACAAAGATGTTACATGCATTTTCTCAATACTTTAAAATGAAGACTGATTAAATAAAAAAGTATATTGCTAAACTTCACAGGATGGCTGGTGTGTGATCTAGAAACTTTAGGAATGTACTGGTTCTGGTTGGGATGGAGTTAATTTTCTTCATACCAGCCCATACGGTGCTGTGTTTTAGATTTGTGACCAGAACAGTGTTGATAAAACACCAATGTTTTATCTATTGCTGAAAAGTGCTTGTACAATGTCAAAGTCTTCTCTGTTTCTCACTCTGATGCCCCCCAGCAAGTAAGCTGGGCTGTGGGCAAGAAGTTGGGAGGGCACACAGCTGACCCAAACTGACCAAGGAGATATGGCATACCATACAATGTCATGCTCAGCAATAAAACTGAGGAGGGAGGGAGTTTTTCCAATGTAGCCATTGCTCAAAGATTAACTGGGCATCAAACTGCAGGTGGGAGGTGGTGAGTGATTGCCTTTGCACTACCTGGTATTTTTCTTGGGTTTTTTTTTTCCTCTTCACTTATTAAACTGTCTTTATCTTGACCCACATGTTTTTCTCACTTTTGCCCTTTGTTTCTCTCCCCCATCCCATTGGGGGCAGGGGTGAGTGAATGACTGGGTGGAGACTTACCTGCCAGCTGGGGTCAACTCCACACAAGGAGTTGCCAAATTAACCTGTGATAAATCAGTAATAGAGATGAAAGATACAGCAGCTGAAATGTAAATACTCAGGCATCCCAAAGAAGCTCTACAGAAAGCAACAGGTACGTGCAATCCAAAAGACTAGGCACAACCAAGTACAGAGCTTTAGTGGAGCAGACAGATAAGTAATTTATTGATCAGCATTGAGAAAGCATGGAAATAGGGAAGAAACACCAAAATCCTCCCAAAATTATCAAGCAAATACAACTCAAAGAAATATTAAGGCTGCAAGGAAGACTTGAAAGCTCAATGGTGGAAATGCTTTGCATATGATGACATAAACAACTATTGTCGTAAAGAGAAATCAGTCTGCTAAATCAAAAAAGCAAGTATTGATTCAAAGGATCATTTTTTTGCACATATATCACGCTAATGCAGTGGAAATTAGCAAAAATAAATGTTTTGCATAGTGTGGACTATCATTAACTGCAAAAACAAGATAGTAGAAAATATAGGAAATTTAAGGGCAGATAGCAAGTTCACTACATGAAGATTTCTTCAGCGTTACATAAGCAAAAAAACCCTGCAATCAGGCTAACCTATTTTGAAATCATATGATGATATTTTCAATTACAACTGCAAGCAAAAACAAAACCAAAGTATTAATGCTGGAATTTCAAGCATCTTGTTTAACACAGGAACAATGCTTTCAGATAAAAGAAGTTAATTTGTAAATGTAGTAGAGTTCAGGCAGGGAGCAATGATTCACACTCTAATCAAAATTAAAAAAAAAAAAAACAAAAAACACCTAGAGCGGACATACCCACTGTGGTACCTGTCTGGTAAAGGTTACCACCATGTTTTTGAAAATCTGAAATGGCTTCTTCTATGTGACATATGAAGATAGCTGAAGCACCTGGAACAGCATCTGCCTTTCAAAGTGTCCAGTGCATTAGAAGGAAAAAATATATAAAGAAGAGGAGCAAATAAGCACGTGATAGATAAAGACATCTTTGTGAAAGTCACAGAGCATACATGTTGGCTAAGTAGTGTGGTAGATATTGAAATGTCAGGCAAGAAGCGCGTTTGTATAGACTCAAGCTATTTAAATAAAACACAAAAAGTGCTCACTGCCAAATGTCTACAGACACGAAATATTACCTGACTTGGCAAAAGCAAAAATTAAAAATTACAGGAAAAAAGACCTAGTGCCAAATTCCAAAATGCAAAAGATAGATATTGGCAAGTATTCCTAAGTAGCAAAAGTGGCTACCTCACCACATTCTGCACAACAGAAGTGTATCCAAATTGTCTGAGGATGTTCCCTGGAATGAAAATTAGTCCAACTATATCATAGTTGATGTTGAACAGACACACTGTGGTAGAGGGTATAGCAGACCTCAATCATAACCTCCTTTGCATGATACAGGAATCAGAGAAATCAGTCACAAACTGTAGGTACAAGATGACTTCATGACGAGCAATACTCACTGCTGTACAGATTACATGTAACAGTCCTCTTCTTTCCCAACACCTTAAATCTAAGAAAGTAAACACAAAGTGAGAAATGTCCATACTTGAGATACTAATTACTGAGAGGTTACAAGTAATTACAAAATACATTTATGGGGAGGGGGAAAACAACCTATGTGTGCAAATCTTTGAAGCTACTGCTGAAAGAAGATGTCATATGACAATTAGTTCAATAAAACATAGCCATTAGATGTATCAATACAAGGATGAGAATAAAGAAACTGCTGTCAGTGTGATGCTAGTGAGACGGGACACGGGGCAGTATTCTTACAGAAGAGACAGCCTGAAGTTGTCATGTCTAGGATTACTAGCATCACCCAAATCCAAATAAGTCAAAACTGAAAAGCAGTTTCTCATAACAGTGTTTGCATGCAAAAAGTTTGAACAATATAGTCAAAGGTAGGAAAACTATCCCAGTAGGAAGTACCCATAAATCACTTGGGAGTGCTTTTTAAAAAACACTGTCAGTCACAGAAAGCCTTTAGTGTATGCTACTGAAACAGCAAAGTGTAAGCATGAAAGAGACTGACAAATACATTGCTGATTTCTTATCCAGAGCAGCCTTGCAGTGCGCAACTACAGTGACTTAACAAGAATGTGAAATCTCTAGCCTGATATTAATGCAGAAAATGCAGAGAGACAGAAGCATCAGCTAAGTCTGTTATGTGCCAGTTTCAAGGTAGGGGCTACAACATATCTAAGAACAAATGATACAAAACACAGATTTACAAGTGCTTGCATCTATCATTGTGTCACACTCTGTCAGGACAGCCAGACGCCATGGGAGAAGCCTTGTCTGCTTCCCAAGAATACTGGAACTGCCCAGATGAGCTGAGAATCTAAGATAGCATCATATATAAAGTCAATTGAATCATAAACCCAAGGTCAGGAAAAAATAAATTCTTTCAGGTATACACTGGAGCCGTACAGGAATAGTGTCCTGTTCATCCAGAATGCAGTGACATTGCATATTCTGCAGCAGTGCTGCACTAAGCCAAGGTATTTGAGACCTCAGGAGTAGCTTTGTAATGCCTGTGATGAAACAGAAGCTAGGCTATAGGACACCATGCCTGCTAAAGGTTTTTACTCAAATGACAATAGTTGATAAAAGGCAATGAAATTACACAAAATCCCAACAGGCTTTGAAACAGCCCACAGTCATAATTATAAATGGGCTTTTTGTTTGCACACCAACACAGATTATTTCTTCATTGCAGCATGCTATTTGGGCATCAGTGGCAAAATTCAGATTCTCTAAATTCTGTTGTCTGCAAATGTAAGCATCTACATGTGACTTAGAAGCGTAAGATCCTATTACGCTCACTGGAGATACAGCCAACACAGCCAATGGAGTCCTTAGGACTGTTCAGCCAACCAGATATATCTGCCTACTTTACAGAGGATAACTACTCTCCAGTCTCCAGACTGATGTCTTGACAGGCCACTGCCAACTATGATGGAAGTTTAGATACTTGGTGTACATATAGATGTATATATATGTTATACACAACTAAATTTAGATATTTTAACCTTGAGCTGAATCCCACACTAGTGACATCATTCATGTCACTTAATTTCAGTTATCTAGAATTTAGTATTCAGCCAAAGCATGTTGCCAGCTTCTTTCTGTAGTCAGCAGAAGCTTGAGAGCTAAGCCCTTCCAGAGGATGACTCATTACACCTACTAAGGCACCTCTCTTAAGATATCATATGCCTGTTAAGAGATGCTTATTTCTCTCCACTGACTACAGAGGCAGTCTACTGAAGGAGACTAGGGAAAGCTAATGTGAACTGAGACAAATCCCACCCCAAGACAACACCCTAGTCACTATCAATGCTGTAGTGAGTATTTTAACAGGCATTGCATCTTATATCGTATCTAAATACATCGGAGCACAAGCAGAGCAATTTTGGTTCCCTGCCATCCTCTGTGCCCACATGGTCTCAGGTGGGACATGAGGGCTTTCCCACAAGCATTATATTTTTCTAAGCAGTAAAAGGAAAAGAGGGCCCATAAAAGGTTCCTAGGAAAGAAACAAATGAAGGCGGAAAAAGGAGAGGAGAGTGTGTTATTGAGCCTTGATGGCATGAATTGTCAAGCTCACTAGGGAGAGAGGTGCAGAGCAAAATGTTCAGGGAAACCACATCAAAGAGAATCTAACTTTCCACTCCGGGAATCAAACACTTAGAATTTACTAATTGCAACATTCTTTTATTCATTAAAAATGAATAAATAGTTTGCAAATGTTTATTAACTAAAATGGTTAGACATTTTTTAAAGAATCTAACAGAATAGTAGAGAGATTGTATCTATCAATAATAACTTCTAATGAACAGATTATTGCCATCTACAAAGTATTTATTAATTGTTTACCACTGTATTATGGACATTAGTACCATCTGTTGCAGATAGTTATAACCATGTTGACAGGTGTTTGAACTGATTATAAGACACATATGACTCAGTTAGACTTTATTATAAATGATTAACCATTTTAAAGAATCATTTTGTAAACTCATAAACTATTCATAAATGAATCTTTATTTAAAGGATCACAAGCTTCATTTGTTTTTCAAGATCAGGTGATATACATCTAAATGCATGTTTTGCAGTTAAGAAAGGCTGCCAGGTTAAACGATAGTCATTTAAAATATATATTAGGGCAAAACATTGAATAAAAATTGCCACAAATACACATAAAAAGACTGAATTATGGAGTAGCGTTTCATGATATGTGCAATCTGGTATGCCACCCATTTAAGTGATTGCCATGACTAATTTATGTTCACATTTAGCTTTTGTTGGCATTCTGAAAAATATGCTATTAAAAAATTACACAAACCAAGGGCATAAAAAAGTGTCTAGGCTGAGACGATTTATGCCAAGCTTTGCTCTGGATTGAAAAAAAAACCCACCTTAAATTAGAATCTTCAGTTCAATTACATCACGAAAGCAGTAAGAAAATGAGGTTTTATGATAAAAACACATGGCAGTATAAGAGAGCACCACTAAAATATCCCCGTCTATGGAAGAAAATGTTCATGTACAATACATGCTTGTACTACAGATGGACACGGCTTAGCAGAGACATGCTCGGTGCTTTAGCTGTTTACTTAGGCAGCAACAGAGTTCTAAGAAATAGTTGCTATGCCAACCCATCTCAGGACTATATATATACATTCATGACCAGAGCTTATTTTGAGAGCTCTGTTACCCTTTCTTTCAAAAGTTTAAATACACTACTGCTATACTGTTTCCATTAAGGCAAAACTCTGTAGTCTGTGGACAATTCGCAGCCCTGATTTTTTTAGGGTAGGGTGTGGAGTATATAGAATAACACGATGAGATTTCAAACAAGAAGCAGAACAGCTTTTTGACGTCACATTTCTACAGTCATTGAACAGACTGTTCTGTTTGCAAGCCTCTAAAGATTTGGTGTTTAGATGATAAAGGGCACCGCTTTTTATAATCTATTATTAACTGTCATGTGTGTTTTACAGCAGGAGTTCTCCAAAGAGAAAGCAAAGCATGTTTTGGTGGTGTGATGATGAAGTGCTTTTTTGTACTATTTACTAGAACAATTTTCCATATTAACTCCATCCAGTCGGTCTTCATTTTGTGATACAGGAACAATGCATAGTAATCTGCCTCTGGAGCTTAGAAGTGATGTCTTCAGATAAAAATGCATTTTAAAAAAATTAAAAATCATAGAGGGAGCTCTTTAATTACCTTTTTCTGTTTATGTTACTTCAGGGGCTGTTTTTTCAAATGCATTTGAATTTTCAGTCTATTTATTTCATAATTATTGGATGACTACATGCAGCACTGCCATTTCAATTAGATTTTGATGGCTGATAAAACCATTGTTGACGGCAAGTGTGCAAACGAATGAAGGGAAACCAGATTAACAATGTTTGTGTCATTGCATTTAAATAAAATTAAATGTTCCGGCAGCAATGCGATCAAATCTGAAATCTGAAGAGAGAAGAAAAACAGTAAATGGGATGGGAGGGAAGGGATCAGGTCAGAGATAATCATCTTTCTTTAGACACAGGGTTTTCTGAAGAAGAGCTATTTCTTTTTGAGACAAAATTTTAATTCCTGGAGAGTGTAGCCACTTCTTTTTCAAACAGATTAGAAGCCCAAAAACATTTATATATGTCTTTTAACAAGAGTTTTGCAACTAGATAGACTTCTTGAAAAGAGAAGAGCAGAGTGAGAAAAGCAAGAAGATAGGAAAGATCTCAATGCAGATACAGAGAGCTCAACCCACTAGCATTGATAAGGCAAGAAAAGCCATTGTGATAAATTCCAAAGGTTAAGACTTTCTGTCTATTGTAAAGATCAATATGAAGGGGAGAGGAGAGGATGAGTGTGATAATATCTTCATATCCCTTTAAGAATGATGATATACATGCCAGATGAGAACCTGCATCAGACAGTTGTTCTTTTTAAGAATAAAACAGAGCATCACTGAAGCAACTGTCTCTTGTGTCTCTCAGGTTGAAATGAATGACATATTTTGTATTCATTCAAATGTCTACAGAGGAGATACAGGAAACTGAGGACAAGCAAAAAAAAACCCATATTAAATGCTCTGAATTAAATTTGATACAATGAGGCTGCCACAGGCTGAATGCAGTTCTCTGCTAAGTCTCAGAACCTGATTCAGTTCAGTGTTTTTTAGTTGCTACAGCTCTTTTTAGAATATTTCTCTAGGAAGCAACAAGTTAAGCCCACTTTTCAGTGAACTTCATTTTAAAGAAAGATCAGCATATTTTGATTATTAGAGAAATCTTGCATTTCTTGCTGAAAGTCTATATAAAAATCTAAAATTTCTTAGAATAATTTGCTTTGTTTACGTCTCATACCATTTCATTAATTTCTTGGCTTTTGGACTTCTTTCTTAACACATTTTCTACACAGCATTGTTCTGTTTCTTGCCCTCTTTCCATAAGGCCATATAGACTCTTTGCCATGTGCATCCAAAAGGGACCTTACTCTTTGTCTAAGCTAGGTCCATACTGTATTTCTCATCCAAATCTAGTTCACAGTCACAATCTGTAGATGTGCCTCCACACTTAGAAATGGATGTAACACAACTTTGAGGAGTATTAAAGAGAAAATACACAGAATTACGCATCTCACTAGCATAAAGTGTGAGTTTACTTGCATTGTAAAAGGACAAAGACTCATGAAGGTGACTGAAATTGACTGCAGCACCATGACAAAATCCAGAGTCTTCATTTGAGAACCATGGATGTAGTCTGTCAAAGGGCAAATAGAAAGGACCATTCAAGGCTTGCTGTTCAAAATCAACATGCCAGGGCTATTGCAGCTCCAGATGTTCCAACAGTAGCAATACAGACAGATAGGAGCTAGCTCAAGGAGCACATCACGTCTCTCGCTTGGCCTGCTAGAGCCAGTTCAGACTGTGCCATAGTAACTAGTCGTCCTCCAAACATTGTAACCAGCACGTACCTTTGGCTGTCAACAGCATCGTGGTACTTGGGTTCAGAGCAGAGCAGCCAGTGAGAATTTCTGTTGCAGAAGTGTTATATGTCTTTGAGGCAAGGAAAAGACAGTGTAGATACTGAAGTTGTGAAGAGGGATAAAGTGTTTTTGTGATTAGCCTTGACCTTGAAAAGAATCTTAAAGTCTGGATGACTCCCAGGGTAACTGCAGAGCAGGGGAGGAAAAGAGGGATGACCAGTTCTGAAGGGCATCATAATTCACTTTACAATATAACAACAGAATAGATATCCACATCTTAGACAGTATCATCAGAATGTATATATCCATCCTTAGTTTCTACTTGACCTTCGAATTGCTATTAAAGACACAAACTTCTAAATAAATTTGTAAATTTCAAATGTGATCTTAAAGAAATTATATCTTTTAAGTTTACCACTATTATTTTATTAAACAAAAAGTAATGAAAATTTTCTATGCATTTTTTTTAAATGCAAAGGAAAAAAAATTCCTCCCTACAGTACCTTCCATCAAATGGTCAAATTCAAAACAGTGTGCAGGACCTCATCCTAAAGCCAGAATACAGTAAATCAACCATGGAGCAGAATTATTGCAACACAGGAAGTGGAGGGGTTTTTTCCTCTTTTTTAAATTTAATGTAGCTGACTTTCCTAAATGACTTATGGGGCTGGGAGTCCTGCCTCTCTTATCCTTTCAAGAACAATCACGGTAGGCTGGAATGGTTTGAAAGCCTGAGCTAAGGGAGAATTTGCATCCCTTTCCCCATCGGTGCTCACCGATCCATTTTCTCAGACTTCTATTCACAACAAAACTGCAGATCTCAAACCAACTGCATTATTTGTGTTTTAGTGCTCAATCTGCAAAGAGAGAAAAACATGAGAGATTAATGAGATCTTTTTCTTCTCATGTTGCTCTGTGTATCTCATAAAATCTATTTCTTGAGTCTTTCTTTCAAGATCTGCCTGATCTTTGTATCCTTTGTATCCTTTGTACCCTTTGTATCCTCCAGCACACCTCTCTAATTTCTCATTTTCTTTTCCAGTGCTTCCTTAACAGCTTCTCAAATTAGCATGTTATGGGAGAAAAGGTAATAATTAATCTCTGATTTTTTTATCTATCTATCTATTTTCTGATAGATTCTGAAGTCACAAATATATCACTATGAACTAAACATGAAGTAAAAAAAAATTCTGCTGGCCACGTACTCCAAGGAAATTCTTACAATTAACCATTCTATGCCAGTAATTTGATTTTTTTTTAGTTACTCATAAAAGCAGTGGAAGTCAGTATGGTTGAATATGAAAGTCTCCTCAAAAACTCTTAGATGTGTAAAGGACATCCGAACATGAACCTAAAAATAAGAAATATAGTAATATACAGTCATTGTATTCCCTTTTTTTATTATTCTGTTACACTGAAAAATTGATAGCATTGCTGAATTCTACTAACCACTGTGATTATCCATACTTCATATATTCCTATGAAGTAAATACCAGTGAAGCTTATTGCATTATTGCACAGTGAAATTCCTATGCTACTGTAAATAAGGGAACAGTACTTAAAAACAATACACACACACCCCCACACCCCCCAAACCCAAAACCAAAACCAAACAAACGAGCAAAACCAGCAGTTCTACTCTGGAAAACAATATGTTTGAGTAAAGCTCTCTGTGGTCCCCTGTCAAAGGGCAGAAGAAATTTCCAGATACTATGATCATTACATGAATTTCAGCAGCTGCCATTTCAAACCCAGTAAGAGTTTATTTGATCTTACTTTCAATCACAAATATCCAGTATCTCAGGCATGAATTATATAAGTATATGCATCTTCCAAGATCAAAAAACTTTGGATAATTTTCCACTTGAAGGAAAGGAGTGAGAATAAGATGTGACAAATGCTAGTCACATCAGTTAATGATCTTCTGGCACATACTCACATATTACACTGGTGAGGGTTGTATAAGAACCTGGGTAGAAGAGAGCAGAAAATTCCAGTGTAAGTAATTACATTCAAACCAGATTCCCTGTTACAGTTTTTCAATTACATACAATAACCTTCTCTACTCCCCACTATGCATTTTTGTAGTGGTGCTCTGTGTTGTTAAGCATTTACTGGATTTGTAATACAGCTGTGACTATGTGTCTGCAGTGTGTCAAGCTATTTTATATGTTCATTTTATTGAATGCATTTTTAATCTTTCTGGATGAAAAGTATGTTTATACATGTAAGTCATTATCATTCCATCTATCTTTAGAGTGCCTAAAAGTAAAAATAGTGTGCAATATGTTATCTGTATAGATTTTCTTGTAAAGCTGACAAACCGCACAAGCTACTTAATAGAGCTGTCACAAACTGCTTCCTATCTTCCACTCCAACACAGTTTTGGGGCCATTTTGGTAAATTAAAACTGGCTTCCAATGGCATAAATGGTTCAATCCATAAAATCCAAGCAGGACTTTGATTTTAATTACAGTGCAACAAATCACAAACAAGAATGCTTTTTTTTGTAGAGTAATTCTAGATTTTAAGTGAGATAGCCTCAGTATGGTTAGAATCTGCCTCTATGGTTTTCCACCCAAATATGTGTCAGTGCTGTTTTATTTCAACAGTCAAATGAAATTACTCTCGCATTTCAGCTGTGCATCTCCTAAAATTGCTGCTGTGAAGTCTTCCCTCAAAAGCAAATTAAGGGGAGTTTGAGGTGGGAGGAAACCTCAGTTGCCACTATTTGAGTTTCATATGAATTAGTGTATTTCACTTATTTGATTCACTGAAACAAAATGGATTTGTTTTCTTTGGTGTCACTCAGAAGCCTAGAATTCAATTTTAAAGAAATACTGAGATAGAGACTGTATTAGCCTGCTCTAAAATACTTACTGAAGATACTTCTTTGGTAAGCTATGCTCATGTCAACAAAAAAGATGCACTAGAGATCACACACACAGAAACAGGAACAGAAGGAGGATGGAAACCTGTGGTTCAACTGTCCCTATAGGTGAGTAAAATTTTATTACAGATATCTCGCACAGCAACTGTACAGCTAGCCCCAGTTGGCACCAGCAAAATCTTGGCTTGTAAGGCATATAATTCCTGTCTTCTATAGAAGTATGTACAGCTTTAGCACCCTACGAAGGCTTTGAATGTCAACACAAAAGCTTCTGGGAGTTGCTTCTGATAGCTGATTAGGAGACAAGTAAAATGAAAATCCTTGTTTTATTACTAAGTGTAATGTTTAAAAATATATGAACTCAGGGGAGATATTTTTATGTACATATATTTTCTTTTTTTTTTCTGCTTCTCTCTACTGTATTTGAGCATGGAAACTTAATAGTTATATGTTTTCTATACATGGCAAATATTATACAGAGGCAAATTCAGCTTGGTCTCCATGCCAAAGAGTGGAAAAGATAGTATTATATTTCCACCTATCTTATGATGGATGGCAAGGGAATCTTTGGCAGCAGGATGGCCAGCTTGGTGAGGCAGGCTTTGAACTGAAGGACTCAGGGGGCAGGGTCCAAAATGGCAACGCTCACACCATTGCAACCAACTGGGGTACAAGCCAGGCCAACCAGAGCAGCAACAAATGTTCCTTAGCTGCCTCCCAAGATGAGAACCAGAAGACCAACCACCTCAAGTGTAGGTATACCAATGCACGCAACCTGGAGAACAAAAACAGGAGGAACTGGAGCGCCATGCCCAGTCAGAAAGTTATGATATCAAAGGAATAACTGAAACATAGTGGGACAACTCACATGACTGGGGGATCACAATGGATGGCTATAGGCATTTTTGTAAAGACAGGCAGGGAAGAAGAGGAGGAGGAGTTGCGCTCTATGTTAAGGAGAACCTTGAATGTGTAGAATTCAACTATGGCCATTATGGAAGCCCTATCAAATGCCTCTGGGTCAAGATCAGAGGGGTCGTCTCCAAGGGGGATCTTACAGTACGCATCTGCTATTGACCTCCAAACCAAGACGATAAGGCCAATGAAGCAATATTTGGGTCACTTAAGCAAGCTTCTGGTCAACAGAACCTGGTTCTTCTTATGGGTGACTTCAACTACCCAAACATTTGTTGGAAGAACAATACAGCAGCTCACATGTCATCCATCAAGTTCCTGGAATGCGTAGAGGACTGCTTCCTCATACAAATGTTAGATGTGCCAACCAGGAATGAAGCACTGCTGGATTTGCTACTCACAAACCAAGAAAATCTGCTTTGTAATATCTCAGTTAGTGATAGCCTTGACTACAGTGATCACAATATTGTGGAGTTTGGGATCCTGCTGAGCATGCTGAAGGTTAGTACTAGGGCAAAGGTTTTAGATTTTAGGAGAGCAAACTTCAGCTCTCTCAGAGCTCAGTTGGGAGGGATTCTGTGGGAAGCTTCCATGGAAGACAAAGGAGTTAGCAAGTACTCAGAGTTTTTCAAGAATGCTCTCCTGGAAGCACAAAAACAGTTCAACCCTTTTAAAGGTAAGGGAAGTAGGTGGAGCAAGAGACCCCCTTGGCTTAACTGCGAGCTTCTGAGTCTGCTCAAAAACAAAAGAGAAGCATACCAGAGATGGAAAAGCGGATGAATACCTGTTGAGAACTACAAGCGCATTGCCAGGGAGTGCAGAGATGCAGTTAGAAAAACAAAAGCTCAGCTCTAATTGAAATGGGCCAGAGATGTCAAAAACTACAAGAAAAAGTTCTTCAGGTATGTAAACAACAAGCAGAAACAGAAGGAAATTATTGGCCCACTGTTAAACAGGAGAGGTGAATTAGTTACCAACAACGTTGAAAAGGTAGAGGTTCTCAACACTTTCTTCACCTCTGTCTTTACCAGCACTGTTGGGCCCCAGGCCTTGGGAACAAAAACCCAGGTTGATGCAAACACAGACCCACTGTCAGTGAAGGAAGAGTTGGTTTGTGAACTATTACAGGAGCTTGACCCCTACAAATCGATGGGCCCTGACAATATCCACCCAAGGGTGTTAAGAGAGCCGGCTGTCATCATTGCAAGGCCACTCTCCACAATCTTTGAGAAGTTGTGGAGATCAGGGGATGTCCCAGAAGACTGGAAGAAGGCTAATGTCACCCCCATCTACAAGGACTTAAAGGAGGATCCAGGAAATTATAGGCCTATCAGTCTTACTTCAGTCCCTGGGAAAGTTATGGAACGAATCCTCCTGGGGGCTATCACAAGCCAAATGAGGCACGTGATTGGGAAAAGCCAGCATGGATTCACCAAGGGCAAATTGTGCTTGACAAACCTGATCGCCTTCTATGACAAAGTGACCTCCTCAGTTGATGTGGGATGAGCGGTGGACATTGTCTACCTGGATTTCTCCAAGGCTTTCCATATGGTTTCCCACAGCCTCCTTCTGGAGAAACTGATGCATTACAGTCTAGACAAGCGGTCCATGCAGTGAGTGGGGAATTGGCTGACAAACTGCACCCAGAGGGTAGTGGTAAATAGCTCCTTTTCAAACTAGCAACCTGTCACAAGTGGGGTCCCCCAGGCATCAATATTGGGCCCAACACTGTTTAATATCTTTGTAAGTGACCTGGATGATGGGATCAAGTGTACCCTGGTGAAGTTTGCCGATGGTACCAAACTGAGTGGGGAAGTGGACGCTTCAGAAGGGAGAGCCACCCTGAAGGAAGACCTGGATAGGCTGAAAGAGTGGGCTAACAAGAACCTTAAGAAGCTCAACAAAGACAAATGTAATGTCTTGCACCTGGGAAAACGTAATCCAGGAGTGCAGCACAGGCTGGGATCTACCCAGCTGGGGAGCAGCTCTGTGGAAAGGGATCTGGGGGTCCTGGTGGACAACAAGGTCAATATGAGTGAACAGTGTGCTGCTGCAGCAAAGAAAGCCAACAGGACGCTGGGTTGCATCAACAAGGGCATCACCAGCAGAGATAAAGAAGTCAGTATCCCACTCTACTCAGCGCTTGTCAGGCCACACTTGGAATACTGAGTTCAGTTTTGGTCCCCGCTATGCAAAAAAGATGTGGACAGGCTGGAGAGGGTCCAGAGTAGAGTCACAAAGATGATCAAAGGACTGGGAAGCCTGCCATATGAGGAAAGGCTGAGAGAACTGGGTTTGTTCAGCCCTGAGAAAAGAAGACTTAGAGGAGACCTTATCACCATGTTCCAGTATTTAAAGAGTGGCTACAAAGAAGATGGAGACTCTCTTTTTACAAGGAGTCACATGGAAAAGATGAGAGGTAAGGGGTCCAAGTGACTCCTGGGGAGATTCCAACTGGACACAAGAGGAAAATTTTTCACAATGAGAACAATCAGCCATTGGAACAATCTCCCCAGGGAAGTGGTGGATTCCCTAACACTGGACACTTTTAAGATTCAGCTGGACAGGGTGCTGGGCCATCTTGTCTAGACTGTGCTTTCACCAAGAAAGGTTGGACCAGATGATCCTTGAGGTCCCTTCCAACCTGGTATTCTATGATTCTATGATTCTGTGATTATTGTGCATAAGTAAAAGCCAATCAGAATTGCTAGGTGTATGGACTGTCCCTTCTTTGCTCTTCCAGGAGCCCCAGTGCTCCTAAAGGAAGAGATATGAAGAAGATGGGGATATAGCTAACTCTCCCCACAAAATGAATCCTATCTGAATGAAGGCAATAGTCACTTTCAAAGATGTTGCAGTTGCAACCACATATTCTATGCACATACCAAAAGTTTTGAAAAGTTTTGCAGAAAACCTTCAAAATCTCAAAACCTCCTGAGGTGGTATGGGTCAGTGTTTTTTTCAGAGTCAGTTAAAATAGAGTCATAGTGACATTAGCAGAAACTACACAGAGGTAACAGTGAATTAATGGGAGAGTGGGAGGAAAGAATTTCATCATGCTCCTGAAGAGAATGCCTTTGGCACTGTACAATAATTAGCCCTAATTTGCTACATTGCCAAAAAATGTTCTGACTCAAATTTTGAAGCTTTGGCATATTTTGCTTGTGTCTTTCTTTTCATGTTATTTTCTTGATAATGGACAAATGTAAGTAATATTATGAAGACAAATTTAAATAATATTATAATGTGTATTGTGGCCCTATTCCCTCATGCTCAGACAGGGTGCTTATTGAAGGAGTGAATGAGTGAGCCCTTGGTATCAGCACACCAGCAGTACTAGACAAGCAGAAGATGGTCATTCATTAGAAAGGCACAAATTCTGCTAGCAGGCACTCTATCTTACCCAGTTTGATTTCAAGATTATTACTGAAAGTAATATTCAGTTTACTGTCTTCTTCTAATGATTTTTTACAGTACTTTCAATGGTACCTTAGAATCTCTTGAATGCAATTTATTAAAAAAATCTAAAGGGACTGAAGCTCACAATTTCCATTGAAAAGTAATAGGACTCTAAGGTGCTGTAAGGTGCTCCTTAGCATTCTACCTCTGGTTGATAAATCTGAGGAAGTTTTTCCTGTGCCAATTGTAACACTGGGAGAAAAGCTCCTGACTGGGAAATTACGAGGAATCTTAGCCTTGGCAATATTGATACTTTATTGTGGATACATGCTCCAAGAGGAGTCAAATTCTTAATGAGGAACAGGATTTCTCACTTAGCTGTAACTGTCTATTAATTACACATCTAACTGAAGTTTGATTTCAGAGTCGAAGAACAGAAATAAGCATTATTAAAGAGGTGAAATTCACCATTAAAAAAAACTTAGAGCAACTAGCCTAAACCTGTTAGAATGGGAGAAGATACTCTGGAGATAAAGTGTGTTGGCTACATAGGGTGGTATCTAGCTCAGACCAAATATTTAACTTTTCCCTATCTGAAGTGTATGAAATGAGTAACAGCTGCTTGCAAGACTTTTGATCTTTGTCTTTGTTTTTGTGTCTAAAGAACATTGGCACAGAAGTCCTAAGCAGCTTCAAGTGAGCTGCAGTGAGGTTGAAGACCACAGACATATTTGAAGATGTAATGATTTGCAATTTTCAAACATATGAAGCTTGGGCCTAACTTTGCTTTCATAGGAGTCAATAAAAGCACTTTTGTTTTCAAAAAAAGCACGATCATGACAACAACATCCACTTTGGAAAATTACATGATAGGAATAAAACTGTTGTTGAAAGAAAATGCAGAAAAATTGGATCAAACAAATGAAAAAGATGGGGACTGACTGAATTAGGACTGTTGACTACATGCTCACGTGCCCAGGCAAGGTTACAGGACTGCTGTTACAATGGGATGAGTGTGCACACTTACACTACTGTATTATTGATCTGATGGATAGTTCTGAGAGATATGTTGGGTAGCTATTTTAATAAAGCATTTCTAAAAAAAACCATTTGGCAGCTTATTTCTCACTCTTACCTTTTAGGGAGCTTTAGTCAACATCACTACCCCAAGATAACAATGCTATTGTCTGCCTTTTTTCCCCCCCCTTCCTTGGTCACTAAAGATGCTCTGCTTAGAATAAACTAAGAGGAGGAACCAAATAACAGAAGTTTTTTCAGTATGTTCTCTGAAAAGAAATGGAAACCCAGCCTTCTTTCTAGTACTCCCTATCTTTTTTCTATTGCTCTATCAATCTTCTGTGTTCCAATTTTGCCATTTACTCTTCTACCTTCTTTGCACTTTGATTTCATGCTAAAATCAATGCTGAACCTACAGAAAAAGATTTGTCTGCAACAGATTGGAAAAAATAAAACAAACAAAAAAAGCGCAAACATTTTGCAAAGCCTAGGGACCCTGGCATGGTAGTGGTGGTCTTGTCAGACATCCTTGCGGTCTCTTAGCAAATTAATTGACATACATCTTCAGAATCCACTTTCTTGTTATCTTCTCCTGCTTTCTTCTCTCTCCATCCCTGTATATATGTTGTTTTCTCCTAAGAGGAAATGTCAGATTTCAAAACAAAAAAGTGTAGGAACGAGCAATTTAAATTAACTCTATTCTTTTCTTCAAAATGGGGGTCAAAAAAAGACCATTTTTCCCTAAGCATGCACTAGACAGAGATTATATGTACTAAAATAAAGCAATATAATGAAGATTTCTTCATTTCTTATGTCTTCAATATAGTAGTAATAATAATTTTACATGTTCAGTATAATTTTTGCTTGATAACATGTCAGAGAATGTCAGTGCTGCTTGATATAGACCACTAACAATCCACAAACAAAAGCAACTTTAGAGGCAAAGATGTGGAATAACCTCTGTAATATTAGAAACTATTTCACACAGAGGTTTATCAACAGATAGAGTATGACATTTTCATTAATTGAATGATCACTTGGTCAGTCCAAATCTGCTGAGGTTTATGGAAATAGCTGAGTTACAAGAAGTTGGCTTAGAGCTTAATGCAAGTCACAGCACAATGACTCTTACATTACCATTACATCACTTCATTTACACAGTCGCTCTAATTGACTTTAATAGGTTTTGGATCAGAGCAAACACACAGACAAAAAGATTGATTATACAAAACCAGAATGTTTTTATTAAACTTGCCTCAAGCATATACAATCTCACAAAAATCTCTAAATCAGCAGCTAGAGGCTTTAGGAATTTGTGGCAGCCAGCACAGAGACATTTTGTCAGCTCCGATCTAATTTTGAAAAGATAAGGTTTCCAGAAGCTTCTTCATGGGATGTGTTTAAACATAGAATCTGTCTCATGGACCACCCTCTGCTCACATTGACCACTAACAACCTAATGATTACACACAGTGGCAATCATCTGCATGAAAACATAATGTTAGGAAATTATCTGATGATCTTTTTTACTTTTTTTTTTAATATGATTTATAAGGAGAGAAGAAAAGTAAGAGGGCTGGACTATGTGATCAGCAACAATCTATATAGACAAAGCAAGAGTTTTTTTCAAATCATAGGCAGTCCACAAGCTACAGTTTAGGAAACTGTTCAAGCTGATCCTGTGCTACAAAGCATCATTGCATTTCTCCATTAGAGGAAGCAGACGTAAATCATAGGAAAAGCAATGCAGTCTGTTTTGTGAAAAAAATGCTGAAGCCCATGCTAAGAATCAAAAATCACCAGTGTGTGTATTTTTGCCACAAAATACTAAATAAGAGTGTGTGAGGAAATTTAGATCTTCATAGCCTAATTTTCAAATTGGTCTCTGCTTGTATCTAAAAGACTTTGCACGTACGGACACCTGCCTGGATGCTTTTCCAGTATCAGTTCTTCAGAGGTCCAAGGACTAAATTTGCATGCATATGCCCATACATGTGGATATGTTTTACATGTGGAAATTCTAACTCCAGCAACTGTCAGTGTCAGTATTTATCCGTCATGCAAAAATACTCAGCCTGGAAATGCAAGAGTACAAAATTCTAGGTGCATGAATGAGTGCTACACTGAAATCTTATTTCAGTCACAGTCTTAATTTCTATATACTGTAGTCCTCTTTTGTCTAACCATGCAAGCATATTGTTCTTGTGCTGTTAATATATAAGTGAAAAAGAAAAATGTATTCGTAGAATTAACTAATTTGTAGAATAAATTGGTTCTTGTTTGTTGTACTTGTGCATGTGACAGCAGTTGATCTTGGAACAATCATTCCTGTTTTGGTTTTGACATAAATTTCTCGAGGCCTATTCTGCTTGTGCAAACTCATCTAATGTATTGATAGACTCAGAATATATTCCTCTCTTACCCTCTGCTCCACCTTTTCCCTCCTCTTTCCATAACTGTTTTCAGTTTGTCAAGGATTTTTTCTCCTATTTCTTATGCTGGTTTTTTTTTTTATTGGGCTCTTCAACTTCTCTGATTTTTAAAGACAAGAGAAATGAAATGAGATATATAATCAAGACAGTTTTCACTTCGCTTGTTTCTCTAAGAGACATTCAAAAAGAGATTTTGATGAAGGGGAAAAACAGCTCTACTATGTAATGATCTTTTCAGTGGTAATCCACCCACAGGGGCATTTTAATATGTAAATCACGTTATTGTCTCACACATGACAATCTGATGGATTTTAAATTCCTCATTTGTTAAAGTATAATGAACAGCACTTTTGCTGTTTTTATTGATGCAATAGCACTTTGTTCACAGAAGAAGGTATAGTTGTGCCAAGCTACATAAGGTGATACTATTAATGAATCATTTGAGAGCCGGCAAATATAAATAGCGAGGAGCTCATTTCCATAGAAATACGCTCTAACCCCATGCTGGCAGCAAAGAGGTACAGAGACATTTTCATGTCAGCAAGCAGGTGTCCTCTGGCCTGCCCAGGCAAAATAATCCCCTTACTAAAATATACACAAATAAGTAAATATGCACAAACACATATATTCTCATTGTACAATGATTTGTAGAAGCCCAAAAAATAAACCAAAACCAGGCAAAGCTCTATGGACTGATGAATAGGTATCAAAGCTGTGACAATAGAAACAAACTCCTCTTCTCACACACTGCTCTCCCTTAACAGCTCCCAGGTATATATGAGCAAACACAAACAGAATGAATCTAAAGAGGAGATAAAAATAACTGAAGTATCTCTTCAAAAGATGCTGTAAATATACTTTGGCATGTATTTATTTGGATGGTATTTTCTTTGCCCTTTCTGTGTCTTGTGGAGAGTATACAGCATATTCTTTTTTAAAGATGTAAACATGAAAAACACAGGCTCAAAAATTGTGTGCATGTTATATTGTGATCTTAAAAACTCAACTCTATTTTCTATAAAGGGCAGAAGTCTCAATACTGCTAATATCAGCAGAAATGAAGGGGTACAGAGTCAGAACAAGTCCCTTATTGACCTTATATTGTCTAAACCTTCAAACACTAGAAAACAAAACAAAACAAAACAAAACTCTCCCAACAGATCACTGAAACTGTGAGACTTATTTTAGAAATATCAAGAACATTTAAAGATCATGAATAAAGGTCACTTCTTTGTACTGTCACCACCTTTTCATACACTACAATTGACCTACAAAAGATCCTTTAAATGGTTTCAAAAGCCATAGCATTTCTTTCAGAGTCCTTTGCAGGCGACTAGGATTTGCCTAGAAGTTGATGGAATGATAATTCACCACTGCTTTTGTATTTTTCACTCTCATTTTGGAGACTTAGGAGTGTGAACATTTCTGCAAGAAAATTGAAAATGTGCATAGACACTTTTTCAAACTAGTTAAAAAAAACATAATGTATTTAACATGAAACAGGTATCCTAATAAAGTCAAACTCTGAAGACCTCTAATGGAAGGCAAAAAATATTCTCAAATGGATTATGAAATCTTTTGCAGTTTTGTCTTACAGCGGAAGGGAAACCACTGAACAACTGTGGAAAAACAGTGGTTTACTAACATTATGACTTTGCCATAAGTATCAGGGAAAAGGGCACAAAATATCATTTTATTGTGCTCTTAAGCAGCATCTAGCAAAACAGAATTCGTCATCACCGGAGTAGTACCGTACAAATGTTAAATGAAGAAATTAACATACATCACAAGAGTTGGATGGCACATTAAATAGTACTACATATTTAAGATTACTATCTGCAGCTACTGATTCTCAAACATTTCAGACTACTGCATCACCACCAAAGCTTAAATTTCCACTGGATGCCACACTTATCCTCAAGCTGTTTATTTGAAAATGCTATGCATTTTATTGTTTAATTGCAGCTATACATAAACCAGTATGTTAAAGAGAGGGAAAAATGTCATGCCAGGAGCCGCCAAAACTTGGCAATTGTGAATTTATTTGCACCCTAACAGTCATTTTTCCAGGTTATTTCCTAATCACATATTGCACATATAACAACCACTCCGTGCCACTAAAAGTCTTCTGCTTTACTGTAGTCTTGCATTTCTCTCTGTTTTTCCCCATGCTTGCAATTACTGAGGTGAAGAAAGTCTGTTTCTTAACGGATGTCATATTTTCAGATAGGCTCCATCTAGAAAGTAAGTAGTGCCAACTGTGCTGTACGAATTAAGGATATCACAAAAAAAATTCCCTACAGACTGGACAGGGTGAATTGATTTTTTTTCTGCTCTGGGAAGCGAAGCAATTTTGATATTGCCCTGTTGTCCAAGAAACTATAAATACAAGGAAAGACCTTAGGTGGGATTCGTTTGACTGAATGCAGACAACCAGAATGTAAACATTTATGGGTATGTCAAGGTAAGAAACCATGACCTGGACCCCAACACTAATTGACACTGCCTAGCTCCTATTCAGCTATGTACAGATAACTACTTCTCTGGCAAGAGAGAGCTAGCTGGAAGAGTCCAAAACAAAGCCAAGAACTCAGATAGCAACTAATTGGTGCTCAAAGGTTTGCTCCTTGGATCACTTTTGGAGAGCAATGTAGAGTTGCCTTATGACAGAGACTGGCACACTAAGTTTCTTTCCAATGAACGACAGTAGATACCTCTCAGGAGTGATTTATCTAACGAGAATTTAGTATTTAATGTTAGTCATGCCTTGAAACACCTATTTGTCACCACTGATTACAAAGGAAGGCTGTAGCAACTAGTTGAGCTACAGAAAATTGCAGTGGTGACACCTAAAGTTAGGTGAGATAAGTCTCACCTCTGTGGACACTAGACCACAGAAGAAAAGGTTCTTTGAAGATTTTGTTTGCTCCCATTCAGCTAGGTAAAGCTGCTACATGGAGAAAAGAAGGAAGAGGTAAAACTTCAATCATGTTTCTTCTAAAAGTAAAAAAAAAATAGGGATGCCCTGTCAAATGTGTGCGCAAGTTCAACCAATTTCAGAAAGAGTACTATGGTATATATACATGCAAGTTCTACATTTAGTCTTTAGCCAAATGTGGGAAAAAGTCTTTGTACCATAGCAGTCTTTAGAGAATGATTAATATAATAATTCACCCAACCTAATTTTTTTTTTATTATTTTAAATAGTAATTTCAAAATATGCTGTAGTTTTAGCCTAAGAGAAAGATGTTAGATATACTTGGATATACTTGTATGACAAGTGTGAGATGATAATGCAACTTCAGCTTCATAAAAGTATTTTTCAAATGAGTAATTTCATTAAATTCATTTTGGGCAACATACTTTTCACCTCATTTTAGACATCTATGGTGCAGACAACTGCAGCTGAATCACTCACCTGAAATACCATTTTCAGTCAAAGAAGACAAATGGGCATTTGAAGGCACAAGTCTTTTGATCTATTTTAGAAAGGGATGATTCATACCCTACAAATGCCTATTTCCCTTCATAAAGGGAGATTAAGATGACTAACTTGGATGTAGTCCTTCACATTCCATACTTACATTCAGTGAGCTGGCTCCCATCACCCTGAAGTGTTTCTGCAAAACTTTGTGTTGTTTTCTTAACCTGGAGAATTAGAGGAGATCTGAAAATTAAGTATTGTGGTTTTGGTTACATATCACTAACAGATGAGAGGGACGGTTTCCATATTTCAGGGGCGGGGGGGGAGGAGGCACAGGGTGAATAGTGCATATGTATACATATATAATTCCAAAGATAATTTGGATTTTAGTTTTACCTGGACTTAATTTCCTTCTGAGGTGGTTTGAGCATAGAGATTCTCAGAAACTGATATATATTTTTAATTATTCTGGCCTGCCAAGCATGTCAGGTCGGATTCTTTCTACTCATAAATTGTTTTCTGACCTCCTAAACAGCACTGCACCACATTTTTGTCTTTACAAAAAGGAAGACTTCAGAAAAGGCATATTGTTGATTTTGGTAGGCATTTTTTAAAAGGAAGTTCTTCCAGTTTAAGTGCTGAAAGAAGTTACCTTACAATTTTGCACTGTAAAATATACCTAGATAGTTATATTGTACTGTAATCATTAAAACTATAGGCCTAAGTATGTTCTTTACAACCAACCAAAAGCATCTAAACCTGTCATATTTCTCAAAACCAAGCTCTTTGTCACGTGTCATTCTTCAGTGTAAACAGACACTGCATACAGAATAAAGTACAAATTTAGATGGAAATGAATGTGATGATATGTGTCCTTTTATTAAAAGGACTGTACAGTCAGTACAGTACACTGCAGACAAAGAATATAGCTAGAACGGTGTGCAGAATTCTGCCATTTTATCATGTGTTTCTCTAGGTTAAATTTCAGTTTTCTTTTTAAACCAAATCAAAACAAAACAAACCCTCTATTTTCATGGTAAAGACAACAGTCTGTCCTTTCCAGAAGAACACATTCATATTGATACAGCCACATGCATAGGATCAGTTGTCTGTGACCTATCTCTGATAAGTCCTCAGGACTTCATTATCTTTTGATATCAGTTTGACTATCAGTTGGTTTTTGCCTTGCAAATCCCCATCTTCATCTGCAGTCTGCTTGAATTTTCACAAAAATTTTGCGTGATATAATTTTGCTAATTCCTTTTATACACCAAGATGCATATTATTCGGAATCAGTAATTTCTATGTGTTTAAATTTCACAAGTATTCCTATACCTAATTTTCTCCTATTTAGCTTGCCTAACTTTTTATATGTCTGTTTTTGTACATATCATATTGTCATTTGGCGAATCAGCTCTCTTCTGACTTGACAAATTTCATATTTTTTCTTTTTTAATGTGAAATGTCTTGGCTTCAGTTAAAAATACTCAGTAACATTTTCCCATAGGAGTTAGCTTTCACTTCACAATGAAAGAATAGTATCATATTCTCAGTCAAGATCCTAGACCACTGAACATTTTATCAAGATTACTACTTCTGGTACATAAAAGAGGAAAAGAAATATATTTATCATAGATTTTTGTTCCTTCTCTGTTGTACTCCTAAAACTACAGATGTTGTATTAGACTCAGTACAGCACTGCCACTAAGTACTGGAGATGCACCTAGTGTAGTAGTATATGTTAAATAAGTACCATTCATTACTTCCCCACAGACAAGGAATTCAAAATCCATCAGTTCCTCACATGTGAGGCAGATTGCGATTTACATGTTAAAGTGCCCCTGTGAATTGATTTGCATAGGAAAGACTTCTGGGGCACTGAAACAAAGGATTAGTGAGCATGACAAGAGCGCTATTAGCATAGAGAATACAGATTCTCCTACAACACACCCTTCAAACAATGTAAATATATTCATCATGAATATATAGAACTTGGTGGGTTTCCCGACCAGGAACAAAAGAAAAGTCTTGTCTCAAGAGCAGCAAGTCTGAAGAGGTAAACACTGGGCGAGCCTCTAAGCAGAGTCAGAGACAAGGGTCTGCGAACAGGCCTTCCTTACACCAAACTCAGCTGGACCTTTGGGTTTGCTTCAAGTGGTAAGATGTAAACATTTACATCTGAGCCAATCTGCTAGATTTCCTTTTATTGACAGCGTATGGAAATAGGATCTTAGTGGTGCGTTTCATCTTATTCTAAGGCAAACCTCTAAAATAATCAGAAGAATTTCCTCTTACTATAATTGCATATTTCTCTTCACTTTTTTTTGTAATAGAAAACAACTATAGAGACAGTTACCTAAGCTTCCATTATAGACAATGCAGAACTCGTTAACACAGTCACTGGAGCCTTTTGGGCTATTCACTCTAAGACAGCTACTTGTAGGTACCTGCCCTCCAAACCTGAACCCCTGTGTTGTAGATACCTGCAATAAAACTCGACTGGCTAAACAAAAACTTGTGGCATTATATGGCTCTGTGGAGTATCCTTCCTCCCTTATGGCTAACTCCAGCAGGGAGCAGATTTGCTGCATGTCATATCTATCTGTCTTGGATGCCTGAGGAATCTCAAATGGCACTAAGTGCCTGTGTTTTAGCACCTAACTCAAAAGTTAGAATCACACTTTGCAGTGAAGTAATACCGAGAAAGGCTTTAAACCATTTAAGCTGGGTAAAAAGAGTAGAAAGGAGGACCCTGGGACCTACTGACCTGCCAGCTTCACCTCTGTGACTAGGAAGATCATGGAACAGATCCTCCTAGAAGCTATGGTAAGGCACATGGAGGACAGGGAGGTGATTCAACACAGCCAGCATGGCTTCACCAAGGGCAAGTCCTGCCTGACCAACCTAGTGGCCTTCTATGATGTAGTGACTACATCAGTAGACAAGGGAAGAGCTACAGATCTCATCTATCTGGACTTCTGTAAGGCTTTTCACATGGTCCCCCACAACAACCTTCTCTCTAAATTGGAGAGAGATGGATGTGATGGGTGGACTGCTCGGTGGATAAGGAATTAGTTGGATGGTCACATCCAGAGAGTAGTTGTCAACGGCTCAATGTCCGGATGGAGATCAGTGATGAGTGGTGTCCCTCAGGGGTCTGTATTGGGACCAGTACTGTTTAATATCTTCATTAAGGACGTAGACAGTGGCATCAAGTCCACCCTCAGCAAGTTTGCAGATGACACTAAGCTGAGTAGTGCAGCTGACATGCCTGAGGGACGGGATGCCATCCAGAGGGACCTGGACAAGCTCAAGAAGTGGACCCATGTAAACCTCATGAGGTTGAACAAGGCCAAGTGCAAGGTCCTGCACCTGGGTCGGGGCAACCCTTGGTATCAATACAGGCTGGGGGATGAAAAGATTGAGAGCAGCCCTGCCAAGGAGGACTTGGGGGTACTGGTGGATGAAAAGTTGGACATGAATTGGCAATGCGCACTCTCAGCCCAGAAAGCCAACTGTATCCTGGACTGCGTAAAGAAGCGTGGCCATCAGGTCGAGGGAGATGATTCTGTCCCTCTGCTCTCGTGAGACCCTACCTGGAGTACTGCATCCAGCTCTGGAGTCCTCAGCACAGGAAAGACATAGACCTGTTGGAGCAGGTCCAGAGGAGGGCCACAAAAATGATCAGAGCGAAGGAACATCTCTCCTATGAGGAAAGGCTGAGAGAGTTGGGGTTGTTCAGCCCAGAGAAGAGAAGACTCCTGGGAGACCTTATTGCTGCCTTTCAATACTTAAAGGGGGCTTCTAAGAAAGATGGGGACAGACTTTTTAGTAGGGCCTGTTGCAACAGGACAAGAGGTAATGGTTTTAAACTAAAAGAGGGTAGATTCAGACTAGACATAAGCAAGAAATGTTTACAATGAGGGTGGTGAAACACTGGAACAGGTTGCCCAGAGAGGTGGTGGATGCCCTGGAAACATTCAAGGTCAGGCTGGATGGGGCTCTGAACAAGCTGACCTAGTTGAAGATGTCCTGGCTAATTGCGGGGGGGTGGGGGTGGGGGGGTGGACTAGATGACCTTTAAAGGTCCCTTCCAACCCAAACTATTCTATGATTCTATGAAACTGTGGTGGGTTGACCTGGACGCCAGGTGCCCACCAAATCTGCTCTATCACTCCTGTGCATCAACTGGACAGGGGAGAGAAAATATAACAAAAGGCTCATGGGTCGAGATAAGGATAGGGAGAGATCATTCACCAATGACTGTCACAGGCAAAACAGACTCAACTTGAGGAAAAATTATTATCAACCAAATCAGAGTAGGATAATGAGAAATAAAATCAAATCTTAAAAAACACCTTCCCCCCACCCCTCCTTTCTTCTTGGGCTTAACTTTACTCCCCATTTTCTCTACCTCTTCCCTGCCAGCAGTGCAGGGGGACAGGGAATGGGGGTTGTGGTCAGTTCATCACACTTTTTCTCTGCCGCCCCTTCCTCCTCAGGGGGAGGACTCCTCACACTCTTCCCCTGCTCCAGCGTGGGGTCCCTCCCACAGGCTGCAGTTCTTCATTAACTGCTCCAGTGTGGGTCCTTTCCACAGGGTGCAGTCTTTCAGGAACAGACTGCTCCAGCGTGGGTCTCCCACAGGGTCACAAGTCCTGCCAGCAAACCTGCTCCAGCCTGGGCTCCACTCTCTCCACAGGGCCACAGGTCCTGCCAGGAGCCTGCTCCAGCACGGGCTTCCCATGGGGTCACAGCGTCCTTTGGGCATCCACCTGCTCCCATATGGGATCCTCCATGGGCTGCAGGTGGATAACTGCTCCACCATGAACCTCCATGGGCTGCAGGGGGACAGCCTGCCTCACCATGGTCTTCACCACGGGCTGCAGGGGAATCTCTGCTCCAGTGCCTGGAGCACCTCCTCCCCCTCCTTCTTCACTGCTCTTGGTGTCTGCGGAGTTGTTTCTCTCACATATTCTCACTCCTCTCTCCAGCTGCAATTGCTGCTGTGCAGTAACTTTTCCCCTTTCTTAAATACGTTATCCCAAAGGCGCTACCACCATCGCTGATGGGCTCGGCCTTGGCCAGCGGCGGGTCCATTTTGGAGCCGACTGGCATTGGCTCTATCGGACATAGGGGAAGCTTCTAGCGTCTTCTCACAGAAGCCACCCCTGTAGCCCCCCCACTACCAAAACCTTGCCACGCAAACCCAATACACTGTTCTAGTCCACCCAAGGAAAGGCATCTAGTATATAGTGTGCAGTAAGGCCTCCTTATTATTTGTAGAGCTAAGTGAAGTCTGTGAAGGAAATCTAGAGGAAAAAAAAGCCAGCTTTTTAAGTACACAACAATTTCAAAGGTGTGAATACTTTCCTACAGTTCCTTATGGCTGCTAAGCTCAATGGAGAGTTGCTGGCTATGTGAAATGATCTGTGAAATCTATGGATGATTTCTTCTAGTCAACAGAACTGCTGATCAAGAGTGTTTCTCCTTCCCTTTTTTGCTTTTACACATGTGAAATAAAATACTACTAATATAATACTTCTCAATTAAGTCTCATTTTAATACGACTTCAGTGATATCCACTTAACTTTCTTTCTAACTGCTTTTATATTTTACCTTTATGTGATGGGAATATTCTAATATAATGTTCTATTAAAGTGGACTTTCTGTGTACTCCACAGAGGAGTTACAGTGCCCAGTGTAATGGCCGTATGGTTTTATATGTATCTTTCTAGCCTTGCTCATTCTATAATCCTTCTTGATGCAAATGTGTTCTGCTTATTTTTATTTCAAATTTATGAAACATCTGGCCTGAAAAGCCTTTATAGATCAAGTATTTCAAGTGTTTAAAATTGCAAATTATTTCCAAGGCCTTCAACGGCACAGTGAGCACTTTCTTGCAATAGATAATACACCAGCATGGAGTAAATAAAACCTAGACCTACAGCCAAGACATCCAAATTATGAGTCTTAAAGTGGAGTCTGTGCGAAGTATTCACAAAGTCTATCTTTAGCGTTATCAAGAGTAGCTTGCATAGGCTTTGTCTACAGTCAGTAAAAGGAGAGGTTTCTCCTGTAGTTAATTCAGAGCAAAAACCTAATTTTAGATGCTTGTAATCAGTGCCATCAAAACTGTTCCACTGTCTGTCTGTATAGGCAGCCTTGGTAAAATAGTCTCACTCAGGTAAATCTAATGTTTGGAAATATTTCCATTTATTTTGCCTCAGATGATTTGAAGCATTATACGTAAGTGATAATGAACACCTATGCCAAAACACTAGCAACTCAATGCCACTAGACCAGATTCCAGTTGTGGAGTGTCTCCTGCAAGCTCTAGTCCCACCTTCCACTGCTGTGGTCGCTGTTGTATGTGATGGGCTCCCATTTGAACCCCAGGGCTAGAAATATGTTATAGCTAAGGTAAAGGAATCTCAGTTGTGGTCCCTCCTTGGTGACTTAGCCCCGTGATCTCTACTGGGTCACTCACATTCACAAGAGAGGTGCCTTCCAGCTACCTTATTACTGCTCCCAGTCAGAGTGGTGTGGGTGGTAAATACAGGACTACGCAGGAGCAGGGAAGACACTGGATTGTTACGCATTTCTTTTGAGGAAAAGGTGGCCAGAGAAAAGTAATCTTCAGGCTGTAGGCTACCAGTTGTGGGGAGGCAGAAATTAATTCAGGGTCTTTGTACACTTTCATGCTCTGCTGATTGAAAGTTCATTCTGGACTTTACCTAACCCAGCTTCTGCTGTTTCCCCTCCAGGAGGTTTGAGTATTAAATGGCATTGATTCTTCCTATGGAGATAAAAGACTGCAAATAAATTAACACTAAAAGGGATATGCCCTTGAGAAAGCCATTGTCAAAACACCGAGCTAAAGAACATCAGCTTTAAAAGGTTTGGCTGAGGTTAGTGTTCTTGATGTCTTAGTATTGTGGCACCGACTGCAAAAGTGAAATTCTTTGTCTTCTCTAACATATTGCCCAAGGCACTAATGCTACCAGGATTTAGAACAGAAGTATCTTTATACACAGGCACAGTCCCACTAAAGCCAGGTTATTTCAGGGTTAGGTCCCTGTTTTCTCTTTTTTGAAATGATGCTGCATATCTTTACATAGTGCTGTTGTTCTCTTTAACTACAAAAATAATTTTAAAAAAACTATGAATGTGGTTATCTAATGGACATTTGCAGATGCTTCACAGCAAATCTTTTTACTCTTAAAGATTCTGCTATTGAATGTGCAAGAGGAATTGAGGAAAAACTTTATATTCATTAAGTTATATGAATTGTCTATTGTATATGGAAGATTTTTAGCATACTTATTTTTATTTTACAGCAATAAAAAGTCTGTTCTGTATTGCTTTTCCTCTATTTAGAACACAAATTAATTGAGGTCATGTTTCTGTTAGGGGAACAGTCATATTTCTAGCGAAAACACCATGAAAATTTAATCTGTGTCTGAGAGACTTTTGACCTTTCAAACTTGCAGGGTATTTATTATTCCTATTTTATTTTATGTTGGGAGTCCTCACATTCATCTGTTCTCTTTAAATATTTACATTGTAACTTCTCAGGGTAAAGTACCAGGTGCTTAGCTTATACATAATACGCATTATTTGTGCTGCTGACCTCCTTGACCATTTTCCATGTTGTCAAGGGGTCTTCCAAAATTACAAATAATAGAAAACGTTCATCTTGACTACTGTTTATTAATTATATATTATAAATTATCTTTAATAATTACTTCAATGAAGTATGAAAAATAACTTATTGAATGCAATTGCAACATTCCATTTTTAATATATTAGTCTCACCTTCCCACTTTTCCCTCTATGATCATTCACTTTCTTCTTTCTCAGGAAATAAATCTAAGTCTTCCAACCTCATTTATACTTTATATTTCATATTTTATTTATAATCTTTGTTTCAATTGCCTTTACTGGTAATTTATTCCACTCATTCATTTATCTTTTTATGAAATATATTAATTCTGTCCAAGTTCCCTAATTTTGCTAGTTTGTTTATTATGTCTTGTTATATCTTCTAGATTTTAACCCCTTCTTAGCATAAAGACATATGTCCATGTTCTGAATTGTTCCTTTCTTCCCTACTCACAATTTTGTATTTCCCTGTCACTGTTTTATATTTTATACAAGTATTTTCCAGTGCTTATTAGATCACTCTGAACAACAGTGCTGGAGTGTTACAAAAAGGGCTAGTTATGTTAATCATGTAGGGGATAATTTAGGCAGATTTCTTACCAATGACTTTTTTAAAAGACTTAAGGTTCTAGGACAGAATATTGTTCAAGGTCTGATTATTTAAGTAGGCATCCTCTTTAAAGCACTGAAATCGTATTTACAGTACAGTTACTAACATGAACCATAATATTCCAGATTATTTTTTGAGATGCTGTCCTTATTCAATAAATAAAATTATCATATAAGAGTTTTCCTTCATTTGTTTTCTCTTATTACATATTCTTTGATTCTTTTCTAGGTTTCCTGGCTGGTCCAAGACAGAGTATATGGGAATAGGTTTTCACATCAGTTATCTAAAAGTTTCTGGTTCTACTTTTTGAGGTCCTGTGTGGATCTTTTGTGATATGGAAGTATAAGATAAAACCTGACGAAAATATTTTAAACACAATAAATATCTGTAGGAATTATATTCAGATCCTCCAGATTCAGCCCTCTAAAATATAGGCAAGTGGCCCTAATTTGTCATTTATGCTCCTTCATTAATGAGTGGAAAAAGACAGGAATTTCCACACAGGGACAGGTTTCTTCCTATCCTAAGACAAGTGCCTAAATTGGGGATAGGTATACGCTAATGAAGTAAGCAATGCACAGGATTCTTTCTGGGCGCTGGAACCCGACCATAGGTGTTATTAACCTACTCAGACTTTGCCTGGCATGATTTTGGGCAATGCCAATTACCACTTTCCCAAATAGCTCCTGGGTACAGTTCAGGAACTAGAGTTTACTAGGGACTATTCACAACAGGTATGACATACGTGGCCACACGGTTTTGGGGCCACAACAGTTTACTAGCAAAGATGCAGGGCATTATGTACCAGCCTGTCCTACTTCCTCAATTCTGATGAATGTTCTGACAAATACAGCCTAGATGTCTAAACTTTAAATTACTTGAGAAAAAGATTATCTCATGGGCACATTTTGTATTAGGATTACAATTACACAGAGTTCCCTCTTCATGAAATCAATTGCTAAAGTGACAGCAGGACTTTATTTTAAACATTTGTATTTTCTTTAATGAAATTTAATGAATGAAAACAAAAGTACCAGCAGCCAAGGCTCAGATTTGCCATGTCTGGCTTCAGTTACTAACTGAGCCATCCAGGATAGAAGATGAGTCTCTACAGCTAACAGGACAGGGTGTGCTAGATTATTTTCAGTGACTGCACTCTGCAGTCAAGCTTAGCCCACAGACCATCATTTCAAAATATTTCTAATATGTTAGTTTTCTTTTCTATTTTTAATAACTGAACAAAAGGAAAAAATGTACCAAGCACAGTCTCTTCTCTTTGGGAACATCTTGGAGCTGGCTGTAATGTCCTTTCATCATTTAACAACTGGTAATAATATTCAAATGGCAAGAAATCCTCTTTAACTTTCTTATTTTGTTATATTTGAGAAAATGTCATCAGCTGTGGAAAGCAGATGGATCAAAATTCTTTACAATTTTCCTTTGTATTATACTATAAAAAGATGATAACTCATACCAAAAGCTGAAATGCATAGAAAGTATTATTGAATTTAAATAATAGCAATTCTACCTTATCTGTGTAATTTTTCAGACTCTTTTTACTATATTTTACTAATGGCTCGAAGTTGTCCACTTTGCTGATACAAATATCACAATACCACATTTTCAAGGGGGGGGGGAGAAAAAATATACTTTTAAGACAAAACTGAATTTCACTTTTCATAATACACAAAGTAAAATCTATTAAAAAATCAGGCAAAGGGCCAGACTTTCAAAAGGTTCAATACACAGCAGGTCTACCTGAGAAAAACCTCCTTAAATATTCACTTATTTAGGTGTTGTAGTAGGAGATGCCAGGTTTGAAGTATTTTGAAACTCTGGGCATTATTTATGCTTACTGTAAGAACATGAGAAATGCCCTGACACACCAAAGGCTCACCTTACCCAGTACTCTCTCTAACTGTGGCCAACAGCAGTTGCTTAGGGACTAGTATAAGAAACAGGGTATATATGATGAGTGATCTCATCTCAGCTAGGTCTTCTTAAATGTCAATGATTTAGGGCATTCCTGATAGGGGTGCTATTCTATAGGTCCTGTAGCCTGAACCAAAGCTCACTTATACAATCAGGCATACACAATGCAATTGCTTTTACAGCAGCAGCAGTGTATCCTGCAGCAGTAAGCAGCTGTCCAGGGAAAGGATGATTCTGAGGAGAAACATGGTATTGGTGTTGGCTGCAAATGCACAAATATCTAGATTAGCTGCACTATTACATAGAAATCACATTATTTTGGTGACTTTTTCCCTATTTTGATTTATTTTACATGTAACTATATCATGAGTTTGTCTTCTCATTTTATAAATATAATGGGAAACTTTATATAGTTCCAGGTCTGCATCCTAATCCTTTCTTTTCTTTATACTACTGGAATATTTATGAAACAAATTCTGGGGTTTTTTTAGGCAGGGAAGGAAATAGGAAGATATTCATTCATCCCAAATTAATTAACACAATGAAGAACAGATCCTTCTGCACAATGAGGGAGATTAAGAGGTAACTGCTTTTTCAGGCACTTATTACCAAACCTTCTTTGTCAAGAATTAGATTTATAGGTGAGAGTTAAGGGAGTATCCATGTAAATATGGACATGTTGACAATATTCTTCTTTTAAAAAAGAAGAAAAGCAAATTTATGCACTCCAAGCACAGGTCCCTCGATAACTCAACAAGGGACTGACTTTCTTTTCCTTTTTCTAGCTCCTCTGGGGTACTTTGTGGACCGATTCTCTCACCTCAAGTGTCTGATCCCAAGACATAAATTAATTTTAGATGCACCTTTTATTCTTTGTGGCTGCTAAGGCAATATTCACTATTTGTTTTGGTTGCCATGGAGATAATTGACTTCCTGTGGTGGCAAGAGCCTTGTTTGGGGTATTAAAGGGGCTTGGGTCCAGGGATTCTTTAATTTTCATGCAGTGAAGAAAGTAATTTCATCAGCAGAACCTTTGCAAGATTTCTCTCCCTCATAATTTGAGTCATTCTCATTATAATCTTGTGAACATTTGGGGTTTTTTTTCCTTTCCTTCCTTCCTTTTGTAGCTCAGCCTGCACACTCCACAATGCTGACTCAAACCACAGGGAAGGGCAGATAGTCTATTTATTAGTGTTGTACATTGGTCAGGCACAAGCTCCCAACAGCATATTATCTGATAGAACATCAACAGAAACAAAGATAATAAAATATTTGCTTATAACATAGCCTTTAAGATGAACTGGTTAGGATTCAGAGACAGAAGTTTCAGACAAAAAATCCTGTACTGAGGCTGTCAATAAAGAACAAAAAGCTAAGGCCATTCAGTTTATAAGTTTATATTAGCTGTCTTCCTTACACAGCACTAAAATTTGGGCACCTTATATCAGACCTTCAAGCTAGAGACCTCAGCATCTGTATACTCAGCCAAGAGAGTAAGGCACGTTCCAAAAGTACAGTCCAGTAACCAAAAAACTGCTCGAAAGTACCTTCTAAGAAATTCCAAACATAGAAGTGCTGTGTAAATCCTTGAACCGAGTACTTCCAACCAGAAAGTATGGCAAAGGACTTTGTGCAACACTCAGCTGAGTTTGGGATTTTTTTTGTTTCGTATTTGAAAAAAGATGCTTCAGCAAGTTGGCTCTGTCTAAGAAGGTACAAAGTCAGAATGGTTAACTTCAGTGAAATGATTCAATGTACTATTCATCCCTTTCCTTGCGTCATTCGCAACAGTTATCCTCCTCTCTTCTGAGTTCAGGCATTACCATGTTAACTATGAACAAAAACCTTAAATGAGCAAAAAGAAGCTGGGGCCCTGTTCAAATAGTACTGAGCCTGTATATGCCTTCTCAGGATTCATACACTCTTCAGAGTAACTTGGTGCAGCTCAGCACAACTTTGTGACAATGGTCATGATCCAGGATGGATGGCAGCATGGGACTGGTGGCAAGCACTGCTCTCCACATCCATGTATTCAGCTATGGTCCTATCTGTAGCAGAACAGGCTGCAAAATGATGTGATGTATCAACAGATGTGCTCCCTCCATGCATATCTTGAACTTGAGATGGTACTGCAAGTCCCTGAGGAATAATACCTCTAAGTCCTCCAGCTGCAATGGTAAGCTTATGCATTTCCCAAGCACAAGGCTTCCACTGAAGGCATAATAAAGCCTTTGGACAAATCTTCATTAATAACGAGAATTAAAAGGGGATTTGTCCTGTTTCCACACTAACAGTGGATAAAAGCATATAAACAGAGGAGGGATTATAAATGAAATCTACGTTAATCCCACGATTAGCTCTCTGCCCTCCAACCCCCACCTCCTATACTGAGGGTTATGCCCTTTAAAGCAGCAGATCTGTTACAGTTAACAAAAAAACACACAACAGTCATTGCAGTTCTTTTCTAATGCATTGGGGGTTTTGGTCTGGTTTGTTTTAAATCTGGTGTACAACACTAAAATGCTCACAAGTATTACATTCAGGAGTATACTTTTGCTCCATGGAAATGATGTCATTTGTTCCTAAAGCATCTCACAGCAAAGAAAAAAAATTAAAATCAATAATAAAAATTGAAATCTTTCAGAACAAGTAATAGTAAAACAAAACTTTAGAAATCTCCCTTTAAGTGTACAACACAAAATCAATTTGCCATGACCCTGAGAGTCAGCTATTCTTGCCCTTGTGACAGCAGAATAAAAAAGAAAAGAAACGAATTAAAGCAGTACATAAAAGTCTTTTGCTTCCCAAAGACTTTGGAGTGCTTTTGAGCTAGGAGAACATTTAAAGCAAGCTTTTGAATTTTTATCAATACCGTCTTATAATATTTTTTTAGTGTCTGACATAGCATTAGCCTTCTAGTGTATCTGTCACTTTTCTCTTCTTTTCTTTGCATGAAGATTGTTCTTTAGGTAGGCTGTTATCTGAGAACCACTATTGCTCCTGCAGTTATCCTGCCTCCTGTGTTTATAGTCTGTCCACCTAATCCATTACGGTTTGTTTATTAAGGCTCCTTTTTTATATTTATCAAAATCTGCATCTGAATAATAACTTAAGATCTAAATTTGAAAATACCCAGACTATTAAAATACTCATACTGGACAAGAGGATTGATCATATTAGAGCAACACATTGGATTTTTTCAACAAATACAGCAATGTAGTCTTCAGCAATCATGAAAAAGCAATTTTTAAGCAACTGTCTCAAGGTTTCTGGGCTGCTTTTCTGTTCAACTGAAATTTCTATTAATCTCTTTCCTTAAATTAACTGAACTGAAGCATTCAGGGATTCTTTCACAAAATGTTCATTCCTCTGCAATATTTCCAAAAGAAGAGCCTAATACAATGCACATGTGAGAGATATGAAGAGGAGACAATAATAGGAGTACTTAATTTTGATTTCCTGAAAGAAAAACTCACATACAGCTTCCTTACCAGCACTGCAAATGTAGTGACTGTAAGAGGTGTTTAAAACACTATGATGTCTTTCTCCCCACATCTGCACTGATACTGCATTTAGAAATCCTGAATAGAAAAATCCTATTTTCGTATTATAAGGTCAAGTTATATCAAGTTCTTGCTAGTAAAAAAAGATCTTTAGCATCCTAAAGCATATCTAAAACCTCTGAGACTCAATATTGTGATCTTTCATGATGATTTACTGCAGATAAAACTCCTGTGCAGCTCCAGCAGCACTGTAAAACACAAGATTTGACTAAGTAGAAAAAGATTTTCAAGCTAAAGTAACCATATGAAAAGATTCAATCTAATGTCACTGAGTTTGAAAACCTGTGTTCTAAAAATCCAACATGCAGAGAGTGTTCAAATATAATATCAGCTCTTTCCCACAGAGATATGGTAAACGTGAACTCCTTGCATCTTAATATGGTTCAAGAGCACAGTACAAATTTTATAGTTGCAAATAAGGTACCCAATAAAAGAAATTGCTAAAGTCTCTAACCCTTTTTTCCATCCTACCCAGTTCATATTTATTCATCATCTGCTCTGAACTGTGAACACAAATATCAGGTTTACAAACTGCAAGCAGAATTCCAATAAAGGTATGGGATTCCCATATTTTTGACCAAATAAAATATGTGCATAATTTCTGCAGTGAAAGGTGAAATTCCCCTTCCAACAATGTAAAGTTTCAGCCTGGTATGGGACTAAACTAGAAGCAGTAGCAGGTGTTTGCAATCCTGAATTGGTTATTGCTGAGGGTTAATAACCACAGGTGGTAAATACATTAAAAAAAAATAAACAAACAGCCATTCAGAATTGAACGTTTCTGGTTCTTTCACTGAAATATTTTGAAGAAATGCATCTTTCAGATATCACGAATATACAATTTTAGGCTTACAATACAAACACAGGGAACCTGACACTTTTCTGATGAACAGTGACGTTATAGCTTTGTGGATTTTGGAAAACTAGTGATTGGATTTTCTAAAATAAACTTCATTTGTGAGTAACCTTAAGCATGCATCACTTTGCAAAACTACCCAGTTAAGGTCTGCTATTTCTCTTACTCTATCTCATTAAAAGCTTTATTAACTTAATGGATGTTGGAATAAATTCTTTAGGATTGTTTCCAAATGACTTCTACTCCAGCTAGTACTGTATTCCCACACAAAACCATGGCAATGAATCAACACAGTGGAGTAAAATCTTGGTAGTCAGTGATATGTTGGGGCTTTTAGCGTCAAAATTTTATATGTAGTTTTGAATGTATTTCTGAAGTATATCTTTTCAGACACACAGTATCAAAATCATGTTTCCCCTCTTTCCCTTCTTATGCATTCAAATAATACTGAGCCCCAGAATAGGCAATTCTCTCTATCCCATAAGTAACATGTATAAGGGACAATATCTTACAACCACATAAGGCTATAAATGTGAGCTTTACACCATTGAAAAGGGGCCTCAGCTTCTCATAATGGAAGGTCAGGCAACATCAGGTCATAAAACAGTGACATTATTATGTATAGAAAAGCTATTTTACAGAAGGTAATTTTTAGAGGCTTCAAAAATTTATTAGCTATCATTTTCCTCTCCCTCTGTATCCCATGCTCTGGAGGGCATGGTAAAGAAGCCAACCTGACTCAAAGTAGAAGGCATGAAAAATAGCAATAATAAAAAAAAAAGAACTAAAATATTTCTAAAACTTTCTTCTTTTTTTTTTTTTTCCAAATGCACAGCATAAACAACATGTATAATAGTATAGTGTGGTCTATAGGTTTTATGGCATATGATAATGGAGTAATAAGAGCAAGTAAATTCTCAGCTGGTAAAAATAGCTGTAACCATTGCAGCCAAGCTATACACACCAGCTCAGGATTTTTCTCTCTTTTCTGCTCCCCCCAGATATTCAAGCTATCAAAACTGTCAAGATATGCTAGCCCCCTGATATACATAAATTAAGTCACATCAGTTATTTATGTGCTTATACACACTGATTCTTTTTTTATTATTATTAAATTCCTACCTCCTTCAGTTAACCAGAAGGACACAAGGAGTTGGCAAGCTGACTAAATACTCACAAAGATCCACAATGGGACTTCTGCTGGACATGGGATTTAGCTCTAAACTCATAACTATTGAATGTTATTTTATATTCGAGTCTTTATGTATGTATCTCCAAATCACATTTATCACGCATGATTCTTTTTAATTTTCTTCTGGACATTGTTCTTGTGTTTCAGAAATTTGAAATAACATATCTCCAAAATACAGATTATGCCTTTGTCCAACTGGACCACTAAGCTAAAATGAGATTTAAGACTTGCTTACACATATCCTACACAGCACTACTGGGAATGTCACCTGGTGCAGAGACTCTTGAGCTGATGCCAGTCCAAGCCAATGAGCTGTCATGTTTATTGAAGAGTGTACGGAGGCTTGAAATTGGAAAGACTCCTTCTTTTGCATGCATAAATTGTTTCCAGAACTAAGCTGACACATCCACAACAGCACAACACAAGTGTCCATTAATATTTTGTGCCACATATGAAACATCTAGAACCTGATTTTCTATGATCAAAATGCAGCTTCCTTTGTTTTCACTTGCAACTTGTAGGTGTTAGGATTTCTCCAGTCATTCTCAAGATGGAGAACAAGAGAGGTCAGAGGGATTACAATCAAGTAACGTCTATTCCTTTCCATTGTCCATAAAGGAAGATAAGTTCAGTCGTTCAAAGTAAATTAGAAGAATTCCATTCTCCTAATGGAATAGGCAATGAATGAGAAATATTTATTGCATCATTTTTCATTTAAGGGCACTTGTTGCAGAAGTATGTCCAGGGTGACATTTGACTACATTAACTACAAGAAAAAACCTCTTATGCTCCTCAATTCCCTGCTGAGTTCACTACAAACACACCAGTCTCTGCAGTAAACAAGGTACGGCTCTTACAGGCAAAACCTCATGAATTTTACCAGTCTGATTCTTTCAGGTAGTCTCAACAATATCTAGCTTTGTAACAAATGAAGCAAGGGAACCACCTGAAAAATATAATGTGATCTCATATGAAAAGGGTACACTGAAAGAGAGGCAGATTTAAGATTGCTTAGGCACCTTAAATAATACATTTGATAATTTAAGTGCTTGACTTTGCAGCTCTGATATTCTGGTAGTTTAATAACATAAAAAGTGTAAAAACAACACTGTAAGATCAGGATTTTCAAATCCATAATTACCATTTTCTAGCAGAATCAGATTGAAAATAAAGTCTATTTTCCGCTACAGAGAACCGCACAGACCACTTAGAGCAGCAATCAGGAGAGGCAGAATCTGTAGCTCTGCAGTGTGGGTCTCTGCCCCTTGAGCTAATGGAATAACCACAGATGCTGCCACACACAGCCATCCGTTATTTGGGACACATATCCGAAGGGGAGAAAGCTTACATTTTGTGTGCTTGCACACAACCCCAGTAGGGTTTCACAGAGACTGGCTGACAGTACGATACTGCAATTTTGTAGTCCTGCCTCCTGTTCTCAGCAACATCTGCTATAAGCAAAGCTAGCAGAAAAGTGACAAGGTTCAACTGAAATACACAGAGATAAAAGTTTCTTGTAAAACTTATAAATTGTTCACACAAGTAAAGACCAAGCATACACTCTTCAATCAGACAAAACTGAAGTCAATAGGATTGAACCTGACAGAGAAATTCATGATGAGGCCTTAACGGCACACTGTAGGGAAATAAGTGAAGAGACCTGCTCATGGGATGTGTAAAACTGATGCATATGATGGGATTATTCACTGGTCTTTCTCTATAACCCTTTGTTACCAGCTTGCCCTTCATTGCTATTAAAAATATTTGTATTTACAAAGGTTATTCACCCTGAAAACAACTTAAGGCTAACATACTCTGTCCAGATCAAGCTTTTCATGAGATTAAAGCTTTTAAATACGTCTGCGTATTTCCTTACTGAACAATATGTTTATATTCCTGAAAAAGAAAGATAATCTTTCCAAACACTATTAACATGCTTTATTACACTGGTTTTTTACACACATTTTAAACAAACGTTACTTATACCTCATGTCCAAAATATTTGGAAGTATGTTTGTGTTTTAGTTCCATCATCTTTTTAGGTGAAAAATTCTTACTAAAGAAGCTGACTAGAACATCATTAAAATTTCTTCACTTTTTAAGACACTGCATGATTGTTAAATATATTATTTTGTTGCAATACATTCAAAGAAAAAAAAAATCCACAAATGTCTTCAGTATAATTCCATGAAGAGTGACCATCTGTTTGCTGTCATTATTTTTAATCATGTCTATATAATGCTTGGTGCTGAAATAAAATGTATCACCAAGCCTCAAACCAGCTGGCTTAACATGTTATTTAGAAATTCTCCTGCTTGCATTGTCTGTCTTCCTCAGGCTTCTTGAAGAAACATGGTCAGAGCACTTTTGGACTCACACAGCACCCCACTACTATAATGGTTCCTCAGGGCTTTCTGAAGCTGTTTTGCAGGACTGGCCTGACGCCACCCAACATTTACAAACATATGTGCACACACAGAAAGTTGAGATAGGATTCAATTCCTTTCCTAGTATAGAATTTTTGGCATGAAGAACTGACACTTCAAAAGGCATGCAATGATCAGATAAGAAAAATATTGGGAAAGCTATTTGAACATGACTGATTTAGTTTGTTGGAAAGTGTAAAACTGTTAACATGTACACATGCTAGCCAAAGGATTGATAGCAGAGGTTGATCTATATTGTCAGCTTCAAAACCACAAACATTTAAACTAATAATAAACAATTTCTTTAGTTAGGAACACAGGACTGAAAAGGACCCCTTGCCCTCTGAATTTATTCTCAGGCAAGTGACGGTTACTCCAGAAGACTTTACTAAAGATTTCTTTTCCATATTCTTTTACCATATACTACAAAATGCTTCCACACATCTAGAAATAAAACTAAACCCAAAATAAAGTTAAACTCTATAATATAGTTTCAACACAGCTGTGTAACATCGACAGTGAGCTAAACACAGACCCTGAGGTATTCGTTCTGGCTTCTAGATGCTGGCCCAGAAGAGCATGGGTCTTCTGTTTCTTCTGGTCCATATCTCCCAGCTTCAGGTATCTCCCAGATATCCTAGAAAATTTTAAATGGCACTCAGCAATTATGTTTAGTAAACTGAACAGAACCTAATGAGACAAAGTGGGTGGGATTTAACTTATAGGTTGAGAAGACCAAAGGTAGGTGTCTATAGGTAGAGAGGTACATGTAAACTAGCTAAGTTTCCATTATACTCAGTGGTAATCTATGGCTTGATTCAACAATCCATACACAAGGTCCAGTGCCATTTAAGCTTCTCTATGATTTCCTTCCTGGCCTTTCAGAAGGACACAGGTCTACCATAGGTCTTACATCATATCTGTCAGCCCCATGTGGATATCTCAGATACCCTAGGGCACCTCAGAGATTGAGATATTTATCCTGCTTCTGGTCAATACAGTCAGAGGAGTCTGGAGAGCCATCCAGATGACAAAGTGTACGTGACTGGTGTAGGATAAACTTGTGTGTCACAAGATAGCTGCAGATGGAAGATTTCACCTTAATTCTCCATTAGAGTCAAGCACAGCTATATATAGTATTAGTGGCAACCATGGTCCTAAGGCAGGTGTCCCACGTGGACATAAGAACAGGAGAAGCTTTAGTCCTCTTTATGACTATGTGCCCTCTCTTGTGGAGATTATGCATAATGGGCTCTGGTTCCACTGTGCTCTTTCCTCCCTCTGCAGAAGATCTCAGCATCCTTGACATCTACTCCTTTCACCCTTTGGCACTAAGACGAGAGACTAGCTTGGTCAGTGGAAGCATAAATGTTCCTTTTCACAAAGGATGATCTTTGTTCGCTATCTTTTAAAGTCAGGAAATGCAGTATGCAGTAGACCTAGTGAAGTGGAAAAACCATTTCTATAGGTTCTGTAGAATGAAATACAGTTATAAAAAAATTCCTCTACAAAATTAAGAAATTTAACAAGAAATTAGGTTCTTTCTGTTCAAGGTTTAATCCAGTCTATAGAATTTAATAGAGAATTACATCCTTGCTATAGAGAGGTTTACAGTTCCTGGAGAAAGGTGATTATTCTCTATTTAATTCTCCAGATCTTATTCTGTAAGGGTAATTTCAGATTCATTCAACTGTTATGCTTCTTCTGCCACCTTGGAAATTCTCCCACTTTCATGAATTTGGCATGGATCCATCAACAGAACCAGAAACGTGAAATTTCCATTCCTAATATAGAAGTGCAATGCTATACTGTTTCATAACCTCCCACTTGATAATTCATATGTAGCAGTACCATCATCTTCCATTGGATTTAGACTGTAATTTTTAAGTTTTATTCAGAGAAAGGGCTAAAATGATTTGGAAAAAATCATGCTAGAACTCTGGTATTTCAGGTTGCAGTACTGCTATGCTAATATCTTACTTTATTCAGTCAAGGTACAATCCATTTTAGTCCTAACTTAACCTTCCAGAATACATGAGGCATGTCACCTTTTACACAGCAAGTGAAATATTTGAATTATTTTTGTGTCCCTGGTAAAAATCTTGTTTAATCCGTAAATGTGTATGGATTGCGAGGTCATTAGGACAGAAACCTTCCCTCCTTGCATTTTGGTAAAATGCTGTATTGGGTTTGCATGGCAAGGTTTTGGTAGTGGCAGGGTCTAGAGAGGTGGCTTCTGTGAGAAGATGCTAGAAGCTTCCCCTATGTCCAATAGAGCCATAGAGCAGCAGAGACAACGTGTGATGAACTGACCACAACCCCCACTCCCAGTCCCCCTGTGCCGCCTTGGGGGAGGAGGTAGAGAATTCGGGAGTAAAGTTAAGCCTGGGAAGAAGGGAGGGGTGGGGGAAAGGTGTTTTTAAGATTTATTTTTTATTTTTCTCATTATCCTACTCTGATTTGATTGGTAATAAATTAAACTAGTTTCCCCAAGTCGAGTCTGTTTTGCCCATGACCATAATTGCTGAGTGATCTCCCTGTCCTTATCTCGACCCATGAGCCTTTTGTTATATTTTCTCTCCCCTGTCCAGCTGAGGAGGGGGAGTGATAGAGCGGCTTTGGTGGGCACCTGGCATCCAGCCAGGGTCAACCCACCACAAATGCCATGCACATAAAAACATATAAATAATAAGTAACAATTCTCTGTGTGTTTTGTTCCATACACAACAGCTTTTATGAAGACCAACGTGTTTCAGTCAGTGAAATGCAGTACAAGGGCGGGGAGGGGGAATTACATTTGGACAATCATTAATAATTTGTCACTAGCATTATGAAAGTCTTGTTCATATCAAAGAAATTCACAGGTAACTTCTTTATATTTTAAAATCAGGTAATCCCAGTATAAGGCACTAAATATATCCTACATTCTGTAACCTGAGAAGTATGAAAACATTGAAAATAGATAAGCTAGGGGCCAGTTTTAACTGAGTAGACTGTAACTGTAATACAGGGGTGCAAAAGTCACTCAAACAGGACAAAAGTTATATAAACAAAGGTAAATAAACAGTAAAGTGCAATTATATCATGTAGCATTAAGTGTTTCTGCTTGGGGGATTCACCCCTGAGCTAATGACCTCAGGGTTTTTTTATTCAGGAGAGACAAATGTACATGTTAAGCTTTACATCAGAGTCATTTGACCTAATTAGGATAAGAGTGCATGTCCTATGTACACCTATGTCTCTCTACTGATTATAAAGACAGTCTATGGCAACTGGTTCACCGATACTGTAGAGGTCAGCCTCTAGGCAGATAAATAACACCCTCTGTGTCCGACTGTAGTAAAAAGAAACAAAATCGCCATCACCAATTATCCATTTTTTTAAACCTATGTCCCTAAAAATATTTTGTGAGGAATACAGAAGAGCTGATCATTTGCATCATAAAGCATTGCTTTATATTAATGTAAGGAGGTGCTGTAAAGCTGGTGCTTCCTAGCTCCAGTGAACTGTATGCTGTTAACCACAATTTTTCTGCCAGTGTTCTGCCCATGTTTGGGAGATTGCACTCTTAATGAATTAATAGACGGACATGCTCTGTAGTTTCTTGAGCAAATATTTCAGACTCTGCCATATCAAATTCAATTTGGATAGCAATTAATAATAGCTTTCTGTAAAGTTAGCTCTGATTCTAATAATACTCACTCATTCCTGCTAGAGATGGCTGATTTCTTCACAAATTGGTCTCCAATAATTTCAACAGACTTGTTGTTACACCTGTATGTAAAAGTTTTGGTGAACTTGCAATGCATTTAGTTCTAGATTCTACTCCTTTCTCAGGGCATATGTGAAACACACACCCTTCCAGTACTGTGTTCCTTTTTTTTCTTTAGGTTTCAAATTGTTCGTTTAAGGTGAATCTGAGGTAACTATACAATTGTCCTCGAGAAGAAGCATTGTGTAAATACTTCTAAACAAAAAACTCAGTTAAAGTTTTGTTAAGACTGTTATGGAGTCACTGAGGGTCAAAACTTACCTGCCTTCACCTAAAGTTGTGCCGAGTTCAATTTTTAAGGTGCTACTTGAAATTTAAAGTCTGAGTACAGATTTTGATATTTCCAAGATACTTTATGGTTTTAAAAAAACAGTTTTAAAAGTTGTTAAATTACATCGTTTCAATCTGTATTTTTAAAATTTCTTATACTTAAAAATTTACACACTGCCAGAAATTCACGTTAATTGAGCAAAACAGAGTACTGCTGACACCATAACCACACAGAACTGATTGCTGTAGATGCTAGGAAATGAAAATAAATTTAAAAAAAAATCAGAGAAATTATTAAAAATAGCAATAAAGCTAAAATTTAAAATACAGCAGTACAGAATTCTCCAGAACTATATAAGGACAAAACCAAGCAAAACAAGATAAAGAAACTAAAAAAAAGCAACAGAAAGGGAAAGACTGAATTCACTTTGTCCTTAATATATATGACAACAAAACACTGGAAAAATTCAGTGCTTTTGACTTAAGTGATAGAAAATTCAATATTGTCAGAAGAAAGAAATTAAAGAAATACAGGGGAGAAAAAAATCACCTGGACTTCCCAGCTGCAGTCCACAATTATTTTAAGAAAAATTGGGTATAAGAGACTAATAAGTGTGACTGTTTCCTAACATGTCTACATGTGACATTTCTCTTCAAGCAACAAGCTTCTGTAATAGTATGTGCGTGTGTTTGTGTACACTTCTGTAAAGAAAAAAAAAAAGGAAAAAGAAAAAGAAAAAAGGCTTCTTGTAAGAAGAAAAGCAGTATTTTTTTTTTATTCCTGAAAGATGAAACATGTAAACAAAACCAGAAGCTAGTTTTACTGCTAACTAAGTGCTAGAGGTTCACTTTGCTGAGACAGATATGAAGAGAATAATGCTAGTGCTCATGGAGGATACATTCTCTACCTAAAATATTTACTTCAGAGAAATTCACAACAGTATAAATTGTAAACAAGCCCTGGGAAGCCAGAGCCTTCATAAAGGCTGGATTTTGCCTTTAGGTTCACATATAGGCAAAGCGAAATTTAGTATAAATGAAAAATATTTCATTTTGTTTCCATTTAATAAACCTGAGGAATTATTTTAAGAACAGCCTTAAAACAAATACACAATTTGTGTCAGCATTTTAATAGAGTTGTTTTTTTTTTTCTCCTGGACATTGCACTTTGAATGTGTCCTGATATCCTGCACAACTCCTCATCGAGACGGCAAAATCTCAGTGCGAATATTTATCATGAACAGATTTCCCTACTTCAGTACAGAACATTTTTTTTCTGCTGTAATGATATTTTCTATATTATCAGTCATAGCTTATAAACTCATCAGGTCCATCTTAAAATGAAAAACATTTTAGGGGTTTTTTTGCACAACCTCTGGATGAAATTTTGTTTGATATATCCTATTTATTTACATTAATACTGTACTCTATGGTTTTTAAAAGTGTATTCTTCTCTAGTATTAAAACACCCTGGCTTCTGGTGTAGTTCTCTGTGTCCACACATAGTCTCACTGAATCTCCCAAAAGGAGGGACTCCAAGCCTGCAAATAATTGAAAAAACCAGATTCATAGTCTGCATGTTAGGATATTAATTCAAGGCTGAGGAAAAAAAGTGTAACAAGTATTGCCTGCCATAGAAATAAACTCAAAGGACACTGAATAAAACAGTCCTGCTGAGTCACTAGATAATCGCTCTATATCCTCTGATTTTAACACAATTGCTAACTGGGTGGGGAACAAAAAAAAAAAAACTAAACAATTAGAACCCAAAAAACAACCACTATTTAATTTTACTAAACCTGGGAGAAATTGGTATGTTTTAAAGTGCTTTCTAAATTTAAAAAAATTATAAATCAACTTACATATTTATGTGTCTTTTCCGCTATCTTATTTAGCAATTCCAAATATGTTTGCTTTTCATTTCTTGTAATGTGCTGTTATTGTGTTATTTTTATGGTGTCTTAGTCGGTTTATGCTTCGTAACCCGAATAAGAAGCATATGTGGATATATGTGATATTTAATGAATAAATTAAATCTGAGTTGATTTATCTGCTCTACCTTTGTTTTCAAATTACTGTTCTGCAGAGTAAGAGGATAGGATGTGTGCTGCTTGTTTGCAGTAAGTATTTGAGAAGCAAGCCTTAATTTAGAATAGCTTCATTTGCATTAAAATCTAACTAAACTTATTGCTATAAAAAAAGTTTAAATGAACCAAGAGTGAGACTTTGGCAACTGAAAATGGTAAATCTCCATGAATAATTTACAAGGATTTTGTTTATGCTAATGAAACCTCTCATTTATCTCTATTTTGTGCAATTATTACACAATTGCAAAGATTCAAAGACAATCAAAACTAAAGGATTGGATCTGGAACAGTTTTGTTGAGTACTGTTCGGCAGGTCAGCAGAGTTCAAGGTTATCTTTTTAGCAAATGTTACAACTCAGCTGCGGATTAGATTTGGGTACCCATCACAGATGGAAAGATTGCATTATGACCCCAAGACACACTGTCAGAGAGAGAGAGACAGGGCAGAGGAACATCTCTGTATTCTGGGATTCATAAGGCGGGAGTGCTGAGAGGCAATAGGACAAAGAGTTACATCTATACATACAATTTTCTTTTAAAATGGGCTGACATACTTTAGGCTATTCTGTAGCATACATATTACACCTTTAATTAGATTTCTTTGTGTTAAAAGCTAAACACTGAAGCAAATCAAAATGCATACGTGATTTGGTTTTGGATTAAATTTAGGAAAATATATCATTAGTAAATGGATCAGCATGTTATTGCTGTTTTTCCTACTTTTGCTAAAATGTTGTGAAGAGAATGGAGGACACGTGAATCAACAAGCTAATTTCTAGGTACGTACTTTTGCAGCAAAGTTCAGATCCAGACCTGATCTTATCAAGTTTCATGTACAGGCTATACTAGTAATAGTTTTTCAATGGAAAAAAACTAGTTCCATCCTTTATGGTTACAGAACCCCCCTAAAAATACAAATGAATTATCATGATGACTCAAAAGTCAGTACATCATATCAATAAAATCTAAATGCATTCTATTTTTTAAAATGTACATTTAAAATTCACATTTAATTAATTTTTTTAAGATATTAAAATGTAACTTTTGACAACTTGGGTGGTAGATAAGCCTGGACACCCAGATTTGATTTTCAGTAAGAACGAAACCTAAAATAAATCTATTTTAATAGGGGTTACATGTTTAGACAGCAGGGATATGGCACAGCTGCTTTTGAATGTCAAAAGCAAGTTTCTGGGGCATTTCCATTCCTCCTTTTACCTTCTGCCACAGAGATCAGAATAAAAAATTATCAGGAGGACCCAGTGCCATATAGGTCTAAACACAAATGAGACAAGTGAAGTCTAAAACAATTCTTCCAATTTCAGCTTTCCCTCTGGCTTTATTCTTACTACTCCAGGAATATTAAAAAGAAATGGGATGTTTTTAATGGATTGTCGGCAGCATTGTTTTCATTAACAAAAGGGAACTCAATCAACTGCTCTGCCAAACCTCTCTGTCTGTTCTTTGATAGGCATGATAAATGGTGCCAAGCATTGTCAGATCCTGCCAGATTAAATTAAAATGATAGGTGTTCAAAATCTTTCAGGACTAAGCTTAACGTAATTTTGATCGTATTTCTTCCTGAAAGAAAAAGAATAGTAAAAAAGTAAGCAAGAAAAACAATAAAAGTTTAGAGATAAAGTAGATTAACAGAACATTCTATCATTAAAAGTTTCTTTCCAAGGCAGTGATAGAGATTGACTGAATCCAAAATATGTCTATTTACACATGACTGCCAGCACTAGTAAGAACAAGATGAAAAATGGTAACTCTCAATAGCACCACAGAAACAAATTTTAAAGAAGTGAAATAAAACTAAAATGTGTTTAGTGAGTGTTTTAAAACACCCCAAGGTTTATCAAGCTCTTTACCAACTATGTTAAACCAGTAAGATTCTGCCTGGGATTATTGTCAATGCTAGCAAATAAGGAGAAAATGCAAAGTCTTTTTTAGGGGACAAGAGGTTAGTATTTACAGATAACAGGGTTAAACAGCAGTAATAGTTCTAGTTGTGCTAGCATGAAATACTCAACTAGTTTTAAAATGTAATGTGCTTAAAAAGGCAAATTCCATTGAATCTTTCAAACCAGTAAATTTGTTCTTCATGCAGCCCTTTGGGATCAACGTATTCACTCCCCGCCTCTTTAAATTTAGAAGCCTGCCCTGCTGTCCAACTTCATTTTCAGAAGAGTAAGCATCCTTACAAGTTTCAGTGTGAGTGGTATATTACCTGAATTTGCAGGTAGTATAATCTAGTTTGTAAAAAAAAACCCCAAACCACTGTTACCACAGTAGTGATGTTTTCAAATATAAATTTCAATGACAGAAATGCTAGTTTCAGACAATGACTTTGCATGGCTGCTGTTCTTGGCCATGAGGAAAAAGCTCTGGCCAAGTGACACACCCTGAAAGTGGCTCTTATACCAAACAAAACATTAACACAACGTGCAGGATTATATTTTGCTTAGAATTGAAGGTTGGCAGCAGCTTTATAATAAGTCTTCAGGAAGTGTTGTATGATTTACCACTATTGTATTTACTGTTGGTGGTCTTGTGGGCCAGCACTGGATAATATTGAAGACATTTATGAAATATTCTTTACCTTTCTAACTCTATTTTATGTCAGTAGTTCAGACAATTTACAACTGCTGTTATGTGTACAACTGTACAGTGAAATGGAGCTTGTTGCAGGAGCTCCAGGTCTCATGTCTCCTCCTATATAGTATGTGTCTTTTTAATTTGCAGTGTTGCTGACACAGTATGCTTGATTAGGGACTAGTGTTGAAGATAACTCTGTAGGATAAAATGCTTGCTCTCTTAGCCATGTTGTTATATAAATTCTGCCATGTGTACTTGCCGAGAGAGAACTCGAGAGACGTAAAATGTAGCTTGGTGCAAGTAGGAATACCTCTATTGCTTTTAGTAGAGTTGCACAAAAAAAACCCTCTCGAGACTTTGACCCACAGCAGTCATGAAATTAATACAGCAGGATGATGGAGGGTGTTATATATCCTCCGTTGCTGATTAGGTGACAAATCACTGTTTTGTTTTATGCTAGGACTGAGGCCTTTGTAGGTAAAGGGAGCAGTTCCATAGCTGGACTGAAATGCAGGATTTCCAACGTCTGCTGTAGTGAAGTAAACAAAGACATTTTGAGAACTGGGGGGGTGGTGTCAGGGCTAAAAGAGGCATATATTTTAACACGGATGTAATATAGATTATTCTACAGCATGCTCTTTAGAGACAGAAGAGATCAATTATAGCTAAATTGAGATGTGATAGAAGGAGATTTAGTGATATGCGGAAGCTTAAATTAATCCCTCCTAAGGTAGTATCGACAAACGTTACTTGTTGGTGTCATCAGTCTGGTGCTTTCAGCAGTCTGTGACACAGGCAAGAGTACTGCATCATGTGAAAGGAAGGAAACAGTTCATCGGCAACCCAAACCAGCTCACCAGATTCTCAAAATCTAGAAAAAAACCCACCAATAATAAAACCCTAAATGCTGATTGGCCTCAAGGACTGAATTTTTGCTGTCTTGTCTGATTGCCCTTGAACTCAATGCCTTGCTTTCATTCAAGGCCAAACCAGAGCGGCCTGCCGCAGCACAAGCCCCTTTCAGTGAGACTCTCCTCGGAGACCCGCCACATGGTGGAACAGCTGCAGCTCGAGCCCACCTAGACCCACAGCCATGCCTGGAGAACTGCCTGGGTAGCCTAAACAGTGACACCATCAACCATCTTGGCTTCTACCAGCACTCGGCCTCTTCGCACACACCCTCTACCATGAAGGGTTTCCAAGGGACCCAAATCCACCTAACAACCAGTGATGACCTACCCTGAGCTGACTGCAGCCAATCACTCATTGCCAGGCAAGCCTCTCGCATGGGGTACGCCCATCCTCCTCTTAGAACTACACCTCAGCAGCCCCCCGGCCTGTAGAGCTCCATTCCCTTGTCCTCCAGTCTCTCTCCTCACAGCTGGAGGTTGCCAGTGAGAAAAGGCCAGAGAGGAGCAGTCTTTTGTTTTCCTGTCCCCTGTTTCCTGTCCCCTGTTTCCCTCCCAGTCCAGGATGGCTGTGGTGGGAAGGAACAAGATGGCTGCAGGTCCTCATGGGGTGTCCCCAGCCACTGCGGCACAGGCAGCAGCTGCTGCCACACCCGGCCCTCCTCCAAGACTGCCTTCATCATCTGGGCCTTTGCTCCAGATATTTTAGCTATCTGAGGGCTAAAAGTTAAACCCACACATTTTCTTTTATTTTTCCAAGGGGAAAAGAAACTATGGAAGCTGTGCATCCTACCCTATGTGAAGGAACATTCTGCTTTTCACATATACCATGATTAAACACTTGTTCTGATATCACTGTGGTTCAGTTCCTTATGTGATCTTCAAAGGTGAAACCTAAACTCCCCCCAGCCCTCTAAATTCAATGGAACTCTTCATCCTTTGATGGTACTCCACATAAAACACTTTGAATATGTGGGACTTTAATTTGATCTGATCCTAACAGCCATCATACTAGAGCAGACCAAAGATTCATGTAGTCCCCCGCAGCTGCCGAAGGCTTCATGGCTCTCAGTGGATTTCTCTTCCAGTTGAAGTCTCCCCTTGAACCCACTCGCTGTCTAGATAACGTGGCAGGATGGCACTGAAATCTGCCTGTCTGCAGAATAAACAGCACCTTAATGAGGCAAGATACTTTTTGAGAGAGGAAACAGAGGGAAAATGTAGAAACGATAGATTGTGGAACATCAGATATTGCCTGGAAAACATCTGAAACTGCTTTAATGAAAGTTGCTAATACAGCTTTGGGGTGGATTGAGGGAAGGGAGGAGAGAAAGGAGCTGCTGGTCATAAACTTCAGAGAGAGATCTAAAATTAGAAAAATCCTGTTTAAACAGCAGCTTTGAAAATTATAAATTGAGCTACCTTTGGAGGGTAGTTAAATACTAATCTCAGGGGACTGTGGGCAGAGCCCGACAGACTTCGAATGACTAAAGCAACATTTTCTCGAAAGAAGCAATAAAGCTCATATGCTTCTAGCTTACAGCCTCAGACAGGGAAAGGAAAAAAAAAAAAGATCTATTTTAGCAATTAGGAACTGTATTGGAGCTAAGAAATATAAAACAAAAGAAATTTGTGAACTCTTTGAAGATTTCTATTAACACTTTTATACTTGCAAGAAACAGGTCTCTGGAGATAAAAGGTCAGATTGTGAAGGCTAATATGTCTAGTTACTCAGCAGAATAAAAGGCCAGGTTGGACTGTCCTTTTGAAGCTAAGGAAATTCAAAAGTGATTTAAAAAATATGCCAGCAGGAAAAACTTCAGGGCTTTTCCAATTCCCTTGTGATTTTTCTTTTTATATTTTCAGAATATACTGAGTAACGCACATAGCTTGGAGGACAAATTTGCCTTTCCATTATGATGGAGGCAAATTTTATGCATTCCTATAATTCATAAACACATTATAAAATGTAGATATTATGGATCCACTTTTCTGTTTGTCTAGTAGAGTATTTCCCATTACTACAGCCACAAGAAATAGAAATTGAGTTTCTGCATAAATGTTTGTTGAGACATGCTTCAAATTTGGTAAATGCAGTGAATTAGGTAAAAGTGGTGAATTAGGAGAATGAAGGTAGAAAGGAAACTGGATATTGCATGATTGAGCTCAGTTTGAAGGTGGGTTTCATTTTTTTATTTGGAAAGGCTGAAGCTACTGACTGCAATAAATTCAAAGCTGGATTTATTGCTTTTGAATGTTGTGGTATCTTGGTTCATCCAGGCATACATTACATTGTTCTTGAACTCAAAAGAAGCACCGAAACTGTTCCAACTACTAGCTTCCACGGTGGAAGGCTTTGCCTTAGCAGTCAAGCTCAAGCAGACTCCAGATTGACACGCTTGTGAGCTTGCATAGTGGGCACCCACCTATCAGCTATTTGATGTTGTCTGACAAAGCTATTCGATAGAAGCTGTGCTTCCTCATCTTGCTCTTTCTTCCTGCCTCCTGACTTCTGCATTAAGACCTTGCTGCTGAACTTCAGCAGACTTTTGACTACAGTGTGATCCTGCCCAGTGGTTTTGCATTTTCCAGATTCTGCTCTCAGCTTACCCTGATCATGGTACATGGATCTAGCTCCAACCCCTGACTCTTGTTCAGCCTTAGCAGTTACATATGACTGCTCACATCCAGACATACATACAAGCTCAAATCTTGCATATGCCTTTATTAATATTCTTGTGTTTCAGATAAGCAGCAGAACTATTTTACTGGGGCTGGAAAGTTATTAGTGTAAGATATAAAGACTTCCACAACACACTAATGATAAGATCAATTCTAACTTTGCTTATAGGGCAGGGACATAATGATGTCACAGAATAAACCACAGAATGGTTGAGGATGGAAGGGACCTCTGGAGGTCATCTTGTCCAGCCACCCTACTCAAGCAGGGCCACCTAAAGCAGGCTGCCCAGGACAATGTCCAGGTGGCTTTTTAATATCTCCAAGGATGGAGACTCCACAGTCTCCCTGGGCAACCTGTGCCCGTGCTCAGTCACCCTCACAGTAAAAAAAGTGTTTCCCGATGTTCAGATGGAGCCTCCTGTGTTTCAGTTTGGGCCCATTGCCTCTGGTCCTGTCACTGGGCATCACTGAAAAGAGCCTGGCTCCATCTTCTTTATAGTCTCCCCTCAGGTATTTGTATACATTGATAAGATCCCCCTGAGCCTTCTCTCCTCTAGGCTAAACACTCCCAGCCCTCTTGGCCTTTCCTCATAAGAAAGATACTCCAATCCCTTAATCATCATAGAATCATATCATAGAATGGTTTGGGTTGGAAGCGACCTTAAAGATCATCTAGTTCCAACCCCACTGCCACGGGCAGGGACACCTTCCATTAGACCAGGTTGCTCAAAGCCCCATCCAACCTGGCCTTGAACACTTCCAGGGAGGAGGCATCCACAACTTCTCTGGGCAACCTGGTCCAGTGCCTCACCACCCTTCCAGGGAAGAATTTCTTCCTTACATCTAATCTAAATCTACCTGCTTTCAGTTTAAATCCATTACCCCTTGTCCTATCACTACATGCCCTTGTGAAAAGTCCCTCTCCAGCTTTCCTGCAGGCCCCCTTTAGGTACTGGAAGGCTGCTACAAGGTGTCCCTGGAGCCTTCTCTTCTCCAGGCTGAACAAGCCCAACTCTCTCAGCCTGTCTTCACAGGAGAGGTGCTCCAGCCCTCTGATCATCTTCGTGGCCCTCCTTTGGACTTGCTCCAACAGGTTCATGTCCTTCTTATATTGGGGGCCCCAGAACTGTACGCAGTACTCCAGGTGAGGTCTCACAAGAGTGGAGTAGAGGGGGCAGAATCACCTCCCTCAACCTGCTGGTCACACTTCTTTTGATGAAGCCCAGGATATGGTTGGCTTTCTGGGCTGCAAATGCACCTTGCTGGGTCATGTTGAACTTCCCGTCAACCCACACCCCCAAGTCCTTCTCCTCAAGGAGAATCCTCCTCAATCCATTCTCCGCCCAGCCTGTATTTGTACTTGGGATTGCCCCGGCCCATGTGCAGGACCTTGCATTTGGCCTTGTGGCCCTTTGCTGGACTCTCTCCAGCATGTCCACGTCTCTCTTGTACTGGGGAGCCCAGAATGGGACACAGCGTTCCAGGTGTGGCCTCACCAGGACTGAACAGGGGGGAAGGATCATCTCCCTTCACCTGCTGGCAGCACTTCTTCTAATGCAGCCCAGGGTATCGACAGCCTTGTTTACTGCAAGGTCACATTGCTGGCTCATGTTCAACCTGGTGTCCCCCAGGACCCCTAGGTCCTTTTCTGCAAAGCAGCTTTCCAGCTGAGCAGCCCCAAGCATATATTGGTGCATGGGGTTGTTCCTCCCCGGGTGCAGGACTTTGCACTTTCTTCTGTTGAGGATCTTATGGGAGACAGTATCGATAACCTGTCAGTGGAATTCCTTCACAAACATCTTCTCTGGAGGCCTATAATGTGATATTTGACTACTGCTGGCCCCATGACAGAATTAAAATATGCTCCCTGCTTGGTTCTCAGCATTCTTTATGTATTGTTATATAATCTTTATATATTTGTGTTGGTCACTTCACAATTATCTTAGAAAATGAATCTTATTTCATTGTTGCATGACTTTGAAGACCGTATTAGGTTGGCAAAGATTGAAAGATTGACTGTGTTTGCTCTAATGAAAGCATCTCTTTCATATGTTTAAAAAATAATTTATTACTGTTTAGAGTTCTGCACTGATTGCTCTCTAAATACAGCTAGCCTTAATAAAAATCTTTCTGGCGCAACCCTAATAAATGTTTTATCAACTTGGGAACTTCTCAGAACAGATGACTTTGAGACTGACATGAATAAAATTCAACTAGTGAGAAATTATCTGTAACAGAAAGAAGCAAAGTACTTTTTGGAGGACTTGCTAATAACCTGTTTGCCTTACCAGAGGTAGCAGCTTTTCTCCAAATTAAAACTACTCAAAATAACAATTTTAATATAGATCTTTACTTCCATTTTATTTTGTATTGCATACCCTCCCCATTCATTTTCTGCAAGTTCTGTCCAAGGATATTAAGGTTTATGTAATGTCCAGTAATGTCTTAGTGGAGCAATCTTCGTGAGAGGTGAACTCAGATGTCTGCCCCTCCAGAGAAGTGCTCTCATTACAGGGCTACAAAGTCAAGCTTCTTCCTTTTTCTCTGCCTAATGCACAAGTTGACATTTCTTTTTATGCAGTAGTGATGGAAAATGATTTGGAAATCACAGAATCATAAAATAATTCAGATTGGAAGGAGACTCAGGAGCTCATCTAGTCCACATTCCTGTTCAAAGCAGGGTTATCTTCAAAGTAAGGTCAGGTCGCTTGGGGCCTTGTCCAGCTCGGTTTTGAAAATCTTCTAGGAGAGAGTTTCCAACAGCTTTTCTGGGCACCTTTTCCAATGCTCAACAGACCTCACTGTGAAGAATTTTATCCAGCTTATCCAGCCAGAATTTCCCTTGCTGCAGCCTGTGACTGTTGCCTCTTATCCTTGACTGTGCACTTCTGAGAAGAGTCTAGCTCTGTCTTCTCCGTAACTGCCCTTTTAGAAGTTGAAAGCGGGAATTGGATTCATACTTAGCCTTCACTTCCCCAGGCTAAACAAACATAGCTTCCTGCGGCTCTTGCTGTACATGAAGTGCTCTACACACCTAGTCACTAGGTGACCTAGGCAGGCACCTTAGTAACTCTGGACTGGATCCTTTCCAGTTTGTCAATGCTTCTTTTGTACTGGGGAGCTCAAAGTTGGACATAGTGCTCCAAACCTCAAAAGGGTGGAGTAGAAGGAAATAATCACTTCCCTTCCCTTGACCTGCTGGTTATCCTATTGCTAATACATCTTAGTATGTGGTTAGCCTTCATCTCCAGGAAGCCTTGCTGCTGATTTATGTTCCATTTGTTCATGAGGATTGCGCTTCCTCAACCAGTGCTGTTCTGCATAGCTGCTGCCTGTCTGCTCAGGCCCAGCTGTACTACATGGGCTTATTCCATCCCAGGTGAAGGACTTTTAATTTGCCTTTGCTGAGTTTCCTGAGGTTCCTGTTCGCTCATTCCTCCAGGCTGTGGAGGTATCGCAGCCCTGCCCTCCAGCGTATCAACTGCTTCACCTTGTCTAGTGTCATCTGAGAACTTGACAAAGATGCTTTCTGTCCCATTGCCCAAGTCACTGATGAAGACATTAGACAGTATTGAGAAGGTCGCTAGTGGCTCAGCTGTATAAAAAGCTTGCAGAGGTAAAGTGGAGGATGGTTAACTGCTCATTTCTGAAGCATTCAGACACAATAATAATAGATGCCATAGGGAATACCCATGCGGAAAGTAATAATTCGATCGTCAGAATGACATTTGAATAGTGTGCAGCAAATAGGGCCTGAGGCCACACATCAAATACTAAGGATAAAAGAAAAAAACTAGCATCTGCTCACTCTTTGAGCATTATCTATCTTTTGTGTTGAAAGGGCCAGGGGTTCAGTGAAAAATAACCAGTGATCATGTGATCATGAAAAATAATCAGTGGTCATTTACTTATGTGCACAAGGGGACTGAATCCAATATTTCCTATTTTATGCATGCTTATCATTGCAATCTGAAAAATAATATTTTGACAAAGACAGGCATGTATGTACTCGGGATGGACGAAAAGGCTGTATCTTGTAGCAGAGAGCTCCAGTGAAGGGACATGTGTTCCTGCAGCTTGGTCAGGTCTTGCCACTGGTATCCTACATGAAACTATTGCTCTGAACAATCTTCATTTTACTTGATCACTTCTACAATATCGTAAAAGGAGAGGAGGAGGAGATTTGGTTAAGCTGAGGAATAAGAGAAAGAGGAATAATATGGCAGAAGAGAACAACATATGCTGGTTTTCATATTTTGTGGAGAAATTGAGCTACACTAATTTATAAAGCTACTGCAAATTTATTTATATTTTGTCATCTTCTCTTGCAAGGTGTGTATACTGCTGCTACCAACAGTGTGTTCTTCATTTTGCACATTAGCTGTCTAGGAATTCGGACCAAATTTCAAACCCACATCCGTCTTTAATCATGGCTCTTACTGAAACCAATACCAAATGTACCTTTGGTTATTGTATAAATATCTAGATGTTGAAATGGGCTGCTGATATCACACACCAACAATTCAAACATTTATTTGCACTGGCTGCCAAGGGGAATGGTGTGGAGAAAGTCATGTTTAAGATACATTAAAGAATTCCCTTTCCAACACTGTTAGTGTGTTAGTGTCCTGCACACACAAATGTGTATATGCAAGCACTGGGCTGAAACTGGAAGGCAAATAAATTATTGCTACTTGTATTTTATGACACTTAATTATTGTTTTATTTGTCAACTGTTTTCAAATCCTAGCTGAAAAGGAACAGCAAATCATATTGCATAGGTGTAAAAATACAGCCCTTTTAATAATATGGCTCTGGCGCACGCTGCATAGCTTATGATTTTCCTCTAGCTGGCAGATACTTAAGAGTTATTAAAGAACTGCACATGATAAGGGAAGTGCAGAAATCTGAAATGTATTCAGATGCTGAAAAATACATGGCTGCTCTTAGTTGAGTGAAAATATGATTTATACTGCTTATGATTTCTTCTAAAAGAGGAAATCCACTAACTTGCTTGAAAAAATAGGACCTGCAAAGTTCCTACTTGTTTGCTTTTCAAGCAGATCAGTGGCTTTTCTCTTTTAGGAGAGAATATGAAGGGCACAATAAAGAATGTCAAAAGGAAATTTGTTCAATTTGAAAGGTGCTGAAACAATTAATTGGAATGTCACTATTATAATGAGGCAATCATGTATTAACAACTAGTACTTTTATTAATGATCTGCAGAAGGCTTTTATTTGCAGCTAGCTCGGGTGGACTTTTTACTCCTGAAACTTTGCATATCTCCCTGTCTCTTTTTAAATAGTGCTGTAACTTGCTCGGAAATTTAATTTTCACCTGAGCAGTAGAAAAAGCATTATGCTAATGACAAATATATTAATAAAATCTTTGAAGAATCATGATGTTGCTTGAACGGCTGCACTGATTTCTTTTACTGTGCAGTCTCCAATCTGGGGGACTTTAATTCTGTTCTCTCTTATATGAAAAGATGTGCATTTCTTTTCACTGGACATTGTAATTGCCAAAATAGGTGGCTATGGCTTCATAAAAGTGCCAAACTTAGAAATAGTTTTTTCCAGCTATCATATATATCTAGATGTATGATTTTTTTTTACTACTACATCACACCTCCAGAAGAGTGTTAGTGTTAAATAATGCATTTTAAACAACTCAAAACCATAAATTCTAATAGCAGGATTTTTAATGTCTGTCAAAAGCCAAATCTTTTACTGCTGACTTAAAGATAATAGTGGGGAGATGCTCAGTATTGACACTGAAGGACACTTCTGGCCATGTAAAAGTAAATGTCATATTTTGAGGTTATATTCTGAATGAGTGGGAGATATTTTTTTTTTTTTAATTAAAGAAATGAAATCCCCATAGTCTTTTTTTTCTTTGTTGCCATGTAATCAGCTTCAATGCTTCACAGAGCCTCTTGCCCAGCTCTTTAGGAATTGACTTGTGTGCCTCTGCTCTGTTAAGAGATGATGTAGTGTGCCCCTTCTTGACCTACTGACCAATGCCACTGGTTGGCACAGGCTCTTGACAATGGCAGACAAATTGACTCTTCTCCAAGGAAGCTCCTCAAAAACCAGAAACGAATTCTTAAGTTTTACAGTTGGGTTTCAAAGTCTTCTGCATAAAGCATCTCAGAAAGGTTTACTTTTACTCCTGTTGCACCACTGTACAGCACTGATGTGAGGTGGGACTATGGAAGCTTGACTTAAAAGGTGCAGAAATCCTTGGCTAGCTTCTTCGAATCCAGAGATGTACAATGCCAAACTTCAAGCAAGGTGTGGACGAAAGGTTTCCTACATGATGAACAAGTAAAATGTATAGAGTATAATATGCAAAAGCATTTTCCAAAATTACTGTGAAAGAGGTTTATATTTTTCTTTTCAATTTTTAACTAAGCATATTATTTATCACACAAGTGGTTTCATGTCAAGTAGGCAGAGGAATTCTGTGAGCTCTAGTGATTAAACACAGAGATGTTAAACCTTGTCATAGCCTTGTCTTTGTCTCTGGGGCTGTCACTATAGGAGGTACCAGCTACTGAGGCCTGTCAAAGTCCATTAAATGTGATCTGCTGCTTAATGCTCTGCATATGAAGACAGGATAGGGAATCTGACAATACAAGAGGAGCAAGTAAACAAAACAGCGCTCATAAGAGAATCCCTGCTGAAGTGTGGAGAAGTTTTCATCACCAGTTTCTGAAGATCTTTTTTGAATAAAAAAGAGTGGGGAATTTTAGAAAAGGGGTGGTTCATAACTGGAGAGGAAACACTGGTGAGATTCTTCTTTTTCTCCAATTAACAAATAGGAAATACCTATCTCATTCAAGTTAAGCAAGCAGGAGAATCTAAATCAGGAGAATCTAAATATTTTATCTAATTGGGAGGGTCCTAGCAGTCCGGACCATGAAGGCTGTAGATAAAAATACACTTCCTAGTGAGGGCACAGAGATGGAACTAGAAGCTGGGACACAAGGGACAAACACTGCACCAGACTGGCATTCACTGCTGCTGTATGTAAACAAAAGAGGAAAAAAAGACTTTTTCCAGTAATTTCTCGGTGTTGATTACTCACACCAGTGCACAAAAAGAATTTGACCCATAGCTTTCTGTTTTTCTGTTCGTTCACTTGCATTCAGATGTGTGTGGGCAGAAAAAGTACTGGGAATTACACAATGCCAGGGCCCTGGGGTCTTGCCTGTCCCTGCCCACCCCACAGGGCTCCCCCTACCCTGCCCACGGCCCAGGACCCCATTTCAGCCCCCAGGGCCATCAGCCCCCGCCCCAGCGATGCCGCGGCAGGGGTGGTCTCCAGCTCCCCACAGCCCTGCCCTGCCCAGCTACGGACCCCCCCATGCCAGGCCCATCCATGAGCCCATGTCCCAGCCCAGCCTCGGCCTGCCCCTGTCCCCAGGGAGGTGCCCGATGCCTGGGACTGGGTCTGCCCTGGTGCCTCCCGGCTGCCCTGCTCCTGGCCGGAGCAGTGGGAGGGACCCATGGGGAGTCCCTACATCTCCCTGTCCCTTAGCAAGCCACAGGCCCTCGCTGCACCCCTGATTTTGAGAACCTGAGGCATAAGGAGCTGAATTCTTGAATTTGCTATGAGTTGATCAGTCTCCAGTTTTAAGTAATCTAGTGCCTGTTTCTGTGACTTCTATGGGGAGATTTTCCACAGTCTAATGACTCTTCATTAGTAACATCACTGAAATGAAGCCTTCCTGGTTTGCAGAGGTTTGCCATTTGACTGAGAAAAGCCTTACGCTAAACCTTTATTTGGTCAAAACCAAGCAACACGTTTAAAATTCATTACATACACCCAAGCACGATAAGGGGGGACATACAGTAGATTTGAACTGGAGTGGCACCTTTACTACACTGAATGTTTGCTCGGTGGCTAAAGCATGAAATGTTTCTCAGTGCTTACAAAACAGTCATGCATCCTGCGTCTTTCTTGGGGTTTTTTATTATCTTGCTATAAAAATACTAGTTTCAGAACTGCTATACCTTTTTTGATGCTTACTGGACTATTAAATCTGTCCCACTTCCTGAATTCATAAATATACACACAAATATACAAGAATATTACAAACACAGGAAATCTGTCCCTCAGGGACATATTTTTATAGCCATGAGATGCTAGTGTTTTACATAGGTCTGAAAAGAATCTCCTAGGTCATAAATCAAGAGTTCTCCTTTTGCAAGCAACCAGATACATGACTTCATAAATTTATCAAGTGCCATGTTAGAGACTGGGATTTTAATCTCATTACTACTACTGGATGGTTGTTCAAAACCTCATTTCTGTGAAGGTTAGAAATCCTTGCCTAATTCACAGCTTAATTATGTTTACACAGTTAGTTTTTGTGCCAGCTTCATCCTTTAATTTAAATAGTTTTTCCTTCCCATTTTTGCAATCCACTTTTAGAAACAGGTGAGGTCACCTCACAGCTTTCATCTTGCTGGGCTAAAGAAAGCAGGTCTTCGTTGAAAGGGTTTGCATTTTCAGTCCTTATCCTAACACCTTATGTCTAAACCAGCTGCAGTTTTTCTTGATTACAAATGACCAGAATAATTTACTGTGCTCTACATAATAATTTATAGGTCATAAGAAAATATAATTCACTGATGAAGTATATTCCATTTTGGTAATACAGTACCCTGCCCTTTTAGAAGATGCAGAAAGTACTCCACTCTTATTAGGTGGAAATGTGGTCCTCTTCATGGTAGTTTGGGTGCTGACTTCAGTGAGGCCAGTATTTCAGCTACTATTTACAGCAGATTTAGGAGACACAGACACATCTCGACATTTTGTGAGTAAAATAAATCCCTTTAATTATTACAAAATGTTAAAGCTCCACAAATGTTCTGTGGATATTACACAACTGGGAAATGAGGCAACGCTCAGAAAAAACCCCAAATATTTAAACTGAAGAAGAGATGGACTGGGGAATAATATTGCTGCCTTGATAAAAGTGATGTGGAGTTATATTTATAGTACTTTCTTTCCACTACCTCCAGCAACTGGGGGAGCTATCTGGTTTTAATAACAGTTGTTTCTTTGGTCAGTGCATGCATCTTCTAAGCATGCAGTTTGGACTAAGAAAGGCTGTGTATAACTAGACATGTGGCTCAGGTAATAATTAGTGGCTTATGGTGTTCATCTAGACTGAATCAAAGGTAACTCTTATTTGCTGTATAACAAGTTCAAGTTCATCTTTGCATCCATTCCAGTATTTTCAACTGTTGCATTGTAAGTACCAGTCCGTAGTATCTCAACAGAGCTGTAGTACCTTCAGCACAGTGGTAACCTTTCTCTCACTTGTTTTACTAACAGGCTGCTGGCATGAGGAATAAAGAACTGTCCCGAGACACAGACTCCAGGTTCTGATAAAAATCAGCATTATCTCCTGATGGCATCCTGTTGTATGTCTTTTCTTCAGTAACCTCAATATCAAATTTAATTATGTAGGTTGAGCTTTTTAGACTTGTGTCAGGATATAGAACTAATTCCAATAAATCTCATGCTCTCTTCATTCTGCTTTGTGCAGAAGTTAGTGAACAACTGTCTCTTTTCCTTGCTGTTCAAGTGGGCTTTCAAAAGAGCTGTAGTCTTAGGCATAAATATTATTGAAAGACTGACAGACTTCTGCAAAACTAATTTTCCCATCCTCTTATCAAGGATTTGTAGACAAGCAGGCACCTAGAAACTGCTGTTTAAAAGCTGAACAGTGCAGGCTAATGCTTCTAAATGGAACTGGCTGCCTTAGGTATATTTATTTGTTATTTTGCCTATTCCTATCCAGATTTATTCTCCCTCCTCTCTTCCCTGGAGTCTTAATGAATAGTTATTCACTTTCAATTGGTTGAAAAATAAACCAGCAGAGAAGATGAAAGCTCACCTCAGAGGCATTAGGAGGAATTGCATTGCTCAAGTTTTCTGTAGACTACCAGGTCAGTTCTTCACTGTGTTGGAGACTTGTCCCTCAAAAAGGCATCAGGAGATGGAGAGTGTCTTGCAAGTGTTAATCTGAGTTAACTGTCCCCAAGGCAGACTGGGAGCGCGTCTTTCAGGGAATTGTTATCACAATTCTATATATTTTACATTGTTTGCGGGGCCTTCATGCACTCAAATTTTTAAAAGACTAGAGCAATTGTGTATTATACCACAAGGATATACTCAATGGCAGTTTCAAGTATTATCTATAGGAACACAAAGAAATACAGAAGGCATTTGTAGAATAACATGAGAGCAGAATGCATATCCAATAGCCTCAACAGTGCATTTTAGTAGCATCTTGTAAACAATGGACTTAACTCTGCACTTATGTGCAGTATATGTATAATTTGTCAGCACGGTGTTAGTCTGTTTAAAATATAAAGCAGTGAGGTTATAGCTGTCATAAATAGAACTGGCCAGGATTTTTCCAACGGGAAATTTTATTTGATGGAAAAAGTTATTTGCAGGTAACAATTTTAAAAATGCAGGAATACATATGTTAGTTTCAACAGTGGTGGAATTTATGATCAAAACAGGAAAGACCTTTATCCACTGGAGCAGTTGGTAGCCCTGAGCTCTTGAGGATGAGGTGGGAGATCAGTAGGGAGATGCTGTTCTGTGTGATTCAGAAGAAGAATTTAATCTGCAGACTCTCCATTCTTAGATGAGTGGCCTGATTGTCACACATTTCAACTACTCTGGATGTATCTTTCCTTTTGGAGATGTTCTGCCTTGTATTAATAGTGCATTGAAGGAGAATGAAAGAGACTAGTTTCAGCATTGCTTTTGGGTACAGGAGATGAAAGATCAGATACCTGTTCTGAAGGATATTTATTTATACAGCAAGTAGCAGCTCCAACAAGAGATACTAGAAAACCCTTCAATTTCTTCAACTGCTTAGTAGCCGTTAGTTAGGGTTAGACATGCATCTGGGATGTCAGAGACTGAAGTTTCAATTGCTGGACTGGATCATCTAGAATAAGCACTTGAATTTTAGTCTTTCTTATCTTAGGTGAACACATAAATATGAGTGTGTGAGGATCTCCATATTTTCTGGTCTTAGCCTCAACCTCATGTGTACTGGGAGATTTCATGGAGCATAAGGAATCCACAGCACTCTGCATTTTGCAAATCCTCACTCTGGCGTTTGAACCCAAAGTACATATCAATAGCAGGGTAGAAAGGGTTTCCTTCTCAGTGGTACCATCATTTGGTTGTATCAAGTGATGTTCAAGCAATTCCCTTTCTCTAATGGTACACCAATTGTAACTGACAGCTCCCAGGGCATATTTTGTAGCAATAAAGAGATAACTGTAGTAGCCTTGCAAGAATTCACCTCTTATTCAATCCCTCAGACATACATATGCTCTCTAACATCCATAAGTTCTCCAATATTGTCAAATAAATTACCCATTTACAGCATGAACTACTAGATATAACTTCTACAAACAGCTTCAGGAAACCTAGGGATTAAAAGATGTGACACAAAAACGATTTTCATTCCTTTCCATATTAGGAGGGGTCTATGCTGTTAGTAACAAGAAAAGCACAGTTTTGTGTCACTTAGGTTTTCCAAAGATTGGTACCTTTTATTTTTCTTTATAATAATCTCAAAGTGCCAAAAAATATTTACACTTCTAACAGAAAGAAAAAACTTGCACACACCTAAAGCCATTTAATCTGAATCATCTCTATTTTCTTCTCCTTTCTGCTTTCATCCTACTACATTTATTGTTGTTTTTCTTGTCAGTGGATACACATAAATGCTGTTGCAGGAACAACTGGAAAACAGGAACATATATTTATGTAAACTGGTATTGATTCAACTTTAAAAAAAAAAGGAAAAAGAAACTAAGGCTTTCAATGCTGTGCTGCAAATCATTATGACCAGGGCTGCCTATGTGCAAAGAATACCTGAATGAGTTCTGCTGATATCGCTTAGGTCTACTATGAACTTAGAGTTAAAAATTAAAATTGTTATATGTAGTTAAAAATCTCTGCACAATATTCATCCTCAGATGTAGGTCCTTGTGTTGTTTTTTTCTTGGTCTCACAACAATAATGGCTGTTTTATTTGTTTATGCAGCTCTGTGCTCTATGGTTGACAGTTCCACGTTTGGGAACATCCGAAAAAGAGGTCACATGACCTTTCCAAACAGGGGAAAACTCTGTTCTTCTCAAGATGACCTGAAATGTTCTAATTATTGGTTATTCCCTCTAGTTGGTGATGCAGCCAACAAGCACGTAAGGTTCAGTGAACCCACAAGCGTACAGCTGTTATCTTTGACTTGTGGCCAAAATAAAAATTGGAATAAAATTCACCCAGACAAGTATAAAGTCTCCTGTTTAAAGCAGTTATTTTCTAAGCCAAATAATCAGATTGAAACTAAGGAGGAGTGAATCCTTTTTCTACAAACATTGATTCAAACCAGGGTCAACATTTCAGAGATGAGATGTTAACGCGGATTACTGACTTGACTGCACAAGTGTCCCAAAGAACGCCCAAGTCTCAAATCTATTGATATGTGTGCAGTTTTACCTTGTAATCCAATTGTTCCAGTTTCATCATATGTGTAATCTTTTCTTACAAACTTGAAGAGAAGTTCATTTTATTTGTCTCCTGCATAATCAAGGTGAAGGTTGAAAGATGCCAGTGATAGGTAGGCTGGTATAACCTTTGACACACACCAGTGATATCCGCTCTGATGTACCAGTTTGGAGCAGCCAGAAATGAGAAAGGAATAGTTCCCTACTATTTTTGCCATTAGTGTTTCTTAGGAAATTTCTGTAATTAACTAATCTGAGTCTTCTTATATGGGGTCAAAAAGGTATAATAGAGATCAGAAACATAATAGAAATTGTACACACCTCCTCTTCCTGCTGCTTATCCAGACACTGCTGTCTGATCTGTTCTTCAGATCAATTTTGTATTACCCAAGACTATACGGAAGGGAGACAATGTAATCAGAAATAAAGTTTCACGGTGCTTTTCATAGCTGTGCTTGCCTGTGTTGTACAGCAAGTAGATATAAAAAAGCTGATTCCTGAGCGTATGTAAGTCACATCCATAGTGAGCCAGAGGAGAGAGGTCTTTCCACTACAGTGAATGTGCGTATCAACTCATCCGAATGGATATTTGATTTCTGTTGAACTGTATCATGAGTTGCAAATCAGCTTCTACTTTCCAGGTAGTATAGTCTGCTTGACTGATAACAAGGCTTAATTAATGTGTATCTGAAAAGCTCCTTCCTCTATCTTTATTTTGAGATGAGGCGCATTTGTACAGGGAACAGTACAGGTCTTACTAGCAGATGTAATCCTATCCAGAATTCTCCCTGCACTATCTGTTTGCGACAATAACAGAAATGCAGCAGTTCACTGAGATAGATAAGACTTTTTTGGAATAGAAAGCACCTTGTTACACTGGATGGCAAAAACAATTATAACTACAACTTCTTACAGCAAATTCTAAAATAGTTCACATTTTAGGCCATCAGCTCAGTAATCTGTGATCAAGGACAGTTTTCAGAAGTCTGTTGAACAAATGAATGGATTTTCTCAAACTTATGTGCATTGTATGCCTCAAAAAACCAGCAGCTGGCTGTTCAAGTCATACTTTAAAAGGACAGGTTTAAATGTGAAGTGGTTTTAAAGGAGCACTGTTTTTATATTGGTGGGAAATTGGATTTTTCATCAAACAAAAAGGAGATATTTCAAGGTAATGCTTGATAGACCGACAAATAACTGGCAACTAATCGGTGGTTGGACAAATCTGTCTATAAAGGCAATGTTGCAGTCAAAAGTTTCTACAAACATAGCAGGCCATCAAAACATTTCATTGCAACTGTTGTGCATTTTAAGGAGAAAAGTGCTAGCAAAATTCATCGCCTCCTAAACTGTCTGTTTCCTGTCTCTAAGTGGCCAATAACTTCTTAGCCAGGAAATGGATTTTCTCTTGTCTTTTTCCTTTGAATAAACATTTATTTGAATGTATTAAGCAATCTTTCTACCTCATTAAGTTCTTACTAAGATGTCTCCCCACTCTGTGACCGAGCCATTTAACAAATAAATTGCTGGATAGAGTAATATATAAGCAGTCATCTCCAAGCTGTAGGTAGTGAAGTGGACCTGGTTCTTCTCGGTATTCCAGGTATTAAATGCTTTCTTTCCTATTTGACTGTTCGCTTGCTTGTCTCTCAGGTTTTGGGGTGATTTTTTTCCCAATGGGTGCTCTTTATTGTCTTATCTATCTGATGTTTTACTTGTGCTATTTAAAGTACATTTTCCTAGAAGACAAAAGGATAGGAAAGCTATTACCAGGAGGCAAACAAGATGGATTAATCTTTATGTGATAAAGTAATCAGATTTCAAGATAAAAACAGAAGAATTACCATGGAATGTTATGAGAGACACACACACACTACACGGAGGGAGGAAAGGCTATCACACCAGATTATATATATTTAAATAAATTTGCCGCACAAGTAATTTGTCCTTTTTAAAGTACACATTATAAATAAAAAGTATACCAATATATTATTTTAAGATTGATTACAAGAAAAGTCTTGTATCATGAACTGATTTTTTACCATCCGAGCTGACTGATCTTTATTTCTCCTCAGATCCTTCTGTGCCTTTCTGGTGCAGCTTCTTTCTTCAGCGGGAGGGGCGAGGCAGAGTCAAGTGCTTGGGTTAGGGAATGAAGGAATTTCTTGCTGCTTCATCAGAAGTCAGTACTAGTGGGAAGGATATCCAGATGGGGAAGCTTGGTCTGTTGCCCAGAAACCCTGCTTGTGCATGACATGAGTGAGAGTTTGACAGCCACAGAGAATATCAAGTTGCAGCTCAGGTAAGTGTGTGGCACAGTCCACCTGATGCGCCATTCAAGCAACCCTGCTGGGTACTTTGAATCTTCCTGGATCCTACGGAGCTGATAAGATTTGTTATGTTTTGAGAGCTGAGAGGGAAGGAGATGCCCATCAGGCAGATGGTTAACACGGAGCTTAAGCATTAGCTGGAAGGAATGCTGGAGAGGAAATATTAATGAAAGGAGACAAAGACAGCATGGTCTTAAGAATTTGACGTGACAAGGTGGGAGCTGTAGAGGAAAAGTAGGCATAGGGAAAGCTGTGGATCGCCATCAGTGAGGGGGTGGCAGATGAGAATGCTTTGACTATGTAAGAAAGGCTAATACGCTAAGGAGAGGGTCGGGGGAGGGCAATACCAAATATTTGTGGCAAAGAGGAATGACATGGCGGGGTTGTGAATAATCAAAAAGGTAGTTCATTCAGTGGGCAGGAAGAAGCCAGGCTGTTAGAATGGCTGTAGAAAGATAGGTGCAGTGATGTTGGATAAGAGGAGGAAAGGGGAGAGGCAGGAAGCAGACACTATTGGTGGAGGATAATGAAGTGATGCTTTTGGGGGTCAGAAATGACATAGGACGGTTACAAGTCAGAAAAATGGGGTGAGGTGATAGCTGGCACAGCAATGAGTGAAGGATTTATGGAATAATCTAGTTTGGGTATCTGGTGACTTGCAAGGCAAAATGATGGTACTGAGCGGGGTGCATGTAGTGTGTGTGCTCAGCTGAGGTACACTTGATGCTGCTGTGTCTTTTGGCCACTGAAAGGCTCGCTGCCAGCACTCTTAGCCCTCTAAATGTTAGAGAAGGAGATTTACTAATAAGAACCAAACAGGGAGATCCTGTCTGCTGCTCTTTTCTTTATTGTGCCATACCACCCTTAGCTAAACAAGTTTAAAGAGCGTTTGCTGCAGTCTAAGTAAAGTGATTTTAAACATTTAGTGTCCTAGATTTGCAGTTATCCTCTGCAACAGTACAGAGCACCATTAAGGTTCACGACATCACGCTGTAAAATACAGAACAGTAGAACTACATGTACAAGACTTTGCAAAGTTGGTGATTAAAAAAAAGTATTATAAGCAGATTGAGGGGCTCTTCTGCTATAAACTATGGTAACAACAGGATTGTGGTAACAACAGGATTGTTGGTTATATGGTATAGTTGTTCTGTTAATCAGCTAAACTGTAGTCTTATTTACACTACCTACAGGTAAATTATTCTGTATTTTAAAGAAAAAAATATCCATAAATGCATTGAGGAGGATATCTATCACCATTTATCATCTGAACAGGGGGACAAGGTCTACTGTACTTGTGACATGAGCGCAAAAAGATCGTGTTAGATTTATGAAAGTCTCTGCTAGAAAATGAAACTCTTCTATCTCCTGTCCTGCAGAGCCCCCTATCTATGGGCTTATTCTGTGCAACTTGATTAATTTGGGGATGTCTTGTAAACTCGATTTTCCCGCACATACTGAGATTTTCCTTAACAGAAAACAATGTTTTGTCTTCCATATACAGCAGCTTGTTACGTTTTCTTTGTTTTGCTATTAAATAAAAGGTTTTCTTTGAACATCATAGAACTCTGCAGTTTGTAAGTTGATGCAGTTGCCATGTCGGGGAGGGAACTTAAAATATATAGAGACATAATGCAACAGGTCCTTCTGAATAGTTAGGCACTGACATGAATTTAAGCCAGTTAGCGTTCACTGCTACAGTTCTGTAAGACAAGAATGATTTTTAATGAAGCTGGGAATCAATGTCTGTTAGTCTTGAGATGGAGTGAGTCTATTTCCTCTAAATGTGACTGCTCCTAGTTGTTGGCAAATCAGTTGCCAGCAAATGTGACACAAATTTGTGCCAGGAAAAGCACCAACAAAGAACTTCAGAGAAAAGTTTCTCTCCTGGCTGAAATGACAAAGTGATATTTTCCCCTTCGTATCTACATTTTAAAGTGTGTGCGGGGAAAAGGAGACGTACTCAATAAATTACAGACATAGTGAGTGATCTCAGTGGTTTTTACCTCCTTTTCTGCTTCAGATGTGCCTATGCTGCAGCCAAAAATGCCATGCAACCCCTATAGGCTGCCAGCTCTGCTACAACAAAATGTAGTAAAAACAACACAGAGCTTAGAGTTTGCAGAAGAAACCTGTGCAGGCCTCAGGTACATAACTAGGAAATACAACCATGCTGAGCTCCCATCTGCCCTCATGACACTGCTAGCAGGACCCAGCTTAGCCAGTGTTAAAGCAGTCTCTGATACATCAGCATGAGCCACTCTCAGAATTTTCTAGTTAAGAGTATAGTGACTAGAGCAAAGTCATTCTTGGTCTGGCCCCATTTCAGTGGGTCTAATGAAACAATCCAGCACCAGTGGATGCATGTCTGTTGCTGTACAAAAGCGGGCCAAGGAGCAAGCTTGAGCGCTGGACCTTGATCATCATTGTGTAATTATTAGCTTTGTCCTTTCCTGTGCATTGGACTGCTCCTACTAGTTGTCTCCAAGACGGACCTTACATGATCATTTGTAGACAGATGCAATGTAGTTTCACTTGTAGTCTGAGCCAGACAAGCATGGGCCAGTGTCAGTATAAAAGCCATGCTGTGCTTTAACTCAGTTCTGTGCTGGTACCACTCAACACCACCAGCATTAGCTGTATTTGTTTTTAATTAACTCAATTCTGTCAGCATCTGTCATACGTTTTTCAGGTTGGGCATCTATGAGTGTATATGAAACCTAACCATCTCTGCCTGCAGCTTTGGGCTTTTGGCAAGAGACGGGGTACCTGTATCCCAAGGCAGAGTACTTCTGAGCTGTATCTAACTTTTGGGTGCCAAGAGAATGTGTAGAAGGGCCAGTATTCTGTTTCTGATAGTGGCAAAAGAGGATGCTTTCTAGGGAGGGCACACGGCCCTGGCTTCTTTCTATGATCTTTCCCCTTATATTCCCCTGGCATCTACAACTGTTGTATTAGAGTTGTTAAAGAGTGCATCCCTGTCTAGTCTTTTTAATACCCCTTAACAGATGTGCTGTCTGTAAATTTATCTAACCTCTTTTAAATCCTGCTAATACTGTCTGCTTCCACAGCCTCTGTGGTCAGAACACTATCATCTGCTGCATAAAAAAAATACCTTCTTTATTCAGTTTAAACTTAACTCCTACAGTTCAATCCAGGTTTAGTATGTGAGATTTGTTAAATAACAGTTCTGCATTCAGGTTATCTATTGCCTTCATTATTTTGCAAACCTTGGCCATATCCCCTCTCCTGCTTATCCTGTCCAACCTGAAGAATCTCAGCCTCTACTCCTTATAAAGCAGCTGCTCCTCACCTTAGACGGTTTTAACTGGCCTTTTCTGTACTGTCTCCAACTCCACTACACCCTTCTTTGAGATGCAGAGAACAGAATGACACACAGGACTCAGTGTGTGCACAGCAAAGCATTTGTATAGCAGCAAAGTGACATCCTTTCTGTCTCGTCCACAGCACCCATCCTGGTGATGACGAAGATTTTGCAGGCTTTTTTGGCTGCCGCTGCACACTGAGCCAGTGATTCAGAGAACTGTCAACTCTGTTACTTTAAAATCTCTTTCACTCGTTTTAATATCAGTTCTGAAGTCAGCACCATGTAGACAGGGTTTAGATTCTTTTTTTTTCTAGATGCATTACTTCATGTCTGTCTACACTGAAGCTCACCTGCCAACCTTTTTGCCTTAGGTGGCCTTGCTTTCTGCAGACTAGGAAATGTCACTGTTTTTATTCCCTTCTCCAGGACACTGCTGAAGATACTGGTAAAAATAGTTCCCATGCTGATCTCTGAGAGACTCCACTGATGATTCTTCTTCATTTAGAAAAGTGACCATTAACCCCTCTGTATACGGACTGAAACCCAGCTTTCAGTCCATAAACGAGCCTTTCCAGCACTTCCAGTGGCAACTTAGTTGCTTTCGTAATCTTTGAAAGAAAGATCTTTGTAGAATCTTATCAAAGACTTTTAAAAAAACAAATACATTACGTAGACAGATTCCTTTTGTCCAGGTACCTTCTGACACTCTGTTCAAGTAGCAGCAGATTCACATCGCAAGATTCCACTTTACAGAAGCTGTGCTGACCGTTTTCGCAGCAGTCCATGTTCATCTGGGCTCTCAGTGATCTTATTCTCTATTATAAACACTACCATCTTAACAGCAGTGGAAGCCAGAATCACCAGTCTAGTCTGTAGCTCTCAGGATCTCCTCTAGTGCCATTTCTGTAGGTGGAGTTTACATTGTTCATCCACCTGTATATTGGCACGATGACTGTTCGTAAAAATAGGTTTCATGACTTGGCCAGCATCTCTACAATTTCACATTTGAACAAATAAAATATGTACTGGTGGAGGGTCAATTAAGTATTTTGGTACCTGGCTAGACATCCAGCTTTGCATATACACTGTGTTTCTCCAGTAACACACATAGTGCACGTCCTGTGTGCCTTAAGAGTCTCTGTGTAAAGCTGATATTGCCTTTGGCAACTACAGAATGTCTCTCACTCTCAGCTTCCAGAAGAATGGAAGATGCTAATACACTCATGCTGTTCTTCACCTTGTACTTGCTGTTTCACTCAGTATGTCAGTACTTGAAAAGTGCCAGGCATATGTTGGTTGCTGCATGTCACTCTTGCTGTCTTGGAGTCTTGAGACACATACATTAGATATGTGACATATGCTAAGAGTGAACTGTTAATGTTTGAAAAGGATTTCCATTGCTTAACATCAACTTTGTGAGTGTTAGCCCTCCAGCTTCTCATACCTAATTCTGTTTGTGTCCCCTGACTAGTTAACTCTGTGCTCTTATGAGCCTGCACAGTACGTGGAATTTGCAACATAACTGTTCAGTGAATTTAATCAGTTGCTTATCAACCCTTTCTTTGAGCTCTGCTTTGTGAGGATGAATTGACAAATCCAAAATGTTTCCATTCCCTGCCCTACTGTGCATTCTTTCATCTTTCACCTGCTTATTCTCCTCTTACCATTTAATTCTTTTTTTAATTCTTGTTTAATTCTTTTGTCCTTATTTCCCCTCTTCTCTGTATTTAAATAATATGTTTTAATGTATTTATTGAATCCTTCCTGATTGATTCTTTTCTTTTCTCTGTCTTTCGCTCTTTCCTTTCTCCAACTCATTTATTCAGTCCCTCACTCTACCGAGTTTGGCAAGCTGATACTTCAGAATCAACTGAATTGATGACTTGGGTCAGAAGGACTTTAGCCTTATATAATCAGGGAGAGACGGGTTAGAACTATGTGGCACACAAGGATACATTCTAATTTATTGTTAATAGGTCAAAATCCTGGATATCATCTCTTCACATGCTCTAAACTAAGCTTCCTTTGGACTGGATAGTTCAATGGCATTTATGCCAGTGGAGAATTTGGCCCTTGAATATTCTTTAGTGAATGCCAGTTGTGCTGTGTGCTGTGGTTTTTGTCCAGTCAAGCAAGTAAGAAATCTAAATAATTGTGTAATGGCTGTATCACAATGAAAATAATTCTCTACAGGTACTGCGCATACCAGTTCAGATTTAAGCATAATCTTAATCAAGCCTCAATAAAGATCATAGAACTCCTTGCTAGCATGAACATAGTTGAACATAGAGTCATTTAACTTAATTTAAAGTGTTGTAACTGGGCTTTTTACTTCATCCAATAGAACTTCAAAACAAATTAGAGATATAGTAGGAAGGACATACCAGCTGTCTGCTATCTTTTATCCAGGAGGAGCAAAAATGCCTGGCTTGCATGTAGAAATATCATTGTAGCTGTGATGATTCAAGGGTTATAAATGAGGTGAGTTTTGCAGGGAGATGTGGCAATTTTGATTAAACTTACTGATATAGCTTGGGGAAAAAAAAAAAGACAAGCTTGACAAGTTTTTTAGGGTCATTTAGAACAATTTGCATAGAGGTTGAGTATGATTCAGTTTTGCTTTCTTTCAGTGACTTGAAGCACGTGTTCGTTTCTGGTCCTAGTGTATTTGGGGGAGAGATGAATAGATGAAGTGAAGAAGGTGGTTTTATGCAGATTCTCTTTTGCATATAATGTCATTGTAATGGTCTGATAATCAGGGTTATGCATTATATATTTTCTAAGGATGATGTCATATTTCATAAGCCTCCAACAGAGATGATACAATCATTTCACAGAGGGAGCTACATGATGTAATTGCCAGCAACACCACATGGATCAGTGGCCCAGCAGGTTAAATTCAATTCACATTTCATACAGTGCTAATATGTCTTTTTTAGGTGTTTTTCCATCTGAAGATGTCACAGTGAATAAGCTTTTTTTTTAATGTTCAGACGTTTTATTGTAAATCTGATTTTTTGTTTGTTTTTTTAAATAGAGTCACTAAAAATGTCATAATGCCTTTTAACTTTTGGAGTTTCTACCTGCTTTTCCCACTTCATAACCTGATACTGCATGATAAATATTCTAGGTATAAAGATACTTGAAGGTTTGCTTTTCTCCATTTTCCCAATTGTTAGTAGAATCTTAGGTTTTTCCTCAGTTACATTTTTTCTTCTGATCAATCTAATAGGTAAAGCATGGACATCTACTTTGAAGAGTGAAATCCTTTAAAGGATTTGAAGGATAAGAAAGAAACCCAGATACTCAACCGATAAACATATAGCCCACCCGGCATTTCCTATTAGCATTGCCTTCTGCTGTGTTGTACTTCCACAGTCCCAAAGGCTGCATTGTTTCAGTCTCATAATGTAATTTTGGTAGGGATACAATTCCAAGTCAGTGGGACTTGAGCACCTAAGAAATTTATAGCCCATTCAAGTGCTTTAGAAAAACCCATTCTGGAATGGGGAAGTGCCCTACCGGGAATGCCACAGACCCTCCTGGCAAATGGTGTCTTCCTACAGGTTTCCAAGTCATTCTGTCAGCGAACAAATAACATCTCTACTCTTTGTGAAAATAAACTATTGCAAATGTTAGTCTACCTTAGCTTCAGCGTGGTATCAGGAGAGTGAGTGAGAACCAAAGAGTGAGGAGAGGATAGAAATGAATCATGGAAAAAAAACATCTAAACCTTTTTTTCTTTTTTTTGGAAGAAAGGTTTCTAAAACAGAGACAGAAAATGTATAACAGTACTCCTAAGGTTCTCAGCTGGGTGTGACATTAGTTTTCCTGCTTTTGTGTTCAGGTTTCTTTCCTACTGATAACAGATTAGTTTTTTTAGAAGATGGGCATTGGTAAAATGATACAAATTTTTATCCAGATATCTTAGTATTTAAATTTATTTCTTAACTCTGGAAATTTTGCTTTAAAAATGGGTAGTGGATGCTTGATGTTTGACCTATAGGTGTAGGTATAGAGAGAGATACAATATTATATGGAAAAAGAGTTCCATAATGCTGAAGGATCTTTCAGCTGGAAGAAGAAATGGGAGGACATACCAATTATTTCTTTGCTATCTTTTTAAATGCTGTCTGTCTATTTATTTTTCAAGGATAAAAGGGAATCCATTGTAAGGAGTCTACCTGGGCTTAGTGAAATAATTATTAATTGTGATCTCAGCAGGTTCAGCATTCATCTGGAGAGAAAACATTCTCATCCTTCGTCTGCTTGATCTGAAATATCAGACGGTGCCCTGTCCTGTCACCACCAGTCAGTTTTGTGCATGCATTGCTCAGCGAAACAATCTTTCCATTGTATTAAACTTTCTATTGCTTAATTATCCCAGAACCTCTCACCTATTGTTCTTTTTCCTTTCCCTTCTAACTTTTGGGTTAATTCAGTCCTCACGAATGTGAAAAGCTTCTCCATGCTAGATATGGGGCAAATAGATACCATGAAAACGTCCCCACACATCTCTGCTAATGGATGGCCGTTCTGTTCCATTGCCTTCCTTCTGTCAATTAGACACTACTAACTAGTAACTAATCGTAGCATGTAAACAAACATAAGACCACATCATTATTCCCTCGCTCAGTTTTTACTGAGGCTAATTGCTCTTTGAAGTCTTTAACGGTTTTGCCTAGATAAAGACTGGGTTAAGTAAGATTCGATCCTCTGGAACTAAGAATAATGGAAGTAAAATTGCTTCCACATGCAAGCAAAGTAGAGATGGAATTCAGACTTTTATAAAATTGTGTTGGAACTTTTATTTTCCAGTCCTTCCTTCCAGTCTTTGCTCATGAAGTGTTGTCGAACAAATTCAATTCTGCCCTTCTGACTGACCCCTCCTTACAGACTCTTCTCTTATTACCAGCACCCCTCTTCGCGTGTACATTTAGAGCACACCAACACCTCTTCTCTGTACATGTTCAGTTGCACTGCTCTGTTCTTTTTGCACTCTTTTTTTTCTCTGGGTATTTGCCCCCCTCTCCCCCTGTCTCATTTATTTTCATGCTTCTAAGCTGCCCTGTTTCTGAGATTATGCAAACAGAAATATAAATCATTCAGGCTCTTTCTCTGAGATGATTGCTGTTGTGATCCTCTGCATATTCTTCAAGTTCCAAACCAGAGGCCTAGAAAACAAAAATTTTATTTCACATTCAGCGTGTGATCATAAAAGAGGGTACCTGTGCTGCATGGGCTTTAGGAGTAGATGGATGTCCATTTTGACTTCTCATTACATTAAGAAAAAGATTAGCAGTATGTCCCAGTGACATCTTTCAGTGTTGTACATTCTTTTTAAGTGCCCAATCTCAGATTAAGAGGCTTTGCAAGTGTGGAGTATTTCCAAATTGCTTAGTGCCCGATGTCCACCAAGGTTCACTTCTTTTAGAGACTAAAAAAAAAATGGCGTCCTCCCCTGATAGACATCTCCTTGTTAGACCATATGTGCATCATGAGACAGCTCCAACTTCTATAGCCCTCATTAAAGCTTCAGCTGCAATGGCTAATGCCAACATCCATTTGCCTAGCAAGCCAATTTACCATAAACACGGGAGTAACACTGCTCTTGTTGCATTCTTGCTCTCCGGTGATACACAGACTGAGTACACAATCTGGTTCCAGTTTGGTGGACTGGTGTGTGCAGCTTTCTGTAAAGTGCCCTTAGATAACACAGGTATTCTCTGAGCCCTGAGATTACTGTCCAGTAGATATTGCTCGTGCATTTAGGGTATGGGAATGGGATATTTGTTTGGCAGGAGTATAAACATCAGCGCAAGTTTTGATGAAGTGGCCCTTGCTTTGCCACTCCAGTCTAAATGTAAAATGCCATAGGAAGAGCTGTGGACGCAACCATACCCATTAAAATACAGATGCGAGTTTTTTCTTCTTCTCACTTACAGGAAGAGAAAGACTGGTTTTCTGCTTCTATTTGGATACATTGGAAAGATACAAGCATTACTCTGGTCAGATTATATATGTGTTTAAAAGATATAGATCACACTATTGGATGTTGAATCAGGATTAAGGAAATTCCAAAGATACAGATATTAAAAATTAAATTTAAAAATAAAAATATAGAAAAGAAGTGGAAAAGTAGTCAGTTTTTTCGAAGTACTGTCATCAGAAGCGCAAGTTGTGAAGAAACTTAGTTTACAAAATGTTGTCAGTCCAAATGATTTTGAAACACAAATATTAAGCCAGCTATCCTAGTGTCCACAGTATCATCCTGTTATTCAAACTGTACTTACTGTTTCGTAAACTTGCTCAGTTATACTCAGATGGGAACTAGATTTGACATCCATGTTTCAAAATTGCCTCTCCAATTTCATATATTTGTTTTAGTTGTTTAAAATTACATTGGGACCAATTTGACACTTTTCACTTGTGAGCATATTTACTCAGAAGTAGATTCATTTTCTTATTTGTTATTCATCTCTGATTGCTCACATTTAGGTGGTTACAGTCCTTTATGAAGTAGCTGGTTTTCCTGGATAATATATGTAAAAATATTGGGAAAAGGTGACATTCAGATTTGTCTTCATCAATATTTCTTTATGATATTTCTGGATATAAATTTATTTCTTCGCTATTTTTACCCAAAGGTCCTTCAGGCAGTCACTGTCCATTACCTTGGGCAGAGCTGGACACTAATCAGTGTTGCTTTAGAAACTGCTTGTTAATCAAATGCTTTAAAATGCAACTCATTTGTTTCCACATTGAATAAAGAATTATCCTGTCCATTTCTTTCCCGTTTTGACCTTGTGCAAACTTTTGTTTAGCCCTCTTTTCTTGCCTATGGTCTGTCCACCCAGTTGTAGTGAATTACCTCTTTAATGATAAGAAATAAAAATGGCTTACTCCAGAGCAAGGGGCAAGAACAGAAATTAGAGGAATGTAAGGATGTTGTATTCCATTTGATTTTTATGATGGAGTCTCTGATTTCTTTGGGGGTGATTGCTCAATTTATGCTTTTACAAGAACAGAAATCAAGTGATTACTTTGAAAATATGTCTTGACAGATATGGCTGTGCAAAATGCAGTCTCCATCATTTCCTTACACCTATTATCTGTAGTTTGTTCTCTTCAGAAGAAAAAAAAGGCTATCTTCTGTTTAGATAATGATATTTTTTTACCTCTGATCTTTTTTTCAAGCACAGACCATCAAATAGAGAAAATGGATCTACCTGTAACTACAGACCTCCACCTCATGAAGCTCAATGATACAGAGCAGTGTATATGGTATGACATTTTCTAGTCAGGCCTGGACATAACAGCTAATATGAGCCACTTAACTTCTGAGACATTTTTCAAATTTCTTAAAATAGTTTTATTATTTGGTTGCAATTAGCAATTTTAATAGTACTCCCTTCTCCTTTTATTGCGACATACTTTCCTTTAAAGCCTTATTATTGCCATCTTGTTGTTCTCTTTCTGGTCATGGCACTAATTATAAGATAGAGGTATTCTTTCTTCATTCAATAACTTGCAAGAAAAAGTGATTTAAAGAGAGACACTTAGCATAGAAAACTCATAAACTTCCACCTAAATAAGTAGTTAGAGAACAGCAGATGTTTTTAGATTGCATTGGTAAATGGTGCAGTGTTATAGACCAATCAATACAGTTAATGCTAATTGTAATGCACTTTTGTCAAAATGATGCTTTTTCTTAAAGTTAATTTCTGATTTATTTCATTTTCCATAGAGTAATTCTGCAAACCTGGTGTCTTTTGCATTTTGTGCCTGCTAATGGAAAGCTGGATTCATTTGGGCATTAATCTGGCTCAAGTATATTAAAAAAGACTTCGACATGCTTGATGGAAAAGCGTATCAGATATTTACAGAAGACTTGTTTTTTTATTTTTTCATGATATTGTGTTAAATTACTTGGCTTGGTATAAACCAAGTAATGTTCAAGAACTTTCAAAGTCTGAAGTTCTTGAAATACTAATTCTAATCTCATACACTTGTACAGTCACATAATGCTCTTGGCTTTGGAAGCTTAACTGTTGAATTAGAAAGCAAATTGGATTTTTTGCTACAGAAAATAGCATGAATTTTTTGCCATTTGATTTCTGAAATGCTTTAATTTAAACTATGTGTTTCTAATGTATTGTTTAAGCTTTCTCATAAGATCTTTGGAACAGAAGCAGTGCTGTATTTTCATTGTGTACAGTACCTGGGAGAGTGGAGCATTTTTCAACATGAGAGTGCTGCCGCAATATCAATTGTAGCTGTTCTATGAAGTAAAATGGTTGCTTTTTAAATAGGTCAGTTTATCCTACTCTGCTCTCCTGGTGTCTCAAATGCCATTTTGTAGGCCATTTTTTGTTCATAATACAATACAGTACAAAATGTGGTAATATAATAAAGGGCCTCATATGAAAGACAAAAAAAAAGGCAAGAAAAATCCCTGAGACAACTGTGGTAATGAAAGCAAAACATAATTAACTCATCGAAAATATTAAAGAGCTATTATGCTTATGAAGTATCAATATTTTCCTCCATCTGCAACACTGAATGTATACTTATGCCACACATATAGAAAGCGAGTTTCTCATCCCAGTTGCTCATATTTAAAAGAAACTCAAATGCAGTTAGTCTGGGCCTACATCAGTCTAATGCTTGGCCCATTGACTTAGCACACCTGTATTTTATACCCACACTTTTATTTACATCTGCTCAGACAGCTCTCCCACTATTAAAACTCTAACATTTCACAACCTGTATAACAGCACATTTATTTTTTTCTGATAAATACTTGTTCAGAACACTTCCTTTTCTGTCCTCTTTTCTTGGAAGAAAATAGTGTTATGCAAGTACCTACATCCATACAGCAGTGACAGAAACAGAGAATATTGCTCTGACTTCAACATACTCCCTGAAAAATGAACTGAAAATACTCTCTTTGTGAGACTGCCAGTCTGACTTTTTACTGTTGCTTGTACAAACAGTGGCTCTGACCAAGGAAGGCTCTTTCTCATACCCCCAACATCAGTCTGAAATCATCTCATTAGCCTAATGAGGGCAAAGATGAGCAAGAGTTAACAGACCTGATTTGATCAGCAGACATTAGAGTTGTTCTTGCCTGGATAGTGGTGGACAAATACAGACTGTGTACTGACAGGCAGGTCATCTCCGAATTTCAAGATGAAGGAAAAGAAAGGTTCAGTTCAGATTTTCACCTGACTTTTTAACACTGCGGCTCTCTGTGTTCCCTTCTGAAATCTTTCTTAATACATTCTGATACTATTTAGATTAAAAATGTCATTCACATTTGGATACAGCTAAACCTCCAGTGTCCCTTTCTGCCAGTGTTCAGTTATGACAAATGTAGCTCTATTGACTAGGATGAAATAGGGCTTTCTTATATTACTAAGATTATTGGTAAAATGACCCTCTGCTATTACTGGAATTGTCTCCCTGTGAAGTACTGAGAGATACAGTGTAAAAGTTTCTGAATAGTTGAAACCTACAATACATTGATAGGTAATTTTTTTCTCTCTCAAGAAAAACCAGACGTTTTAAGCCAGAGAGGAGCTATTTTGTCCCACACCAGGACTTCTGGGCAGGCGAAGATGTGGAGAATGACAGATGTGAAGTGAGGTGCAATAATCCTCAGACAGTGTTTGCTTGGAAAGCTTCCAGATTAGTCTTACTTTTTTAAAGCCTGAGATCATCAAACTTGAGACCAGGGCTAAACAGAGCTCCCTTCTCTCTCCCACAGTAAGCACGAGTTGTTCTTCTTTTCTGCCAAGACAGTGACTGAGAGCCAGACTGCCCTTTAGACTCCTGCAGCTGGGGAACGTGGCATGAAACTGTTATGTCTCCCTGACGTGGCCTCCGACGTAGGAGAGGAGTGAGTACCCCTGACCCTCTCCACCTCCCAGCAAGGAGAGACACTGGTGCAGGAAGGGGAGGTGGGGAAGGAGCTGGGTATGAAAACTTGCTCCAAGTGCTCTATATTTGAAAAGCTGAGTGGGTCTGGGAGGAAGGAGATTAAGGGCCAGGTTTGAAAAGCTGGGTCAGAACCGCACCTACAAATCTCACTTTTTTTGTTACTTCAGGCCTGATTTTACTGTAGGTGGGGAGGCAAAGGGGGTTGTAAGGCTTTGGGTCACAGAGCGTGTTATTGGTTGTACAGCTGTACACCCATTCACATTCTGCCAGCCTCATATTTTCTCCTTTACCCATCGCTGTATGTGTCAAAACTAGTGACTCAAAGGCACAGATCAAAACTCTTTACAGAGATGTTGATACCAGTCTCAGTTTTCACATAAAGTTAGATATTCACAGGCCACTCTATACCAGGATATTCCTATGTAAAGTATATATTTGCCATGATCTTTTCTGGGATGGGGACGGATCCTGAGCACACCTCCTTGAAGTCAGAGAGACAATGTTACCATCAATAATTTATTTCCTAATAACAAAGTTGATTTCTGTGCTTTTCCTCAAGAAGATACTTTCTGAAGTATTTCAGGATTCAACAGAGATTAAATTAATCTAAAAATGATAGAATGTAATAGAGGATTACACTATCTCAGTGATGCAACTTCACAGCAGTCACTTCTTTTCAGACTCTTCAGGACTTTTCAAAAACCCTGAAATGTCTGCATTTTAAAATAGTTTTCTGAAAGGAGTAAAGCAAACACACAGGACATCAGTGACCTTAAATCTTTATATGAATCTTTGTCTACTGTCTGATCATGGCAGTATGGTGACAAGCTGCTTCATTTTTGCCCAATTAATTAAATATTATTTAAGCCTTTTTGAGCTCAACCTAATGATAGAGGATTGTATCCAGGAAAAAAGCCTGTGTGGGAGCCTGTCAGAGATGCTTTGCTTTCTTCAAGAATATACAAGTGCTCAGTTCACAGAAACATGCTAACTAACCCTTTTTTCCCAGCAGCAGCTTGTTACAGAGAAGTTTTGCCCACAGTGCAGAAGCACTCACACGGTGCTCATACCTGCTAGTGTTCCTATTCTGGCCAAACTGGTCCGGGACTGCAAAATCCTCATGAAGGTATTTTCTATGAAGGTTCCCTGAGGAAAGTGGGTAGGGAGACTTTTGACAGCCTCAGCCTCCTCTATTGTTCCTTCACGGATTTATATGTCTCTCACAGTTGGAATTTCGGAGTTCAAAAATAAAGTAATAGTAGGAGAAACTGATGTTAATCTCCATAGGCCCCATTAGCTCAACAACTTGCTTAGCCTCTAATGTGTGATAGCAGGGTGCAAGAGAGGTTGCTATAGTGTTAGCTTGGCTTCCTGTGTATCTTTTAGTCTTAGCAGCTATACAGAAATGCCAACATAACTCAAAAGTAATTGTTGTGCTGTGATAATCAGAATTGCTGCACTTTGTCAGCTCATTAGGAAGGCAAATATATCTCGTTTACAAAGGAACTTTTTGGCTGATGATTAAAGTACAGGACTGGAAGTCAGTTACTTAAGATCATGTTTCCATCTCTGCAGTGTTTGCGGTTTTTTCTATGTCTTTTTTTTTTATTTCTGTGAAAACTTTGATTAACCATACTGTGCCTCAGTTTCCTTTCAGGTAGCAGGAAGATAATATGTTGGAAGCTTTTGATTGACAAATTTAATGTTTGTCAGGTGCTTTGAGGTGTTTAGATAAAAGTGTCTCTTGAAGTGCAAATTACTGAGGTGGTAGTGCCCTATTCCTATTTTGGTGTCAGCAGCTGCCAGTCTTTTAACTGATTTTTTGTGAAAGCCTGTCTGGCAGCACTGGCTAATGTTCTGTTTCATTTCATTTATGGGGAGAGCCTTGTTTTGCTCGGAAGCCATTGATTAGTTTCCTTTTCCCCATAGGAAACTTATTTTTATGAAATGCTTAAGGAACTCTATAAGTGGGACATATAATACATATTTTATATGAGTAGTCTGGGTAAAGTATTGATATTTATTGAGGTAACTTTGCTGCATGGAGGTAAATTTCAGCTGATTAGGGTCAACTAGTTAATGTTTAAGCTCAAGTGCTTAAAGCTCTAAGTATGCTGAGGCTATAGCTAGCTATCCTACAGTCAAATGTCATTGTTTGTAAAGATGACCTCAAGATGTACAGTTAAGGTGTCTTTGTCCCTCTTGAGCTACCCCCTTTCTCAGGTCATCAGCTATCATCACCTTTGTTGGCTGGGATCCTCTTTCTCCCTTCACAAGGGAGGTTTAGGGAGGAAGTTGTTCAGTGATTCCCGCTTTCTGACTCAGCCATTGTGAGTTCAGTTCGCTGTTTGCAGCTCTGCACACACACTGCAGGAATAACAGAAGTGAGTCAGGGCTCTTGGTAGTTAGACACTTCACGTTACCCTCTGCCCTCATACTAGCTTCTGTTTCATGAGTAGATTCCTTTGGCGTTACCCCAGCGCAAATGAAAATGAATATACCTACAGTAACTCTTGGAAAACTGAAAAAGGCAGATATTTTAAGGGGAAGGTCTTCATTAGGCTTCATGAATGAACTCTTCATTTTCAGAGTTTACACAGCATTAGAGGGAAAAAAGGCTTTATCAATCAAAAGGGATTTCACATCAGGGCAGAGGATATGTAAATTAGTCAGCCTGTTTTATCAGAAGCTTTTTCATCATATCTGCATGATGTTGGAAGAGGTTGGCAACTGGGGGAAGCTATTAATCTTGCATTGTTTTCACTTTACCATGTCTGTTTTTGAAAAATTACCTTTGATTTAGGTGCATTACTTTGAAGAAATAATTATAGTTTATTAAGAAAATCTTTTCCAACAATCCACAGTGATGAGCATATAAGTGTGCATGTTTGTGTGTACCCATACAGTCTTCTAGCTATAAACCAAACAGGCCTATAGCTTCTGCAGAGATGAGTTCAACTATGTGAACTTCATGTGCCTTCTAGCTAGAGGTCAGCACCTTGTAGGAGTGAGTAGGCCATCCAAGTTCACAGGTCATACTGAGTTTTCACTGTCATATTTGAAAGGTGATAAGTAATATTTACAGTTTTAACTTTAAACCGTCCATTGAATATCACAATCTATAATAATTACTGTCAGTTAGCAGTGTCTCATGGAATGCAACCAGTGATTTCCTATTAATTAACATAAAACTTTGCACTCTTTTACTTTTGTACCCCTAGAATTTATCAGGGAGGTGTTCAATTCTCAGGAATCTGCCTTAACTTCTAAAAATGAGGCAGGCTAGGGGTCCAAGAACACTTGAAGATCACTGTATTTCAAAGCAAGCAAGGAAAAAAGTAGCTTTATCAGCAGCAGAGATAAGGAAGCCTGGTATCCAAAGGAATTTGGTCTTCTCATTGAATTATGTGATCTAATTCAGCTGAAGCTTTTTGCTAGTTGGAACATTCCTAACGCTTTTTTTCACTGCAGAAATTCGTTATTGTTGGGTAATATCTGCAGCTTTTCCCTTGGAGGAGAGGGGACATTAATGGAGATTCTTCTTTACTTAGTCACTTACTTTTGTAAGTAAGATTTTGCTGAAATACACCTCTACATTCAAAAATTGTAAGGGGAAGGACAGAAAGATGTCCATGCATACTTAGACTTGCACATATTTTGATCCTACACATCCCGTAATCTAAGGAATCCAGGCTAAGAATTAAACCTGCAGCATTAACAAGAAGTGTTCTAAAGCAACAATAAGGTTGTTTTGATGGGAATATGCCTAACATGTTTCTTGCAATCTCTGCTGAAAAGCTTTAAGTTGGTGTGAAGATAGGAAGCGCTTCCACCTTCCATTGTCCTTCCTTGCCTTGAGAGCACACAAGACCACAGAACAGAAGATTTGGTCAAGTACTCCCATTTTACCAGGCCTTGTTCAGAGGCAAAAAGTGTGAGAGTCTGTTGTTACTCTATTTTGCTTTTGCAAACTCTAGTAGGAAAAGTCACCACTGTTATGAAATTCATTGTAATCACAAGTGTCAGTGCGTCTGGAGTAGCTGTGGAAACTGTTGAGTCCTCTAGGGGATGTTTATTTCAGTTGTTTCATTTGTTCGAGCTATTTAGATTGTCCCTTGTCTGGATTTCTTTCTCTATTTGCTGCACCTTCAAAGCAAATACGTATCTCAGAGTCTTAACAGCTGACAGCTCTCTTGGGCTTAACAGAAGAAACATATTTTTCTCCCCCACCCTGTGAATAACTTAAATGCAGTGGTACGCTCTCTTGGGCTTTCGTGTTTCTAACTATATATAAATAAACCAGATGCAAGTTCTTTAGAGCAGGGTTCCTGTCATTTTGCATTTGTCTGTAAAGTACCTTAGTATTTATCTTTGGAATTAAACAAACAATTCAGTCTTATATCTGATAAAGCACAGCAAATAATAATGATTAATCAAAAAAATTGTAATCTTCAGTCTAGCTTTAAGAAATATCTCCAGCTGTCTCAGGATTACTAAAACCTGTTTCTTCTTTCCATGTAAATGAGTTGTTTACAGATACTAATTTTAAATCACCCATGATTTTCACACAATTTTTTGTAGGGTTTTTTAATGTTCTGCTTTAAAATGATCCCAGCTATTCTTGTAACCTTAGTGAGTAGCTGGATTTTTTATTTTTGGTCAGTGAGATATTTATTTGTGGTGTATTCTGATATCTTTCTGGGATTTGTAGGATTTTATGTTTAGTTATACTGTTCAGTTACCAGGATTTCCTTGAAGACTTCTATCTTCAGGCAATAAACACAGTCCTTCAGTGTTTCCTTACTAGCCCCTGAAAGTCTTAAGAAAGAATGCTACCTGATTTTTATTTTTACCAAGCTGTTACATGACCATATTTCCCTCCAATACATCAGCAAAAGGTTACAAGGATTGCAGCATGCTGAAATTCATGCATCTAAAAAGGGAATTTAGCTCAGTTTGTAAGGGAAAACTTGCTTTTGCTCTTATATTCTCCAGTAAAAATGCCATGCTCTTCTGAACATGAAAGTGATGTAACCAGAGACAAAATTTGCATTTATAAAGCTTTAGTTGGATATCATTTCCAGCTTTTGCCTGATAGCTCCATATCATGTGAGTACATCCTTACAGGTGAATATACTAATGCTATTCACAGTCCCATATATATCTGTGATAAGCTGAGAACAATGCTACTTCTGCCAAAACCTGAGGGCAGAACCAAATCTCTCTGTGACTGGTACCAAGGAACACGATATATCCTCAAGGCCACACCAAGCATCCTGACTGCAAAGGGTAAATTTCAAATTTCATTTCCAACTAGTAGACTCAAAATCAGCCTTGTAATGTATATAATTCTTGAGATATTGTCTCTTTTGTTAGACATTTCTTCCAGACAGATCCAAGTACTGTTCTAAGATACATGGCCCTCAAAAATGCAGTCTTTCTGTAAGTAAAATCAGGGAAGATTCCTCTGTTGGTTAAACATCCAAGTCCAGTCCTTAGGAAGAAAGGCAGGGGTAGTCATAACTTCTCATTTATTGACAAATGCTGAGCAGCATAGCTCATAGCATATTCTCATCAATATGGGAATCCATCAAGTTATATATTTTGAATGTTTTTTTTCTTAGCCAATTCCATTTTTAAGCAGAAGTTTTAATTTACTTTGATATCCAGAGCATTCGGTAATTTTTTTTATGTTGAACACAATTTCATCCTGGTATCTGCCCTGACAAGTAAAAATGACTGCTATGAAATGGCCAGTTTACCTGCTTTAGAGAGAAGAGTGGGAAAATACATCCAAGTTTACCTGTAAACTTTCATTTTTCAAGTATTAATATCCCCTGATTTAGGTGACCCTAAGATAAAAAATGATCTAGAAATAAAAATGGAGATTGATATCCAAGGACTTGTGTTTGCCGTTATTAGGTGAGGTTTGTCAGACTCTGTCATATTTTACCTGTATAGAGCATTGCTTGACTGAAGGCAGCAAATTTGAATGAATCTGGACATACAAATTAAAAGGAGATGGTTATTTTTTTGCTGTCAGTGGCTGGCAAAGCTGGCTGCATTCCAGCATGCGAGCAGATTTCAATGTGCATTATTAAACACAGGAATTTAGGTATTTTTCAGGTAACAATGTTTAATTTTCTGCTTGAGGACAGAGCTTCAGTTTCCAAGTTGCTGTTCACTGATTTAGCATGACAAGTGGGGTGTTCAGGCTCCTGCCTACACGTGTGAGCTCTGCACTTGCCTTCCAAGTCTGCACTGCCTGTAGAGTTATTAGGCCAGGCTATACCTACGTAGGTGGTTGTCCAGTCTGGCAGCCCAGGGAGTTCACATGGACTACCCTGATGGACTTGGGAGTCGCCACGTCCCTCTCTCATCAGCCTGCCCTCCTTATGATGGGACCACATGAGCTTTCTTGCACCAAGCCCGGTCCTGTGCCCACCTCCGCCACTGCCTCCTGTCAGCCCCAAGGTGTGTGGTGCAACTAAGGCAGTGTGGCAAAACAAGTTGAGATGAGCAGAGACTGGGTCTCACTCTCTTGCTCTCTCTCTTTCAGTGTCTAAGGACCTAGCGCTGACCCTGAGGTTAAGCACCACTGATGGGGTCCCTAGCCCTTTCCATCACAGGGTTGTCTTGGTGAGACCTAGCTGAAGAAGTGTAAGGCAGAAGCACGGCACGAACCAAGAGTGGGATGATGAGGGGCCCGCTGCTGTGCCTTACTCCTTGGACGTCTTTTTATTCCTCTATTTTTATTTGAGTCTGTTAGCTGGAACTTTTGTGTGCACTCCTGGGAAGAAGAAAGGGAGGGTATAGACTGTAGCATCTTAGGTAGTGGCCTTTCCCAGAAACACTTTTTAAAGTATTTTTTTGAGATTCCCAAGGTGGCAAAATTCAGCTTTGCCTACAGAGATGAGAAGTCTTGAACCAAGCATGTTGACTGATAACATCCATAGTTTCTTGCAAGCAAGCAGAATAGGTTAGTTAGTATTTACATTGCTTTTCAAGCTTTTCAGTTTGCCTCTGCAGGTCATAGGAAAAAAATCCTTGTAACAGTCTCTTTGATTTTCACTTATAAATCCTGTTCTCAGAAGTAATTTAAGAGCAAAATGACATTAACTCTCGAGCAGACTTCTCATTCAAAATGTCTGCCCCTTTTGAAAATGAGCTTTAGCTTCTAAACCTGTTGCTTTTTGGAAATCTAAACTAGGCAGAACAGACTACAAGACATTTTTGGAGAAAGACCAGATTTTAAAGACCACAAGATAAATGTATTGATAAATATGTATATATGTTGGTAAATACCCAAAAACATTTTAGTTTTTCTTACAGCTGTCTGTGGAAATGCTTTCATTTTTTTAAAAGGACATAAAGTAAGTGTTCTTCAAGTGAATAATAACCAATGCTTAGGACCCTTAAATGTTGAAAGGGAAAAAACAATCTGTTACTGAAAATGTTTATCAACGATTAGTTCTGAGCACTTTTTGCGCTGTATGTATGTCTTTGCTACAGTTATTGAAATGATGCCCACCCAGGGTCTATGGAAATAACAACTTATCATCCACTGCAGAGAGGACTTTTTTAAGGAAAAAATAGGCTTCTTTTTATTCTTTTCTTTTAACTCAAAGGCTCTGGATAAATACGGGAAAGAGATATGTCTCGTCATCTTCTCTGTATACTTCTCAACAGTTTCCCCAATTTTTTGAGACTTTTCACTGAAAAAATGGCATTAACAACCAAAGTCTCTGTTTTTCATAACAAATTCAGCAACAAAGACTCGCAAAGTGAAATCCTTCTTTGTCCTGCATAACCTATAGTGTGTGCACTAGCGTGTCTGTTATCAGTTCAGTGCACTATGTGACTGCAAACAGTAATACAATCAGGTTTTCATTTATATTAATGTGAGTAAGCTCTGTGTTTGATCATGTTAAAAGATACGCACTTTCTAAATGTAATTCCCATATATTAATATATTACCAACAGAAGACCATTATTTATGTAGTGTGACTCACCTGAGGATTTTGAATGAAAATTTATCAGTGAGATTGGCAAATACCCTCATTTAGTTTTAGATTAGAATTTTTTTTTTTTTAAAATAGAATTCACACGAAATCTGTAAATTACCATCAGCAGCAGATTTACTATCAGCATTGCAAGACAAAAGTCATCATTATGTATAAAGCCGAATTCCACAGTCCTGTTCAGGAATGCATCCGTTATTATTGAGTGAAAACTGAACTTTGCATTCCTGCTATGGAGAAATTGCCTTCTTCATGCACAGGGAACTTCGGCAAAAATAAAATCCAGATCTCAGCACTGTGGCCCCTCATGATCTCTATATTACAATTAGGGCTGTGCCAGTAATTGATTTTCCAGCAGCTGATACTCATAAAGCTGAAAGTAACCAACAGCCTTTTCCCCAGTAAAGCAATGGTTAAAGAACATTCTTGAAATACGGAAAACCTGGCTCAGTTTCTTCCTCTGCTTGGAGGGACTTGAACTCTCATTTCCCAAAGAAGAGGTCCATTTTGCATTTGTTGTTAATTGAACATGAACTGGAACAAAGACTTAGATGCAAGTATTAACGTGCTGAGATGTCCTACTCTCTGTTATCGTAATCTTGTGCTTTTCCTCACCAGACAACTTTGTAAGGTACTGGCACTGGCTTCAAATCCCCTTCAAAGCAAGGAAGGAATTTAACCCGAGCCTAACCACATTCTAAATAAGTGCACTCCCCACTGAGGTATGAAGTAAAAGGGGATTATGTGCACATAGTTATTATCATCTAGCTCTCCTGAGAACATAGGAAATTGCATTCATCTGGATACTTCCTTATGATTTCTTTTCACACAGCACAGATGCTAAATTAGTAGTAACTGGAGCCCTGTTAGTAAATTGGAGCTCTGTTCCCACTTCAAAAATGTGTCTGAACAGCATTTTATATTAATGTCACTTCGCAGAGAATGAAAAGTTACCAATCTGATTGCTTATCAGTACCCTGTTGTCTTGGTTTCAGCTGGGATAGAGTTAATTTTCTTCTTAGTAGCTGGTACAGTGCTGTGTTTTGGATTTAGTGGAGAATAATGTTGATAACACACTGACGTTTTAGTTGTTGCTAAGTAGCGCTTATCTTAAGTTAGGGATTTTTCAGTTTCCCATGCTCTGCCAGCAAGCAGGTGTGCAAGAAGCTGGGAGGGAGCATAGCTGGGGCAGCTGACCTGAACTAGCCAAAGGGATATTCCATACCATAGAATGTCATGCCCAGTATATAAACTGGGGGGAGTTGGCCAGGAGGGGTGGGTTGCTGCTCTGGCATTGGTCAGCAGGTGGTGAGCAATTGCATTGTGCTTCACTTGTCTTTTCTTGGGTTTTATTTCCCTTTTTTTTTGTTATATTCCTTTTCATTACTACTATTATTATTATAATATTATTATTAGTTAGTATTATATTTTATTTTACTTTAGTTATTAAAGTGTTCTTATCTCAACCCATGAGTTTTACCTTTTTTTCTGATCCTCCTCCCCATCCCACTGGGAGGGGGGAAAGGGAAGCAGCTGTGTGGTGCTTAGTTGCTAGCTGGCGTTAAACCATGACACCTGTACACCTCCATTTACAGGTAGAGATCATCCTGCCTGCCTAGACAGAGTTAAAGGTTTTAAGAGGTAAAACTAGGAGAATAGGGAAAGCTATGGGAGATGGAAAAGATACAGTATTAGACTATGGGGTTTCTCTCTGGAGAAGTTAGTTATTGAGGAGTGGTTTAGCTAGGGTGGGAAATTTTAGTCTGCCAGGGTAGACCTAGTTTCAGAGGAGATAATGAAGCCTTAAAGATGGCAGGGTTTACTGGGAATGAAGATGAATAATAAGTTGTTACCAGCTGTATAAGAGTCTCTGACAAAGAAAGGGGTGCATAAGCTGAAGGAAGCAGATTGCATGTCCTGGGCTGACTGAAATATATCAAAGCTTCAAGGAAAATTTACTTTGAGGGAGGAAGGGAATATCCAAAGAAGGTTATTTTATTTTTAACTCTCTGCTCTGCATGTGTGCACCTTTGAAAAAGGGAGTGCTTTGTTCTGAAAAAGCCATTCTGAAAAAGCTTCAGTCAGCTCAGTAGTCACAGATCCCTGAAGGAAGAAGGGTTCACAGATGCCAGATGCACTTGTCATGCTACCAGAGTGGAGAAATGGGAATGTCTGGCCAGTGATCCATTTCAGGTTTCATCTTTTGCGAAAGTGGCCTGGTCACTGACTACATGAAGAACGATGGAAACAGTCCAAAGGGAAGCTCTCCCAAACACGATGATGCTCAGTGTTGTTTGGTGACCATTTTTAGCTGGTAACAAAGACAACTGAAGAAATGTCTGTCCCCAGGCACTTATTCTACAGCTTAATAGCCCATCAGTTTTGCAAACTTTACTTTTAGTGGGGCTGCACTGTAACCTGGAGCAGCAAAACCATCAGGCTGAAAAGAAACCAACCAACCTGGACTGGGAACTTCTTTAAACCTCAGCTGGTGGTCTCCTGACCACCATGTCAGCATGGCCACTCAGACACCCTTTGGCATTACAAAAGAGGGACACAGAGTGCAGTGTTAAGCTCTGAGGGAACAGCTACAGATGGGGAACGGGGTGGGCACGCTTTCAGCCCGCTCAGCCAGTGTGGTTTACGCACCCCTGTGATGCTCACATTGCTTACAGTGTGCACTGGGGCTGGCCATGTAGTGCAAACTGTTGCACGTGTTTCTAAGTTACAGTACGTATTGGTTGATGGTTTCTCATCGATTTGGGAAGATATGGTTAAATGAGCATGGGATCAATGTGGACACAGCCGAGCTTTGTCAAGAGAGCGAAGAAGTTTGCTTTTTCTGAAAGCATATAATACTCCTGGTTTTTTGCTTGCATACCAAAAATCAGCATTCGTTTACAGAAAAGCTCAGAATAAGAGAGCCGATTAGCTTGGAAGTAATTAAAATCTTATTTTTATCCATGGGTAGGGGAATGACCTGGGATGTACCTTGTATATTATATGAAGTACAACATAAAACCACTGAAGCAATATCAGATGGCTCTTTGACAACATATTATGTGGTGCCACCACATTACTGAAAAACTACTGACATTTTTTAAAGGGAATGTTGTGGTGCAGTTTTCCATCAGATACTGATTAATATGCTATTGAGTCTATAAATAAGGTGCAAACCAATGACAGTTGTGACAGCATTTCTGCACTTTGCTAGGATGGGACTGAGATCAGTAACTCAGTTCACATAGGCCAGTTATCTACTATCTAACAGTAATGAATGGTGAAAGGCAGGATATGAGTTGCTATTTAGAGAGAAAGTGTTCAGAAAAAAGGATAAGATGAGAATTTCCTCATACTTTAGCCATGTTACAAACATACTCAGACAGAAAAATGAGAGAAGTGTCTAAGTGCAAAACAAGCAATAAATCCAAAGATAATAAAAAGCAGTGACTGACAGTCCAAGGCCACACACCACATTTCACCATGTGTACAAGAAAAACCAGAGAAAAAAAACCCCAAACAACCCTCTGATCTTTGGTTTAGGCTTAAGGTAGTTAGTCCTGTGGGCCTGTGTCTTTTCTTATTCAAGTCCCTTTTTGATACAGCCTCAATTGATTTACAATTGAGCACATAAATAACAGCATAACCTTTTTTTTCTATGTTTTGGACCAGATTCTAATTTTGAAATATCTTTATGGACCTCTCGGAGGTTCGTACTGTGGAAATAGTGAGGCTGCAGTAGAAAAGTTGGTGGAATGAGAGGAACCATTTAATGAATGAGGTCCCTGGAATGCTCTGCTTTGGGAATAACTCAAACACATGGGTTTGAGTAGGCACCTCTCTGTGTGCAGTTTGTAATTTCTAAACTCCATTTTTCCTGGGAGATTAATGAAAGTCCATGCAGTATTTTTGTCTCCGTTAGAAGTAATGAAATGGAGTAGCTTCCTTAAAATTACAGCATATAGTAGGAAATCTAAAGCCAATGCAGACTATAAGCAAAACAAATCTCACACAAATTATTGATATAGACTATTGAAATAATAATATCTTCAGTATCCCAGACAGTGGTTTGTAACTACTGGTATGTGTTATGTTTTTTATGGCAGTTGTGTATCCTAACCAACACTAGTTTATAAAAAGACTTACTCATATTTCAACAGCCTATATCAATAATTTGTGTGAGACTTATTTTGCTTAAAGTTTTGCTCTGAGCCTTCTCTTCTCCAGGCTGATCATCCTCAGCTCTCTCAGCATCTCCTTGTATGACAGATGCTCCAGTCCCTTAACTACCTCAATGGCCCTTCACTGGACTTGCTCCAGCATGTCTATGCCAGTCTTGTACTGGGGAGCCCAACACTGGACCCAGCACTCCAGATATGTCTCACCAGGGCTGGACAGAGGGGAAGGATCACCCCCCTCCATCTGCTGCCAATGTTCTTCTTGCCGTGAGGGCCTTCTTTGGTTTCCTTGTTACTGAAAAAAACCCACCCTTTCTGTTGACAGGTCTTTAAGAAAAATCACGTTATTTTATGCAACTGTCAGGAACAATAACTTGTAAACTGTAATGGAATGTAGACACAGTATACTAATTTAGGAATTGTCATACTGAGGGTATAGACACTGATTAATTTGGGGCACTTGTGTGTCTGTGTTTGGAGATTAGTCTGCATTACATAGCAGCTAGTATCAATTGCTTGTAGGATACCACATGCTGGTAGGATATCACATGGCTCCTAATATGTTTTCTCCTTACAGGTCAGTCCTGAAACTTTAAATTCCACCTTTATATTTTTGTTTGGTTTTGCTGTTTGACTTTATAGCTGGACAATTTTATTAATAGGATTATGTGTAGACTTCCTTTAATTTTGCTGGTTTATTAATCTCAAGAGCACCCTATGACAATCTGTTCCACAGGCTGGTCACACTTTTTTGTTTTGCCTACTCAATCAATCTGTTCTTCTTTATTCAAATTTGGATTTGCTGTCTTTTAGTGTATCTGGATGTCATTTTAGTCTTATCCTGAGAAAAGAAGAAAGAAGATAGCAATTATCTTTCTTTATACTATTCATTATTTACACTCTTCATGTTTTCTTGCATCCCTTGTGATTTAAATGCTTTTACATGGAAAATCATATTCTCTTTTTGAGATTTTTTTCCTGTACAAATCATTCTTGTTGCCATAAGGGCTTTGTTTTTGCAAATGATGTCAGCAGAATCATTTTATGGCATTTTAGCTTTATGCTTAATTGTTGTATATCAAAGTATATAATCATTTATATCTGATGATTGATTGATTACTGTTCTGCTGTAAACATGCACACAGGTATCTCTTTTTGTATTTCATCTCACCAGTGAAATTGGGTTTGCGTGGCAAGGTTTTGGTAGTGGGGGGGCTACAGGGGTGGCTTCTGTGAGAAGCTGCTAGAAGCTTCCCCGATGTCCGACAAAGTTAATGCCAGCGGGTTCCAAGACGGACCCGCCGCTGGCCAAGGCCGAGCCCATCAGCAACAGTGGTAGCGCCTCTGGGATAACATATTTAAGAAAGGGAAAAGAAGTTACAGGGGAGGAGCAGTTGCAGCCAGAGAGAGCGGAGTGAGAATATGTGAGAGAACCAACTCTGCAGACACCAAGGTCAATGAAGAAGGAGGGGGTGGAAGTGCTCCAGGCGCCGGAGCAGAGATTCCCCTGCAGCCCGTGGTGAAGACCATGGTGAGGCAGGCTGTCCCCCTGCAGCCCATGGAGGTCCACGGTGCAGCAGATATCCACCTGCAGCCCATGGAGGACCCCATGCTGGAGCAGGGGGATGCCTGAAGGACGCTGTGACCCCGTGGGAAGCCCGCGCTGGAGCAGGCTCCTGGCAGGACCTACGGACCCGTGGCCCCGTGGAGAGAGGAGCCCACGCTGGAGCAGGTTTGCTGGCAGGACTTGTGACCCCGCGGGGGACCCACGCTGGAGCAGTCTGTTCCTGAAGGACTGCACCCCGTGGATGGGACCCACGCTGGAGCAGTTTGTGAAGAACTGTAGCCCGTGGGAAGGACTCATGTTGGAGAAGTTCGTGAAGGACTGTCTCCCGTGGGAGGGACCCCACGCTGGAGCAGGGGAAGAGTGTGAGGAGTCCTCCCCCTGAGGAGGAAGGAGCAACAGAAACAACGTGTGATGAACTGACCCAAACCCCCATTCCCCGTCCCCCTGTGCCGCACGGGGCGGGGGAGGAGGTAGAGAAAATCAGGAGTAAAGTTAAGCCCGGGAAGAAGGGAGGGGTGGGGGGAAGGTGTTTTAAGATTTGGTTTTATTTCTCATTATCCTGCTCTGATTTGGCTAGTAATAAATTAAACTAATTTTTCCCCAAGTAGAGTCTGTTTTGCCCGAGACGGCAATTGGTGAGTGATCTCCCTGTCCTTATCTCGACCCATGAGCCTTTCATTTTATTTTTTCTCCCCTGTCCAGTTGAGGAGGGGGAGTGATAGAGCAGCTTTGGTGGCACCTGGCATCCAGCCAGGGTCAACCCGCTACAGTTGTATATCAAAGTATGTAATCACTTACGTCTGATGATTGATTGATTACTGTTCTGCTGTAAACATGCACACAGGTATCTCTTTTTGTATTTCATCTCGCCAGTGAAATTGGGGGCGATTTTCCTTTTGTTAAAGAAATACAAAAACTGTTTGCCTGCTTTTTTTATTTCTTACTTTTCCTAAGCAAAAATCCCATTCTGCTCTTTGTGATTTCCGTGATGTTTACCAGAGGGACATCAATTAAAAAGATCAGGCATTATGAAAAGTCATTATTGCTTAAAGACTTTAAAATCCATGCTTTTGTGACTCCCTTGTTACCTATTTTCATATAACCTCTTCCAAATTCGCTAAGCTGATATGAATTGAGATAAATTAGATCATTTGCAGCCTAGTCTTTACTGCCAAATTCAGATCAGTAGTCTGTGTGCTTCACTGTGCAGAGCATGGCATTGTATGCTGGGTTCTCTTGGAGGATGAAATCTCAGATTTACTTTCAGTCCAGACAGTTATTTTGCTTCCCCCAGCGTAGGTCGTAGTCATTGCTTTCCTCATTTTCTTTCCACAATTGTCAACACTTAGCTCCTCTGTGCTGGTTCTGTCCAATGCTTTCTGTGCCTCTGAAAATGCCAGCAGGTTTGATTGATTGCAGTGTCCCACACCTCTTCGTATAATTTTAAAAATACATAGTTGAGAATACCCCTGCAGATGCTCCTAGCTAGCATTCCCTGTTTCATAATGATGGCAAGTTACTTCATTGCGCTCATAGTTTCTGTTTACAGGGAAGGTGGGAATTCATTCATCTTAAATGACAATCTTGGTGAAATTTTGTTGAAATATTACCTTGACTTATTTTGCACTAAATAGTAATTTCCAATTTGAGCATCTAATCAGACTCACACAGGGGAGAACATTTGTACTTATGTGAACTGTGGTTGACTCAGCATTGAAATAAGTGCTTGATTCTGCAGTCTCTAGACCTTGGTTTGGACTTATTTTACATCTTTTCTTCTTTTAAGAAATATGTATATTGTAGAGTTCAGTTCTGCCTGTAGCACTCTTTGAAGGAGTGGCATTTCTGGAATGAAAAGTGGAGTTTTAGTGGAGAAAAATGCATTTGAATTTTTATCTGAACTTTCCGAACTATAGTGGTTTTGAATAGAATCTGCCTTCAAAAATGCCCCCAAGGTTGGCTTTGTAACAGTTGACAAGATTTTAAATGGGAGAAAAAAAACTGTTGTACATCAAACTGTCTCTCTGAAACCTGGCAAATGTAGATTTGGAGAGCAAGGTTGGGATTACATTAGGAGTCCTGGCAAGCTGCTGGTTATACTTATTACTTTGGAAAATCGGGTAACTTCCATCTCAGTTCAGAATTCAGGAGAACAACAAAGCTGCAGTTGTTTACAGAGATCTGGTCCTAGGCTCTGTTTGCCCAAGACTTCGTTGACCTGCTTAAAATGGTAAGTCCGGTTTTACTCACAAGACTCCTGTCTGCTTCCAAACACCAGAGGTGCTCCAGGAAATCGCTGTGAATGGATCATCTGTGGTTTGAAAGGATGTTAAAGCTTAATTGATAGAAACTCTTCCATGAGTTTTCCTGCAGCATGTGTGTTGAGCAGCTGTTTTAAGGTAGGTGGATCATGGCTGCAGAGGCCACAGTTTGGGGGTGGGTCACACTTGAGGGAGTATTAGTAAAATTCTGTTACTAATAGGCTTCTGCATTAAGGATTGGTCCACACACAAAAAATGAAGGATTTAAGAACAGGATTAGGAATCACAAAATGACCAACAGTGATCATGCTGACCAGCTGTTCCACCACAAGCCAGCTGCAGTTGACTGGCCACATAAGCAGAGTCAGTGAAGGAGGTGGAGGAGGTATTCATATTGTGCTGGAGCTAACCTGGTTTACAAAAGTGTTAGCACAGCTACAGTACTGAAGCAGCACTATGTGCCTGTATTCATATAATAATAAAAAAAATAAAATTTTATTTTAAAATTACTTTAAAAATAAAATTATGATTGTGTTTCTGTGTATTTCTATTTTCTTTCAGCCTTTGGAGTATGTTTAGGACATGATTCAAGCTTGTTTTCACACACACAGACTGTGAACCTGCTCTCTACTTAAGTTAGGGCTGAAGCACTGAAAAATCACCAAGAGTGACTCAGGACTCTGTAGCCCTGTACAGACCAGAGTCATAAAATGCCACGCTATGTGATGTAAATTCTCAGAATTACCTTTTCTGGGAATAGGAGTATGGAGTTGTCATTTGCTTATTGTCATGAATTCAGGGGAAGATGGATAAGCACCTCAGCCAAGTCACCTCAAAAAAAACTCCAGAAGTTGGGCATGGCTGATATTACAGCTAACTTCATCTGAGGAGGCGGTGCACAATTTATGCCTTCAGAAATCAACAAGTGGAACACACCCAGGAAATAGGTAAACCTCATTCTAACCTTCATTCAGCCTAAAATGGCTCAACCACCAGCCTGTGATAAACTATGAGAACGCTCTGACTTCAAGACCATGGGAGCATTTTGGGTAAGAAGACTTAAAATCGCTCCTTTCAATGTGGGCAACTGTATTGCCAGGCATGCAAAAGTCCTGTGGATAACTGGCAAAAAAACCCCAACCAACCAAAGCAACAAAACCCAAAACAACAACAAAAAAACCCCAAACCAAAACCAAAACAACAAAACGCCAAAACATGGGGAAGCACTTCTTTAGCCTTGTGCCTAGGGCACCTAACTGAAGTGTTAAAAATCAGCTCAGAAGTTTATGTGTTACACTTATGTTAGATCATGGGTAGATAAAAAGAAACAAGGAGCAAACCCCAAAATCTCCCTATCTAGTGGAGTGCCCCGAGTTAACACCGGATTGCCTTTTCCTGTCCGCTGGCAGATCTAGTGCCTTTTGCAATCCTGACTGCACAGAAGTCCAGCTACAAGAGGTGCTGAGAACAACCCGCTAGCGACTAAACCTCTGGAGGAAACTACATTTCCTTCTGTTGAGTTCAGAGTCTGAGGGCCTCACCATCTCCTTGGAAGTGAGACCTTTTTGCAGAAGGTGTCTCCTCCTGTCGCGGTGCTCTCTTCCCCTGCCTGCAGAGAGGGCTAATGACACTGAATCCTGACCAAGGAGACAGTAGGAACTTGGTCTGCCCTGGACTGGCAGACACAGTTTCTAACCCCCATCTCCTCTTCTCTCTCCCATCCCTTTACTCTACTTTTTTCTGTAGTTGCTGTGGACTGAGCAGCTGGCGACAGCACTCTGTCTCTCTCTTTCCCTGTCCCTGCCCTTTACGTTCTGTGGCTGACACCCCAGAGCAGGCAACAGAGCTGATGGGCTGGAGGATGCTGTGAGGACTAACGGGAAGGAGAGGTGGGGCTGCACTCCCAGCAGCAGCAGAGGAACATCCATTGAGACTCGGAAAATACAGAAAAGGTAGTAGCCTGGATTGTGATAGCTTCTGCATTACACTGGCTGCAGCATTCAGAGAATTTCAGTGAGATCGTTTCTTCTGTGAAACGAAATGTGGGATCCTCCTCCAGCACGTAAGCTATCAACGCAGATGCACCAGCTCCACTTTGAGGTATATTGTGCTGTGCTGAACAGACCTCACCAGTGACACGGTGGTCAATAGGGAAAAGCAGTATGAAAATCATTGGCGTAAAGGAAATATTGTAAAATAGATTCATCTGTGCTATTCAGAAATAAGAGTATTCTTGCAGAGTAGCTGCTAGAGGGGAATGTGATCTGTGCAGTTCTGCTTTGGTAGCAACGCTGGAACGGAGACAGCATTGGAAGACTTAAGCTTTACAATGTCTGCTCACAGCATATCAAACTGATGCAAATAGACAAAATGGGAAGATTGGCTGACAAGAATTCATGCTTCTGAGGAGATCATCCACTGCAGATTTTCAAACCAAAATTAATGGCCAAAATGCCTAAAAACTGGACACTTTGGAGGGGGCAAAAAAAAAAAGCAACAGTATCTTTTGAACACTTTCTGGAGCCAGGTTGGAAGAGGAATAAATCAAATGGCCTTGAGGAAAATGAAATGCACGTATTGTGTTGCTCAGAGAAGATGGAAGTGAGGCATTACCATGTACCAGTGGAGCTGAACGATCTCCATAGCAGATGTGAGCTGCTATGATCTGTGAAGATGCACTGTAACAGTGCAGAGCAGGACTGAAAACTCCAGTAAATAGGCACCTTCCACTCTCTATATATGTTAGAAGACCTGGTGATACATGCCAAGTTCTGTGCTTTCCCCTGTGTAATAAAAAAAGGCAAAAGAAAAACATATCTATCTTGCTATTACAAGGGGAAAGGCAGAGATCAGTTGCAAGAATGAGAATTGAACTGGGATCCTGTTTGCACCCACAGTCTGGAAAGAGTCAGTGCCAGCTCATCCATTCGTTCAAGCAGAGTTATGGATTTCACAGGGTGTAAAATGTTGTGTGTATATCCAGGAGGAGATCTAGCCACCAGACCAATTATTTTTGTCCTCAGGGTAAAAACAACCTGAAGACCAGTTTAGACCAGCTGGGAAACAGGATATCGCTTCCCTAGTGTGGCTGAGTGGATGGCACTTTGGTATAAGAATGTGTATATTGTTAATTGGCCATGAGTTTCTTCGTTTAACAAGGATCCTCTAAGGGTACAAAATGTAATAAGTTGGCCAGGCAGGATCACAGAGGAAGCTGGAGGACTGTTGGAAGGATTGGACCGGTACAAACTCCTGGAGGTGTTTTTGTCAGTCCTGTGGAGTGCCACACGGTAAGTTAGTGAGATAAATATAAGTTAGGAAGCGTGTTCATCCTCCTGCTCTGAGGAAGGGTTCACCATACCTAGACTACCTTGCACTGATGTTTGTCTAACCTTTTCCTTGAAAATCCTTGATGATGGATGTCATGCCTGGGGCTGAAAGTGTAGCTGTTGCCCACTCATTGTCAGATATTTTTCATCCCAAAGGGTGACAACTGGCAGCACAAGCATCCTGTGCTGGCTCCCTGCAATGCGTATTCGCCAGCCCCTGAACCTCTTCAGGACTCAGATCTCTGCAAACTGCCTTAGACTGGTCTGTCATTTCCACAGAGGCAGTGCATCCTAGTTTATCAGCTCCACCCTGGTTTGTCCCATGACACTCAGCTCGTCCCATGAAACTAGGCTGCCTTTTTAATGAAACAGATTACAAGTGTAATTATCCAGGCCTCATATGTCAAAGGAATAGATACAAAGGCTGAAAGAAAAAAGATTACAAAATTCAGCTTAACAATGGGATACGTCCCTTGTCGCGCTACTGGCCTGGGATGCAGACTGCCGACTGTTTCCCCTCTTTTTAGCAGAAGACCACTATGTTTCAGGATTAGCTGCTTCTCTGCTCAGGAGAGTCATACCTGTCTTTAAAATCTCTTAGATTTACAGCACACCGTGCATGGTGCATTGCCAAAGTGTTTGTTGTACACATGTTCAGTTGTGCCAGTGCCCTGCAGCATATTCTCAGGTTTTTATTATTAAAAAGGTACCACAGGAACAGATATTCTCTCTTGACTTGTCTCTAAAGGGAGGCTGTTCCCTCACCTACTCTGCGGTGGGGGCACAGTGGGAACTCCACCACTTCCATCGTAACCTAATAATTTGGTGATACTCAAATCCACTTTTTCTGTGCTGTGAACTGAGTGGATTGCACCCTGTCTTTCCTTTTAGTGAATTTGGACAATGACTGGCATTTCTCCCTTTGTGTGTGTGCATGTGTGTATGTATAAGAAAGCATAAAGTATATACATACATAACAACTATGTGTGTGTGTGTGAATATATAAAAATACATACATATATGCATAAGTTATTTCCCCTCAATCTATTCCCTTGGACAGAGAGTCCTTTCACCATTCCTCACAGATCTTATGTTTCCAAACGTGTTGTCTCTGTTGTTTCAACTGTCTGTTTTCCACTGACAATTCTGCATTCTTTCCAACTCTCTGCTGAAGCGTGCTGCAGGAAGCTGGACATAGCGATCTAGGTGGAGTGCGGTCACATAGGGTACAATAGTTTGTGTACGGTTACATAAAGCTTACTGTGAACACATCCCAAAATGCAAAAAAGGGCAAATCAAAATGGTAATTTGTTGTCTCAAATTAGGATTGCTTGACAGGACACTACTGGATTAATCAAGCTCTCCACATTTTTATTGTTGTATTAATCTTTTAAATATTACCCTTTGTTGTTTATTGAATAGTATCATGCTTATTTCATACTATGTTTCCAATTTACAGAGTAATTTAAGACTTTAATCCTATTATCCCAAATGCTTGCAAGGCCTCATGGCCAGGTACCATCTGTACATTTTCCAAATGTAATCTCTTCTGTAATCCAACCAGTTAAAAGTAAACCTGACATAGAACTGGATCCATGATCAATCTCTCAGGATCTGGTGCAAAATGTTCTCCCCATTTTATCAGTGAATTACTTACAGCTACTCACTGGGTGAGGCCTTTTTGAACAGCTATGTAGCTACCGCATGGCAATTTCATTGAGATAAAATTACATGGGGTTTGGTAAAAAAAAAAAAGTCGTCTGGATTAATGTCAGAAGCCCTAGTAAAGTCAGAGTGTCTCAAAAGATCTGGCTACCCCTTCTGATCCACCAGATCCCATCAGAGAAATGAGATAGGTCTGCCACAGTTTATTCTTCACAGCTGTATGTGGGCTGTCCATCCCAGCCTCAACCCTTAGGCCAGTGCCTGTGGTCCAGGAGGCTGTTGTAAGTGGCCTGGAGCTGGTCCATGGTTGGCCTCTGCTCCTAAAGGGGCCACATTAGCTTGTTGTCCTCTTCCCCACTATCCAGCCTGCCAGGCGTCACCTCAGACCTGCCTGCTGCGTGAATATGTCTAAGGAGGTAACAAGGGTCAGGAATGCTACTTTCAGTGCTTGTAAGTTGCTATGCAGTAATTTGTTCTTGTGTGTCACCATGTATAAAAATTAAACTAATTAATCTTGGTTCCCCAGGCTCTCTTTGTTTAATCAGACAGGGGGTATATTTACTTCCTTCTTGATCACTTGGACCTTCCTTGTATCCACAGGTTCTTGAAGACCATGAAGATTCCAGAACTTATAGTTCAGAGTGTGCTTTGACTCACTTCTTCAGTACCTTAGGAGGCATTTCTTTGAGGAACAGTGACAAGAATTCATCTAAATTATTTAAGCGTTATTTCTTTATTCTGTCCCTCTCCTGGCCTATGTTTCTATATCCTTGTAAAACCATTGCTCTAAGTAGCTGATCACACATAATCATTTTTATGAAGACTGATGTAAAAAAAGAGATTAAATTTTTCAGACATCTCTATACCATTAGTTATTGCTCTCCTCTGATTTAAATAATCAGCCTATATTTTCCTTTGTCTTTTTCACACTTCTATTTTATTTGTAAAACCTTTTCTAGTTTCTTTTTATGTCCTTTGCTACTTGTAAACCATTTTGGAAACAACTTTTTCTGATTTTATCTCTGCATGCCTTGCTCCTTCCTTAATACTGGTGTGATCAAATAAAGTGGTAGGTTCTTGCCTGTAGTACTAGAACTAGGTTGTTACTTCTTATTGCTGTAGGCAAATGTGGCAGTCCAGATCTAAAATCCCATCTCTGCAAGATGTTGAGATGGAAGTCTTCAGCCCCAACCTTTTCTCAGGAAGCACTGAATGTCACAATGAGTGTGATCTTTAATGTTTAAAGAAAATTGTTTGGGATCACCTGGAATTTTTTTTATTTCCTACAGATACGATGTAGACTTACCATACTGTAGTAAAAAAAAAAAAAAAAAAGCTTCCTGAGTAATCTTGGAAAGTCAGCTATTAAATGTCAAATGGAACAATCTTTACATTATAATTTTCTTAGAGTTGCTGTGAGTTTATACATTACCTTTCCAAAGCATACAAGGATAGCACAACTGACATGCAGCCAACTCTGCAGTGAAGAGCAACAGCCAGGCAGGCTGTTGACGAGGCAGAGAAAATGTTGGTGAAGGACAACAGGGCAATCTTTCTCTTCATGAGGAAAGTGTCACTCATTCTTTAATGTCCTTGCAGAGCAGACAAGGCCTCATTTTTTACAGTCCCGTATTATCATAATGGCTCTCTGTTATACACTGAATAGTCGCTAACAAGGCTACCCCCTGCCCTTTCTTTTTAATTACTTCCAGGTTAATGCATCACGTTTCATTCAGGTTCATTTGCCCAGGCCACATTTTTCCCTTCTGGATGCCCATTCTGGCCTCTCTGTGCCTCAAACACTGACAATGTGAATATCAGTCTCAAAGCAAAAAATATCTCTACCTATCAGACAACTCTGTAATTTACATTTAGATTTATTTAATTTCTCAGACTCTGCAAGTTACAGAGCTGGGAACATTTTGGCCTGCAAAACCTTTTTCAAATAGCTGAAGCTGCATTCTCATCCTCTTTTCAAACCATCAGACACCAGGTGCTGACCCAGTCCCATTAACCAATTACTCACACGTCACACAATTAATCTTTCATTGCGATTCGATCAAGTTCATTTCCATCTCCATATTATTCTTTACAATCCCACTGTGTAAAACCTGCACATTTTTGTCACTGTTCATTTTGCCCTGGTCTGTGCTGCTTCAGGCTGGGAAATGAAGTGACTGTAAATGTAATTTATAGAATCATTGGCTGTATGGAAACTCTTTTCAGGCTGACCTGATACGACAGGTTGTAATCGTTTCTTTGGAACCACTCTGGTTTGTCAAGTAGACAGGCTTTTTTCTTTAAATAGCCAAAATAACAGATTTGTTTGAGCAGGATTAGGTGGTGTTCAGAGCTCTATTGCTGTCTTATCGTTTGTCTCTTTTGTTTCACACAAACCCTTTTTCTTGCAGCCTTCTGCTCATACTGAGCTTTGGAAAGAAAACGAAGGGAATACTAGCAGGCAAAAATTAGGTACGGAAATTGAAATCTCCACCCTCACCTTCAGGCATTTGAAATGAATTCAGTAAAAGCCTTTGCCATAGCTGGGGTGCAGTACCATGTGCTGCCTCTTCTGACAGAAACAGAGCTCTCTGTTCCCATTTCCCTCCCAGCATTCACATGCCATGGACATGCATTAGCATTACATCTGCTCAGCGCAGGGCAGTCAAATATCGTGGTTTGGTTCCAGCGAAAGAATAGCATGTGGGCCATGCATCTTGGTGTTAGCATTGGCAGATCGGCTTAGGTGTCAGAGGATTACTCTGACTACCGTTATCACGAAGGAGGAGGATAAAAGTCCTGTTTTCTCAGATGGACAAAAAATTAGAGGGCAAGAAGGGATCTTAAGAGATTGCTTACTTAATCCATCACCCTGCCATAAGGCAGGTTCAACTCTAATTATGGAAATCCTGATAGATACTTGACTAAGCAGTTAAAAGACGTGCAATGTGGGGACGGCACATCCTCTGCCAATGAGGGGTGTATACGGTGGAAGCAGGATGTACAGTGGAATCACTGCCCTTCTCCGTATGGCTAGAAAGTTTTCTTTATTGTCTGTCTGAATCACTGTCACTTCAGTTTGTGACTTTCAGCCTGACCATCAATGGCATCAAGAACAGAGTATTCCTCTTCTCTTTGTGATCCTTTTCCCTACTTTATTTTGTATCCCTCCTCATTTTTCTTTAGGTAAACCACCCCAAATCTTTCAATCTTTCCTTCTAGGTCACGTTTGCTAGGTCTCTGATTATTCTCCTTGCTCTTCTCAGGATTTGTGCATGGATTTATTATTGAAATGCAGTGCTGGAAAACTGGCACAGCTTGCCAGGGATGTTTTACCAGGGCTGAATAAAAAGACTTGGTTACTTTAAGGGTGTGTCATGCTGTACAAGTATCTATAAGCCCCAGTAGGATGATCACCTTTTTCTGAGACAGTGTGCTGTTGTTCACTTGTGCTTGCTTTGGTTCTACAAAAATCCTCACTACTTATTTTGACATAGCTACTTACAGTTGTTTCTTTTTTTTCTATTTGCACAGCAGATTATTTCTGCCTACAACTGAATACATTCTTCTAACCAGCTTTGTAACCATTTGTGACTGTTTTTGTGTAGTCCATGTTTTCCTGTGAGAAAGTTACGGAGCATAGTGTGAAATGCCATGTGGATGCCAGGGCATATGACATTCTAAGGTATTGCTCTACGGCTTCTCCCTCTGTTCTGTTAGGCACCATGATTGCTGTTTCCTGTCCTTTTTGCACCTCCTGAACCCTTAGGAGTTCTCAAGGATGGTCACTGAATGAACTGGAATAAAACTCCTGAGACCCAGCTGGTGTGAAAGTTTCTAACTAACTTCTTCATGCCTTTAAAACTCCCTAACTTATGTTTCCCTATTCAAAAATGAGGTCTTGTCCCTTACTCACACCTATGAACTGACAGCCATTTGATCACAGTTTCTCTTTTTAGTGAATGCATCCAAGAAAGTTGAAGAGCTTTCCTGAAGCTGTCTCTTGATAGCTTTCCTTCTTCATTGAATATTAGACCAACACTTTTCTTAATCTTTGTGTTAACACCAGTATTCTTACAAACCAATTTCTTGCTGTCTTCCATGTTCCTTGTTAGCTGAATCTCGTGTTACATATTGCTTATTTTCTTTTTTTTTTGTGCCTTCAGTGTTCTTCTTTTTTGTCCTTGGAAGCCTGACTTATATTTGTCTCACTGTGAAATACTTCTGGCTCTCAAATCCAACTTACTCATATTTGTATCTGACCACCTTTTCCTCTACAGATTTGTACCTATCCCCCTGGTTTGTTTTGTTTTGTTTTGTTTTGTTTTGTTTTGTTTTGTTTTGTTGGGATATTTTTTAGGAAATGCCATCTTTAACTCTTATTTTCTTTGGATCAGATCCACAGATGATTTTACCATGCAAATCTCTGAATTTATTGAAGTCTCCCTTCCAGAACTCTAATATTTTGTTTTGCTATTATTCTTCTACTGGTAAGCATTATCCACCTAATTGTGTTATGCCAATTCAGTTACGGACTTGATCGTGTATCTAGCTTTCCATCATCTCCTGTTTACTTGCATTAGGATACAGTAACTGAATTGCTCTAGGGACTGATTTAGCACCCTCCTTTACGGACCCTATGGGAGTATCCTGATCTCCTCTCATTTTTAGGGCAGTCTGTTTATAGAATCATAGAATCATAGAATGGTTTAGGTTGGAAGGGACCTTTAAAGGTCATCTAGTTCAACCCCCCCTGCAATGAGCAGGGACATCTTCAACTCGATCAGGTTGCTCAGAGCCCTGTCCAACCTGACCTTGAATGTTTCCAGGGATGGGGCATCTACCATCTCTCTGGGCAACCTGTTCCAGTGCTTCACCACCCTCATTGTAAAACATTTCTTCCTTATATCTAGTCTGAATCTACCCTCTTTCAGTTTAAAACCATTACCTCTTGTCCTATCAGAACAGGCCCTACTAAAAAGTCTGTCCCCATCTTTCTTAGAAGCCCCCTTTAAGTATTGAAAGGCCGCAATAAGGTTTCCCCGGAGCTTCTCTTCTCCAGGCTGAACAACCCCAACTCTCTCAGCCTTTCTTCATAGGAGAGGTGCTCCATCCCTCTGATCATCTTCATGGCCTTCCTCTGGACCTGCTCCAACAGGTCACTGTGCTGAGGACTCCCGAGCTGGATGCAGTACTCCAGGTGAGGTTTCCCTCCTTTCACTAACCTCTATTAAATGCAAATACACTCATAAAGTTAACTTAATGCTTTCCCAACTGCTCATTAAACAACAGCCCACAGATGAGAAAGCCAGTACTCCAGTGCCACCTCCAAAAGCCTACTCCGTTTTTACCCAAAACATGATTCTTGTTAGAGACAATTGGCACATGCAAGTTTTTTCCACCCATGCTCTAGTTCCTTGTAGTCACTTTTGGTCTGCCATGGTCATTCCTGTCAGTATTATTAATACCATGCAGATGAGCAACACAGGGTAGCAGTTGGTGCTAACTTTCACTGGATGCCATGTCTGGTTGACAGATACGTTCCTCCATTGCCCTTAGCAAAGAGGCAGCAATCACCACCACTGCTCTTTTGCTTCTTTCTGGAAATGATGATGAATTACCGAGTCTTTGGAGTGTGCGGCTTTTCCTAAACTGCCAGCGAGGTTGGCGCTATACCTGCAACACGAGAATTAGGACCAGCACATGGTGTCAGTAGGAGTCAGGTTCAAAATAAGCAAAAGGAGATGCAGAGGGGGAGTAAAAGGGCTGAGTTCCTTGCCAAAGGATGCTGTGTACAAGAGATGTTTACACGACTGGATGAACAGCAGAGAGATCAGCTGGGTGCTAGACATGTTTACAGAACTGAATCATTTCCATAGTACGTAACTTCCCACAGTGGAGTATGTAGCCTGCTAGACACAGGTAAGTCCCTGCATTCCCCTTCAGGGATCAGAGATGGTTTGTTGTTGTTGCTATGTTCCCTTAACAGTATTCCAGTTATCTCTGGAAAATCTCATAGGGTTTTGTGAGCTGCTGGCATAAAGGTTTCTCTGCCTTCATTAATACAAAGATCTTTTCTTTGGAATAAAATCTCATTGCTTTTTGTCTTGATGCCATGTGTCTGCAGCAATCTTGGAGGATTGTGCATTTTACTTTTCCCATTACTAAAAACAAACAAAAAAAAGCATATCTACACTAGGTATTTTACATCTGATAGCAGCTCTGCCTTTCAGAAGCCCTCTGTGCAAAAGTGGCACTCTTCATCCTTTTGGAACATGACACTAGACAATCCCCCTTTGCCTTCCCTGAGACGGTGTAAATCTGCCACAAAACCAGAGGCTTTCGGTGTGCTGCTGCACCTATGATCTACGAAGCATCTTGGAATACTGTGGCAGGGTTTTATGCAGTTCTGCATGTCATTGTAATTAGGTGAGATAAAGGTGAAACCGGGAGGTCAGCATTCTGAGATGTTCTTGGGTTTGCAAGCTTAAGTAATTTATCCTGTTATGTTCACAGGGTTTTCTGAGATAAAGTGTCTAAAAAACACAGATAGCAAGTCCTTTGCTGTGTAACACTTAAGCTGTATCTTCTTTTTATTTTTATAAAGAACCTAGAGTCATATTATAAACCTGCAAGATGAAGTTCAAGGAGTTGTTCTTGTCATCAAAAGCCTGAGGTGAAAATACAGCCTTGCATTGTACGTTTTATATATATTATTTTTAAGAGAGAATTTTCATAGCTGTAGAATATGAGATGGCAAACAGGTTTTATAGGTGACTGCATGCAGGTGCAAAGCTGAGACATTTGCAGAAGTTGCCTGTTACAAATGTAATCCAGGCCGTGAATAGCTGTTGTACCAGACAAAGGCCGCTTCAAGGCACAGAAACACACAGGAGGAAGAGCAAAAGAAGACACCTCCTTGCCATGTGATTGCTACAAAGATTATGCTGCTGTTTTCTTCAACCTGCAGTGCCTGCTGCTTTGTTGATGGATCGGTTTTAAGTGAATCATTGTTTTGCCATAGGCTTAACGAGTGAATGTTGGTGGATGGGTCAAAGGTGGGCATTTAATTTCAAGGGCTAAACAGAGCAGAAAATCCATGAGACAACAGACAACACCATAGCACTATGGTCCAGATTAAAACGTATGCTCTATTGGATCGTGGTTAGGGCTTCAGCCTTTGGGTTGTATATCCAGCATATTGTCAACTGCAAGGCAGACAGAAGGGCCCGGGGAAGAGAATTGTCCAGGTATTTTTTTTAGGTTCTGGAAGGAAAAAAGTTGTGCTAATACCATTCAAGGAGAGAATTTTCTGGCAAGAGGACTTGGTTCACCTCCTCCTTTTGAGAGTGGGAGAGACAGCTGTCGTTTCAAGCCTGGCGAGAAAGAAAAAAGCACGTGAAGTTCGTGACACAATGCTGAGCAGGGGCTCCATCTTCCCTTTATTCTAGATTTAGGTAGCACACTGGTTTCTCTCATGATTTGCAAATGTTCAGATTCATCTGCCCACATCTGAGCTGGTCCCCTCAGGCTCCCTTTCTAGTCAAAGGAGGGAATAGGCATGGCTGCAGACTGGTTTCTCTCTTCCCGATGTATGCAGTCGAGAGTTCAAATTGGCCTGTTCTGTATAGGCGGAAAGCCAGGACGAGTGATAAAGAAAAGTCGGGATGAATGATAATCTCTGTTGGGGATTTTTACATCAGCAACATCTGAAGTTAGATGATATGAAGTCTGCACAAGAGATTGTGTATTGTTCCAGGCAAAAAAGAGCTTTCCTTTCACTTTTGTTATTAGCAAGAGCAATTTGTATAAAATGCATTTTGCTCTCCATTATAGCTGGATTGTGTGCAGGGACCCTAGATTTCAGTGGCAGTGCTCTCCTGCAGCCCTCAGTCTGATCTTACTAACAATAAGCATCTTCTTTCGTGCATGACATCTCCCAGGGAAGCATAGAGAGGCGTCATATCACAGACTTCTGGGCCTCATTTTTATATAATTAACTGGTTTGCCACCTGAAATATTGTAATTAAGCTCTCATGTGTAAAGCAGGAGCATATGCCACTGTCAAACGAATGTGAATGAGACAAGTCAGGCATTTCATGTTAATTTAACTTTACCGCGATTAACTTTCTTCCACTTGTAAGTGGTGACCATACACACAAACTACCGGTGGTGACTATTGCTTGCAAACAAACTTGACAAGTTTCTTGGTAAGGTTATGTAGTGTGCCGTGCACTAACAACTTGACTTATGTTAAAGGTAGGAGTTAGCTTTGTCCAGCATGACTAGTCTCAGTGATACAGAGAAATTTTACTCCTAGTCAGTAACGTACGTCTGAGTTGTTACCTTTGGATGGACAGAAGATGTGTGCTAACGTACTCTGTTTTTATAAGAATGCTAGAGTGTGGATTTCAAGTTCACAAAGTCTCTGAATATAATAGTACTCTACAAGGGGTCATGGCATGGGCTGAGGCATTGGCCCATGATCACCCATACCATATAACTGTCAAACTGTCCCTGAAGTTTGACCCATGCCAACATGCCCATGCACAGTTTGTGGGGTGACAGAACAAGCAACATGGAGAACACGTGTTCTGGGACATGGCCTTCAAAACTGCTTGCCCATTGCTTTGTCCCTCAGTTGGTTCAGCCACTAACTGGCGTGCTGCCTTGTAGACCATGTGTCTTCTGTTGAGCGGACTTAATGGCTGTGGCTCATTTAAGAAAAATGAGAACTGTACACAAGACCCATCCTGACTCTTGCTTGACATCCTTTCTTTTCTTTCCTTGAGAAACCAGTGTGATGGCAACACATAACTATTATGTGAAATCTGATTGCAGGATCATTTTTGCTGGCTAAAATTTCAGGCAGGAATTCAACTCGCCTATTCAGCATCATATTTATTGCGCTGACAACTAGAAAATAATAATTATACTTAAAAACTGCACAGATTGGAGCTGGAAGCAATGAGACAATAAAGCCCCACAATACCAGCTGTATAGCTGCCTCCAGGCTAGAGCCGCACTTTGAGTCATCCCATTTAGGAGCTGTCTCCAGCAGTCACTGAAGTCAACAGGAGCCTTTGATGTCTTCTCAGTAGGTGCTGGATCAGATTGCTATAGTCTCCTTTTCAAGTCTAAGAACAAGGGGGCAAAAAGCAAGTTTAGTGAGCTACATTGTATGGATAAAATAATATCACTTTAAGAAGAACCATTCCCTTTGGAGGAACATTAAATTTGCAGGGGGATAAGAGTTCAGGGCACTACAATTACTACATAATAGTAACATTTCATCAGCAAGCAAGGACGAAGCTGAATTTCTGGGGTAATGCTTGGTGTGCAGCATGGGGGAGATTTGTAAAAAACAAATCCATGGTTGGAAAATGGACAGCGTTTAGAAATAAAAACATAACAATTAACAGTGCAGTTTGCATGCAAGGTGCTTGAAGTTAAAAAGGTATTATACACTCATCTAAAACTTTACAGCGATATGAGGTATATCTGCTGTATATATGGCGCAACACGCCAATCATTTGGCAAAAAATTGCCCAAAAGTTCAGTTGGATGAATTGGTTGGTTAGAGCATTACCCATTCCTTTTTCAAGACCAGTCACACAGGGGTCAGGTTGTTCTGCCAGGAAAATGTCCTAAGAGGAATATTTTATTTTACCTTTGTCAGCACATTGGAGAGGATTTTACTCAAGTCACCTTTGTATATTTTATTCATTAGGGCATGATCCTGAAAGGCTATAGTAACCCTCTGCTCGGAATGATTTTGTGCAGTCTGAGGTTGATGAGTACTTGCGAGGACATGCAGGGGACCTCATAGGATTAGGTCCTTATTTTGGCCATCTGTGTTCATATATTGGACTTCTGTTCTGAGTTGAAAAATGGGACAGGTTAATTCTTTGAGACAAGGTGCTGAAACTGTGCTAATCAAAGCATCCTAGCAAAAGGTGCAGGATGAACACTGAATCTTCTTGGTTTTATCTAATTAAAAGCAATTCTAACTTTATTTTAATATAGATTTGTGTATTTAGTATTAAAGATATTGGAAACGGAAAGGGAAGAAATGATCCCACACAGCCTTTCTCAGGAAGGGCTTAATTTGTTCTTGCCTGCTGATTTTGATGCTCTACCTAGGTGCTATTGAATTTGAACTGTTTATTAGTTTGTGGAAAGATTTACTGTAGTGTAGTCCTTCTGAGAAAAATAAAAACTTCTCATCCCTCTTTGGGGATTTGGTAATCAAGGAATAGAAAATTGTATTCTGGAGCTGAAGTTAATGAGAGCTCATTCTGTTCCTTGTGGACCAGAGTGCCCCACATTCCCTGCAGAGGGGACAGGGAGAAAGCTGGCTCTTCTCCCGTCATCCTGAGGCTTCAGCAGTTAATCTGTAGCGTGGGTTTGCAGGTTGGAACCTGTTACACCCCAAGTGAAAAAAAATCTCTCACTACTATAGTTACTATTCTCTCTGATTCCCCACAATGTCAGTAGATTAAAGGATAGGCACGAAGATAGGACTCTAGTTATCTTACTGTGATGCTGCAGCACGAAATGGCGAGGTGCCACCAGCTACGCGGCGGGATCATATTTTTTTCTGTCTAAGCATTTTTAATGCAGTGCCCAGGCACCTTGGAGATAAATTCGTCATAATCAATTCCACTTTTAAAGGGGTGGAAAGCTCTCAACCCATTTTTCATTTCAAACCACTTTTTGTGGTTCCTCTACCTCAGTGGTTGTCTTTCAGGAGCAATGCTGATGGGTTGTGCTCCAAGATTCATTACTGAAGAAGTGGTGTGCAAAATTGATGGGTCTTGCATTATACTATCAAGGTGACTTGTTTGACTGGACTGCTTTGCTTTCCTATCCATTAGCAGAAAGTACCCTTCATTAGTAAAAAATCCGATCAACAGACTGCATAATTACCATTTCTGTCTTACTTAATGGAAAGAGTCTTGTTGCACTGCATGTTTTCAACTACGTGCAACAACCTTGACATTAAAATTCAACAAATTAAGCAGAGCTTTTACAAAAGCCATTTTTTTTTACTAACAGTTATAGACTGCAAAGTTTATATGGCTTGCTTTGGACTGAAAATTTCAATTAGAGGTTGAACTATATATAACAAAGAAGCCTAAATAATTGACAATTAAAGCTCGTTCTGAATGTGCAGCTTGCATGGAGTCATCAGACTTGGAGAGTTGATGTAATAGCTGTCTTTAGGAGACATCAGGAGTATGCGCACATTCTGCTGCCGTTTTGACACCTGAACATTTTAGAAGAGAGTCTTTTTTATTGTACTTAACGTGTGGCCGTAGAACTGTGGGGTTTTTATTGTGATCCCATGATTTGAGCCCACATTTGCTGGCCATGGCCCTTGTGGCTTTCTCCACAGTCTGAAACACTAGGAGGGCAGACGGCCATCTGCGCTACCTTCTCTGTATCAGCCACTGTAGCTACCAAGAGCAATATTGTCTGGCATGGCATTAGAGAGGTATGACCATTATGTGGACTCCTCTCTCTCCTCATGCTCTTCCTTTAGCTATCAGAGTGAACAGGAGCAGGACTGATGCTTGGATTTAAGATGAAAATATTCTTAGCTTTTACGGGGGCTCATATTTATCTCTGTCAGACTTTTCCTTCCTTTTATTCATTTGAGGGCTTTGAGAACTAACAGCCCAACAGCACTGCTATTCTGAGGGTATTCTGATATATGTCTTAGAATAGACAAGACACCTGTCGCCATACCAATTCTGGATCACCCACCATCATTTCCTTCATGACCTTTAAAGACGTCAGATGAGACCGGTTTTTTTCACCCCAGTTGCTTCATTCTGCACTAGATGCAATTTCAGGTCCCAGAATTGAAATCAGGCAGCACATTAATGAACTCTGCTTCTCAGTCACCGCACTTCTGTCTTTCCATAGTTTATTTTTTTGGCTAATATAACAGAGATTTAAAAATAGGGGTATATTACCCTCTCAAAATACATACAGTTCTGGTATCAGCAGTGGAATAAGCTCATTTAGATGAAAGGAACTATTTTCTTTTGGTGGAGTGAAATACCGTATCTGCCTCTGTTTGGATGACATTCAAGTGTTATGCCTCCTACGGTATATAAGACTGACGTTGCATGCAAGTCATCTGCTCAGTGTATTTTTGGTATGCTGCCGGAAAATATTTCCCTTAATAATTCTTCAGTGTTTGCCGTTGCATGGATCACAAAAAGAAAAAGCTGCATTACTGAAATAAAAGTACAGAGGAGTTTAAAATGTACTCAGCTAACGCATGAAACTTAATGGCTATCTCTGTAACTGGGAGAGAGAGAAAAATTCCATCATCTGGACCACCTCTTGTTTATTCTTCACTGGTGTCAGAGTGACCAGAATGCTTTATCAGCATGGTTTTACAGTGAGATGTATAGCCCTGATCTTAATACTATACTTCAGGTAAAACTCACACTAGTGCCATGTAGAAAGTGTATTTGGAAAGGAAGAAAATGTGCTTGCTTCATGTGCCAAAAAAATTTAAATCAAATTGATTAGTTGGTGGCATAGTTAATTTAATAGCAGATGGTAATTTTAGAATTTCTTACATATAGGAATGTTGGCATAAAATTAGACTGAAAATTGATAAAATCTGCAATTCGTCTAATTCTTTTTATTTCATAAACTAGACAAACAGGTCCTCAAACTTTTAAGCAAAGTTATTTTTCTGCTGCAGTTCAGTTGTGTAAAACCCACACATCACATTAAAAAAATAGAAAATGGTATAGTAATGCTTTATTTTGTTCTGGAGAAAACAATGTTGTCTTGTAATTGCTTTTTTTCCTGAGCTCTTTCACTTGACCCTGGTTGCTTATTATAATGTTTTAGGTGCCATAACTTAGGGTTTATCGACCACTGCTTGTTGCCCATTTGTTTTAGAGTTACCGAGTATTGTAAGGCTTGGAAAGATTAGAGCAAAAATTATAATTTGGTCCTGTTCATTAGAAATGGATGTGGAAAAAGTGCTAGCAGTAAATGTCTTCTTTTTCAGCTTTTATTGTAAAAGCCTAAAGGGCTGCAGTACCTCAGGCTGCTCAGCATTAACTCGTTCAGTTCTGGAAAGTGTGACTTTGGATGGGCCAGGCTAAGGACTGGTCATATGAGGTAAAAAAAGGAAAACTGTGTGTTGGAGGAAAGCTGTTTACAACAACTGCACCTGAGATTTTTTTTTCAACATGTGGTCTTTTCAGTCTCCTAAGCAGTAGCATTGCCATAATTAACGGGGAGCCAAAGTAACTACAATTTTTTCAGGTTGCTGGTCCATGCTCCTTTAACGAAGTGCCTGATGCAGAGCAGTATCACGTCTCATGGCAGCCACCACCTCCTGATGCTGTTGTACTATTTTGTAATAAAGTTGCTACCATCATTTTTCCTTCTGGGTTTACACAGACTAGTATATTACCTACGGTCCATAAGCCAGGTGTCAAGCTTGGTTGCATGCAGCTTGAAGAGACTGATCGCAAACATCCATATCTTGATAAGGTCAAAACATTGTAATATTACATATGAATTTAGACCACCACCATCAATAATACGGTGTATACATAAAGTAAAAATTGATGTAGTAATCAAAATTCTTTTACTGAGTGTTGTGGTTTAATCCCAGCCGGCAACTAAGCACCACACAGCCACTCACTCACTCCCCCCTGGTGGGATGGGGGAAGAGAATTGGAAGAGTAAAAGTGAGAAAACTCATGGGTTGAGATAAAGACAGTTTAATAGGTAAAGCAAAAGCCGTGCACACAAGCAAAGCAAAATAAGGAATTCATTCACCACTTCCCATCAGCAGGCAGGTGTTCAGCCATCTCCAGGAAAGCAGGGCTCCATCACGCTTGATGGTTACTTGGGAAGACAAACGCCATCACTCCGAACGTCCTCCCCTTCCTTCTTCTCCACCCAGCTTTATCTGCTGAGCATGACATCATATGGTATGGAATATCGCTTTGGTCAGTTGGGGTCAGCTGTCCCAGCTGTGTTCCCTCCCAGCTTCTTGTGCACCCCCAGCCTACTCACTGGTGGGGTGGGGTGAGAAGCAGAAAGGGCCTTGACTCTGTGTAAGCGCTGCTCAGCAATAACAAAAACATCCCTGAATTATCAACACTGTTTCCAGCACAAATCCAAAACACAGCCCCATACTAGCTACTATGAAGAAAATTAACTCTATCCCAGCCCAAACCAGCACACTGAGTGAAATGAAAAGTCATCCAAAATGACTGTGAAGAATCAAAAAGATGTGTTAGACCTTTACAGTTTTACTGGTAAGAAAAGCCATGGGTGTCTGTGCCTTCTGTCTGCTGCTCGGGTAGAGAAGGAGCAGTGGAACGTACCTCGCAAGATTACTTCAAATGCTTTTATCCGAACAGTCATGTTTGAAGAAATCAGGAAGCTCTTTTTACAAGGATTTAATTTTCAGGTGTGAATTACAGAAAGAGAGGGTTTTGCACAGTATGTGAAACCTTCTTCAACATCTAGCACAAGTGGTATATAGCTCAGTCCCTTAGTTCAAGGAATAGACTTGACACTTACTAAAAAACGGCTTACTAAAAGTAACTAGCACACACCATTAAAGGTCTACCCTAAGTATTTTTAGATTGAATTAACTTTAAATTTTAAATTGAATAAATGAATTAATTTTTAAATTTAATTAAAGCAATTTACTCCATACAATTCAGAAGCTGAATTTTATACTTTAATAAAAACATAAAAGCATAGAAAAAGAATACAGATATAATACTTTCAAAGTTATTTTTACCTGAACTTGTTAGGCAATACAAGCATTTTTTCCTATCAAAAATGTCCTCTGTATTTTTTTCCTTCTAAAGGAAGTTAAAGAGAGATGAAATGTAAAAGAAAACTTACTGTATACTTCAACTGGACTGTGTACTTGAACTCTGAATACATCAAATTATGATGGTACAAAGAAATACTGAAGGAGAAAAAAATTACATACTGTATTTACACGGATTCTAAGAAGTATAGCTTTTTTTATTCTCCTAGTTATACAAAGAAACTGTGAATTAACTTGATGGCTGCTTGAAAGGATTAAGTCAGAAACACAGTATCTTAGAAGGACTAAAAGCCCTGGAACTGTAAGAAAAGGTACCTTAAGATCTATAATTTTAAATTTAAATATTTATTTTAAAATCAGAAGATGCTAGGCTGCTAGTAGCATTTTGTTCATGGAAAATTTCAGTAGGTAGATAGATAGTTTTGTAACTTTTCTTTGCTTGATAAACTACACAGTAGTGTCCTGAACTGTCAATTTTCTGTTGTGGACTATTACCCACTAACTCAAACGAACAAGTTTACCGTGTTCAGGAAAATGAATTGGTACTTCCACTTTTACTCGGTAGGTCATCCTGCTAATATTTCAGAGACAGTTCTCTACTCCTAGCCCTTTTATTTTAGCACGTCCTCAGCAACTAACATAACATGCAGTGAATGGTTAATTTTTTTTTTCTTCAACATACATTTTCTTTGTGTTTGAAACACCATTTTATTTAGTCAAGCATATTGTACTTTGCAGATAGATAGTAATTTTTACTGCACCCTGTAAACAGGGGTAGTAAGTCTTAACAGTGGAGGTGCAGAAGACCTTAGTGGAACAAATAGTCGTAGCTGTATTTCTAGTTATCCACTCAAGATGCATTAAGCCCCAATTCTGTGGTTACTCTATGCAATTTCAAGTTACCAAAGGCGGCCTTGTATGACAGCTTTGCCAGTTGTTTGCAAGGAGAGCTGAAGAAATGACTGTCTGATAGGCTTTCTCTGAACCTCTCCCTGACTTCTGTTTACACCTCTTATTTTTTTCAGCTAAGGCGGGAAATGTAATTAGAGCGTATAATGACAGTTACAACAGCCCCAGAAACATGAGATTGATTCCCATGACAGCTGAAAAATTCTCCATGCAGTATGTATAAACAGGCCCAG